>NC_139043.1:109113527-110391027 GCF_965140915.1 Aythya marila
TAGTTCAGATGTTTGTCTTCCTTCATATGTAAATAGCAAGACAATCTTCTGCAAGGTGCTGTGAATTTTTCATTTAATAGATTATAAAAGCACAAATGCAAGACTTTATCCTTAAACTGTGTGGGGTGAACTTTGGCAGTTAAGGATCTTTTTAGGATTCAAAACGACCATTTATTATCTCTTCTGTCAATTAAATTAGTTAAGTTAATTGCGTATATGTGTCTTCTTTGATTTGGCTGTGCAACGCTTTTGTAATTCTTGGGGAAAATTGCAGCATTTATGATGAAAGCTTTCCCTGATACAATAATACATTTCTGTTTTAAGGTGGGTAACGAATAATCCAGATTCATAATGAAGAATTTCTAAATATAGACTTGGTCTCCTAACTTCCCAGTTTGGAGCATTTTATTTTTGCTTGTAAATATCATCTGTGTATTATAGTACTTTCATGCCTGCAGGCTAAGATTACCAGCCTTCCTTTTTTCCTCCTCCTTCTAAATATTCAATTACTCAATGGTAATTATTATTATGTGGCCTTCTTGGCTTACTACATTATTAGATTAATATAGATTTCTTGTGCCAAATTAGCGGAAATCACTGTTATACACAAGAACGAATCACTTTTTTTAGTTTTATTTACTTTGTTGAATAACAGGAAGACTTTGACATCATGAGGCTTTATTCTTGAGTCTTTTAATATAATATGTCTTTGAAAGCTAAGAGAGAGAGGGCATATTTTTACTTTGTTTTTCTTCTGTCAATTTCTAATAAGTAGAAACTTTTGCTAAATTATAATTTAGTTATTTCAAATATCTATAAACAGTGACCTTTGTGAATGAAATCACAGATAAGTCTCCTGATTTTTAATTATTGTTTCAAAGGCATGTAGCAGAGGTAAGAAAATTGAAAATGAAAGAAAAGGAGCTGTCCATGGTACTGCAGCTGATTAAAAAATATTTCCTGTTATTGTACAGAAAACAAAACAAAACAAAACAAAACAAAACAAAAAAACACTGTAGTGTTACAGAAAAGTGCCACAATTTGCTACTGTGCTTTTTGTTTGTTTCCTTGAAGGTTTTATTATTTCCAAAACTAGATAAATCTTATACTGAAGTTAACTAGTAAGTAGAAAAGGTGTGCATGAAAAACTTATTTCAGGAACATGTCATGTTTCCGTAAATAGTACAATCAAACTCAGATAACTATAATTTTACCAAATTACTTATTTAGACTAAATTTTTATTGTATTTTTTTTCTCAAAGTTACAGAGAATGCAACTTTTCAATTAATCTTTGAATATAACAGAAATGGTTTCTATGGTAGTGTCGCAATGTAAACAAAACAAACAAACAAAAAAAAATACCAGATCCCAATCTTGCATTACTTGATTGCTTTTGAAATGAATTCTTGTCCTTATGTGACCTGAAATGTGTGGTTACAAAGCTATAGAAATCCAAACGATCATATTTGTTTGATATGAAATGAAAAAAATAGTTAAATTGAAAGTTTAACATCATGATATTCAAAATCCCAAGCGGTATATAAACATTAAAAGAAACTTTGGACTGCTAATCCTAGGAAATGAGTTTTATGGATTGAATTCAACAAGGCTTCAGAAATGGTTCCATCTGCTGCCTAGCAGCTGGTGAAAGGATAAATTTAATTCATTAATTCATTTGGAAAAAAGGATCCAAGTAGTAAAGACTTCATTGCTCATAATGCACATAGGTGGAAATCAAAACTGAAATTAGGTCCAGTATCATCTTTGATAATGAGTGACATTTTCTTTGTTATTTTTATAGTGATCTTGATCAAACAGTTGACAATATATTGACTATATGCTGTTAACTGATACTTTTATGTCTGAAAAACTTGGGAAAGCATAGATCCTCTTCCAACTTCCTACTTTCAGATTATGCAGGTTTAAGAAGCTGGAATGCTTCACTGAAGCAATATTGCTGTGTTTCTATGAATATTTGCAAGTTCTTTCCTATGAAGTCAGTTTAAGAAGAGAAACAAAGGTACCACTGTAATTAGAAAATCAGCATATTCAGTTATGGCACCATAATAATCCAAACCCAGAATGCCAAATGCAAAGAAATTATTACTTTCCTTTACTTTTCTCTATGAGTCACAAACTTCATCTTTCTTTTCCTTCCTGTCTCCACCCATGATATTTTCACAATAAATGCTGAAAGCTTGTACACAAGTAATAGGGAAAAATGTAAGTTAAGGACTGAGAAAGAACACTATTGAAATATTCAGGGTTTTAAAGACAAAAGTACTTGGACAAATGCTTCAATAATAATTTGCCTTCTAAGTTCTAGATATAAAGTTATAGAGCCTAACACAAACTCCAGATACAAAATTAAAAACAAAACAAAACAAAACAGAACACTTTTGCCTGTGCTTCTTTTAAGCTAAATCACAAGCAATGAGTGCAAAGTTATCTGCGGTCTTTAAACCATAAGGTAGCCAAATGAGCTATGGTAAGGGCTCGTGTTTCACCTTATACCAGGCACACAGGTAAGTATGCCTCTCATTACTTGCTGTTGGATACACAGGACTGAGGAACCTGTTATCCTAAGGTCTCTTAAAAATTTCCCAATGTCTATTTTCAATGTTTCTGCTTGAGATGGTGATTTCATGAATGATATTTGGCTTTTCCCATTTCCGCTCTAGCCCATGCTAACTGTGGTGGGTTTGTTGGATTTACTATAAAGATTCTGTTCACACCCTGTGGGTTGGGTTAAGAATTAGGATTTATGCATTTACTTCTACTGTTGCATTGTTTATACAGCTTTGGTTTAGTTTTGATCCCTTTTTTTTTTTTGCCTTTGAGGCTCTTCCACAGTGTCAGCTGCTGACTGATAGTAGGAGAACGGCCTCGTGGTGTGAATGAAAGGGACCTAGCGGTTGGTAAACAGAGATAAGGAATAAATAGAGCACAGGCAAAAGGAGATAGTTCTGTGGGAGCCCAGATTGCCGCCAGTCTGTTCAAGTGAGATGCAGTGCCTGTCCTTTTCCCAGATTAAATTAGTGTGCGAAATCTCCAGTGACCTCCTCCCCTTCTCCCCATACTCTTTAGCCAAGCTGAACAGCCTCTGCTGTAAAGTATTCATTTTATCCAGGGACAAGTTGGACAATAGAACTCTCCCTGTTACTTATGGACAGCTGTCGTCATTCATAGGGCTTTTCAGCATTTCATTTTTCATAAGAGTTAAAAGGGTTTTACCTTGTAACTGACGAGAGGTTAGAAATGCAAAGAAGCCAGCCCTGAGGTTGCCCATAGTAAGGAAGTTAATAAATAAACATCATCCCCCCAACACATATATCCCCTCCCCAATGTGCAAAAGGCTGTGTATTTTATTAGCACTGCTCTTCTTATTTGAAGGGGTTTAATTGTGATAACATGATTACACTGAAGCATGAACTGCATAGAGAAATTAACAAGCAGAGACACAGCGATATGCAGGGCCCCCAAGGTTCCCTAAATTAAAGGTGACCAGTGCAAACCTAGTGAGTGCCCCTTTCCCTTCTTTGCCCTTGCTTTTTCCTACATATCCTATCACTTTATTACCTGCAAATAACTCCTAGGAAAGAGTAAACCCTCATGAGATACCTCTGTGGTTCCGTATTTTTTTTTAGTGATTTACTGCAAATATATTCAGCATTTTGACTGATTAAATAGACCTTCGGCAACCTTGAGGGTCACTGTGTAGAGTATGTACATAGAAAATGCATCAGCCCATTGTACCCTGGCAGCTAATGAGATTGGTCGTTAAGTAAATGACACAAAGCCTACAAAAAAAGCTTAGCAGCTCACTAGAGTATCACAGAGTGTCCCTGCACACCACACAACGACACAAACAGTGGACTAACCTAGCCCACCCCTGCTTTATTCTACATCACTGCTTCCCTGATGTCAGCGTGAGAGGCAGAACAAAGGCTAAAAGGCACACGGTAAGTCAGTCTGACAATTATGCCCTAGGGAGAAAGTAGAGCAAATCTTAGCCTAACCATGGGGTTGAAAGTCCGTTTCTGGACAAGTAGGTCATAATGAAGGGATTTTTTTTTTCCCTGTCACTTCATGAAGGGGAGAAAAATGTCTCTGGAATCAAGGCTGGGTTTGTTTCTTGTTTGTTTGTTTCCTATTCTCTCTGTCTTTTTTTGCCAGTTTACAAAAGTTTCTGGAATTCCGAAAGTAAGGTGAAACAGTATGTTTGTGAACTCGATATTGTACTTATAGTATAATGAAATAAATATTCTTTGTAAGAACTGCCAAACAATAAACATCGCCTCAGATGTACATTAACATCTGATGAACTTTACAGACAGAAAGTTTCTTTTTAGTAGTCTGTAAAATCTGCTGAAAATGTGTCATAAGTAAGAATACACATTTCAGTCCACTAGCCAGTTACTTACTCCACCTAAATACCCGATAGAGTTTTTAGAACTATGCAGATATACATGAAGCTGTTACTATGATTTGGGCTGTTGTGTTGTTTTTGATGGTGGTGATTTTTCTTTTTTGTTGTTGTTGTTGATTGTTTGTTTTTTCTATGTCTGTTGTTAACAGATTTTTTTCTATGATATCTCTCAGTGTTGTCTTTACACAAGCTGAAATTAAAGAGAGTTGAAGATTTGCTCTTAAACATTTATATAATCATTACTTATTTTCTTTGCACAGCAGCAAAATATTCATCTGATATCTTATAATTGCAGGTGCCTGCCTGTGCCTGCCAATGGTAAACCTTTTCTAAGAGTGTTTCAGTTTAATATCTCAGGACCCTTTATTTTGCTGAAAAATGGCAACAGGAAGTTGCCAGAAAGTCTTGTTTGCATTGCTAAAATATTTCTCTCTACTTTGCACTTTGGAAGCTCAGGGGATGTTAGGTTCAAAACAACATGATATTATTACAAGACGCCTGTGTAAATTAAGTTATGCTTTCTCTACTTCACCCCTCCTGCCCCCACCCCCAAAAGAAAAACCCAACAACTTAAAAACATATAAAAATAATGTTTTAAGAACACTTTCTTAAATGCAGACAGATAAAGAAGCAAGAAAGGTTCAGAAAGGTTCAGCTGGCATTACAGTTGTTTAATTACTTGTTTGTTTGTTTGTTTTATTTTGGAAGAGTTATTTAATTTGTGAAAACATTTGCCACTATATGTTTGTAGAGACATCTCAAGATAACCTGTTCAGTTGAAAACTCTTCAAAAGTCACTGTTCACATAGTTCACTCTGACATGTCGCATATTATCCTTCTTATTGCATGGAAAATAGAAGTAACATCACAATTTATAGAAATTAAAATATGATATTTTAATATATGCACTTTGTGATTCCTTCCAAAGATGTGTGTGCATATATATGAATCCACCTATGCATATTTATATAAAATATACGTATATATATATAAAACTATGCACACCTATATAACATCCCTATTTATTGAAACTCAAGTTATATGAAGTTACAATTATTTCTACTTTTTACACTTCCCAATATTTCCAGCTTAGGAAATTTAATGAGGAAATAAACAAACTCCAGTAAAATTATGTATTTGTTTTCATTTTCCATATATATTTTAGGTGTGTGCTTCTGTTTACAGATATGCTAACAAGATAGCATACATGTTTTCCGTATGCTATCTTAGAAAACGAGAGATATGCAGGCATCAGAAAACAAGCTTGCTTTCTCAGCTAAATCCTATAATTCACATCTAATTTTTAGATCAGCAGAGATTTTGCAAACTAAAGGGTTACAAAACAGTTTTGCTTTGAACTTTGCTAATTGATATTAAGTTTTCAGCACATTGTAACAGGTATGATTTCAGGATATTTTCAGTTCAGGTGCATCACTACAGTTTATACAAATGAACAGATCCCTATCACACAACCATCATGATTTTTGTATACCTATGTGAAAGAGAGTAAGGCATATCTAATATTTCAGCATTGTCTATGATAATAAACAAGTTCAGCTATCTTTTATCCTAGTAAAAGTAGAGAGTGATTTCATAGGGCTAATGCACATGCAACAGTGCTACAAAATTAATAAAGCTATTCTAATCTGACAGGTGGACACACAGTAAGTTTCAGTAGTTTTTCATAGGTTCATTAATTTTCCCTTGTCTGGTATTTTCTTGGTACAACCAAGAGAAAAGGCAAAGAAATCTTAATTTATGATAATTAATGTTCATCTGGTCTCACAAAAAACTATGTAACACACCAAATTTTTAGAAAAAAACATTTCAATATATTCCTTTTGGACCTTGCGATCTGATATGAGGCCTTTTCACATATCGTTGTGTTCAGTTCCAGGAGACCTGTGTCAGCTGTGCATATGGATCTGAAAAACTTCATGGTATTACACAGTTGATTTTAATAATTCTAATCCTTTTTTTTTTTTTTTGTGCACTTATAGTTTTTCAAACTAGTAATCCCAAAATATCTGATATCCCTGATAAGTAAGTGTATCAAAGGTCAGTGACAAATTGTCCTCCCAAAGGCCTGTCTCTGTCACTCCAAAATAGTAAATAATACGCAGAACAAACTTTATATTCTAATACATCCATATATATTTGGAGAGTCTAGAATAAAATCTGTCTGTTACTTAAACTGATTAATTTTGGAACTATGCATATATAACTGGAATCAGGTCACTTCTTGTAGTTTATGTGCACATAGTGGTAGCTTATTAAAAACTGCATAAGCAGAATTGGTGCTTCTGAATTTTAATAATCTTGAATCACTTCAGACTAAAGATACTGTTTAATTAGTGATAAAAAAGATTGTCTCCCTCTTACCTTCTTTTAGTACTAACATAAAATCTCTTTAGAGGAGAATTGCTCTCAGCTGTATTCATGGAAGTCTTTTAATAATACTAACAACTTTGGCCTTTCTAAATTGGAGATTTCTAGTTCACAAAAGGTGACAGCCTAACTGCAAAAGTTACCTTATAATGGAAACTAGGCTTACCTTGCTGGGTATGTGTACACTTACAAGAGCGTTTGTACATGCGAATGATTCCAATTAGGTGAGATCGAGGGCTCATTTCAATATAGTAAAGCAGGTGCATAAGTGTTTTGAAGATGACGGGATTATTGATTTGCTTAATAGATTTGGGTAACATTTGCTAGCTTGTTTTTCAAGTTTGGCATCGTACATGAACTTTTCACTCCATTAAGGAACTTACTTTTCATTTAAAGACATGTATTTGAACTCTGCTCCATAAGTCTTTAGGAAAATAATAATAATAATTATAAAGCTTTAGAAGTTTTCCAAAATGTAATTGCATATGAGGATTGGAGAACCCAATTTCTTGAATGTGTTTCTTCAGGTGATAGTAGGAGTTAAGAGGTCAGTTCCTTAAAACTCAGCAGAAAATTTGATACCTTAATTGCTCCCCCCAACACTTAGGGCACATGTACAGCAGCTGGATTGGCACAACAAAGTAGTAATGGCTCCAAAGACACTGTTATGGACGATCAGGTCAATAATCCTTATGCTAAGAAGGATTTACATGATACAGAGTAATAGCTCTGTCATTTCTGAAGTAAAAATACACTTTTTAATGAGCATCAAAATGATGTTTTGCACTCTTCACATCAGAGATACTATGGTACTTTAAAAAAAAAAAAAGTTCTTCAAATAAAGTTTAGCATTTAGCAGTTGAACGAAATAAGGTTTAAAATACCATAGGTAGGCAGCTACACTACCCCAAAAGACTTTTTTTTGAAAATGTACCTAGGACTGTTTTCAAATCTTTTCTTCCTTTCTATGTCAGAATAGTATAGGATATATCCAAATATTATGTCTTCGAGCAGCTTTTTTATGATACAGACCAGAAATAGTCTTAGAGTGGCTTTTGTTTATTTATTTATTTATTTATTTATAGTGTTTGATTTTCTCCTATTTCACGCAGAAGTTTGACACAAAATAAGACTCAAAATTATTACAAGAAGTAAGATCTTATTACAAAAGTAAGTTTCAAAATAAGAACAGTAGCAACTGGAATCTAAGGCTGTGATTTTTATGTTATTTTCTCTTAAATAATTTTCTTGAAAAACAAAACAAAACATAAAAACAACACATTTAATACATTTCACACAATTAGGAAAAAAATATTTTTCTCACTAACAACGTGCTTAAATCAATCTCCATACAAGCTATGGAAAGTCACCAAATCCTAAATAATAAGAACTACCATAGTGATACAAATGACGAGTGAGTGCACATGACATTTTCATTGTATCTGTAACATTTTATAAAATTAAACACCATTTTAAAGTACAGGTCTAATGGGAATCATCCTATATATAAGCATCAGACATTTAGTGAACAAAGTGCAACTGAACACATAAATCACGCTAAATAACATTGACACTTTGTCAAAAGAAGCAAATGTATTTAAGGTTGAAGTGAATGGTCAAGCCACTTTATGGGTAGCCCTTCCCATAATTTTTGTGAGAAACAGTGCTGTCTACAAAAAGGGTTAAAGAAAATGCATTCTGTTGCATCTGCTTACTAAATCCCTTACTTTAGTAGAAATTCAAATTTTGTAAAGATTATTCGTTTTATTGATGCATATAATTATAATCACAAGCCATCTGCTGATTTGGCAGGCATGGTTAAAATTCTCTAACTCTCATAACCTTTCAAGTACAGTGCCCTTGGGACTCTATTTCACTTTTATATTTTGGAAAACATGTAGGGACAAACAAGAGAGGTCATCTGCCGAAAGTCAGACCTGCAAAACATTAAAAGAATACAGATTTTGATAACTGCTCTTGTTTTAATAGCAAATAAAGTCTTTTCTATTTTATTTCTGACTTCAGGAAGGATTATACTGGTTTCCATCATGCACTTTGGGAATTTGAATTTTTTCTAGGGATTAAAGCTCTCTCCTAGTACTCCTGGGATCTGGGTTCCAAGTCTAAACTAAAAGAACAAATATTGTTCAGTTTGTTTGTCACAGGTGAATTAAACATATCTGACCTTGGCCTTAATTTCTCTTTTTAAGCATTTCCCACTACATTTCTATATGATATTCTCTCTCTTTCTCTCTCTCTCTCTCTCTCTCCCCCCCTCTCCTTTTTTTGTACTTGGTCACTGATTTTCATTAAAAGACACCTATTGCATATTTAGCTTTTCCCATGAAGCTCAAAAGAGCCTTTTTAATTTTGAGGGCTACACATACAACAAGGCATAAAAAAGTGGCTAATACTATTTTATACTTGTATTTTTGTATTTGTATGAGCCTACCATTAGCTCATGGTCAGCCACAGTTACAAATAGTTGGTCTTTTTGCATAGGAGAATTCGTTCTCCATTTTCTCATGTACTTCTCCATGTTTAACCAAACTAACTATTTAATACTTGAATTTTATTTTTTTCCTTGTATCACCTGTGGTTTTACTTTCCTTCTTCTAGCAGAAAACATCCAAAAGGGAAAAAAATACTCAGGAAATGCTCTCTCTGTCATAATAAATATATATATATATACACATATATATTGCTTTTCACCAAGTTGCTGAATATTGTTGATGTTTTGAATACGTGAAGATGGGAAAGGTTGCATCAGAATGGGATAGTCCAATGACTTCCTGATATTAGCAGAAGGCAAAGACAATCATCTGTCAACAGAATTGTCTTAATGCTGTAGATATGTGTACCTCATAGGAACAAAATATGTAACTCTCACTTCTGTTTAATTAGTGTATCTGAAAGCCTGTATATAGCATGCATGCTGCTTTAGTCCTTTTGGAGGTTTGATTCTCACCCCACACCCTCATTATGACAAGCAGGAGGGAAATGCACATGTTTGAAAGTGTCTTCACAGCTGAAACTAGGGAAACAGGCCGAGAGTAGCTCTGGTTTATTTCACAACCAATTAAGTATGACATCTGTTGAAACTCAGGAAATAAGTCTCCCTTCCCCCTGTTCGTATACTTACTTAAGCTGCCAGTCTTTTGTTTTGATATGGTGAATTTTACTTACAAGATGTGGCTTCCTTGGAGTAAATACACAAAATAAATAAATAAGTTTATAAACCCCAACACATAAAACCTGTTTTGTTTTGTTTCATTTTGTTTTGTTTTAACCAAGATTTCACTAAGTGCTTGTTGAAAAAGCCCTTCTTGGCATTCAGCTTAAGCAAATGATGGTGTTAATAATTCCTTGCCTAAACGTTTACCTTACTTTCTGAAAAAAGGGGCACGTTTGTAGGAAATGTAGGCACAATAGCACTTTCATTTTTGAAAATCTGGCTCTTGTTGTTGGCTTCCAAAGGCAAGCAAGAGTTGCTAGAAAGAATTTGGATTTTAAGTTCATTAATTTTGTGGTTCAGAACTTGGCACTGAAGAGAAGACACCAAAGAGAACAGGACATGTGGCGTTATGGATGGTTAAAAAGAGATAACTAAATGCAAAGTCACTGTCACTGGTACTGTCAAAATTCTCAAGTATACAGTAGTTCATAATACACCAAGAAACAGATTAGATTAAATAACAAACTTAGACTTAAGTCATATTTACTATCAAATGATAATATTTCAAGCTGAAAGACACTTCCCATTTACCAGGCACCAATCCATGTGAAGCCCTTGCTTATCAGGAAAACTGTTATTCTTTCATAAAATATTGTCAAATACAAACATTAAAAATATTATATTTCCATCCATACCAGTCTTAGAGTTCAGTTTCTTTCTGCTATGCTTAAAACTTGATTGTACTCATTTTTATATATCTAAAGAAATAGCTTCTGTATCATGCTGACCTTTTCCTTTCTCTCCCTCTTGACACTGGATCCTCCTGTCATGCTGAACCCATGCTGCTCATATCAAAGCTGTGCCTGACTCTCCTTTTTCTCTGTTTTACATTACCTATTCTCTATTTTATTTATTTGTCAGCTTCATTTTCTTTGCCAGTTCTTTACTGCAAGGACTGGCTTTGCCTTCATTCCTGGAGGATGGCTCCCTACTTTATTTCTTTTGCTTTTTTTCACCTCTATTTTAAATTACATCTCAGAACAGCATAGCATCAAGTTACATAAGCTGTAAGATGCTGCTCTGCAGTTGACATAGTTTTCTTGGTTAGGAATCCTTCAGTGAAATGTCATTTTGAACAGTGTAAGAGTCTAGACATGAGGCAGTCAACCAGATTCCCTTTAGAGAAAATTTCTTGTATGCAATTCATCTCACCCTGAAGTATATGTATAAAATAAGTAAGATGTATCTCACATCTACATAGCTGTAGAAATGTCTATAGATTGCCTGCATGCTACCTAGAGACTATGGGAAGCCAGTAGTCATTGTTTCAGAAATGACTACATTTACATTTCAGACATGTAAAGTTAGGGAGGGATATCCCACCATTTCTGTCCAGCCTACAAACTAAACTTGATTTCTTCTTATATCTAGTCTTCAGAGAAACTTGGTATTTCTACTGATTTCACATGAGACAACAATAGGGGTAATAAGCCTTATACCAAAATTTCCTCTTGTATATACACAGCATTGATGAAATTTGGTGTGTGTTCAGATACAAATGGACAGTAGAATAGCAAAGTTGAATATGGCTGTGCAGCTCAGAGAACCAAATTTTGCTCCTGAAAGATGACATTTATAAAAATGAAAAGACCAATTCCCTACCTATGTAATTTTTCTTTTCAGAGATCTTATTTTCCCAAAACTAATTCCTAAAAATAATAAATGAGTTGTAGAGATTTTAAAAATATGTATCCATGTCAGAATATAATAGAAATTTCTGCATTAAAATCTGTCTACAGTTGGATTTTTTAATGACAGCATTGAAACACTTACAAACTCTCTCAGTTCCAGATTTTCTTTCTCCTGTTGGTCACTGCTTGGGATCTGTAGGCATGTTTAGGGGTGCCTCTGTGATTTTTCTCTTTTCACAGAATTTCAAGACCCTGTTTCCCAAACTTTGAGATAATAGAAGATCATTATTAGATAAGATTACATGATATTTTTGCACTGTCTCTGTGGGTGATTATAGTGATTTGATGTTTCTCTTGCTGTCAAAACTACAAGGAAGCTTTCATTTCAAAAGTTCACTCCCCGTGCATACATTGCATAGGTGTCAATTTTTTGTTTGTGTTTGAAGAAATTTGAGGATACAAATTTTGATTTCTGGAGGATTATATATCATACCCATAGCTTAAGCATAGAAGTGTGAGGATTTTTAAAAATATCTTGTCTCTTTAAAGTTCTAGGTACAGATTCTCTTCCAATCAGTCCAAAATTCCTTCAGATAAAGGCAAAGTGCCTAAGTGTAAGTTTTAAGTGTAAGCAACTAAGAACACATTCAAGAATCAGAACTGGGTGCCAGTCTGGTAAACCATGGTAAGCCACTTACATAGTGGATGGTCACAACATTGCGGATCCATACAGAACCTTGAGGGAAAGCATATGACTATACGCTTTCCTAAGCCATACCATGGCAGGCACAGGATGACACTTGAACCAGGGAATCACAACTAGGTCAGTCCTTTGCCTTTTTACACTATTTCCCTGAAGAGAGGATAGGCAGAGTAGTACAACTTTCCATAAGATTGAGTTGAGCTTGATCTAATTTTGTAACAATGAGCTTTATGAAGGGTTAGTATATGTGTACCTTCATTAGCATTTCTGTAGATGAGACTCGACATCAATGAAAATTGTGCCCAAAATTACGGACATACAAAGTTCTGTATGGTATAAATTGACACCAGTTTAGCAACATAACCCACTAGACTGATTTAACATTTATCCTGAAAAATTTACCCTACTCCCATGCACTGTTAAAGTTTTCTTCCCCACAGTCAACATTTTAGTGGCCATGATAAAAAAGTATCCTCTTAAATATCCCTAACTGTTTTTTAATAGCATGAGAGAGTAAATAGCTATAGGGTCCCATGTTATAGTAACAACATTAATTATATCATTTAATTTTATTGTTATTAGTATGAAAAATAATTGCTACTATTTTATGACCACAGAGAATAATACTGTAATATTGCAGGTGTAAGTTGCTTATGATCAAAAAACATCAGTCTTCAGAAAGGAAGCTCAGCATACACTCTTCAGGTCATACAGCCTGCTTCCCCATTTGTTTGTGGGGTTTCTGATATTTATTTTGAGTTGCATGATAACCCCTATCTTTAAAGTTAGTGGGCACATGGCTATTTTGGTGATATTTTAAAAGTAAATAAGTCAGGTTTTATGTGGAAACAATACAGAAAATGTGGAGATTTTTGCCCTTAAATTTTTCAGGGAAATATTTGGCATGTCTCCTCCCTCCTGAGCCTCCAAGAGATATCTCCACAGTAACTCTACCATTAACCCAACAGCCTCTTTAGAGAAGCTGTCTTCTAACATCTCAGCTGCTTCAGTGTACAGCAAAAAGTTTACTTCTAATAGAGAGCTAGTAAGTCCTGCTACTGACAGAGTTTGTTAGGCAGATTACATCTCAGGAAAGGGTGAAACTCAGTCCAAAAGTTTAGGTTTTCCCATTCCCTAACTGGAGACACTGGTTCCTAGTTTTCCTGTCTGTGGATGAAGATATATTGTGTTTGGAAAGGGAATAATCTGATGAGTAGTGGAATAATCTAAGACAAAATGAGCATTACCTAATAACAGTTTTCTCTGGCCCAACCCGGATGTTCAGAGGTTTCTGTGAATCATTAAGCTCAGTTAATGTAGCTCTAGGAAACTCACTTTCACGTAAAATTCCAAAACCAAGCAAGATAGTTGTTTCTAATGAAGCAATAAATAAATGCGTACCTTTTAAAAGACCATAACCACATAGGTCACATTTTCTCATTTCTCAGTGTCCAAGTTTGTCAATACAGCCTGCACAGCCTAAGACAACTGGGAGAAAGGGGTGATTCAAAGGAAAGTGCATTATTCGTTTCCCAGATGACTTTTCTAGTGGTCCCTTGGATTCGTATGGGTCTTTTGCCTTGGTATTTTCAAAAGCAAATTTATCATATTTTGAGATGCCAACTCTGCAAGGTTAAACTGGACCTGAAAAGCTTATTTTTCTTCCTGAATCATCATATTCAGAAGATCATAGTCCTACCTTATGTTTGCAAGTTACAAAAGTTACAGTTGTCTTATGTGACAGCTAGCAAGGAATTCAGCTTCTAATAAGGTATTATTAGGACTGTTACAGATACAACTGCAAGCAGTTGAGCTCATACTCATATACCTTGTACTGCATTAAGTTCTTCTAATGTATTGTGAAAATTAACTTCCTCTGCTAACACCTACAGATCTTACCCAAGGGAAATCTGCTCAGATGAGGGCAACCACTGTATAGATAATTTTAGGATAGAATCATGTTTTGAAGACACTTCCAGTTTAGAGTCCTGCCTCAGCTATGTGAAAAGCAAACATTTCCAATTGATGAGCCAAACAGGACTTGAGCTTTGCAAGGTCTGACACAGTGCTTTGTTTTAGCCATAGTCTTCACAGCTTCCGTTCATAGCAAGAAAGCTAGAATAACTTTAGCGACTAGCTGGAGGTGTTCACTGCTGTGGTGGAGAGGTCTGTGTGTCCTTACTTCTTTGACAATAAAAGAAATCTAGATGTGTATCCCATCTCAATTATTAAAGTTAGCTTTTCTAAACATCTCCTGAGTTTTATACAATGCGTAAAGAAGACATATAAAAGTGACGTACAAAGATCACCCTTGATCCTACAAAGCTATGAAGTATATATCCTGTTCACCACAGCTAGAAAATTGTTTTATTTATTTGATACTGAATTACCTTCTAGTATTATGTAAAAAAAAAAATAATAATAATAACAGGAGTTTACTGAAAACCTTAAATCATTGATTCATTAGATTTTGACATAATAATATAAACTCTTTCCTTACGACCATTATTTTTTTGCACTATTATCTGTTTTATTGGTTAAAACAATATTTTATAATGATTTTTTTTTCCAGTCTATAGACCAACAAGTTATAAATAAACATCCTTACCCAAATATCAGGTAAGACTAGCTAGATACATGTGCAGATCTAATCTTCCTCATATAAACTATTATCTAATATTACAAAAATGAATTTTTATTAGTTTTCATGTTCTTTGATTTCTAGTTTTGTTGATTAATTCAGTAGTCATGAGAACACAGTGTTGGCCTGAGAAGTACAGTTGTTTTCATGAAAAAAGGTATGGAAATGTAAGGAGTTTTAAGTAATTTTTTTTAAACTGCTTTGCAAATTCTCTGCACAACAAACCTCACCAATATGTAAACAGGGCTCTAGCTACTGTGTTTGTCCACAGCTAAATCTACAGATGAACACAGTGTAGTTGTGTGATGACAGGAACAGCTGACTCATTAGTAGAGAGCAGTGAAAGGTAATTAACCCTGGGAAAAGTACAGCTGCCATGCGAGCTGTTCCTTTCTGTAGGATCTGATTAGAAATTAGTGTTAAACCACTGATTCTTTAAAAAAATGTCATTGATAATTCACTTTCTCTCTCAGGTGTGGCCCCTGAAAGGGGCTGAGGATAGAACTAGTGTACAAAAGGTCCTGTATCTAAAAAGGCCTTTTCTGAGAGAAGTACACACCTGTTTGGCTGCTTCTGGAGTTTTCTTAGTGATGGATATTGTCCCAGCTTTGAATGCTCCAAGTCTGTGGGCAGCACAGAAAATGAATTGTCAAAATGACTTAAGGTAGAACATTGTTGTTTGCTATAATGAAGCTCTTAGCGAGTCTGATTACTTAAAAGTCACAGCTACTACTTGTTTTATCAGGACATAGTTTTATACAAAATGTTGCAAACATTTTTAGAAAGAAAACAAAAATCTTCCTACTAGGGTAGGTGAGTACAGCATATAAGAAAAGGATTGTGACCTGTACATGAAAGCTGGTCCTCATCTCACACTGTTTCTGCACATATCGTGGCTTTTGCAGGTAGTTTTTGCAGATAGCTTTTGCAGGTAGCTTTTGCAGCTCCTGCCAGCAGGAGACAGAACCTGTAATTTAAAGTGATGTACAAACATCAAGGCAGCCTGTCATGTTCATATTTAGACACCTGATACAGGCTTACTTATCCAAAATGACAGAACTACCAACTACAATAACAATATTTCATTAATGTGCTGTTGATATTTCTACCGTACTGTTTATTATTTATAGTTAATGTGTCCAAAAGAATTTTAATCATCTCATTTTGTAAGATCTTTGGTCAGGATTGTCTTTCTATAACTGTGTGATTAATACCAAGTGTATGTGAATGCTTGCACATGTAAATAACATTTATTACTGAGGTTCATGAGAGTGTTCTGGTTATTTTCAATGGAGCCAGGCTTACACCAGGGAGTTTGAAGGGAAACTGTGTTTAAACTGATGAAATATGCAAGACTTCTCTCCATAGGAATATTTTTTTTCATCCTACTCAAGACAAATTCACTACAATAGGATAAATAATAGATTGCTATTATTTAACTAATATAAATAATATTTAACTAATATAAATAATATTACAAAGATATGTTTCTATAGTGTCATTTTTTTTATAGTGTCAACTCCATGATGTTTAGTAGTACAATGAGACATTTTCTTACCATATATGTAGTACGCTTACAATTTCAGTTTCTTTTAAATGAAATATAGTTCTTGTTGGATACCATATTTGAACCTAGCATTACCACAAACCTATATACGTGTACATATATATATATACACAAACATATATATGTACATGTGCATATATATATACACACACACACCTTACTGATATTTTCAACACCGAGAACAAAAACATTCAAAGAAAAAGAAAACAGACACTATAATATTTACTAGGATAATTTTCTCTTTATCAGAAAGTAAAAGAAACAGTTTTTTAAAGTAAAGAACTGACATGCCGAGAGTACGGTTACCTCTGTATTGCCTAACATGTTAAGAGAGGAGAGCTCAAAAATATTTTTTTAAATTATATTGCTATTCATCATGCATTACTTAGTAGGCATTCTTCTCAGAATTATACTTTTTTATCCATTCATTTGTTTTTAGTAAAAGAAAAAAAAAAAAAGGAAAAAAAAAAAGCTTGAAGAGAAAGAGGAAACACTTTTTTCTTGGAAATCCCAAGTAATAATCCAAGTACTCTTGGAGTATCAGGTTGAGTTTCAGAAGAAGTGAAGACATCAGCAAGCTATTAAATTGATGAATGCATGAGGATTAAAATAATATTCACTACTTTAAAGCATGGTTAGGAATGCACAAAAGCTCTTCACAGCACTATACTACATTATGCTACATTTAGCTTAAAGGTTAGGAGACTTGCTGAAGGTCCAAGAATAGATCAGTGTCAGAGACAAGAAAAGAATCTTTTTATTGGTAGTGGAGGTTTTTATTTATGTATTTATTTATTGTTATTATGATGAATTTGTACAGTCATGGTGCCTTATCTTTAAGTTTGTGGCAGAAGACAGATGGCAATTTATGAAATAACCTTCACCCCACTCTAGAATCATAAAATGCCCCCAAAAGAGAGATTAAACTGCTGTTCCCGGTGTCTCTTGACATAACTTAGAACAGACTGAACACACTTTTCCTTTCTCCACAGACATGATCTGAAATTCTGTTGTCCCAGTGTTCATTTTACATGCATACATTTATATCTGACAAATATTAGTCAGTGGTTTTGCTTGTCCTTTCTTACTTTGATTTTCAAGGTGGCATTTTTGTTCTTGGTTTGTTTTTTACTGTGCTACTCGGCATGCTTCCAAGATCTTCAGGGCAGTGCAGTAGTGCAAGCAAGTCCTATTATCTTTAACAGTTAGGGTCATTACAAGTCTTTTAGATGGTGGCAGACTGTACTTCACATGGCACTCTTCTAGTTAATGAACATATGTGATTTGCATGTTGAGGGAAGGCACACTTCTTCCCTTTGTGCGACTTTCCCTTTCTTGGGACATGCCTGTCATACTTAATGAAGAGAGCTTGTTGTTTAGAAAGGGGAGGAAGAATGCATAGGATAGCAGAATGGTAGTTGCATTTCTTTTTATAAAAATAGTTTGTATTTTTAGGTTCACTGTTCCATCTGACTCCATGTCAGAGAATGTTCAATGAGCTAATTAGCCATGGGTTTTGTCCAGCTTAAGAATTGTGATGTCCTAACTGGCTGTTAAATCAATCCCATAAAATTTGGCTGGAGCAGTCAGAAATCACGGGGAGGTAATATAGTGACCTAGATTAAGCCTGTAAGTATTTAAGAAGTGACCACTTTGACTGAACCTAATCAGCACCAACACTTCTGTAGATTCTGTACAATCCCATTAATTCTTTGCTGGCTTGATGGAAACCATGCAAGGTATGAGGACTGTAACAGCAGTCCCTGAACAGCAAGTTTGTAGCTGGACCAGGATCTTCCTGTTGCTGGAGGAAGCTGTAACAGAGTAATTAAAGCAATACAATTTTGCTGCTTTTAGTTATACCAATCTGTGTGCTCAGGAGTCTCACTCTGGCCTCATTCCTGCAGCTACTAAGCACCCCTTCATTGAGCAGTCATCTTTCGCTGAAGAGAGTAGCGGTCCCCCTACACAGTACCTCACAACAGAGATGACTCCATGCAGGAAAAGTCATCCAGGCTGAAAAAGAGTAAACAGGTTTTAAAATAAAATAAACCCTGTGTTCCAGAACCACTGACGCATGCTCTTTGAACTTTCTTTTTAAATTACTCTGAAATCATAAGGTTGTTATGGTGTGTTTTTACTCCAAATAATGCATATCATTGTAACACAAGCCTTGAAGTTAAGTGGCTACTTTAATGAAACATAGTTACCATAGTTACCACAGGAGAACAGAGAATAACTTTTAGTTCTTTTGAAGCTATGAATTAGTTTAAAAAGAGGAAAAGGAATAAACAAGCATGCAGAAGTTTATTATTCAGTGTTTCATGCCTGATCAACTCTAAAAAAGAACTCTCCCTAGACTGGGGCATTAACATTTTCCAGCTGAAATCTATAATTGCCCATCAAGAAACACAAAATCACATTTCAGCTCTTTGGTATTTCTGTTTCCATGTTTGTTTGTTTGTTTGTTTGTTTTATTTTGTTTTGTTGTTTTGTTTTGATTTTTTGGTATTGGTTTTGTTTTTACTTTTGTTTTTCCTGAGTCAGAGAAGAAATAGATTTTTCCAAAGTTCTGCTTCCAGCATTTTGTTAATAACAGACATCTTACATCATTTTGGTTGCTATAAATAAATAAATAAACAGGTAGTTAAGTAGATAAATAAATAAATAAAACTCTGAAACAGAGCAATACATTGCTAAACACAACTCGTGAACTTGTAACTTTGTCATTCGTTATAAGGCTGGTGGGAGGGAAATGAGAATTTATCATCGTGAAGATGTCTTCCAGGACCAGCTTCACTGTTTTTCAGTTTAGCATTGAGATGTGCTCTATCCCTGAAGTGTTAATGGAGGTCACTGTTGCTCTCCTTTACCGTGTCAAAGTAAAGGAGTTTCTACATAGTTGACTATTGAGAAACAAAATGATGTTCTTTCCTGTATATCACCTTCAGCTTATGAGTCTCTAGAACAGCAGTGATTAACAGGACTTTTACAAAGTTTCTGTGTAGTTACAAGGACAGCTTCAATCTTCTGTCATTTTTTTGCATTAGCTATGATTATGCTTTTACCACCAAAATGCATTTATTTTAAAGGTAACAATACAGACTCAGAGAATAGCTTATGTTTCATCTATATTTATCAGCACTCACTGTACATTTGTGTCTTCATTACCAGGAAATATTAAGGGACATTGTGCCATCTATTCCTGTTTACAGTTTATTATGCAGAGATAGGAAACACTTAGCATGTAAAATGAATGTAGAAATTATTCCTGGATAGAAACACGGACATTTCCCACTCGTTGGCTCTTTCTCCTCCATCACCGGATCAGAGTGTAATTGTCAGTAATCAGGCCTGCTTGCTGCTGATAAAACCACTCTGAATGCTAGCAGCCTTCTTTGTGTGATGACTCAATTATTCCAGAAGTGCCTCATCAAATCTGCCCCATCAGCTGGGCTAATAAATAAGGAGAAGAAACTGGCCCCCCAAAGCAAATTATAAATCCATTTGCATTAACCATTTCGCTGGTCCATGATCTAGGCAGAAATAAGCATGGCAGATTGTGTTAAGCTTATTTGAATATGTTTATAATGTTTACAGCATGCAACCTTTTTTTTTTTGTTCACAAGGTGTTGGAATTATCAGTCATGAATAGCATCTAAATGCAGTTATGTTAATTACAGCAAACCCTCAGGCATCTTTGAGGGATAGTTTGTTGCTTAAATCAGGTGAAAGTTAAACCCTTCTGCTAGGCAAAATATGATCTTGCACATGGCATTGGAATAATAGTCATGTTAAAAAGATAGGATGAGTGCAAGGAATGTATTTTTACAGGCACTGGAAGGACAACTACAAGTGTTACGAAGCTGTCTTGCACTGGTAATGTGACCTCCTATTCATCTCAGGGTAGAAATAAATAACATACAGTTCAGCCTTATAGTTGGGAAAGAAAATGCAATGGTTGAAGTAGCTGTGATCCTGCTTCACATCACAGATTTGTACTGTTCACTTAATAAAAGAAGTGCAAAGGGGAGTATTCTTCACCAAGGAAATTCCTTTCTGAAACTCAAACTATATTTAAAAAAATAAATAAATAAAAAATGTGTCCAAGTAGTTCCTTTCTGATTTCCAAGAATTCCCTGTGTAATCCAGTGAGTATGTTAAAGTGTAACTTCAGAAGGCTGAATGAAATTAATTTGTTAACCCATGTACTGAACATTATAAATGTGCTTAAGTGTCTCACTGAGATGACCCATACATTTGTGAAGAACTTAATGTTATGTAATTCAGCATGTGCAGGATAAAGATCTGACTGTAGTCAAGAGCTCAATATATATTTACTTTTTGTAATGGCAACTTTTGCTTAGAGACTTATATTTTCAAATGCTAAATATTTTACCTTGAGAAAGAGAAATCGTTGTCACTGTAGAAACATGAAAATTGTTCTTACATCACAATGGTGAGCACATTGGATTTTGTTTCCTTAGCTGTTACAACGATTCTGAGTTAACAAATCACAAACTGTTGTGCTTTTTCATCTTCATATTTGCAATGCATCAACTAGTGATGTGATAAATTAGATAAAATCAAATTAATCTGTTGGAAATGATATCCGTTATGCTCAAAGAAAGTAGTTAGGCATCTTTTACAGATGTCATACAGCTTTGTATACTGCAATTCTGATAAAAAACTACCTCAGACTTTGGATGATATCACTTTTAACTGTAGAATAGATATTATTAAATTTTCAGGAATTTTCTGGTAATCTGACCTGAATGGGTGGACTTTTACCTGTAGACAATGGGTCAACAAGAACAGTTGCTTGAAGGGATTTGTCACACACATATGATAGTGAGGATCAGGGCCCAAATGGTGATTCACATCAGTATCATGGTATGACTCACGGATCTCAGCAGGTTGGCACTTAAGAGTCAGTACATAATCATGTTGCACTGGAAATGGCTATAGACCAAAGAGTGAATTGCAAAGATTCCAGGTTACTTCACTGAACCATTACATTGACAAATCAAACAACTCATTTATTCCACCTTTGTGTCTTTATAAAGTTTATCATTTTAGTAGAAATGAAGTACTGTTTGAAAAAGGTGGAGACAGGCAAGCTTCAATGACAGGATTAAAAACAAACAAACAAACAAACAAAAAACATAAAAAAAAAAAAGAATTCAGGTACTATGGAACCATAGTATGTTTCACGTTGGACGGGACCTTAAAGATAATCTAGTTCCATCCCCCCTGCCATGGGCAGGGATGTCACCCACTAAATCAGGTTGCCCAGGTTCCCATCCAACCTGATCTTGAACACTCCGGGGATGGGGTGTCCACTGCCTTTCTGAGCAACTGTTCCAATGCCCCACCACCCCCTGAATAAAGAATTTCCTCCTAACATCTAATCTAAATCTCTCCTCTTTTAGTGTAAAACCATTCCTTCTTGTCCTATGTCTACATGCCCATGTAAAAAGTCACTCTCCATCTTTAAACCCTCTTTAAGTATCAAAATGCCATAATGAAGTCGTCCTGGAATCTTCTCTTCTCAACCTGAACAACCCCAACTCCCTCAGACTGTCTTCATAGGAGAGGTGCTCTAGCCCTCTGGTCATCTTCATGGCCCTCTTCTGGACCCACTCCTACAGTCCCACACTCTTCTTGTGCTGATGGCCCCAGACCTGGATGCAGCACTCCAGGTGGGGCCTCATGGTAGTGGGGGACAATCACTTCCCTCAACCTGCATAGGGTGTCATCAGTCACCACCTGTAAATCAAAGGTATTTGTCCTTCCCAATTTTTTACTAAAACAGATAAATGAATTTATGCAAGCCATGAATAGATTGGGCCAAAAGTCTTTACATTAACAGACTGGTGGTCTTAAGGGGAATGACCCCACCATAGAGACTTTGTTGACAAATAAGTAAATTATTTCCATGTTACTCCCATCAACAACAATCTTACCATCAGAGTTGCCAATAATTTAGATAGATGACCTCTTGAGGCTGAGATCTTATATTTTATTTTATTTTATTTTATTTTATTTTATTTATTTTCCAGTTGACATGTCTATGGTCAATTATTTTATATAGATAAAATATCCCCCCCCCCAAAAAAAAAAAAAACAAAAAAACAAAAAACAAACAAACAAAAAAAAAACTGAATAACTTTATTTTATAAAATTTTGGATTTTGATGTAAATCAACACTAACTCTCCGAAATGAATTTGTGTGCTACCTGAAGTATCAGATCCCACAAAAACATTTGAAATGTAAATTGCTTCTTGGAGAAACAACAGACAGTTTATATTCCATTAAGGGAATGCTATTAACAGGGTGTGTAGGATTACGCTGTGTCACATCCCATGACACAGCATAATCTTACATACCCTGTTTATAGCATGACAGATGCATGACATTGTATTTGAGTTTTTATGAAACATAATATCTTCAAATGTGAATATTCACCCATAAATCAGCTGTATGTTTGCCAGCACTCTGTTATGTAAAAGAGAGAAAGCAATAGTACATTTAAACTTACTAACCAATAACTTCTGTTATAATCAAACAGAGAAGAGAGGTCAAGTTTTGTGCTTTATATAAAGTTTTAGTTTTGTCATACTATAATGCCTTGCTTTTCAAAGATAGCTGATGATGTCGTGTACCAGGCAGATGGGAGTAAAATAGCAAATGGCATTGTTGCATGTAGCTTTCCAAAACAATTTTAGACTCTCCTCCCCATCCCTGATCTAGCCCAGATTCATTTTCTTTAAAGGAGGACTTTCAATGTGTTAGCTTATTATATAAAGTTAAATGCAAAAAGTTCTGTACATTTTCCTGTCCTTTGTGCACTTTTCCTTGTGGATCTCAGCTGTGCTGTCTTAACTCTTCCTCCCTTAGGATGAGAGAGACAGCAGATGGGGTTAGGGCAGAGGGCTGATGCTTCTGACAGCAAACGGCCTGGTTGTTGAGTGGAAGCTGTGAGCGTCAGGAAGCTCCTTTTCCCCAGAGAACCAACTAACCACTGAAGAAAGTTGAAAATGAGCCCTTTGAGAAACGCTATTAAAAGTAGTAAAAAATTGCAATTGTGCAGATGATGTGCTGCTGTGTGGTTATTCGAATGCTAATGAGTTTGACATTAGGAAACTCAAAGGGTTTACAGCTACTCCCTTATGTGATTTAGTTCTTTATTGGCAATCTTTGAGAAAATAAATGAAAAATATATTGCTAATAAATACGTAACATGATAGGATTTTAAACAAATCTGCTAAGTTGTAGGCTTTAGAAAATGCTTTGTTCACTATTGTAAGTATTCTCTGAGAGATTTTGTGTTACGTTAGTTTATCTTGAACATAGACAAGACAGGTAGAAAGCTTTAAAAACTCCTTTTTTTTTTTTTTTTTTTTTTTTTTAATAGAATAACAGGGAAAGAGGCCTTTGAGGGTAAAAAACATTCTTTTTTTCCATAACATATTGGCTAAAAAAACTGCTTAAAAATACTTTTCAGTATTGGGATGTTTTGTTCTGCTTTTTCTCCCCTCTTCGTCATGTTGCATCTGTTGTCTGTTTTGCTACTTGATAAAAGCTTATTTATTTTAATTAAAAGTTATTCATGGGATGCAACTAATATTCTATCTATTGGGACTCAAGCTGAAACTAGTCACTCAATAAACTCCAGCCTCTCTGCGAATCAGTTTAGAATGAACCTTTTCAATTTCAGTAATATAACACTACAAATTTTATTGGGAAAATTTAATCAGATATTATTAAATGAATACTTAAAGTTTCACCTTGAAGTTCCAGAAGTTTATCTTCAAATTTTGTCATTAATCTATAATTGGAATAGTTAGAATGAAGAGATATATTTTACTAAATAAACTGAATATTATTTGAAAAGCACCTCTGAAATTGCAAGTGACAGTAAAATTTTATATTTTACTAGTGGTAAGACTGATGCTAATACAGAACCTCCGTATAATAACTAATCATAGATTCTCAGGTTGCAAGTGCATTCAACTTTCTTTTAAGTGTTTGAAGGGTGTGGATATTCCTTATTTCTGAATATAAGAGTACTCAGTTCTCAGTACTGTATACTCAGATACAAGCTACAGCTCTTTTTCTCTCATCATTATTGTTAATTTGGCAGGAGTTTCCTTACTGAAATTAATAAAAATTAAAAATGCAGAAATACCAAAGATGTCAGCTTGCTTACAGTAAGAACACTATCAGTCTGCCCAACTTTAAATGCTGATATTCAAAGTAAAAAATAAAAAATCAGAATGCGTGTCATTTATTTCACATTATGTACTGAACCATCTTAATCAGTTAAAAGGGTTCTGATGTAGTAAAACTGTTTGGTTTAGGATTTCTCAGGATTTTTCAGGATTTTTCAGGATTTAGAAACAGTGGTTTTCTGTCCGTGTATTAAGAAAAATTTCTCTTATAAGTTGATAAGCTAGTGGAAAAGACATTAACTTTTTTTTTTTTTTTAAATACCATAGTGAAAGAAAAAACGCATGCCTATGTAACACATCTTTGAAAAAAAACACAATGTAACAATTATTTGTCCATTTGATGTAACGAGTGTCCCATTTCCTCTGTGTTTTATGTAGTATGGCTGGGTTTTGTTTATGTTTGTGTGTTTTTGTTTGGTTTTTGTTTGTTTTTGTTTGTTGTTGTTGTTTTAGAGAGTGAATTTCAGGATTATCTGTTAAATCAGTCAAGGCATCTTGAGCACAAACATTGACGAATTTGGTCCTTTGGAATCTGTACATATTTTCACTTGGACATACACAAAGGTGGGATAATTTATTAAAAAAAAAAAAAAAAAAAAAGAATTTGAATCAAAATACATCTCTATTTTAATATTAGTATAGTGTCTCATGCACAGTGAAAATATTCCTTTATAGCTTCTGCAGTTTTAAGAACAGTAGTCTTAGATTTCAAGGATCAGAAATAGTGATATTGAAAAAGATATAAACCTCTGTAAATACATAGAAATTCTAGTTTTTAAGTTTCTGAACTATCATCCGTTAATATTAAATACCAAGAACACAAATACTTTTGAATATATATGACTTCAGGAGTGAGAATGTATTTCTTAATGCAATGCTTAAATTTAATTGGTGAGGAACTGCTTTTTTGTGTTTTTTTGTTTGTTTGTTTGTTTGTTTTTGTTTTGTGTGTGTGTTGTTTTTTTTTTTCCCTCCAATTAATGCATAGTGGTTTATTATTATTATTATTATTATTATTATTATTATTATTATTATTATTATTATTATTATTATTATTATTATAATAATATATCAGTAGGGTCGGATAAACACTTTATCATATTTATGAAAGATCTTTATGTGTCAAAACA
Organism: Aythya marila; assembly: GCF_965140915.1. Lineage (NCBI taxonomy): Eukaryota > Metazoa > Chordata > Aves > Anseriformes > Anatidae > Aythya > Aythya marila. The sequence goes on from NC_139043.1 coordinate 109,139,488, forward strand.
TTGTTATGTTTGAATATTGATGTTTCCTTTCTTCATTAGGAAGAAAAACGATATTTAGTACATAGTAACCCAGGAAATAGTGACAAGATCTTGAAATACATCAAAAATAAAAATCCAGGAAACAAGCCTCCAGAAAGTAAGATCACACACCACCTTATGCTAAGCTGCATTTCAGCATGGTAGATTATATATTTTTTTCCTAAATTTAAAAAGCTAGCAGTTGCCCCTTAATTTCATAAAACTGTGACTCTGCCCTCTAAAGCCTTGGTAAAGCAGACTAATAGAAATACTTGGCACACATTGGTTACCTAAGGGAATAATACAACTATTTGCTGTAGTCGTTTGGCAAAAGGACATAAACATATGGCTTTGGTTTATATTCAGCACTGCCAGTTGTGCAAAGTTGCATGGATGAAGTATACAACAGCAGTGACAACTCAGAAATCAGAAGTGAGAATCAAAATAAATCATCCTTGTAACAAAACTATTCAAGCTTGTCTCTGATTTAAGGTTTATTTTGCTGCTGCGTATTTTGAAGTAGTGATTTCACTATAAAGATATCTGCGTTTAAAAATAGGTAAACATGCAGCCAAATTGTTGATAATTTATATGTTATAGACATAAAGTTTGCATTCAGTAGATGTACTTATTCATTTGAACCAATTATTTCCATGTTGTTCAACTTCCTCCTAAAGAAATCAAGTATAGTATTGTATAAACTAAGGCAAAAGTTTCAAAAATAAAGGTGGGATGATTCCTTGGATAAGAATAATCAATACCCCCCAACAAGTCATATTCTCAGGAATAGCTGTCAAGAACACTTACTTTGTAATTTATTTATTTATTTATTTATTTATCCTTTCTGGCCATAAATGTGACTAAAAGAAAATAACAAATAATGGTAAGCCACAGTGCAATCAATGTTCCTGAAAATAGTGTCTTTGGACTGGATTTTTTAAAACCAGTAATAAGAATATATAAACTTTATCTAGAAGTTGCTATATGTGCACTTTGCATTTTCTTCTTGCCCCGTAATTCTCACCATCAGTCTTAAATTAATACTTCTATAATAATAATAATAATAATTAGTAATATATATAGAATTATATATTATATATTATATTACATATATATTATATATTATATATTGTAAAATAATAATAATAATAATAATAATAATAATAATAATAATAATAATAAATAATAATAGACATTGTAGAGTGGCAGAAAGATGTGTTTCACACACATATATTCATGGAACAGCCAGGTCCTGATATGTATTTCCAAATAAGCTGTAGGAAATCTTCAGACTGGCAGCTTTATGATTTGTCTAAAAAAGTATTTTTTGTTATGACAACATTCCCTTTTAATGAGTTTTATTGTTTTATTCTTAAATGAGTTGTTAAAAGGTAGGTACCAAAAGCACTGATAAAAAAATTATTCCAAGGGTTTTAGTTATTTTATGGAGAGAAACACACCATATCATGTCACTTAGGGCACAGGTACAGCACAGAGAGGTTTGTAGTGCATAGTAGTGTCTGACTTCAATTATGGAGCTTGTTGCTTTTGTTTGAGACTTAAGGACGGATTTGTGTGCCTTAGAAGATGTCTATCTTTTTTTTTCTGGCTAAGTTCATCAGTCTAATGACAAATGTAGATTTTACCTTTATGTAGTCTTATGTAGTTTACACACTACAAAGAGTAAAGAAAAGCCTCTCAAAACCTCTCAAACTTTTTCTGACCTCTCAAAACCAGTAAATTGCCAAAAAAATTGCCAAATTTCATTTTTAAAATCAGATGTAAATTTTAGTTGGAAAATCACAGGAGAATGTCAACTTTCATATACCTTACCACAAGATAAACTGGTGATTTAGTTTCCTCTATCTAGTTACACTAAAGGAATCAGACTTCCACTCCAGAAATGTGACACTCACTCAGGTAAATTAATTTTTGCTTGCCCAATGTTTATCTTAGAAATTAGAAAGTGCATAGCTCTTACAATAACTATTTCCAGAAGGTCTGTTTCACTTTTATGCGTATTAGCAGCACTGGTTTTCTCAAGTTACAGCTTTTTCTTTCACAGTAATATGCTGTAAAACTATCCTACCAAGATTGTAGTATCAATTTAGTTTCCAAAATTGAGAATTAAAAATGTTCAAGTAAATTGGAATAATTACTATTACTATTATTATTATTAACATTTATTGCACATGCCCTATTTCAGCTGTTAGTCATATTCTTGGATCCCATTATAATATCAGTACATGCACATGTGCACAGATAGACTCCAGGCACACACACAAAAAAACAAACTCAGAGCCAAATCCTAATTCTCTCACTCAGGGAAGTATTTCCAGGTGCTGCTCTTGAGTCCACTGACTGCAAAGCAACCAAAAGTAACATTTGGTTTCTGCAGCCAGGAACTCTGAAATAGTTTGCTGAAAAAGTATGATTGCTGTGCTTCCTCCAGTAAATTCATTTGAAGAAACAGGAATACCCTGTAGCAAGTTACTCTAGTTTCTCCAAACAGAATATGCAGTATTGTCAGTGACTCCAGTCTGTTTTCTGGGATCTAGTTACTGACTTAGCCTTATGTCTCAACCAATAATGAAGGAGGGAGGATTGAAATTCACTAAGTCAGGCAGAACGCATTCATCAACATAGTGAAATTTGTCGGAAGACGATCTCAGGAAACAACTCAACATTACCATATACGGTAAATTTCCACATCACAGAAATATAGCATAACTAAGGAACTTTAAGGCAGCTACTCATTTCTTAGCCTGATTTGCTAATCATTTAGGACTGTATACATGTTAACTCTCTGTTTCTTTCTGTGTTTCTGACTAATTAGTTTCTCCCACTAATTCCTTTAAAGTACCTTAGACAGTTTCAACTAAATTTGAAAAGAAAGTGTTTAGACAAGTTTAAACCCCATCATATCAGAGAATCTACTTATAAGGTCAGAGAATCTAGTTGTAAGACACAATGAAATTCATTCCACTATTCATAGAGTTAGTTGTTATTGGACATATTTTCACTTGAGAAGCTTGCCACTAACAAATATGGGATTGTAGCTCCTGATAAAATTTCCCTGGCGATCACTTAGATATTATCCTGATAGCTAAAAAATAAAAATAAACCAAAAAACATCGTGCATGGATTTTGTGCAGATATGACCAGTCTATCTTTTATGGCTTTTTGTCTCAAGACGGTGTATGTACCAAGAGGGAGGGCTGATAATCCCTGACTTTGAAAGCATGAAGCACCACCCAGAATACATCCTATCTTTGCAGTACACAACAGTAATAAGATATATCTCTCAACTTCACACCTAGATAACAATTACCTCTAAAACAATTAGATGGAATTTTTTTTTTTAGAGTTTAACCCCTTTAATGTTCCAAGGATATTTTAAAAGTTTGTATTCTTGCAGACTGTCTATGGATATAATTTCATGTAAAACAGTCACTAAGCAGATAAGAATCAGAAGTGAGGAACTTTGTTCACTTTTTTTAAATGTTAGGCAATCTCTGAAAGAAGAAAAAACAAAAAAAAAACAAAAAACAAACAAAAAAAAAACAAGGATATTGTATTTAAATTTTGAGCAAGAGGGATATTTATGCTGACACACTTGAAATATTTCACAGTTTTATTTAGTTACTTTTGTATAATTTTCAAGCTAATGCATAGGACTTTTTGTAAGTTAAGCTGTGAGGTTTTTTTATGCAACTTGGACACGATGATTCTTTTAATATGTGCTATGCACTGGGCTAAACAGCACAATAAATTTTAGGTTTGAGTTGATTAAACCTCTCTCATAATTTCAAATTATTACAAGGAAAGAAAATCAATAGAAAAATCACCTACATTGATTTTATTGTTGGTTTTCACTCATTGTGCAGTTTTTAAATATTCATCACAATACAACATGCTATTTAGACGAAAGTAACTGCTGTTCAGTAGAAGCAGTAGACACTTTTTGTTTCATAATTAAAAGAGCAGCACTGTGATTGGTGTGGTATTTATTATGAAATGATGACAAAGGAGTACCAGTGGTTTTAATAGTTTTAGCTTACAGGAGCTGTTGTTAATTTTGTCTGTAGAGTTGCAGGTGAAATAATGCACAGTGGATAAATAGTCTATATTGGTTTAACTGAACATAATATATAGTGTGTTCTGGAGTTGTTTGTCTCAATAGACTATAGTAATCAAAAGTAATGAACCTATTATGTGCAGGACCTTGGAGAGCATAGAATGGCAGTAAAAGTGTGGCACATAAAAGGTTTATTAAAGGAAATTAAAGTCCATCATTGCCACACCTGCTCCCCTATTATAAGTCTATGGCAGGTCAGTGCCTTCAATCACAACTCAGCATCAGAGAACAGAGCCATGTTTCCCATTACCATTGCAGTCACATTGCAAAAACTCATTCTCCAGGTTTTAAGGATAGTAACAAGTAAAGGCTTACATCAACCCCAATACTTAAACACAAACCAATTATGTTTCTTCCCTTCTAATAATCAACATCAGATGTAAATTTAAACAGAGAAAAGATAACATTGTCTGGGTTTGAGAATCATTTCGATCAATTTATAGTTTCATTTTAGATGTTGCTAACCTGAGTTCTAGAATTAAACTTCTTCAAGTACATAAATAGCCTATTCAAATGTTTGTGTTCTCTCCTACAAATAGGTACGTTGATTCCTGTAACTGTATATGATGTGCAATCATATATAACAATGAACAGAAAAATATATATAAATGAAAAAAAAAAAAAAAAGGAAATTAAAGAAACGCGTTTTGACCTCTAGAAAGGCTAGATTTACTCTTTTTCTTTCTCAGGTCAAATTTGTCATATTCTGCAGTGTTCTTTCAGATTAGACCTTCAAAACATCTCAGTTTTCTGAGTCATGTAAAGCTAAAAATAAAGAATCTTCAGATCTGCAAACTCTATACATAGAAACAGGCACAAACAGCTTATTGCATCTTCCCCCTGTGGGGCAAATCAGTGCTGCTGATCTTCAGTAAGGAAGGGTGAAAAAATGGAGAGGATCTGCTGACATGGCTTTTTGTCTTGCGACCTTTTACAGAGAAAGATTCACAGTTGTCAGGCATTGGCAACTTCTGTTACCCATAGAATGCATCTACCTATTGCCCAGCACAGTGATATAAATCAGATGCTGGTGTCTGCAGTTGTTTCTGCATATTGATCTTCAGAAACACATGGGAGTTGCTTCCTCTGCAGTGTGTTGGATCATCACAATTTTACAAAGAGGGAAACTGAGATTCAGTGTAAAGATAGGTAGTAAGATACTACCATAAACTGAAGAAAATTGAGTTCCTGCTGTTTTTCCTGGCCAAAAATTCCTTATGACAGATTCTTCCATACTTAAAAATTGAGAGTTTTAGAAAGAAAAGGATTTTCTCTCTCTGGACATGTTCAACATTATACTGTTATACAATCTGCTGCATGTCACTGCAGCCGAACATGAAATCTTAATCCCTTTGAATTTCAGGGGGTTGTAATAAAATCCATGGATTGAAAACCTGCCCCTACAATTATGGGTCTGGGCCAGATCCAAGACCAGAAGGTGCGTATTTCCACTGCTGGTTTAGATGTAGCCAAAAGTGTCATGAGAACTGCAATTCTTGCAAGGCATCCCTTATTTCAGTTAGAAATCTTATGAAAGCAGCTTTTTTTTTAAAAAAAAAAAAATTAATAATAAATTATCTATTTTATGTGAAATGCAAACCTGGAGGCTATGTTCTCCCCAAAATTAATACAAATCTGTAACTGTCTTTTTGACTAAAACTTCTATGAGAAGTGATTGATTTAAGTGATGAAGTATTTCAAAACTGTATGTGTGCAATTATGCACATTCAAGCACGAGGCTTTCATGTCAGATGCAGGTTCCATTGCAGCTACTCAGATATGCGACAGTTACAATCATGCAGCATGACTGTAGGCACTGGGGCTTTGTGGGACCTTTTCTTCCAGAATGTTAAAAGCAACAGTCACACAACACTGCAATTTCTAACCTTATGCCTTCAGCTAACACCTGTAGACCTTGTCATTAAACCTTAAAGAGTTACCATTACCATCACTTTATTAAACAAATCTGTATCATTAAAGGTATCTCTTAGGTATTTACTAGATATTCACAGATGGCTTTTTATCTCTTTGACAAGATTAATAAGGCATGATTATTCTTTCTATTACTGTCTACCCTTTGGAAATGTGGGGAAAAAAAAAACAAACAAAGAAAAAATTGAGACTTTTTTTCTCAATGGCAAAATGAATGAATTAAAAACTTTGTGTTAATATTACAGATGGATGCAGATGGGGAAAATAAAAAGCTGCGCACACGCTCAAAAGGAACCAAGGGTGAGTTAGCAAGCAAGTTTCATGACCCTGTGTCCAGCACACCATGAAATGTTCCTGTGCACAGTCCCTAATGTGCAGTAAGAGAGATTGTAGCTTCCTTAGGGTTGCTTTTTTAATCAAGGCGGGACAGAGACTGATGACATTAAGGGGCACGATGTTATTAGCTATGGCTTAAAGAAAAACAGAAAAAAAAATCTACTGTATGATATTTACTTTGAACAAATTCTCAAAATAAATAAATAAATAAATATGATTTTTATTATGCAAACAAAGATTTTATTTAGGGACATCTTTCCTAAGCTAGACAATATTGAATGGATTCATTCAAAATAACATACCAAACTTTGTCTAGGCCACCTGAGTGTTTTTCTGCCTAGTGCCATTAATTATCAGCAAATTACCTGCATAAATGGTCCAGAAGTAAAGTTACTTTAATCAAAAGGCACAGGTGTATGCAACAGAGGAGAACCTTGTGTCTTTTTAAAGTACTTGTGCTTATGTTTGATTCTGCAAAGTTATAATATAGTTTAATTTCCCAGCTATTCCTCTTTTTGTAAAGAACAGATGGAAATGCAGTCCTGAGAGATAAACAAGCCCTTAATGATCTCAACATCTGGAAAACATGATTGACTAGCAATACAACCCTTTCAGGAAAATAACTTTTTATTTTAATTCATAACACTTTTTGTGACTCTTGATAATGACCGAAAATTTGAGATACGTTAAAATAAATGACAAAGTTTTGCCTTCCCTACAAACATTTTTGCTTATGACTATTTTCAGAGGTGCAAAGCACCCATTTTTCAATCTGATTTTAATGGGAATTGTACACTCTTAGGATTGTAGGGAAAAAATAATAATAAAAAAAGATTAGTTTGATTCATTGTCACAATTCAGTAGATCTGGGTTGTTAATATTGTGCCTTCAGCTTTGAATTGTGGTCAGAATGAAAAATTAAAAAGCAGTTTTGTCTTAATTATTTAGTCTCAACTAACCAAAGAGTGAAAAGTGCTAGACTGCACTGATAAAAAGACAGAGAGAAAACGAGTGGGGATGCTACCCACTCTCCACAGATGAGGTGATAAATACAAAAGAGATAAGCATTTCATGTCTTTGAAACATCTCTCAGTAATGCTCACTGAAAGTAATGTAAAATTCATATATACTTCAAGAGTATAAGAACAGAGGACTTGCTACTGGATAGGAAATATTTTGATTAGGGAAGTTTCTCTCACCTCAGCAGTCTCATGCATATCTTCTCAGTTAAAAGAGTCTGTTTTAGCTAATAGATTTCAATCAAATTTAATAGCGGATATGCCTTTCATATTCTTTTCATTTAAAGCACTAATTACGTATTTTTAAAACTTATGAATTTTATTTCTTTATAATTTTATACAAACGTACACACACGTATATGAATTAATAGATCAAGAAAATTTTCTGAGAAGCAAAACAAAAGTTGCCTGTGCAACATGAATAATCCTTAGAACCACCTGTTGGCTTTGTCAGTATGCTGCATACCCTTGCATGGGCAGGTATTTATAAGCCTGCCTTCAGCACTGTTAACTTAAATTAAAATTTGGAAGAATCCAAGACTTTTTACACTTTCAACAAACAAAAGTGCCTTCTTTCTATTCAGTTTTTCTTATTTTTCTGTTGTTTGTTTGTTTTTTGTTGTTGTTTTGTTTTTCCAGTGAAGATCATCCTTCACGTTTTATGTGTCCTAAAATAACTATGAGAATTATTTGTTCAGTTAATACTTGCCTTTGTAGCTAATTGTAGATACAGTCCTCTGGTTAGCATGAAATAATCACCTGTGTTTTGATAGCCATTCCTCTGTCATCAGATGGGCAGGTGCAAGGCTGAAGAAAGCACAAGTCTGGAAGTGTAAACTAATTCATTCTTTCCTTCTGCTTTTATTAACAGTTCAAGTGGACTCTATAGCTCAAGAGCTCAGGTAAGAACTCAAGTCTTTTATTTTTTCAGTTTTATTTTCTGATTATATCAATAAATTCATACCGAGGGTACCAATTTTTAATAGAAAATCCAGCAAATGCTTCAATATGTAGAGACATAGCATGTCTCAGACAAAGGAAACTTGATTCACTTTTTAAATATACAAAAGATAAGAAGGTTAGAAGTAATTATGTAAGCATAATCAAAAATAATGCAATAAATTAATGTTCAGGATTCTGGTACGTTGTCTTTATTTGTAGCCTATGTCAGGGCACACAATAAAAAGGTATGGTTTCTGATCAGTAATAAATACTATAACATTTTAACTTCTCAACAGTCTAAGAGACATTAGTCTTTATATAGTTTTGTTAGATGACTTTTGTAACAGTGATAGTCTCTGTAAATTGCTGTAAATTCTAAATGCACGAGTTACTCATTTTTCAACAAGTACTTGCTGAATTTCCACATTTTACTGAAGTAGAAGCAAGTACTTTTCAAATTTGTGTAGAGAATGATATTTCAGCCATAAACAAATTCTGCAAGGATATCATCAATAATCTAGTAAAATTTTTATATTACTATTTTAATTTTATTAATATTTACATCAGTTTCCAATAGCTGTTCCACGAGCTATATCTGCTATACCTTTGGCACCAAATCTTCAACAAAGAACAAGTACAATCAAATTTGGGTTTTCACGAGGACAAGTTCACTCTTATGTCATGTTCACTCACATATTCCCCTCAGAAGATATTTACAAGTAAATCCTGAATTATTCATCCAAATCACAAATTCTGCAATATAAATCCTGAAACATTTTTACAAAAACTGTTAGGAGTTTTGCTTAAATTAACTTCTCATACTCAGTCTTCTTCATCACATGCTACTAAGCATAGCAGGCGTCTGAAGTATGTGTTTGTGGGCTCATCCATCTAGGGAATAAAAGCAAGAGCATGTAATTTATTTGATCAATCAAAATGCCACTCTCTCTTAATATAGGGCATGAAATATTTATAGGAAGTTATTTGCAGTTAAGACATTATATTTTAGAGTTCTGTTTTATAATAAAACTCAGGAAATTATAAACTTCTTATATATTTCTGACAAACAGAAGTGGAAGCTAACTTTTTAGATAAAATATTCATGGTGAGGCACTTACTCAGCTCTACCCTGAACCTCATTTTTCTGTACAGCTTCAGTTTTCTGAGATTTAGTGCTTCTCCTTTTTCCTCTGTGCATCCCTAATTTATGCACCAGAAGGATGCATTAATCCAAAGAGGCAGTCATCCAAAAATGAGGATGGTCCATGTGTTCCTCAGAGAAAAATGTTTGAAAAATAGAGGATGTGCAAGTTTCTGCAACATCAGGGAAGCTGTAATTTATGCATTATCAATTACTATAGGTTTTCCCAAGCAATTTCACTTTCCCTGTCAAATACATACAATTTTAGGAAATACAGTGTTGCAGATTACTTTTTCTAGCAGAGGTGTGTAGTATATCTTTAAAGAAACACACTTTTTTTAAAACACTGAACTAAACGTAAAATAAAATAAAATAAAATAAAATAAAATAAAATAAAATAAAATAAAATAAAATAAAATAAAATAAAATAAAATAAAATAAAATAAAATAAAATAAAATAAAATAAAATAAAATAAAATAAAATTGTCTAATCCATAACTCGGTGTTTGTGATTTCTACTACACAAAAATTCATATTGGGTATTTCAGCAGTCAAAAGGCTTTATTGACATACAGTTCAGGTGATCAACTTTTGTGAATTTGCTTGTGTATGAAAAATAATAGCTAGAGACGTGGGGGTTTCCTTTTGAAAATGTAGCCTAACTTATTCATATTACTCACACTCATATTACTATGGAAGAACTATTGAACATTCCTCCAGAAATAAAGAATGAAAAAGTCTATTGTGTTCACTAGATAAAGATATTTGAACCACTGTCTTTTCTGACCAAGTCAGAAAATGCTGTGTTGGCTGACAAATTTAAATCCATGCTTAATTAATTTCCCATTTTCCCCTGGCTTATCCTATCTGACAAAGCACTTTTGCACTCCTTATTGAGTTTCTGTTACAAAGTGCCTTGGGATACTTATACATGAAAAGCACTACATAAGCTTACATGCTCATATTGTATTATTATTAGTTTTGTAACATTGATTGGTTCTAGAGTATTTGTTAGCCTTTCTTATTCATTAAGTTGTTTCACAAAAGTAGAGAACGAAAAAAATAAAAAGTGAAACAAAGAGCTGAAAACACCAAAAATGCATAAAAATTTCTCTCATAATTTCTAGGGTTGCATTCTTGCTTAACGGAATTAAATGCCAAAAATAAATAAATAAATAAATAAACAAATAAATAAAATGTATTGATTTCAAGAAAGACAAGATTTCACCAAGAAGTCTGGCTAATGGCTTTGCTATTATCCATGTTTTCCTGAGAAATAGTACTTAGGAATTAAATTTTAAGGAAAACATTGCTTTAAGGGCCAAATAATTTTTGTTGTTGTTATAGTTTATTTGCTTATTTTTTTTCTGTCAAGTAAAATAACTAAGAATTCTCTTACATTGTACTTTTTTATAACATTGTACTTTTTTACCAGCTACTGACATGTACACATTACATTTTCTTACTATACCTAAAGGCCTACAAGAAAGCTGGAGAGTAACTCTTTATCAGGAAGCATAGTAATAGGACAAGGAGTAATGGTTTAAAGATAAAAAAAAAAAAAAAAAAACAATCAAAAAGTAGAATTAGTGTAGACATAATGAATAAATTCTTTAGTCAGAGCATGCTGAGCTACTGGAACTCAGTGAAGTTGTGGATCCCTGGAAGTGTTCAAGGCTAGGTTGGATGGGACTTTGGGTAAGCTGATCTAGTGGGAAGTGTGCCTACCCTGAAGGGAGGGTTGGAATTACATAATCTTTAAGGTCCCTTCAAACCCAAACTTTCTGTGATTCTATGACCACTCCTATTTAAATTCCAAACTTATATTGATTTTATGTTATTATATGCTTTGAAGAATTTCAAATTTAAAACCCATATAATTTTCTTCACACACATATACATTATTAATATTGTTACTAGTTAATAAGATTTTCATATTTATCTACTGTATATTCTGTAGTGTTGAAGTATAGTATGCTAACCTCGGAAGATATTAATAACCCTTCAATATGAGACTATTTCTCCTTTCAGCCTTAACTATTTACTTACAAACTATGTTTTAATTTTTCATACATGACTATAGTGTTTTAGTTATTCTGTTGGTAGCTAAACTGTCCACAGAAAGAGGTTGATTTTTTATCATGACCTAAACAAAACAAAACACAATATGTGGTAAAGTGAGTGCTGAAGCCAGGAGCTTTCTGTCCCATATATTCAAGTTTGAACCTGTCATTTTTCAGGCATAACCTCTCTGTTGAATCCATCTTCTGAAAGAAGCAGAAAGAAGTCTTCTCTTAGATGATTTAGTCATGGACCAGTGAAAGGACCAGGACCTTCAGCTGTGTTTAAGGATTAGAATGAAAACCAAAGGGAAGTGAGGAATATTGGTGTGATGTATTCTCATTACTGTGTTCTATTTAACAGATGGGATACAGTATGATGAACCATCTGTAGGTTATGGAGTGGCATCTGGGTCAGACCAAAGAAGAGCAAATTGGATTGATCCAAGCATGGGATTACAAAAGCATAGATCAGTTTGGCCAGGTCCATGTCTGAATAGAAATGGTTCCATTTCTTGATTAGATACAGGTGAAAACAAGTCTTTCTGGCTTCTGTCACTAATGATTAGTGAAGACTCTACAAGGCACTTATGTTTCAAGTCCTGTAGAACAAAACTGCTCTCTTTTGGCTGTAGTTATGTACTTTCTATAGTGTTGGAACTTTTCATCAGAAGGGCCTTTTTTTTTTTAAAGTAAGAAAAGATAATTTTTATCTGGAACCCTTGGTTTTGTTGTGAGACGTTTTGGGTATTCAGATTAAAGGTACAATATGGATAAAACAGAGAGATAAGTGTCTTGAATATTTTAGCAGAGGTGGTAGAGCAGAGCTGCCTTGGATGTCTCATTGGTAGGAGAGATAATAAGGCACTGCAGCCTGTGCTTCTCTTAACTGGGAGAATGAGAAAGCAGGAAAGCAACCTTGCAGTCCATGGCACTGAAGTATTTCAAAAGATTTATGTCACTAAAATGTATTCCTCAAATTTAACAAAAATGTTTAAGAGGTATGTCAATATAAATAGCAATATTGACAGCATAATGAAAAGTATTTTGCTAACTAAAGTACTTTTTATTTAGTACTGGTAGATGATATGTATCCTGCTATATCTGAGCTCTAGTTTCAGACAGCAATGGAATGAACGCAGAGAGTTTGATGGAGAGCAGATAATTTGGCCACTCAGGAAAAGTTCATAACATGAAAGAAATGGGTTATGCATTCCTAAATGCATTTAAAAATGAATGATTCAATAGTAACTCTTTTGGCGAGTTTCATAAAGTAACAAGGTTTTGAAGAAGAGTTTGTATGAAAAGAAAGCAGTATCCTGGCAGATGACCTGAGCACTGAGCAGTACTTTGCTGATGGAAGGAGAAGTGGGCATATGAAAACAAATCACACAAAAAGACTCAAAGATACTCTTCAGTAAGAACTGAGATTGTGATTGTTTCATGTAGCTGTTAGCTTCACAGCACTCTTATCCCAAACAACTGCCTAAAGCTGAGAAAATGACTGAGAACACTGTGTGTTCCTAGCCTGCATGTGGAAAACTGTCAAGTTTGTCCTTTGGGTTTGGCTTCTGCTTCCACAGAAATTGGTCATAGACTCAAGATTTCTGAAAATGACTAGGGTAAAGCACATTTGTCCTAATCTTGAATAAGCATAATTGAAAAAGAACTGAGATGGACTCTTGAATTTCCTGATGACTCATCTGTCTCTTACTGGCAGAAGGTGTGGGACTGTCCTCGTAGTCCTTATTTTGCTTTACAGAAACAAAATGTGTCCCTGAGTCCAAATAGACTTAGAAAATTCTAAATGAAGATGGTCAAGTTCCATAGAGTTATGTCAATTGTCAGGATATTTATCCTGATTTTGTTTCAGATATTGTGCAGACAAGTCCGAGCTTGACAAAAATGTTTGTTTGTTTGCTTGCTTGCTTTTCAGTTTAATATTAGGTGTTGATAGGTACATTCCCAGCTCTCTTCTCCAGTGTCCTCTATGACTGTAAATGGCTGGGACAGAGTTATGCCAACTAGTCATTCAAATATTTCTGTATGATATATTAATATTAGGCATTGAATCTGAGACAAAGATCTGTATCATGCTGTTTTCATTGATAACTGATTTTCAATTAAACAACAAGCACATATCCTCTATTCCCAGGATCTAGTACCAGAATTATAAGTTAACTGTATCTATTGTTTGCTCTCTAGTTTGGAAAAGAAATTTATCTGCACTAGGCATTGTGGATATTGAAATGGTTATGAATCTTTGAAAACATTAACCTCTGCTTCTTATTCTATGACTTCTGATATAATCAAAGTTGTCATGATATCATTAATCATATTTTCTAAAATTCTCAATAAATTTTGTTTATTTCTTTTTCTTTTATGATGACACTGTTAGGTTCTTAACAAATTTAGACTAGCATGCTAGTCAGTACTTTGCACAAATAATCTCTGGAAATCTATGGTTTTACTAAGGAAAAATATTTTGAAATTGATGTTTGATAGAAAATATTGAACAGCAATAATTAGCAAAAACTGAACAATCAGTACATGCTACTGATTGTGAGGCAAAGGCAAGTGTATGGTGGTCACAGAACTAAAAAAACAATAGTGTTTAAATTCATCTAACCCTATGCCTGTATCTTATATGTCAATCACTCTCAGTTAATAAGACTTCATTGGACTGTCATGTCTAATATCATCCCACATTTCCTTCTAGTCCCACTTTAAGAAGGCACAAATTGTGAAATCTGTAGTGCTGTCCTTTTTCTTTTCCCTGTCCTCTCCTTCTCCTCTACTCTTCCTTTCCCAGTGCTCTGATGAGCTGAGGGACCTCAGACTTTTTGCCTTTTTTGCAGCCCCATGCAGTTTTATACTTCAAAAACATGTTATTCTTTCAGTACTGTTAAACCATATTACTAAAAATTAAACAAGGAAAAAAAAAAAAAAAAAAACACAGAAAGAAATTCAAAAATTAAATGTTTTCCACCTCAGATTTTCTGCTTTCAAATGTTCAGCTAAGTGGGTTGTGGCTTGCATATAATTATGTAAGTGTTGTATAATGAACATCAAATAAAAGATTTTTTAATTGAAATATCATTCTTTAAATGAAACTGCAAGTTGTAATTGAAAATTCATTGTAAAAAATATCATTGTTTCAATGAAGAGAAATAATATATGCCCAAGCGATAACATTAACATGTTGCAAGTAATCCTGAGGTTGATAGTTATTTGACTTAACTATTTAGAAAACTGTCCTCACTAATTTGGTTTTATTTGGTTTTGGTTTTGCTGTGTTTCTTCTTAAAGTCTCAATTTAATATAAAAATTACATTAGTTTCAGTATGTTTTTTTTCTGAAATTGATAGTTTTATAATATATGACAAGTTCACATCACTTTAATTGTGGCTGTCAAAGTGTTTTTTTTGCATTCTTTTTTCTTCCTGAAAGTTTATTGCATCTTATAATGTCCCTTACCTTGAACTAACACTTTTACTTACATTATTTAATGTAGTCTAGGAGCTATCTTCCCCATTGCTACTTCGGTGTTCAACAGCACACAGTAAATGTTATCCATACATATGAGTTTAGAGTTATGTATGTCCTAATGCCTTCTGCTGAGTGACAGAATATATCAGAACATTATAGCCCCAAATGACTGTTTCCTCTTCTGGTAGATCTTTTTGGATGACCACAAACCATATAAGGATTGAAAACCAACCCCTGATTTCTGTCTCATATGTATATTAATCATGAATTGAATATTATGGCTAGCTGAATTGCTCTGTCTGACTGGTGTCAAGGGCAGATTCAGCAAAGAAAAAGCAAGCTGAAACAGACTGTACAGGCAGAAGATAGAAAAGCAAGGAAGGTAATACAGCCATGGGTCCTCCTTCTGCATTAAAGGAAGGTACCTGAAATTAATTGCTTATGACCCCATTGTCTGCTGTCAATAAATAAACAAACAAATAAATTGAAATCATAAATAAATAAATAAATAGAATAAAAGGCTTATTTTCTATTTTCTTTTACATCTTCTTTAACCAGACTGTAGTTACATGTATGCTTTTTAAGAGTTTACTGGGGTTATCAGGCTGATCACTCACATGTAAGACTTTCTGGATCCAAAAGCTGACAGGACGATCTGTAGTATTACCTAGAAACTTAATCAGTTCTAAGCCAAATTCTTGTCTTGGGTCCCCCTGGAATTTATTGACTTACTGAACCTGAACAGATTGAGTGAGTGAGTGAGTGAGTGAGTGAGTGAGTGAGTGAGTGAGTAAGTGAGTGAGAAAAAGAGGGTAGGGAGACAGTTTGGCCCAACTTTGGGGTATTCATTTTTATTACTGAGATTAAGAATTTGTGTTCCAGGCAATAAAAATTAAGTTACCTCTAAACTAGCTTTTAACAAAAAACGTTATCTGTTGTAAAAGGGTCCAAATCCACAACTCTAGCTAAATGGAATTCTTGATCAACGACCTACAGAATAACACCCTGAAATAGCCATTCACTTCATTAACATAGTATTTAAATTATAATATTTATATGCACTTTTTTAATTATTTTTTTTTAATCTGAATATCCTCATGATCCTACAATGTTTTAAAAGTAAAACAAGAAACTGAGAAAACAGAATTAGAACCTGTGTTGTTCTCAGAGTTGCCTTTCCTATAAGGAGAACCATACTGACATAGTAAGCCGTAGATTAAAAAAAAAAAAAAAAAAAAAAAACACAGGGGGAGGGGAGAGAATAAAGAAAAAAAAAAAAAAGTGAGCATTTCATGAGCATGATAAATAAGTTTTGAGTTCTTATTCTAATCAAAATCTGTCTGTTGCAAAATCCTTGTCCTCAGGTATCACAGTGACTGTGAGACATGGGTAGAGGACCATAACTGCATACCTTTTCCTATGTTACTGCTGATTTACCATTGCTCCACTCTTTGCGTGCTTCGTTTTATTTGCTCAGTCATTTCACAGTCCAATTGTTCTTTTGGTCAGGTGGCCTATAACATTTAGTTTACTGTCTGAAACATCTCCAAGATCAGTACATAATGACTCAATACCATTACCCATTTCTCCCTGGCCCCTTCTTATGGGGGCTAATAAATCCTCTTTCATGAACAAGGCTGTGGCAGCTTTGCTTTTCTTGCATGTCTTTTTAAAATAAAATATATCTTTTAATATCATTGTCCAGCCAGATTTCAGTTATACCATATTTTCTCCACAATATTATCTGTCCAGTTCTGTTTCCTTTTTCCTATCTAAACCTTTCATTTGTGTATATATACAGATGTTTTTATACCCCCAAGCTGAGGTTATTTTGCTCTACGTTAGTGTTCATAAATATGAATTTCCCTTTTATCTTTCTTCCCATCTCTACCTCATGTGCATTCCTTTCATCTTGTTCAGCCCTGGACTGAACTTTTCACAACTCTGACATTTTTAAAAAAGAGCATGGCTCAGGTATGTCAGTAACCTTTTCTATTTATGGAAAGCCCTTTAACCCTGGGATGATTGTGAAGAGGAACAAGTTCTGTCCCTTTCACAGACACAACTTGTAGGATAAAGGTATGGGTTTCTTAAAGACAGAAAGAGGTGAAATGTATATATATATATATATAATATATGTTGTGTGTGATATTAATAAATGAGAAACATTCTCATTTTCTTTAATTATCTTTGGGATAAGACATAAGTTCCAAGTTTCGACCACTGCTTTAGTGAAAACAACTCACCAAATCTAAATGGTTAAATGATTAACTTTTTTTTTTTTTTCTTAAGCACAATTTATTGGTTTAAGCTCTGGGAACATCTTAAATGGGGACATTTTAATATTTTAAAATGCTGATTGAAGAAAATTATTCTTACCTGATGAATTCTATTCCAAATGATTTTTCAGGAATTCTCAGCTGGAGTATTTTTCTGCTTTAATTCAGTCTTAGATTGTCAATAAACTGTAGCCCATCCTTTGATTACAGTTTTCTCAGTTGCACATTCTTACTCCTTGAAGTTTTTCAGTTAGTCACTGTGTTGCCACCTATAACTTGTAAAGCAAGCAGTTGTTTCTGGATAATTTTCCCACACCCCCAAATTCCTAATTCTTTCTTACTTTACTATTTTTAATTATTTTTAGGTAGATAGAACTGTCATTTCATTTAAACTGTGCTGAAGCGTGTTCAGGGAGAAACTCACTAATATACAAAACATCTGTAAGTGCACTATCATATCCCACTTAACAGAGAAAAACTTGCTCTACCTTCCTCCCCAACTGCTTTCATCTATCTGGCATTGCTTTAATTTACAGTACTTATTAGGGTTTTCAGTTGCAGTGATCAGACAACCTGCACTCTGTTTCTTTGGGGTCTAACACTGCAGCTCCTTTCATGAGCCTCTAGCATTCTTAGTCAATGCAATAAATATCAATGTTTTTTCAACAGATGTGATCAGTCCTAGGAGAAGATCATAGAATAATAGAATCATTCTCAGGTTGGAAGGGACCTTAAAGATCATTTAGTTCCACCCCCCCGCCACAGGCAGGGACGCCAACCACTAGATCAGGTTGCCCAGGGTCTCATCTAACTTGGTATTGAACACCTCCAGGGATCCACAACCTCTCTGGGCAATCTGTTCCAGTGCCTCACCACCCTCTGAGTGAAGAATTTCCTTCTAATCTCTAATTATATCTCCCCTCTTTCAGTTTAAAACCATTCCCCCTTATCCTGTCATTATCTGATTGAGCAAAAAGTTGCTTTCCATCTTTTCTGGTACAGAAAAGTCCCTTTTCTGTATTCAGTGCTAATCATTTATACTGATTATCATCAGTTAATACAACGAGCTCAGGACTTTTTGTGTGAGTTTTGGGGATTAGAGACCTATAGCTATATCCTGAGGCTTTGGAAGCCACTAGACATTTAGTTAGAATCCAGCTCATCTGTTTCGTAGATAACTAGCAGACATAGAAGGGGACCAAGGTGAGGAGACATTCAGAATTTCTGTTCCTTTTCAGTCTTAAATTTCTTAGAAGAAAATCTTACCATAACAGCCATTTGTAAGATATTGGTTCAGCTGTGAGTGATATGTCCCTTAATTCTAGAATATCAACTTTTTCCTCCTGCAAGGAAAAAAGTAGTATTTGACTTCCAGATCATTGCAAGGCATCTGAAAGTTTGTGAACAAAGCTTGATCAAGACCTAAAGCAGCTGGCAAGATCATTTATCAGGCTAAACATGCCCCTAGTTTTACTAACCATAGCCATTCTTAGATCTGTTGTCCTGCTTTTCCAGCTCAAAAGTTGCTGTGAAAATAAATAAATAAATAAAAATCTTTGCTGGCTACAAAGTGGGTAAAGGTCAGGTTAAAGGTTTGAAAAACAAGTCACTTAGATGAACCAATTAAAAAAAAAAAAAAAAAAAAAAAAGGATAAGATTGGAAGATGGGAATTATAATTTTCAACAGTAGGAAAAACTATATATTGTTAGTATTTCTTAAAAGCTCTCTCTTCTGAAGCATTGCTTTGTGAAGAGAAGTCAGTGCACTACTGTGTCTGTATACTACCAGTCCCTGCCTCAACACATGAAAGTAGGTCTTAGATTTTAATCTTTTGCATCATGTTGTAACTGACACAAGATTGTTTTTGCTAGTTGTCATTGACCAAAAAATAATACTAATAAAAAATCTTCTGATTATCAATAATACTGAAATGATTAATTATTCATAAAATTTAAGTACAGTTAAATTGGAAAAAGTATGCATTGGCTTTAGGCTCATGACAAAAAGAGCTTCTCCTGTTTTATGAGCCTCAGATTACCAAATAACCTTGACAGCTGAATCAGTGTTCCATGACAACAAGCAGACCATTGATAAATAGCAACAAAACTATTAGACGTTGAATTTATGAGATGAGTAATAGAGAAGCTAAATTATAGGTTTACCATTTGACAAACTGCAGCTTGACAAATCTGTGCTAAAGTACATGTGTGTATGTGTGAATGCACATAAGGAAAAGAAAGAAATAGAAACTTTAAGACAATGATAAACTTGACATGCCATGAATGTTACAAAGGGACAGATATATTTTTTCATAGTAGTAAAATTCTCAGTGTTCATTATCAATCATTCTTACTTTTAAGCACTGTAATGTAGAAAAGAAGGGAAATAATGGAATTGCTGGTAAGTAACCTTTAAACTGCCTCTTGCAAACTAGTAGATTCCAGTTAAAGTCAAAAACAACACTATAAACAGTCAACGCCAAAAGCAAGAATATATTCTTCTAGCATTGAAAAATCTCTGTCGGGCCTATGAAGACTAATTTACATTTCCTAGGAAAAAAGCAACAACTGGTTTTGGTTTGTGTTTTTTTGTTTGTTTGTTTGTTTTTGGTTTTGTTTTCATCCTCCTGTGGTAGGTGTCAAGAATGATTTTATGTAAAGTAGCAACTCTTGTATTCACTTATCTTAAAATGATGGGAACTATAGAGGAAATCTGTGTGTGTGGTGTTCATGTACAGAGACAGATATGATAAGGATAAGATAACGAGAAACTTTCTAAAATGATCAATGGGCTTCCAGCAGATCTGTATGTAGGCCTCCTGACACTGATGAAGCAATTTTGGATTTACTGCTGTAAACTGTGAGCAAAACTGATGCCTGAAATTTTACCAAAACAGAACTTCAAGTTACTTTTTCTTCAGAAGGTGAAGCTCCATTGTGATCCAAAAGAATACACAGGGTCAGGTCATATAAGCAGCCTTAATCAAAGCTGTCTCTGCTACTGCCAGATCATGGTAGTTATAGTCAAGTGGGATTCTTGTGCTCTCATTTCCCAAAATGGGACTTCAGAGAGCAGGTAGCAGTAGTACTGTAGTAGTACCTTGTCTTGTCTGTGATTTGCTGATGTCTGTGTTTGTGGCTATCCTTCATAGTTGTGGTGAAATACCAGTGGCTTTAACAGCTGCTGTGCCAACCCACAGCAGCAATCTTCTGATTGCATTTTTCCTTACCTTGACTAGAATATACGTGATAGTCAGACAAGTTACAGATTTAATGCTGAAGAGCTAGATGAAGTTCTATGACCTGTGTTACACCAGAGGGCATACTAGATGATTTAATTGGAAATTCTGTTCTAAAAATATATTAATTTTGCTTGTGTGAGAAACAGCCGTAGTTTTGTCAAAGGGGAATTAAACAATGGAAATTCATCTTGTCCTAAATACTGGTATGATAACTACTGGAGGTAAATTTGAAGCTTGACAAATAAATGAGGAAGAGTCAAAGGTAAATCTAGTGAAGGTTTTGTTTAATAAAGCAACAGCATGTGAAGTGTTTTCAAACATCTGTCATTTATTCATTTTGCCTGAAACAACATGAATGGTATGAACTGTTGTTCACAATTATGAATTAAGAAACACTTGATTGTACTTTCTTAGAAATAAATTGTGCATATTCATCTGCACCACATCCATTTCTGATGTCTGTTATATGGACATCATTTCCAATGTGACACTTACTCTGTTGTGATTCTGAACTTTAATGTGATATTCATGTTATCCTCTATTAATAAACAGAGAAATAATTGAGAAGCCGTAATATTTTCAACTACATCAGATGGTTAGTGTTGCAGATGCCCATAACATTTGAGCATTCAGAATATGAGGAATATTCACTGTGTTTAAGATACATATGGTAGAATTTTAACATCCCCACCCCTCCCCCAAACTGCAGATCTTCATATTTCCATGTCCTTCATATTTGCAATAATGGTTTGCCAAAAAGGTGCTTAGCCAAAAATGGATATTTTTAAAAAAACAAAAAGTTCAAGTTAGTCATATGGTTTCATCCAAAACAATCAGAACCTGAGCCAATTTACTGCACATAAGATACCTTGGAAGGATTAATTTATGCTGTTGAGCTTGTAATATCTGTAACCAATAGGAGTTCTCTGCAGACATGGATTTTATTTTATTTTTTCAAATCTTACAGCAAAGTCAGTAAGCCAAATGCAAAACCTAACACCTAAGGGTATTCTGTAGATTTGTAATGCATGCTGGCCTAAGATTGAGAAACCTAAGATTAAGAAACCATTGAGTGGATTACACAGATTCATATAGGTAGTTTTTTTCATCTCTGACAGCTGTAATATGAACACAATAATTCATATTACATAAATTTATTAGAATATTGTGTGTGAGAAAACAATAAATCCAAGCAAAATCACTTACATAAAAAGTTATTTTAAAAAGGGTGTTGAAGGTTCAGGACTCTTTAGTGAGGTATTGTATGAAGTATCATCTAAATGCCATGCAGATTAGATGCATGGTGACAAAAGCTTTATTACATATCTGTAGATGCAAATTAATATACAGGCCAATGCTTGGAAGAGCTGAAAAAAAAAAAAAAAAAAAAAAAAAAAAAAACATATCAACATATCAAATCTGCTAAAAATATGCTTCATTAAAAAACACTCATCTCTTCTCATGTCATTCTGCCATAAGTTAGGCAGCTAGACTGGGCAAGGCCTCTTCCAGGGATTAGATCACCCAGTTTATCAGGTATATCTAGTTTTTAGAGGGATCATAGAACCACTGAATATCCGGAGTTGAAAGGGTCCCAAAAGGTTCACAGAGTCCATGTCCTGGCTCCACACAGGACCACCCAAAAATCAGACAATGTGTCTGAGAGCATTGTCCAAACACTTCCTGTACTCCAAAAAGCTTGGTGCTGTGACCACTCCCCTAGGGAGCCTATTCTAGGGTTCAGCAATTTCAGTCTCGGTGAAATTCTTCCTAATATCCAATCTGAACTCTCTGATGAAACCTCTTTCCAGAGTCTAGATAGAGGCCAAAGAAGAGCTAAAATTAGACTCTTATGGCTGAAGCTAATGAAATGGAACCAATGCTTGGGACTGATACTGGGAGTCATATTGCAAAAATGTTCTGAAGGTACAGTGTCTGACACGTTTTCTGTAGTTGAACTGCATGCAGTGTCTGAAAATTAAATTCAAAGTGTATGAATTTCCAGCTTATGTGAATACATGGAAACTTAAAGGAGACTTAAATATCACCTTTCAGCTGCAAAATTAGCATGACACAAATATGTGTTATGTTTTCTGGTCATACACAATAGATGTTTGGTCAAAGTTTGCTTTCTTTTTCCCCATCACAGTTTTATAAGCAGCTTTGACATTCTTCTTCCTATAGAAAAGACAATGAAGCTTGTTCAAAAACACTAATTAAAAAAAAAAACAACAAAACAAAAACAAAACAAAACAAAACAAAACAAACAAAAAAAACAACCTTGGCTTGTTCAAAAAAATACTCAAAGCAGCACCAAAATACCTAAGCAGTCACAACCCATGGACTTGTATATAACAAGAAATGGGCATATTCCAAGATGCTGTTGCAATTGGGTTAGCCCAGGTGGGTGTGGAGCACTGTAATAAAGAGGGGAGAATTAAATAGCATGAATGGGACCTGATGATTGCATTAGGTGTAAAAATACAAAAAAACAAATGCCACATTAAAAGTATAAAATTTATGGTATCCCTCCACCCTGATTCTGTCCGGCTCTTTTTAGTTATTATCAACAATAGTAAAACCGGTTGTTAAATCACATGCTTATCTTAATCTTAACTTTATACCAGTTATCAAACAAATGAGTAAAACCTCATCACTTTGTGATCAGCAACACAAAGTACACAAGAAAATATTCATACTGGCGGAAAGATAACGAAGCTAAAGGATTGGGATGCTATAACTGGTAGTGTATTTTTCCCTTTAACTGTTTCTCTGAATCATAAGCCCAGCCTGTATCTTCATTCATCTTTTCCTGGGTGTATTTTACTGCATAGAAGAGTTTAGATTAACATATGTTTACTTAAGTTTAAATGTATTGAGTTACGGGCTTTTTTTTTTTTTTGGTTTTGTCTTCCTCTTCATTCCCCTTTCCCCAAAGAGATTTCAGCAACAATGAGAAGAATGGTGTATTTGCCTGTGTCCTGAACCTCAAGTACATAAACTAATATTAAATATCCTCTAAACACAACTTGAAACTGCATGTGAATTAATATTTTGTTAGTCCTCTCCTTTATAATTGAAATATAAACTAAAGGATGGTTGCATCTCTTTAAACAATTTACCTCTCACTTCTCCCACTTTTTTCTCTATTGTTGTCCATTGATCATTGCAGTGCCTACAAATGCTCCATGGCTAAGAAGAGAAAAGCTGAAGAGCAGATTTCAGGCATACCTGTCAACAAAAGGAAGTCCCTGTTAATGAAGCCCCGCCACTACAGCCCCAGCTTGGAATGCAAAGAAGAAAATGAAGACAGGACAGATTTACAGGAAGATATCAATGTCCTCGAAAGCAGTTCAGCTCCAGGTAGTCATGTAGTGGGGTTCTGCTGAAATCTGTATCCCACAGAAACGGAGCTATGAAACAGTATTTTCGAAAGGATGCAAAATGTGTTTGGCTTGTAATGGAGTTGGAATGGCGCATTTCTGTCTAGGTTTAACCATCCGATTATTTTGTACAAACTCTTCCTGGGGTCTAGTAAATGCTTTGTAGGTCTCACAGACAGGCAACTACTGCAGCAGGTCAGATACAGAGCAGCATCTGCTTCTCCACTAGCTCTGTCAAAAAACAAGGTTATGCCCCCACTGAGAAAAACACATTTATGAAGAGCAGATTTTCATGGGAATATATCGAGCTCTTAGGAGGGGAAAAAAAAAAAAAAAAAAAAAAAAAAAGCTTAGCAATACATTGTTGACTTTAACATTTAGCAAAGCAATTTCATGCATGTGACTGCTACATGTGTTCTGTTTGACATGATTATTAGACTCAGCACTTTTATACTTGTTATTTCAACTCTGCTAAGCCAAACATGTCCGACAATTTATAGAAACTTCTGCAATGTGTATACTACAAAATATGGAGGAGGATGAAGAGACAGAAAGATATAGCTATAGTATATCTTTATGGCTCTTTCCTTATATATATATTCAAGATGGCCAAGAAATTTCAAACTAAAATGGATGTTGTATATGTCATCCTGTACAAATTGTTACTCAAGAAAGTGAGGAGAAATCCATAAAGTTTATGCTGCATGTATTTTAAAGGGAAAGGTCATCATTTGATGACAAATATAAAGATAAAAACAAAGTGGTCTGGGACTGAAAAATTACTAATCATAGATACTGTGAAAACAGAACAAATTGTTGGTTATTACAGGAATTTAACAATGATTTATTTTTTTGCCCTGTTTCTTGTACAAACTTCTCAAATGTTTTGGAAGGAAACAGAACTGAGATTAAGAATTTAGACCTTATCCATTCTAAATAGATTTCCTTAGAAACAAAATGTCCTCACCCCTGACCTCCTAACTACAAACAGATAGAAGAAGACAACTGTCCTTCATATTAAAGAGTCAAATCCTGGTTCTATTTTAATCAGTGGAGGACTCTGTCTTGTTTTTATATGGCAAAGATTTCAGACAGTTGACACTCATAAGTCTTCTAGGGGGGTCTCTTCCAGAGATCTGCATCCCATCGGTGTGAAAGCCTAGAAGGGAGCTCCCACTTCAAACAGAGCATTAAATAATAAGGTGACACCCAATCTCTTTTTTTTTTTTTTTTTTTGGCGTCATTACCAAGCTAAATTAATCAAACAAAAACCATCATAGATCTTAGTGCCTGTCTAGACTATAAGGAATATAATTATCCTCTAACATCAGAAATCTGAAGGGAAGCCATTTGACATTTAAGTAAAAATTCTGGTTCCTTCCTTCCTTCCTTCCTTCCTTCCTTCCTTCCTTCCTTCCTTCCTTCCTTCCTTCCTTCCTTCCTTCCTTCCTTCCTTCCTTCCTTCCTTCCTTCCTTCCTTCCTTCTCTCTTTCTCTCTTTCTTTCTCTCTTCTTCCTTTCTTTTTCTTTCTTTTTTTTTTTTTGGTTTAAGATATTCTTGTATTTATTCATCCTGGTTTCTGACCATTCAGAGCCACCCTCAGTAATGTGTTTTTCTTTCCCTTATGTCTGCACCCTTCACAGATGGGGAAAATTGCAGAAGGGAAAGCATTTTGATGATTGTACAGGTAGAACTTATGCCATATACAGATGAAACTAAGTTATTTATTTATTTATTAAAAGGCAGGTGTTGGCCCAGGTCCATTTGCATAAGCATAGAAGAACCTTATTTACACTCGGCTATTCAGTCAAAAGAAAAGAAAAATAATTCAGAAATCTTTATTTGGCACTGATTAAAATTATCCCAATCTGCTTATGTCACTGATAATATGAGCTATTCTTTTTGTACTACTATTTAACTATTACTAGTTAAAGTAGTTACAAACAAACATCAGCTAGAGCATAAAACTGACCTGGATATGTAGGTTTATTTTTAATTTCTTACTGTAAAATTGCTCATTTAATTGTGAATTCATAATTCTTGTTGCATCTGTTAATGTTTCAGTTTATGCATTGATGCATCTGTAAATTAAACGGAGTTTTGATTATTTTTTAAAGTAAATTTGGAGCTTATAGAGTGAAAAGCAAAGCTGAGAGAGCTGTACCATTAAGACTGGTTCAACAATAATTTTAAGAGATTTAACTTAAAAAAACTCCTAGTTTTAGCATCAGTTGTGATGACTTAAGGAGCAAACACCTAGTTATAAAGCTTTTATGTTATTTTTCATCTTTCACCTAGAAAAATAATCAAAAAATAGCTGTTACTATTATCAAGCTTTTTGTTTGTTTGTTTTGTTTATGTTTTGAAGGGTGGAAAGACTTCTTTTAAAACTAGAACTTCTTACTTCTTGAAGTAACCTAATGATGTTACTGCGTTCTTCTCCAAATGGCGGAAAAGCAAATAATAAAAACCCATTTAACTGAAGTTTGTTAGAGAGCCAAATCATCATACTTACTTGCTGATATGTGAAAGACAACAGACTTCTTTATTCAGAATACTGCAATGTGTGTGGTACTGGACCAGCTGCTAAAAAGTTACATTACGGTTTACAGACTTTTTTTTAAAACATAACTTTATGCACACAGTGCACAAGGCCACCTCTCCCTGCATGAGCCCAATTTTCTGAAGAAGAATAAGAATTAATCAATATTTTCTTTTAACATATAACAAACAGTTGAACCAAACAATTATGTAAACTGGAAATGACCCAAAATGCTAACAGTTTGGCAGCAGTAAAGTGAAATGCATTGTGGTGCACATGTGCATTTTTGTCCCCCTTTTCCCCTCCACAATAATCTGCACTTAATAGGAATATTTTAAACTATGTAGCTAAGCAACAGAGGTAATTGTTGCTTTCTAGAGCTTTTGTTAGGCACTCTAACACAGCCCAAATATGCATAATTAGGTATAATGTCTATAAATCATTATTGTACACATGTGGGTAGTTAAGTGGATTGAGAGAATAGTTCAATGAATTGGACATATTCACTGAAAATGCTTTTTATTTGTTTTCTGTAGTTCATAATACTTTAAAATTATCATAACCCTTTACACTTTCTCTTAATAGCTTGCTGTGTTATGGAGAGAAACCTCATTTGCATTTTAGACTATGCTTAATTTATTATTTAAACCTGGAGTTCTTCTGATTCAGGAGAGAACAGATACATCTTGGGAAATAGTCTGTACTTGTTTATTCATCCTCCTTTCTAGGAAGTAAAATGTTAAATTTTTCAGTTTATGTTGAATAGATCCCAACAAAAGAATGTACCCTATAATCAGCATTATTGAAGGGGCTAGTGTTGTGACTAAATTCTTCCCTTCATCCAAAAATGCTTTTAGTTACTATGGCAATATTTACTTGATCCTGGCAAACCAGTGTTGATTTTAGAGAGATAATTACCAGAAAGGAAGATGATGGAGATGTATTTTTGAGTGTCCTTGTCAGAGGAAATGTTTATAAAAAAATTAAACGAGATACAAAAGGCATATTGTCTTCCTCACCGACCACCTCTCCTACACGCAGCCTCTATTACCTGCTGGCTGCTGCTTTTCTTCTGAAGAAAGATGTTTATAAAGACAGGATGCACTTCAGTGGTGTCTTTAACAAGTCCTTTATGAGTCTGTACATAACAACCATTTCTGTTTGCCTGTGCATGACCTGATATATCACTTAATGTGGCAATTGCAATGGTGACCAGGAGCTTGCCCTTTGTGAAGTATTGATGGTTTTTCCACCAAGGTCTTTCATGGGACTAAAAAAGTAATTAGGATCTATTTTGAGAAAATATTTGGGAATCTTAGATGAAAGAAAAGTGAAAATAGATTAGAGGAATTTTTAAATGCATGTGCTTGTATGTGTATATGCATAGATTGTGCATATATAGTATGTTTGTATATATGTATACTTCATTGTATTTATACAATGAAGTTGTACGTTCTAAAACAATACATATCTTTACCATCAGCAAAAAATGGTAACATATTTATTTTGCATATAGCTTTGGAGCAATAATATAAAGTAGATATAATCTTAGAAGGGTTTTTCCTGATGGTACAAGCAGTCATTTCAAATAAAGCTTTGGTGAATTTAATCATTTCAGAGTTTTCTAAAAGATACAAAAAGCAGTTATTCTTATGTATTTTCATCTCTCTCTCTCTCTCTTTTTTTTTTTTTTTTTTTTTTTTTTTTTTTTTTAATATACAGAGGACAGGAATCCAAAGCCATCTGAGGAAACTCTTCATTTGGGTGGGCAAGAAAATTCCAGTCAAAGAAAAGATAACTATTTGAGCTATCAAGATGCCATGGCCAAGTCTTTGATGAACATGGGAAAATTAGCAAAAGATGCACCCACTCAAGCAGTGACAGAAAATCTAAATGATAGCGGTATCCAATCTCTAAAAACAGAAAGTGATGACACTGATGAATGTTACATGATTAATTCAGCTGAAGGAAAGGAAAAGACTGTTATTTCTGACCCCAAATATTGTTCATCTGAGGAAAATGAAAGTAACTCTGAAATCATGGATAATGAGTGGGACAGCTCCTCAAATTTCTCAGAAGAAGCTAGTGCAAAACCCCATCTAACTCAGAAATATGCGGTAGAGTGTAATCAACCTAGCATCCTGGAAGTCCCAGAAATTAAGAAGGAAGAGGTAGAATTTGGTCCTTGTGAAATACTTTGTGATTCAGAAACAGAGCTAAGAGCACCCCAGGAGTCTCACCCAGATCCTTTTGAGAAGAAAATTCAGAATGCATTCCCTGAAAGTGAAGAAGATGACAATGAGTGCCTGTCAGAAACAACAGAAATGTCAGTTGAGCTGGACAAAGCAAAAGGGAACTTGAGTTTGCTAGAAGAAGCAATAGCTCTGCAGGCAGAGCAAGGGCATGTTTTTCACAGCACCTACAAGGAACTGGATAGGTTTCTCCTGGAGCATCTAGCAGGGGAAAGGAGACAAACCAAAGTTATTGACATTGGTGGGAGACAGTTATTTAGCAACAAACGTAAGGAAGTATTTTTTTGGCTGTTCTTAATGGCTTAAGCATTTATCCTGTGACTGATAAAGGATTCTGAGCTAGGTTTTATAGCAGCAGTAAAGAATCTGGAATTTAGCTGGTAATTTTGCTAATTACGTACCTTCACACTAGTGCCTTACATCTAACCAGGTTAAACACTGGGTACTTGGCATCCTGCCAAACCACTATGTGAAATGATCAGTAATGGCTACTAAAAGGGCTCTGTAGCTGGCACTGACACTCCTTCTCCTCCTTCTCCTCCTCCTCCGCTTCCTCCTCCACAGAGCTCCTGAATTTCAGCAGCCAAAAAAGAAGGCATTAAAACCATGCTTAAGGAAAGGTTAGGGTGAAAAATTGGCCTCTTCCATACATACCACCTAATTCCTAAGCCATGTGTTTTCCGAGTTCTGTCTACTTCATGTATCAACATTACATTTTACTACAGCCAGGAAAGCACACGCCGTGCTCTTCTGCCTCATTCACCATCAGTAGAATTACCAGTAAGTTCCAAAATCTTTTATCGTTTCTGGTGCTTTGTGACTTCCTACGAAGCTGCAGGAACATTGCTCCGTTTTCAGTATCTAATTGGGCTTCCAGAAGTGGAGATTTAAAAGATTTGTGTTTGATTTGTAAACTGGGTTATCTGGTTTGAAAATCCTCAACTGAGGATACTTACAGAATGACAAAAGATGTAATTTTATAAGCACATTTTCTGCTGTAGTAAGTAACAATATATTCATCTGTCTTTTCACCTTTCCTTTTTTGGCTTCCAAATATAGTAAGGTCACCCCAGCATTGCTACAATTTCTGCTTTTGTTAAACAAATAGATTTACTTTGGTATTTCTGAAGTTACTTTTAATGCTTTAGAGCATTATGTTAGAATCCATGTATTTACTTCTGTGGCATTTGCAAATATTAGAGTAGTTTAATTATTTAAAGACTACTGTGTAAGATAACTGACCATTTTATTTAGCAGTGGCAAGTATACATATTTTCTGTTGTATTCAGGCAGAAAATGTGTATCATCCATCTTATTCTTCTGTCTGAGTCTTTCCATTAGTTGTACATGCAAGGTGTTAGTCTACCTCCTTGTAAAACTGTATTAACCTTTATTTGCTCAGATTACTGTAATATATGACAGAATTTTGCAGATACCTTTTTTTTTTATGCTGAGATCAGCTTTGTTTACAAGAGTTCATACTGGAGTCCATGTGACAAATGTGACATTCTCACAGCACACATAGAAAGAGGGTATGATGGTAAGCATGGCAAAATTTGGCCCTTCCTGATTTTGCTTCATATTAGTATTAGCCATATTTTGCAGGTGAGTTCAGAAGTTACATTAATGGAGGAACAAGCTAGGCTTTCTTCAGGCTGTATAAACACTGTATGATTTTAGTCAATGTAGCACCAGGCACTTTTTTTTTTTTTTTCACTTTACATAATTAGCTGTTTTTTTATTTCTGGTGCTGAAAATCCACTATCAGATCCATCAGCTCTTAATTTTCTTTCTTGGATGCTACATCAGAAAAACATGGCTTAAATTTACATTTTCCTATCTTCTTAATGATAAACCTTTCCAATTACTGGGGAAAAAATTAAATCATATTTTAAGGTCCCTCTTTATTTTCTGTCCACCACTGCAGCACTTTACATTCACAATGATTCTAAAAAACATGTAGTCTTCTGTTGATGTTCCATCTATTTTCTTTCCTCCCTATTTTTTATTTTATTTTGTTTTATTTTATTTTATTTTTTTAACTAAAGTCTTGCCAAGAATTTTAACCCTCAGCTGTCTCTGTCAATCCTGTCCCTGAGCATGTCCTACCTTGCAGTCCAACAAAATGAGCTTGAAGGAGGCTGCTCCCTGTGCTGGCTGCGGCTGTTTTCTCCCCCAGCACCGAATGCTGTTGGCAGCCAATCACAGGTTGAGCTAAAACCATCCTCAGCAATTTATGCGGCCACTTCCTCCTGCAGATTTCTCACAAGAGATTTTCTGGACCAGAATTCATTCCTTTCTCACCCAGAATTTTGATCCTGCATTGGAAATCAAATAAAGGCTTTCCGACCAGTGCTTCTTGCACAATTCTAGGTGCTTGAAAACAAAACTGGGGATGCACTGTGGCCATTACAGGGTGGTAGCTCTGGGGCTAGGCTGAGACCTCGCCTTTGAAAGGGTATCGGCTGCTCCATGTTTTCACTGTCATTGTGGGTTGTTCCACAAAGAGGCATTGCCTTGTGTACCAGAGGGAGCTGCTTGCCTTGCCTCTCAAATGTAAAGTGGCATGTATTCAGTTTCCTAACAAAGAACCTACAGCCTACAGATTTGTGATATTTAAGGAATGGCTTCTGGTTGAAATGCTTTTATGTTTGTTTGTTTGCTTTGCACCTCATCTTTTATTTGTTTGTCCCAGATTCCTGAAGCCTGACATTAACAGAGTAAAAGATTGTGGTTTTGTTTTGTTTTGTTTTGTTTCTTTCTTTTTTTTTTAATTCATTTATAGATCTTGCTGCCAGTTTTCTGGCTTATTGGATTGTGACTTCTGTCCTCTTTGAGGTTCTGAATGGAAAAAATGATACCACAATCCTAAAGCTATACAGTTTATGACATAAATGGTGTACTGGGAGTGGGCAGCACATAGTATAAAAAAATAAAAAGATGCTGAAATCACCTAAATCTGTTAAAACTTTGTGTATGAATATTGTTTGAAGTACAAAATAGATATTAGCATCCTGATAAGATCACTCAGCTTACTGCAGGCAGGGTCTAAAACCAATCAAAGTCCTTATCTGATTTCTCTGCAGATTCACCCAGGCCTGAAAAGAGAGAAACCAAATGTCCCATCCCAGGATGTGATGGCACAGGGCACGTGACTGGGCTGTACCCCCACCACCGCAGTCTCTCAGGCTGTCCACATAAAGTTAGAGTACCACTAGAAAGTGAGTATCATCAACCTGCAGTCCAGAGTCAGAACTGTATCTGGCCTGGTATTGGGTACTCATGCTGGAAAAGAAACATTCTTTTTCTCAGGGAGAATGAAGAATGAGTCCGAGAGGAGCCATCCAGCTCTTGACCATGGTCCTAGTTCCCACACTTGTGAAGTTCACTCACTACTTATCAGACACACTACAAATAGCAATAGACTTATCTGGTGGCCTGATAAGATCCACCAGATCTTATCTTGGGAAGAACAAGATCAGAGCCAAACTATCCCCGTGTTGTGGAAAGACTTGCATAATGTAGCCTTATGAATATTGTGTGCTGCGTGTAACGAACAGAGAACAGAGACTACCTGTCTGCTTCAGGCCTCTGACTTGATTTGCTGTAATCACCCACTGAGGCTGCTGTTTTCACATTGCTGGTAACTTAAGAGGCCTGGGCATGCTGTACAGAGATGTTTCGAGTGACCTTCTTACCACTGAGCTCGAAGAAGTTACTTTCATCAGCATATCACAACAGTGGTCCACAGCAAGTCACTCTCCTAGGACTGTAGCATGCTAACCTTGGTATGGCCAGTCTAGCCTGAATTTCCCTATTTATTTCTAACTGTGCTGATCTGATTGCCCTGGTTTGTGTGTGTAATCCTTCAATGTGATGCAATGCAATGTTGTATAATAAGCCAAAACTTAATATGAAATTAGTTGTTTAAACAACATAAATTGTTTTCTGTGGTGGCATGCATAACAATATATTAAAGGATAGTTGAACCTTACTGCTGTTCTATTTCTAACTGCAGGTCTATTTTTTATTTTTTTTAGTCTGGTACTAAACTGTATTTATGGAAATGTCTGCTGAGTTAAGCAGGCTGCTGCATTTGGAAGGCTCTAGCAGCATTAACTTCTTAAAAAGTTAAAATTAATAAGCCCTTGTTGATTTTCACACTTCTAACCGGATACGTTCTGTCCTGCTGACCAAAAATATATACATATATATCTGTAACCACATTTTTTTTTGATAGAACAAACCAGTTGACTGAACAATCAGTTTTCTTGAAGTACTGTTCACCCAAAGGGGGGAAATGCAGTATTAAAGGCATGAGGGGAGACATACAAAGATGTTTTGTTTTACACAGGCATCACTCTTAGTACAGATGATTCATATGCAAGGGCATAAGAAATGTTCATGCAACAGGTTGTAATCACTGTTGAGGGTATAAACTGCTATTTGGGGATATGATCAATTTGTCTAAAGTAGATTGAACACAGGGCAGATGATCAGAAATTATCAGGGTTCAAAGAGGCATACTCAGATCATCTTACAAGGCAGAAGGCATGAAAATCATTCCTGTACCTGAGAACTTGCCCTCCCTGAGCCAGAAGGAGACTCCAGCTAAGTAGCCCAACTACGGGGTCTATGACTCCTCTATGGTCTCCATTTTTTCATTTACTGTCTTAATGGTGTGTGAATCAGAGGGCTAGGGACTTCATGATGAAACATCCTAGCTAACTTCTGCTTTTGCTTTTTTGAAGTTGCAAGAAAAGATGGTGTGCATCTTGGAAGCCACACCACAAACACATAGCAGTAAACCAATATATGTTCGAGTCAATGGTCTTGCTGCACTGTAGGTCCTTCACTTCTCTTCTTCTGGGGTCAAAATGTGACAGAATAGAGAATATTCTGTGTCTGAAAAAGAAATGTTCTGTTTTAATGTATTTATATATATATTCACTGATATATGTTATTATCACTTTTTTATTTTTTCTTCCTTAGTTCTTGCCATGCATGAAAATGTTTTAAAGTGTCCCACTCCAGGATGCACTGGAAGAGGACATGTCAACAGCAATCGCAACACACACAGAAGGTAGTTTTGAACAGTTCCTGTCTGCTTAAAATCTAGCACGTACTCATGAATAAATTGGTGGTCATGTCTTGGAATTAGATGCTATATACTAGATTGCAGAATGTCTACGAACAGCAAGGGAAGTCTGTATTATTTATAAGAAGATAATTGTGTTTAATTTTATTATATAAAAAATGACTTCAGTACTGAGGATAGAAAATTCCACTATTCTTTTTCACAGATGAGATTTCAAACTATATTATCACTGCAGTGTTCACAGTGAAACACCATCACATAAAAGAAGTAGGAATAAACAAATTCATTACTATTGCTACAACTGGTAATCCCGATGGAAACCAAAGCCTCTTCTTTCTGCACTACTGACATGGTAGTCTTTGGCAAGAACTTCCCATCAAGGCACATTCTGTTTTAGCAAAACAGGAAATTTTAAGGGCAATACTTAAGAATCCCCATAAAAATGAACTCCATTTATAAGCCTCAGGAATGTCATCTTCCTGCTTGGAACACTCTTGTCTGTTTAACTTTCTGCCTGCAGGGAGAAAGTAAAATAGAGGAAAGCCTTCCAGATATGCAGCTGGGGAATCACAGCTGGGCTGCAGGTGAGGCAGAGAACTGAAGCCACTGTTGTCAGCATGGCTCCTGTCAGCATTGCTGTCTGCTGGGAGGCAGCAAGCCAAAATATTCCATTATAGTTCTTTTGGAGGGCCATTCATCTGGAATAATATATTGTCAATCTAATGACCAAACTTGAGATGAAAAATAGTCAAAAATGTCTTTGTTCAACTGAATTTTTGAGCAATTTCCTTTTTCTGTTGCTGTGTTAATGATTAATTAGTTATTGTAAAAGTGCACCACAATCAAGGATTATCACACTCTGTTGCTACCTCTGATACAGAAAGATACCATCAAGTTTTAATCAGAGGGACCAAAAGATTATGTATAAAATACATGAGGAATCAAATAGAAAAAAAAAAAAAAAAAAAAAAAAAAGGAGGAGAAGGAGAAGGAGTAGGAGAAGGAGGAGAAGGAGAAGGAGAAGGAGAAGGAGAAGGAGAAGGAGAAGAAGGAGAAGGAGAAGGAGAAGGAGAAGGAGAAGGAGAAGGAGAAGGAGAAGGAGAAGGAGAAGGAGAAGGAGAAGGAGAAGGAGAAGGAGAAGGAGAAGGAGAAGGAGAAGGAGAAGGAGAAGGAGAAGGAGAAGGAGAAGGAGAAGGAGAAGGAGTTGGAGAAGAAGGAGAAGAAGGAGAAGGAGAAGAAGGAGAAGAAGAAGGAGAAGGAGAAGAAGAAGGAGAAGAAGAAGAAGAAAGCAAGCACAACCTGAAATGAACTGACACAATGTGCACTTTGTTAACAGTCATTGTTCACATACATCTGTTTATTTTCCATCAGTCCACTTTCCTTTTAATCATTAGGAGGCTTATATCCATGGTTTAGTTGTTAAAATAATTGTCATTTGGATAAAAAATACTAGTGATTTTCCAGCCACAAAACATTTAAGCTGAAAGGTGGAAATATCCTACGTTATTCAGTTTCCAGATCACCTCAAAT
Source organism: Aythya marila (assembly GCF_965140915.1). Classification (NCBI taxonomy): domain Eukaryota; kingdom Metazoa; phylum Chordata; class Aves; order Anseriformes; family Anatidae; genus Aythya; species Aythya marila. The sequence continues at coordinate 109,174,889 of NC_139043.1, forward strand.
ATGCAGATTTCAGAGTTTTGCATTAAGGAACAGTAGACAAATGAATCTAACCTGAAATACCAGCTGCTGTTCCAATAAATGAATAAGCCCCAGAGAAATTCGAAGCCATTGGGTTCTGCAGTATGTTTTATTTAATTAAAATTTCATTTAAAGTTTTGTGTTTTTTTTTTTTTTTTTTCTTTTTGTTTCTTCTCTTTACCTTGTTTTCAAACAGTCTTTCTGGTTGTCCAATTGCTGCAGCTGAAAAGTTGGCAATGTCCCAGGAAAAAACCCAGCTTGAATCTCCAAAAGTGGGACAGTGCCATGATCAGACTCACAGGTAGGAGCCTTCATGATCTAGTCTGACCAAAGTATTTCTGCACAAACTGTTAATCAGTCCTCAGGTCTTTCACCCTATTTGGCTACAGAGGTAACTCAATTTTTGAAGATGAACTACTGCGAAGGTAAATAGATTGACCATATGTCAAAATTGTCAAGCAGCATTCTGCTGGCCCTTGTGAGTGTGGCTGACATTCAAGATAATAGACATACTTTTTGAAATGCAATCAGATCTATTCTACTAAATCTTATTTCAATACAGATAGCCTCATGAATGTTTCTCAGATGTCTTTCTTCCATAAACCAAATCTGCTATCTCTGCTGAAATGTTCTAAATTATCTTACAAAATTTTCCATTGTTGCAATATTTTGGCCACTGGAACATGGTTAAAGATCTCTTTGACCTTATTGCACTTCTAGTAGCACAGCCTTCATTTGTTTTGTGGTTCTTTTCAGAGGCATCTTCCAGTGATTCCAAGTAGCAGGTTGTATTGTTATTGCAGTTATCTGAAAGGGTTGAGAACTCTGCTTATTCAGTTTCCCCACTCTAGATTAATTCATATTATGAGTTTCTTTATTTTAAGTTTATTGGTTTAATTAGTTTAATTTATTTTTTATACAATGGCATCAAAAAGAGGAAACATTTTTATTGTGATTGTATTTTGTTGAGAGTTATATGGACCCTACAGACATGCATAATTTGCACATCATTGGCACCACAACCATTACAACCTATTATATTCAGGTCTATTTGGGGACACTTTAATTTGTGGATTATTGACATGATCAGCTCTAATGGTTCCTTCAGAGCCATTACAGAATATTATGTCCATGTGTCTGCCAATTGCACGTGCCTTAACTCTACATATGAAAAGTCCTTAGGAAATTACTAAAGACAAGTAGTTACTGAACAGTAATTAAATGGAATAACACACTGTAAATCATTCTTTCACCCCAAATAGCAGAAGCAATTATTTTAGATCATCTTATATTAAATTTATACCATATTCCTTCATAGTAAAGTGTGAACAATAGTGATCCATAACACTACAAGTCCTTTGTGACTAGCAAAAATCCAGACAATTTTTTGGAAAAAAAAAAAAAAAAAAGAAACATAATGCTACAATGGTAATCTAGAATCAAATTGGTGGTGTCCTCCTTGTAAATTGCCTGCAACATTACTAGAGTATGCTAGAAATATTTTTGTGTACAGCTTTGAATTACTAGGTCAGCCATACTTACATAATTTCTTTCTTTTACTCATCTACCAGTAGGTTTTACATGCAAAATCAACACACTTTCTGATACCAAGATGCAACTGTATCATACTTTTCAATAAAATGTAATTTAGATATTCTTTTGCCTTTCTTGTCTTCCTCATTTTTTTCTTCCTTCTGTTTTCAGCACAAATTTAACTAAGCAGCCTGAGGTAGCTCAGTACAATTACAGAACTTCACAGGCAGTCACCTCCTCCAGATCTACCCTCACAAAAGAAAAGGAGAAGTTTGGGAAAGTACCATTTGATTATGCCAGCTTTGATGCACAAGTCTTTGGCAAACGCACAATGGCACCCATGGTGCAAGGACGAAAAACACCCCAGTTCCTTGAATGTAAGCTTGAATGTAAAATTCCATTCTATCTTGGAAAACGGGCTTTTTATATATATATATAGTAATAGATAGATAGATAGATAGATAGATAGATAATTATAATTATTTTAATTTTTCTTTTTCTGTTATTGCTTGCTTCTTTGGCTTAAAACTTACAGAATTCAAAAAGTCTTTGGAGAAAACATTTTAACCACTTGTTGCCAGAATGCTAAGTATAAGCACTAATTTGCTAAATATAGACTGCTAGAATGCTAAATAAGACCACCATATGGTTTACTTTTTTTTACATTTCTTTTAAAAGTGATTATCAGAGGAAAAGGGGAATGAAAAAGAATGATTTACATTTTATCTGTTGCTTTTCTCCTTGGTTAAATTGTGATATCATTACTCATGTAACAGCATGCTGCCATGAGAAGTCCCATGGAATGTGTCTGCATAAGATACTATGAATTGCTGAATAAGAGAAATCCAAGTTAAGTTTTAAAGGGCACTTCATCCATACACATTCTTCCTCCTAGATGACCGCATGCCTCAGCTGTATTACACTGAGGCCTATATTTAATTCATTTTGATCTCCCATATTTCTGTACTACACCATATTTGTAATGCAGACATAACCTTGATAACATCAAATTGTTATCAAGGTGCTCTTGCTTGCATCATTTACAGATTTCCTGAGGTAATCCTCTGTACAAATGAGATGCTGTGTGTGAACAGGGATTATTTACTGCAGATACTCTTCACAATCTTCTTAGCAAACTTCAGCAAGATTCTGCCATTGTATTGACCATTATAACATACTCTAGTTTCAAGAAAAAAACAGTTCAGTTTCCACAAAGGAAACGGAATAAAATAGTTTAATTGCACCATATATAGGTTCAGACCAGTGTAAATCCAAAGCAATATGACAGAAGATTCTCTTCTGGCTTTTGTTGTTGCTCATGGGAAAAAAAGAAAAAAAAAAAGAAAACAAAACAAAACAAAAAAAAATAAATCACATCTCACTTAAACCAAGGAAGGAGAACTTTCATAGTAAGGTGAACAGAAAAGCAGAACGTTTTAATATGTGTATATACATATATACAGCATAATATACTTCAAATAATATATTATATATATATAAAGTCTGTATTTATTTCTGCAAGTTTCTGAATGTGTATATACTATATATATATATATATGTATATATGGAGGTATCTATGTATTTGTGTATATGTATAAATACCTCATTTAAAATTCCAAATGAAAAGCAGATATTTATCTGGCCTAGAAAATAGGCTTGTTCAGATGTAAGCAAATATGTGCATTGCCAGCTTCTTGGGTGGCAGATTTTCCAATTTTGTTTGTAAAATTGAATATTCTCTATTAGCTGTCTCTTTGCACAGATGCATGTCTATTTCACAGGTTCATTTCAAGGAAAAATGATTGAAATGTTTTTATACAAATGCAAATCTATACATATGCAATTTATGTATAATGTATATCAGTACTGAAGTTTACAGCCAGTTGTTCTTGCAAGATTACAGTGTATAGCTATTATTTAAATGGAAAGGTGAAAATAAAAGAGCAGGTGAGTGTACAGAAACATAAAAGTTGGCAATAAGAAGCTGTGATTTAGAGATTGGTTCAGCATCCTATGTAAATATGTAGCTAGCCAAAAACACATCATTAGTCCTCTGTGGATTCTGCATTTATAAACTTGGTTTGTTGACAAAACAGGTATCCTTCATAGTTTTTTTGTTTTGGTTTGGTTTGGTTTTGTATTTTAGGGTGGTTTTCAAATTAGATGTAGTAACTGCTAAAAATGAAGATCATTTTATTTGTTCTATAGTTTCACAGAATAGATAAGGTATAAAAAGGATAGGATAGACAGGATAGATAAATCCTTTTTCATTTGCACTGGAGAAAGAGAAAGCTGAATCATGAAGTCCTTATGAATTTTCTACTGATGCTAGTATTTAGAAAAAATAAACATGGCATTCAGTTACAGTCAGTGCACACAAACAAGCATTTATTGTACAGCATCCCAAGTTTGAGGAAAGATTTCTTGAATGTCTTGTGTAGGTCTTATCATTAAAATACACTTGTCCAAAGCTCAACATCCAAAGGGATCTGAGCCCCAAGGCTCAGATCTTTATGTAGCGAGCAGATGGCTATATGCAGAAATGTTCTTGGTGTATCTGGGTGTAGGCTGAGAAATTGGATTTTGCTTACTGTATCTTTGTATGACACTGGAAGAGCTACAGACAAAATAAATTATTATTGCTTACTAAGTGCTGAGATCATTATGCTGTGTTTTTGCAGCAGTTAATGACATCTTAAACTCCAAAATCCAGAACAGAGAGCAGAGTTCTTTCTACCTGTTTTGGAGTAAGTGCTGCTGATGGAGCAGAAAACAGATCCACAAATGCCACTTTTGTCTGTGAAAGTGCTTTTCTGTTCACCTGCTAGTTCTTCATTCTTAACTGACCTCTAGCCTAGTGAATCTGTGTTTTATTCCAAATGATAACCAATATAAAAAGGTCAGCTAAGACTACTTGTATTCTGAATGTTCATTGTTGGTTGTTTCAGGGTTGTTTTTTTTGTTTGTTTGTTTGTTTTTTGTTTGCTTGTTTTGTTTGTTTGCATGTTTTTAATTGTTTGAAAGATAGACAAATTACTAAAGTTTCCACATAAACAAGACTGAATATTCCTAACAGGTAAAGCTTTTCTATGACTTGGAGTACATTCAAGAAACTGATCTTGTTCTCCTTATGCATATGAACAAAACGATTTAAATAACAGAGTTATTAATTTAAGTAGGGTAATTTAAACAAGGTAAGCAATGTTGTTTTAGGAAAGACTGGACAAGTCACTTATTTTATTTTTTTACACAGTAGAGCTCTAAGAGAAAGCCTTTATAAGGATATATTTGCAATTGCATTTGTCAATCAGTGTCATCAGGTCATGACTCATAACGCATTAATATTTGTTCAGTCTTTCCTTAGACATTGTTGCATTTAATGCCTGACTAAGGAATGAGAAAATTCTTAGTAAAAGTCTCAGATGCTTGGTTGAAAAATGTGTATATAACAAAGTTATTTTTCTGCTAAAAATTAAATTAACATGTTTCTGAAGCCACTTTTACAGAAAACCATTAGAACCAGTAGGAAATTAATTGTTTTAAATGTATTCTTTGAATATTTTAATGTATAAAATTGTAGTCTGAGAAACAAGACTATTTAATGGGAAAAATCACATATATGCAATTGCTAATCAAATCTCTCTTCAACAGCAAAGCATTTTTCAAATCCAGTGAAATTTTCTAATCGACTGCCTAGTGCTAGCGCCCACACACAGAGCCCTTGCCATGCCAACTCTTATAGCTACGGTCAATGTAGTGAAGACACCCACATAGCAGCAGCTGCTGCTATCCTGAACCTTTCCACCCGCTGCAGGGAAGCAGCAGAGATCCTCTCCAACAAACCACAGAGTCTGTCTGCCAAGGTAGGGTAGTCCAAGAACCTGGAGGGTGTGCTAGCTACTGAACTGTGCGAATAAACTGTCTTTCATGTTAGTGACTGCATTAAATCCCCAAAAAGGAGGCTTCTGTTTGCATGCTCTTTTGAAGAGAGAGAGAGAAAAAATCAGTAATGTAGTGACCAGTTCTGATAAAAATAAATAAATTGCAGGAATTATGTTGTTACTCTTTTTATAATTGAGCATTAAATACAAGGGGGCTGTTTTGTGGCAAGAAAAAAGAAGAATATTTGAAATCCAGCAACAATCTGTGGTGGATAATGTGTTAGATCTGTTTAAAGAGGGAATTTTCCTCTCTCTGAATCCTGCCATTAGCAATCATTTAGGAGGCTGATAAAAATAAAAAATAAAAATAAAGTGATTAATCAAGGTGAGATTTTGCTTGCAATAAAACAGAACAATACCTATAGAGTCTGTTGCATTCTGAGCTCATAACAGTTTGTTTGACAAGGTATAGGGAGAGAAATAACAAGTGACTTTGTTAAAATGGTCCTTTCTGCTAATGGGAGGGGAGAATCAGACCCACAGTGTTTGGCGATAGATAATTTGGGCATGTCTGTCGTAATGGAAAGCTGCCTAATATCATAGATGTTTGTGGGGCTTTCATGTTTTGGTTTCTGCTCTGCGTTTCCTCACAGATCTTTATGATTTATAAATGGTACTGTGTGAGCTATAAACCTTATTTTCTGTGCCATTACATAGTATTATAATGCTTATGAAAATAGACAAGATTTTCTTCTTATGACTATGATTATGGGAGTATTGTTGTTTATTTATTTGCATTAAAGTCACACATGCTCCACTGCAATGAAACTTTTGAAAGCTCTTGCTGTTGCAAGATGTTGAGAAGAGATCACTGGGGAATGAAAGAGGTGTATTTATCAGGTGTATTTCTGCTATGGGACTCCCAGTCATGATATGTGTTCCAAAAGACAGATGAACTGTGTCTCTGCAAGTCAGTGTCACTCTGTGATGATCGTTACAATACCAGTCTCAGGCTGGCTAGAGGGTGCCTTCTGTGGCTATTGGCTTACAAATTTTGTTCTGCCTCCATTCACCACTGCTAAGATTGGATCTTGAAACCAGTGTTGTGAGATGCCACAGAGTAGATGTTCTAGTGTTAATGTGTCCACATGCATCCCCTGTAATACAGACACTATCTACCCCAAATATTTATCATGGAATCTTTTGCGGGTGGCAGATTTATTCCAGATAGCTGCAGCAGAGACCTCCTTCCACTGGTCTTCAATACAGACTTCTAGCAGGGAAATGGAAACTGATGCCAATGGCTGTATTAAATGGCTGCTGCAGCCTTTGGCTGACCTCAGCAACAGACCTTTCTTGCCAGACAAGAGCAATAAAGGGACCAGGCATAACCCAAAGATTTTTTCCTCCATACCTGCTTCATAGTTGCCAAATCATGGGGAAGGTTTGAATAGAAGTGAACATAATAGTAACGATATGGAGGGACACTTGGGGCACATAGCTTACTCTTTTTTCAGAGCCAAGAATCCAGCCTAAAAGAAAATCACCTGCATACCTTGCTATCTGCCTGCCTCCACTTTTGCCAGATTTTCTGGAGGGCATACTGCTACAAAACATCTGACAGAAGAATCAGAATTAGCTTCTGGTTAGAACGCAGGCAAGTAAGCCCCAAACAGATTTGGTAGCCAAAACCACACAAAACCCATTTTTATTTGGTTTTGGCTATTTATTACTTTCAGGACTCAAACAGGAAGTTGTGGAAATACACCTCTAGAAAACTCCCTTCAGTGAAGATGTTTTCTTATTTTAAAATATGGTAGGAAACCTTTTGCAAGTACATCTGAAATAGTCATATCTGTCCAAATGTTGTGCTTCTAAGTTTTAACAGCAGAACTTGAACTTCAAACGTTCCAAGCAATTGTCATTTTCTTGTTTTCTCTCAAGGCACATATTGTATATGTTGCCTTTCTTAAACAGATGGGGAGAACACCAAAATATTTTTAGCACAATTTTTTTCTTGAAGGCATTTTTTTTTCTTTTTGTCACTTAAATTTTATTTCTTGACCTCTTAGCATTGCCAGATTTTTAGTAAGAGCTGGACATTTTACCTTGAATATTGATGACTTCCCTGTAAATATAGATAACACTTAAATGAAAAAGTGACTGTTTTTTACTGCACAGTTTCAAATTTAATTAATTTAATGGATTTTCGATTATATTAGGGAAAGTCCTCACTTTCCTTACATATCAGTTCAAAAGGGAGAAGAAAAAAAATAAGAGAGAATTGTTTCAAGGGTAGTGAAATCCGATTACACGTTCACAGTGCTGTCAGTAAGCAGAACTTCATAAAGAGAACCAATGTACAGAGGTAATCTGCCTAATAATTCTATATAAAAATTATTAATTTATAAATAAATCAATTAAAAGAATGCATTTACTCTTAAGTGGGCAGTAAAATAGATCTTAAGCTTTCTCTGTGAATTATCTATCAGCTGTATGCAATATATTAAGATAATTATATACTTCCTGATACTGTTTTTTAAAAGTACCACATTAATGTTACAGTGTCTATGCTATTCAACCCCACAGGTGCAGACACCTGTAACTTCAATAAACATTTCCCCTGAATATTACGATGATCAGCCAATTCTCATGTGGTCTGTATGCCAAATCCTGGTCTGCAGCTTCATTCACCTCCTATTGAATTCAACAGAAGGACTCCCTTGGAACACTTAGCCTGCACTTTCTAGCAGTGTGCTAGAGTCTACATCATTGTAACATCCAGAGATCTTTGATGTTTACAGCCTCACCACATTCACATCTCACAGAGGTAGTTGCAAGCAATGCAGTTTATCTGTATCCTCATCACCACTGCTTGCCAAACATTTTGTTGAATGTTTTGGTGCTTTTTCCACCTGTTCAGACAAAATGGCATATGCACACTATGCTTTAAAAGAAAACAAAAAAATGACACTTGCTAAAAAATGTTTAAAGTTCAAATTCTGCTCTTGAACAAAATTATGTCATCTCTCCATTCTTGGATATTGATGACAGTGATAATTACATCAATTATTTCAATAATGTAGTCAGTACTTAACACATTTGTCAGGCATTCCTTTATTCCAAATACCTTAAAACCTTTGTTGAAAAAAAAAAGGTTGAAAAATCAGCAAAGAATATCATAGGTTCTATTCTGTTTTACTGCTGTGCATATTGCTCCTTGAGTGAGTTCCTGGCTGCCTTTTTTTTTCTTTTTTTCTTTTTTTTTTTTGTGAAAATTTTGTGAATTTTTCAGGGCTGAAACTGACTTCATCTGTATCTCAAACATTGTTAGGCAGTTACAGATTTATTTTTTTTTTTTGATTCAGATTAGTATTTTATTTTACTGCAGAAGAACTTGATTGTTTACCTTTAAATCTGAATAACAAATGCATTTATTCTTATTGGCTATGAATAGAATAAATTGTACTCTTTTGGATGTATTTGCATTAATAGTGTACATATACATGGCAAGGTACTAGTTACAGAGTTATTCTCAATACCAGAAGTTAAGAACCCTTTTGAGCTGTCTAATGCAGACTGAATTACTAGTGGGAGTGCAAAATCATTGATAATGTTGTTTCTTTAGACTTACTTAGTAATCAGTGCTATGGCTGATGCTAACCAAAGGATACATGAAACCCCTTATATGTAATGATACAATCTCCCTAAGGTCACAGGTTTGAAATAAGATTCATGCAGACATAATAATTCACTCTTTCTGGTCCAGCTATGAGATAAGGCTTAACTTGTAATCATTACTTGAGACATATTGCAGAGTATTAAATGTTGTGAGCTATAGAAGGGATGATAAACATATGAAAAAATGCAAGAGTAATTTACCACCAAGAAAAAAATACACATATATTTTTAGCTTATATAGTTGAATTCTAAGTTCAAGACTAAATAATGTCCTAGAAAATATTTTGTAATATTTAGGTCATAAATTAAAGGAGACTGAGAAAAGCTTGACTTTAAAGTACTTGACTAAGCATTTGACAAAAAGCTTGACTAAACATTTGAAGAAGATAGAGACCATTTTTTTGGTGTACAAATATATTAGTGTTCATTTTAGATGCATACTCTTCATAGAGTACTACTTGTACCTTATCTTTTCACGGAGTAGATCATGGAATAAAGAAAATGTGCTTCAGTCATTTTTCTCTCGTTTTTCATTCTGAACTCCTTTTTCCAGCTGCTTGTAAAACCTGTGGGGGTGATTGCACTGTCACTGATGTGGGAGTAGATAAGGAGTAACCTGAATTTAATTACTGTATGGCTCCTCTCACCCTTGTAGATTTTTCTTCATAGTTTCAGTGGATTTTTCCCTAGTTTACACTAGTGTAAATGTAAATGAGATCAAAATCAGGCTCCAAAGACTCATACAACAGTAAACTAATATGTTAGGTAATAATAAGTTACATTCACATCTTTATTTTATTTACATTTTTAAGGAAAAATCAGAACAATATACATTGTTTCTGTAGCTGTATTTTAAATATGTCATGATAAATGGATAAATATAGGCTAGTTCTTGCATGTACTAGAGTCAACAGTAATAAGATCTTGCTTTTACTGAGGAGTACATAGCCTTTAAAAGTCTGAGCTAAGCATAGTAAGTGCCATTTTCTGTCAGCATGTCATAGCACTGCTATAGCTTTTTTTTTTTTTTTTTGCCATTTGCCATTTTAGTCTTTTTTAGTTCCATTTTAAAATTAATGTAAAAATAAATGTGGTAAAACAAGCAAAGGAGACATATTGAGAGGAGGGTGGGATGAGAGTAGGAATGAAAACTGGAGCAGTAGCTCTGACCATCCTCTCTTTTTGCTCTGCCATTTGGAGTTTACTATGAATGCAGCAAAGTGATAACTATTTTATACTGTTCTGAATAAAAAGCCATGCTGTAAACGTGTGATCCATCCTGTGATGGGCAAAAGGGGATATTTTTCCATGACTATATTTAATTGTTGTGTGCATCTGTGAGCTCACTTAAACCCCATCTGTACTCTACTTCACAAACACACAACCCAGCCTTTCCTGACCAAAATTAGGTAGATGTTGGACAACCCAACTTATATGTGAATTTCAGAAAAGTGCTGAGGAATCTCTAAATATCCACATTAGTAAAATGTTCTGCTTATCACCCAAAGCTCCTTGTTGCAGCTAATGTTAACTGTTTCTCAGAAATTACGTTTCCTGACATTTTTCTATGCAGTTTCATCAAGGAGGGAACCTTGACTGCTTTTGGTCCTTTCTGTTGTCAATGTTGCCTTCTGAGTAGCTGATATTTTGTCAGTGATAGAGAATCTGCACTATTTATGGGTTTTGCACTATAAAACTACTGCAGCCCAGTCACATGGCTTCCTTTTCTAAGCCATCTGTCACAGAGGTCTGGAATTTTATGTGAATGTTGGTTGTGCAGACTTAACCCAAGTTTTTTTATTATGAAAAATGTCAGCAACTACAATATTTAGCATTTTACTTTACATTGGTCATTAAACTTGATTACTGTAGCTCTGTTTCATCGCTATAGTTACATATCAACTAGGAAGCCAAAAAACACTGGGATGATCATGGCAGAGCTCTATTGTCAGATCCTGGAGTGTGCACTTGGCACTGATATAGTTAATATCTTGGATTTTTGTAACTAAGGTTTATTAATGCTGGTATAAAAATGTATTTGATATTATACAGATGGCATAAGATGTTGTGGTTACTAAGTTATTATCCAGGATAAGCTGCACTGTCAAATTCAGGGCTTAAAACTATCACAGGAGATTAAACTATTTACTAAAAAGGGGCAGAAAGATATAACCAAAGCGTCTTAGTATGAACATATTAGAAGTGTATTTGCTTCCCATAAATATAATAAAACATCTCTCTCTTTAAGCTGTATGATTGAAAATGTGAACTTTGTCATACAGGAGAAGCAAATATAAGGTGTCCGAGTTTCTGAACTGGGGAAAAGCAGATGGCTTGGTAGTACTTCAGTCTAGGTGAGAATCTGTCATAGGCCCATGTACACAAAACAGAATCAGGGTCCCTGAGTAAAGAGAGATCACTAGGACCTCAATCTTCATCTACCAAAATTTTTTCATCTGACTAGAAGTATTTCATCAGATGCATTTCACCTTTAAATGAATCAGCTCTGACAGTGGTAAAGGACATGTCTGCATGAAGGAAGCTTGTGCTTTCAGTCCAGCTGGGTTGCCCTATCTTTAACCATTACATGATAGACTAATCATTTAATCTGCAGCAATAGTTACTAGGAAGAAAGAGAATAGGATTCTCTGTATTGGAGTCTCACCCCTTCCTAAGAAAGAGGTCTAAAAAAATGGTAAAACTCACCTATTTGACTTTAATAACTGTTTTCACTAGTGAGGACCAATCTTACATGTATACTCATCCCTACCTAAACTTTGATATTCAGTGTTGCTCCCTGCTTAAGATATACATGTTAATTCCAGACAGTGCCTTGAAATAGCAAGAGCAAAGGATCAAAAAGAAAAGAAATAACAACAACAACAACAACAACAACAATAATAATAATAATAATTAATAATAAGATCTAAACAAAGGTCATATTGGCAATTGTCTCTATAATGGAACTGCAATATCCACAGAGAAGTTCACAGTGGTAAAATCCCCAACACGTCATTAGTTATCTGTCCATGGAGAGAGAGCAAAGGAACAATATCTCATCAATGAGCATTAGGAAGAAGATTTGCATGCAAGGATGATATGGGCATGCAAAAGCCTACTTGGACCTGTGTCCAAAAGCAGAAAGAAATACTGGTCCCTCAATACAGAAGAAACTCTGTGTGAGTCCTCACAACACACTAGAGAGCATAACATGAAATTTTTTGCTACTTCCATTAGTAAGTTGCACTTTCAGGAGACTTTTTTCATTCCAAGAAGAGGAGATTTTACTCTGCTAAAAACTTACTCTAAAACTTACTCTAAAGCAGAACTCTAAAGATTTCCTTCCCTGGTCCTCTTCATAAAGTTAAGCAGCCCTTGTCCCTTCCTGTGAACAAGAACTGAGATGTTCTTCCAGCCCAGAAACAGAATTTGGGTCTCTTTCCAAAGTGAAAAATCCCCTGCAATCAGGGGCTGCTGATTGCTTTGCTTCCCAGAGTAGCAAATGTTGTGTTAACTCATACTGGATATCTCCTTCAGGGACATCCTCCATGCTGTGTTTCCTAGTCTAGTGCTCTGAGTGCAGAACTGTGCCTTAGTGGCCTAGTCCGGTCCATGTCTTTTGGCAAATTTTTAAAAGGTCATTTCCAAGCCAAATCATGATTAAGGCAACGTGTTATTATCAGTGATGCATGAAACTCTAGTTAAAAAATCTCATACTGTGTTTCTTTTAGGCATATTTCTTTCCCCCTCCATCTCTCCCCCATGATGCAGATGTTGTAATATTTCTAGGATGTGGGGGGAAGGGAGCATATGTAATAGTAATGCTGTTGGTGACCTAAACAATGCATTAATGCTTTTAACAGTGAATTGGGGTCATAGTTCTCTGTAAGAGTAAAAAGATCAAGAAGATTTAGAGCTAAACTTTTTTTAAATAAAACTAGATTTAGGGTGTATAGGTTATGGTTTAGAGGCATCTTATTTAAATTCTGCTTACTATTTTTAAGCTGAGATGCAGGGACACCATTACTGAAGCTGCATTTAAGTCTGCCTAAGAGTTGGACATTAACTGATATAAATCGAAAAGCTGGTTTTAGATTCAGATAAATTTAAATAAAAGCATGCATTTATATTTATCCTTTAAAAGCACCACATGGTTATGTTGCAGCCTCACCATTCTGTACCTAAACATGTCTCTGTTTCCTGTTGTATGTCAGGGAGCTGAGATAGAAGTGGATGAAAATGGCACTCTGGATTTGAGCATGAAAAAGAACCGAAGCCAAGACAAAGTTATGCCTCTCACTTCTTCCAGTACAGTACTTCCCACTCCTTCCTCTTCTCCTTTCAAAACAAGCAGTATCCTGGTAAATGCAGCCTTCTACCAGGCTCTTTGTGAGCAGGAAGGCTGGGATACCCCAATCAACTACAGCAAGACACATGGCAGGAAAGAAGAAGAAAAAGAGGTATTTTTTTTCTCAGTTTCTGAATGACTTTTTTCCCATGGATAAGTGTCAGATAATGGTCTTTGGGATGACCAATTTGCTGAAATTTAAAGGGAATTTATTTCTACAGTAGAAGTTTGTGAACATTGAGTTAGCTTTAATGTTTTGTTGGATATGGCAAAAAATAAAAATCACTACTCATTTTGAAAGATCTTGCTTTCAGAGCCTACTTCCAGAGATGGAAAACAACAACCGTGAATTTTTATAAAGGTTGTGAATGCCTGTAAGCATCTAAGAAAAGGAAATGAAAAGCATGCACACTTAAATACTGCTTCTTAATTTTTTTTCCTAGTGGCTCAGTCCTGTAGCACATATACCCAAACGACCTAGCACTCAAAACAAAAAGTGCCAAGGTAGTCTCTTCATGTTGAAGCTTTTTTTTTTTTTTTTCATACCAGCTCTATATCATACTAGATAACTCAATATCCGAGTATTTAAACACATGCTTAGACCCTTGCCTACAGTATTCTTTCAGTGAAGAACTTTTTGTTTTACCTTTAATGTATTTCAGTAAATCTCTACCAGTGAGTCTTAGACCTCACATGTGAGTCTAATTGTTGAGAAGTCAGATGGAGAGCATTCAGAAATAAAGGTATTGTTAGTAACTCCTGAAGGTTTTGGCTACAAGTAGCACAGAAGGATATATAAATACTTTCCACCAATTGTGGTGATTTTTATCCCATACGGAAAGAGCATGGGAAAAATATATAAGTACATACAGATGTCTTCTCTTTTCAGCCTATCCAAGGAAATATAAAAGCTCAAACTTGAAAACACAGCAAAGATGAGCAACTAAAATTTCAGTAAATGGTTTTATTTAGTAACTTTGCATCTTTCATGGCTAATCTTCTAGATTGCCATTTCCAACTTGATTATGGTCTTCATTTTAGTTTTGTTATAATTTGTTTATAATTTGCTCTGTCATGTCTATCCTATCTTGGTAACATGGTAGCATAGTTTCCTATTGTCTTCCTTTTTTTTTTTCTTTTTTTTCTTTTTTTTTTTTTCTGGGACTATCTGTCTGAACACAAGTTATTTATTTATTTTTAATTAGGAAGGGACCATCAGAGGATTTTCAGTCAAATTAGGTAAAATCTTGGCAATTAACATAAACAAGCCCGACTAATAGTTTTCCAAAGTAAAATAAAAGATGTCCTACTTTGGAATTTTTATTCATCTGCAAATACGTTTCCTTCTCATTTAGTTTTATATATTAAATAATGGTATTTGAACATTTTAATAATTATGAAATTATCTTTTCTTCAGATATCAAAACTAGTACTTTAAAAAGACATAGACGGGGTAAAGCTGTTTAAGGTTGAAGGTGGGGATTCAGGCTCCCAGTTTCAAAAATACCTGGAAATAAAAGATAATTTAGTTGCAAAAAGAACAAAAATCTGTCAGCACTAGGAAGAGACCTGCCAAAATGAGACATTTGCACCACAGTGGACCATTTCTTGGAGGCAGGGTTTTCTTGAAGAGTATGTTTCTGTAACCTCTGCAGAGCTGATGATGCTCTCTGCCTCAGCCATGAGGCTCTGGGAGCATGGTCTTTCTATTAGGGCTTTGGAGTACATTTTATACGAAGTGGTAGACTGAAGGTCCCCTTCATGCCACATAATGGACAAGCATGTCCAGCTTTGAGAAAATTGTCTTGCTGCAGGGGATCAATTGGTGTCACAGACTCGGCAGGGTGCTTGTCATTCCGTTCTTCCTCCCTGCTGCCACCACAGTTCAGAGAAAGAGCTACAGCAGGAGCATCTCCTTGCTCCCTGCTGGACTTTCAGAAAGCTGAGATAGGTGGCTGCCTGCTTCCTTGGCACTGGCACAGGGAACTGAAGGCATCAGCACGCTATCCAAAGGACATAAAGATGGCTCTCTTGCCCCTTGTACTCTGTGCTTTGACACTGTATGGTTTGTTCCTAATGGAGGTTCTGGACCCAGACCTCTTCTGTGAGCTTTTGCCATCCCAGGGAATGTCAATATGTCCGATGATCTCAAGGCCAGAGGCTCTGTTTTGCAAATCGAAGACTGGCAGTTATCCTCATGCAAAGAAAATGACTGATTATATCTATTTCTAATTCATTGTTATCTGGTTCATATGCACAACAGTTGCTTAATTTTGGTGGTAATTTCCAGAAAATATTGTCTCTCTCTCTCTCAGTGAAATAGCCTGTCCAGATGCCCCCTTAAAAAAAAAAATATCTGAATTTGGAAAAAGCTCAAAATCTCTCCAAAAGGAAAGCGCTGAGAAATAACTAGAGCTGTCAGTTAGTTCAACTGTCAGTTCTCCAAAGATTTCAGGGCTTAAAAATGTTAAAAGTGCCAGATGCTATTATCTGTTATTCATGTTACCATTATGTTCTGGTCTTTGCTGAAATCAATATAAACTTCCATCTGTACATTAATGGGGTTTCATTGCTTGCTTGCTTTCTGTAGTGTGCATGCGTGAATACACACATGCTCTGCAGAAAATAGTAGTGTTTGAACTGATTGGGCTGGTTCTGATTTTCCTTTTAGTCTGGAATTCTTCAGAATTTTAATAGTATTTAATTATAAATCTGTTGAAATGGGAAAGGAAATATATATATACATATATTTGGCCTTGATTAGCTGTCATGATCACCACTTAAATGACCAAAAAGTGGGAAGCACTAAAGGTGTTTTTCCAAGGGCTCTCCATCTAAAGCTAAATCTCTGGAGAAGCACACAACCCAAGGCTTGATGCTCTATGCTCAGTCCTAAGTGTGGAGGCCAAGAAATGCTTGGTCTTTAGGTCTGCTCATGTCAGGTAGATGTGTTCCTTTTTGGGCCACATGTATTGACTCGAGGGCCAAGAAAGGTGGGGTTTTAATATTCCTCTGCTTGCATTCCCATTGTGCTGTCTTCCTTTTGCAGCATCTACACATCTGATAATTTTATGCTTATTGAATAATAGGAGTCTTTCACAAGCTGCAAAGACAATGCTGAATAAATCATCTGTTTAAATATCCATATATCTGTATCTCATTCCTTAGAAATATAATAAGGGATATTGACCAGGAAGCAAACTCTATTATCACTTTGGTCCTTAGGAGATTTTTTCTTTTTCAAAGGAGAAGTTATTATGAAGTTTTTTGTAGGCCTTTGTGCATGTATGTGTATAGCTGTTGGTTTAAAAAACATGACAGCCAATCTCAGAAAGTTAATTCAGGAAATCCACAATTAAAATTTAAAAAAAAAATCCTTCAAAGATATGAAATGAAAATATTGCAATTCAAAACTATTTAGTATCAGTTATGTTGGTGGTAGTGGAAATACTTATGTCAACCTTAATCTTGTCATCTTATTTTTGTTAAACATTCAGTGGAACATCATTAAATGAAGCTGTGTATATCAAATGCACTACTGTCATATTTTGTCAAGTCCTGATATGTATAATTCGTAGTCAGTCCTCTCTGTGCAGCAGGTATCAAACAGTGACATGATGAATAGCTAACACAAAGAAGTTTCTTTTTCATCAAATGATCAAGAGATATCTTCCATTTGAGATAAAGAACACAAGCTATAACTGAAAATAGTAGGAAGCCCTACAGCATGATCAGTTGTAGGAACTCTTGTTGGTTGCAGGTGTATCCTGAGGTTCATCATGAAGTTCAGGAGCCCAGTAGAGTGTCCAAGTGGTCTTTCCACCACTGTCTATACCTGGCTCCTTTCAGATGGACACTTGACAAGAGATGGAGGAAGGTGATGTGTGCCCAGTCTTCATACTTTGCTAAGATTCATTTGAAGCATTCACTAAGTCTTTAGAAACACAGCATTAGCCTTTAGTTCAGTAATACAAATACAACCTATTGGAGTTGATAGGAAATGTGCACAACAAGCCAGCCTTCTTCAACCTCCATTACATTAAATGGAAATAATGTTACTCAGAGTTTTTGGAGTTATTTTGACATCTGGGCTCTTTCAGCTGGCAACAGAAGGTCACAATCTTTGGTTTCTCTTGGGAGCTTTTGATTTTATGGGGTGTTACAATGGTGATAATCCCTATAGAAGCTTTCATTTTCATATATGTAAGAAAGGCAGGTCTGAACATGTGGGAAGACAAAGTCAGTAACTAGAACCCCCTTTCTGCAGATTGCAGTGGCAAAAAACACCCCCACATGCCACAAGAACCAGGATTTAATTTGATGTTCCAAAATGGCCTTTCAGGTTTCTTGAATCCTGAATAAAACTGTCTTTCCTTTTTCCAGTCTTTAGCATTTTAGTTTACCATGTTTGGAGGATGTTCAAAAATTTAGTATTTCTGTTTGAACATTTTAGAAATACTGATATATATTTTTTTTATTTTATCTATTACTCCTCTTGTGAAATTTTCCTGTAGAAATAAAATTCTAAGAAAATGAAATATATCAGTTTACTTTTATATTTTAAAGATTTATTTGATAATTACTATGGAGGAGTTTTTAGAAAAGAAGATATGCATTTTTGCTTTCTATATTTGTAGCAGATGAGATTAATCCCAAACTAACCCCACAAATGTGGCTCCAATAATCAGTAGTAATTGATAGATCAATAATATGGCACGGTTTCTATATGTATGTATAGTGTGAGATACAGTAGGCAGTAGGTAGCCAGTATCAGAAAGCAGAAGGAAGTCATATTGAGGATCCAGTCTCCAAACAGGCAAAGATGAGCTGCCAGAATTGAGGACCATATGGAAGCTTTATCAGAAGAAACACCCCCGCAGAGCTTACAAGTCCCGTTAGGCATAATCTCCATTTTCAGTCCAGATTCTCCTCAGCTCTCCGCTCTGTGCTTAACAGCTCTGCAGACATCCCTGCCCCTCTGTCCTGGCACATTAATCAGCTGCACAAGCCCAGAGAATCTACAGCACCAATACTGAGAGTTTAGCAGAAACTGGAAGCTTCTCCCCTTGACCGCAGGCAGCAGTTCGGCTCCTACATGCAGTAAACTTTGGGTGCTACCTGCCTGAGTATCAGGGTTTAAATCAGAACATGAATTCCCAGCAGGGGTTTATACAGATTTGATAAATGATGGTAAGGGTTTTGGAGATTTCTTGAATAACATAATATCCACAGAGCATACCTCAAGAAAGGAAATATTTAGCCTTCATAAAAATAGTAATAATTGAAGACATTAATCCTCAAAACAATATGAATTATGCTATATGAAATTGTCAAAGACCTTTTTATTTCGGAAAATGAAAACGTAGTATTCTTCAGGGCACTGGATTTCCAAAATGCCTTCCCAGAGGACTTAATACCCATAATCCATACCATCCATCAAACAGCCTTGTAATGGTGATGATTTTAATCTATAAATAGTAGAAATCAGTAACTACTCTTACCAGCCTGCTGCTAAGAAAATGTCGTTGTTTTTTTTTTTTTTCCCCTTGGGATTTTTATTTTAACAAGAAATCTTCTCTTTGCATAAGACAAGTCATTGCATTCTACAAACCTAGAAAGTTTTGTATTTACATTTTTTTATGTACAATAACTTTTTATTTATGATTATAATTTTGTAACGCAATATGGCGCAATGGTACTCACTTTGTGTACAAAACTCAGTGAGGTACTTGCACAGAAAAATCAAGGATATACTTGCTGAAATCCTGTTTGTCTCTATATATTCCAAAGCCATTTTAATTTTCCCTGTGTATTTTTCTTTGATCTTTATCAGTGTTATATAAATCTAAACCTGATTTTCCTTATATACAGCTTAAAACAGCATCTACTTTCAGAAATAATTTCACAAGTATACAGTTCAACATTAAAAAAGTCTATCTATGATTCCTTGAAATTATTAATGTATTAAACTTTCTTAATCTCTCCTCATTGCTTCTTGTGGCACTTTTTAAAATGTTTTCCAAGACATTCAAGTTACTTGTTGAAAATGTGGAAGGTCTTGTCAAGAGAAACCTTTTGTCACATTCTCATCTAATATTTCAGAAAGATCCAGTGAGTTCTCCAGAAAATATAGAAGAAAAAAAATATCCAGGAGATGTCTCCATACCAAGTCCTAAACCCAAGCTCCATTCAAGAGATCTCAAAAAGGAACTCATCACGTGAGTCACAAAAAATGCCATGTTTTCCTCTGCCCTTCTAAATACTGACTATGCTGTTGTTCTAAGTGTGGGTTTGGAGTGCATTTGAGGGAGCTGAGCAGGGAGACTTCCATGACTGATCACTGCAGGTAGCTTCCTGTTGTAGCTATGCAACTCAGTAGATGTGAGTTTTGGCAACAGCTTCTTCTCCACAGTTTTTTTAGCATGTTACAGGTAGTTTGTGCTAATATTTATGTAACTAAATAAACTTTATTTGGAAAGCCTTCAGTAGTTCTACTACTGAGGGTTTGGGCAGAAGTGCTGGGGACTTCTCAGATATTAAAAATGTGAAGTTCACAAGACAAAATGCAAGATAAAAAGGAGCTGCCCCAATGGTTTTCCAACCTGTAGGTAATCTGTGTTTAATTCCTTCATCTGCTTCCTTCAAAGCTGAGTTAGTCATTCTGTCCTGCTGAAAATCCAGTGGACATACAAATTCACACTCCGGAAGAAAAGGTTAATGATGTCTTTTCCCAAGTACAGAGACTCACTTTCTTAGTCTTAAGTTCCAAAATTTTGCTATCAAAAACAGCAAAGAAACCAGGACAATTCTGTTCAGTCATTTTGCACACAGCCACTTGTTTCAGTTCAGATTATTTTCAGTAAAGTTGTCCCAGACAGCTCATAACACTAGTCACTTCTTAAAATCCCAGGCTCTTCACAAAAGCCTACTGGATTCACGTCAACACCACTTTGAGAACAATAGAGGGGTGGGTTTGTTTGGTTGGTTTTATTTGTTTGTTTGTTCGTTTTGTCCCCCAAACAGAATAAATCTCTCTATGCAACTGCATTCCATATTGCTTAGTAATGATAGTCTATAATGTATCACTACAGAATCACCCAAAAATAAACGAGTTGCATCCTGTCACCCTGTGTCCTGCTCCCCAGACTCAGTGGCACTGAATCAGTTAGATCTGCCTCTGTCTTTAGAAATTATATTTCGCTGGGACAAGCTTCTGTGAAGAGTGATTCTTTCACCTCATGCCGTGCAGTCTGCATGTTGTCTACTCAACACATTGTATCTGCACTTGTAGTTCATGATCTAAATTGCTAGAGGTCATGTTTGTTTTGCCTCCTCTAAAACAGTTGCATACAAAAATCACTGAGTTTATTTGCTGAAGACTCTAATGGCTTTTCTTTTCTAATATTTATTCCTTTGTGATATTGACCTGTTTTGAGATGTCTGTAAAATACATTTCTAATTTCCTAAATAATAATCCCTCACAGTATTTACAAAAGCAGTGATAACCTTACAGTGTATTATTTTCACATGGTGAGTAGAAAGAGGTACCTTAAATATACCTGTCCAGAAAATTAAATAACAAAGTTTTAATGCATCAGCAAGATCTATAGACAATATAGGGATCCCACTGCATTTCTTTGATCTCACTGAACTTAGAACTCATACAGAACAATCCAGTACAGGTGGCTCCATCATGAGGAAGCTTTTAAAATGGCAAAAGTACTTGTGGAGAAAAAATTTCTGACACCATTATATGAATACCATATAATGCATATAAAGCACATATGCATGTGCTTTCTTTTTTTTTTTCTTTTTTTCCATATTAATTCTCTTGACCAACACCGCACTGCTCAGTTTGGAATGGGCTGTGAAAATGACACTCATGTCCTCCTAAGGCTTTTTTACAGAATTGGAAAAGTTCATAGCATTCTGCCAGTTCAGAATAAATAGCCAGATGAGGATCTCCTGTATGCCTTACTCATGTAGCACTAGCTAAAAGCTTCTGTACAGCTTTTGGCTTGACCTTTTTAAACATGGGCCCAGTGAAAGAAGATACAACCCTTTATAAGGTGACTCTACAGAACTAATGTTTAAAATACTTAAACATAGCTTATATAAAATAGCTTAAAATACTATAGAAAGATACATTTAACTCACCTATTCTTCCCCCTCTGCCCATAAATTGCATTTCTTGCCATCTTCGCCCTCTTGCAGAGGATTGTATCCCAATGTGATAAATGAGCTCAGTGCTATGACCAAAGACGGGTTGAGGAAAAACAGCAGTTGTAACATTTCTCCAGGTCAAACATTTTCTCCAGGAAAATGTGCTTCAACTGACATGCTTTTAGTTTAACACACAACCATAATACCTATTTCTCACTTACTTCAGCAAATAAAGAATATATGTGTTTCTAAACAAGGTGCTTTATTTTAGTCAGAGGCTGAGGAAATGATTTGGGGTATTATTATTCTCTAGTCTTTGTTACATACAAGGTCAGATCAAAACTTCAGCTCTAGGATTTATGAATTGCTGTCAAAAATTGGTAGCAATAGTGAACTTGTCCTTTCAAGAATACAAGTCATAACTGAAAAATCTATGCAAACCATGGTGGTTTCACATTACATAGATCAAAAAAATAAGGTTTTGGGTAATTTGCATTTGTGGAAATAGGATTTTTTTTGTCCGTATATGTTTCAAGTAGTAACTGAAAACTAGAATTGTTATGTAAGTTTTTTTATTTTTTTTGTAGTGTCTTAATAGTTATGAGATGGGTAATGATGAATATGATTTCTGTAAGCACCATTATGTAAGTCATTGCAGGGTAAGCTACATGTATGTGATATAGTATACGTACTCATTTCATCTTTGCATACTCATGCAATTTCTCATTACATCTTTGCATAGCTGTCCAACTCCAGGATGTGATGGTAGTGGTCATGTAACAGGAAACTATGCCTCACACCGCAGGTAAGAAACAACAGGAAACCCAAAGCAGGAAATTAAGTTACTGTTATCTGTTGTCATTTAACATTTTATAGTAACCATGGATGAGTATTCAAAAGTAATTTGCAGAAAATTGCCCATACAGTAATGTTTCTGGTTTTGTTTGTTTGTTTGTTTGTTTGTTTTCCTGTTTTTGTTACATTTTGTGAAGGTCTGAACTCAATAGACTAGATATAGAATAGAATAGACTGACTTAGGCAGGATGTGCTTATTACTCAAACTGTATGTCTTAGCAGAGACCTGTAGATAAGTCATTTAGTAAAGTTTTCATTCCCTTAAGTGTACAGGCACACTCTGTACAGATGCTGGTACATGGGATTTTAAGTGATGTTCCTGTAGATATCTCTGCAGGTGATTTTGAAATTCATAGATCTGCTAATACATTCTGTAGATGCTATTTATTTCCTTCAGAATAGCCTACTGTTAACCTGGGGGTTGAAACAATATTTTTCTTTTGGGAGCAAGGTAGAAGCCTTTTCCCAGACACACGGGCCAGATGTTCCACCTGCCCTTTATGTAGGCAACATAAAGGAAGCATTCTGTGTAATACTGGCTTGCCATGCAGGTTTAAGGAGATTTTGAAACCTCTGGCCCTGACCATATATTTTCTCAGTAACTTAAGACATACAGCTTTTATGGGCTGCTCTTCCTTTGTCAACAGCAAATATCAGTAAATATTTGAAGATATTTTTTTTTTTCACATTTGAAGTCATAGATTGTCTGGAGGTTGTTGTTTTAAGAAAAAAAATATTCTGTTTTAGTGAAACATTCCACATTGTTTTTTTCAGTGTTTCTGGGTGCCCGTTAGCTGACAAGACATTAAAATCCCTTATGGCTGCTAACTCACAGGAGCTTAAGTAAGTATGGATAATAATAAAAAAGTTATTTTTGTTTATCTTTGACCAACATGTTCCCAGTTGCATATCTGAATTGCTCTGAGCAATTAAATATGAAATATTTCAGTGAAATTCATCAGTTGAAGCAGACTTTATTTCTCCATTTGCCTTTCTTCTTTTTTGTACCCCTTCATTTTTATTTTCATGAATTAGCTAGGACCCAAGGGAAAAAAAATATAAACACTGAGAGGCCTCTTGCAGTTTATTTCTGACTCAGATATAAAGAGGAAATATCTAACACGTGCTACTGATCTGGCAAATAACCCAGTCTGATCAGAGAAGTTAGACGAAATCCAAAAACCATACCAGAATTCTTGTATATCATTTTTTGTCATTCACTACCATGCACTATGAGTTTAATGTCACTGAAGCAGACATCAAGTCATATGATTTTGTGCTGGCATAATTCTCACCATGAAATGTCACTTACAAAAGGACTGTGCAGGCTCTGCTATATAGACAGATGTATAGGGACATATGAATATTTCAAAAATCTGTAGTCAAGAGAGGCACTGGCAACCAGTCATCTAGTTATTGAATCGGCTTTGTCAATAAGGACGTGGGAAAGAGGAAAGGATAATTAGAGTTCTTTCATAGCTTTCCCTCTGCAACTTGTAAATTGGATCCTGTAATAGATGGCTTGGAAAACTCATGAATGCATGTAAAAGGGAGAGAATCCTGTGACTGTCCTTTCTGTCCTTTAGGTTCATCCCTAGTGCAGATAGAAGAAAAACTCTGACCATGGCACTATTATGCTGGTATAATGATATTTATAGTAGGACAGACTACACATAGGATTGGCATGTGTGTTTAGTCACAAGTTAGCTTCCGAGACTAAATATAAGTTGTCTCATACTCTAGTCCAACAGCATGAACAAAAAAGATGCCTAACTGATGGTAGCTGTGGTGATGAACCTGCTGGAGATGTGGGAAATTGGTAAAGTAAGGCCACTAATTTTTTATAGCCAAATAATTAAAGCAGTTCCCAAAGCCAGGGTAAACTGACAGATAGGTAAACTGACACACAGGCACAATACTTTTGAGCTTTTAGATCACTGAGTCTCAAAGGTATAAAGTCTAGTTTCAGTATGTTTTGAAAAGAGCAGCACATGAAGCAGGGAACTGACTTGTGAAAATGCTGACAAATTTGAAATCATTTGCTGAGTCATATATATTTGTCCCTGCTTTTGTTGGCTTTCTGCCATACATAGACACTCACACAAATATTTTGAATAGTTGCTCCTCATGCAGCCCCTCCCCCCATATTCATGTGTGAATAAGGAAATTTGCATACCAATATGGTTATTTTTCCACTAAAGCTTCTAGAGTTTTGGTCATGCCATAAGGAAAGAGGAGCAACAGCATATGACTTAAATGACAAACTGCACATTGTACGCCATGTATAATAAGTGAGTTGTGAAAGACAAAGTCAAAGTTCATGAACATTTCACAGACAGAAATATGTTGCATAACGCACTTAGCATTTAATTTCAATTAGCTAGAAAAAGAGCAAAATTCAAAATCTGTTCACAGACAATTTGCAAAAGGGAAAAGGGCTAAATAAAATTATTTTCCACAAATGTACCACTGTATTCTAGCTTCCTGCAAACATTATTCAGGTGAAATTTTAAACAAAACTCTGATTTTGAAAAGGGTAGACTAAATGAAATCTAATGCCAAAAGCTGCAATGCATACCATACTGGTGTAGTATAGCAATATCAGTTGTTGGTTTTACTTCACAGGGATGTGAGCAAAGGGCATAAATGTTCATAGAATCAGGCCACCAAAGTACCCTCATGTAGTTAGTTGTGAATATGAAAAAGCTGTGTATTTTTTCCAAATGTTAGTCATGTTTACTTTGCCAGAATCAAGACAGGATTTTGGCTTTAACTGTGAATCTCTAAGCCAGCAAAGATACAAGGCTTCCATGTGATCTACAGTTTGAAAATAAGGAAGATCTGTTCAAAAAGTGAACTTTGGAGTTAGATTCAATAAATTTTATATCTGAGGATTCTCGCTGCAGAGTGCAATCTAAGCTGGTCAAATTAAAATATACAAGTGTTGATAATGACTCATGGATTTTAAAGCTATAAGGGAGAGTTGTGACTATTAACTTGATTCACACTCTCATTTCACCAAAGAACTGCTTCAAAAACCTTAAAGAAGTTTAAAAGTGCACTTTAGAAAAATATCTTATTACATTTCAGAAACTTTAGGGAATAGATAGAGTGTCCTATCCTCAGATTATTTGTTCTACAGGTTAAATATCAATTATTAGGAGAGATTTTACCAGTTCTTCTAGACAGGTTTCATACAAGTTGATAGTTATATATATTCCATAAACAACCTCACATATTCTCTAGTCAATACCTTTCTTATCTGACCTCTGTGGGATTTCCATAACTAAAGTGTCTATCTAACTATTTCTACAACCTTTACAGTGAGTAAAAGTGTCAGAAATGCGGCTAGATCAGCAGCTCGGTATATCAATTTTATGTGAAGTTGTAGTTCATCTACCTAAAGATAGAGCAACCCTCTTCGAGTAGGGCACAAAATTATAGTACTCAGTGCATGGTTACAAAAATTTATGCGTGAAATCACTGTAAGATTTGTTCTTAGAAAACCGACTTGATGTATAAGAGAATCTGTAACCTACACTGACTTGAGAGCTGACATCTTTTAGCTTGAGCTCTTGAGGCCTCTGATCCTCCAAAATAAATCTGTTTTTCTTGGCTCTGTACAGGATTCCATAACAGAGGGTGACTCCCTGAGATAAGGCACCAGTCCAAACTCATCAGCCAGTTAAAAGCTGATGAAGATCCACAGTATTACTGACTGGAAGGCAATACACTGTTGGTGCATCTTGTATTGTGGACTTTCACAGTCCATACAAAATTATAACCAATATTTAGAAACCCTGACCCAGTGGTCAAGATCAGGAATCTTACTAATGAAGGTTCTTACAAATCTGTCAGTAATCTGCCTAAAACATCATCTTTTAATCAATATTGAAATTATCTCACTCTCAAATCTTTAAAAACTACTTTTAAATCTTTAAAGAATATTTTAAATACTAATCCGGTTGTTCGATCTAACCACTGTCAGGAGTGGCAAAGGCAGATGGGGAGATTCAAAATTAGCTCACTGTCTTGTTTAAGTCCATAACTCTCAGACTCATGATCTGAATGTGTCCCATAAAGAGCTCTGGATGAATTAAAATCCATGTCCAGTCTATGTGGACAGCTCTTCCATCTGTGATCATCTGATAAAACAAGTAGCCAAAATTAATACCCATAGTATTTGGCAGGTATTCTGGTTTTACTTATGAGCATTCATGCTCTCCAGACATCTGCCCTTGCTGCATGCTCCACATAACATTGTGCCCAGTCCTTGTCCCATGCTCATACAGGTCAACATTTAGTTCTACAGTCAAGCATATTTGGCACTCTGCAACCCACACCTCTACCTTCACTGTCAGTGTGAAGCATAGCATTCTGCCAAAGTATTTTGTTCAGAAAATGTCATCATGAAATGTTTTGACATTTAAATAAAAAAGATTCTCCTTTATTCAGTTGAAATTATTTGCTGAATTCCACTTGAATCAGTGAATAAATTTGGTCGTGTCCAAAAGAAATCATAATTTTGACAAATTTATCATTTACAGAGAAACATTTTTACATATTCTGTTAAGAGATACACCTGCATACTCAGATGTGACATTACAATTATATTTGTAGGTGTTTTCCATGGCAGCCTACCAACAACCTGATTAAATCACTCATCTCCTCTTCTCAGGACAGATTCAGTAACAACTGAGACCCTTATGAGAGTATTGAACAGCGCAAGCTTCCTTAATGTTTGTTTGGCACTACTCTTCCTGTTATTCTGATACTCTGTAAAAATCATAGAATTCAAAAGGCCCTTAGGGATAGTTAACACAAGAACGTAGTGCTGTACAACACAGAAATGTAGAAATGGCTGGCACAATTTCTAAAGGTAAATATTTTGCTTATACTGCTTTGTGTGTTGAGGCATGATTCTCTTCTAAAACCACAAGCACACACAAACAAAAATTCAATACCCTCAAATGAAAACAAAACAAAACAAAAAAAAACAACTCTCTGAAAAATTACTTTCAGAGATGGAAGGTCCTGTCCCAAAACCTGCAGAAGTCAATGAAAAGATCTACTGACTCCTGTGGGCTTTTGGAGCACATTTTTCATGCACTACTAGTGAGTGCAGAGCCTACACTCCCAGACCAACTGTAATGACAGGCAGGAATGTTTCTTTAAATTGTATGGACGTTTTATTATTAAACATTCATACTCGTAAAGGCTTCTGCACATTGCACACATTGCACACATACACAAAAAACCCTTAAAGATGGGACATAAACATAATCTGATTGCCAAACTGAATACCCAATTGAATCTAGTGTTAGATATAGTCCTGAGGTATGGTTACAGTGCTAGAATATAGAAACCACTACATTCATATTCTGGCTATTACACTAACTCTATTGATGTCCAAAAAAGTAAAACAACTTTTCTGCTTCCATTTTCCCTGCTGTAAATACTGGCAAAGGGCTTATTTATATCTGTATCTGTATGTAAACATCAGACGGATAACAAACATGTAACAGTAAATTTACAAATAGATCTGTATCAATCTGCTTTTTTTTTTTTTTTGTAATGTTGACCCTGTACAAGGAATAATGTTCAGTGAAAACAGTGCTATGAAGTATTTAAATGTACATATTTTATGAAAAATGTCATTTTTCTTACTAAAATTCAGTTATAAAAGAAAAAAAATAAAGCAATTTTCTAATTTAGAAAAAAAAAATAAATAACTAAGAACTAGTTTTAATTATCCAACAAAAGCTGTGTTGTTCTTTCTTCCACCCAAGACAAAATGCACCAGGTACATGTTGTTTACTGTTATCTTTGAAGTCATGTTTTGTAAGCTCCCTGTCTTATTTTAAAGGTGCCCTACACCTGGTTGTGATGGCTCTGGCCATGTGACTGGGAACTATGCATCACACAGAAGGTAGGAATTGTCCCATGTTTTGGGACTGCAATGGTTGGTGTTCTTGCCAAGCAGCATCAAGAGAAGTGGCTTTTGTTCTGTGTGTTTCTTTCAGCTTATCTGGTTGTCCCCGTGCCAGGAAAGGTGGTATCAAAGTGACTCCTACCAAGGAAGAAAAAGAAGACCCTGAGCTAAAGTGAGTACAAAAACACAGGTCTACTAGCTGTGAAAGGAGAAAAAAAAAAAAAAAAAAAAAAGAGTTCAGGAGTTGATACATTATAGGAAATAACCTACTTAATCTGAGCTATCTGAGAATATGCCCCAGAGCTGGAGCCAAACCAGCTTCACCAGTTTCTGCTTCTGGTGAAGCTGATGGAGTCCATCAACTTGGAGCTTAAGCAGTGAGGAAGGATTGCTGTATTTGTTTGCATTGTTTCTATTGTTTTAAACAGTAAAATTTTCACTAAAAGCAAAAACTGAAAACTCAGTAGAAATTCACTGCATGACTTACTTGAGTGTGGATTCCATTAAAAACAGTAAGTGATAACACTCAATATTGTACTTTATGCTTGCTAATGATAGGAGAGAAAGCATAACACTGACAAAGCAGCACAAAAATAAATAGCTCCAGTGAGGCCGCACCTCAAGTACTGTGTTCAGTCTGGGCCCTCTCACTACAAGAAGGACATCGAGGCCCTGGAATGTGTCCAGAGAAGGGCTATGAAGCTGGTGAAGGGCCTAGAACACAAGTCCTGTGAGAAGCAGCTGAGGGAACTGGGGTTGTTTAGCCTGGAGAAAAGGCAGGCTCAGGGAAGACCTTATTGCTCTCTACAACTGCATGAAAGAAAGGAGTGGGGAGCTGAGGGTCAGCCTCTTCTCATGGATAACTAGTGATAGGACTAGAGGGAATGGCCTCAAGTTGTGCCAGGGGAGGTTTAGGTTGGAAATTAGGAGACATTTCTTCTCAGAAAGAGTAGTCAGGCATTGGAACAGGTTGCCCAGGAAAGTGGTGGCATCACCATCCTTGGAGGTGTTTAAGGAAATGTTGGATCTGATGCTTAGGGACATTGTTTAGTGGGTGATATTGGTAGTAGGGTGATGGTTGGACCAGATGATCTTGGAGGTCTTTTCCAACTTTAATTATTCTATGATAGATAGATGGATGGATGGATAGATAGATAAGTAGAGAGATGAATAAAACTAACTTACTTTGCAAGTATGTGCATGAGACAGTACAAGTTTTCCAGATATAAAAACCTACCCTCTGCTTCATGCCAGAAACATAGATAGAGAAGAGAGAATGGTGACTTTTCATACACTTGTAGATTGTGATTTATTGCCTGTGATAGAATTTCAAAATTCTTTTCTGGTAAAACAATATCTAAATGAATTGTTTAGTTTCTTAGGCTGTCCAAGTGCACTTGATATTGCCTAATCTTAAAATCAGCTGAATTCCCAAAATATCTTGACATGAATTGGATGCTCAGGTAGAGTGAGTCCCAGGAGACCGAGTCTTAAAAATTAGTGCAAAGTGGCATAGGCAGCTGGATGTGTTTTCTCAGACTTTCTTGAGACTGTCTTCACCTTCTATCTCTATTGAAAACATGGGTTCTTTTGCTGTGTTTCTTTAGATGTCCAGTGATAGGCTGTGATGGCCAAGGTCACATATCAGGTAAATACACTTCTCATCGCACTGCTTCTGGTTGTCCTTTGGCTGCCAAGAGACAGAAGGAGAGTCCTGTCAATGGGTCTTCACTATCCTGGAAACTGAACAAACAAGAGCTGCCACACTGTCCTTTGCCAGGCTGCAACGGGCTGGGTCATGTTAATAATGTTTTTGTCACCCACAGAAGGTATAACTTTGTGTTTTCTCTTTTCATTTTCCTTAACATTCCACTGTTGAAATGGCAACAAATGAGGTTACAGTCTGAATAAATTGTGCTGGTCGTTTAAGTAACGAGACAGCTTACATTGCAGCTGATATTGGTCAGAATAAGTTTGAGAGAGCTGGGATAAACTTTTAACTCTTATTTTATGTTCCCATTACAATGTGACTTTCCAAGTTCTTTTCTTCAGATTACCACAGTTTCTATATGATTTAAAATTTAACAGAGTTCTTCCTTAGGCAAATATGGAATTGTATCTATATATCTTTTATAGAAAATGCAAATATCATTGAAATGTCAACAGAAAAGATTTAGTAAGAGGAATAGCTGCATTCATTTAATCTTTCTACCAGTTGAAAAGCTGTTTTCATAAACTTTGTATTTAAATAGCTAGAACCGCACACACACAAAACGTGTAGAATTCTTATGGGTTACATCAGTTTGCAGTTACATCAATCTTCAAACAAAACTATTCTTTCAAAGTAGAAAAAACATACCAGTAACAATAAACACCAGGATTTTATGTATCATTGTGAAAACATGAAATTATTTGAACATGTTGAATTGATGTTACTCAAAGTACATGGCTTCAGAATTATTACCTGGTAAATTTTGGTCTTTCGCATATAATGGCAATTAAATCTCTATTCTATGCCTCCTTTGCTTTTTTTTTTTTTTTTTTTTTTCCTAACATTCTGAATCAACTTCTCCAAGAATGTCTAAGATGACTTGAACAAATTCAGTTGGAGTAAGTGCAGTGTGATTCAACAGAACTCCATGTTAAAAATTCACAGCCTTTGAACTGTTTTTTAAAGGCCCCCCATCAAGCTCTGTTACTCTTACTCTTTCCTTTCCTTTCAACCCTTTGTATTGATGAGCCGCTCCTGTTTCTCTCTCTCTCTTTTTTTTTTTTTTCCCCCCCTTCTCAGCCTCACATCTGGAAGTCCCACCGTGGCTTTGCCATAGCCCACTTCCAGTTCAGGACTAGACTTGTTTTTTAGTTATTTGGCTGTAAACTCCACAGAAATACACAGTTACACAGAGCTCTTAGTTCAGCTGTTGAGACAATGATCCAGTTTGGGTGACCTGTTGGCAGGCCTCTCTGCTACAAGCTGCTGCATCCTTGCTGAATCTATCAGCAGCAGAGTCAGATTGCCTGCTCTGACCCTACCTCTCCTTATGAGGTGTTTGCTGCTGGAAAGCTCCCAGTCCTCAAATACAGCTACCCAGGAGGAAATGCGCACCATAAGTCTCTAGGTGAAATTTTAAACAGCCTGCATGTGAGCCTTAGCTTTTAATGCTATCGCCTTATCTATATGGAGCATGTAGTGGAATCAGCCCATCCAAAGAATGCTGAAGGATAAATTAAAGAGTTTTGAACTGCTCATATGTAAAATTATAGAGTCCTCTCTGTAATGGAGAAGAAACATGCAAAGCAGTGGATTTGTCCAGTTACTTTCTTTATGAGCTGTATCCTATGCTAAGGTGTTTTCATTATGACACCGCTTTAAGTTGGGGCTAATTAATTTATTCTAAGCAATATGAAAGCTTCAAGCCAATAACATAAAAAGTATGTCAGCTGATTGCAACTCACACATACGAATGATTTCTGTCCTACTTAAGGCTGGATTACACTCAAGATCACAGCATTAATATAGTTTCATGATATTATATCCTTTCATAGCACACTTGAGATCCAACAAGTCAAACATAGTTTTGAGACCTTTTTCCAGTTAGTTATCAGCTCTGGACAGAGAAACTAAACAGTATTCCAGAACTGGAGAACTAGCACATTTCCTTGTATGGCTTTTAACTAAGCTGGCAGGAAGCTAACTTAAACCTTCAGCAGTTTTTACTTTTTTATTTTAAAAAGTCTGTTAAGAAATTTTGTTTCACACACACACACAAAAAAAAAAATATCCTGCTAGGATAGGACAAATTTTTTCTTCACTTCTTACTTGGTTACATCTGAATACAAATTCCAAATCCTTGAGCCAGTTCTTCAGCTTATAGGTGTTTCCTTATTATTTATAAAGATAGTATTACAACAGTGCAATTCATCTTAGCCCTTTAGTGGGCTATAAAAATTGCCTCAGGTAATTACCATCTGATGAAATTGTAAGCATTGAAATAACAAAATGTAATTAAATGTGAACGGTGGTTAAAAAGCAAACTGATTATATAATAGAACAATTCAAAAAAAGCTATTACAGTCTATAGGATATACCCAGAGTTAATATTGTATCAATCATTATTATGTATCAACAAAATGATGCAATAGTTGTGCACCACGGAAAGCATCTCATTAACTAATTGTTTTTAAGAATGGTAAACTTGCCATCTTAAACAACCATACTGCCCCTTTCCTCTGAGCAACAATAGTTTATTTGTTTATAAGTGGTGGAACTTCAAGAATTCTGTAAATGCTTCTCCATGCAACTTGATAATAGCTCCCAATGCCATTTTGATTATTCTGAAAGTGTTGTTTACTTATAAGTTGAGATTTCTGTGCCAATTTTCAAGCTGGAATATACAGTTAAATAGCTCTTTATGAGTTATGTCATTCCCTGAAGCTATGCTATAATGGCAATCGTGACGTGACCTTAGGTACAGAGGTCTGTCCAAGTGCATGATAATATTGCCTGAAAGGATTGTTGCTATTTTCAAGTCGGTGCTAATGTTTTTTTTTCCCTATATGTTTCAGCCTGTCTGGTTGTCCTCTGAATGCACAAGCCATAAAAAAGGGCAAAATTTCAGAAGAATTAATGACTATCAAGCTTAAAGCAAGTGGTGGTAAGGAAATTTGTAAAAGATGATGACACTTATTTAGATAGAAGGGCCCTGACTCCCATTTATACTTATGCCCCTTTATGCCATTCTATCATTAATTCTCACTCCTTTCAGTTGTCTCTAGCAATAACTAAACTTGAATTAAAAAAATCTTTGCATGAGAGAAAAAATTATTTTCATTTACCTCATGATAACTCAACATTTGTCATATGCTCTCATTTTATCTCAGAACATTTTTTTTGTTTGTTTGTTTGGAGACAATTTTAATTGTGTAATTAGTAATAAACAATAGATGCAGATCAGGCAAACTAGCTGACATTACTAATGACTAATGACTAAAATAGAAGAGAGGAAAACTGGATGTGGAAATTGACTTCTCCCAACTTGAATACAACATGGTTTAGTTTTAAGTGTACAGTGTTTTGACAACTAAAAGTAAAGGAACAACTACCAAATAGGTATAGGGGGAAATATATAGGAATCTGCTTTATTATACCATGTTCTTTAAATAGATAAGAGACAGGAATAAGAGAACTTTGTCTTTATGCCTCCAAATGCTGAACAAAACAGCTGTGTCACACTGGACAAGAGTTTGCTTCGACATGCCCCATCTCTGTCCACACTACCTCTTGGGCAGGGACTGCTACTGATAAATTTCCCAGTTTGACTTGCTAGCAGACTCGGTTCTGGGCTGTAGGTTTTAAAGCAGAAACAACAACTACTGTACTTTCTGAAGGCAGAGTTTGTCTCATTGTGACAGTAAGCAGAAAGAAGGATATGCATTGCCAGCAGTCATAGTTGCACAGTATTGTGCAGGACAGGGCTTTCAGTAAAGAGCTGAAGATATTTTTTTTTTACGCTACCTAAATTGTGAGGATGTAAAAGTCCTCCTATTTATTTTTTTTTCCCTGTAATGCGTTTTAGCTTCTTGATAGTTTCCCTTTTGCCATCATTTAGATTTCGCTATTTATCACACCTATCTAAGACTGTGCTTCTGCCAAATAGAGATTTGCCCCCACAGAACTTCTTGCAAGATCAGAAGCAGATACGGATAAGCTTCCTGAAGTCAGCAGTTATACTATTGGAGATGTTATCCTGGGGTTGTCCCTGTAAAGGAGGCTTGCTGCTACATTTTGTTTAAAACTAAAACAAAATTGTAAATACTCCTTCATGTTTCATTATATATGTTCCTCTTCGCAGCATTTCCAGAAGTTTTTTCCTTTCTCCTTTCTCTTTCTTTGAGCTTGTGTTTGCATGTTGTGCTAGAAAGAAGAAAAAAAAAAAAAAAAAAAAAAGAAATGAGAAACACAAAATCTCAGAAAGCATTAATTATGCCTTACATGTTTCAGTTTATATAGATGCTTTAAAGTTAGGAGAAAAAAAAATACAATAAAAGCAAAGTCACAGACAATTTAAGGATCAGTCATTTGATCAAAAGCCTGTTACCTTCCTCTTATTCAGTAACAGCATACCTTGCTACTCATATATCTATTTTTATGTAGACACTTTAAATCTGATATTGGTATTTTTAACTATTTCCAGGTATTGAAAGTGATGAAGAAATCAGACACTTGGATGAGGAAATAAAGGAACTGAATGAATCCAATCTTAAAATTGAAGCTGATATGATGAAACTTCAAACCCAGGTATGACATCAAAGCCAAAGTTTTAACTATTTCTTATGCTATTTAAAGACAACAAGTAGATAAAATATGTAAATTATATGTTTAAATGCAGTTATTCTTGTGTGGGCTCTTCACTCTGTAGCAATTAAAACTACCCAAATCCTACACACTTTCTTTGTCAAGCTCTTTTGTTTGTTTGTTTGCTGTAAATAAACAGCAAATTCCTGGTTATTGTCATAAAGATCTGGTGAGTGATAGGCTAATGGCAGTTCAGAGCTAATCTCGGTGAGCAGAAAAAAAAAAAATATATATATATATATTTATAAAACAAAACATTTGTTTTCCTTTGTTGACCAAACCTTTGTTGAGCAAACCACAGAGTCCCATGACTGCTGTAAGAACCCGGGTTAGGGAGGGCATCACCTCTTACAAACATGCTCTGAATCTTACTGCAAATTGATTTTGTACCTAAAACAATCTAGTTTAGTTTACTCACTGTCTATTTTTTAGTTTACTCACTGTCAAACTATTTAAATAGTTTGAATTTTGCCTGCAGGCAACACCTGGTAAAGGATGGATGCCTTTTGCTAACTTGTACAGCAGATTAGTTTGAGGGAGAGCTAGAGAAAAGAGTTGTTCACTGTCATTCTTTTGTAAACTGATGGGATTGAATTGCCTCCAGGTGCTGGTTGTGGTTCTGTGGAGTGAGCCAGTTATGTTCCTCCATACGGAGATTCCTGCATGCACCTGTGGAGTCACCTGGGCAAACCAGGTCAAAGCACGAGCAAAAAGTTGCTTAATATTTTAGTGACACTACAAACTGGAGAAAAAAAGTTCTTAAATAAGAACAGGTCTGGAAACTGCATGTAAATCTGAACTGATCCAAAACAGAGTGCAGCCACACCCCTCTGTATTTGCACCTTCCTGGCTTGTATGCAGTGCTGATTCATGCTGTTTTTGTAACAGCCACAGCATGTGTAGTTTAAATACGGGTGGAGTTTATGCCACCTGTGCTGAATCTAAATGATCGGGCTTCACACTGCAAAAGTTGCTGAGATATCTATTCCAAATTGAATGTCAGTGAGGGTTTTTGTGTATTTTTTTTTTTTTTCCATAACTTCTGGACTTCTGTACACTTTTTTTTTCTGTACACTTTTTTTTTTTTTCTTTTTGTCTCTCCTTGGTCTCACTTTGCTATTTGCACAGAGATGGCCTAATCTATTTCAACAGATTTCTTCCCCTCTCCCCCCCCCCCCCAAATTGCTCCCTGGTGAAGACAGCCTGATCAGCAAAGCGTGAACTACAGCTGAAATAACATGTTCCCTGTATGGCTTTTCTCTACCTCCATTTAGTCTTGTCTGGCCAGAAGTTAGGCTGCCTAAAGCATGCTCCAGACAAGAGGCCTCAGTGGGGTGCAGGCAGGCAAAATGATTCTTCCCCCGGGGACAGTCCTGGTGTATGTCAAAGACTAACCTGGCCACAGCAAGAAAGAGATTTAAGCAAGACAGAGGGATGGAGTCCTAACAAGGAGAGGGTGGGCAAAACACCTGTGGACCTGGCTCTATCACTCCCTGCTTTGCAGGGCCAAGGGCTGCCACCACAGGGGAGCTGGGCAGCAGGGACTATTGCTCCCCTGCCATTGTCGCCTTCAGTTTTTCAGCGCTGCTTTTGACATAAAACCCTTAAGGGCTCAGCGTATGCCCACCAGGTTTGTGCTAAAAGGACACCATTTTGCTACCTCAGGTGCTTTTTCCTGCTGTTTCTAAAAACCCTGTGTTTCCATTCTGTTGGTTGGAGATCATCTTTGCAATTGTGTGCTCAACCGCTCAATTTCCTTCCCACTGTATTTTTCTCCTGTTGTTTTCAGCCCTGTCACTAATCCCAGGCAGCTCACAGCTCTGCCCTCCACCCAGGAGCAGGACAGGAAAGTAGCACAGCTGCTAATAGCGTTGTCACTGCCATTGTGGTCGATCAGCAGGGGTGCTGTAAGAGCAGGACAGCAATGCAAACATCAGCCTCCTTTTTCCTTCCTTCCACCACCCCTGAGGCCACACTCTCTATCCCAGCTCAGCACGGACCCCTCCTTCTCTGAGCTCATTTCCATGCTCCTCCAACCATGGTGCTTTGCCAATGCAGTGATTCATTGTGAACCTGCAGCAAGGTCCATTGGTTCAGAGCAAACTACCACCTTGTTGTGACTATGCTGTGGACTGGTTATATCCATCCTTAAAAAAAGTGCCTGAATTTCAGCTCCACTGTTGCCTCTCTCACAAAGAAGTGCTGGCCAGTTTGGGTTCAAACTGCAGTTACAGCACTGCCAGGAGTCCGTGTGACTGTGTGCCTGTGTTTTGTAGATCACGTCTATGGAGAGCAATTTGAAAACAATAGAAGAAGAGAACAAACTCATAGAGCAGAACAATGAGAGCCTGTTGAAGGAGCTAGCTGGCTTAAGCCAAGCCCTCATCTCCAGCCTCGCTGACATTCAACTTCCACAGATGGTAAGACCACAGCCAGCAGCTTCACACCTTCTTTGAGTCTGCTTTGCCAGCATCTGAAGCAGCTGAGCAAGCTCAGGGACCAGCAGGAGTGCTGTAGATGCAGTACTGGAGAGCAGAGCTCTCCTTAGCCTAACTTACTCTTCAGAGATGCTGGATCATGAATTCTGTTTGCTAATAGTCTCAGTTGCTTCCAAGACCGAGCCAACGCTGGTGCTTCTGCCCAGTACTGCAAGACACTCCCTATCCCTCCCTATCTCAATGTTTACCCTGCACAAGGTGTGAAAATTTCACAAGAATCTGTATTCACTGTTAGCTCCTAAGTCAGAATTTTTACCTGTTTCATCCAGCTCAGTGCTGTGATTCTTCTGGAATCAGCAAAGCCTCTCAAAAACTCCGCATCCTGTATGTCTTGCAAACACAAACCAAATCCACAAAAGGTTGGTCTACAGAATTTCAGTCCCCTTTCCAAATCTCAAGAGAAACTCTGGGAAATTAGGTGAGGACAGGTTTATGGACATCAGCCATATTCCCA
Organism: Aythya marila; assembly: GCF_965140915.1. NCBI lineage: Eukaryota > Metazoa > Chordata > Aves > Anseriformes > Anatidae > Aythya > Aythya marila. The sequence continues at coordinate 109,212,607 of NC_139043.1, forward strand.
GAGTCTCAATAGGAAAGGCCTCAATAGAAAAGCAACTTACACTGAAGATAACATCTCCAAGCTCTTTTCTTGCTAGAAGAGTGTGTGGTTGCACACAAAACTCCATTTCTACAAATCCTTCATTAGTATGGATGACCATCAGGTTTATAACTTCTCCCCTCTTGCCATATCACTGCTTTTCCTTGCTTTGGGGTTGGGTGTTTGTTTGTGGCGTTTTTTTTTGTTTGTTTTGTTTTGTTTTTGCTTTAATTTTATCTCCTACAATTATAATCTGTTTTGTCTTCATTTAGGGGCCAATCAGTGAACAGAATTTCGAAGCATATGTAAATACACTCACAGACATGTACAGCAATCTGGAACGGGACTATTCCCCCGAATGCAAAGCTCTGCTGGAAAGTATCAAACAGGCAGTGAAGGGCATCCATGTGTAGGATGTGAAAGCTGCTGGGCAACAGAAATTACTTAACAGCAGTAAACTCCAGATGGATCTGTTAGGAGTTCATGTACTGCTAAGGGGTGTAGGTTGCCATGCTGCATTTACAATTGCAACATTGCACTATTTTTTTCCCAGCTGACTTAAAAAAAATAAAAAAGAAAAAGAATAAAAACACAACAGACTATTTGTATTAACAGCAATGCACTCTGTTAGTATTTATTTCAGTACAATTCCTTTTTTTTTCTTCTTTTGCACTCAGTTTTTGTAAAGTGAATGTAAAAAGTGTGTGCGACTATTTTTTATATTTTTTATTTATTTCTAATCAAAGAGTTTTGTTGTTTTTGTTTTTTATCTTTTAACAGCATTTTTGCAGCCTGCCATATTTTTACAAATGTGTTTATTAATTTATTTTCCAATGGGATTTTAAATAGACTGAAAGTTATACTGTAAATTAAATAACTTGCTGGGTTTGTACAGGAAGAAAAAAAAATATGAAAGTTACAAATGACTGAACTGTGGTTCTAGTTTTATTTTCCTCACATCCTGCTTTTTTATAATGGCTTTGTATCAGAAATGGGTTTGCTGTAACGTTGAGATGTGAAGATGCACGGAATGAGAAGATAAATGGTGCCCACTAGTGGGGAACTCGGGCTCTTTAAAAGCACAGTATGCTGGAAAACAGTGTGTTAAAGAATACGTTAGCAATAATGAAATATAGCAATCAGCAAAGCACTTGACTTGGCTGTGTGATTTAGCCTATGCGAATGATTATTTAAAATGTTTCAAGAGAACTTCAGATTTATTTTGCCACTGCAGTTTTTTTCAGAGTCAGCTCATGGAGGGAAATGACAATTATCTCTAAACAAGAATGATAATTTGATAGGACTGGTACTCTTTTGGTATGATACATTGAGGTTTTAACCAAGTGACCAGTATTGCTATGGATTTGAAACTGAAGAATGCAAACACATCCCAAGCTGAAGATTTTGTACATAACGAATCAAACACATCTCCCCCTGAAATGGCATTCAATACTGGTTTGAACTTATGGCCGTGGAGAAGGCAACAGTCTGGAGAGGAATGTTACTCCAGTGCAGTTGTGGTTGCCCTTCTCTTTGAATGAACTGTAGCAACACGCTGATTGGTTTCTCCCATCCTTATTCACCAAGACTAGTCTGACACTGCATTGGTTACCAGTCATTCAGTAGGGTACCAGGCACTACAGGGCATGCAGGCACAAGGGATGGGGCCACGCAATGGTGCAGAGGTGCTCATGCATGTCCCCCTCACCAGTTAGCCTGGGCACAGAGTTTCTGAATCCGTCAGAAATTAGCAGTTGCTATAACCGAGGCAATGTCTATTTCAGGGATTGTAAGTAATTAAGCATTGTTTCAGAAGTTTTTTTTATATTTATTTTTTTTAAGAAAAAGGTATAAACAACCAGCTAAACTGCCTTTTTTGTATGCACACACACCTCATGTGCATATGTGCCTCAGTGTAAATGTATACATGGATCTAGCGTGTGTTTAATTTTTCCGTGCTATAATGAAAGTGTTTATTTTTATTAGCCTCATTTATATTTAGATTGAATATGATGGCATTCACAGGCTTGACATATACAATTATATTATTACTGTTCCTGCACAAAAGTACTATTCAAAAGTGATTCAACTCTCATGCACTGTGGTCACTGTTCTGCATTAGGTGGGGCTTGCTTTTTGTTTGAGGGTTGATTCAACTCTTCAATACTAGTTTAGACAGGGGAAAATGTATGTTCTTAGAAGCTGTGTTTATTTTTAAATGGATTTTTCAAAAGCTACCATACGTGCTGTCTAATATAAATAGGAGGACGCCAAACAAAAAAATTTGCTATTAAAGTTACTGTACTTGCTAAAAAAAAACAAAAAGTGAACATTTGTTATACTTGTTAAATGCATACAAAATGAGTTCACTCATTACAAAGACTAAAATTTAATTTACTAAATATTTTAACAAATTTGTTATATATTTTATTTAAGTAAAAAAAAATATCTTACTGACCTATGTATTTATTATTATGATTTACTCTGGCTTCAGGTTAATTTATCTGTGTTTGGTTGTTTGATCAGGATGTTCTGTGAAGTATGTTTGTATTTATTTCCCTCCCTTGTACTTGATGTGTTTTGTAACGTGCACTGATCTTTTTTTCTTTTTCTTTATATTTTTTTTTGTGTTTAAATGCATTGATGAGCTATACTGTAAATTAGACCTTTTGTAAAGAGCAATGATGTATGCATTTTTTTAATTTGGAGTAGTTTGTATACTGTTTCTTCATACAATTAATATTTCTTACATCAAAACAACAAAATTGTGTTCTGTGCTGTACATTTGGTGTATGGTAGGAAATAAAAATTGATAATGAAACATTTCAGCAAGTTTGTTGGTTTTTTTAGCCTCTAGATGCCGACTTGTATTACACATTCTTAACTGCACCTGGCACTATACAATGTGTCAGATGTTTTACTTGCTTTGTGTACAAAATGTGTCATCCCTGTAAGTAAATTTCTGGTATAAATAATTTAATTAATGTTTTGCTTTGTCAGTTGGAAATAAGGAGGAGAAAAATGGAACTGCTCAAGACGTCCTTTTCACTTCTGAAGGAAAAAAAAAAAAAACGTAAAAAATCACTGCATTATTTAATGCATTGTTTTCTTGGCAGTTGTAAGCTTCATTTATACTGATAAAGTATGGGATTTGTGCTGACCTTTAACAGCTGGTAAATGATGTTTAAACATAAAAGCCATTGTAAAGTTTCCAGCAGTTCGGAACCGCCCACTGTTCCAGTGCAATTTTCTCCTAAGACATTTCCAGTGCTTAGACATTGCACAAATAAAAATCTGCTCCTTTTAGAAAGACAATATTTCCAGTATCTAATGGACTTTTTTTTTTTTTTTTTTTTTTTTTTTTTTTTTTCCCACTACTAGTTGTAGCAAAAACAAGACATTTTTGTTTAGGCTGCATGGTAATACCTACAGGATAATTCTTAGGATAAATTCTAGGATAGGATAAAATGTCTCAGATTCCAACTTCCCATGGATAGATCAGAAATATTTTTGTTTGGAAAACAAGGTAAATTTAAAGCACATAATTATATTTTTGAGTAGACATAGCTAAGAATCATAAGCCAGAATGAACTATGGCACTAGCAAAATTGGCAAGTTCTGCATTCAGATAGAGCATATCAAGAATAATTGTTCTATATCTATGACCATAAAAGTGGGGAAAGGGAGTGCTAACTGCAGTAAAAATACGTATGTCCCATTGATTGAACTAATTGGAATGGAATTGAAGTTTCAAATGTCAAAGAGAAGGGTGAAGAGCAAGAACAGTCAATATCTGCTGTCCTGTCAGCTCAAGAGGTCTATAACCTGTCTCTTAACTGCTCATGGAAAAGGTTTTTGAGACCATGATGTAGAAATCAGCTTCTGTTTTCTACTGCAATCATATTTCTATTTACTAATTAAGCACCTCTTCTTTCCTGCTGGTTTAGTGTATCTATCTAATTACATCATGTCTTTTCCACTCAGAGCCCCTTCATTGTACTTATATTGTACCTTTTCTTTATTATTATTATTTATTTATTTATTTATTTATAACAAACTCAGAGTTTCTTGATTGGAATTTGTAATCTTGCAGTGATGCAGAGTCATGACAGAAGATAGCTCCTTCATCTGTTCGTGTACAATTTATTCTAACTGCCTTGGCATTCATGCTATGCTTAAAGTTTGCTTATTGATTCTTGTAGCTACATTACTTGGATGTTTATAGGAGATCGGCAGCAGATGAAGTCCTTTGCTCATCTCACTCAGGACACCGTGGAATGACAGAGCTCCATTTAGCTTTTGTGTAATGTAGGACAGTGACCCAGTTTTATTACCTTTCAATATCTTATTCTGGCTTGGTTTTCTTCTGTCTCTGTTGCTCTAGTAAATCTTAGACAGCCAAGCTTACACATAATTTTGTCAAAGATTAGTCTGATTTCCTGTCTGACTTCATGCTACAAATTGCTTCAACTGCATTTTTTCTTAAATGAATACTCCCCCAGACATTGTCCAAGTAAATCTCAGGAATTTCCAGTTATATGATAACACTTACTATTTAGGTTGCTGTTATTCCTGAATACTTCTGAAAGTATTACTGTGCAAGATTTTTCCAAACCAGATACTGATTTTCGTGCCCAGCCTCAGCTTCCTTGAAGAGGGCTCATTTTTAGAAGCTAGAGGCTCAGCTATTTATTTTTGCCAAGCAAGGACTTTTCCAAATTCTCTTCTTCTGACCAATCCAAATTAATAGCTATTAAGCTCTCATATTATTACTTTGTAGGATCATTATATATATCATGTTAACATCTATTTGTGTTTATGTAGCATTAGAAAATTCCTGGCCAGCACTTCTACCCATCCCAGGTACAGAAGAGTAGAACAGCAAGGTTGTTACCCCAAACTTAGTTCTAACCCTTACCAAACTCCTATTTTATTGTTTGTGCACACATCTTTTAAAGTTCTGATGGAAAACGAAACGAGAAGGAAAAAAAAATACCCCACAAAGGACTGAATCTCATTCCTTGTTTAACTGAGGATAGCATCTGTCCAAACAGTCCCCTGTCATTGTTGCTGAGGTTGGAGCTGGGGCTTAAAGTATCTGGCCTGAAATCTTCTTTAATTACATCTTCTTTATATGTACAATCTCTGTGTCCCCCCTGATTATTTCTGACACAATAAGCAAAATCTGGATTAGGAGCCAGATTCTACATTGATTTCAAATTTATTGGGATGAAATTCACTTGATTCTTTAGGAGCAGGATAAGCTTAATTCCTTTGGGAGGGAATTGCCTACAATTGGGGGGATGGAGTCTTTCTTTCATCCCGATGTCTGGTCAAAAAATGTTAGGGAAGGAAAGAAGGTATTTAAAAAGCTTCTGAAAACCTACAGGGAAAACACATGTAAATTGAATTCCTTCACAGAAAAAATGCAGTACCAGCTCCTCAGGCTGAAGAGCTCATCTCTAAACAGAAGTGCTGCATGGGGAGCTTCAGTGCTTATGGCTGCAAGTGAACATCCTGTGTGTCCAGCAGATGAACGAGGAAACAGCACTTTGGGAAGCCATCTCTAGGCCTAAGTTGGCATTTTTGGTAACTCTGGGCTGTGTTTGATGGGAGATACCTGCAACACCACACTATATATCAAATTCTTTGGTTGTAGTCATTGTAAATAACACTGATCCCCCGGTTCTTTGGGACAGTGAATAGTACCAGCAAAGTCATTCAAATCTGCTGCATCTGGGTAAGCTTCCATGCCTGACAGAACTGGCTCAGCCTGTATGCCACAGGCTCAAAACCAATCCCCACATTTCTGTTTTCAGACTCCACATTATCAGTACTTGTGCACAGCCCATTATCTAGGTTTTGCTCTTCCCACCCCCACCCCCCTCTACTCAAGGCTTTATCACAGTCTGCATTTTATTCCTATAACTGTTATATTATTTTCTTTGAAGATATCTTCCAGCCAGCACTGCTGCTCAGGCTGAAACTAAATTTTCGAAATGCAGAAACTGAATTTCAAAACAACTGAAGAAGCAAAGGCTATAAAAGCAGAAGCACTTTTATTTGAGCTAATGGAGCTCCTATGGATTTTGTGACAAATCAGCTGATTGCTATGAGGGCAAAATTGTGATTCACCATAAGAGGGAAGCAGAGGGAGGCTCAGCTGCTGCATGCTCTGGCAAGGGCCTGGTCATGATCAGCACGATGTACACACAGCCCAACCCGTCAGCAGCAGTCTGTGCAAGTTCAGCTGGACAACTGCACCCCTGTGCCTGGTGTGGTGTTAAAGGACATGCAAGTGCAAGCCTCACACGTGCATGTAAATATTTGAGCAAGGAAGGAGGCAGACAAGCAGGGATTCTTGCTCTTGTGGTCACTGTGACAATGACAGAGTGAGAGGCACAAGGCAGACGTCTGTCAGGTGCCAGGCTGCACCAGCTCCACTTTGATTAGAGCAGCCCTGGCTTCCAAACACGTGTCTTTTTCCTTTTTGTCCAACAGTATACAACCTTGGGCTTGCTATTGTGGCAGAGCATAGGGAAAGGGAAAGCTATCTCTGAGCTCAGACTCACACAGAGGTTGTTGCATATCTTGAAGGCCTGAGGCTCTGAAACCCCAGTGGAACAGGACAGCAGCACTGCCACTGCAGCTTTCTGCCTGGGCCAGGACTTGCTGGGGGGACTGGTGGAGGGGCAGGGATCCGGGATCTTACCCTGACCCTTTTCCCGACCCTGTGAGCACTGGTGTGTGGCAGTTCCCAGCCAGCTGGCAGCTGCCTGGCTGTGCTTCCCGGCATGTCCCCCTGCCCCAGGCCACGCCACACAGCCCCTTCCCTGCAAGAAGCTTAAATCTCCATTCCCCATCTTGGGAGTGCAGCAGGGCTGCAGCCCTCGCTGCTCATGATGCCCTTTCTATGCCCAGATTAGAGGACATTGTCGCAGTGCATATGAGGCCTCACAGATAAGGCTCTGTACGAGCTCCAGCAACATCCAAACACAACAGTGCGGCTTTTGCATCCAGCCTACAGGATCAGAGTTTATTTCCCCAATGCAGACAGCTTTGCACTGCCTTCCCGTTAATTAAAGTATTGATTACAATACCGCACTGTTTACACGCAAGATTTTGCATGGTCTTGGCCATTCACATGCAAATGAACTTGTAAGCCTTTCTGTGCCCTAAAATCTGCTGATGTCAGTCTTCCAATTCTAACTCCACATTGTAGGACATGTGGCTTTCTATAGCTTAGCTTTGATGCCCCCAAGTCATATTATCTCAGTTCCGAGGTTCATTATGATAAATCTTTTGCTGGTTTTAAATCAAAAACTTTAATTGTACTGTACTTATTCAGCTTGGGTTTTGGCTCCTGAAGGCAGCAGTTTTAATTGCATCATTTGTATAGTGGCCCAATATGTTTTGGTGTGAAAAGTGCATTATCACGTTTAATTTTGCATTATTTTTCCCATATGTTTTAGTTACACTAAAACTTCAGACAAGAAGTGATGAGGCTTTGCCACTGCTCTCTCATTCTTTCCTCAGTGTTTTTTAATGAGCCAGGACCACACTATTTTCTTTTGTTCTCAAAGGTTGGGGTTTCAAGGAGCTGTTTATTTGTAGGGTAATTCTTGTATTTATGTAGAGCAAGGCATTAGACATTTTTATCCTCTACTTATTAACAAGCCAGATGGTACCGGCTGCTACCCACACAATTCCAATTATCAGATGGCAAACTGAAATATACGTGGGGCAAATGAGAAAATGTATATTAAAGAAGCATCATGGAGAATTGGCTTCTCAGAGATGTTGATTCACAAAGGGGTACTAGCAATTAGGGTGTGACAGCCTGCTGCTGAACATACAGCTTTGGCCTGGGGCACAATCATGAAGCCTCCAAAATTTTAATACTGTCTTTCTCTTCCCCTGTGGAATGAATGCTTATCTTTGAAATGTGATTCAGTTCTTTCATCCTTTGAATTTCTTGTCCTCTTTAGAGTAAGATGTAATTGGGTTGGCTTTCAAAGACAGTGAGTAAGGAAAGGTATCCCAGAAAGATATTGAAGAGTTGAAAATTAACATGAAGTTTGTGCATCACCTCCCCTAATACATCCTCATGCACCTCTGTACCTGCACCCCACTCATACAGGAATAGCCCTAACACTGAAAAATACGATCCAGTGACATATTGCTATTTCAGGTCCCAAACCAACCTGGAAATTACAATTTACACATGGATTGTTGTTTAAGTCATCCTTCAACTTCAGTTTTAAAATAAGGAGTTCTGATTATGCTTATTATATTTGGCTTTGTGGTCTCTCAAAAACAATTTTGGTAAATTCAAAACCTAGACTCAGTCTTTACACAGGGTGAATCCCTACATCAGTGACACATGCTGATAATAAAGAATGAATGTTTTAATGAAAGGTTTTATAATGTCAAGAAGGTACAATTTTTATATAAAATATTTTGGGGTAAAAACTGTGCTTGCACACTTCATTTATTTTTGTGTAGAAATTGTACATGACTTGGCTGGGAAAATGGTGAATTATGCAGGAAACTTTGTGTATGAAATTCCTATTCCTTTTACCTGCTGGTTCAAGCTGAAAGCACTAACCCAAACTGAATTGTGGAGAAATTAGTGTCCACAGGTCAGGCTGGCTAAAGGATAAGGTCATTTAAGCTAAAGTAATGGCTGTCTTAAGCCCTTCATTTGCTCACAACGGCTACTTGGACGTAAATCACCCATGGTCTACATGAGCGTATTTAACAAAAGTTGCAATTTGAAGCATTTCAGATTGTGTCTGTTTTCTGTATATAGTATCCAAAAAAGCAAACACCTTTTCTTTCAATAGCTGCTCTTATAATGCCAAGGAAAAAAACACTCTTTTTGCAGCTGTTCTTGGCTCTAGCCCCTGCAACCTATAGATCTTAGGGAAGTCTCCTGGTGAGAAGAGTCTGAAAAACAAATCTGAATGGTGTAAACGCCATTTACATCTCAAACAGTTTACTGTGTGCACATGGTGCAAATTCTCACTCTTATTCATGCAGAAGTGAAAGATGTGGGCAGACATCTTCCTGCCATTTGGTTACTTGAGTGCATGAATCTGCACCTGTGAAGGTGCTGGTGCTTCTGTCTCACCTTCCATTTGTGAAATGAGGGGACTAATAATGCTCCTTTCATCTTCCTGTCAGCAGTAAGCTTGATCAAGATGTGCAGTGGTCTCTATAATATTCTCAATGTGATCCTAAGTGTAAATTGGTGATATAACCATTATAACCATTAAGAAAGTGTTGGGGCAGACAGGGCGTTTGTGCCTGGCATACCAGATCAAAAAAAACAACAGCTATTTCCCAGTGCTTGTTCAATCAATACTCATTCTAGTGAAAGTGCCCCATTGCCTGCTTCAAAAGGTTAGGCAAAGCAGAGAGATGCAAAACAAGCATATTCTTGAAACTCCTAGTTGCAGATGCCAATCTCCCCTAGTCAACACAGTTGTCATGGAGGTTCAATCCTTTAAATCAGCAAGGCCAAAATTTGACTTTATTTCTCAAAATAAGAAAGCCAACATTGGATCAGATGCTTGAAGATCCCTGACATCCAAATTATTGTCAGGCCTGGATTGCAAAGAAGTGGTTCAATAGCTGAACATCTGTGTACCCACTCACATATAGTTGCTGTTTCACCCACAAGCAGCTGTGGAGTAGACAGGCAAAATTTTCTACATGGTGATAATTACAGTGTGCATTACAAAGGAGGCACAGTCGTAAGAGCATGCAATCAGTTCCCCATCCCTCCCCCCCCCCCCCCCCCTTTTTTTTTTTTTTACTTTGGAACAGGGCAACCCTGCTAGATCCAAGGCTAATATACATAAAATGGGTTTCTCAGCCAAAATAGGGGAACATTTAGTCAGATCTGAAAAAGACTGGAAAATTCACTTCCTGAACAGAAAACTTTCTCTAAGGTCAATTTTTCTAGTCTCAATTTTGCTTCTACAGAAGCTATGGTTAAGAACTACCCCAGGCATCCAAACTCTTCCAGATACTGAAATATGATTGATTCTCTATGGATTTGCAATTTGCTTTAATATGCTTTTATTGTTTGCTGCACGTGTCTGCTCTGTCTTAGGCAGAAGCACTAGCCATTACATTATCATTCCTTCCTACCCAGTTAGTGGCATGTTGAGTGTCCTTGTCAGAGCTTTTGATCTTTCCATCTCTTATCTTTTGCTCTTTTGGCCTCTTGGACACAACTTTGTATGAACGTTATTGCAGGCAGGAAAATTAAAAACAAAAACCTGACAATTAAATCTTTCTGTCACCCAAGGCAAGCAGATATGCACCAAAGAAAAACTATAAAGTACAGCTTAAATGAGATAATAAGGGATTTAATTAATGCATAAGCTTCATATGCTTGTACAGGACTGCCTTTTCACTGCACTTTGTATCTATAACTCAACTTTTTTCTTCATTGTTAGGAGCTGAAAGGCATTTGAGTATGAAATTGTGCCTTCCTTGTGTAATTTTGACACTTTGGATTTGTTGTTTCGAGGTTAGCATGGTTTGGGGATAGGAGTGGGCTGGAGGGACATTTTGGGGACCGTTCTCTGTCCATGCAGCCTGGGAGCACAGCTTTACCCCAGGGAAACCCAGCAGCTTGGACTGTGGCGGGCTGTGTGCATCTTATGAGTCATAAAACATAAGAATTATGCCAAATTTCAAGAAGATTAAATTGTGTCTGAGTTCAAATCCCTTATGGTAAGATGGCTGTACTTCATTTCTAGTACAGTAGTGACTACACAACAAATAAATCCTTGTAGGTACAGCAAATTCTTTTTCTAAGCAATGGTTCTGTTTGTGTGTTTACATGCAATTTGTGGTGAAGAGAATAGAAATCAAGTTACTAACGTTTTTTACCTACTGCAGGTCTTCAGATGTAAAAGCACCTGAAATATTCAGTAACTATATCTTGTTCATTATCAAAACAGGTTCCAAAATTTCACTATTTTTTTTTTTTTTTCTCTGAGAGAAGACGCTAGGCACAGCAAGAGTTGTCAGGAAAAAAAACAAAACAAAACAAAAACAAACAAACAAACAAAAAACTATAGGTCACTCTATAAAAGCAAACCAGCTGTCAAGGTTTTGCTTGCTCCCTTAATAGGTAGCTGTGGAAAACCATTGTTTGGCTAGAGTGATTGCAAATCTGGGATTGCAGCATAGTGCTATGTGCACCAGAGGAAAGATTTAATTTAAAGGAAAAATACTTTAAAGGAACACACATTGAAGAGAGAGGGGGGAGTGAGTTGCAGAGTGGTAATGGCCAGCTTAGGAGATGCAAGTTGGGCATAGACTCAGGAGAGTCTAAAATATAATTTTCTGGTGTACACAGTGCAGAGGCCATGGGCAGCAGGCACCACTGACGATGTTTGGTGCCTAAACCCAGGATATCCATCACCACCTGCACTGCAGGACCCATGGGCAAGCCTGCGGGGTGGGTGCAGGGAGAGAGAGCGTGGGCTGTGAGCACGGGGACAGGTCTGTGGCACCCAGGTTTGCCCCAGGCAGCAACCCCCTGGCTCATGGGCTGTGGGTATTTGGCAAGACACTGAAATGTGCTGAGCACAGTCATGCTGCTCACCCTCTGGTGCTGCTCAGATGCTGGTGGTGGGGTCTGCTCCAGAGAGCACTGCTGAATCAGCTCCTGTGCCTGAACCAAAACACAACCGTGATCTCTGCAATCAAGTCCATTGCCAAGCTCTGGTTCAGCCCTGCCCGGAGTCACGATATGAGAGCGCTGCTGCTGCGCGCAGTAGCTGGCATCACAGCTCCTCTTCCCAGGCCCGCTGAAGATGAGCAGGAAGCATCCACACAAATTGGCGCATGCTGCTTCTTTAATAATTCATGTATTTTTGCTCTCTTCTATAGTTAATGAACCTCCCACACTCTCACCCTCATTCTCTCTCCCTCTCCCATTCAGTCAGTTTGTTGTGGTTTCATGTATCTAATCCATCTGTCACTCGATTATAGCTATCGAGCACCTGTTATGGATTTCTAGAGTTTCATTCAAGCTGTTGACAAGTTATTCACAAATTGGCCCTTGTCATACTGTCATCGTGTGGAGTGCACTTTAGTGAATTCTTTTGGGTACACAAAATAATGAACAGAAGACAGCAAGGCTTGTGAATTAAGCAGTTTAATGTCCCCAATATTTAAAGAACCGCTAACAGATTGGAAGTTTCTTGTTGGTGATATATTTTTCAAGCCCTTTTCTTAAAATATTTTGTCTTCTCCATCCAGACCCTTTCACATGAACAATCACAACACAACTTGCTTGAGCTGTCAGGGCAAGCCATGTTGACAATGATGCCTTATTTTCTAAAGCCCATGTTGCAGCTGTGACAAGCCGATCCCTGCTCCCTCTGCACAGTCCCTGCTGCCGACTGCTTTGTACAGCAGGGAAAGCAGAGGGCTGGCTGGCCCCTGTGACATGCTTTCCTCCTCTCCTCAGGTAGCTGTTGGCTTTGTTCTGCCCTGGAGGACATCAGGCAGGAGTCAGGCACAGGGCTTGACAAACGTGGACTCTGAGAGTGAAGTGTCTCCTGAAGGAATAAGGTTCTTAAGAAAAGTTAAAAGCTGGTTATGTCTGGAAAAATCCTCACTTTCCATACAAAAAAAGACAAAAATCGCAGTACCAGAAGGCATACAAATGAACAATTTTTCACTCAGTTTTTACTCCTGTTTTTGCTTACACCCTTCTGCTTAGGCTTTTTGTCCTGCACAGCTCACATACCTCTTGGCTTCTGCCTGTGCTCTGCTGCCATTCCCCAAATGTTCTTGACAGTACAGGCAGGTTTTGAGGGTGCCATCAGGCCTTTGAAAGTCTTATGGTACCAGGATAACATGAGCTAAAAGAGAATTCTACAATATCTTCACAGAGCAGTGTGTTGGTGGTAGAGAAGAATGCATTTGCAAATAAAGCCTGAATGATTGATCTGTTTGCAGCTTTGAAATGAGCTATTTATGTGCAACTTGGCTGGAAACAAGTAAATGTAGTGCATGCATATCTGTATATTTAAATCTATTTTGCATCAATAAACATATGTACGTTTTTGTAGGGAAGTCTGCAAATCCTTTGAATAAGATTTGAGTGCTTCAATGACTTGATTTTTGAAGAGGATTTTTTTTCCAGGTTCAACAGGGCAGAAATTAAAGTTTAGCTATTGCCTAGTCCCAATGGGGTGCTAATACAACATTAGGCAATTATCTGGCAGTTGCAAAGGGGCTAACTAACTTCTGGCCACATTATTAAGCTTCTTACTGTTTAGGATTTTAGTGCTGTAGGATACATTTTCCTTTGTGGTTTCCCAGGGAGAAGTCCAGCCGGTCCGGTCCTTGCTGTGATTGACCAATAGGTGGCAGGACTTCAAAGCAAACAAAAAATTAAATCACAACGGAGCTTCACATACGAAGCGCAGCTGCCTCAATAGTCAGTAGTTTAATAGTTAACTTAGAAGGAATGCAAGTTCATTTTCAGAGTTTTTTGAATACTTTTATAATTATTCAATGTTCAGTTTGTGAATCGCAGTTCAGATACTCAAAGAAGCTCCCTTCAAACCAAATAAAAGGAGGTTTCAACAGTGTTAAGGGTTAAGTTTGTAAGGACATTTTGGTATGTGAGGATGCACATAGGCACCATGACTTTTAAAGTTTGTAAGATTCAGATTCCCCAAAATACATATACCTAAGTGTCTAGTTACTTATGCTGGCATGATACTTACCACTTTTAGGGATCTCAGCATAAAGAGGTTATGATAATAAATACAATTTTTCAAAAACAATTCATTTCCTTCAAGCCAGGTCATAAGATCTGAAGCATGTGAAGACCATTATGCCTCTGAAGAGGCTTCACTGAGAGCTGAAAAACCACATCAAGTTAAATCAGTGGAATTCAGCAATAACACCTCCTGCTTGCTGTTATGTGAGGCATTCAAACCAGCTTAATCACAGCTTCAGCACCACAATAATGAGCTGTTCCAAGCTCTGCCTCAAACAGGGGTCCTGTGAGCCCTGATGTTGGGATTTTGACCTGGGTAACAAAACAGTCCTTTCATCTGTGGTTTATCCATCCAGCAGTATCCTCAGCATGTCTGAGACTTGCTGTCCCCCAGGACACCAGATAGAAAAATAAAATAAATAAAATAAATTGCATCTGCTGGATGGTAAGAAAGTCCAATGCTATCCTATGTGATGGCTGAGGGAGCTGCAGAGCAAACTCAGCAGAGATGGCCTTCAAGACAGGCAGAAATTTTGACAACTAGGGCATGGACTGCTTAAGGAGTTGCCTTGGCTGCAGCACCCATGCCCGGCAGAGAGCTCAAAGCCAAGGAGCCTGAGCGTGGGGAGCCACCTCTCGATTGGCATCACATCAGTTGCTTAGACACATAAGCCCCATTCTTCAGTCTAGCACTGTTGGCTATTTGAGGCAGCTCCCTGCTCAGCTGTTTGCCTTAGAAAGCTGAAAATCCCTTTCTTACGAGCTTAACAATTCCCATACAGGGATCCCAAGCTGCACCCAGGCACTCAAGTAGGTGCTGAAATTCCAAGTTGTGTTGTGCTCCTCTGCCAAGCAGAGCTGAAAACCATCCACGTAAATCCCTCCAAATCCTAAGTCTTGTTGGATGCAACAAGACTAGGCTAGGGGGGCTTAAATCACTTTTGAAAATTATGTGGGATCCTAAGTCACTTATGTGCCTTTGAAATCATTTCTCCTTACTCTTAAAAGGGGGCTGCTGGAAATTGATTTATTTCCCAAGAAGCACTGCTAATTTGGGGAAATTATTCCTGAAGTGTGCATGAATAGAAATTCTTCACAGAAAGAAGGACATCACCATCTGTCTAAATAAAAAGGAAGCACAAAACAAGACCAAAACCATATTGCTGTTTGGGCTTTTCCAATGAATCACATTCAAATGAATAGGTCTTAACTGGCTTTATTAAATAATAAATAAATAAACATAAATTATGTGTTCCTTTTTTTTTTTTTTTTTTTAACATATAAAAAACTATAGATGTTCTAAATCTATAATGAGGTTATCTTGGCCTTTAGTTTGTTTGTTTGTTTTGTTTTGTTTTGTTTTAACGAGTGTTCTGAAATGATTCAAGGACTGAATAGCTTTCTGGAAAATAAGTGAATGTCATCCCCAGAAGTAGCTGTTGAAGATCATTGACGGAACTGGATATATTTGGGCTAGATTCAGGCATCGGTCATGCATCTGAAGTTACTGCATTTCCCTAATATGCCTCTGTGGCAAGTCATGAGGCTGAGCGAAACATCTTATCTTAGCATTGCTTAGTTGCCTGCTTTTATGAGCAAAGCAGCCTTTCCGTACCTACTATTTCCTTTGACTACCATTCTCCTAAGCGGCTCTCAAGTGTTTTCAAACTAGGCTGTTTAAGATTGTGGGCTCCCTGTATGTCTGTGTAAGTGAGTATCCTATATGTATTGTTGTCTCTAGCATTCCCCAAACTCTGCATCCAAACTTGCACCTCTCTTCCTGGTTTCATGGTATTTATTCCCCTTGAGATCTTTTTTTGATACTTTAGGAAAGCCACCATAGACAAAGCAATGCTCTTTGTTGCTGTCTCTTACAGCCAGACTTTCAGCAACCCCTACCACCCATCAGAGATACATACAAAAAGAAGTTTTACTCAGTCTTCCCTATGCATCATCACTTTAAGAATTATTGGTCTGAGTTGTCTCTTCAATACCAACAGGTAGTTGTGGGGCTGAGGTGGCTTTATTGAAGGCAATTGTGCTGTTTCCTCCACTTGGCGAGTATAATCTCCTGCCATGTTTTGTTCCATTTGCTTCTGTTGTTACTAAAGTGACATAAAAGTCTCATAAAAGCTGACATGTCCTGAGAAAATCTGTGTACCCTTTGTTTTACAAAGCCTGTGCATGCAGATCTCTGAAGGCATGAAGTAGATGTTTGATTTTTCATAGAACAAAGGCTCCCAGATTCATTGTTAAGGAATACCTGTGGGAGGAGAAAAAAAATCCTACTTGCCTTTTAACTTATGCTACAAAAACCCTTAGTTGGTGAGAAATAGGTTATATGTATTCTATACAAATGTGCTGGTATAAGCTTTTTTTTTTTTTTTTTTTTTTTTTTTTTCCTTTGGGGATCAGCAAAGAGATAAAATTGGTTTATTTTTTGGTGCCATTTCCTCCCCTAGGCCCAGGGAAAAATAAAACCCCAGATTATGCCCAGGTAAGGGTTCTAAAAATTAGTAAATATGTAGTTGGTTATTTTTAAACCAAATTTAAAGTTTTAAACTAAATTTAAAGTTTGCATTAAGTAATTGGTGTTGTATGTGTGGACTACTTGTTCATAAGTGTCTACAAAAATATTAAAAATCTCATTAGCATTCATGAACACAGGAAAAAGAATGTTTGCTGTGGTGTTTATTTTAGCCTCTTTCATTCAGCTACCAACTGCAGACTTAGATGGAGAGGTTTGTAGTAATGCAAAAATATAGCAGCTGAGGACTAGAACTATTTTTTGTGCAGATAGCAGGGTGGATCACTGCTTACAAATATATATATGTTTGTATGTATGTATATGCACATGCATATATTATTTGAGTAACTATTATATACATTAATTACATTCATAGCTTTCTCTCTATTTATATAAATGTAGATATAGATAAAAGTTGGTCTCAATTACCACTGTACCACAATTGTCACTGTACATAGACAGGTGTCAATAGCTGCACAAACAGGACCTGATCAGGATGATAAATTTTTGTCCCTTTTGTGCAAGGGTGTAAAAACAATATCAAAACCCACATGAGAATGATGAATCAGGCTTGTTGGAGGAAGTTTTGACTCATTACTGGGCTATGTACAGAGGAAGAAGAGGGCTTTTTTCTAATAAAATGTTGGCATCAATTAAACCCACCATATAAAGTTTTTATTCTAAGTTGTATGAAACAAAACATTAAAAACAGTCAGGTAACAGTAAGATTCTCTTTATATGAATATGAAAATTTTATATGAATACGAAAAAGCTGCATTTCTGAATACAACCCTTTGCAAAAGCCTTTTGTGCATCTGTGCATGACCTTTCAGCAAACATAGGGTGAGCTGCCATTAAAGGTTTTTTAGGACATTATTGGCAAGTGCAATTTTTTTACTTTAATTTTCATGCTACTTTGCTTTTCACTATGCACCAGGGATATTTTTAGATTATTGATGACTGCACCATCTGGCTCTATTCTATTAATACCAATATAACTGAGTTTTCAAAACTCTTTCTCCTTCAGTTCAAACCCTTAGGCAACATATTCTTCCACAGCTACAGCAGGCACTCTAGAGATTATGACCTTGATTGCATTACATATAGAAAGTTTTTGCTCATGTCTTAAGCAGTATTTCTGACTGTACTTTCTGACAGTTGGGAATATGGGACTTCAAGGTAAGAGGACAGAGACACGCTTCATTCACAGCAACTCATTAATCCATTTGGATTTTGCTGAATGCAGAAACTTGATAGTTGAGTGGCAGTGACATGGTCCAAACACAAGTCAAAGGACCTTGTCCAATACGAAGAGCTGCAAGATGGCCCCCACCAAGAGAGTGGAAGTTCAGCGTTAAATTCTTTGTTGAGGCAGGACACGGAGATTTTTTTTAATATATTACTATTATTTTTATTTTTTAAATTTATTTATTTATTTTGAGTATGGTAGAATTCCCGTTTGACATTTATGATGTTGATCAGGAAGCAATGTAGAGGGTCCGGTTTGTTGTTTTTTGTTTGTTTGTTTTTAGAAAATTTATTCCTTATGGTTTCCAACCACCAAACTAAAAGAAGAATTCAAATATTTCAGTGCTCACTGCTTTTCTTTAACACCAGCTTTGGCTGACCTACCTGTTTAGTTTTTAAATTCTAGCTAAGTTTCATGCTGTTTCCAGTGCTATCATCATTAAAAAATAATAATTCACAGAATTCACAAGAACCATGGATGAAACTCTTGACAATGTAATTACATTGCATGCTGTACTTTCTTTTCACTGGTAATAATGCAACCTGTGCATTTAACCATAATATTACACTGTTTAGTACTGTGATGTTTTACTATTTTTTTTTTTTAAATGAGAATTAATCCTTAAAAGCAAAAATTTATTGACATAAGGTGTTTTGATACTACAGTGCTGAATACCCATGAATGTAAATACAAAAGCTAGTTACAGAGTAAGAGAAAGCCAATTGCAAATAGTGATTGTTCTGCTTCTGCTGCTACCCATATGCTAAAGAATATTTGGGGAAAAATATTAAAAACAACAACAAAACAGACAAAAAAAAAAAAAAAAAAAACCACAGAATTCTTTTGGTGGGAAATTTATAAAGAGAGAAAACAATAAATTAAAACTGTAAAAATGCCACAAAATATTTGTCAGGCTGAACTCAGAAGAAACTAAAAATTGTGTAGGGGTTATTATGGATATATGCATGTGTGTAAAGAGATACCTAGCAACCCTTCTAACAGATGTGACTACAGGACTTGAAACAAGGACATTTCTGCTGTGTGAGATGCAAAATGAAGACAATTATCTGGAAACAGGAGCAAGCTTTACCAACTTTTGTTTAACCACAGTGCAGAAACAGTTGGCTAGAAATGTAGCATACCGTCTTTGTGTTGGTTACAAACCCCTGACTATAATTCTTATGGAAATTATTTTTATCTCCTTCAGAGGCAAAATGTTTTGGAAACTCCCTGTGGGTTTCTCAGACGGTTTGTTGTATGGATTACTCCTGCAGTGTTTTGGGCTCCCACACTCTGGACTGAGCTGTGATTCTATATCTATGTGCATTTCTTTCTTTCACTGCCTTTTTCTTTCTCCAACCCACATTTTTCCCCACTGGGAAGTAAATTGTTTCATATTTTTCATTTGAAGCTAAGGCTCCTTAAATGACTTCCATTGAGTTTTTCCAAATCAGGTTCCATTAGCAGAACAAAAATGAAAACAATTCCTGCTGTGGTGAGCCTTAAGAAATGGGTTGTGTAATGGAACAAGACAATGGGTGATTGACAGTGAAGAATTCAGTTGGCTTTAGCCCATTTAACAAAGCCAGGATACTTATGAAAAAATAAAAGTAAAAATAAAAAATCACTATCAAATAGACTTCTCTGTCTTTTGTAATGTTATCAAACTGTCAACTTAATATACTAATGTAAATAAAGATTTGGGTTTAAGGCCTTTGATAGTATATGTTTCTGACAATGAAAATATTGGCTAATATTCTTTCTTGGGATTAAAGAATCAAAATTAACTTCAGAGCTACTGTTGCCAGCTCTGTGATCTCAGACTAAGGCACAATATATAATGGGGATGGGAAAAGAGTTATTATGGATATATATAAAAAAAAAAAAAAAAAAAAGAAAGAAAAGAAAAGAAAAAAAAATATGAAAAGTAGACTACTAGAACAGTGCTCTCTTAGCAGAATAGCAGAATAGCAGATAGTAGAGATGCCCAAGAATTTCTGCAAAAAATGTGGCACAATGCCAGCTGGGCTCTTTAGCGCTGGCTTACTGCCAACACTTTGGGACACCAGCGGGGTCCTGCAGAGCCACTTTGGCACGTGGCTCCCATAGCAGCCGGCGCTTTATGTTCAGGGAGAGGCTGACAGGCACTGCTGAAGCACAGCACCTGCACAAGGAATGATCACACACTGCCCTGAACGTGTCCTCCCAGAACATGTATCATGATGGACTGTGATGCTAAGACAAAACAATGGCTCTTCAGGAACTGGGCTTGATCCAACAGGAATTAAGTTGTTTGCTCCACCTCATCCTACTTGCTCTAACATATGACCAGTGATGGCAGACACGGGCTGGCTTTACAGAAAGCTGATCCTATATGCCTGTGCAGGGCTCCCTAAAACTCTAACAAGGAACCCACCTTGTTCAGCATGTCTTCCTTGGATGTTCATCTTCCCAGATCTGCAGCACTGTAAAGCATGAGGAGAAACAATAATTCTCCCAGTTATCAGCATGGGTCTACTGCAGCCACAGATAGTAAATCTTGCTGGATTATGTCCCTAAATGATGTCATGTGAACCAGTAAGGACATCTTGTCACTGTGCTTTGTTTTGTAGGAATGTGTCAGGAAGTTCACTGAAAATGTTCTGGGGTACCAAAGTAATCCGTTTTAAACAGATCTGACTTAGATGAAAAGATGACATTTTAAGAAAGTCTGCCTTTGAGGTGCCTCAAATAGCCACTTAAAACGAGGGGAGGTAGTAGCTCTGAAAAACATGGTCTAGGCTTTATGAAGGACCTTAGCCCTTTTAACTAACAGATAATCTGTTAAAATGACAATCATCCAAACCACAGTGTGTAAGATTTTCAAAACCATTTTTAAGTAGTTGATAATTCTGTATCAAATGAGAATATAGTATTGCAAGTGGAAATTAGCAGTTGAACAGAAAAGGGATTATATTTGGAAGGAGTGTGCAGACTTGTCAGTGCAGGATGATTCTATAAAGTGTTCACATTCAGTACTAAATCAATTACAGTACCCTGAAAAATGTTCCCATGGGATCTTAGAGAAGGCTATCATAAGATTTTTTGTAGGCAATGAATGCTTACTACTGCTATAGATGTAGGGGGAGCAGAAAGCCTACATCATTTAATGTAATAGGCCCTTTCATTTGCATTTTTCATTCCTAAAGTGTAAGCCATTACCTGCCACATTTGGGATGCCTGTTACTGGGTTACACAATGTAACCCAGTATCCTCGACATCTAAGGAAACTCAGAGCCTAGTGTTCAAAGTCAGCCCTTAATTACATGATAGGTAAGGAGGAGAGAAGTCTGACCTGCATGTAAGCTTGCCTGTTTTCTACTTTTCAGTTATTTTTTATTTCGGAGTAAGCAGTGACTTTTTCAAACCTCATCCTGCATGTTTTTGGACACAGGCAAAATGAAAATATTTGGACCTGGGGAAAGACCAATGATGCTGCTCTGTGGTGAGCTGGTGTAGAGGGGACTTGTGTTTTTTGGTTAGTCCTGCAATATGTTTTGTGTTTGTAGCACTTTTTGATAGCTTTGGTCTGGATAGATGGCCCACATTTCTTTCTTAAAAAAATAGTTCTCCTTCCTTCCTATTCCCCTTGCAAGTATTACTGCTTTGATGAAAATTTAACAGAAAAGAGGTATTGCCACAGAAGTCTGCATTACGAGTAGCAGCACGTGTTCCTCTCAGGATGTAACCTTAAAGAAAGCTGCAGCATTTTTCAGCCACACATGCTAGTTTGATAGAAAACAGGACTTGGACTTGAGCAATCAAAGGTAAGACTGCAAAAAGGCATATATTTGGGGACCACCAACCTCAGATTAATAAAACACTTATTTTCTTATATATATATATTTATTTATTTATTTGTATATATTTATATATATATATTTTTAGAAGAGCCTCAGAATCTTCTAATCTGGTAGCTGGAAGGGAGGAGATTTACAAGAAGTTTACAAAGTTTTGTATTAATGCTGTGTGTGAAACCATAAACTAAGAATGTTTCCTTTTCCCACTTGTGGTCACTTGTGGTGTGTCTTAAGGCATGCTGAAAGGTACTAGTTTTCTTCAAGTTTTAATAATTCATACTATTCTCCTTGCCAGCATTACCTAATATTGCAAGATGGGCTCATGCAGCCCTTGCTCACAACAACAGTGCATTATTCAGATCACTGGACAACTACAGCTTTTCACAGGGATATACTCTACAATCAAATTTTGGAAAATATTTGATAAACAATCCCTCTGTTGCATTGCTCCATTTCATTGCACCAGGTTCCATAAGTAATTCTTTTGTCTCTAATTGCCATTTCAATGTTTATAGCCATATTGATTTTCGAAAGAAGTCAGGCAACTGCACCAAAGAGAGAGTCTTCAGCATAAATTAGGGAAGAATTAGGCTGTAATTGAAATGAAAGCCTAGCCAATAGGGAGGAAATTCTTGTTCTTACTAACCCAATGTATCTTGACTGGCATTTTGATCTACAACTGCCACCTGCAGCTGAAATGGAGGAAAAAGTTTTTATCCTGAGCATCTAATACTAGGGACAGTAGTTACCTACATGCTCTTGTCCTCTAAGCTTTGGCACCGTGTTTATCAATTCCTCTCATATTCCTACATGCCTATGTTTTTGTAAGAACATTCCATATGCAAGACTTTTTTTCTAAAAAAAAAAAAAAAAAAAGTTGAACTGGAATACTCAGGGTGGAGTCAAACTGTCCGGATCTTAATTATAGTCTGGGAGGGGAGACAGTCTCTGAACTGCACATGTAAAGGTGTTTCTGGGCACTAGAAGCAGAGCTCTAGATGCCTTGAAAATGTCCAGTCCAAACAGGGTTGTAGCTACCCATCATAAATATCTCCAGGATGAGGGAAGACTATTTTAGGTCTCAGTTTGGGATTTGGGGGCCCTGAATGCCAACTAAACTCTTCTGGAGGACTTTGTAAACTCTATAGCAGGTATTTATTTCTACAGATTACAGACAATCTGTTCTGGAGAAAATGAATATTAGTGCCAGACTGAAATGTAATAGAAGACATATCTGAGTGTCTATGAAATATTACCCTTTCTAAAAAAATCAGTTTTTTTTTGCATGTTACTTTAAAGGAACCTGAACTCATCTGATCATGCAAGAAGACACTCCCCAAAGTTTCAAATCCCCCCTCCCTTCTCCCCTGGGGAAAAAAAAAAAAAAAAAAAAAAAGAGAGAGAGAGAGCTTCTGGCTCTCAACATCTTGTTCTTTTTTGAAAATTTCCTATGATTCTTTTTCTGCTGATAAATATCAGCTCACTAAACGAAAAAACAGACATAAGAGTGAGCTGTTTCAAATCATTAGACCAATCAAGTGCATCGTGCATCTTCAGGTTACATCACAGGATCTACAGAAAGCCCATCCAATTGATGTGAAGAAGTTAACCTAATCTGAGAATTAGCCTGAGAATTAGCCACATCACAATTGGTGCTTCTTTGCAGGTGTATTTGCCAGTATTTTTAAAGTCTCTACTCCACAAGTTAGAAAAAAATATTGTGATTAAAACAGAAATCCTAAATTACTATTTGTTCTTGAAAAAAATGGAAGGAAGGGAGGAAGAGAGGAAGGGAGGGAGGGAGGGAACTATAAGAAATTAATTTCATAGTACAAATATAAATTATAGTAAGGAAAGATGTAAAATTCTGGAGTACTGTTTTATTAATCATGTAGTTATAGTGTGCGTATTTCATGGAATGTCAAAAATTATTAAAGATAACAGTTGAATACTGCTACCTAATAATAATTCAGGACTAAATTTTAAGGAATCTTTACAAAACTCATCAAAACTCATAATACTGTACATGAAATCAGCTTAGATGATTTGAAAGCACAAAAACTACTTGGAAGGAAGTGAAGCAATTAAATTTAAGCAGTACATCTAGGAATACAGTTAATTATTTGCTCAAGCACGCTGGTATTAAAGGCTTCTAATAATCATTAGGATAACAGTACAGACAGCAATAAGTAGTGATAAAATATGCGGTCCTGTGTTGATTATATATAATGTTGTACTTTGGGAAAAAAGCTAACACACTAACTGTAGATGAGATATATGGTGAAATTATGATGGACATTGATTTATTACTCACAAATTACCAAAACTGAAGTTATAAATTATGCCCATTAGTTAGTTTCTTTGTTCTTTGCAATGTTCATCCAGGAATGAACTTTTTAAGTGAAATATAAGGATTATTCATCTGGCATAAAACACTCACATGTAAATGATCTTCATTTTTGTCCAACTTTCATCCTCAATGTCCTGTCTTTAACAAACTAAATAGATATTAAATTATTCTTCTATAAGGTGATAAAAATTGTTTATAAAAATAAATAATGAAATATTTATATGTTGTAGTGCTAGGCCATGGTGTATTTAGTTTATTTTGGTGAATGAAAGATGTCTCCACTTCAGAAGTACAATGCTAATAAGCTAACAACATTCATATTGAGTAGCCAAGGATGGGTAAAGGCACATTTTACCACGTCACAAGACAATTTCTTAAACATTCATTAGGTGATCTGCAAAGTCCTTCATCCAAAATTGCACAGAGGTTGCCATCTTACCTTTAATACAGATTACCATTCTTTCATTCATTTTTCTTCTCTTTCTCTCTTACTCTCTTTTAAAAATATCCTGAAAATAACCTTCAGCTTCTTTAAAACATAAAGCTTTGGCATTTTGGAGAAACTGTAATGAGCCAATAAACCCAATTTGGAGGCTGGTTAGTATCACATAAATTAATTTCCCTGTTAAATGATCAGAGTCACATCCACCTTTTTCACTACCATCTGCCTCACAACAAAGTTGGCACTGTACTCCTTTGAGAGGTGGACTGTAAAAGTGTCATTTAGGAAAAAGGCTTATTAACAAAATCCTTCCTAAATTCCAATTTTCCTGTTCCAGGGTAATGATCACAGACAGCACATATATACCGTTAGCAGGAAACACTCAAATGTCCATATGGCATGCATGAAAAAAAATAAAAAAAATAAAAAAAAATTAAACAGAATGTGTGTATGGGTGTATACAAATATTCACCTCCATTTTTAGGGATATGCCTAGGTATTTGAACATGATGACTCTGCTAGTTGTTAGTTGTGCCTATGAAGAACAGCACCTGACAGCTGGGGTATTTTCCTTTCTTGCCTCTGGACTGTATTAGCAAACATTTTGCCACACCTATAAAATGGTGTTGGAACAAACTACTTTTCCTCAGCTTGCTCTTAATATTTCCCCCTCTGTCACCTCTTCTGATGTGTGACAGACATTTGAGGTCACACACTCAGCTGTTTCATTTCATTCAACACACCCAGGTACTTGGCAAGCACATAGTCTGATGGTAGGGAACATGCAAAGAAACAAATGTATGCTTCACCTCTATGCAGAAAGTCTTTGTCAGTTGCAAAATTCTCATTTCTAAGTTCCAAAAGGGCCTTTCCTGACAGACTGGCATTGCCCAGTTTCACCAAGGGCAGATGTAGCATATACATGTTCCAACCCAGAGGAGAAGGTGAGGTACAAGTGCAGGTGATGACTGCTGCCCCTCAACAGTTGCTGGTGGAAGGAAAATCAGGTGACAATCACAGTGCAGCTGCTCTGTGGTGGCAGCAGGATGCTGCTGGGCACTCTGGCTTTCACTGGATCTGCTCCTCACCTACTGGGACTCCAAAATACCACCTGCAGGCAGCAGGGACAGGATGGGCTGCACCAGTTCTCTCAGGAATACTCAGGTCAGATGATACGTGCATGACAGAGAGCTTCCTGAAACCTGCTTGGCTTTCTAGTGCCCTTTGGATTTGTCTGCTGCTTCCTGCCTATTTTCTTCCCCTCACCACTTCAGTGGTTTTGCTTACTCTCTGTGTAATGTGAAGCAATCTGCCTTTGTAGTTTACAAAAGCCACTTAAACTCTCCTGGCTTAGCTTAGCCTTTATGTTTACCAACAGCTGTAGAGCATGAAAACCTCTCAACATGGTTACTAAATTTGGATTAAAAATATCTATCTGAATTTTTTACATGTTGTGGGTAAAGACAGATAAAGACTAAGATGTTCTTTGTATTGAGAAGCCTGCAGTGAAGGCAACAGAGTTTTAAATATAGACAGGGCCTTTGTTTTAATTTTGACAGCAAAGAAAAAAATGCAGTGACAGTTCACACAGTTTCTGTGTGAAGGAATTGAGGAAGAAGTTGAATGCTCAAGTTAAAACGTAGAAATATGTGTTTCCCTCTTATGTAGCAGAGCAAGAATGGGAAGTTACCGGTGTCTTTTATTTTGCAGTGAATGACACTGTCCCTTCCTGGGCTGAGGCACCTCTGGGCTAAGAACATTCAGACAGGGGAACAGTACCCAGAATACAAGCATCATGTTAAGTTGCTATCATTCACTAAATCTCCCTCAGCATGCTGTTGTTCTACCATGTACAATGCAGCTAGAAGCTTTGGCTATTTTTGAGAATAATTCTTATATTTTTTCTCCAAATTTTTAAATCCTTCATTTTTTCCCCCTTATCACTAACCATAAATTCTGATATACAAACAGGAGGTTTGCTAGGGCCACAATGATCTCTCCACTCAAAACAGCTGGAAAAACAGCAGCAACAACAACAAAACATTAAGATGCGTTACATAATTTTCTATCTAATTTCTACTAGAAACTTGAAAGCTTAATCAGATTTAGTTTTCCCTCTTACAACATATTTCATCTGTCTTGTTTTTATATGTGTTATTAGAAGGATTGAGTTTTAAGAAATTATTTTCCATAAATCTAGTTAGTAAACTGTTCTTGTATCATAGAATGGTTTGGGTTGGAAAGGACCTTAAAGATCCCCTAGTTCAAACTCCCTGCCATAGGCAGGGACACCTCCCACTAGATCAGGTTGCCCAAAGCCCCATCCAACCTGGCCTTGAATACAAGGCCAACCTTGGCCTTGTGGGTTGGGGCATCCACAGCTTCTCTGGGCAACTCTCTCTCTTTGGATTGTTCAAGCAACAAAACTGGTAGCAGTAGCTGCATGAGTAGAATTTACTTCAAAGACATTTTTAAAACCACATTGTGTGTTTTGGATCTCTTTTCTGTCCACAAAATGGAATCCGTGTGACTTGAATGTAAATTAAAAATAGCAAATGATATGATTATAAAGGTCAAAGGTTAGACCACAGTATTACTGACAGTATTACTTTCAGATCTCTTCCTAAATTTAGAGAGAATTGAAAACTTCCTTCTTCTCCATTGAAATTAGTACTACCAGTAGCACATCTAAAAAAAAGTGAATGTATTGAATTTTTCATTCACCATTCTCAAGGTCTTTATCAAGGGTTACAAAGCTGGTGGTGAAGGGCCTGGAACACAAGTCTTGCGAGAAGCAGCTGAGGGAACTGGGGTTGTTTATTCTGGGAAAGGGGAAGCTCAGAGGAGACCTTACTGCTTTCTACAACTACCTGAAGATGTTGGGAGCTGAGGGTCGGCTTTTTCTCACAGGTAACTAGCAATAGAACTAGAGGGAATGGCCTCAAGTTGCACCAGGGGAGGTTCAGGTTGGAGATTAGGAGACATTTATTCTTGGAAAGAGCAGTCAGGCATTGGAATGGGTTACCTAGGGAAGTGGTGGAATCACCGTCCCTGGGAATGTTCAAGGACGTGATGCTTAGGGGTATGGGTGGGTGACATTGGTAGTAGGGTGATGGTCGGACCAGATGATTTGGAGGTCTTTTCCAATCTTAATGATTCTATGATTCTGTGATCTGAAAATGGATTGCTGTGCTGTATAAATATACTATAACTATACTATAACTATAAATATACTATAACTATACTGTATAAATTTAATTTTTCTGGTTTTCCATTTTCATATCCAACAGAAAGAGATTTCATATTGATCAGACTACTCAGTTTTCCTCCTATTTAAAAATATACATCAAATAATAACTTAAGACTTGTTGGAGTTTGGATGCCAAATGTCTTTTTAAAATACTGGAATACCCAAATTACATGTACTTTGCAGTATGGCAATACCAATATTAGGTAATAATGACTTACATGTATGTCCTAGACACAATAAACTGAAGTGGCAGAAGCTTCTGTGTGCTGTTGCCAGCCCCTCAAGAGGTCCTTCACTAATGCCACTAGTGCTTAATTCTGGAGGTCAGTGCTTCTGTGTTTGTTACAAGAAAACATTCCTGTTTTTACCCAGTCAGGACTGCAAACAGCCTTTCAGATCCTGAAAACAAACAAACAAACAAACAAACAAACAAACAAAACTATTTTGAGCCATGAGAAGTTGCATAAAATTAATCACTGGGACTATTGGTTAAATTTTGTGTTCTAGGATTGCGGTGAGTTCCTTGAGGGTTTTTCAATTTGGTTACATCAAAAAACTGACAAATGACTCATTCTTTGTTTCCCAGGAATCTCATCACCATTTCCAGATGAATGATGTTTAACCGAAATCTCTAAACACCTTACATCTACTTTCTGTTTCATCACCTGAATTACAAAGACTTCCAAATTCACCAAACCAGGAACTTGTCCTGGGGAAGAAAAACTGTGTGTGTTTCTGCCTGAATGTATGAAATTTGTGTAAAGTACTTTCAAGTAATAAAAGGCAGCTTCCTCACTCAAGAATTGCAGCCTGCCTGTACCTGCAATGCAGCCACCTCTGTGACTTTGGGTCTCAGCTGACAGCTGAGGCAGCTTCACTTCCCTAGCACAGAGCTGCAGAGACAGATTTCTTACCCTAAAAAAGCTGGGTGTGCTGCACTACTGAAAAATAAATAAATAAATAAATAAAATAATTTCCTGGGGTCTGTGGTTCACTTTGGGCATAGGAAATATTCTTGAAATGCTTTATAAGTACTGCTTGCCTTGCTCTTGTTTCTTTTTTGAACATCCGACAAAAATACAGCCTATATTCCATCCCTGTTACAGGCTTAGAACCACAACAGTGTCAATGAAAAACATAAGCAGTGTTTACACTGGACATTAAAACACCTATCAGTGTACCTAAGATCTTAGCTTGTCAAGTGAATATTAATCTGATCAATTTTCCACCATGTATATAGTCACAAAAAGCAGAACTCTGCTAGGCTTTTGTACAAATAAGATTATGTACACAAGATATGTTGTTAGTATTATCATTGGATGCATACTGTGCATTCACAGAAGGCTGTTTTAATGTGTTTGTAGTGTATCATACCAGACATAGTTGCTGATTTTAAAATAAAGCCTCTTTTTGTTAACTTGCTTAAAACCAAACCTAAAGCTTGAAAATATAGTTACTGTTTCTATGTATGTATTTTTGGCACAAATACAAATCATCCCAGAGCTGATTTTAGAGTATGTTATTTGGTATTCTGCTGACAAAAATGAGCCTGGTTGCTCCATGTTTTCAGCTGACTG
Organism: Aythya marila; assembly: GCF_965140915.1. Classification (NCBI taxonomy): domain Eukaryota; kingdom Metazoa; phylum Chordata; class Aves; order Anseriformes; family Anatidae; genus Aythya; species Aythya marila. The sequence continues at coordinate 109,241,624 of NC_139043.1, forward strand.
GACACAAATCTTCAAAGATGCAGAAGCTGCATAACAATATTTAAGATGACATTGTGCTTGAGGTGGCAAGCCCTGCTCCAGAACAACATAATATCTGGAAAGCTTGCAAGGTTTATTAACCTGACCACGGCACCATGTAATATGTCGTTCTGCCATTTCTTATTTTGCTCTGAGCACATCCAGACATGATACACCCTGGATAACTACATTTTGAAATACAATTGTGAACACAAAATACTCAGCTGGGGGAAGGCATAAACAAGTAAACTATAATTCAGGTAGCCTAGCACAGCCAAATACTGCTGTGCCAGCCATCAAGGACTGGAGATATACTTCAGAGCTATTTAGATGCTCACACTGAATAAGCTGTAACATTGATCTGCGTAAGTCTCTTCCTTGCAAGCAGTCGCTCAAAAGAGACTAGAAAACCTTTTTAGGATTATATCATATATATATATATATATATATATATATATATATTCTGATATGATATATATATATATATCAGTATGTTTTTCTAGTTTCTGATCTGATATATATATATATATATATATATATATATATATATATATATATATATATATATACACACACATAGTTTTAAATCAGATAAAACTCAAAACAGGAATGGAAAACAGGAGAGAACTTGAGGATCCTCCCAGGCCTGTGTGTCAAGATAGAGACAGTCTCTATATCCAATCTTGGTTTCAAACTAACAACTTGGAGCAGATTCTCTGAGTCTTTGTAAGCCACACTACCTTCTCTCAAACCTTTGGAAAAGGTGATTGTTTTTTCTCATCTTTTGTTTTGGCTATGTTTTTGATGCTGCCCTCCCCAGGATTCCTTCACCCTTGTTTTCTGTATTGTTTACTTGCTGGCTCCAGTTCCTCAGTTTTCCCCTCTGTCCGCCCTGTCCTTCACATGGGACGCCTCCCTCGGAGGAGGGCATGTCCAGGAGTTTTTGAGGAAGGTGTTATCTCCAGGAGGAGGAGGCCTACTGCAGCTAGGCTGAGGCCAAGTAGCTTGCCTTCTGCTGTCTTGCCATACACACACTTACGAACGAAATTATCAGAACACCCCCTATACCCATTAAACTCACCTAAAGCTTATCACAATGATAAAATTTTTAACTAAAATAAGATAATTAAAGACTGCCACCTGAAGTCTAAAAATACACCAAAGCTTAAAGTAGCTTAGCAGTTGTACCATAACAGTACATACTGGCACATCTCAGAGCTTCTTTCTCAGATGGAGCTGGACTGTAGGGCAAAGGGAGTTAACAGCATTGCCAGGCAGACAGTAAAAGTAGAAGATAACTCCTTTTCAAGTATCCTTGCATTCCTCCTTTTCCCCCAGACATATGTGCTCATAAGCAATGATTCCTGAACTGTGGTCATGCAAGTTTTTTAAGCTCTCTTCTCACATGTCTGCAGGTTCCAAAAGGCACAATACCCTGGTGCAGAAGACACTGGGATGTATGCCACACTCAGCATTTTGGTGGTGCATACTCATGAAGTTTGTGAGTAAATCCTGGATTATACCAGAGCGGCAAGACACCAAAATTGAGTGCTACAGTGTATAATCTCAGTTTAAGGCAAACAAATGAATAAAACTTTCAAACATATCAGAAACCAGTTCAGCTTTATTGAGTGTAAGGAGACAGCCCTAAAAACTAACTTAACCATGAACAGAGAGCTCATCTGTTTAAAATTTATGTTTGGAAAGGTTAACTTCATGTGGATCAGATGCAGGAAAGTCATGGTAAATTAGAGACTGTAGGCTGTTTCTGAAAAGAGACTGAGTTTCTACCTTACAACTTGAGGAACATTCTCTCCACCTGTGCTCTAGTCACAACAGGGCCGTCCAAGACTGAAAGCCACATACCTGACCCAGTACAGATGTGGGCCTGGACTGATCCTTGCTGTTGTAGATAGGCCCTGAGGCACTGAATACCATAGGACAGCACAAAGCATGAACACGCACAGCAATCAGACAGACTTCACATACAGGTCTACCAGGGGTTCATCTGGCTTGGGCACCAACCAAGCAAAACCACCTTTCCCACATCAGTCACACCTGAAGAGAATTTGGTTTGTATAATCCAGAATAGCAAAGGCCAAGAGAGAGAACGTTTGCCTTTTAAATACATCAACTGTGCAAACACTGCAGACAAACATCTGTTTAAGTTTAAAATTAACTTTTGATTGAAGACAGGCATAGACTGGGTTCAGATAAGCTTGGGTATGAACATGTGAAATGTAAAGGTCTCAGCAGCTGCTTGGTGGGATTTGCAGACAGCTGCTGAAGGGAAGGAAGGAGAGGGCATGAGGAGGACAAAGCTGTACTAAAACTATATCTTTGCAGACTATTGTTAGGGATGAATCAAAAAACAAAACAAGAACATGAAGAAAGGGAAAAGTTGACAAAGGTTAAGACAAAATAGACCAGCCTATAAACAGTTTACACTCTGCCTACTGTACAAGCCATACAAGTCAATAGATATATTTTGCTAGGATTGGAAGACTAAAATAAGAGAGATAAAAAAAATGGTTAATGTATAAACACTATTAGTCCACAGAAGAGTGTAAAGCGTCAATGAATGTTCAGGGATTTAATTACTCAGAAGCTGTTGCCACTTAGAAAACCATAAACCTTATGTGGCAAAAGGTGAATATAGTGGGGTTTATTTTGTGTAAACAGAGTGGTACAAACTGTTTCACTATACTAAAATCCTGTTTTCCTTAGGTTATTCTCTTTTTCAATACCTTGAGAAGTTTCAGTGGCTAGTTTGTAAATATCTGATTTTGTTGCATATTGAGGTGAAAGCTTGATTTTTGTTTTGTAAGGGAAGGAAATCAAAGCAAAGGCAACAGGACAGCCACCCTATCAGCTCTGACAATTTGGATCTGTTGAACAGTTTTGTGGAGCATGTAGGAAGAGTAGAGCTTCTCTCTGAAGATATGTTAAGTACACACGGAAATAAATTCTGTGGAGATAAAAGTGAGGAAGGGGCTTCTGTTGCTGTTGCTTTAGGCTTTTACTTGTTTGGGCCTCTTTCTCTTGCTGGTGATGAGTTCTGGGGACTACTGCTCAGGTGTTTCTTTGTTTTGTAGCTCCAGCTAAGAGGATGCAGCCTTCCCCATTGCTCATTGAAATCCAGCTGTTCTGTCTTTTTATTTTCTATGTTTCTAGAAGTAAAATCAAAAGTGCAGATTGAGAATAACTGACAGACATGACAATCTGTCATTTTGCTGCTGTTTTTCAGAGGAAATGCTATCTTAAGTGACAACTAAAGAATCTTTACTGTTTGGGCAAGTGTGTGTAAGTTTGGAAGTAGGTGAGTGCATATGGATCTTTTTATGTCAGATATTACATTTTTTGAAATAGCCTTAAGATATGTATCTACATCAGTGGACCAGCATAGCTATTGGCCCATCATGAATTTGTGATAAGAATCATAGAATGGCTTGGGTTGGAAGGGACTTTAAAGATCACCTGGTTCCAACCTCCCTGCCATAGCTGGATATGACACCCACTAGATCAGGTTGCTCAAAGCCCCATCCAGCCTGGCCTTGAACACCTCCAGGGATGGGGCATCCATAACTTGGCAACTTGTGCCAGTGCTTCACCGCCCTTACAGTGAAAAATTTCCTCCTAATCTCTAGGCTAAATCTATCCTTTTTTAGTTTAAGACTATTACCCCTTGTCCTTGCCCTTTACTCTACCCAAGTTCTTCTCCATCCTTTTTATAGCATTGGAAGGCCACAATGAGGTTTCCCTGGAGCCTTCTCTTCTTCAGGCAGAACATTCCCAGCTCTCTCAGCCTTTCTTCAGAGGAGAGGTGCTCCAGCCCTATGATCATCTCTGTAGCCCTCCTCTGGGCTCACTTTAATGGGTCCACATCTTTCTTGTTCTGGGGGTCCCAAACCTGTACACAGCACTCCAGCTGGGGCTTCACAAAGGCAAAGTAGAGGTGGAAAATAACCTCCCTCACCCTGCTGGCCAGTCTTTTGATGCAACTCAGGATGCAGTTGGCCTTCGGGGCTGCAAGTGTTCGCTGCTGGCTCATGTCAAGCCTTTCATACACCAGAACCCCCAAGTATCTCTCAGCAGGACTGCTCTCAATGAGTTTTTCTCCCAGTGTGTACTCCACTAAGAATGAGAAATGCTTTCTGTTTGGAACTGAAAAAAAGTCACCCATGAGAGTGCAGAAGAGATGTGCTCTAAACAATAAAGAGAGGAAGCTGGAACAAAGACGTAAACATGCCAATGAACTTGAATATTTTTTGTTTTCTTTGGCCAGATGGTTTGACAGTCTGTAGCATGTTTTTGATTCTAGAAATGAACCTTCTTCTTGGATTTTTTTTTTTTTTTTTTCTGGGAGGGATTAAGATTTTTATTTATTTAATTAGTTATGGAACTTGGAAAATCAAAAATATTTTTATTTGATTGTGATTGATACTTATTACATTTGGATAGGAGAAGTTGTACAAGATCACATGCTTTGCAGTTTCTTCAGCTGTGATCTATGGGCATACTGGTGCACTAAACTTCTGCACTAATGAAGAGCTGGAAAAGGTGTTGCTGACCTCTTACTAGCATGAGAGAGTTAGCCTTGTAGCTCTTAAAGGCATATAGTATATCCCAGCAATCCACCTTCAGCAAGGACAGAGATCCATAGTGAAATAAACTGTATTTGGCCTTTCTGCACTGCAAAGAGCACTCAGTCCTGCAGGCTTCTACAGTTAGCCTAGTGCTTGCCAGATTACAGTACTTCTGTTTTTCTGAAATATATTGCCATCATTTATGTATGTGATGAGAAATGTTACTATTGGTTGATTAAGTGTTCCTTTCTGACTCTGTACATAGAGATATCCTGAGATTGAACTGCCAGGTACTGTAAGTGTGCTGCTTAGATATTACAGTGGTAGGGAACTTAAATATCTAGAAAGATCCCTGATAGATGATATGCTCTGCAGATAAAACCCTGCCAAATTCTATTCAAATGGCAAAGAGATAATGTGAATATGAGTCTAATGAAGGAAGGCTAGAGTTGCCATAATGCATGCAGGTGCAATTGCTCCAAATATCTCTTAAAATCCATTTTCCTGCCAGTGCTTGTTCTTCCTTTAAACAGAAGTTAATACTCTGCTGACATTACTGAACTCCATCATGCTCATTATCTCAGGCTAGTATTTAGATCAGGTTTTTGGAGGTGAAAAACCAATTCATTAACTCTATTGTGTCACTCAATGACTTCCCGCAGAGTGATCATAAGTCAGATGGTGGGTGCCATTGCTGGAAGATAAAAGACAGCTATAAAGTAGGAAGACAACTGGTATAAATTGGAAAAATAGGAAAGAAAAAAAAAAAAGGAAAGAAAGAAAGTAATGATAAAAACAATTACTCTATAGCCTTTAATTTCATTATAAAGGATATTCTTTGTTTAATGTTTTAAGTACGTTATTTAAATAACAGTATATTTGAGAGATTTGGGAGAGTTTCAGATAGAGAGCAGAAGTGGCTGTTGGTTGGCCATTTCTTTTTGACTTAAATAAAATAAATAATACAGCAAAAAAAAATAACAGAACATATAACATAGCAATTGCTGTAAAAATGAGTTAAAATTGGAAAATTTAAAGATACATGTGTTGAAATGCCTGCATATACTGACTTGCCTTGGCTTAAAGGCAGAAAAGAGTGTTTGGAAAATTATTATATTTTCAAAAGGATGTTATGAAACTGTTTAAAATTCTGTTAAAGAAAGCATTTTATGTGATTTTATTTTTTTAATATTATTACCTAAAAAAAAAAAGTAAAAATAAATGAAAGAAAAAAAGTGTTTTACAACACTTTTTTTTTTTTTTTTTTTTTTTTTTTTTTTGTCTGGGATAAAAACATTTTTTTAACGATTTTTATTTTGTGGTGAGTAAATTCCTGCTGCTGCTGATTATCAATGGAACATGAAGCTTCTCAGTTTGGACATAGGAAACAAACAACTGAAACTACTTCTTATGCTTTCATTGATTTTTTTTTTCTAATCTAAAAAATATTTCCATTATGAGCCTTTTCAAGTGTATTTTGCAACTACTTCACTTGAAGAAAGAGTGTCAAACAAGGAAAGCCTTGGTTAGAGATCTTTACTCCTTTAGTTCAGGTTTCCTGTACCTGTTGCCTAACAAAACCCTGGGAGATAATCTGTGTGCCTTCTTTTTTTCTCTTAAACTACAAAAAAACAAAGGGGAGGGAGGACTTTTAACAATATCAAATCATAGGGCTTCTGTAAGCTTCAAAGCACAAAGAACAAAAGGCTATTAAAAAAAAAAAAAAAAAAGAGCTTGGAAAGCAGTCTTGCAAAGAAATCTATAATAGCCTTTGAAGAATGAGGTAAGCATGTGCACTGGTAACAGTCACGTCTAGCCAGTCTAGCCAGCAGAGTGAGAGCTACGGTGTCCACATCAGTCATGGGCTATTGCTCCAATTGGTTGTTACTGGATGCTACTAATTGAGCCTCCTAGTTAGAGAAGAATAAGAAAAGTACATTTGTAGAACAATGTCAGTAGTAAAACACCTAAACATGCTATAAAATCTTTTAGGACTTCAGTACCTTTCCATAAACATGCATCTTTGGTTTATTGCACTGGGATTTCTAGCAGGTTGTGTCTATGAGATATAAACAAATATGAAAACAACAGCTGTTTATCAGTGACAGTATGAAAAGCAGCTTCACAACTCTTCTTCCTTTCAAAGTCTTGAGCTGTCCAAAAATGGGACTTAGGAACCTTAAAATCTCTTTCAGTTTCTGATCTATTCAAACCCTCTTACTCCAATAAATCCTATTTTTTTCCCATTAATTCATTCATATTCATATTCATTAATATTAACAAGCAGGAATGTAGTTCTCAAACTGGGATAAATGAAAGAAGAAATAAATTTCCTTTACTCCTAGCTGGTTTAGAAACAACTATCTTCCCTTCTTAGCTCTGTGCCCACTTCAGCTAACCTTTTTTAATGCTAAGCTATTCTTACCCTAAGTGAGAATCCCCATCACATCTTCTTTATAGATGAAAGACACAATAGAAAGAGGACCCAGAAGAAAGAAATGCTTTGTCGGTATCAATCTCTCTATTATTCATACTGTTAGTTCTTGACAAATTTGACTCCTCTTACTGTGTTATCCTGCAACATCCTTTGCTCTATTTTTCTTCTGGATTGAGGCAGTCTTCACAAAATCTTTCATTATTTTTAACCCATTTTTATTCTTTTCTCCCCCATCTCACTCCCTGCAATTATAGGCTATGCTCGCTTGCAGTATTTTCTGATATTAACAGACTGGTTGATTTTTTTTCATCAAGTAGCAGCTACGTAATTGGAGACCAAAGAGTCACTTAATATAAAGATCACTGGGAATCATAAACCATTTTCATCTTGACCTTTTCTACCAAAACATTAGCTTCTGAGTCAGCCTGCTTTGAAGCTACAGAAGCACTGCATATTGTGTTGTTGATTTCTGACTTCAAGCAATTCTTTTCTTCCATTTCTTCATATTTTTAGCATCTGAAGGCTGAAATTTTACAATATGCTATTGCTTTTTTTTTTTTTTTTTATGGGAACAAATGTTAGCACATCAAAAGCTGACTGCTTTTAGTGTGTGTCACTTGAGATCACTAAAAAAGAATACTTTGTATGTCTCCTTATTGAATCATAAACCGTGGGTGCTGCTAAAAATACTTTTCACAAAAGTTCTGGGATCAGTCACTTGAGCATTACTTCACAGATAAGCAAAACCCATAAATCCATCTACTCAAAAGCAAGAGACTAAAGATCAATATTAACCAAAAGTTTATAGGGGTATACAATCAAAACATAGTTGTTCACAGAATCACAGAATCATCCAGGTCGGAAGAGACCTCCAAGACCAATGAGTCCAACCTCCGACCTAACACTAACAAGTCCTCCATTAAACCATATCCCTAAGCTCTACATCTAAATGTCTTTTAAAGACCTACAGGGGTGGTGACTCCACCACTTCCCTGGGCAGCCCATTCCAATGCCTAACAACCCTTTTGGTAAAGAAGTTCTTCCTAATATCCAACCTAAACCTCCCCTGGCGCAACTTTAGCCGATTCCCCCTCGTCCTGTCACCAGGCACATGGGAGAATAGACCAACCCCCACCTCGCTACAGCCTCCTTTAAGGTGCGATAAGTTTGCCCCGAGCCTCTTCTTTTCCAGACTGAACAATCCCAGCTCCCTCAGCTGCTCCTCGTAGGACTTGTTCTCCAGACCCCTCACCAGCTTCGTTGCCCTTCTCTAGACTCAAACACAGTACTCAAGGTGCGACCTCACCAGAGCTGAGTACATGTTCTATGCAGCCAAGTTCTATGCAGCTCATCTATGTTTTCTTATACAGGTTATGCATTCTCCCTATAAGTTATCAAGTATTTGTAATAATGTACTTTTGCATACATATGTACTTGAATTGGTCACTTCCCTTTCTCTGTTTAGATGCTAGTCATCTAAACAGAGTGGAGTGCTTTCTGCAGCAATACAATCCTCTCAGACAACCATAAAATCATTGTTTCTTTGGAAAAAAAAGTTTTGAATTTCTATGAAAGTAGTTCATACCAGCTTTCTGTTCTTTGGTTAGTAGAAGGAGGGGGAGGGGGGTTACCATAGAGCCATTTAGTAGATATACATAAGGGCCACAGCAACTCCCCTGCCATTTTAGGTGTGCATCTGTATAAATTCACATCCCATTAAAGCATATAACTACTTCATGATCATATAGATATAGCTGCAGGCAGGGTCAGCTTCCTCTCAGGGCTCATATATAGCCTGCAATGTAAAGTATACGTTAATAGTTTGAAAGACTCCTGTTTTCCACAATAAAAATTCCCTGTCCTGCCAACTGGCTGGGGATTTTCACTGCTGTGTTCAGAGGCACTCACTGAATTTAATGAACATCTGGGGGTAGGAAGGAGGGTGCAGTAAGAACAAACACTTCAGTAAATTTAGCAGGAACAGCCAAAACAGACTTTCCAGAACTTTGTTTAGTTTGTCATTCATCAATTGTTGTCTGATGCAATAAAGAAAAGGAATATATTAAACATTTAAAATAGGGCTGCTAAATTGCCACCTAGTGGTCTTCTAATGAAGTTAATATGTGTGGCATGCTGATCAAGGTGAAAAACCACCAGGAGGTCTGGTAAATTACACATACAAACTATACATGTAAACTACGCATACATATAAACTATACGTATATACATATTGTTGCACACTTACCCCTTGCCCATGACACATTAATGGGACATAATTTCTGAGCCGGCACAAGACATCACTGCTGGAAGTGCTGGAACAGTGTGCAAGTTTGCACAGGGCTTGGACAATGTACTAAAAGAGAATCTCTAGGCCAATCAGCCAGTCTGCACCTATGGTAAAAGATGCTGTCATTTAAAAGCCTTAGCCTTCTATCTACATTTCATGTAGATTTTTGCTTTTTAACCAAAAAATTAAAAAAAAAAAAAAAAGGAGAAAAAAAAAAAAGGCAACTGTTTTGATATACAAGTAAACAAAATGTTTTATTGGTAAATGAGTAAACAATTAGGATTTTTGTCTTCCCAAGGCTCAATCAGCTCTAGTGTAGGAAGCTCTTTGCTCTGCTAGGGTATTCTCCCACCTTCTAGTTTCACTCTGCCTGAGCCATATGTTCATCAGCATGTGCTGTTTACACAGAGCTGAGCAGATGGGAAACAACTAAGGAGCACAAGTTGAACAATAAGTTTTGCAGTTCTGCTTTTGTGATTAGTCACGTAGGTCTGCTCAGCAGCTACTACAGGAGATTGGAAAAAAAAATCAATATGATGAACTGCATAAACAAAGTCTTTAGGGATTAATGAATTTTCAGTTATCTTACCAATAATCAGCTTGGGGTGCAGCAGACTGTGTTTGCCAAAGATGATGCTCACAGGAGGTGGAGGCCTTGAGTTGGGAAACAGTCATGTAGCGGGGGATGAAGGCTACATCTCTTGGTGAACACATCAGTTGTGTCAGAGATAAGTCACTCTGTGGCAGTAGAATCCAAATGATTCATCTTCCTCCTCCATTCTGTCACCAGCTGGGATGTAGTGCAGTTAGCAGCTGAAGAAGAAACATCAGCCTGGGAAGACAGGCTGAGAACCCACATCGCACATTCACAGAATAAAATCATAGAATGTCTCAGGTTGGAAGGGACCTTAAAGAGCATCTAACTCCAATCCCCCTGCCATAGGCCAACCACTAGATCAGGTTGCCCACAGACACATCCAGACTGGTCTAGAACACCAGGATGGGGCATCCACAACTTCTCTGGGCAACCCATTCTAGTGCCTCACCACCCTCTGAGTGAAGAATTTCCTCCTAATCTCTAATCTAAATCTCCCCTCTTTTAGTTTAAAACCCTTCCCCCTTATCCTGTCATTATCAGATTGAGCAAAGAGTTGCTCTCCATCTTTTTTATAAGCCCCTTTTCTGTATTCAGTGCTAGTCATTAATCCCGATTATCATCAGCTTACAATGAGCTCAGGAATTTTTGTGTGAGTTTTGGGGATTAGAGACCTATAGCTGTAGCCTAAGGGTTTAGTTAGACATTTAGTTAGAATCCAACTCATCTGTTTCTTAGATGACTAGATAACTTCTCCAGCTGGGGCTTGTCCAGATCTGGGGATTGTCCAGAGGGAGACAATCACCTCCCTCACCCTGCTGGCCACTCCTCTGGTGATGCAGCCACCAGAAGCCCCAAGTCTCTCTCCACAGGGCTGTTCTCAGTAAATTCCTCACCAAGACTGTGCTCATGTCTGGGATTGCACTGACTCAGGTGCAGCACCTTGCACTTGGACTTGTTGAACTTCATGCAGTTTATATGGGCCCACTTCTCCAGCCTATCCAGGTCCCTTTGGATGACATCTCTTCCTTCTTTGGTATCAACTGCACTGCTCAGGTGTCATCTGCAAACTTGCTGAGGGTGCACTCAATCCCATCGTCTATGTCAATGATGAAGATATCAAAAAGCACCAGTCCCAAAACAGAGCCCTGAGGCTCATCACTGATCTCCACCTGGACATAAAAGCCATTGACCACCAGTCTCTGGATGCAACCATTGAGCCAATTCCTGATCCACTGGATGGTCCACCCTTCAAATCCATATCTTTCCAGTTTAGAGATGAGAATGTCATGTGGGACCGTATCAAAGGCCTTACAGAAGTCCAAGTAGATGACATCAGTCAGTCTTCCCTTGTTGACTAATGCAGTTACTCCATCACAGAAGGCCACCAGATTGGTCAGGAACAATTTACCCCCAGTGAAGCCATGCTGGCTGTCCCAGATCACCTCCTTGTCCTGCATGTGCCTTAACATTGCCTCCAGGAGAATTCTCTGAGGTCCTGGGTAGTTTCAGGTGTTGCATAAGTACAAAATTGGTTTTAGGATGCTGCATAATCCTAAAGCTTAATCCTGACCAAAGCATGTTCTCTGGCAGACCACTGGTCCTTGATTACGGTGTTGGTACTTTTCATGTCTCCTGTCCTCTCATGATGAGCTGAAAGCCCCAATAGCAAGGGTCATCACTTCCCACATCAACTAGTTGAGGAAGAGAAAACAAACAGGGGTTGAGGAATGGATAGGACTTGTGTAGTAATAAATATATTAAACTGAATAAAGGAATATTGTCTTCCCACACTTCAGGTTTTGTGCCTGAAGTACAGTTCACCATATATAGTATGTTATATGATTCTGGTTTTTCCTTTCATATCACTTTCAGCCTGGCTGACCTTAACCTGTTCCAGGATACAGTCTGATCCCTCAACCCAGCCCCCTCCTCCCTTCCCCCCTTTTATTTTTAAGCTTTGTAGATCAACTACAATTCTCTTAATTTGCTTCACATTGTACTTTTTGTTGTTGTTCAGGATTGATTTAAATTAGCACTTTGTTTCTCTTTGTTTTACATATATGATTTGCATACTGTTTTGCTTTAAAGAAATATAGATTGCTTCAATAGTGTCTGACCTCACTCAATTAACTTAATCGCCGTTTATTTCAATGAAATTCTCTGTAGAATGAATAGTTACATCTTAGCTGATTTACTATTTTTTCCAAGACCGCAGCTCCCGTTTTTTTTTTAGATATTATGGAAGTACATTAATAGACAAAGCTGTATACACTTCTCAAACTGATATGCCACTAATTCAAAACACCTAGCATAACAAAAAGGCATATAATTGAAAGTCAGTTTACTCCTTAATGCACTCTGGGTGATTTGTTCTTTAAGGAACATACAATAAAAAGTGAAAGGTAATCAATACAATACTGTTTGAGAAACTGAGAAATTATTCAGGGACAGAATGTCAGATAAATGCAAGCAGTATCTCTAACAAATAAATGACCTGTCCCTCAGAAGTTTGTAAGCCACAAAATAGAATCTATATGGCAATTATTTATTAGAATTGTAATGTGTGTCATTTCCCCTTGCCTTTTCTGAACTCTCATTTTTATTAGGATTAGCTTTGACTATGGGATTTACCATAGAGTCAATCTGACATTGTCCTGCCTGTCCCTCACTACTTTTACCCCCCCTCCAAAAAAAAAAAAAAAAAAAAAAAAAAAAAAAAAGAAAGTAGCCTTGTGATTTTTCAGACCCTGTTCAGATTGCCATACCAAATGGCAGACACATAATTCTGGAGGACATGTATTCAATTTCTGGGGCCTCATACATGAGGTAGGTAGTACTGCATGTCTTAAAATACATCTCTTGGCAGCTTCTGCTGATGTTTGCAGGTATGAAGTTCTAGATCCTCTTGTCTCATCCCTACATCTGGTGTTCATGGTTTCAGACCACATTGGATGGATCATTCACTACATCTTTTACTTGATGTTTATATATACATTTCCATAAGTACTGAATGTTTCTAATAGGAAGAAAACATAGTCCAGTGTTACTGTGCTAACCTTCAGTAAGAGAAGTAACTATCCAATTGCAGTGTGTGGAGAATGTGTGGCAGCTTCAGGGTGGTGAATGCTTACTCTGCACTAGTTCTGAACTGGTACATTGTCTCAGCCTCTTCCTCAAGGTAATGCAGGTTTTACTCAGTTGAGAGCAGTCAGAATGAACTTGTGTCCCCCAAAGAAAAGAAAGAAATAAACAAAACCCACAACTTGTACCCATATGTGAAGATACGTTATGTGGGGGAAGATATCTGCACTAATTGGAAAAGAGCTGGCTTAAGACTTTAGTGCAGGCAAACACTTAAAAATGGACAATAGCTTTCTCATCTAATTAGCATATCTCAGGTGAACTGCCAAAACATGCTTCTATATGAATCATATAAATAATAGATGAGGTCTTAAAGGCATGGACAGGTCATTCCCAAGAATAGAACAGCCATAACCTAAAATAAGATTTTTGTTTGAATGTGTAGAATGGTTTTCAGTCAAATAGATGTCGAAGTTGAAACAACTGGGTTTTGTTTTATTTGTTTTAATCATTTTCAATTAAAAAATGTTTGTAGGGGAAACAAATTTGACCTTTCGCAAGCAAGTATTTTATTTATTTATTTTGACCACGTGTGCGTGTGTGTATGTGTCTCTCCCCCAGGAATAATACCAGCTGGGGATACTGAAGTCAATTCCCCCTGCTTTTCCTTACATGAAGCTGGTATTTATAATGAGCCTCCAGTCAGCTCTGTCATGTTCAAATGAACTTTCTGAATTATTGTTGTTCGCCTGATTTCACAATCAGCCCTTTGCAACACACAGCACTGTCACAAGCAATCTGACCAAAGGCAAAAAATTTCTTTAATGTCTAGATCGGTTTATGCTGGATAATCTCAACACCTTTCAGCACCAGTAGTATTTAAATACAGCTGAAGTGAAACAAAATAGTGTCTCTGAATTTTCAAAAAGTCTTGTGCATCAGCTCTTTCTCTTTTGCTGCAATCCTGTAAGTAATATTTTCTTTTTCTTTTCTTTTATGTCTGGTTTATACTTTGTGTCTTGTCTTGGGCGTGAAGGTTAGGATGTTTTAAGACTGATGGTCTTTGACATAGAAAAGTGACTTCTTTGTTAAAAAGCCAGTAGATTTATAAAGCTATATATAAATAGTTTTGTTTTGTTTTGTTTTGAATGGGGCCAAGAAAATTTAATAATGTATCTATCCAGTATATCCCTACTTTCTCATTGATGTTGATCGAGAGCCCTTGTCTTTTGGAACATCACAGGAATAAAATGGGCAGAGACAAGATCTTTACTTGCAACTTGAAGTCCATTTCCAATTCCCACTTCATATATATTTTTTCTTTACTTTTCCCTGACTAGCTCCACTTCCCAGTTTTCCAAAGGAAATGGGATTGAGATGCAAGGGTGGAGAAAGAAGGTTGTCTATGCCCATTCTTCATTCAGCACTTTTTCAATAATTTTTTCATCCTTTCTTTTACAAAAAATAAAAGATACAAATGAAAACCTTCCCAACACTTGCCAGGCAAATTCTTTTTCCAATATGAATATATGCTGGAATAAAATATAATGTTTCCACCATGGGGTTTCTGTGAAAGTGCTAAATAAAGATGGAGACAGATTCACAGCAGCTCTTTTTATATAAATGTATTGGTATACGAAGTGTTAACAAGGTTTAATAAATAAAAAAATAAAAATTCATTATGTCCAGCAGCAACAGAGCCGTTCAATTGCCAGGATGAAGGCTTAGATGAGCTCTGAAAAAATGCTAGACATAGGCCATAGGCAACTGATGTACATTAGCAGGAGAAATCCTTTTTCTTTTTTTCTTTTTTTTTTTTTTTGTCATCTGATTATTCTTTGTGAAATATGAGCCTTAAATTCTTAATGAGGCCTGTGATTTCTTTCTAGTCTTATGATAGCATAATTCTGATTTTAATTCTTCTTCAGCACTGACAGGAGTTTTACATGTTCCCAAGGCAGCACAGCTAGTCCATGGCAAGGCTGGAATGGCTTTGTGCCTCTTTAAAGATGCACTGAATAAAACCTCACTGTTACTCCCAGCCATTTGCCACAAGGGTTACACAGGCTGCACATAGCTAGCAAAGCACTGTCACTGAGGTATAAATCACAGAACAAGAGAAGATGCTTTCCCAGCTGTTAACTTTGCATCTAACTTGGCCGTGTTTCCTGTGCTCTAACTTGATATAAAATCTACGCACCAGCAGAGGGCATTGCACGCCTCAAGAAAATACAGATTGCGAAACGATTGCAAAGGAAGGGGATATTTTTCTGACCTTCTGAGGACATTGCATGTTTTAGAAAGCTAAACAAAAGCTTAATTGAAACTGAAATTTCCCCAGCACAGGTTCTAACAGATATTTCTCAAGTGCTCATTCATTCTAGTAGCTCTTTCACTGGGAAAAACAATAAACGAGTTAGTTTTCACTTGTAAACAAGAGGTGAAACTCAGTGAATAGAACTGAAACCTTATTTTCCCTTCTCAGCAACTGAAACTGAGCAGAAACTAAGAGCATGCTTATTTTTAACCTATTCATGGGATAGTTTTTGTTTTCTTCTTTCCTGCTGCTTAGCTGACAACACTGCACCCTTTTCTCCTTAGTGAGCCACATTCTCACCTTGTCTCTGTGGATTTTGCTTTATTAGCATGAAGTAGAACTGAACTCCATCAGCTGAGGAGGCAGCCTTTGAACCTGGCTAGTCAAAAAGATCAGCCAGAGCTGGCAGTACATATTTCAAATAAACAGCAATAGAAAAATAAATCTTGCATTCCTTGTACAGGCCTTCAGCCTTTTACACAGATCCTGGATATAATAATAATATTATTAATTATTTAGAGGGGGAAATTGTCTCAGCTTGCCTTTTCATCTTTAGATTTGAAAAGAAGTTCTCTTACAAATGTTTTTCTACCACATAATTTCTCACTACTTGGTATCAGTTGCATTTCTGTACTGGGGGTTTTTCAGTTAGAAGCAGATTCCTCAGACAAAGCACTACAACAGAAGAGCTCATACACTAATGCCTCAGTGCATAACTGTGTTACCAAATAATCTAATACATACTTTTTAACTGTGACCTACAATTAATTTTAGTAAAATGTTCTCTTTGAAAAACAAAAAAACAACAGCAACAACAAAAAAAAACTGAAGGAGAAGAAACTTTTTAGTTCAACCCATCAGATAAAATTTAGAAACAACTGAGTACTTCTGAAACATGCTAAAACAAAGCTTATTGAATAAACTGCATAAAATAAAATATTTCTTTCCAAAATAATATTCAATTATCATTGAGGTTGCTGACAAAACTGTTGTTATGCAAGAAAGCAAAAAAATAAAATACAGATGAGACATCAAACAGTGAGAATTAAAATTACTTCAGTGGACTGCATTTTTTACACAATGTTATAAATGAAGTCTCAACTCAATCTGAATTTAGTAATATTTATAAAAGGTATAAAAGGCAAGTAAACAGCGCTGGGTGCGCGGGGAGTCTATGCTCCACCAACACGCACACATGAACATCAAAATTTCTAAATATACAGAACATTGCTTTTACATACTAAACCCGCACATATGTACAATCAGAAAAGGAAACAAACAATCCTATAAGTCCCATGACTTAACAGTCTCAATTTTCCATTCCTTTTCTTGATTACAAACAAGTATCCATTTTCCATTCCCTTTGAACAATATGTCTTGCTTTAAGGTGTCAAGCAACTCGGCCTTCGGGCCTTATGCATCCCGTTCTTCCCGGATCGAAGAAAAGCATATCCATCTCCTTTTCAAGGCCAATAGGGCCTGGGTCAAAAGGCACGTCCAGGTCAGCAGGGGGCGGAACAGCAAAAGCCTGCGATGGCTGTAGCAGCAGAGGGGCCGATGGCGTAGCAGTCGGATCAGTAAAGGAGCCCGCAGCTCCCTCACCGTCTGGCAAGCCACACGTTTCTGACTGTGGCCCCACATGGCTCTTTAAGGCCTCAGAGATTGCTCACCAGGTGCCGAGCAATCCCGCTGCAACCTTGTCGTTTTTAGTTGCTGAGTCCCACACCCCGACCTCAATTTGGTCCCATATTTCAGGCTCATAAACTGTCTGTTAATAAGGAGAATAAGCTGTAAGGTTACCAGGACAGTCTTTGTTCCTAAGGACGTATGATTCCCCATAATGTGCAACCGTTTACCAGCGAGGGGCAGTTGTGTGCGTGGGTCCGCTTCTCTCAGCTGGAGCTTCTTTCCAGCTCCAGTGTGCCCGTTTCCAGCGACTTTCTGTACGAGCTTCTCTGAGCAGTTTGCTGACTTCGGCTGAACCCATCTTCATGAGGCGATCAATGTGCCTGGTCTCCGTTCTGCCAGCCTGTTCCTTTTCATTCCTTCTTTCTACTTCTTTATTGATGACATAACTTCATCGTGTTGCCTTTTCTTTTCTTTTTTTTTCTTTTCTTTTTTTTTTTCTTTTTATTTTGAGGGCAGGCTCCCCTCTTATACCCTTCTCCCCACAGCAGTCCTTTTCAAAACAACTTTTCATTGGTCAAACAACTTTGAATATAATAGCAACAGCAAACACCCAGAAACTTCCATGCCTTAACGACTGGAGAACAAGCAACCCGAGACTGCATGGAGTCTCCTGAATCACCCTTCTTTGTTCCCTCTTTTACATTCCTGATGGCCTCATCGTTAAGAGTCTAATGTTATCATTAACCACGGATCTTGCCGACCCCCATGGTCACACTCTCAAATCTCCCCCTTCTTTATTAATATCAACCACTTTCTCGACACGAATTTCCATATATATATATTTCCATTCCATATATAACAACAAGGATGTAAAGAATATAACAACCAATGATATTTTTATTATACAAAGCATTCCAGCTCTTCAAGTTCATAGATGAGTATCTAACTTTAGATCTTAGAAGGTGAACATATCATAATTGTTATTTGTTTATAATGCAAGGATGTACAGTGACTTAAATCCATTGCTTGGATATTACAATTCCTTTGGGTGATTTCCAAGGTGACTTACAAAATGTTATTACTTGGAAATATGCACTCACTTGCCTGTTTATACAGTGTGGTTTTTTTTCTTTACCTGAATACTAGAGCAGCAAATTAGTAGCTTATAATAATGTGTATATTGGAAATCTACCTCACATTTGGAAGTACAATATTTGAATTTAAGTCCAGTCCTAAAATTAAAATACTATTTTCTTTTGCTTTAGAAGACCATAGGAAAAATGTTTTTCCAATAAAAAGATAAATGCCCAGAGACATGTATGGAAGTGGCACACAAACACTCTTGGTTGTGCTTTCCTTCTGCCCCTTTCAAAACTCAGTAAGACATTTTGTCAGTCTTAGGTGGGAAAAGTCGTTTGTCCAACTAAGCCTAAAATTAACTTTCAGCACCATCTAAGCAAATGAAAAAGTGCTTTGGCTTTAAGCTGACTAATGTTTAGTAACTTCTGTCCACCAAGCCAGTAAGTTAAGAGAGTGAAAGCTCAGTTCAAAGCCCAATTATTGGAAACGGGCCATGCTGTCTCAGTACAAAATTTTCTGCAGGTGCTTAAACTGAGCTCTGAAAACAGAATAGAAAACAGAACTTGTGCTTCACGTTGCAAGGAAGAAGTGGCAGGAGGCCTTAAAAATACCTTATATTACCTACTCCTTTTTTTGCACTTTTTTTTTTTTTCCCCTCAAAAAAAGTCAGCTGCATATCACAAACACCATGCAACCCATTTGCCATTCAAAAAGGTTAATTTGCCTCATGCCATGCTTCTTAAGTAAAAACTTTTGCAGCAATTATACATAGAAGCTAATTATGGATGAGATAAATTTGCATCCATATATTAACTAGTAAGAAAATTAGTGAAAAAAAAATTGCTTTCTAGCCAAAGGTCGGCCTTCAACAAAAGTTATGAATAGTTATTGTTAACATGTAATTATCAGGTTATTTATGAATGTGTTTTTCTTGGGGGGGAAGACTTTTTTTTTTTTTTTTTTAACACTGTTGCTTCTTTGTGATAGGCAAGAGCTAGAGGGGAGTTGCTAAGAGTCATCCCAAACTATAGGAAGGCCTAGACAAAAGAATCATGAAGCATTTATCCTAACCCTCATAGGGAAAAACATGCTGCTTCTAGTGTTGGTGCTAACAAGAGGAACCGTGGGTCAATGGCAGCTGTCGAAGTAAGAGGACAGAGGAAAAGAGACACTAAGTATGATCAAGGGAGAGATATCTCTGCATCACTTGTAAACAAGTCCTTTAATCACATTTGCTACTTCATTAGCATTTGAACAATTCTTAAGGCACTGTCTTGAGATAAGAAAGATGGCTTTAGCTCCTTTATGCGTGTACTGAATGTCTTTCAGAAAAACGTTTCCCATGCGAATAATGAGGATAAGAATAATAACATTTCTCTATCTCAGAGAGCTGTTTGTGAGAATAAATTATATGCTCAGATACTAAAGCAATGCATCCCAGTAAATTAAAATTAATTTTGAAAACAATATATACACGTTTCCATTATTTTTTATATAATTACAATTCAAAAAGCTCTTTTAAAATAAGCTATTTGTATGTAAGCAGAGAATTTCTAGATGGAAAGTCCCAGAAATGTGAAGAATGCTTATTGGGAAATACTTCAGTTAGTTGACAGCAGAATGGCTAAAGAGGAAATTATTAAATTACTAAATGACCTATGCTACAGCTTCTCCTGCACGGTTCTGCAGCCAGAGAAGTGACTGTTAGGACACTTAGTTTGGTCTCTTCAAAATGTCTTCAAAATGTGAGGCTCTAGTTTGAAAAGTGATTATGTAAAAATAGCACTTCCTACTCAGCAGATTGCTCTTGTGTGCTTTACTGGAGAGGAAAACAAAACAAAACACAACAACAACAAAAACACAACTGCATGTCTTCACTGCTGAGCCAACATGTCTCTAGGGGAAGACAGTGGATTATACTCCAGTTTATGCAACTTCATCAAAATCACCTATTTAAAGCTATAGTATACCTAAGCAAAGGCCATCATTTCAAAATTGTGGCCTTTGAAATCAGACCTGCATAACCTCATTACCTTCAGCTGAATGGAAATAAATGAAATGAAAGGAAATAAATCCTTCAGACTGAAAAATCCTGATTGGATTTCCTCCAGCTTCCTATCATCACCCAAACTAATCAAGCTATTTCTCCCCCAGGTGGAAAATGAAAAGAAAGTGAGAGGTAATGATTATTCTTTTTTTAAATATTTGGCAGGTAGTCTCAGAGCATGGAGCCCATATAACTTTCAAGAGGTTACATGAGGACCGCAGAAGGCTAATAGTATGATAACAGCTGCTAGCACAGGGATGTATGCAATGCAAACAACAGATTCATGCAGTTTGGCCAGCCTGTTGCCAGAGATGTCAGACTCCTGAGTGATGGAGTGGGCTTTGCCACAATCAGCTACCATCTCCTGCTTCCAAAGGATCAGTATTTCACAACAAATGTTCCTCTTTCTGCCTTTCAAAAGAAGTCTTTATCAGTATGATTCCCCTCCCCTCCCCCGCAAGAAGAGCAGATGAGGAGGCTGCTGTAAAAAGAAGAAAAAAAGGGGGGGGGGGAAACAGAAGCAATTCTTAACACTGGAAAATGTATACTTGGTATCTGTCTAGAGAGTCAAAAGGATACTTTGATCATTCTTGCCAATTACATACCTGTTAGAGGCGAGTATATTTACATATTTAATATTCAGCTAATCTACAAAAACTTCTTTGATCAAATAGACATGCCATTTATCCTCAAAAGCTGTGCCAAAATCTCATCTCTAGATAGCCTAATGTGTGAAGTGATGAATTTGTTTTCAAGTCTTTTACAGAATGCCTTCCATTTTTCACTTCAGATGAAAACACCTACCCTTTTAACAAGTGGATTGCCTCTCCTGAACACTATCTTTAAATATAAAAGAAATCATACCAGAACGGTTCCCTTAGGGTTTTGCCTGACATTTCTCTACATCTGAGAAGGAAAGTTAATGGCATTATGCTTGCAGACATAATCCTTTCCTAAATGAACAGAAATGTCTAAGTATTTCTCCTTCCCTTCTGTGATACAACTCATTCCAGTGGGCCTTATAGTCACAGACTCTGAATGACCTTAGCTAAGGGGTCCGATGCTGTAGATGTAGAAGCTTGAGAAGCCCTGGGACTGCAAGTTCTGTGTTAGGGCTCCCATGTTCACTGCAAACGGTTATACAAAACAAAACAAAACAAAAACAAAAACAAATCAAACATAATAAACATAAGTTTGCAGGAAAACAAAACAAAACAAAACAAAACACACATAGGTTTAAAGACAGAAGCCAGTCCAGCAAATGAGGTTTTGCAAGAGACCCTGGACTCGTGTTTGTTACATCAGATTTAGACATGACGAATACCACTTTTTTTTTTTTTTTTACTTTTTATTTTTTGTGTGTGTCAGATTATGTTCTTATAGAATGAATGCTTTCCAAGTAATGTATAAGCTTGCAATTATTTTCTTCTTCTGTACCAAGCTTTCTCTTCTGTCTCTGCAAAAAACTTTCCCCAAAAAATGTAAATCCACCCAAGAGTGTTTTATCACCACCACCATCCCAAACAAAGAGAGAGAAAAGACAGAAAGAGAGAGAGAGAGAGAGAGAGAGAGAGAGAGAACCCCAGTACTGCAAGTCCTTTATGTATTTAGAATTAGTATTTGCTTTGAACCTCTGACTGCATCTTGGAGACCTTTCAAGCATGGTTTGCATGTTTACTGTGGAAGCACTGGGTATTCCTCTCCTTAGAGTACCAAGCATTCTATCATTAGTGGGTTAAGACCTCTGGCAAGTAAGGCATACAGTCAGTAATGTATCTGGGGTCACTGCCAGCAAAGCACTTCTTGTTTATAGCCCTCAAATTGAAATACCATGATAAATCTTCTCAGAAAATAAAATAAAATAAAATAAAATAAAATAAAATAAAATAAAATAAAATAAAATAAAATAAAATAAAATAAAATAAAATAAAATAAAATAAAATAAAATAAAATAAAATATTAGAGCTGCAGTAAGATTTTCAAGCGTTCTTCCAGCATTTTTGCAGGCTATTCTTTAGTGTTCCCACTCCTGGCAGCAAGTGTTATGAGGTTCTGTATGCAGGCAGCTCTGGTGTACCACGCATCAGTAGGCTGGGGTCCACCCATCAGCAGTATGCCTCATCAGGTCTTGAAGGAATAACTCATTTTGTACAGTCATCATCATGGAGTGAGATGCAAATGTACTGACTTATTTAAGCAAAGACTACAGAGCAAAAAGATGCAAAATAGCCTATGAAAACATTAGAGAGAAACATTTAATAACAGAAGGATTGTTCTTTTGTACAGTTTTAAACCTTATCATTCTCAACTATTACAAAAATATTGCGGAGGTTGTAACACATTTTTTTTTACCAATGATGAGATCAGTAAACAGTAGAACTTGCTACAAAGACAAAAATAATATTCTTAACACTTACATATATACATATATATAAATGTATTTGGAGAGGTGTCTTTCAGGGTTTTTCTTTCCAAATCTATTTCTCTTTTTTTTTTTTTTTTCTTTAGTCAGAAGATTGTCTTTGATTTTCTTAGATTCTTAGATTTTCTTTGCATTTTTTTTTCTACCTGGGAAAAAACTGTAGAAACAGATTTACTGAGAAGAATTCTGACACTTTCCTGGCAACTGGCAGTGATGCCTAGTGAAAGCAGCTAAATTTTGCTGTCGATGAAATTTGCAAAAACTCATGAAAACAGTTTTTGAACTCATCCAAATGTCAGCCCCCTAAAGACAAATCCAAATAGAAATGTCAGGATTACAATTTTTTACTTACTTCAGGCACCCTATTTGGTATATGGTCCTTACAGTTTAGTATTGAGGTATCTTCTTCCTACAGGGAAAAACAAACAAACAAACAAACAAACAAACAAAAAATTACCTTAAGTGTTAGTTATTATTTTTGTTTTTCATAGAATCATAGAAAGGCTTGGGCTGGAAGGGACCTTAAAAAGCATCTAACTCCAATCCCCCTGCCATAGGCAGGGATGCCAACCACTAGATCAGGTTGCCCAGAGCCACATCCAGCCTGGCCTTGAACACCTCCAGGGATGTGGGCATCCACAGCTTCTCTGGCCAACCTGTTCTGGTGTCTCACCACCCTCAGAGTAAATAATTTCTTTCTCATCTCTAATCTGTATCTACCCTCTTTCAGATTAAAACTATCCCCCCTTGTCCTATCACTACAAGTCATTGTAAAGAGTCTCTCCATCTTTCTTATAAGTTCCCTTTAAGCATAGATAGGCTGCTATAAGGTCTCCCCAGTCTTCTCTTCTCCATGCTCAACATCCCCAAATCCCTCAGCCTGCCTTTGTAGGACAGGTGCTCCAGCCCCTTAATCATCTTTGTGGCCCACCTCTGGGCTTGCTCTAATAGGTCCATGTCCTTGTTGCGCTGAGGGTCCAAGAGCTGATTGCAGTGCTCCAGGTGGAGTCTCATGAGAGCGGAGTAGAGGGGGACAATCACCTGACCTGTTGGCCATACTTCTTTTGATGCAACCTAGGATATAGTTGGCTTTCTGGAATGTAAGCAGATGTTGCTTGCTCATGATGAGCTTTTCATCTAACAGTACTCCCAATTCCTTCTTTGCAGAGCTGCTTGCAAATCTTTAATCAGCCAGTCTGTATGGATGTTTGGGATTTTAATTCTGCTTGTACTTGACAGCTATAATCCAATTTTGTCAGGAGACTGTTTTCCTTTAGTGATTTCAAGTTGCAGTGTTCTCCAAAATCTGGTGAGATCTACTGAAAAATGAAAAAAATAGTAATAATAATGGCAGGTACACCTGTTTTGTCCAGTTTCCCACAAACAAGTAAGACTGCCAAAACTACAGCTAAGGGCTCTCTCCCTGCATGTCATGAGCTCTAGATCACTCACCCTTTCCTAGTAAAAAATGAAAGGTTATGGTATGAAAGCTCCTAGAGGACATCACCAGTATATTGGGCTCCTTACAGCATAAGAAAACTTGTTATGCTTAGATGAAATCCAGCTGTCACACAAGCTGGCTATTTCTGCTATATAATCAAACCTTTGTTGTTGTTGTTGTTTTGATGAGTGCTCCAGTCATGAAGAGAAAGTCCACGAGAAATTTGCATCCAACAAAGAAGCACACCGAGGACTTCAAATGGTCTATGTCTGACAAAAGTCATTTTCAGTGCAATGCTTTTTATAATCTATGCCTTGATAGTTTATCTCCTTGTGGTGATTTTACCCAGCTGAACTCTACCACAACCTCTCTCTCAGTCTCCCTCCTCAAAGGAAGGGGGGTGAAAATACAATGCAAAGGGCTCCATCGTCATGGGCAAAACAGACTCAGCATAGGTGGAGTGATATAATTTATTACCTATTACCTATTACAGGCTAGAGCACTGAGAAACTCAAAGCAACCTAAAAACACCTTCCCCCCAACCACCCTCTTCTAACTCCTCCCCCTGAATGGCACAGGGGAACAGGGAATGGGGGCTGTGGTCAGTCCCTCTCACAGGATGCCATCCTTCCTGAACTGATCCTGTAGGGGCTGCCCACAGGCAGCAGCTCTTCCAGAACTGCTCCAACATGGGTCCCACGAGGGTTCATCCACTGCTCCAGCAAAGGTCCCCCCACAGGCGGCAGCTCTTATTAGACCCCCAGCTCCTGCATGGGCTCCTCTCCACGGGCTGCAGCTCCGGCCCGGGGCCTGCTCCTGCGGGGGCTCTCCATGGGCTGCAGCCTCCTCCAGGCCACATCCACCTGCTCCACCGGGGGCTCCTCCACAGGCTGCAGCGTGGAGATCTGCTCCATGTGGGACCCATGGGCTGCAGGGAGACAGCCTGCTCCACCAGGGGCCTCTCCACAGGCCACAGGGGAACTGCTGCTGTGTGCCTGGAGCACCTCCTGCCCTCCTGCTGCACTGATCTTGGGGTCTACAGGGGTGGTTGTCACTCCTCTCTCCCAGCTGCTGCTGGTTTTTATCTTTTCTTTTCTTCAGTCTGCTCTCCCAGAGGCCCACCCAGCATCACTCTCTGGCTCAGCTCTGGCCAGCAGCAGGTCCGTTTTGGACCCAGCAGGAGCTGGCTCTGATCTGGCATGGGCCAGCTGCTGGGCTCTGCTCACAGAGGCCACCCCTGCAGAGCCCTGCTACCAAAACCTTGTCACATAAACCCAATACACTCCTAAATCATCTTTGGATACCTCTCATTTAATTTCTTCATGGCATAACCAGTTACAAGGTGCTTCAGATGACAACTTAATAAAGGCTGATCTTGTGAACACAGAACAGAACACGGTGACAAGAAATTAGAGTACTATTCTTGGTTTTCCATATTTTCTTTCTAATTCTGAGAAAATTGTTTAACCTACCTGAGCCTCACTGTACTCAATAAGGTAAGGATAATGATACATGCCTATTCTATAGAGATCTGCAAAGATAATTATCTTTACATTGAAAAGCTATGGGAATGAAAAGTATCGTTATTTCACTGTTATTTAATTGTATTAAAAATTATCCTTCAACTTCCATTAAAAACTTTGGCATTAAATATAACAGGAGTGGGTAGACGTAACGAATACCATGGTCCTTTATTTTCTGTATGGGTGAGGTGTTCACTTATATGAGTTGACTGGCAGATTAAGGTCCTTTTGGAGAAACACTGCCTTCTGTTGGATGAAGAATCCTACCAAATTCACATAATCTTTTCAGCTTACATTCTTCCCAGCCAGGTTTAGGAGTTTTGGGGCTTTGCTAACATTATGATGCTGCTCTAGTATTTACCATGTGAAGAAAAATAATCTAAAAATAGGCAAAACAAATCAATCTTTCTGCTATTAATGTCCCATCTGGAAGAAAAAAACAGTAGGATGCCAACTAAACACAAATCTCTCTGTAGATTTTTAATAAACTTTCCTCAGTAAAGTGCTGACAGTTATTTCAAACTTCTTGGTTTGTTTAGTATGATTTTAGTTTAAGATCTATGCAAGGTTCCCTTGAGAACTAGTAACAATTATGACTAGTGTGACATAACTCCCTCCCTCATTTGTGCTAACTAATGGCCATATTTCTCAAATCAGTTCTTGTAAAATCAGAATTATCAGCATAAAGATTACCACACGAACATCAGAATGTCAAAAGCCAGTTGATCTATTAAAAGGGAGAATTGTGATAGCTGAGATACATAGGTGAAATGCAATAATAAAAACATGCAATGACATTCCCTGTCCTCAAAAATTTATACTGATATTAGGCAGAGGAAATAAAGAAGTGTTATTGACCTTTCCAATAACACCACCTTTGGGTGTTATTGGCCTCCTCTGACCTTTATGGAAATAAAAATGCATATACGAGCAACTTTAACAATATTTAGAGGGTGCTTACATAATAAACATCAAGGAAAAAGTTTACCACAGTTCATTTTCATATATATTTATATTTAATAAGTTTAAATGTCTTCAGATGCAACATAGGTTTTGAGTAAGTTGGTTTGAAATTTTGGAAACATTATAGCAGGTTATAGCAGGTCAGATTTTCATTAGCACACCTGGAAAGTTTGCAGCATGCATCTCTAAGAAGGCAATTTACATTACTCAGTTGCTAGATCTTTGCTTTCCCATTTTGAATGAAGAACATATTTCATCGTCTAACTACAAATGTCTTCAGCCATTACAGTTCCCTACAGCTCAGAGTCACAAATCAAGTACTTATTATGGCTTAGATCATCAGCATCTGATTGTGTTTTGATTTCCAGGATCTGATTGAGATGAATGGTGTCGCTCCTCTGCAACAGCTAAATTAGTTAAGAAAAGCTACACAAACACTACAGGCATGTACTTTGTTTCTGTTGCCAGAAACTGATTAGCCTATGAAAAAATAAATTAGTTTTAAGGTTTGAAGGAGGTCAGTGAATGACTTAAATGAAGGTCATTAAATGGTTCTTACAATCACAAGAAGAAAGAAGAACTACCGTTCTTCTACTACTTCTTCTGCAATGATTCTTCCTGGCTACTGGGTAGAAAGCCAGAATAAGGAAAAGTAATGCATTGACTTCGTTAATGTCAGTAATAATAAAGACAGCAGCAAATGAAAGGCCAAAAAAAAAAAAAAGCCTTGGGGTCTCACTTGGCTAGATGATCATCTAACAGCAGCCTCACACATATTATACAAGGAATTGAAGCCACCCTAATGGTCAAAAGCCCATAAGTTCCAAATAAGAAATGTCACACAAATTTTCCAGGATCTGGGACAAAGCTGGACTGAGCAATGCCTAAAGCTGCTTCTCTGTCATAACAGAAGAGAAAAAAAAATCCTAAACAAGAGTCTAAGAAAGTGTGCCATTTGTAAAATTATTCAGAACAGCTCTTTGATGTCTATGATGCATCTTTCTCTGTGGTTTTCTAAAATATGTTTCTAGTGCATTATTCCACAAAAATAAGACACTTCTACCACCTCCTCTTCACAGCTGAGGTTCAGGAAATGACTGCAATTACTTTTATTTATTTATTCCTAAATCATCTTCTAAAGAATCTGACAACTTTTCTGAAGGTTGAAGGGAATCATACAATATATGAAGCTATGCAGTAGTCTTCATATAAATATTTTATAATAAAATATATGTGTGAACAAAGGGGAATGTGACTAAATAGTTGTAGCTTTGGGCTTTTTTTGTTGTTATTGTTGTTTTTTATACGTATGCTATACCTGTATATAATTTTACTCTTAATACCTATGTATCTGAAGAAACCACATGAACCCAGTTGCCTAGTTGGATCCCAAATAATTTAATTTGCTATGAAAGTTTTAGCTATTTTACATGCTTATTTATATGTATTCCCATAGATTGGAAGCTACTATTTTACTTGATGAGAAGCTACTGACTTCATCAGACTGACTAACTTGCACACTATTCAAAAAGCCAGTCAAGTAAATCTTTCTCTCCTATACCTAGGTTTTCTTTAGTGGAGCTTTTCTTTTCATGTAAATTCTGTGAAAAGTTAAAAAGAGATTGACTAGAACAGTTAAGGGCCTTCAATCCCTATGAAGATTTATAGGTTTTTTGTTTTGTTTTGTTTTGTTTTTGTCAAATATTTGATTACTTAGTTTTTCACTTTTTTGGCTTGGTAGAAATTTGAGAACTGTGATGAATCAGGATGATAGGATCTTCCATATGATTTAGAGGCTTAGACACTTATTCAGACCTGGAGTACAAAATGTTCATTCCTGTTGTTGCACATTAGAATGAGTTGGCTTTAACAAGGTCTTTCACTATTAGCAGCATGCAATAAGAAAATGCTAGCCTAAGTCAAGGCTTAACATACATTAACAATGGTCTGCTTATTTGTCCTTGTCTCGCACAGTAAGATTTATGTGTTAGGCCAAATAAAACAAATGAAAAAAATCACAAACTTTTTTTTTTTTTTTTTTTTTTTGACCACAACAGATCATCTAAAATAATGTGGTGGGTTTTTGTTTGTTTGTTTGTTGCTTTTTGTTTTCGGTGGACCTTAAACATGACTAGCCAGTACAAAGTTAATCTGGTTATTATACATTGACATATTCACTGCAAAGTTTGGCCTGCCAAGTTAACCTGTGAAAGAGCTTAATTTGGGCTCAATATTTTGAAAAGCTCAATATCAGGGCTAAATGCACTCATTGGCCTTAGCAGGCCCACCTGGGACCTCCACTCACAAACCCTACCCATGGCCCCTGGAGATTCATTTATACTCAGGCTGCTGTACAGTGCAAGTATACCTAAAGTATACGTATCTCCATCCCTAAATTGTTTCGACTTCCTGCATTCACCTTCTTAGTTCTGGCTTGTTGCCTTGTCTTGTGATTGACGGGTTGTTCACAGGAGCTGTTGCTGCACCACTCTGCTTTGCTTATTTAGCTCAGGTGGTATTGGACTGAATCACTGAATCACTGAATCATTAAGGTTGGAAAAGACCTTCAAGGTCATCTGGTCCAACCATACCCTCTACCACCAATGTCACCCACTAAACCACGTCCCCAAGCACCACGTCCACTGTTCCCCATCAGTGAAGGGTACATTCCATGGTCCTGGCTTGCCCTGACATACCTTAAGCACACCCCTGCTCTGGTGTAAGTTCAAGGGCCATCATGACTGTCAGAAGGGAATTTCTCTTAAAAGTCAGTCACTTGAAAGTGTTCAGCATATCACACAAATAGGCATGCAAGGAGGTGCCCAAGTCTACCATTCTCACTATCAGTATACCTCTTACAAGATGTTGCCTTCAATGTCTTTTTTTTTAAATTCTTTTCCTTCTTTGCATACTCTTTCTTTCCAGAGCCTTCCCAAAATATGCTAGTGACACTTTTTCCATGATACAGACACTATGGCCTAGCTGCAACTCAGTCTATATCTCCCTGTATGAAAAAGGCTGCAGACAGAAAATATCCTGCACTTAGTGATAGTAGAAAGCTGCAGAAATGACCAAAGAGATTTGTGTAGTCAGGAAGAGAAAAAAAAAAAAGTTGTGTTTTTGAGCTTTGTTTACACTGTTCTCATTAGCTATTTTCTGCAATCTTCTGTAACTTCTCAAACCCAGTTGCATGTCATAATCTCTTTCTTCTCTTTCCTGCCTTGTCCCTTTACCCATCTACTTCACTTCACTCTTTATCTTCTCCTACCTACTTTTACATCCCATAAAGTCATGGAAGTAACCCCCTGCTACTGCTATGTAGTTCACTGATATGCATATTGTTCTCTGTATCCATATTCAAGTAATTATAACAATGGCAAAGGAGGGGTTTATACATCCAAAACAAGATTAACATAATATGTATAACAACTGAATTCTATTGTTTAAAAGATTTAAATCTTCATAGGAAAAAAGTTAACCTTCTCACTTTGCCAAAATATTAAATGTGTTAGAAATGAAGAGAGATGTGGATTTTTGACAAATTTGCAACATACTGATAGCTTTTTTCATCTTTCCTACTTAAAAGCAGCATGTAAGAAACAGATAGCTAACTCTAAGTGAATGACTGGACTTAAAAGCCTCTTAAATTATCACACAGAAGCCAGTTGACTATCCTTAAGAGGATTAATGATAATGTATTATTAGCTCATACACAAGAAGAGTGGCTCTACAAGTTAATTTATATAAATGAAATTATATATTGTTCCATATTTGATTAACAAAAATCAGAAAAAAACAAAACAAAACAAAACAAAAAAAAAAACAGGAAATCTCCCAACACTTATTATTTCAGAATAAAATTGAGCGATTATTTAAGATGCAAAATATAGTAACTTCCTTTTAATAGTGACTCATTCAAGGGAAGCTCATCAACTGTTTGGCTTCAAAGTATTAATCATGGTGGCATATAATTTTTCTCAGTTTGAAATGCTGTGTTGCTTCTAAAGAAAATAACATCATAAATTTAGCAAAACACCCTCTTGATTTAAGCAAAGAATGACACAAAATCTGTTGTTGACTCACTGTCAGTTACAGCTAGAGACAAATCAACATATCTTCATGGAGAATGTCTCGTGCTTACAGTTTACAATCCATGAGTAGGACAGAGGTGACACTTTCTGCTGAAATATTCATGTTGTATACTAATATACCTCTGTGACAAGCTACAAATGGATGAAAGCAGAAACACTGAAGGAAGACATTTCTTTTCCCATTAGGGAACATGGAAAAAATATGTAATGAAAGTATTCATAATGTTTGGCTTAAAATACGCTATTATTTGTAAAATATCATACAGATGAATAGGTAAATTCTACAGATGAGATCTGAAAGACAAACACTTGACTTGGTAACAAATTCTAGTTTTTATTTTTTTACATTTTATTGATCTTGATTTTGGTTGTATAATTATCAATGATTACAGACTACTGGAACCCTTCCATTGTTATGATCCTAGGTTGGTTCCTAACAGGAGAAAAGAAGATGAAGGCATGAGTAATAAACTAGAAAAATAATCAGAAGGTCAAACATCATAAAGAAGGTCAAACAGATCATAAGTGGCATATCAAGACCAATGACTGTGGCCACAGATTTGGTTTTATTTCATCTTTCAGTTAAAAATATACATATATATATATATATTTCTAGCATGTATTTTCAACGTTTCAAAATACAAACTGAGCATAACGTATGTTCTGGCAGCTAAAATAATACTTCTTCCCAAAAGGTGTGTGCCACCCTTTGCCCACACCCAGCAAGGAGCACTGCCAACGTGACTGCTCCAGGGGACCTGAGAATGGTAACACTACCTTAACAGAGAACCCTGTGCTACATGTAAATGAAAAAACCTCCTGTGCTCTGCCATCCTGATTTATGCTGATAAATCACTTTAGGTAAATATCACTGCTATTCCTGCTTACTCGGAGACACAACAAAAAAAATCACCCTTTTTAAAGGTACCTCTTTCAATCAACTAGCTTTGGAGCCTTTGGGAGACGTTCGTTACTCTGGTCTTAAGCATGATCAGCATACAAACACTTTTATCTAAGACTGTTAACCAAAAAACAGACAAAGACTGTTAGTTTTACCCAAACTGCAAAGCAAAGAGGCCCAAGATACAGAAACACTACAGCTTGCACATGTGGATCTCACCAGCCTTACAGGTGAGATCTATCAAGTTTCATCTGTAAAAGCAGCACCCTCCAAATGTGACTAAACTACTTCCAGAGCCAGGGCACACCTGAAAGCAGCGTAGCTGCATTCCTGTTTCAGAGGACCACAACAACATCATACAGAGCCAGCTGGATGTTTTGCTAATGCATTGGAGCTGGAGGTTACGACCTGACACAGGACCATGTAGTCAGACTACTCCCTTAGAGTTTAACTGTCAGTGGGTTGGTGGTGTATATGCAACAGAACAGACTCTGCTTGGCTTTGGCGCACTGTGGGACCTCATCGGCCTTCCTGGGAACTGGAACAGTACTCACCATAAATCTTTGGAAGTGACATTATAACTGCTGAGATATAGATGAGAGATACAAAAAGTATATTCCAGTCTCTGGGAAGGAAAAAAAAAATACATAAAACATTCTAAAAGTAAGATAGATAGGCCAAACATTTGGGGTAAAATAAACTGCTTTCTAGAAGTTATTACGTTTCCCTCTGTATTGTTTGAAATATTTTCGGGAGTACAGTATTTTTTGTTCTGAGACAAGATATTAATGTGGGAAGACCGAATCTTCAAGACAGAAGAAAGACACTGCAGCTCTGCTGAATTTCAAAGCCTTCTTCCTGACACAGGCTATGTCATTGACAATATAGGATACAGTTTGAAGTACATGTTCACTGTACCCTCTTTCCAGAAGCAGTATGTACTACAGGGAACAGAAAACAATATCCAAGAAGTGTATCTTCTACTTACACAGCCATGCTCTGTGTGCTCTATGCCTATAAAATGGACAATCAATGCTTGTCAAGAAAGGTCACCAAAAATAAAAGAAGGCAATGACAGAAAAACAAAACAAAACAACAACATAAAAATGAGCTTAATTTATATACTATATTAAGGCAAGAATATCAGAAGCAAAAGGCATACCAAACAGACTGAAAAGTCTACTGTAATTTTAAAGTGCCTGATAATTAAAGATGAAACAAAAAAGAAAAGTGAGATTAGATTGGGGGAAGGAAGTCTAATTGTGGAAACTTGAGAAAAAAATTACACACAAAACAAATGAGAAACAGGATATCATACTTCAAAGAGTTGCCCCAAGTTACAACACTTAAACATAAATTAAAAATATATCAGCTTTTGGTGTAGTTTCTAGTATGAAGACACTATTTTTATGTTGCAGAACAGAAGGAAAGCAGCAGCTTCTGATCTTCAAATCAATCTAAATATTGGACTAACCGTAAGTTCAGAAAATAATGAATTCTTCTTACCTTATGTATGGCTGCTCTTTGTGAAACTATTTGTCCAGAGTTCTTCAACATTTTAAATTTCTAATGGCTGTGCTACATTGGCCATGCCTTGCGCCTCTAATGACAATAAAGGAGACAGAGACAGGAACTACCTTTAACTCCAAAAACTCTGGTGTTGCCATCTCTTTGAGGCCAACTTTTCGTTCATGCTTCACTGGCATAATGGAAGATGATGATCATTCTCAATAAGGGAAAATGTTAGAAAGCATTAAATTTGCAAGAGTTGACAATACTATATCTTTCACAATTACTTCATTCCATTGGATCGCTAACAAGTGGTCCTGCTGGATTGGAAGATCTTAACATTTCTATTATTTTAAAAACAACTTTCAAACAAGAAGATGTAACAAAAATTATGATATATTATCAAGTACTACTTACCTAGATCTTTGTATCATCTCACTCAAGCCAGTTCATCTGAATATATAGGGAATACCTATGGATTATGCTTTAAACAGAAATTTAGCTTTAGTTTCATGTATTTTTGGATAATTAGATTCCCATAGTATTTTAGTTATAATTTATATTCTACGTTGGTTCATCTCTATTTTATTACTTCCTGGGGGGTGCTTCTTACGTGTCTTTTTCAGACTCGTGCAGACCCAATACTACATCCTGATTTAATTTAATTTTATTCCCTTCGTAAAGCATCAGTTGAAAACTCAGATACATGTACTTTCCATAAAGAAGGAATGATATTTTTTTGGATTTCAGGGCCATGATCAATTACTTCTTCATTATTTTTCTTGAGCTAACTAAAGCTCTATATAACTAGACACTAGCTATAACAACTGTGATTGAGGAAGTCAAGTGCTGGAATTCAGAGCAGTACTTCTGATGTTCATCAGTAGATAAAACAAATGGCTGGTAGCTCACACATTAAATAGTCTTAGTTAAAACACCTACTTTAGGGTTTGTTTCTATGCCTTTGTACTATATGTCTTTTTTACACATCTAGAAAAGTCAATGCAAAAGGAAAAAAAAAATTACCTGTAAAATCTGTTTTCATTAACTACAGAAAATGGCAGCATCCTAAAATGATCAGTGTTTCAAAATGACATTTTTTAAGTTTTCAGTGTTGTCTAAAAATCTGTGTCAACATTCAAATGCATGCACCATAATGTGAAATAATTGACATAGAAATAGAGCTTAAAGGTGGGTCGTTTATGTTCTTCTCCTTCCTGTAGCTTTCCATAGGGAGGAAAAAAATTCTTACTTCATAGGGGTAATACCTAAGAAATACAAACCTTAAGAAATCGAACAGAACATTATAATGTTATAACTTTATTAGACTGCATTGCAGAACATCAAAAATATTTTGAATGCTGTCAGCTAAAACTTGGTCAAAAATTTTACAAGGTCAATCTTTAGAGGCCATTTTGGCAACTGAATATCTCCGAAAAAAAAAAAAAAAAAAAAAAAAAACACAACATTTTAAAATAAAGTTTTGTATTTTATTTATATATATATATATATATATCCCAAAGCATATGAAAATACTTGAAAATTATTCAGTACCTCAGAACATAAAGTTGAAACTGACTCAAGGCAAGCCATTTTAAATACATTGATATATATAAATGGTTTTCATAATCTGAGATGCGCACAAAAATATAAACATCGTAAATTATACATTGTTACTTTTGAGTTAAGAGGACTATATCTAATTAATGCTGTTTGTCTCATTCTATTTCTAAGCTACTGCCATTTTTAGGAAGGCCAAAATGCTGTTTTAGTCTAAGGAGTAATATTTTTGTATGTACATAAGAAATTCAGTATGCCTAACTACTCAATATATATGACATCATCTTTATTTGGAATAGTTTTCATTATAAATTGACGTGCAGAGAATGAAGACAAACTGGAGCCTGTCACCTATTTCATACTTTATTTGTACGATCATTAAAAAAATAACAGAACATCAGGACAAAATACTGAAAGAATAAGTAATGGTTAAATCTGCACAGAAAATAAATAGAAAACAAACAAACAAACAAAAAACACTTTGAAAGAATAATGAAGTTTAGGGGGCACATTAGTTTAAATAAATGTTGTTTTATGAAAGGATGTTCACTGTGCTTTAATTAAGAGCTTCTCATCAAGACCCAAGTTACTGCAACAGAAAATATGCACCTTACTTCTGGTTTGAAGATGGATAAGGCATTAGTTGAACCATAATTGACTGGGTAGAATTTTCTGTTAGACCTCAATATTGAAGTTTCTTTTCAGCTTTGAGAGAGGAGGGCTCAATGACCTTCCTAATCTGATGTTCATGTGCACTGCAAATGGAAAGAAAACAGTATTATTAGTTCTTTTGTATCTTCGGTTCATTGTAACCCGTAAGGAAAACAGCTATCAGAAAATGTCCTTAAAATCAAATGAGCAAAATATGGACACAACTTCTGTCCTGAGTGAATATTGATTAAGTGCATTTTGTCTGGCAGGTAATGGGGATGTGTGGGCTATATGTGAGCAGATCTAGGAATATGATGGAAAGAGAGGGAATGAAAAGCAGGAGATCACACGCCCGATAGGCAGGACATTGTACACACTTACAAATCTGTCCAAAAGTTCTTCCACTTTAATTGTGTGCTGTGGGCATTACCTATCCCCTCTAAGGCCCCCAACCCTCTATAATACTCACTCCCGGGCTCTTAACAGCTACATTTCGGTGTAGCTCATGTCTCAGGACTTCTAGAAATCCTGTTCCACCAGTACTCAAACGCTGGCTACAGCTCAAAACCTTACGCCTCTCGCTTGCATGTGGCAAGACTCTCGATGCTTAAACTGCTCCAGATTAAATTATCACCCTAAATGTCACCGAGGTACCAAAGCCGCTGTTTTAATCGTAACATCAGCTCGGGACCTTCAGGTTTCATATCCCGGTGGCCTTAAATCCCTTAAAGAAAAAAAAATAAAAACAAAATAAAAACAAAACATGCTCGAACAGTGGGTCCGTAGGAACGTAGTGTTGCACCAGAGCACCGTGCATGTGATAACCCTGAACCCACAGCCCTTCCTCCTTTCCCAAACGCCGTGGGACCTCTCCTAAAATGCTAAATTTTGCCGTTTTGCCCCGTTCCCCGCTCCGGGGCCGGGCAGCGCCGCGGGGGCTCGGCCGGCGGAGGGAAGCATCCCCCCGTGCCCCAGCGACTGATGACGACAACCGCCAAGACGAAGCCTCCCATTGGCCCTCGCTCTCTCCGAGCGCCGCCAATCGCGGGCCGAATCCAGCCCCCCCCCCCCTTTCCCTTCCCCTCTCCTCTGAGAGCCGGCGCGGGGGGGCCGGTCACGTGCCCTTCTGTTTACATCCTCTCAGCTGTTGGGGCCCCTCCTCCCCCGGCGGCGCCGTCTCACACCAACAAACAGCGGCGGCCGCCCCGCTCCTCGGCCCCAAAGGGGGGCACCTCCGGCACCCCCAAACGCTCCCCTTCCCTTCTCTCCCCCTCACACACGCACACGCGGCAGGCGACAGCCCCCCGCGGCTCCACCGCAGCGGCTCTGACCGTCCCCTGGCGGGCCGGGTGAGTGCTGGGGGTCGGGGGGCGCAAGGGAAGGGGGACCCGGGGTGCGTGTGGGGTCTCTCTGGGGGTCACCGTGTGAGAGCTGGGGGGGGGGTGAAGGGGAAGAACCCCCCCCCCAAAAAAAAAAGGGAGCGTTGTTGCCTATTGTCCGTTGGCCCCGCGCGCAGGCGCGTTTTTTTCTTTTTTTTTTGTTTTGTTTTGAGGGGTGTTGGATTTTGGGGAGAAAAACTGGGATTTTGGGGACTTGGGGGGTGGTTGTTTTCGTGCAGAGCCTGCTCCCTTTGGTGGGGGGGGGGGCTGGGGGAAGGTCCGGGACGGGGCTCGCCTGCGCACGCCCTCAGCAGCCCGTGCCGCCTCCCCCCCCCCCCCGCCCCAACCCTCCCCCGTCCTTCCGTCGGCTGCGTAATAAAATATTTGTGTCCCCCCCCAAAAAAAATTGGGCTGCCTTGGGTCCCCCCCCCCTCCCCCCCCCCCAAAAAAAAAAAAATGGGGCTGCCTTGGGTCTCCAGCGGCTGTGCGGGGCTCGAGGGGGGGGGCTCCAGCCTTCGCCTGTCCCGTGTAGGAGGTCCGTGCCCTGCCTCCTCCTCCTCCTCCCGGTGCGTTTGTTTTTCTTTCTCTCTCTTTTTATTTATTTATTTATTTTTTTAACCAGGGAAGCACAGCGAGGACGGGAGGTGACTTCGCCTCCCCTCCCCCGAGCCTGAGTGAGCAGCCCGAGGGCCGTGTGGGGTCCTGGAGGAGGCAGCAGGAGGAGGCAGCGTTTTGTAGGGTCAGGGTGCTTCGCCATAAGGGCGCTGTTTACTCCGTGCTCCTGCTCGGGAGGAGGAGCAGGACCCGGCCGCCTCCTCTCCCTCCTGCTCGCCGTGGTGGGTGCCCTTCGGCATCGTCACCCGGCTGTGCCCCGTCTCTCGTCCCGCCGTCCCCTTGTCGGCTGGCTGCGGAGCCAGGGGAGGAATCTTGGCGTGTGTGGGATCCGCAGGGCCTGGTTTGTGCAGCGCTGACTTTGACAGCAGAAGGGAGAAGCTAAAACAGGAAAAAAAAAACAAAAACAAAAACACAAAACACAACGCCTGTGGTGAAAGTGAGCTGCTGGGGTGGAGAGGGAGATCCCTCCTTCTTGGTTAGAAGGAGGAAAACAGTTTTGGGGGCTCTGTAAGAGAAGAGATGGAGCTGCTGCGGTATGCTGAGAATGCTTATGTCCTTGTGGTACTTACTAGTAGCTGCGTAGGTACTTCCCTCTTACTGAGTATCCTGTCAAGTAAAAGTTAAGCACAGCTCAATTGCAAGCTTCTTCAAAGAAGTAAGTTTTCTTCTGATAATGAGCAGTAAACTCTCAGGCATACAGAGGAGGTGCACAGATGAGGATAATCAGCACTTGAATGATATAATGAAGATACTGATTCATTTTGTTCCTGTGCCCTCTGTATTAAAAAAAAAAAGCCTTCAGGTTGCAAAAACGTGGTAAATCTAATGCTTAAAGTCAGTAAATAAGATAAAAGTGTTGTGAGGATGCCTTTGTATTATTCTTCTGAAGGAATAATAATCTGATTTTTTTTTTTTTTTTCCTCTCCCCCCCTTACTTCATTGTGGGTACAGGATAGCCCATCTCTGGAATGGATCAGGTTTGGATAAATGGAGCTGTTTTCTGCAGAACTCATGCCTGATTTGTTGGAAGAGTTTGAAAAACATTTTGTGTGTGTAGGCGGACAAATGTGTGAAAGATCTAGCACCATCTTAACTGCATTTGGGTGAATAAAGGTAATGATTGGAACATAAGGTGCATTGTGGAGGTCAGAGAACCACAATGAGGGCTTTGGAGATGGACATGCAGCCAGATGTGCTTGACAAGTCAGTGTCCCTCAGAAATGCAAGGAAAAACAATTGGATGTTGTTGGGAGGTCTGCAGTGTGGAGAACGTCATAAAACTGCAGAACTGGGCATGATTACATAATGTTGAACTTGCACTCAGGACAGCCAAATGCTATCTCTGGGTTTGTGTAGGATAAGGTGCCTTCCCTGCATAATCTTCACATCAAAGGTCTTGTAAAAATTTTTCTGCCTCTCCTAATTGGCTTATTCTGTGGATTTTCTTCGCGCAACCTCAACCTTTTTGTTTCTGTTGTGACTTGCTCCAAGTAATTGAACAGCTAGCTTCAATACTGAAACACCACATTTATTAATTTATGAAGTCTTTCTGTTTTTATAGTCCAGATTGGCAAGAATTTGGGATCTTGCCAGATTGGTCGTTCTTACTGTTTTCTTGTTGATGACTGCCCGAGCTGCAACAGCTCCTTCCGAAGAGGTTTCTGCCTTATAGGAGTCTAATAATAGAACCTAGCTGCCAAACATGTATTGTAGTTTTCCATGCCTGTGCTGGACTGCACCAGAGCAGTTACTTGGCTGAGTTTCTATAAACTTGGAAGAGCTCTTGCTTTGAGACTGTGTGTGTGTTCTGAAGGTAAAGGTAGGGTCAGGCACGATATTGATGCTGGTGGAAGTCTCTAAAAAGCGCGTTGCCTATAACTTTTCTAGGCAAACTTGAAAGAAGAGTAAAACAGGGACAAATTTTCAGGTTCTTGCTGCAAGAGCTGGTTAGTAATACAGCTTCTTCCAAAGGTATTCCAAAAATTTAATACTGGCGAAATAACTTTTCCATGCAGCCTTCCAGAAGCATTTATGCAAGTAATTTTAAGACTTTTAAGACAAATGCAATAAAAGTAATTCTGAAATAGATGGGCAGTATAGGAATATTTATTGAAGTCTTCAGTGGATGGTAGGAAGTAACTGAGAATACAGTCAGTGTTCTGGAGGAGAAACATCTTTACATGTACCCCGCTCCTTTCATTTCCTACCATGTTTCCAAGTCAGTAGGATTTTGTGTAAAATAGAGATTAAAGCTCTGTTTTACTCTGCTGTTTGAACTGCAAGTGATTCTCTAGCTGATCATGAGTTACTTCTGTGTAAGAAAAGTGCTTTGAAATTTACAGTGCTTGGCAGTTTCAGATGCAAACATCACTGAATACTATCTTATTCATTTTTCCTACTTAGAATATAGTTTCTTCAAACCTAAGGTGGGAAGAATGTGTGCCATCTTGTTTTGCAAATGAATATTTAGGGATGTGACTTGCCTAAAGGTGCTCTAGGAGCCTTCTGGTAGGGTCAGAGGTAGATCAGGTAGATTGGTGTGCCTCTTCTAGAACCAGAGTATAGGGTTTTTCTGAAGGAGAACTCTAATGTTTGCTTTGCAGACGTGTGATTGCACTTTTTCACTTTTTACCTCTTCTTTTATGGAGTTTTAGGGAGTTTATATTAAATAACGTGGATATAATTACATTGAAACATCTGGAAATAACTACTGTGCTCCATTTCCTCTTAGGCTTATTTGTGTATTCTGGATGTTAATTAGAGGCTTTAGGCCTGCTGACTGCAAGCCCTTAAAGCAGTTCTTGCTGTTCTGTTTAAGAAAATTGGGCTGGGCTTCTGAGTGTTGAAGAAAGGACAGAATTTGTAGCAGTTTAGGATGTTGAGTATCTTTTTTTTTTTTTTTTTCAGGATTGAAGGATTATCTGGCTGCTGTTCAGAACAGTAGTGTTAATTTTCTCTCCTTTTTGTCCTCCTGGTACATCATGCCAACTTCTTGCTTCAGAGTTAGTGTTGCTACTGCAAAGTTGGCAGTGCTGTTAACTCATCACAAAAAGCCTGAAATCCTGACAACTCCATGTCAATTCTTTTTAAAAATCTACAGAAATCTGAATTGCAAGATGATTAGAAGCTTGTAGGAAAATTTTAAGGTAACAAGTAAAAGTAAACTGAAAGCAAAGATACCTTTGAAAATGGTGGTTAATCCAGAGGAATTTAGTTCTGAATGCAAGGAGTGTTTGAAGTTGTAACTAGAAAGAAACTGAGGTGTCCATCACTTGTACATTGCGACTACAATAGGTATGTGACTTCTCAAGTAGTTTTATCAGTCCTTTAAAATGATACATAAACACAAATCCTCCCTCGTTGTTAGGAGGAAAACAGTGTTTTAGAAGTAACCATAGAGCAGTTAAAAAAAAAAAAAAAACACCCAAACCCTACAGCCCAAAAATAGTTCAGAGGTGACATCAGGAAGTCACCATGGTAACTCTGGGCTACACATTCTGGTGCTTTCTCGTGTGGGGGAGTTCTGGGTTGGGGAGGTGACCATGAAACAGGAATAAACTGCTCCTCTAGTTAGAAGGCTGCCATATGACAGTTCAATGCTTGGAGCCCAGTGCTTAGAAGATGCATGTGATGAAGTCTAGTTTTTGAGTTCAGCTTTATTTTGTATAGTGTTCAGTGAAGAAAAGATATAAAAACCTATTTTGTTCTAAATGCAGAATACTGAGTTGTATGAATTGTAGGGAGTTTGAGGTTAAGGTACCTGGAGTGTCATTAATGTGACTTAGGAAATCATAACCCTCTATTTAAAATGCTGTATTTCACTGCACGTTTTCTCAAGATAATATTTGATCACTGTGGGTTCACAAAACAAATGTTTAACTTGATTTGCGGTGTTTTTAGGGTGTACAGGAAGAAAAATAGAATTACTGTTTAAAAATGCTGTTTAGAAACTTGGGTTTAGGGAGCAAGTAGTTTGATAGTGAAATGTAGAGCCTGAAAGCTTGTAAAGAAAATAGTTTCACATTGCAGGTATAGAAGGGTGTTTATAGCACCTTCAAATAGATGTCTAGTGTTGTTATCTGGGGAGTGAGCTGTTCAGTATGACAGAGGGTCTACTGAAGGCTTAAATTTTTATGAAATTTGGGAATAAAAAGTGACAGGCAGGATAAATCCAGATAGAAGTAGCCTAGCAGTTAGAAAAAGGATAACTTTTGTCTAGGCTGCTAACAGGCATGCCTTACCGGAGATTGTATTTTAATATATATATAAAAAATATATTTATATATACACACATGCACAACCAGCCTGTGTAGTGACTGTATTTAGTTTGCTCACAGGATCTGGAATGCCTCCAGGTTATTTTCTTTTGGTCTCTTGACTTACAGATCTTTTGGCTGATGGTATTTTAACTTACCTGGTTACTTTTCCAGACTCAACTGCCACTTCATTTCGAAGGACCCATTCCCTCAGTCACGAGCAGTTTGTTTTTTTTCTTTTCTAAGGGTCTTAAATCACCCAGCAGCAGCAACTCTTCTCGCATACTCAGAGGGAAGCAAGGACAGGATGTGTGCAGAAGCGATTTCCGTTGCATTACTTAACAGTAATTGTTGCTATCATAGCCTGAGTAGCCTATAGTTAGTGTGAGCATCTGCAATAACACTGGAGGTCTGTG
The DNA here is from genome assembly GCF_965140915.1 of Aythya marila. Classification (NCBI taxonomy): domain Eukaryota; kingdom Metazoa; phylum Chordata; class Aves; order Anseriformes; family Anatidae; genus Aythya; species Aythya marila. Next base: position 109,283,431 of record NC_139043.1, read on the forward strand.
TTTAAGCACCTGAATCACATGTCAAGTATCAACAGTTTGTTATTACAAAAGCTTTTATTTGCATAATTGCTAAATAGAAATGCTTATTTAACCTGTCAATCATGATTGTTTCTTCCTTACATTTTTAACGATTGGCTTATTATTGTCCTTAATGATAGGTGCATATTTCTAATGGCAAATGCAAAAACTGTTTTCAGAATGAGTAGCAACAATTCTGTAATACTGGATGATGTTCAGTCAGGAGGCATTTGACTGTCATTGGCAATTTTTTTTTCAGTTGATACCTACCTACCTCTGTCAGTAGATCTAGAGGTAAGAGGTACAATCAAGTCAGGGTTCTTACGTAATACCAACTTAAGATGTAGTGAGGTAATACAGCAGATACAAAATATGTGTGTGTCTGAATGTCACTGTGCGTGACATTCGTGAATGTGTGTGTGAATGTCACAGTCTTCAAGTTTTAAAAAATATATATATATATATATATACTGGACATCGGTTTCTGTCTTCAGGAGTGAAAGGGAACTAAATCCTAGAGAACATCTCAGAGGTGATGTCTTAATTCTTTATTCATGCTTGTTTCAAAAGTACCTCCAAAGATGCTTCTCCAAGAGGAGATAACTGCATTGATATGTGGCTTCCATCAGTAAAGTCTGACAGTCATTGGAATTGTTAATGGTAATAATCAGCTAGGGACTTACATACAGAAATCTGTATGCCTGTGGTGTCCCTGTCCCAAATGAAAGGCTAGATTCCTATAAGTGGTTGCTTTAACACTGAAAGAGGAATTAAGATTGTGGTGGGGAGAAAATGAGAAGCCGTTACTATTCTGAAAGTTTGTGTTATTTCTGTAGCAAATTTTTCAGCAGATATTCAGGAATTACCATGTATTTTTCTTGACAAGTGTTTCAAAGAAAAAATCAAGTAATATTCCTCAACTCAATCACCACCACTGTAATGTATAATGGTAGAAGTTAAAAACTGTTGGAGCTACTTGCTTGGTAATGATTTTCAACACTTTTTTTTTTTTTTTTTTTGCTTGTAGGTATGGCTAAATTGTATGGAAATTAAGTGCTGAAAGAATGAACTCTTAAAATCACCAAATGAGTACTTACTTTTAGGAAAACGAGAGGTTAATATTCTTGCTGTAATATGTTCAGTTAGGAAGGAATTCTGTCAGTATTTTTGTCGGGACATCAGTTTGCCACTAAAGTAACTTACTTCTTTCGGAAAAATCTTGAGACCCAGATTTTTCTTCTTTGCTCTTGTTGATGTTGGATTCTGTCAGGTGGGGTGTGCTGGCTCTTCTGCTGGGCATGTGACCCTGCTGTTTATTTGCAAAACTCTCCCCTTTCCCTTTTGAGAATGAAATGTGGGTCTGCTTTCGTTCAGTGTAGTCACCTGCTGTCTATTCTCTTAAGTGTTGTTGTCTTATTTCTACAAATTCTAAATTTGGTGTTATTGCAGTACTTAGGTCAGTAAAAACTGGAAGGGCACAGAAGAATTGTTGCTGAGTTTCTTTATGACTTCTGCAGAGCTGACAATTTGCAGCATTATAAATCCCATAGGCTTTAATCTCTGCTTATTTACTTCAGTTAATTATAACTAAGACTCATTACTGCTGAGTTTCCTGAGATTCCTGATGTCTTCTGGAGTAACCGAGTTCTCAAGAGAAAAGTCAAGTGTAGGATTTGACTCACAAGTTCTGGAGTATGTTGGATAAACTGGAGTTGAATGTGATATAACCAAGGCAGGTTATGTGAGTGTAGCAGCCTCTTGTGTTACATCTGTAAACTACACTCCTGTCAGGTGAAGGCCATGTGCTTTTTGACTGAAAAAAAAAAATTGATAAGGTAGGATTGTGGGGATGAGTACACAATAGTGTGCAGTGCACAGCTGCTACATCAAAGAATGATAAAAGGTTCTGAACTTCCATTTTTATGGAATATTTGTATATGAAATATGACATATTTGTATGAGTATCTTGAAATGGTCACTGATGCATTCCCAAATCTCCAGACTGTACCCGCTGTTGGTACTGTGGGTAAATGCTAATTTTTCAATAATACTTTATTCTTCCCTGAAGAAAAAAAAAATCAACAATGCCAGAAATATCTTCAAGTTAAAAATGTGTTTATGTAGTTTGTGCTCGGCACTTAAAGAAGTCCTATGAGAAGTATTTCTAATTTGGAGGAGTTCTGAAAAACTGTGATATCAGGCCTGCCTGAGGTTGTTGAAAGGTCAAAGATAGGTTGGAGTGTTTGTGAAGAACAAATAATTATTCATAAAAAAAAAAAAAGTAGTGAAGTAGCTGTGTAAGTTTTATGGTTTTGGTCATTATCAACTCAGTGAAGTCTAGTATTTCACATTTTTTTGAAAAATCTGTTTTAATTTTGTAATCTTAACTGTAGAAGCTTTTCAGTATCTTAGGTTATGTAGATAAAAGCATAGTATAAAAGGATATGCAGAAGTGTTTTCTGTAAATTATAAAATGATTCCCCTTGCCTGCTTTTCTCTTATTCCTCTGTCAATCATGTTCAGAGTGATACTGAAAGCCATGACTACAGTAAAGAAATGTCAACGATTTAAAAGCATTTCTGTGCTCTTGGAAAGAGGGATGAGTATGGCAAATACACAGGTAAGTGAAAAAAAATTCCTGTAGCTCAAAAAAAAACACAAAACAAACACCACAAAACATTAAAAAAAAAAAAAAAAAACAACACCAAAAAACATGGGATTTTGCTAATCAGAGGTATGTTCTTTTTAGGATATGACTGAGAATGCAAACAAGTCAGTTTCTTCTAAATTTATGTAGCTTTTTAAAAATCTGTTGGAACTTGGATGAATAAGCATAATGTCACCCTTCTCTGTAAAGGTCTTGAAGTTTTTTTACTGGGCATAGGTTCTTGCTCTGAAAGTAAATTCAGAGTCTGTTCTTGCATAATAGCGTGTCCTTCTGAAACTCTCTCCCTTAGTCACAAAGGAAAGGATGTTTTCTGTGGTTAGGCTTTGATCCTGATTTAGTTTTTCATATCTGGAAGTACTACTCATTTCTTGCTGCTATAAAATACAATGAGGCCTGCTTATATGTATGTTTTGCTGCGTTCAGTAGCTTTAAGGATTGAGGCTTTAAGGAGGGCAAGGCACCTGTCATTAAGACATGGAACTGGGCTTGGTTTGAGTGCTCGTGACACTTGGGTCTCTTCCAGGAAAAGGAGTAGACTTGGGTTAAACAAATTTGAATGTAAGATTAACACTTGAATTGCCACTTTAAAATGAGAGGCTTTAAAGCGTTTGCAGTAAAAGTTTCACCCTTCTACCCCAACTGTCCCTTGGGTCTACTCTTCCCTGTAGCCTTGTGTGTGCTCACTCAGTGTGTCAGCAGTTCCCCGATACCTCAGGTTCTCCAGCAGCAGACTTGGGCCTCCCCCTTACCCTCCAAGAGCTGGCTCCTCTAGTTGTTTCCCCCAGTTCCTGGTTCCCCGGCCACTCCATGTGTTTGTGGGTACCACTGCTAGGTAGAGCTCACGTCCTCCTTCGTTGGCACCATGGACGTGTGGGCCCCAGTGAGCTGCTGCCACATGGCCCCCCACTTGCTGCTGTGGAGACCTCTGTGCACACAGAATAGAGCCCCTCATGCAAGAGGGTTGTGAAAGTCCAGTGAGAAGACTCATCCTGCGTGGCTTTTGCATTTCCATGGAGACTTTTTGGTAGATTTTAAATATACATTTAGTTCGTACTTGATTTGTGGGTCTTCAGAGTTATGGTAAATCATGGCTGTGGTAAAAACCTTGAAGGGGTGGGGTAGTTGATCTCTGCTTTATATTAAAGTAGGCATTGGTTATCTTAAGAAATATGGGTCTGTGGATGAGGTTCTGCCTTCAAGTAATTGTTTGTGCATGTAACCAGTTACATTTGAAACAATGGGTGGACCCATTGCCATGCTTCTGGAAGTCTGCGTCAGGGAAAACTTGTAGTGGGGTGCTGAGAAAGACAGGGAGCGAGTAGGCAGGCCTCATCCACCTCTCCTGAAGATTACAGGCCTAAGTAATAACTTAAAACATACTGTTGTATGCAATGTGGATGTGGTATGCATACTGTATGTGTGTTGTATTGCACTAGACCATTTTAAGAATTGAGTAAACAAGATCAGGATGAAGCTGTATTTATATAGTGTTTTGTAAGAAGGGGATGCATGATAAAAGTTGACATCCTCAGGCTGTGAAAGTAAACATTTTGATAGTATAGTAATGAGCTGTTCGTAGCACTGTTACTGTATGCAATTGTCATGCTTCTAGAATTATATCTAAAGACCAGGAAATCCAAATGTTTTAGTACACTTTGAGTTTGATAGTTGATCAGCTGTGGTGTTTTTTATGAGAGTGCTGTAAATACATAGCTCTGAGATGAGGTTTCAAGTGTCAGGAATGTAACCATTTTCTATTTTTACACTTGACCTCATTTCTATTTTCTTTTGCTAAAGGCAACAGGCCTGTGTTGTTCTGTTGCTGCTGAAAGCGAGTTTATTTAAATAAATGGAAATGTTTATGTGCAATAAGCTTTTGAACTTCAGCAGTAGCTGAACTAGTGAATATTTTGTCGTGAGCCACGTTTACCCTACTGAAAATTATATGGACTGTGACTTGATCTGCTTAAGACTAGCTGCAGAAACTGCATTTATGGTAAGAGTTTAGGAGAATGTTTTGATTTGTGTACTTAAACCTGCTTTGCATTTTCTTAAAGTGGCTTTATTTTGTGACTTATTCCGTAAGTGATTTATGAGGGTGACACTGAAGGTAAAGGAGTATCATATTTTACTGTGTGATTTGCTGTCTTCTGGCCACTACATACTAAATTATTACACATTTTCTTTTGTGGAAAGAAATAGATTGCTTTTAAAGATGTTGAAAATTTGGCTTGTCCTTTACATCAAGGTGTCTGCTTAATTGTGGTATGGTCAGAATAACATTCAATATTGCAAAAATGTTTGTATCACTTGTATGCCTTACTACTTTTCATACTGATGAATCAGGACTAGATCTTCCAAAAGTGTTTTTCCCCCCAACATCTATACAGGTCTTCTCATTAATGTTTGACTGTTACAGCTTGTATAAAACTGTTTGCAAGGAGTATTCTCTGTTAAATACCGTTATACAAAGCTGTTTATTGTGGCAATGAATTTTGCTGCCTGGTCATTCTGTAACTCATTAATTCCTGTAAAATATGTGCACGGACAGCAGTTTCTCTTCTGAAATAACAGGTGCCTGATACAAACTCAGACACTAACAGACATCTGTATGTATTGAGCATCACTTATTTATATATCTGTCTTATGAAGTCCTGATAGTTTAGTCTTGCTGTTGAACAAGCTGATATTATCTGGTACTTGCTGTTCCCGTTGGTCTATTAGGTCCTCCAGAGTAGCTTCTCTTTTTTTTTCCCCTTTCTCCCAGGCATTGTATTACAAAGCAGTACTTTTCCAGTTTATGCTTGACAGTCTTAAAATAGTTGTAACCTGGGAATAGACGGAGCTGTCAGAATACTTCTCAGGATCTGAGTCCTTCAAAAAGGAGTGTTCTATAAGGGGACTGTTCCTGGGTTGTTTCATGGACTGCTGTCAGAGGAAGGGTAGGGGATTTTCTTTATTATGTTGGGATGGTGGCTGACATCCTTTTGCTTATGATATGCTCTTGTGGAACTTTGACAGGTCACTGCAGCACCTTAGGCTCCTTGGAGATGAGGCCAATTTATGCAGTGTCATGCAAACGAGCACCACTGAACTTCCTGGGCTGGTGGGGGAAGAGAAGTGATGTTAATTGCTTTGATTTCTACAGTTGGTAGGATACGATAGAGAACACAGTATTAGGCCAGAGTTAGCATTCGCTCATAGAGGTAAACATAAAACCTTTTGAGGTATAATCACCAATTTCCATATGGCTGACTGCCGATGATAAGCAACAGACTGACAACTGTGTCTTATTGACATGTTGCTTACCACCCCAGGTTGTCAAAAAGCACATCATGCTGCTCTGGTCCATCACTGGTACAGAAGTAATGTTGCCAGCAACTGTATGATACCATTATTCTTAGTTCCATCATATGCTGCCATAGACATCAGTCCTTGTAATTTTCCTCAGGTATTCAGACATTTCTTCTTAGCATTTAAGTGCTCTCTGAAATTGGGAAAATAATTTTGAATAACTTTTTAGTTTTATAGACTTATAGGACTGACATACACCATTTTAGTTCTTTTGGTTTTCTGTAACTATAGTACTACCTTACAGCATCTTTCTGTTTTGAAAACCGATTTCTCAGAGCACTTAGAGTATTTTGTTATTCATCTTATGCTTCACTATATGAGGAAGACCTGATTCTAGGGGCTGAAGCAATAACTGATTGAAATTTTACAGCAAATACTGGCTAAACTAAAACTTTCAGTGAAATTGGATACTACTAAATCGTGTTGAAAGTGTTTGCTTGCCAAACTGTGCTTGCTTTCAGACTTAAGCTTTTTGTAACATGAATGACGAGATTCAAAATGCAGTTAGGTGGATCCCAGAGATGGCATACACCTGAGGAGAGAGGTGGAAGGGAAAAACAGTTTGGTGCAAATGATGGATGGTTTTTCCTAGCAATTAATCACTCACTACAACAGGGCAGTGAGACAGCTTTCCTGTCTCTCAACAGGGTGTTTCTGCAGGAGATAATTAAGAAAGGTCAGCTGGTGGCCCAGGGGATATTCTAGCATGTGAACACTGAAGCTGGGTCTGTGGTGACCATAATGACAACTACTGGAAGATCATAAGCATAGCCCCAGATAAGACAGGACGGTTGAGGTCATAGAGCTCAATCTGAGGACATAGAGCTACTTCAGTACTCTTTTGTTAGAGATCTACAACTTCAGATTTCAGAAACTGACTTGCAGTGTTTCAGCCCAGTACTGCAACCTGCATTGTTGGCTAACTGGTGAAAACACTGACCTCGTGTCCATGTTTCTAAGTGGGAATGCAAGTGTGTGGTGCCACAGGTGGGGAAATGAGTTTGAAGAAGAAACTTAAAAATCCTGTGCTGGTTCATCTTTGCAAGCAGTGCTTTTTGCTGATTTTTAAGCAGTAGTGAGAATTGAGTCAGGATGTGGTAGTAAACTGCACATTAAAAGCCCCATTCAGGAAATAATGTGGGTTTTTTCATTTGTTATATGAAGTAATGAATTTTAAATTCTTTATTGGCATACTTGAAAACAGACCTGGCATACAGAACTGGTATATAAAAAATGCTTATTTTGGCATTCAGGCTTTGTCGTTGTGTGAAGAGGGTAGATAACATTTCAGATGGGGGAAAAAATCCCAGTATAGGAGAAAACTTACTGGAAAATGAATGTATTTCAGTCCTAAGAAAGAAGGGGAAAAAATCTAGGTGGACAACCAACAAAACTACATTTTTTGTTTAAAAAAAAAAATATTACAGGAACTGAAAATAAAAACAAAGAAAAAAGCTAAGAGGACAACTAGACATTCAGCAGGGTTGATTTGAAAATTATGCAACCTTGTGTAATTATAAAGGTAACTTTATAATGAGACCTGTGGTGTTGTCTGTCACTGCTTATAAATTCGTGGAGCCGTAAGCCTCCGTGCATCTTCCAAGAGAAGCTTGGTGCTGTCTGTGGCATGTGGTGTGTTCAGGTGGCTGGAGATGGAGGAAGACAATGAGAGCAAGGGCACACCTGGAGCCTTGTGTAAACATCTGTTGAAGGCCTGAGCAGGAGGATCAGTGTTTAAGCTTACAGCAGACTTGACAAACATTTTCTGCCCAAGTAGGTCAATGCAATTCAGGTTAAGTCAGTAGTTGTATCTGTTTACATTCATTTGGCTTAACTTTAATCCTGTGGTCTGTTCCTTGTTCCATTGCTACATGGCAAAGAACCTTGAAGTGTGCTTTGTGTGGAGCGTATTAAATTGGAGGACTGACTGTACTTGTTTCTGTTTAGCTTGAAAAGCTTGTTGAAACGATCGACTAAACAGTAGGTTAGGAGCGAATGCTTTTTCAGTGAGACAAATTTAATAGGCTTAAAATAAACAAATGATGGTATTTCCAATAGAATTCCCCTTAATTCACCAGGAAGTATGGCAGTATACCCTTAAAACAACTGTTTCCTTCCTTTCTAAATTATTTGGAATGAGAAAACAAGTAGCTGTGGAAGAGAAGGCAGATCAAGTAGCAGTTATTCTTCCTAGAACATCTATTTTTTTTTAATTTTATTGTAGTTCAGCAACAAGGCATATGTGTAAATGTTTCAAAAATGTGTGTGAAGAATTCAGTCTGAAATACCTGTGTCCCACAGTTTGTTCTTGTTCTTGAAGTCACCTATTACAGTCACCTCCAGTTCACAGTTCATGTTTTGTCTGTCTCCAGTCTTTGCACGGCAAAAGTAATGTTACAATTTCTCTTTCCTTTTCAGATAGTAATCAACCATTCTGTGTATTCGTGAAGTTCTGCTGAAGCCTTAGATTTAGCACTGCAGTTGGGAGCTGAATTTCTTCTTACTGTGGCACTTTCACAACACTTGGTAAGAAATGGAAAGCTGAACAAAAAATGGGGTTCTTTGGTTTTAGGAGTCACTGGGTGGGACAAGAACAGGTGAAATACGATCTCAAGTTCATTACAGCTGTAGGAGTGGCAGAAACTTACTCTAACAGAAGTAGGTCTAACAACTGAAACTGAGTGAGCTGAAATTGTAAAACAGACTTTTTTTTCAGACTCTTACATCATGTGTGGTTAATTCCTTCCTATTGACAGTCATAGAACATTCCTCGTTAAGTAAACTCAACAGCTGGCTCCTGTGTCTACTTTTATGAATACTTTTGTGGCTTACCGTCACCTTTTCTTCCCTCTGTATGCTGCTCCCCCCAAGAAGGGGGAAGGTTCACCAAGCAACTTTGCATACCCGCTGTGACTTGCGAGGAATGCGCCACAGTCTGAATTTGATATGTGTGGGATTGTCAGGGATGATATGCTAATGCAAAGAGGACTTTCTCAGAATGCATTGGTTCTGAGGAGCAGACTTTAATATACTTTTGATCACATCTGTTATGCTGCTCATACTGTTTTTCATCTTTTGAAACAAGACAAGAGTCAAAATGGTAGGCTAAAATAACTCACATTTTAAGGAAGTCACCTCTATGGGGTCAGGATATGCCAATATTAGTGTGGTATCCAGTCTGTTTTAAGTAAAGCATGTAGTCCTTACTGATGCGAGGAATTAACTTCAGAAGCAAAAAACAAAACAACAACAAAACTAGCTTCTGAAATGTGCAAAATTTGTGTCCATTTGAGAGCTGGCAAACAGAACTCGACTAAACGTGCAGTTACTAACCTTTCAGACAAGAGTTTGTGGATTATAAGAAGTTTAAGAATTAAAATACACTCAACTTGTTAACACTTCTTAGGTTCTCATAACCCAAGAACCTGTTTATTTAATGAGACAATACATTTAAAAAAAAAAAAAATCCTCAACCTAAGCTCTTTATGATAACCAATTTTTACTGTAATTCCTTAAGTTAGGTCAGATACAGGTCAGAGGTGGGGTGTTACAGTTGTGTGACGTTTTACCGAAATTAAAAGTTGTGATATTTTTATTTGTGGATATGAGAAGAAAATTCAAAGTTGTTCCAATTTATAAAAATACATTCATAAGTAGTGTAGAATGAGAAACATTTTAATTGGTTTTTATCAGTGCATGAACTTTTTATTAAGACTTCATTGTAATTCAAATTCCTAAACTACAGGTTCAGTTGGCTACTGTATTCCAGGGGCTTAGACAGTGGCTGCATTTTGTTAATGTTATGCGCCTTTCTTCTGTAATTTCTGTAACTCTTTGTAAAACAGTCATCAGAATGATCCTTAAGCTCTGTCTCTGCAGGTGTTGCAGTTTTGGATTGCTGAGCTTCACAGTATGCTTTCTGTAAGCTTTGTGGAGTGCAGCTATGTAGAATGTTTTTATCATTGCATGTTATGCTGTGCTTATTTTGGTCCTGGGTCAGCAGTCACAAGGAACCTTGGACTGACTTGCCTTTTTCCTTTAGCCTCTACTAAAATAGCTTGTGGGGTGGCTTCATTTGTATATGTAAAGTTACAGAAAGTTTATCTGACTTCACACATCTCTTGTCTCTGTTAGAAGCAAGTAATTTTACCTTCACAAAGGCAAAAGCTTACATAAAAGCATTAGAAGGAAGTATGTTATGCCTTGACAGAATATTTCTCTACAGCACAGGAAGTTATTTTTCATGAAAAGGTCTACTTTGTTTTCTTTAACTTAGAGTGTTTGTTTGTGGGTATCATCAGCAGAAATTCTGGTGATACTTTATTAACTAACTTCAGGTATCAAATAATCCCAAGACCATAAAATCAGAAAATACCTAAATAAGTTCTATTTTAGTTCAGTGACTATCTTGAAATTGGAAAATATTATTTACAGGGAAACAATTTGCAGTGAAACTGAGGACACTGATAGAAACTCTGTAAAGCTTTAAGTTGAAAGAACGGGCTTTTTCCTTCAGAACAGTTTCAGATTGCCTGCTCACCAGTGGAGTATAAATAGTTAGTGAAGTTCTCCACCTGCTGGCTTGAGGTAGTGAATGCATTCTGCAGGTAGGGCTGAGAGTGGTATTTCTTTTTCAAACCTGTGAAGTAGCTGCATTAATCTTCAAAAACTTGATTCTTAACATTTACTTTCTATTTAAAATTCTTTCTAAACGTATCTGTCAAGACAATTACAGTGCTTTTAGAGTAAAGGGAAGGCAAAGCTGTTTTTGTCACTAGACTTTCACTTGTTATACTGGTTTTGGCTGGGGCACAGTTAATTTTCTTCATAGTAGTAGCTCATTTGCTGTTTTGTGGGGGGTTGTGATGAAGATATTGTTGATACAACTGATGATTTGCCTTATGTTGAGCTGCTTACACAGGATCAAGGTCTTACCTGCTTCTCTCACTGCCTGGCCAGTGAGCAGGTTGGGAGTGCATTTGTGCATCCTACAAGTGGATGTTTGTATCTTGAATATGTAATCTTTCAGCTGAAACAGTTCCACGTGGTATTTTTCCTTCTCCTGTTAAACTTTGAGTTGTTTTTCCCTTTCCTCACCAAGTAACACTACTTGAAATAAAATTCCAATCCTCAGGTTAGTAAGTGTGGGTTTACTTCTGGATTTAATATGAGTTTTTAAGTCTTATTTCCTTCAGAAGCTACAGTGAATGGCTTCAAGCAATGCCTTCTTAGGTTTAGCTCTCCTTTGCAGAGCTTCACTATTCTGTGCTTCCTGGAGTGCTAAGAGGATCAGATCTTGTGCACTGGTGGCTGGGGAAAACACAGAATTAGAAGTTGGTCATAATTTATGGAGATTTCCATTAGTCTTCATGGAAAGGCTTATGAGTACAGTTTTGATACAGACCTGTTACATGGAAGAGGATTCATTAGTGTAAGAAGGTTTGTATTGAACTGTAAATTATGGAGCAATGATCCCCACAATCTAGGTTTGTGAACCTGTTTCGTTCTGGTGACTGCTGGTATCTTTGGTATCTTGATTGTTCCCATGAGTTACTTACTGTTACTGTTACTTACTGCCTAATTTGTACGAAACAGGAACATGCTGGATTTTGTTGGAGTAATCTCAGACAAAAGATAATACTCATATTTCACTGAGCAGTTTTTTTAAATATACATATTTGAAGAAGCAGGTGGATTTGTGTTAAAAATGGTGGTACTTAATGCAATTAAGGAGGGTGAGTATTTCTTTGTGAGCATCAGTATCATGTACTTGAAGTCATTCATGCTGGCGGTAGAATGACTATTTTGTAGAAACTAATGGGATACTGGATTTGTGTGTAGCATGTAGAAGTAAAGCACGGAAAGTGGCACTTGCTTATTTCTGTCTTATTTTGTCTAACATACTACTTGTTGTTGTACAGTTGGAATAATACTTTCAGAAATGAACTAGTCTGCCTTATGTATTGTAAGCCAATATTTTTATTGAGGAAAGTCTACCAAATATTAGGAAAAACAGCTTGTGTTCATACTTGAATTGTGTATTGTTAGATGTGTGGTTCAAACAAAACACAAAGCTGGGGAAAGGAAAGGAGGGAAGTAAGATAACATAACATATGGATCAAGATTCCTTGGGTTTTGTTCTTTTGGCTAAGGTGACTTAATTAAATGTTAACAACTAGCTCGCTGTAGTTACTCTATTAGTCTAGTGCTGGTGGATTAAAAGCTTTCCTTTCCAGTACTCTATTTTGCTAATTCATATAAAATTCAAAACATTAACATCTAGCTTTAATTTAGTGGTTAATTATGTAGTAATGCAGATAAAATACTGCTTTGAAGGAATTATTTTGAAGTGAGCATGTGGTGTGGAATTCATAAAACTTTCTAGTTGCTTAAAACCTAGTAAGATGAGAGTTTTTAGGTACTTAAGGAAATGGTACTCCTTTAGTGGATATGGGAGGCATAAGGAGGATCTCAGAACCGCTCCTGGTTCTCCAGGACCAGACCAGAACAATACGTGGTTATCAACATAAGTATTATGGTTCAACTCAGAAATGAGTATCTGAAATGCATCTCACAGTCATCACTAATCACCTGGCTTTGTCTCCCACTGCAGGGTGACATCACAGCATGTAAACTCAGCTCCTTTTAAACATAACTAAGCTGGCGTGTGCTTCAACTGCTGTTGGACATCTAGTCCTCTGAAGGGTCTAGAGCTAGTCCAAAGACAGCTATTGTCCCCACAAATCTAGGTAGTAATAGGTGACAGGCTCTTAGTGTTTTCACTGTCTGTATAAACTCTTGTGTTGCTTGCTAATGTAGACAGGCCGTGTTGACATACTAAAGGTAAGCTGAAGAGCAGTGGATTGAGGTGGCATGAATCTGAAAGGCAGAATTTTTTTTTATGAAATAAACTGTCCAGTCTATAATGGTTGTTCAATGAAGTGGTCCAATACTAATGATGTTTTATCACCCTTTATTCATTGTTGATTTGTTGGAAACTCAAGTTATGTAAACATCTTTTTTTTTTCCAGGATTCATTTGTGATGTGCTTTTGAAAGAAGAACCAAGAATCCATTACGTACTTAAAGCTTTTTGGAAAACTCCTCCTGATGTATTTTGCAAACTAATTGAATCACCATAGGAGTTCAGCATGGGAGGAGCTGTGAGTGCTGGAGAAGACAATGATGATTTAATTGATAACTTGAAAGAAGCTCAGTATATTCGCACTGAGAGTGTGGAGCAAGCCTTCAGAGCAATTGATCGTGGTGATTATTATCTGGAAGGATACAGGGACAATGCTTACAAAGACTTGGCCTGGAAGCATGGAAATATACACTTGTCAGCTCCTTGCATTTATTCCGAAGTCATGGAAGCTCTGAAGCTTCAACCTGGATTGTCTTTTCTAAATCTGGGTAGTGGAACCGGATATTTGAGTACAATGGTGGGATTAATATTAGGTAACTTTGAATTTTTTTAATACATTGTTTCTGCATATTTTTTTGAAGATTATACAGGCCCTGTAAAATGTACATTTTCAAAATATAGTTCTATACTTGAAACTGAGTGTTTGTGGTTTTACAATATGATAGGTTATCTACAAGCTGTATTCTGATACAGATGTTCACCGACACTTCACGGAGTGTCTTGCAAGGTGCAATTATTCATGTTTGTCTTTTTCTATAGCCTAAAACTTTAATTTGAGAGAAAGGAAACAGTATTTTTTTTCACATAAAATGGAAAAGCATAGAGGAACAATTTGAGTGCTAAAATTTTAGTTTGCATTTTTACCATATTTACACCCTTACTCTAGGTTGTTTTGATTTTTTTCTATTTATCTAAAAAAGTAATTTCTGAAGGCTATATCTCTTGGAGAAACTTAATTGAAAAATAAGTCTCCATGAGCATGCAAACAGCTTTCTCGTGATATGTTTGTTGAATCATTTTGTTGTATTGAATCAGTTCTGAGATGTAGACTGCAGATCTGCAGACTGAGCAGTGTTTAGGTTTTAAAAGCTATTTTATTTAGCACTGTTCTCTGTTCTGTCCTCAAATACACTTCCTATATGGAGAACAGGTAAAACGAGAAATTGTTTTAGAATTTTAAATTTAACCAAGCTATCTTAGAGAAAAATGCTTAAATTCCCAACACCTATATGATAATGAGAATGTAGAATGTGTGCTAGCAAATCAGTTGTTTTTTACAACTTTTCTTATATAATGATGTCAGAATATACCTTTCACAGGTGTAATTTTAATGACTGAATTAAATGGAGTTTTTTTGTATTTCTTTGGTTGCAGAAAACTTGGTAACAAGTGGTACAGTTTTGGAGTATGTTGATACATGCACAATGCTGAAGTGTGAATAGTTGGTTTGTTCATCTGTAGTTTTTGTCATTCATTCTCTGATTAAAAAGTAGAAATTACAAGTAATACATATAACGAACTTCAGTTGGCATCTCTGATGGTCTTTTGTTGTATTTCAGTTCATTGGCAAACTTCTGTTCTATTGTGCAAACAAATAATGTTCATTCACAGGTAAAAGTTAAAACCAAAGATACCTACTCCATTAGAGTGGCTTTGTCACTTTTGAGAGTTTCTATTTATGAAAAAAGTATTTTAATTAGGAATATTTTAACTTAATTTATTTTTTCTAAAATGGATGCTAAGAGTAGTGTGCAATAGTATTCATCCATTTCTCTGTAGTATAACGCTTTGCTTTTTCATTATTGCTTCTGGACTTTGTTTAAACATAAGGTACTGGATCACATATATTGCACCTGTATCTGTGTACTTAACCTGTTATGAATGGTTGTTGGTTGCTTGTTGAATGCTCCTGGGTTTGACCTTATCAAGCAGAATCCTTCTCCTTCAGAGTATTATATACGGAGTTGAAGAAATAAAAATGGAAAACGCTTGTCTTCTACAGAGGGTGAGATTGGCTGACAGCCCCAAGGAAAATAGTTATGATACAGATGTTTCCACATTGCCAGTTCAGGTGCTGATACTTTTCTAGCAGTGCCAAGGAGCCTGTAGCAGTGACTGCTGCAGTGACAAAAGCAGGATTTCTGTGGCTGTGTAGATCATCATTTTCTTACTTTCTGCTTCCTTGCATAAAATCACTAATTATAATAATTATTTTGCTTTTGTTTTAAGCAAAGGAACGGCAGCTTTTATCAAGGAGTATACTTCTGATCAATATAAAGCACAGATATTTTTAAAAGCCCATGTTTTTAAACCAATTTCAGTGTGTAGCGTAATTAGTAACGGAACCATGTGTTCTTTGACAGTAGTTGGACATCTTTCAATTTGACAATATAGTGAGTGTATTTTTGCCATGCTGACAGTGTCAAAATTAAATAGATGAAATTAGTGAGTTGGAACTGGTGAACATTTGCAAATATAGTGACATATATTTAAAAAATTTATATATAAAAAAGGCTCTCCGTAGAGATTGTGTTGCCATCATTAAAATATTAATGTAGTTCAAACTAGGTGATGGAATTGTTTCCAGTTACCTTGGAAGAGACCAGCTAACTTTGGAGAGCAACAGAGGAGTTGGTTTCACTTTTTAGATTAGCTGACTCTTTTTGAAATTGACTTCACTGATGAAAGAATGAAATCTATATCTTTTATTTCTGTTTAGATTAGTTTTATTGTGGTGTATCCTAACGTGGTAGTGTATTACATTCACAGATTTAATTTAAAACGTGGAAAAACCAGCACATACAATTCTTTAGTCCTTTGGTTTGTTAAAACTGAGTTTTGAAAGGAACATCTGTGAGTTTTGGGACAAGTGGGACTGTTTCTAGTGAAGAGGCTAATTTTAATAAAAAGAAAACTTGCATTAGATGCTGCAGTGTGTCATAGAAGTGTAACTGCTGGTTAGGAATGTCATAGGCTATTACTGTGCAAGGGAACATTAGTACAGCACATATTTTAAGGTGTTCATTTAATGCTTCTCTGTGTGATAGATAATAAACTAAAATTGGCGTGAATGTCAACTTTGAATGTGTTTCCACAAGTTCAAAGTACATCCCTTGGATGATGTATCTACCTCTTGGCTGATGCTGAAGAGGTCTTGTGAGCAGCATGTATAGTTATCTATTGTTTGGTACTGTAATAGAAAATATTCTAAACTGCATTAAAATTTGCAATTATTAATGATCCCAGAAGCATATATTAGTGTTTTTTTTTTTTTACTGTAGAAAATGTTTTCTCAGTAACCCTAGGTCTGTTTATTTTTCATTGGTGTCCAAGACAAGACAAATTTTACTCTATTTTATTGGAATAACATCTTTAAGTCAAATATTTAGGTGAGATTTAGAATGCAGTAGAGGATTTAAATGTAAGTTTTTGTCTAATGCTATTGATGTTTGCTTTCTTTTCTTCCCCTTCTCTTATATGTTTCCATTACTGAAGTCTCTGGTCTATTGCATACATGTTAAATATAGAATCCCCACAGCAAATGTGACTATTTGATTCAGATTCTTTCCTGTTGTAGATAAGTCATAAAGCTCTTTCATGACTGTGAAGAAAAAAAAAAAAAAAAAAAGCTTTACCTTCTGGCCCACAAATTAACTTGGAAATATACTTGGATTTGATTGCAGGAAAGCAGTGGTGCAACTGTTACAGTATTGTGAGGAATTAACATAATGCAAGTCAATTGTAGTATTCTAGGTGGAAGTTAATTACTGAATGAGTAAATCAGGAGTGAGCTTCTGATTTAGAAACTTAATAAATAGATGAACCCATGTAGATAAATGTAATACAAAATCTCTGAATTCTTAGGAACTGAGAAGTCTACGATAAGAAAACCTTTCAAAATTTGAATAACAAAATACAGACTAAATCATACTTTGAATTTGTTGTATTCCAACTAAACATATTGAAAAGGAAGTTGCTTGGACTGTCCTACATATAGTCGAGGCTTTCTGCATCCGTCAAGATTTTATGCATCCTTATGGTGAAAGTTGTTTGTACAAAACTGTTTTGCCATGGTTCTGTCCTTGTTTTTTTTGATCCTTTGGCATTTTACCTTGTTTCCTCGTATCTTTCTATCTGTACTACAGATCATTATCTCTGTGTAGAGTATTGGATGACTCCAGTGTTTTATGTGATGTTAGTACTTTACAGACAAAAGGTACAATATTGTTCCATGTGTTTGTGTTGTGCTTTAAAGAAAAACAACAAAACTGCTGTTTCTATTTACAGGACCTTTTGGGATAAATCATGGAATAGAGCTTCATTCAGATGTGGTAGAATATGCGAAGGAAAAATTGGAGAGCTTCATAAAATACAGTGATAGCTTTGATAAGTAAGTATCTCATTTGTCTAGTTCACTTTTCAGCAGTTTTTATTTTGCAATGATGCAGTCAGTTTAAAACAAGTTTAGTAAGGGGAGGAGGAGAATGGCATCACACATGGTAAATGGTATTTGTTGCTGCAACAAAGAACTTCCAATTTGTCGCTCTAATTCATGAGGTAAGTTAAAACTTAAAAAGTGTGGGAGTATTTCTGTTGTGTAATACTTAACAGAATTGATCTCACTGCATTTCTGGGTATGTGTATATACATTCAGGTAAGTGTGTGTGTGTATGTATATAAAGAATGATGTGTGCTATGTAGGTGTCTTTGCATGTATAGGACAATTTATATGTAATTTTTTATAATAAAACGGGGCATCTTTCTGTACAGAATTAACTTTTTTCTAATCTACTACTGTTGATCTAGAAATGAAAAACAGGTGAATTTATCTGATTGTATTCATCTTTACTTGAAGAGATGGACTTTGGAGTCTTCATCTGTGCTGATACACAACTCTTTTTTACTGATATACTTCAGGGTTACAGGGCTGTGAAACATACTGGTTCCACTTACTCAACAATTTATTACTAGTTCTAAGCATTCCTGTAAGAGTCTGCATCTTTGGCCTCTCTGCCTCTGTGAAAGGAAAAACAGGCCTCTAGTCCTCTTTACAGTGAATAAGACTTTCTTACAGACAGTATGTTCTCGAGCACTAATTATAAAGTAGCTGCTGAAAATCCAGATTTTTTTTTTTTGAATTGTCAGTAAAGCATAAGAGTTGCATGTCCTTACTCATTTTCTTTTGCTCACAGGGGAGCAGAGAAAAGTCTTATCTTCTTGCCTTTGTAATGTACTTCAGGAACTGATGTGCTCTTGGTTTTCTTATCTGAAGTTCAGCCCACTTTTTTCCTTAAACCAGACTTCAGGAGCTGTGGTCATAACCATAGGCCTTCTTCCTTCTGCTCCTGCATAAAAGGAGGAGTGTGGAGTATGAAGTTTAGTTCAAAGAGTTGTCCTAGTGTTACCTGTATTCAATTCTGTACTTCAAACACTTGTTAGAGAACTTTACTTTTTTCTACAGAAGAACACAGGGAATATATTACTATACTTACGTAACATGAAATACGAGTATGTGTCGTCATCACTGTCCTGATTTTAATACGAGCTTTTAACCTTAGTTGATGTTAATACATATACAAGTGAGAACTGTGGTTACTCATGATCGTTACTATCGTTACTAGTACTGCATTAATGGCTCTGTAAGTAGGATGTAACTGCCAGCTAATGAATTCCTGTGCGTACCTCTATTCCTGTATGTGTACTCCGACATACAAAAAAAAGATGGTTTTGACTGAAATGCCTTTCCAGTTTGGTAATACCTTTATGTCCATAAATGAGGAGATTTTTGAGTGGAGGGATACCAAAGGAATATGTGATTATTTTTTTAAACAAAATGGATCTGATTAGGTTATGTGTATGAATAAATAGCAGAACAGTGGGGTTTGCACTTTGAAGCTTATAAAAAAAAAAAATAGGAAAAAATTTCAAAGTCGTTACATTTGGAGTAACTGAATGTTACAGTGTGTGTATTGTTTGAAGGAAAAAGGAGCATTTTTTTTTATTAAAAAGATGTAAATGTTCTCAAAGCAGAATAAATGCATTTCTGGCTAATTCAGTGATGGATTGGCTATGGGAACGTTGTTCTGAATGTTGTGTTATTTATACTGATAGTTAAACTGGTCTTCAGTTACAGTGTGATTCCAGCAAGGGAATGGAAGCAGGATGGTGAATATCCTCTAAACTTTGAGTAATTTATACATATATCACTTGGCATATACTTTCCAATAATTTACCTTTTCACAACAGAAAAATTCTCAGCAATGGCTATAGAAGCACCGTCCTCACCACCTTAAAAATATCTGTGAAAGTGCTTTTTGATATAAATCTACTTAGTAATAACTGAACTGTAGATGACATAATACCGATCTGTTTGGATATTGTGTTTTGTGGGAGGCTTTGTAACTTCATGCCTGCATAGCTGATCCTGGTTAACTGTCTTTTAATATAGTTGATGAAGATGGGGTTGTGTTTTTTCTGTGATTGACTGGGTCCTTTCTATATATTATTAAAAACATTTAATTTTGTGCATTGTGTCTAAATCTACTTCTCAAAATAATGTGCTCTGGGTCAGTAAATCAGTAACTTTTCCATAACTTTTTCCTGAATCTTGGTTTGCGAAAGAAAGATGCGAAAAAATCCATGAACTGACTTCCGAACTAATGATTTTGTCGACCTAGTGCTTGGGTGAAAGACTACCAAACAGAAAGGATTCCTAAGGTGTTCAGTGCCTGTCTACTGTTGCACACAGGTGTATACCTAGCAGGTGTCCTTACTGTTCGAAAATGGATTTTATCTGGCAGACTGGTATGAATGAAGCTAGTTGTCTCAGTGGATGTGTGCGTGTTTTGGGGAAAAGTACCTTACACTTGTCAGCAGCCTTTAAAGAGGTATATAGAGGATAAAGCACAGAAGACCACATCATGGTTCCTTGACCATAGTTTTAAAGATGGGGGTTGCTATAAAACTGTGGTCTCCTTTCCCTGTGTTCTTTCTTTGTGAATAACATTCTTCAGTCTGGTCTGAATTTTTGAAGCAGTCTCCTTTTGAAGCAGAAATAAAATGGGTTTTACCTTATACGTAGATCCTTGAAAACCTTCAACTAGGATCCTAAATAAATACTTTATTTATGGTGTTCTTCCACTTAAAGTGATACACCTTTAATTTTGCATCTGACATTGGGCACGGAGATGGGTCATTATGATGTGTACTCCTCCCCTCTCCAATAAAAGGGAGTATTGCTTTGATGCTACTTTTTATGAAGGCATAATCCAGTGCTGTGTAGTATAATACAATGCTTTTTAATGATTACTGCTAAAAATGCTGTTGAAATGTAATATTTTTCTATGATTGGGCAGGTGCTTGACTGAAATCTGACAGCAAAATAAAAATGTACAAAAGGGTTTGAGACGCTCTCTTCAAAGGACATGTTGTCCTTCTATCTGTTGTCTCTTGAACTGTTCATCAGAAGGGAAGCTTTTCAGATACCTGGTTCAGAATGACAGATAATTCCAATAATCACTTGTATCTGTATCCATATCCTACCAATCTATCAGAATATTTTCCCTTTAAATGGAGGTGGAGTTGTTCATTCTGAGAGGTAAAATCATGCCTTGGTTTTATTTGGTAACACCTTCACCAGGAGAAGCAAAGGAGATGTGCTGTCTTCAGCATCTTAAGTGTTGTCATGGTTGAAGTGTAAAAGATTTTAGGTGTAAAGAAAGTTCTGAGTCTGATATACGTGTAAGGCTCTCTTTCATGCTTAAAACCTTAAAGGAATGCATGCTAATTAAGGGGAAAAAACATTCCTTAAGAAGGCTCTATCTAAAACACATTTGTGAAAGTACCAGGCCCCGCTTCACCTGTTTATTGAAGGGGAATGTGTTGTCTTTTCTGCTCCCAGTCAACTTCTAGACCTAGAATATCCAGCTTGGAGAGAGAGCCACAGGGCAAGGCTAGGTTGCCCATCTTCTAGCACCCTATCAAAAACCAAACCTGGGTAAGCTGGTGAAGTCCCTGCTGTGAAAGAAAATCACGAACCCTTCTCGGGATCAAAAGAAACCACTTCAATGGTAAGTGACAAGAACCCTAGTACTACTTCTGGGATAACTGTTATGGGTGAAACTTCTTTCTGAAGTCCTGTAATAAATTGTGTTGGGCATTGAAAAATAGCTTATTCTTCCAACCAAGTATTCGTCTTCCTTGAAATTCAAGGCTAGTGATACAATGTTTGAAACCACACTTTCATAAATGCTAAGTTAAAACAAAGTTCCTTATATAAACATGACGTAAAAGCACTTTCCTTCCTGTGCAGCCGGATAATGATAGCAGTAAAAATCTAAGCAGGAAAAGCATCCCATCTCAAAATCACCTGTGGCTTTTTTCATTTTAAATTTTACTGGTAACTTACTCTTAATTTCAAGTAGTAAACACGATGTGTTTTTAAAGTGGTGAATAAATTCTCCTTGAGGTTGAGTAATCCCAAGAACATAGGACTGTAAGAAATCTAGTGGGATTCTTTGAGGCTAGAAGTTGCATTAAACAAACAAACAAAAAAAAAAAGGGCTTTTGGAATATCCCTTTTTTAGTTGGAGACATTAAAAAGGAAGCAATACACCTCTACCCTATAAGCCAGAATGCTCCAAAAATGGCAATGGGTCTAGTACTACCTAGGAAGAAAAATGTATTTTTAAAGTATTTGATAATTGGAGAAATCCATATTCTTGTTTTCTCAAAGCTACATATAAAATATCTTCTAGAAATAAAAAATAAGTCCCATGGTGGGCAATGTCATTCTTTAGAAGTCTTAAGTTACTGCAAGTTTTGATAGTATTTATAATACTTGTTACATTAAAGTAGCCGATGAAAATGTTCAGTGCATTGCTAACAAATCACTGGCTTCAGAAAAGCCTGCAGTATGCAGTAGTATAGTTTCCAGAAAGAGACTGTTTTTCAGACATCTGTCATTGTATTTAATAGGGCCTTGACAAACTGAAGTGAAAAACTTACTTGACTTCTGTACTTCTTAGGAGTCCAGCTTTCTTAAAATTCACTGCGGAATTAAAGAAGCAAACTGAAGGAATATCTTTTCACTTTTTACCATCATGATTTGTCTATCATGACTTGCAGTTGTGAAGTTTAAGTTCTGTAAACTAGTGTTGAAGGGGAGAGTGAAGTTAGCCCTTAGTTTTGTTTTCAGAAATGAATGGGTTTTGAGGAAACTGAGTATCAGAAATCATAAGCAAGGTAGCTGAAGTCACATGATTGAAGAACCATGACAATCTTGTTGAAAAACTGAGAAACAGAAATGAAGCTGAATTATATCTCTTGCTTACTGTCCTACAGTAATGCCTGGAAGCTGAAAAAAAAGTACAGGGAAAAGACTACTGGATAGAAACTATGCCAGTATCACTTCTGGCTACTTCCGTAATGCTAACTACCATTATTGTAACTGGATGTAAACAATTTCAGTTGCTATTGTAGATCTTAACTTGTATTTCTTCGCAAAGATCTAATACTTTTGTTTATTCTAATGTTTACAGTGTACATGTAGAAAATAGTAACGTGTAATTTTGCAGTAGAAATAGTAGCAAGTCATGAAAATGCATTTATATATGAGCCAGTTTTGTTTAAAGAGCTTGAATGAATACGTACACAAAGCAGAATGAACAATGGAGAAAAATGCCGAAAAAGGATGGAAAGAACTTGCTGTCTTGCTACTCTATTGTTTCAGTTAATCAGAAAAGAACTAACACTTTTTAAAAATTGTTCTCTGATATTACCCATTGCTTTTCTTAAGTTTCTTAATCTTAAGTGTAGTTTTCTTAATTAGTGATTAATCTTAAATTGAAATCACTGTCAGGATAGAACATGGGAAATATTTATTGAGAAATGGGAAAACTGCTTCCTGTATAAAATAAACACCTTTAAATCTGTTTGATACTACTTCTATATTAGTTTTGCAGTACAGTAAGTTGAAAAATGTTAATAAGGCATGAAAATTGGAAAATTTCATTAGTTGCACATTGCTGTATTATGCCAAGCCCAACTGAGACTATTGACCTTCACCTGTGGTTTTCAAAGAAAGTTTTACGTCAGTTTAAAAACTGAAATTGATTAAATGATCTGAGGGCTTCTTGAAGGTTTCCTTCAGATTTTAGGGGTACTTGGAGTAAGATTTAGATTAAGATTTTATGAAATTCTTTTATATAGAAGCAGCTCTTAGTATCATCTTTATAGTACAAATGGATGAAGGAGGCAGAAGTTTGTAGATTAAATTATTTGTAGTTTAAGTCCTTCCAGATAACTTCTAGAAATAATTATTTTCCAGCTTCTGTAGCTGTGTTTTTAAAAAAAAGATAAGCCTGTTTTTCATTTTAGTGAAAATCATTCAGAAGATGCTTACTAATCTTAATCTAATTTGTCATCCTCATCCCCCATTCTGAGGGATCCTTCTGCTAAAAATGTGGTCAACAGTATAGTATAGTATAGGACAAAAGTATGTTACTTCCTTGTCACAGTAGCAGAAATAGTCTATAGCATACATTTTCAGAGTCTCCACACTTTGCAGATTCATTTTAATGTCTGCTTACTAACATATTAAGGGAATTTAATGTAAATCTCATCCTGTGAGTTCTTAAACTGGATTCACTGCTGTTTGCATATTTGCATTAAAACATTTTAAAACTTTACTTTACCCCCAGGAATGGCTGTATCCAAAACTTTGGATGCTCTGGAGTTCTTATTCCACTGTAGCATCATCACAGTTGAAACAGCAAGTATTAAGTTGCCAGCCTCTGTGCTGTAAATTCCACTAATCTTATGTGTACCTGCCTTACTGCTCTTCCTTTGTGTAAAAAAAAAAAAAAAGTCATTTGTTTTATTTTTTGCCTTTTTGGAGCTGCTGAGTGTTACTGTTTAAGTCTTTTTTTTTTTTTGTGAAACTATAGTCCTCTAGACTATGAGGTGAATCAGTTGGAACATTTGATACTGAAATCTCAGACCCTTTTGGAGGGGTTTGAGTTGTCTGATCAAAGAAAGTGGATATGGATGGTGAACAAATACACAGAAATTTTAAATTCATGCTGATAAGTTTTTTTTTCTGTAAGGACTGTGAGCAGCAAACTGATATGAGTGTGGTTAGTAAAAAGAGCAGAAGTATACTATTAGGTGGTGTCCTGCTAATGAATTATAGGAGAGGTGTAAAATATAGCTGGAGTGATAGTGGTTTTAAAAACTGATTTTTTTTTTTATTAGGTAAAGACAGCAGTTTAAGTAGTTCCTCAGTACTCTTTTTTTTTTTTTTTTTAAGCATCTTATGATATATTTTATCCTTCAAACACAAATCTGTTGATGCTAAAGGTTGTTTTTCCTTCAAATTACATAATTTTATGCATAGGTCCATTGAACTTGTACTTGATTCTGTAGAAATGAACATCTCCTACCTAAAAAAAATTCTTGCCTCTGGTTTGATCCTCAAGAGACATGAGAATTAATAATGTCCTGCACTCATATAGGCAGAAGAGCTTGGCCAAAAAAAACATGCTATACATCTTCATAGTTAGAAGTACTTAAATGGTGGGTTGTGTGAATAGGTGTTAGCTGAGGACCAGCAAATGAATTCATGTGTGTGGGGAACTATTAGAGGGTAGGCTATTGTATTGTCATATTTTACTAATATTTTATCACACAAATACTAGATTGGTGGATATGGATACAAAAGCAATAAATCTTAATCTTAGTTCTTTACTCGAAATGTTTTTAAATGGATGTTCATTTTATTAGAATGGTAGTGTTTTTCTTTTGTTGGTACCTATGGAGAATTTCACTTGAATGCATGCAGTGACAATCTACTCCTTAATTATTCTCTTAAGCTATTGTAGTGAATACAAAAATGCCCTTTAAATTCCACAGGTAATTTTTGATGCTTACCTGAAAGCAAAGTGCTGTGGCTGTTTATTTATAATCCTTTTATACTGGGAGGATGGGGGACAGAATACAGAAATACAAAGGAAAGGACAAGATTAGGTCAGCACACTTCAGCTTGAAAGTACTTGAATGTCTTGGGCCATTGCTAAACAAGATCTGTGTGAAATTAAATCTATCCTTGTGGCAAGTGTTCATTCAGACATAGAAACCTGGTTGCTATGCTATCAATAGTGGGAACTCTTAATTTCTCTTTGGTTGGCTGCTTGCTTTTAATCAAAATACCAGATTGAACTGAAGAACCTAGTGTGATCCAAACTTCTCTGGCTTGTTCCAGTACACTTCTTGGCATCTAATCTATGCAATAACATTTTTTTCATGTTACCTATGTAGTTGTCTCTAAGGCTACCCTGGCAATTTGATAGAGATCAACAAAAGGTGAATAACACTTGACATTTCTTAACTCTTTTTCATAATTCCATTTCAAGTGTGTAACTAGATGAAATACTATCTCATCTTAATAGGTAGCTTATGTGACTGTCACTATTACATGTTAAAGCAATAAACCATTCCTTTCCAGCAAAGTTTATAATCTACTAGAAATAGCTCAGTGTAACAGATTGAATAACTGATCTGTTTTGACATCCCAAAGGCAATGGGAATGAAATTTGCTTGTTGAACGTAGTGTCAAATAAGACTGAAATAAATTTGTGTTTGCGGTTAACTTCCATTGTAAAACAATGTGGTTGATACTATTTTCATACAGTAAGACTAACAAGCTTGTGTTAGGGTTGGGCAGGTACTCCTGTTTATTTGCAGGATCTTTCTGTTTTAGAGCACTCCCTTAACAGATTGAGGGGAGGCTTCAGTGAGGTTGAACTTCAACCTTGCTCATTTTGCAAATGGTTTGGGCAAGTTAATGACAAATTCTCATAAATAATATTTTAGGCTCTACTAGAAGATATTCACAAAGGTGCTGGATTACATGAATACCACAAGTTGGTATATTTGTTTATGAATTCTTTCTGATTCTAAGGTGCATGCGTCTTTTCATGATAATGGAATCAGTTGAAAATTAAGGGAGGGGAGAAGGAGTCTAATTTCTTCAGTTAGGTTTATTTTGTATTGTAGTGAGGAAAAGTAAGGTTGACTGTTGTACAGCTAGATTTAAGTCTGTAATTCTCCCAAGTATCAGCCATATATGCCTCTATATTCTTGGTGTGTTGTCACTGTTCATACCATAACATGCAAAGCTGTTAATTCTACAGGCAGTATAAATGGATGGCGTTGGCTTCTGAGCTCAAGTGTTGCCACGATGAGCTACCACTCCAGTTTTTTGTCCCACTTCTACCAGCTGTTAGCTTCTTGATACCCAGAAAAAAGATGACAGTTCTAGAACCCTGTATGATCTGAATGGGCAACCAGCATACCACTGTAGTCTAGATGGGTGTTACCATTGCACTGCCAAGTGAGCTGAGTAGACCCCCTTGTTTTTCATCTGACATGGATTAAGGAGATGTCTTTGGAAACTGCATGTATCATAGTGCTCTCAGAAGTCTTTCAGGATGCTCCTGCTTTTGACAAACTGGGTTGAACTAGCTGAAGCTACTGGGGTGAAGGAGGTATTTTTGAAGTAAATGAACTAACCAGTACCTGTCTGTCTGGGTAATAAGCCATGTCTCCACAAATTTGTACTGATAACATGGTCAACCCACAATGTAATGCCTCTATAGGCAGAGTTGGTCTCCACTGCTTAGCCTGTCTGATTCTTACAGGTGTAATAGGAAGCCACATCTGTGTCACTGGCACTTAGCGTCTTTCTGGCTTCAAGCTGTGAAGCTATATGAAAAACTTTTTTTAGCGTTTACTGTATTTATAAGCCCTTTTTCATCCAGGCTTTGTAAATAGTAATGTCTGTAAATAGTGTCTGGGAAATGTTTTGTGGGTCTTTGTTTTGTGGTTTTGCATCCTTGGAGGATTTGGTGTTTGTTTTCAGAGGGTGTGACCGGTGGCTTCTAGTAGAGGAGGCAGTTCAGAAATACTGGGTAATCCTCTCAGCTTTTGGAGGAGCATTTTACTAAAAAGTTGTGAAAGTTGCCAGGTTAGGCAGGCAGGCAGGCTCTCTTCTGTTGTCTAAGGACACAGAACCAGTGAATGTCATAAGATCTAAAATTGCATTTTAGAGAAGTGCTTTATTACCACCTGTTCTTATTGTACTTTCTTAAAACTTCGAAGGGTACCTTGCTCAAACCTAAGTTAAATCAGTGTGTTGATGCTTGCCTTCATGTGTAGGCAACCTGAAATTAAAACTATGTAGAACTGTCAGATCTTCACTGAATGTTGAAAAACGCACAATTTTTCACATACTTGTGAAATGAGATGAGTTCTTCAGTGAAGTAATGAGTGCTTTGGGTTTAATTTTCTTCCTAACATTTAACCTTGCCTTACATGTTTCCAGATACTTCTTTCTTCCTCTGAAATTATTTCATCCACAGTTCAGGCTAGCTGTGCCTCGTTGTGTGCAGTTCTTCCTCACTCCCCCTTCCTTTTTTTCTTCTCAGTGTTTGTAGTTTTCATTTCTTCCACTGGACATGGGTGAGGAAATAACATGGACTGTTGGCCACATACATCACATAAGGGAGTTTCAGTTACTTGGTTGGTAAAGGATTCTGGGGTTTGTCCTTGACTAGTCAAAGAAGGAAGACCTGAATTATTTCCAAGGTCAAGCACCTCATCTTGGAAATAAAATAGACTAAGCAAAAAATTTAGTTTAATAGAATTTTAATTTGTGAATGGCAATACTGTAGATCAGAGTCAGCCAAGCCTTATGGGCCGTATCCCTAAGCAGTGACAACTTGGTTACAGTGAAGCCTGGCAGGAAATACTGATTTGAATGTTGTTAGTTGTACTGGGACTTCCTACTGCAAGCCAAGTCAAAATTTCCTTTTGAATGTCGGCTATAAAGTTAATAAAATGGCTGTATGCATTCAATGAAGTATTTAGAACTCTTCAAGTTTATTTTTTCCTGGGTGAAATTTGAGGGGTCTTGGATTTTGATACTGTCAGATGACCTATGAACTACTTCATGCCACAACAAAGTGTTAGACTTCACTTAGTGGTTTTTCCAAGAAAACCGTAATTCTTTTCTATGAACAACTGTAACTTCTCATCTTAAAGTGTCTGTGTGGTGGGGCAAACAGTTATTGGCTGAATGTTGTTGGTGTGTGTGTGTGTGTGTATAGAGAGGTGTTGTGTTTCTTTAAACAAAGATGTAAATTACATTATCATGGCATTAACAATGTAAGCAATAATGTGTTGTGGAGACCTGGAAAATGTCAGGAAAATATCATTGTAATAGAAAACATACACAGCTTTGGAAATAAAGTTCTATCCCATGCATCTTTTCTTTGCTATTTTATGCAGTGTCCAAGAGAACTTAGTCCTTGCGACTACTTTTGGCAACTTCTTTTATATGCTCAAGTCCACTTAAAGGCAGTTATGTAACTTTCATTTGCTGATGAAAATTAGAACAGATGCTTCTCAGAACTAATATTATATTCCCTTTCTTTGTGTGTAGTCCAATTTTTTCCATTAAATTCTATTTTGGAGAAAACCAGATTGGGCTCAAGGTGGAAATTTGTGTGACACAAAAATGAGTCTACAGAGCATACTCCTTTAAAAGCTGGGATGGGAGAATGTATTAGGAATTGAACTGGTTCCACATTTATTCAATGGGCTGGGTATTGCACAAGTGTTGACAAGTCTTCTATTTTAAAGAGACTTTCCTGTATGGCTTGAAAGGTTTCTTTAAACAAATTTATTTGCTTATAGTTAGGAAGTCTGGTGTTTCTTTCAGGCTTTCTTGTTCTTATGTAATACAGTGACTGTAACTCAAGAATTTTTATTTGGTCCTTGATGGGACAGAAGCAATAAATGACTTGTTATTTAGCATTTCCATAAAATACTTTTTTTTTTTTTTTTTTTTTTAAGAAATATGCATGCTTATTTATTTGTTCCCATTACATAAGGGAAGATCTGAAAAATACTTTTCTGTCGTCTGGACTGGCTTTTCTCAAAAATCCTAATTTTGAAATGTCCCCTCTTTTTTTTGTTTCCCCTTAGATTTGAGTTCTGTGAACCTGCCTTTGTGGTTGGTAATTGTTTGGAAATAGCTTCAGACAGTCATCAGTATGACCGGATTTACTGTGGAGCTGGAGTCCAGAAAGACCATGAAAACTACATGAAAATTTTGTTGAAAGTTGGAGGCATTTTAGTAATGCCTATAGAAGATCAGGTGACTTAGTGACAATTTCCCCTTGCTATCTTTATATATTATACTAATTTTAAGAAATGTTTTAAAATGTATATTTTACTACGTTAATGTTCAGCTGATGACATCTTGACTCAGTGTATTGCTGCAATTAAGCAGATAATCAGTCTTTTGCAATGCAGTCTTGAACTCCCCCCTTAAAACACTGAAATCCGCTTGTCTGTAACAAAACCATTTTGTCTTCAGTGTAGCTAGAACTCCATTTGTGGAGTTCTAGTTTGTTTTAAGAATATTACGTCATTCCCAGAACTGCTTTGAAATCTTCCCTGACACACACTTTCAGTCAACACTTCAAAACAAAAACCATCTTCTAAAACAGGAACGCTGATTTCAGAGAAATATGATGAAATATCTATAATTAACAGAAAATGGTAAGGGGAGACAAAAAAGATTAATTTCCAGCAGTTTTCAGTGTTGCTTTTTCTTGTTAGATTAGACGTTTTTCATTTTCAGACAGGTGTACTATTTTAATAATGCTTCGCACTTCTATCACTTTTCATCCTTAGATCTCAAAAGGCTTTACAAAGGTAAGTAGTATTCTCCCTGTTTTACTGATCGGGAATTTAAGAAAGAAAGACTATGACTCACTTGATATTTTCATGAATACAGAGAATTACTGAGACACTTAAATTGATAAGTTTTCTAGTTACCTTCCAAAAATAGTCACAGTGCATATAAATAGTCACAGTGCATATATACCTACATTCTCAAAAAAAAAAAAAACCCAAGTTGTTGAAATGTAGCCTATGTCGTCCAGTTCCACAAATACTTTATCCAATATTTATTGGGCTAAGATACCATCAGTTGAAATTAATGGAATTGAGCTTAAAAGTAGACCAAAATTGGACATAAAATTAAAACTGAGTAATTCTGCCTCACAAGTACTTAGGACACTAGAACCTGTAAAACATAAGAGCCTCAAAGAGCTCAGTTTGTCTAACCTGAAGAAAAAAATCAGGAACATCTGACCTCCTGATTTGGCTGCCCAAAAGTGTGTGGGATTTGATTGTAAACAGTGTTGTCCCAGTTGCACAGCAAACTGAAAGAATAATTTTAAAAACTACAGCAAAGGAATAATTTCTCTTGATAGAGGGAAAATATTTTTTCATAATGATATGAGTTGGTTGAATACCA
This sequence comes from Aythya marila, assembly GCF_965140915.1. Classification (NCBI taxonomy): domain Eukaryota; kingdom Metazoa; phylum Chordata; class Aves; order Anseriformes; family Anatidae; genus Aythya; species Aythya marila. The sequence continues at coordinate 109,313,781 of NC_139043.1, forward strand.
CAGCAGCTTGTCTGGAGAGGCTGTGGAATCTCAGTCCTAGGAGAGATTTTTGTGACTTCTTTAGAAAAGCTTCTGAATTACTTGATTTTGCTTGAACAAAGCTAGCTACAAGTTAGAGGTTGGATGCCAGAAGCTGTTTCCAACCTAAAATATTGGAAAACTTAAGGAAAAATGCAAGATTTAGGCTTTTTTTCCTGTTGCATCTGTTCCCATTGCAGAAGACCCATCTTCAGTACTCTGGTGACTAAATACTTAAGGAATATGAAAGTCCTGGCTGTTCAGAGAACAAACTTTATACGTTCATTTTGAAGCAAATCGAAATACTGTTGTTTGAATACGAGTCTCAATAATAGTGAGTATGACAAAGCTAACCACTAACTTCTGTTTTTGTTGTTGTTCTTACGCAGCTAACACAAATCTTGAGAACGGGACAAAACACGTGGGAAAGTAAAAATATCCTTGCTGTTTCATTTGCTCCACTAGTGCAACCGAACAGAAATGACAACGGCAAACATGATACTGTGGGACTGCGTAAGTGTCACTTGTGCTGGCTCCCTTTGGTTTGTTGGGTTTTCAGAGTGCCTGTTGGTGTTATTCTGGAAATGGGGAAGACTATCCTTGTATAGATGTATGATAGAACAGTCACATACAGTCTAGGACAGTAGTAGCTCACTGATAAGTTTATGTGCTGGTTGCTATTCTGTGTTGCTCTGCAGTTAATATCCCAAATTAAAATGATGCTGGTGTTTCCTGCTTATTTTTCCAGACTACTTTTCCTTTCGTGTTCAGGTTCTTGTTTTCTAATGAGGCACAGATAACATACTGAGTCAATATTAAGTTTGTCTTTGACAGTCTTCCAGAGAAAAATTTCCTTTTCCCCCTGAAAAGGAGGAAACTGGTCTACACTACTCTGGTACTGTAGAATGTTAATAGCTGAGTGTGCTTATGTATGTCTGCAGCTAATACAGTGACACCTAGCTGTTTTTAGTAGTCGCTAGGATGGGCTTTCTAACTGCAGGGCTCTTGAGTTAGGTTAGCAAAGGGGTTTAAAAAGTTTGTGAAAGCCAACAGGTCATTGCCAAGGTAAGATAGTATGATAATAAAGAGGTTAAAAAGAGGAAGTTATAGAGATGAAAACTTCTGCTAGGAGTAGAGTAGAGTAGTACACAGGGCTTCTGTAGCATCTGGGTCTGAAATGCAGCAAAGAAACTAGACAGTAACAGTCTTTCTCTACTGTTTTGTTGTGTTAACATATGACCAATGTGAACTAATTCCCCTGTACTTAACCACATGCTTCTTACCTTCATGCATGATTTTAAAATGAAAAACAGTGTAAACCATTCAGGAGTCCAGGATGTCATGTCAGGTTGCATTGCCTGTAACTACTGATGTGGCTATTAATTTTGAGGGTATGTGTAAGCTTGCAAAGGATGATTCCTTATTATAGTTACCTTAACTTTTTTTCTTCAAAGTACAGATGATCCTTTCACTTACGTAATCACTTATTTGCAAAAATAACATTTTTTTCACTTCAATGCTTGTTTTTCAGACCTCAAAGTTACCTCCTGGAATTCACTTGTTAATACAAGACTTTTATTCTGTTTCTTACGTTAGACTTAGTCCGTCATAGATAATGTGTCATGACAAACAGTGAAGTACAGAGGTGGCTTAAACTTATTTTCTGGTCTCCATATGATTTAATACAACCCAATTACCTAGAAGATACTGGAGGATTTTTAAGTATTCCCTTACTACCACTCCTGAATGCTCATACTCCAGATGAAAACAGTACGGACCAGTGGCATTCAGATTTGATCTATGACACAATATAAGTGTTTCCTGTACATAGCTTAATAGGATCCTCTAATTCTTCAGTGAGAAACTCTTTAGGAAGAAGGAAATAATATACAAATATGCTACTACCTTGCCACTATTTAAACAATTATAAATTCATTAGGGAATGGAAGTTGCCCTGTAAAGTGAAATTAGTAAGATGCACTTTCCACTGCTTAAATATACTTTTTTTGTTGGCTTTAACTGCAGCTAGTATTGCCAGTAATGAACATCTTTTTGTCTCAAACTCTGACTAGCTAGCACGTAGCTGAAGTCAGTATATGAAACAAAAAAAAAGTTTGAAATTTAATCATTTAAAACTGAATGCTATGTGTATTGGAAGGGTTTTTATGAAAATTTCTTCACTAAATTTTCCTTTGCTGTAACCCCCATAAATCTTATTCTATTTTGTGTAGGACCAAAAATGACAAAGTTGAACAGACTGTGTGTTTGGTGTGCCATTTTTGCTTTGTTTTCCTTGGAGTTATCCAGCCATAGGTCATCTAAGACAGGTCATCCACCAGCTCAGTAGCACTTAATCATCACCTATGTACCATTGAAAAAACACCTCTTGTTTTTTGTTACTTGCTTGTTTTGTTTAGAACCTCAGAAATTCCTTTTCTGCTGCAAAGATAAGGGAGATTTACCTGGTTGGTCAGCTGTGAAGTTGACATGGCTCTCCCTCATCAGCAAGAAACAGGAAAAATCATAGCGAGTAGAAGTGGAAAGGAAGAAAAGCACTTGGTTAAACTAATGTGATATGGTAGGGAAACTTCTCTATCAGCAGAACCTTAAAAGAGAATGCTAGCGGCTTGTCCCAGACTGTGTCAGAAACCCCTAAAATATGACAGTGTGTGGTGTATGCTTCCTGAAGTTTGTTTAATCTGTTATGTTTTTCTGCTTTACTTGCACATGTCAAAAGATCTCTTAATTTTTGGACTAGGTATTTTCTGTAAAAGATCAGTCATATTCCAGAAGTCATCTTCAGCTGAAATCTGAGTATGTCTGAAGTAAGGAACACTTGTGAATATTCTAAATGGTTTGCCAAGGTCTCTCTACCCTTGTTTCATTTGTATATTGCTTTCTGTACTTAAAATTTCATTTGTTCTTATAAGTCTTGCTGTCTTGCAGACGTTTTTGTTACAGGGAAATTTCGCCAAGTGAATCTAACTCACTCTCTTTCATTTTAGCTCCATGTGCTGTTAGGAATCTCCAGGACCTAGCTCGAATATATATCAGACGCACCCTTAGAAACTTCATAAACGAGGAGATGAAAGCCAAGGGTATTGCTCAGAAGGCTCCTCCAAAACGAAAACGCAGGAGATGTCGTAGACGCAGGATTAATACCTATGTGTTTGTTGGTAATCAGCTCATTCCTCAGCCTTTAGATAGTGAAGAAGATGAAAGAATGGAAGATGATAATAAAGAGGAGGAGGATAAAGATCACAGTGAGGCCTTGAAGCCAGAAGAGCCTCCTCGAAATCTACTGAGAGAGAAAATTATGAGTCTACCCTTACCTGAATCTTTAAAAGCATACTTGACATATTACAGAGAGAAGTAACTTGTTCTAAGTAGAAGTAATGCCTACTGATAGTTCCTTTATTCTTGAAAATGTAGCATTTATTAAGAAATAGGTGGACAAATTATTACTAGTCTTTCATCAAGACTGAAGTACAGCGATAAATCGTAACTTATCTCTATCTTGTCTTTGCTACGAGGAAGACTTGCATTCAACAGTAGACTCCCTTTTTAAAAATCTATTTTTCTTTAAATTTTGAAAATGCTGTTTTAACTCTGATAGAAATATATATTCCATTATGCAGCACTAATCAATATTTTGCATGGTAAGTCTTTTTGATCCCTAACAGATTTGTATTGATAAAGGATGAGTGAAATTTTATATATGCTAAATAATTGTTAAACATGTGCATCTGACTTGAGCAATTTGTCTGTATTTATTATTAGGGGAACATTTTAAACATGCAGACACTTATCCTCTAATGTTGGTATCAGACCCTTTTAAAAGTTTATTTTACTATGGCTTTGTTGCAATCATTATTCCTATGTTGGTATAGATGTGTTCCAACAACACAAGTGCAATAAATGTATACAGACACTGAACGAGCTGGCTTTAATGGAATATGAAAACACAAGTTCTGGAACGTCAGATGGCCCTGCTACTTCTGCATCTTTTGCCAAAAGATCTTGAGAAAAGTAATAGCTTTTCTCAGAGCCTTAAAGAAACATTGAATATAAAGCAAAGCAATGCTTACTTCAGCTCTGCTTGTACTTAACTCCATTCTATGCTTTCAGTATTCCTAAGTGGAGGCACTTCCTTGGTTGTGGGAAGCTTAGGACAGTACATTTTGTTTATTTCTACAGCTCATGGCATTGAGACACAATGTTTGGCAATACAAGATTGTAATGTAGATGTTAGTCATCTATATTTACTGCTTTTAAGTAGAGGTAGAACTTAAACAAATTTAGTTTGTATTGCTTTTTGGAATAGCTGTTATAGTAGAAGTTAGAATTTGTTTGGCAAATGCACTTTAGTAAGTGGATTTTATACTTAAGATGCATCTCCAAGAAGGTAGACTTGTGCTAGCCTATATTTTGTTTCTGAGCATGGCTCTTAGCACAAAAATATTTATAAAATCATATGCATCTTTTGGAAACCTAAGAGTAGCAGTGCAACTGTGGGGACCCACAATAGTGCTGACTTAATAATCCTTCTACAATTTTTCCTCTCCTAGTTGTGAAGTTACTTGCAGTTCTTGTTTTTTAAATTTGTTTGCTTTTAACATCTTAATTTCTTCAATCTGTGTTGTAACATAACCATGAGGGAAAACACTGCTTATTAAGAATTTGGCATGATCTGCATTAAAAGCCACAGTCATTGAAACAATCTGCCTGTTGGACCCAGTGAAAAACATTCCTTGTGGAGAAATACCCTGCATGATGCATTTATAATGCTGGTAATATTTTTTGTGTAATAATGAGAAAATATTTTTCTAAAACTAAAGGTTCGTAGTCTAAGTATTTATAACCAGCCAATATTCATGCAGTCTAACAGTCCAATATTGACTTTGAAATATATAAGATGAGAAAGAAGACGAATAATCCCACAATACTGACTCTTTATTATGCATTTCATGCTCTAGACCCCCCCCCCTTTTTTTTTTAAGGTACATTGTAGTAATGTTTAAGTGGAACTTCTTGAAGGCCTGTTGTACCAGCATGTGGAGTTACTTTCCGCAATATATTTACAGTATAAGTAAACAATACTATTTGAAATAAATACTCCTGACTATTTTAAAAGCGGGAAAAAACTACTAGGAAATAGTTTTCCAAAATAATGATACTAATAAAGTAATTGTGATGCTTCAGCTGTAAGAATTGAGCATAATCTTGTTTTAAATGGGTTATTTTAGATGGAGTTCAGATCATCTGAAGCTTGAGATGTTTCTCTAGCCTTTTCTTGGAATCTACATCTATAAGCTCAAGGATTTGAGGTTACTGAATATTAAATACTTTAAGGACTCTATACAGGATGCTTTTGGAGAATAAACTTCTGCGTTCTTTCACTCCTGTGTACTTGGAAAAATGGACAACGGATGATTTGTCATGATTATTCAGTATGTAAGTTTTTTGCATTCACTGAAAGAGAATGTTTCTTCTGTGTTTTATATGTGGATTTATTTTACACTCTTGAATTTATATTTACATAAATAAAAAGGTAGAAATGCAAATTGTATTAAAACTTGATTTTTGCCATCTCAGTTGATGATGGGGACATTGTTGCAATAAAATGGTTTTTCTGGTGTTTTCTGCTTGCTCGAATTCGTTTCTGTGAAAGTATCAAGTTCATCTGGATCGTCTGGAAATTCAGGTATTGGTGTATTCATAGCTAGGTCACTGACTTCATAATAAAGACTATTATTGAAGCTCAGAAATAATGGATAAATCTTGATAAAACTTGAATTTTTTAAAGGTTGTAGGGTGAGATACTGTTCATGACACAGGAAAGCTGTTTTGGGCCTAGTATTACTTCTGAAGCACGTATGTAGAAAGTTAGCTTTTCTGGTGAGCCCATAAGCTTGAGTATACAGTTAAGATATATATATGTAAGAAATATATACATATATACACACACACTCCAGAACAGTTTCTATTTTTTTCCTAAATACAGAGATTGGTTTAACCTTGAACAAAGCTACTACTTGGTCAAAATAAAACTTTGAGGTAAGAATAGCAAGGGTTGTGAGCAAATAGTGAGTCACGTTACTTACTGAAGAGTGCTTACTGAAGCTGTCTTGATATTGCCATATGTTCTTAGAAGACAGCAAAACATGGGTAGGCTAAGCTGACTAGCAATACTATAGTTGTAATCACAGTAAGAAAGGTTGTGGTGAGTAGGAACTTTAGGCTTTTTTTTCCCTTATACTTTGGTCTGGAGGGCGGTCTTGAGACTACTGCAGTCTTTTGGGAGACCTGAAGTTTTTAATCTCATACATGAAAAACTGAACTATGGCCATCCCCAAAAAACGTCTATCTGTTCACATTTAAACACACAGGACCAGGTCTGTTCAGTTGGGTACTGTTTTCTTAGTATAGCCACCCACCTTTTCTCTAAGCTACTTTTTACTGGTCAGTTTGAAAACAAATAAGGAATTTAAATGAATGTGCTCAGTTTGGATTAATGCTGTTTTACCTCATTAAATAGTAATCTCTCCTCAGGAGTGTCTCCTTCCATTGTCTATGTAGTTGATTAAAATTGAAAGCTTCTCCTTCTGTGACTTACTAATCAATTACAAAAACTAAAGGAATTGTGTGCTGTATTCTTCCTAGATGTGTATACAGAAGGCTACCTTAATGAGCTAGTAATTACTCTGACAACAGTAGAATTCTGTGAGATATTTTCCATAAACCTATTTTGAGAAGGTCCTTGTACTCCTTACTGAATCACTGGAGTTTTTAAGTTAAGTGTTTCTTGATACAGTAAAATCTAGATTGCCGGCTAGATAAATGACTGTTTTCCTTCTGTAACTTCAGAATGCATGCCAGCTTTGCGAATTACTCTGCAAATAAAGCTGTCTCATGTAGGAACAGGTTTGCACCATGCGTATGGACAGTAGGTAACCAAGAATATGGATTTATCAATGTTTTCTAATAGCTAATATGATAGTGATATTTTCTTTCTAGAACACGATTGCCATGTTTTCTATTCTGTAATGTTTCAGAAGTTTATTAGGGGAGGTTAAGAAACTTGCACCTCCCACCTAAAGCTCCCTCCTCTGCTGTCTGCAAACTAGGAATCTGTTACACCTTGCCAGGATGTTTTTACAAACTACTTTGGAGCAAAGCAGTAAAATACTTCTTTTCCTCCTTCATGTGTTCACCTGCAGCCACGATGATCAGTGGCTGGAAGGATATGAAACTGAAATAGAAGGTTTATCAATTTTTTTTTTTTTTTTTTCCTTTGAGCAATGTCCTTGCCCTTTTGCTGTAATCTTCTTCATTCATTAGCGCTTTCTCATTTAGGACAATACAGAGCCATCCTCCTGCTACTTCCTTGCTTATTTGACTCACCTCCTTCAAACTTGTAATGCACATAAATGCTCTCCACAAATTTAGAAATTATTGCAGACAAACCTACTTTTTATTGTTCTTTGGTACAGTGTTATGTCTTTAAGCCTTTCAGACATCCTTTTGTGGTTTTGCACTAGCATGCTGTGTACACTTTGATTTTTGAAGCCTAATGGCTTCTATTAATGGAGTACCTTGGGTCTTGAGGGAACTGGCTCATGGAGTTGCAAGCCCTTCTCTCTCATGACAGGAAAAGTCCCTAGTGCCTGGAAAAAGGGAAACATCACTCCCATTTTTAGAATCACAAAATGGCTTGGGTTGGAAGGGACCTCAACTATCTCCTAGTTCCATCCCCACTGCCATAGGCAGGGATGCCACCCGCTAGATCAGGCTGTTCAGGACCTTATCTAACCTGGTCTTGAACGCCTCTAGGGATGGGGTATCCACAACCTCTGTGGGCAACCTGCGCCAGTGCCTGACCCACCCCAAGTGAATAATTTCCTTCTAACCTTTAATCTAAATCTTCCCCTCTTTTAGTTTAAGACCCTTCTCCTCCTTGTCCTATCATCTACCCAAGTAGATAATCCTTCTGCATCCTTTCTATAAAACACCTTTAAGTGTTGAAAGGGTGTAATGAGGTCACCCTGTAGCCCTGCAGCATTCTTTTCTGTAAATAGTAAGGGTAAAAAGGAGGATCCAGGGAACAACAGACCTGTGAGCATAACCTCTGTGCTTGGAGAGATATGGAACAAATCTGGAAAATGAAACCTGGAAAATGATGTCAAGGCATGTGCAAGAAAAAGAGGCGATCTGAAACAGCTAGCATGGCTTCACCAAGGGCAAATCGTGCATGGCCTACCTGGTGGCTTTCTGTGGTAGAGTGACTTCTTGGGGCTGCTGATCTTGTAGCAGCCCACTATTTCTTTGTGCTTATGTTAGGGTCATGGATACCTCATCCTGCTTGTCACTGCTATCAATTTAAGGCTACAATTGTGCCACAAAGATAAACAGGATAAAAACATGCTATAGACACAATGTATAGCTATAGGTGCCAGGTTAAGTGGAGAGAGGTCACAGTTAAACTAAGCATAAGCTACAAGCAGGAAAAAAAAAAAAATGCTCAGATGTAGCAGGCTTTGTAGAAGCTTTGAACTGCTTCAGTACAAACTATATCACCTGTTCTTGGCAATGTCAATGTAGTATTACAGGGTTACATGATTGGAAGGATAAGAACAAGCAGGAGTAAAATAACAAAGGATGGGAAACATATATAGGGGTGAAGTAACTGTCAGATAAAGAGTAACAACAGACCAGTTTATTCACTCATTCATATTTCTTCTCACATCCATACAATCAATAATCTTTGTATGTTAACTTGAAACCAGATTTTGTTCGACATTTTAAGCCCTTTAAATATCTGCTTTTAAGCTTTTGAAGTTGAATTAATTTTTGTCTTGGCCTTCACTTTGATTCTCTCTACTAAATGATAGAGTAGATTTGCATATTTTAATCAGCAAGAGCAAACATAATGCAGTATTTTTGTTCCGTTTACTCAGTAAAAAAATTTCTCACCTTTCTGCTGAATTGCATCAAAAATTCTGTGCGTATCAAATCACACCAGAAGAGGGCAGTATTGCATTACAGCAGGTTTAAAGATTGTGTTGACACAACTAGTTGAAGAGGCATTAAAAAAAAAAGTACGTTGAAGCTTATATAACGAGGTGTTTGAGTAATTTGTGTAGCTACATAGCTGAAAGATGCATAATCCTACATACTTTTTATGATTTTCTAAATATGTTTTCTGAGATTTCTGTTTTGAAAACGTAGTACAATGTTTTTTTTTTCCAGAGTGCATTTTAATGTGGTTTGATATCTTTACAGTATTGCTGATGTTATTAGAGCCTTCTGTCCTTAGAAATTTAAGGTACCACTCTGTAGAAGAGTCTGTAAGAGCTTGACTAGCAGTGTAATTTAGGCATGAGGTATCTTCAGTTGCCCAAGCCATTTTGGGTTTTATACCACTGCTTACTTGAGAACCATGTGTGAAGGTTGGACGTTTGGGGATGTGAAGAATCCCCACAGCTTTGTAGAAAACTACTATGTGGGATACAATCCGTGCCATGTACGTGGACTATGTGATGCAGTAGCTGGCTGCTGCTGTGCATGCTGTACCTAGCTGCTGTGTGGGGCTGCTGTTCCTCAGCTTTGGAGCTGAGTATGTGGTGCAGATGCATTAATCCATCACCTATGGTTATGAGCTGGAAGGGAGGCAGCAGGCATGAAACAAATACATGTTAAATGTTCTGAAACATTTGGCATTAAAACCTGCCCCAGTGCTACACCATTTCTCAGAGAAAGAGCTGTAGGTGATGGGGGGAAGCAGGGGCATCTGGGAACACTGCTACCAAGGGCTGCAACAAGAGTTTTGTCCATCCTAGTTCCTCTCTAGCTATGCTTCAAACAGACGCAAGTCCTACCTTCAGTGATTTCAGCAACAGCCATGGTGGCTGTCCAAGCCTCTGAACTACGCAAAGTGGTATTTTTGCAGTCCCTGAGAGTCCTACCACTTTACTGGCAATTGATGATTTACTTCTGAAAATTGAAAGATATATTAAACATTGGCCAAAAAAAAAAAAAAGTGTCTTATTTAAAGCATGAGACAAACAGGTCTGTAATACTTTTTCCACAGCATGATCTCAGCTTTGCTAGTGATGCCAGTGCTGAGATGAGCATTGGCAACAATCTTATTCGGACACAGTTTCAATTTCTCTTGAAAAACAAAATACGTTTCTAAAGGATTGTGGTATCAGAGGCAAGAAATGAGTGCTGAACTTTCAAAGGCCAGAATGAGATTTTGCACAGATGCAAAGGTTGGCAGGATATGTTAGCTCAAATAGCACAAGCTGCTAAGCAGCTTTCAGACCAACGTTTGTACATTGTGAGATGTGGGAAACGGTAGCAAGAACTCTCTCCTTAGGAAATCCTCTACTGCTTCATTCCACAGCTCTTCTATTTCACACTCATGTCTGTAAAATAGAGTGTATGAATATCTTCTAGAAAACTGTAATACAATCCTCATCTTAAACACCTGCACTTAGTGACTTCGGCCATATCTAGATGTTGGGATTTTAGTTTTTCTTTAATACTTAGTGCATCTTTCTTTAACAATATGGTATGCATCTCCATGACCACATCTCACTTCAGAAATCAGATTTTAAAATTAGTCACTTTTTTTTTTTTTGTTGGTTGGTTTTGGTTTTTTGTATGTGTGTGTGGAGAAGGGGAGGAAGCAGACATTTTGGGGAGTGATAACAATGTGAACTTAATTTGAGATTAACAATAAATTCCAATTAATGTATGTATATTAATGTATGTATACATTAAAATGTAAATGTATACATATATTTCCTGTAAGCATGACATCTTTATTTTACTGCCATTCAAACTATTGCACTAATGTCCTTTTTTTTTCTGCAGTGGTTGTAGCAAATGTCATGTGACACATTTATTTCTGTCACAGCAATCTTGCCTTTTGAATCCATCATTGATCTTTTATATGGACTCCAGTGGTCACTAACTGCAAGCCACTGATTGTCTAAGATGCTGAGAGGAGAATGTCTGCTTTAGGAAATGATCACAGGTGACACATTTTATACTAGTAGATAGTGGAATTAAGAATATTTTTTTTTAATAAATAAATAAATAAAGGCTCTTGCAAATCATGTAGGTGAAGGTCCACAAAAGAGTTCAATTTTCTAGCTGCCACTTTAGGCACCTAAGATAAAAGTTTGTATTTCCAAAGCTTCTTTACTAAGCAGCTGCCTCTGATCTGTGTTGCTTGCCATGGGGTTTAATGTAACTTAATTTTCATGTGAGCCCTAATGAGAATCACAGAACAGGTATTTTCCTATTCAATTTGTCCTGAAAGCTCAAAACACTTTTGCTGCATTGTGCTTCAGACCTCAAAGAAGGTGAATAATGCTGTTCCACAAGGGAAGAGGTACTGACACAAGTCTCCTCTCAAGACCAGAACAACAAAGGTTTTCAATTAAAGTTCTGTGACAGCTAAGTAGAGATCTGTGCTGAGAGAACTTATGGAAGTGAATAAAAACCATCTTTTCCTCTCTTAGGCTTCCATCTCTTAGGCTGGTGAACTGAGTTAGTTCATATGTTACCATGCTGCATGTTGTGAATCCTGTGCAGAGGTATTTAAGTTATCTAAGAAGTGTAGCTTTTGCAAAATAGCAGGACACCAAGTCTCTTTTATGTATATAACTCTTTTGAAAACAACCAAAACAAAGAAAACAAACCAATAACATGGTCTTTTCCACTGTGGAGCAGAATGTGTATTTGTTTACATGTGCTTTATGTTAGATTTATGTCTTCTCTCTCTCTCTCTCCCCCCCCACCTCCCACCCCCCAAAGGTATGACAGCTTTGTTAAGTCAGTTGCCTTTAATGATGGATCCCTGTTTTGCTGCTAAGTTTCTTGGAGATCTCAAAAGCAGTATAAAAACGGAGTGGGAAAGGCTATTGAAAGTGGTCAGAAATGATAATGGCAAAGGCATCAACTATGCTTCTTTGTCAATTTTTAAAGCTCCGTGTCAAAACAATTTTCTAATTAGCGCTAAGGGATACAGCAAAGAACAGACAATAAAATCATTAAAGAAAACAGCTGAACAGTAAGCTTCTCACTGTATTATCCTCTGCCATACTAAAAATTTATATTTTAGAGACTTCATCTCTTTAAACTGAATATAAATGTCTAACTTGGATTTTACTTATAGCATTAGCATTGCTTGCAATTGCAAATATAACTAATGTGTCTTGATAAAGAGCAGCTGCAGCCTTCAAAAAGATGAAAGCTTGATTCCATTCAAATCAATAGGAGTTCTGCTACCACCTCCAATTAATACAGGACCCCACTGTTAAAAATATATATATAAAAAAATAATCTTTTTTTTTTAAGAGTTTAAGACAAAGTATAAGACAAAGAGATGAATTGTGTAGGAAAGGAATAGAGCTTGCAAGTAGCGTATAACCAGTTTCTTTTCACATTAGTTTTTGCATTTTATTTCTTCCTGAAAGAATTTGTTCTGATTCAAAGCAAGGCCTTTTCTAGGTTGTTTTGAAGTCTGTGAAATGGAACATTCATGGGAAGATGAAGGTTATGCTAGGAGATGAGCTGAGCAGACGAAGCAGAAAACAAGGAGAGAGAACAAGCATGAAGGATAGACTTGGTTTGGTCTGGAATTCTACTAGTAGGAAAAGGTGAGATGAAATGGGGCTAATGAACACCAATGAAAGAGAAAATGTGAAATAGCATTGACAATATTGTATCATGGAAAAGCATGCTGATGATTATTGCATAGGAAGCTTCTGAGGTTGAGGTTTTGTAAGCTTCTAAAGTCCCAGCAGGACCTTCTGGCTCTGGTAGGTGGTTGCTGGGCTGCTATTACACAGCCTTGCTTGACTTCTGACATAGTGTGACTAAAGGGGCCACCAGTTAATTTTCCCAGATATTTTCAAATAGACTAGAGGATAGCAAGAAAATATTTCACTTACAAAAGTCCTTAGATCTGGAATAAGTTGGTCTCATTCACATTGAAACCCCTTGGTTCTGCAAACTTGATTTTTATCCAACTCTCTTTTACAGTCCAATCTAAAATGTATATTAAACCTCAAAGAAATAGTTGTAAACAGTACCCCACTGAATGTATGTGGTATGCATTTACAATTTTGCCATACATCAGCATTTGAAACTCCTCTTTGCACTCTAACGTGTATTGTGGCTTAACTTTCCAGGCAGCTAAGCACCACTCAGCTGTTTCTTCTCTTTCCCCTCCCTCACACACAGTGGGATGGGTGAGAGAAATGGAAAAAAGAAGATAAAAACTCATGGGCTGAGATAAAGAGAGCTTAATAGGATGGAAAAGGAAGGGATAACAACAACAATAATAAAGAATCATAGAATGGCTTGGGTTGGAAGGGATCTAAAAGACACCTCCCACCAGACCAGGTTGCCCAAATCCCCATCCAGCCTGGCCTTGAACACCTCCAAGAATGGGGCATCCACAACTTCTCTGGGCAGCCTGTTCAAGTGGCAAAAATATAATATAATGTAAAAGAATATACAAAGCAAATGTTGTACAATGCAATTGCTCACCACCTGCCTGTTGCCCAGCCAGACCACGAGCAGCAGCACCCATACACACACCCTAGCCACCTTCCCCCATTTTATCATTCAACATGATGCCTTAAGGTATGGGACATCCCTTTGGGCAGCCTGGGCCAGCTGCCCTGGCTTCATCCCCTCCCAGCTCTTGGTGCACTGCCAGCCTCCTCGCTGGCAGGGCAAGCACAAGGAGCTGGAAAGGCCTTGGCTCTGTGTAGTCACTGCTCTGCAACAGCTAAAACATCGGCGTGTTATCCTGTTAGTCTCATCCTAAATCCAAAACAGCACCATACCAGGTACTAGGAAGAAAATTAACTGTCTCATTTGAAAAAAGGACAATGTGCTAACTTTTGAGCTGTAGATTATTCTGTGTAGTAGATTAAAGAAAACATGATTTTCTGTATCTCTTCAATTGAAATTATTCTCATTTGCATGGAATAACTCAGTAAACATTAGGTCAGAAACACAGCTAACAACATTATTTTTGGTGCATAGAATCTTTGATAGGAAGAGGAGGAACTTGAATTTCATCCTCCCATTCAAGGTATGTTTAAATATTTTACTTTAGTCACCCTCAAATGAACAAATTAAAACCAGAACTTCTTTTCTACCCAACGAGGGTATAATGAGTAATGGCAAGACAACAGTTAGGCTGAGACATCTCTAAATGCAGTTCTCAGTGGGGAAGAAGGCACAGGGAGACACAGGGGAGAGGAAGGAAAAGGGGTGGGTACTCAACAGGGCAGAGCCACAGGGACAGTTCTGTCCGGAAAGAGGTAAAAGGTGGGAGATATGCAGAGATTGTGGGGTGGAGGAGGAAGGGACTGTGGCTGCCCCTGAAGATGATTTGGGATGAACTCACTGGTGGCCACAAGATGCCATTGTGGCCCCTAGCTCCTGTTCCCTGTGGGGTCTCACCAGCCCTGCTTCAGCCAGAGCTCTCTGTGAACACCCCATCTCTCACCATGACAGAATATTTCCTTTGATGGGGCAGGGAAAATATTAGAAAACTTCTCCTGTAGTAATTCAGCTACTTCAGCAACTGAGGAAATAAAAGGGAAGGTGTTAGCACTTTTTTTTTTTTTTTTTTTTTTGGTTGTTTTTTCATGAGAAAATTGTAGCATAGGCATCTATCAGGTGAGTGCTTAGGGCTTTCAGTCTCAGTGAAGATAAATTGCAGGGCTAAAGCATCTCTCTTATGAGGAGAGGCTGAGAGAGCTGGAGCTGTTCATCCTGGAGAAGAGGAGGCTCAGGGGAAACCATCAATGTCTATAGATACCTGAAGGGAGGTGCAAAGAGGACAGAGCCAGGCTCTGTTCAGTGGTGCCCAATGACAGGACAAGAGGCCATGGGCACAAACTGGCACACAGGAGGCTCCCTCTGAACACCAGGAAGCACTTCTTTATGAGCGGGTGATGAAGCACTGACATAGGTTGCCCCAGGTTGTGGGGTCTCCCTCCTTGGAGATCTTCAGAAGCTGCCTGCACATGGTCCTGTGAAACCTGCTCTGGGTGGCCCTGCCTGAGCAGGGATGTTGGACCAGATGGCCACCAGAGATCCCTTCCACCCACAGCCCTTCTTTGATTCAGTGACTGAATGAGATACCCTATTCCTAAAACCGTGACTTTTCAGACTTACCTTCTAGCCCTGTACCTTTTCTTCAGCCTTTCCTCTTAACTTCCTGCTATGCCTGGCCTGTGTGGTTCCCCCTACCCTCCTTGTCACTTGGCCCAGACTTGGGGTAGAGAATGCTTAATGCCATGTGTACCTTTAAATTTGCAGTTAAGAAGGGGCTGACGAGAATGTGCAGGGGGGTGCTGTGGAATATCACTTAGGTATGAGTCTCACAGGAGACTGAAATAATATAGACCCTCTACACTGTGACCAAAGGGAGCAATGTTAATTTCCTCTAAAGATGCCAATCTTTATCCGTCAAAATGCCAAGCTGAAAACAAAGAGCCTGTCTCCAAAATTTTTCTTAAGGCTTTAAAGTGCTGCCTGGCAACAGGGGCACCTGCACTCTGTAGGCAACATGTTCAAAAGTTAGGGAATGATATGCAATACTAATGCTAAAGTTGTGAGATCCCTTTACTAGATCTACCCACAAATTACCAGTTCTGCCAGTGAATCCAGGAAAACAGCTTTTCTTGGTAATAGAGATATAAGAAAGCTGGGGGGGAATGTGAGAGTCCTTCCCTGGTCTGTAGATGACTTGCATGTCACTATCCTGTGCCTCAGTTTACCCAGTGGGAAAACATGTTGTATGTCACAGAACCCATTTTGGCAAATGCTTTTTCAAGCATTTTTTTTTCTTCTTTCTGTTTACATCCTGAGATTGATATTCTCTCTGGGGAGCTAAGTAAGTGGACCACATTTGGTAACACTCTTCTTGCATGAAGCAGGACAGTTCAGTTTGTCATCTGCAACATTCATCCTGTTGCCCTGTATGCATGCACGTGACTGAGTTGTTCAGCCTGGGTTTCATTACTCTTCAGGTGGGGAAAAGCTCTCACCACGCCTCCTTCTCCCCATTCCATTTGAAAAGTCTCTGTGCCTGAGGATGTGTGGTGTGCTTGCACCTTCCCCAGATGTTACCCCCAGCCACGGGAGATGGTCTTGTTCAGATGGCTTTCAGGAGAGCTTTGGGGAAGGGTCAGACCACAGGTGACAGCCTGGTTTGGAAGAGTTTGAGCAGCAAGGAGAGAGAGAGGGACAGTGGAAATATCTAAATTTCTGGAAACATCAATGGTGAAACTGCAGCAGCTGCAAAGAGCCTAGTGCTGGCAGGACCTCCAAGCAGAACACAAGACAGCAGCAGGACAGAACATTTTCTGCCTAAATAAGAAATGCTCATTTCCCACCCTGTGTCACTGCATCACATCATGCTCAGGTGTCCTGGATGAATAAAAAAAGCTTCTGGATTCTGTAGTAACACAAATAGTAGAAAATGTCTGCAAACATGGAGTCTGATGTGCATCTGAAGGTCTGGGCTTTGCTGGTTCTCCCTGCTGCTAAGCCAGGATATCCTTTCTGTTTGCTTATGAGATCAGACTCCCACACTGTAGTTCTTACAGCAAACTTCACTGCACAGTCAGTAATGGCAGATGTTTTTTCAGCTTGATTACTTCTACTGTCATTTAGTTAAGGTTCCCACATGTAATTTTTGCTCTCCTTATGTTTGTACATCAGAAGGGGATGTTTAGAAATGCTTGTTTTGTAGGAGTGCAAAATGAACAAGGAACACTGACTAATGATTACAGCAGCATGGGATTATCAAATGACTGTTATTTCAGAGTAAGTGTTTGTACGTGATTAAGATTTTGATCCTGCCACCTCCCTCTGAACCATTTAAAATCAAAATTAGTTTGATCATAACTGATTAAAACTGCTGTGGACAAACACACTCTGTCTGTCTGTCCATTTCCATGTGCGTGGGTGAGATGATCTGAGTCAGGAGTTGTGCTAGGTGTACTGGGTCTGGCTGGGATGTTAACTTTCCCTGCAGCAGCCCATACAGTGCTGTGCGCTGCACTTGTAGCTAGAACAGCAGTGGTATCGCACCAGTGTTGTGTCTGCTGCTGAGCAGTGCTGGCACAGCATCAGGACTCTCTCTAACCCTCCAAGGAGGTGGGCAAAAAAGTGAGAAGAGAAACATCACCAGGGCAGCTGACCTAAACCAACCAAAGGGATATTCCATAATATATGATGTCACACTCAGCAATAAAAGGTGGAAATAGGAAGAAGAGGGGAGGGGTGGGCTCTCATTGTGAAAATATCTGTCCTTCTCCTGAACACTGGTTATGTGCGTTGAGGCCCTTCTTCAAGGACGTGGTCAAGCATTGCTCATTTGTGGGAAGTAGAGAGTAATTTCTTTCCTCTGCACTTCCACATAACCTTTATTTTTATTTTACTTTATTTTTATTTTTCCCTTTCCGCCTCCCCTTTCCTTTTTTTTTTTTTTTTTTTTTTTTCCCTTTAGTTAAATTTAGTTAATAATAATATTTCCTTAATTATTATTATTTTATTTTCCCCCCTTTAATTAAATTATTCTTATCTCAACCCGTGAGTTGGTCTTTGCTTTACTTCTTCCCCTCCTCATCTAAGGAGGGGGAGTGAAAGAGTGGTTGTGGTGTTTAGCTGCCTAGCACGGTAAAACCACCACAGTAGGTTACCTTTAGGGAAGGGTTACAGCCATGCTGAGAACTTTGTAATAATTGTTTTTGTCTTTATAGCCATGATGGCAATCTGCCTGATGCTTTTTTTGGAGCCCAGGAAGCAAGCGGTAGTTTATTAAATGGGTGAACAATGGCTGGCTGGAAATTACAGGGGAATGAAAGAACTTTGGGTTGAATTTGACCACAGCTGAATTAATCTCCTCAAATATAGCCTATTACCTGGAGCTGTTAAGCATCAAGTTTTATAGCCACAACACTGTGTGTTATTCCTTCAGATTCTTTCTTAAAGCTCAGGTCAATGAAAATTTCACTGTAGCTCACCCATTTATTTCTCCTGGAGAAGAAAAGAGCAATTTACAGTCACAGCACCTACCTACAGCTGAATGTGGAAGCCTTCGTTAATAAGTTAAAGGATCTGTGTATTATATTGGAATTAAATGATGAATTACAGCAATAATATCAGAAACATTGCTATTGCTCTTTGAACTTGTTCACTAATCATTCATGGAGGTCCCAAAATTCAAGCCCGTTGCACAGTCCATGCACCAGCTTACAGCCTAAGGCCATCTCCTACCAATTACTCCATGCAGGAGCCTCTTATGTAGGACAGTGGGGTCCTATATAAATGTTGCCTGTTTACTGAATAGCATGGCTTGCCCAGTCAGGGCCAGGCACCTGGTGAGATGCTGCCTATGGGTGAAAAAAATGTGGAACTGTGTGGAAGAAGGGATGGAGTAACACCAGAAAGGTGTTATGCTCACTGTAAAAGAATGGGTGAGAAGCCTGTAACAATGCCCCTTTTCCTCAATGGATACATTTTGCAATTTTAGTTTATTTATTTATTATTACCAAAATATTGTTTAGGACCATCAGTGTCCAAGTGCAATTGCTTGTATACCATGGGTATCTTACATATGAGATTTTTTTCCAGAAGTTATATTGTTTGAATAGTCACCAGTCTGGGCACCATGCTGCTGCCCATGGGTAATCTACCATTCCTGTGGTGTGGTGCCTAATAAACCTCATTGTTGCATACCTTTCACAAGATGGAGTACGGTTTTATCTTAGTAGCTTTCTTTGTCATTGGCGCGGTATAATTAATGAGTATTTTGCACAATACTCATATGGGACCTTAAAAGACAATTAAGACCATGTGCTGCATGCAAGGTGGAATATGCCTAGAAGATAAATTAAAATCTCTGAGTTATTTTAAAGTATTTAAATTAATTTAATGGTAACAAAGCTTCGTGATATATTAGAAGCAATACCTTGAACTCCTGCAGTGTACCATTTTTCAAGCCTGTGACTTGGAAAAAAGATTCAAGTGATAAAAGAGCTCTGCTCTGCAACAGACCTGCTTACTTAACATAAGAAAAAATTGCTCAATGCCACAAATATATCCACAAGCACACTAGGGAAAGGTTTCTATGCACTTAATTGGCCCTGTTTACTTTATTTATTAATTTAATCTATAACCTTATTCTGTCAAAGTGCACAAAACTAGGTCTGTTTAAACACAAACCTAATAAGCTAAATGCAGAAATGCATCTGCTTGAACTCATATCCTATATCCTCAATGTTAACCTAGTTATACATGCATGTGAGATACCATTAAAGTGCTTTAAAAAGCATGAATTCCCTTGTCGGCCTGAAGGGTGAAAAATACAAAATCTTTTACTTTTTGAAATGGATCAGAATACTAGGAGATTAAAAAAATCTTGGTAATAAATATATGTTTTTAGAAGCAAACAAACTTCTGGCTAACAAAGAATCTAACATCGTTTCCATCGTTTCAGCTGAGTGCTCTGTGTTATGAGCACACCAATATGTTATGCAATTCTCTGGTGCATTGTAGCAGTATGTATATAAAATACAAGTAACAACTAAAGAAAAGGTCAAAAAACAGGGGCAGTATTTGGTTATCATGTGATTATAGGTGATGCTTTCCTCAGACATAAGTTTTAAATAACTGTTTTTTTTTTTTCTACTTTAGAATTCCTTTTATGTAATGTAGGATGTATATCTCTCATTTGATTTGCATCTAATCTATATTTGAACTATTTATGACATTTTTTATTGGTGAAAAACTGAAGAAATGAGGCACACAATAAAAAGGATGAACAAAAGGTATTTTTTTCCCTTTTGAAGAAATCATTTCTGCTTTGTCAAGAACAAAATAAAATTTTACTTGAGATATGGCAGCTCTAATTCCAGCTGTTAACCTGTGCATTTTATCAGATCACAAGAAGTTCATTTCTCCTTAGTGGTGATAACGTGCAGCTTTGTTTTCATGTCTTGGATGATGATATGCCTAATGCTGTTATCTACTGTGCTTTTTTTTTTTTTTTTTTTTTTTTTTCTTTTTGAGCTGGAAATTCCATTTCAGTATGGATAATTTATTTATTTATTTATTTATTTATTTATTTATTTATTTTTTTGAGATGCTTATGAAAGCACTCAGTTGTAGGAACATTGTGATCATGCAGCCAATGCAACACCTGGTTTCCTGAATGAAGAGTCTGCAGTCCGCGTCTACCCCTCTCCACCTTATGTCTTGTCAAACCTGCCATTCACTGATAGCCATTAGGGAAGGGTCATTTTTAGTATATTAATGATGTCTAGTTATGGATCTCCTAAGAGCCAAGCAATCCATCGTCACAAGCTGATCTGCACTGACTTTAGTTTACACTCAGTCAGTGACCAACCACATTCACATTGCTTTTGTGTTGGGCATTTTCCAGACATGTCAATAGCATCTACTAGAAAACAGCTTTCTATACTCTCTAAATTCAGACACTGGAATAGGCTCCCCAGGGAAGTGGTCACAGCACCAAGCCTGCTGGAGTTCAAGGAGTGTTTGGACAACACTCTCAGACATACGTGTATGTATTGATTTTTGGGTAGTCTTGTGTGGAGCCTTCCAGCTCAGGATATTCTATGGTGCTACGATGCAGAGACAGATGAAGCATGGATAGTGTCTAACCAGCCTGAAATCTTTTGTTTGAGGTTTGAAGTTTGTTAAGGCTATTGCTGATATCTTACCTCTCTAAAATTGAAAAGAAGAAGCAAAGAAGACATGAGAATATGCCAGATAGTCAGGGCTGAGATCCTTCTGAAGGTTCAAATGATGTTTGAATTCCAATCTTTTTCGATGGGGCATGCTAACAAATGTGGCACTTGCCTTCTCTTTAAATCTTCATTTTGGTGTATGGTATCAGGCTGAACAAGTTTGCTTCTGTACTGTTCAGTGTCCTGGATTGTAGGAGAAGTTGTCAGATAGATCTTAGGAGAAGTGGGTTGTTTTGGTTGTTTGTTCTTGCAGCAACCAGTTACATTTATGCTTAAAATATACATATATATGTCTGTTTACATCTCATAGTCCTCAGCAGTACAATTTTGCAGATGGGAAGTTTTGTTTCTCCTTCAGCACTCCTCCACCCCCATTCTGAGAGGTTCTGAAAGTATTCATCAGTTCAGGTTTAAACTTTACAAATTGGTTTTAGAGAACTAATAGAAAATGTTACAAAACATTCCCTCAAGCTTTTAAAAAGTATTCTGTCTCTGTAAACAGGTTTTGGTAAGGAATATCCTATGCTCTAGCACAAAGATAATTAACCTTCAGAATTATTCTACACTGCAAGACCTAAGTAACTCATGCTGTAGTTTTTCCCCATATGCAAAATATTGGGAAACATGCAAGCCTAATCTACTGCTTAAATTTCAATTCATGACAATCTAGTCATATAGGACAGCATGGATTTAATGCTGAGGAAACTGAGCTGAGTGGTAATGAACTGAACCCACTGCATCCACTTACATCTAAATTTATAGAAAATCTTTCTAAATCAGTAATAATTTAAATATAAAGTCTAAATATATTAACACGTTTAAGGAAACTTCAAGTATACTTCTTCATGCAGTGGCTCCATGTACCCTTTCCAGATATTGGATGTTCTTGAGCCTATGTTGGATTTCCCTGAAGAAATTCTACAGTGTATAAGGCAAAGAATCAAAGAAAAATAGAGGATTGTTCAAGAACAATTCCCAGCAAACAATTTTCTGCTTTCCATTTTGTCCTCTTTAGAAAAGTTATTTGTAAAGATATCCATGTATCCTATATATAGGATATATATATATATATATCCCTTCTTTGTTTATTTATTTTATATTAAAAAAATAAAATCTCAAAGACTGGTTCTGTAGGATTCATCCTTTCCTCAGCCAGTGAAAGCTGGCTGCCTATTACTCCCTTTGAGGAGTCATTTCATTTGCTGCAGTTGTAGCACTAATGAATTGCACACAGCTGATGCTTTGGTCGTGCAGCCTGTCATTCATGAAAAACACAAAATAGTTCTAATGTGCTCAGCAATGTCACTTTGAAAAGACTTTAATGACACACTTCCTTTTGCAATATGCACAGAAAAATCTCTTCTAAAATAAGTGAAGAGAGATGGGTAGCAGAGGAATATCAGGATTTCACAATAGAGTGCTTTCAGTGGAGAAAGAAAAATATTTTAGCAAAACTTTCTGATTTAACTGTACTTGTAGGACAGTATATTGCCTTTTTACACTCCCTTTCTTTTATGTGTGTTTTTGTTCCACAAAATTAAATTGAGAACAGATTTTACTATACAGAATAGAGAGAAGTGCAGTTTATGTTCATTTTTATACACTTCATTGGAAAATACTTAAAGAATGTTATTTCAGAACATTATTCAAAAATTGTCATTTACCATGCTTGCTGGTAATGATCTGTAAAACTATAAACTTCTCAGATCCTGGATATCAATGTTATGTTGTTATGAGTTTACTATGAAGTAAATTCCTTTATCAGTCCTTTTCTCGATACTGTCTTTGTTATTGGGTAAGAATTTTACAAAGATGAAGATGATTTCATTGAATATTTAAATAGCATAAATGTTTCCTGAACAATTTGTGTAGTCTTATTGGACAGATTTTTTTTTATTTATTTTTTATTTTTTTTCCTAGAGAACAAGTCTTACGAGAAGCAGCTGAAGGAGCTGGGGTTGTTTAGCTTGGAGAAAAGAAGCCTCAGAGGAGACCTTATTGTTTTACAGGAGGAGGTAATGAGATGGGAATCAGGCTCTTCTCCCAAGCACCAAGTGATAAGATGGGAAATGGTTTCACTTTGAGCCAGGGGAGGTTTAGGTTGGATATAGGATAAATTTCTTTACTGTAAGGGTTGTATAGCATTGGAACTGGCTGCCTAGGGAAGTGGTTGAGTAACCTTCCCTGGAGGTCTTAAAGAAACATGTAGATTTAGAACTTAGTAGCATGATTTACGGACTTTAATATAAGGTTAAAGATTGAACTAGATGATCTTAGAGGTCTTTTCCAACCTGAATGATTCTATGATTCTATGGCATAAGAAGGGGGGGGAAAAATTGTGAAGTATGTTGTTATGCTGTTTCTAAATATTGCTAGTTTGGTTATCCCATCTGTCTATTTCTAGATTTGTTTTCTTTTATAATTCTGGTCCAGCTGTGGATGAATCCTGTACTGATTGTGCTGTCTGTCTGATCCTATGGGACATGGATAGTGATTGAGCTCAGTAGGTTAGGTTGCCGTTGGACTTCATGGTCTTGAAGGTCTTTCCTAGCCTAGACCATCCTATGAACCTATGATCCTATAGGACTTTCCATTTCATGTCTCTCAGGTACTGTCCTGCCTTCACTGATGACCGAGTAATCATCTCCCATGAAAGCAGATAGTGAATGACCATATATGCGCCTCTCTTCCTCTGCAAAACAGAGAGAAAGTAGTTTAGTTTAAAGTTTTCTTATAGGAACTGATTGCACAAAAGGCACCATGATGCTGTTGTGATGTCTAAAAGTGCACTGGAGCACTACGGTTGGTGGTACTGCAGATAGGTTCCTGGGAGCTGAAGGTGCAGGTTCTGGTGTCTGGTAGGGACATTCACTGGGGGTTACCAGCACATCCATGGGAAAAACCTTCCTCTCAGCAGCCCTCCCCTGCTCCCAAAAAAAAAAAAAAAAAAAAAAAAAGTTATTGTGAGGAGTATTTAGTCATAAAGTGTTAGTTATATAGTAGTTGTGAATGGATCACTTGCTTTTTTTTTTTTTTCTATTTTTTTTCTAATGTTCTACATAAGCTTTTTCATGTAGATTT
The DNA here is from genome assembly GCF_965140915.1 of Aythya marila. Taxonomy (NCBI): domain Eukaryota; kingdom Metazoa; phylum Chordata; class Aves; order Anseriformes; family Anatidae; genus Aythya; species Aythya marila. Next base: position 109,337,699 of record NC_139043.1, read on the forward strand.
TTCAAGATTTCTGAATATATAAAGCAAGAATCAGTAGAGTTTTTTTTTTTTTTTTTTTTTAATATTCTGCTTACAAGCAATAATATTAAAAGTTGACTACTAATAACATGACAAGACAAGAGTACAAAACTATCAGAAAGGTGTGTTTTCAGGTTTCAAATTGGTCACTAGTTTGTTTAATATTTCCAGTATATATATATATATTGAATAATAATGAAAAAAATTATATATATATAAATTTTCCTAGGTTTGCATCTTTCTTTAAATGTCAGATGATCAAACCAGACTTAATGTAAGTATAGATCCTGTTAGTGCATGCAACTATAATTTTTTTTTTTTTTTTTTTTTTTTTTTCCTAAATATGGAATCTCTATATACGAATATAGAGATTCAAAATATGTGGAAGAGATACAGTTCCCTCTGCTTCTATTCCACCTACACCCCTACACTTTTTTTTTTTTTTTTTCTTTTTTCAAAATATATTGCCTTATTTCATTTTCATTTGAAGTGGGGAATCTTTTCGTACTGGCTCCACTATACTTCCAGTGGTTTTCAGCAAGGCTAAACGCAATGTACTTTTGCTATTGTTCCTTTTATTTACTCCCTGTAACCTTTTTGATGATATTTTTAGAGCCTGATGCAGATTTCAGAACAGCAGATATCATGTCAGACTCCTCAAATATGTTTGTCAAAGAGTAAATGACTGCTTATCATGCACATGCAGCCCTGAGGGCCAGGTCTTTCCCTCTGCATGTCAAGTTATGGGATATGTCTTTGCAGGTCTGACCAAGCCATCAGGGGAGGAGTGTGGAAACAAAACAATATAGGTATTTCAGTTTACTGTAGAGAATTTTGCTTGAACAATTCTTGGACTGAAGTCTGCAATTTCAGTGGCAATGACTGTAGATAGCAATTTGTGTGTTTAAATTAATGATGGGAAATATTTAATTGTAAGAACCTTTAAAGACCAAAGGTTCAACTTTCTCTAATTTCCCTTCATGGGAGAATTCTCTCGTAATGTGTAAATTTCTTTCATTATGACTAGAAACACAATGTTTCAGAAAGAAAGGGTTGGATCTTTAAAAAAAGAGTAGGAGAGAAAAAATTATCAGTCATTTGGACTGAAGAGAGAAGAGTCAAAGGCTGTGAGTCTGCATGAAAATACCACTGCCAGCAATAATTATCTTAATTGTTAATGGCAGTCTATCAAGGAGAAGCTGAATTACTGGACTGAATGAGTGGATATAGAACAAGAAATTCAAAAGTAGATTTGCAAAGCTTTAGCATGGACTGGTTACTCAGATTATTTAGGAAGACTTTGCACATTTGTTTTGAAAGACAAAGAAAATAATAACACATGCCTACCAAAAAATAACTTTTGTACTTTTTGAACTGAGTTCCATTTCAGAGTTGTGACAGAACATTTGGCTTCTATGGTGCAAGAAATTGTCCCATTTCATGTCCATTTCTTGGAAAGCTTTAATTTAGTGGAGAAGAAAGAATTGCTTTCCCTTAAAATTGAAATTTTAAATAAGTGATAAGGACTGTGACTCAGCAGATAGTTTATTCTCTTGAATAACCTCGTGGAAGAGGTAGAGTCCCCAGATGGTGTTCAAAACTTCCTTTCTATTCTCCCAAAAGAGAGAAGGGAGGGGAAAAAAAAAAAAAAAAAAAAAAAAAAAAAAGGCAGTATAGGATGCAGATCACTGCTGTTGAGTCAAATGGTACCTTTACCAAAGACTATCAGAACCATAGTGGATTCTAAATAAAAATTTATGATAACTTTTGCTCATTCTGCAAAAAACATGTTCCTAGTAGTTAAAAGGATATTTTAAAAAATAAAAATAAAAAAATAAGTAAATAATTTCTGAGGGATTCTTATATCTTTCTCTTTTTATTTAACCTTAATCTCTTAACAGCAGCCATGATTATCACTTCACGCTCCACTAAAATGTAAGGTCCAGAACAGAAAAGTGCTGCATGTGCTGCCACAGCAAAGACTGTCTCTAGGACATTTGGCCAGCAAAGGTCCAGATCCTTCACAGACAACTCCTGACCAAGCTGCAGTAGCTTGAATCAACCAAAGATGCCCCTTGTTAACTGTTTGCCCTAAATGTCACATTGGGAATAGGGACAGAGGAGGAGTTGCTGGTCATCTCTGGCAATAAGCCAGATGTCTGCCAGAGATCTGGAGTAGATAAAGTCTTAAATCACTGCAATAAGAGTCATCGGAGGAACTGCTGGAGCCTGAGGATCACTGAGCAGAAGTTTTATGTCAATGGATAACACCATCTAGGAATGAAGTGTTCCACTAACTGGTTCTCAGCAGTTAATATTTGACAGTATTTGAATATTAGCTGCTGGCAGCAGCATAATTCCTATGGAATTACATCCATCCAACTTTTCTGATAATTAGTTGGAGGCAGCATGCTATCAAATTATATAGTAGAAAGAATAATTGGATTACTTCAGCAAAATCTGCTCTGCATGTAGCCACTGATGTGGAAACAGACTCCACTACTCTTTTTATTTTAAATTATCTGACCGTTTTGGAACTGCATTGCAATTTGCACTGCAGAAGAGCAGGGTACAGTGCATTTACCTAATTTTAATATATTTTTTTGCTTCTCTTCAGACATGCTTTAGTATAATTTCTGGCATGCACTTCTCACAATTTCAGTTGCTGCTCATTTCTTTTACAAAATCTGCTAAAGGTAATTCTTGCACCTTTTTATTCATGAAATTCAACATCACACAGAAGAGCATAGCTTATCCTCTGGCTTACTTAAATTGTCTCATTACATCTGTGGTCTCAAGTAAGATTAGCAGCATTAGTCTATATGGTGGTTCTTTGCAATGTTACAGATACATAAAAATGTATATTATATAGATTACCTGACTTATAAGAATTTGATTTTTCAAATTCTTTTTGCTCATTAGAATGCTAAATAGGATACTTAACTCAATATCAATACAGAACCCATTATAATAGAGAACTTTTAACATTTGCTTAGTTTATGCCTTTTCTGTCTCTGCTTAGCTCTTATTGTCTGCGTGAGAAATCTGGTGTTCTGTTACACCATCCACAAGGCTTACAGGTATACCACCTCCCAGTTCTCAATCAATCAAAGCATGGGGACAGAAAATAAAGGTGGTCTGGAAATGACAGCTAAATAAAAAAAAAAAATGCAGCTTATATCTGGATATCATTAAGTGATAGTATGAAAATATATATTTTTATTTACTTATTTTGAAACTCTTAATAAAATGACTAAACTTGGTTTATAACACTATAAAAATCTTCCAAGTAAAAGCTGCTAAAATGTGGTTAATTACATTTTAAAATTCAGCATCACTGACCACATTAAATGTTGTTATGTAATAACAGTAAAGGAAGGAGAATTTGGAGCCTTAAAAAAATGAAACTTTGTTGAGAAAAGCAGGTTAGGCTAAACTGAAGCACGTAACTACTGGAGACATGACAGCAAATTTGAAAAACTAGGGTCTAGAAGCAGAAAGGCATGACAAGGTTATAATCAGAGGCCAAAAAAAAAAAAAAAAAAAAGTCACACATTTCAAATTCATTTCAGAAAAGACGCAAATTAACAAACAAACAAACAAACAAAAAATGCCCCCCAAAACAGTGTGAGGACTTTATCTTCTGATAGAGCAAACTGTGTGTCTGCACTTGACTTGGTTTGTGTTCATACAGTTAGTTGTACTTGCTGTGACTGCGGCTGCTGGTGTATAAGCACTACAGCTGTGTCCTAAGTAACTTGCACTTTGCTGTCTGCTGCATTCTTTAAAATGAAGGAAGGGAAAAAAGCTTTTAGAGAAGTGGCAAATATGCTTTTAGATATCCAGTGATGCATACCTACTAGAAATGCTGAATTTGAAACAAATAGATATATTACCTAGGAGAAAAAGGTCTATGTCTCTGATACACTTTTTATGCTTTCAAAGTTTCAAGCAATGCATAGCAAGCACTGTGTTGTTACTGTTCAAAAAGAGAGCATCTTTAATGTTATAGTTATCACCAGCTATTTTTTCAGGTATGACTGAAGCCACAAAACTTTTTATCCTACTTCATTTGTCCAGTTTATATTCAGTCTCTTTCTTTCATTCTTATTGCAAATTTGAAATTATATTCTTTAATTGAAAACAGCAAGAATGTGGGCATGGTTTAATTCCATATGGTGTCATTTTAATTAGTGGAAAGAGATGTTATTAGAAATGCTTTAGCCCCTTTGCCTAAGTCATACTGGTGTGGATAATTCAAATGGCTCTTGCACTTTCATAAAATTGATTTTATCAGTTATTTTTCCTGTTATTTTTCTAGACGTTTCTGATATTTCTAATGCAGTCTCCAAATATAAAACTGCTATAATTTAAAACAAATACAGCTATTTTTCCAATTTATGTTTATTTATTTATTTTGCTTTTTGATGGAAAAATGGTCAGTACCAAGCTCCCATATGCTGTGTTTCCCCCCACCCCTGCTCTCTGCTGAGGTGCCATAAAGCAAAATCATCCTTAATGTGTCATTGTAAGAGTGACAAAGTCTCTTTTCTCCATATAAATGGAGTTTTCTGTTTCTAGAAGAAGGTCTGTCAGTCCGTGTGTGTTTGTTCTTTAGTTTCATTATCACATCAAAACTGTGGGTAGAGCTGGTGAAAACAAGGATTCAGCAGACTATTTCTGTTCTGATCATGAGCAGCTTGTAGGACTGAGGCAGGGTTTGTACCAGTTATGGACTGCTTCAGAGTCAAAGTATGTTTTCTGCTCAGAAAACAGACTTGCACTATTTTGGTGAGTTTAGTTCTATTTGGAAGATTGAAGATGTGGGGTTGTAGAAAGATAAGGGAGCTCAAGCCCCTCCAGACCTCCTGCCCCAGGTAGTTGTGCAGCCTGGCAGGAGAGGAGCCACATTACCAGCAACAGGGTCACGGGGGGGAGAAAACCAGGGCCTTGGTAATTTTTTCAAGAAATGCAGCTCTAAGCTGGCCCAGGGAAATCAAGAACAGGCTTCCTGGGCCTGTTTCTGGAACCTGTGCATTGGGCACAGTTTGTAGAGCCTACACTTTAAACAGTTTATTTCTTTTTGTAGTGAGGGAGATAGAAAGGTCAAAATTGGATCTGCTCAGTCTCCCACAGGCTTGACAGTGAAGTATCACATACTGCATTCATTCTGGGCTCTATCTTAACCCCCAAGGCTGAAACCAGATCTTTGTTTTGGAAATCTAATTGTCCTAATACCATGGCTCTGGCCAGTGAGATTGGGTTGATGTTTATATATTACCTCCTCTGATACAAAACAACACATGTAATCCCACTTTATTGTCAAATTTCTAGTCTAAATTACACTCCCTCCTCCCCTTCCCCCCTCCCACAAAGAAAAAAGTGTCTAAATCAGTGCAGCATTTAAGAGTGCCATCACTTAAAATTCTCCTACCTACAATTAGCATGGTAATTTTTGACTATGGTGTGGATGGTAATTGCAAAATCTTATAATGATATTAAAGGGAGGGGAAGAAATACTATGTAAAACAGCTTCACTTCCAAGCAGAAATTATTTTACTACTTTTCAGTAGACATTAGTACTTTAATTCCGTGCATATGTGTTTGCATTTGAAGCATCAGATGTTTAATGGAATATTGGGAGGCTTTAGGAATGATTCATTATCATCCCTGATTTCTTAATGTAGATATATTTAATTTAATCTTATGTAAGTCTCAATTTTCAAGGTCTTTTTGTTTTTCTTTCCTGTGTCAGATGGATACTTTGTGTTACATAATGTGGTTTTATTTTCATAATTTTAGGTGCTTTAAAGTTTCTTTTTTTCACAAAAGCTCTTCTCAGGGGCTGACACTTTCCTTGTCCTGTATACCACAGTACCCTCCCCTCCACCTGCTCATTTAGAGCTACATAAATGCACACTGCTGCACCGAGGCACAGGAGAGCTCCCATCAGCAGTAATTGCTGACCTGCCGCAGTTCCAGTCAGTGATCAATAGATACGGCTTTGCTGCACAGCAACAGCACAGAGAAATTGCAGAACCCACTGAGAATTTGTTTTCGACGTGCAAACCCGTCTGATGGCCTTCAATAGTAACAGATGTCAGGTAGTGACAGGCACCCTGGGGTGCCCTTAAAGTACTGCTGGAACTTGACTGGGAGAAAAAGAATGCTAGCAAATTACTCAGTGCATTCTAACAAATCACATCAAAGCAGGGAAAAAGCCTGAGCAAAAGAAAATTACTACTTTCATTTTCTTTCTTATCTTCAGCTCCGACACAGTATGGGTGCTGCCTTGTGCGTCACTATCAACTGCAGTACTAATGAGCTGTTCAGCTGCATGAAACGATGAAGCTTTTACAGTATTGACCAAGGGGCTGTGTCACAGGAGAAACTGGAGAGGTTAGGAAGAATGTGAACCCCTAGGAATGCATTAGCTAACTTTCTTGCTTCTGTTTATGCAGATTCTTAAGTGTATTTACTGATGTTTGGTCTTTAGATGACTTTGTGAATTCAAACCAATCCAATGCAGGACAATAAATTAAGTATAAGATTTTTTCTCCTTGTGTTGATCTTGCACAAGTACAATATTTAGCACAGATGCTTTTCTTACCTGCAATGCTTTAGTTACTGGAGATGTTAATTCAGAATCAGGACGAGGATGGGTCCTTTGTTGATAGCTTTGGCCATCTCTGTGTGGTGATGATCAGCAGAATTGTTCAGACAGAATACACATATAACTACAAAACTAAACATTCATGGGGTCCATTTGTTCCCAGAAAAAGACTTCAGGCTCAGTGAGCCAAAAAGTATAGAAGTATTCTCAGAAATTCTATCTTCAAAATTCAGAGAAGTTACTGTCTATGTGTATTTCATTTCTGCTTTATGAAATGGATTATTACTATTTCACCAAATGTAAATAATTATCAAAGTGTTACAGAGATATAGCTTCAATTTCTCTCATTTTTGAACTACAAAGCCCCTGAGGTGACTTACACTTGTGCATGATCTATATACACGTCTAACACATGAAAGGTCTCATTATAAACAAAGGAACTAGTGTAGCACTTCAGAGGGATGTTATATTTCAGCAGCAAAAATAAAAAGAGTTTGAGAGAAGAAAAATGGTGTGGTTCTCTATGTGTGCCCCCTGCCCTAGCCTGGGGAACATGAAAGAGCCCATCTCAACTGCACTTTCTCAATAGAGGTTTAAAATGGAGTTAGATGCTACCTCCAAAGATCCTCATGGATGGCTTTAGGACATGCAGAACTCACAATTGCCCCAGGTTTGGAGTGCTCTTTGCAGTGATCTTTTGTGCAGAGCAAATTTTGCGTGTGCTGTTGGGTTGAGAAGAAATGCTCACTCAAGGCTGGCACCTGCACATGAAACTGAGCAGTACTTGGGGAAAGGGCAAAACTAAAACATATGTCTGGGATGAACTTTGGAGAGGAAAGCTCCCAGGTGTTTTAGGAGAATCTGAATACATCTTATGGTGTAAATTAAGCATATATTCTAGACTACAGTCCCATAAAAGTTCAAATAACATTACACCTAGGTTTTCTTTATAATCACTACTAGCAGATATATATATATATAATTAAATAGCCATGTTCTCAGTCTTTAGTAAAAAGTTTTGTTAGTTTTTTCTCATACTTTTCTTATAAGTCTTTTGATCTTTTTAAACATGAATTCATGAGAGACAGACACTGCCACAAGCCCTCTCCTATGAGACAGCTGTTGTAGTCTGTGTTCCTGGGTCCCTTTGCAGAAGGTACCCATTTTGGATGACCAGAAAGACAAGGTGTCCAACAGAGCAACAATACTAGTGACAATAGTATTGTTAAGCATTGACTGATTTGAGCTATCATGAGGTTTGTTGTGAAGCAAACAACTATAATTAACAAATACACTCATAGTGTTTTATAAACGATATATTTTTATGCTCAGAATCTTGTTTATGGGCAATGGAACTACACCTCATACATGTATGTGTACATATATATATATCTGTCTGTCTATCAGTCTGTCTGAAAAGCCAATATCTTCCTGCAGGTATAATGGAAATCTTATTAATCTAATTTAAGCATTATCATTAGTCTGTATCTAATCATTACACAAAAGTGAATAATAATGCGATCAGAGTACTTATACAGAAAACGACACAATAATTGTAATTAAAAAAAAAAAGCAAAACAAAACTGTAGCACACCTTTAATATATACCCCTTTTCCTGTGGTTATGCTCACTCCTCCCCTGTTCTGTAGCATCTGAAGGTTGGAGGCTTTGCTCTGATGTTGGATGTAGGGGGGTATTGCAACATGTCACCCGCACCTGGAGTCCTCCACCAGGAGCAATATGATGTTCATGTTGTTGGTTTCCTCTCCTAGGATCCACCTGGGGTTGGTTGTATGTTTGCTAATATGCTTTTACATCTTTCTCTTTCTTCATTGTTTTGCAGCTGCAGCTGGTATCTAACTCTCCTGTATGCAGTACCCTGCATATGTCAGATTCTAGCTCTGTGTTCTCTTTGTTACCCTGAGGACCAGCATTGTCCTGCTCCAGATCTTCATTTCATGAAGAGACTGCTGGGGAGCTGTGCACAGCCATGGGGGCTCCAGCACCATGGGGGCCCCAACTCTCACCATCCCACTCCTCTGCTCAGCCTCCTGTGCCCCTGCTTCTCAGGGCTTCTGCTGCTCTAGTTGCAGGCCTGTATTTCTCTGCACTTGTGTTAGGGTCATAAATACCTCATCTTGCTGAGAACAGCTGCTTGTCACTGTTACAGAGATGAAGTTACAGTTGTACCACAGAGATAAACACAAGTAAAACATGTTATAGACACTATGTCTATAGCATAGAAGCTATAGACATAGATGCTATAGACATCATGTATATACATAGAGATGCCAGGTCAACTGGAGAGAGGATCATGGCTAAACCAAGTAAAACATAACTACAAGCAGGTTGAGAAAAGTTTGGATGTATCAGTATAGCAGCCTTGCAAATCCAGAAGGAGTACAAGAATGTGGTTTGTTATTAGCAGTGGCAATACTGCATTGCACGGCTGCACAATTAAAACAGGAAAAGGTACTTTTGAATACATGTGGCCATTTTTAAAATGTATGCTTAAGTATCTCAAAAATACTGTCATCAGCACATCGCACATCTTCAGCATTTGGATTGCTTAAAAGTACTTTTTTTTTTTTTAAAGTACTTTTTTTTTCTTCTTCTTCTTTTGGGTGCCCTCACTCCCCCGTCGCCCCCATCTTCAATTTACAACACATGACAAGAATGTTGCAATCCTATTTAGATTCTTCATCTCTTCATGTCAGGGAAAGCTATTCTGTTTGTATTTTAGCTTGCTGTATCCCTACCTGACATACACACTCAGATAAACTTTAGCTTCTAAAGCTGACTGGCCGTGCCTCCTGCAATAATTGGGGTCATTAGTCTTTGCTTCCACAGGCTAATTACCAGCACAATCCAAATGTCATCCTCTAGAGAAATCGAGCTTGAACAGGCTAAAGGCTGTAGGCACATATAGGTAGAAAAAAAAAGGTGAGGAGAAAAGATAAGTCAAGACTGTTTTCTGTGCCTGATCATATTTCATTCTCTACTTTAACCTGCAAGTCACACTTTCTTCTACAGGTACTGTTTATTTTAACAGGCTTCTAAATCTTAAGTCAGGCAAGCCCAAATGAGATGTTTGTGTCTTGACTGTGTACATATTCAATTGTGTGCCTCTTAAGCATAGGTATTTACTGGAAATCAAATCCCTTTAAGCTTTAGGCTGAACAGTACACTGTATTTAAATTCTGGTATCTACTATCATATTAGTTCTGGCTTGATTCCAAACTAAACTACTTTTTCCAAGTTTGACCAATGTTAAAATTTTAACAATAGTCTTAAAAACTACAAGAATGGATAATGCACTGTACTATTATAGTATTCATTCATTTTTTTTTCTTTCTTTCTTTTTTTTTTTTTTCTTTTAATTCCAATATTGAAGTCAATCTATGAGACCTTGTTTGTTAAGACAGGGAATAATGAGTAGGGAGAGAAAAATGGAAAAGGTATCTCTCTAGTACAGAGAAGGTTTTAATTTGATCTTAAAGTATAACATGAACATTTAGAAAACTAACTGGCAGAAAGCACTTGTTTAAAAGGTTAAGTTTGGCAAGTGCATTCAGTTTGTGACCTGGAATAAAGTGAATGTTGAAGTGCTTATGAAGTGGGGAAAAAATAGCTTATCACTCCAGATGTGGCATTTTGCTCTAAATTGTTGGTTATGGTTGGCATACTACGTACTTAGTAACAAGGTAAATCAAGGGTTCTGCCAGTTTCTGAAAGCAATTTTGAGGAAGAGATCACCATATTGCCTCATGTTTCAGATAACTTACAGTCATGCTGATAAGTCAAAATGATTCTATGAGGAAAAAATGTAAATAAGTGGGTCTCTAGGGCAAGATTGCAGCTATATTTGCATTCCTTTAATAAGAGCATGAGACAGAAATGTACACTATCCAATATGTTTTCTCTAGATAAGTTTACAGGGCTGTGTGGTGTAGTTGTCACTGGGGACTGAACTTTAGGGCAAGCTTTTGGTCACTGAAGAGTGCATTTAACAAAACTGCTTTAGGACTGTTATTTGCTGCATTTGATCATTACAGCTTTTGGAATAGGTTTTATATTTCTCTGTAATGGAAGGAAAACAGAGATGATCATCTCAATCCTGTTTTTATGCAGAGTATCTGAGCTTTTGTTCATGCATTGCGTGAGCAATTGAAAAGGAGTTGAGTTAGCTTTAAGGCTGCTGCTTAGGCAAAAAAGAGAGAGAGAGAGAGAGATCAAAACTTGCTATGTTTCAGGAGAAACTACATTTTTTTAGTATTTTAATATCTGACATAAATAGTTGTATCTTTTTATATGTCATTTCACCAGTTTGCCTGAAAGAATCATGTCAGAAAATCTATTTGGTATTGTACTCTATCTCTTAGGAGAATTCCAATTTTTCTGGTAGCACATTACAAAAGTGCATTTTGAAAACTAGCTGAAATTGTCCAGATATCCTTTTGTCGTTGTTGTTTGTTTGTTTTGTTCCCTTCTTCAGTTTTATTAAGTTTTACTTTGGCATTTGTTTTTCCAGACAGATTCTTTACCATAATTGCAAACTTGAGAAGTGCCAGAACTGATTCTACTATTCTACTAATTCATATGCAAGTTTCTTGTTCATATATTTCTTTTTATTTGTGTGGACAGATTGTGTCACAAATGGTTTGTTACCTACAGAGACTTCACCAATTTTTAACAAAACAAATAATTGTATTTACAGGCAAGCTGAGGGATAGTTCAACAGAAATAATAAAAGTCTTTTATTTAACTCACTTGAGCAGACTGTAACTGGCTATTGGGCTGAATTCTGAATGAGGTCGCAAATTGAATGTAAATTATGAACATAAATACTATCATGTATTTTTCCAGTTCATCTCTCCCGTGTGGTAATTCTGCCTGTTACCATTTCTAATTTATTACACAGCTCTGTCAAGAAGAGAAAGAAATTAGAAAACAAGTGTGTGTTGGTGCACGCATGCATGCGAGACTGAATTCTTGTGAAATACTGAACTTAATTGCTGAGTTCATAAAAAGACGTCAATTTCTAAATGCATCTTTGAAATTACTTTAGCTTAAACTGAGGCCTAGCTGCAGGTTTGGTGGGGGTGTAAAGCTCCTGTTCTGAATTTAAGAAGAGATTGGACTGTGCACTTAGTCACATGGTCTGAACTTTTGGGTAGACCTGTGTGGTGTCAAGAGTTGGACTTGATGATCCTTAAGGGTCCCTTCCAACTCAGGATATTCTATGATTCTATGATTCTATGATTCTATCTCTCACCCTCTGCATTGCATATTAAGGACTTTTTTGAAATACTATGTTATTTTATCACGCTCGCTAAATGTATATTTCAATGGATAATAATACTCTTATTAGTGAGGACTGGTAGGACTAAATCCTAAATTAATGAATGTTGGTGGTCAAAATTTTATTAACAGACTGAAATTTCTATGTTGTACCAACTGATGTTTAGGCAGCAGTATAGAAATGCAGTTTAGCCTTGGCTAGCAGTTCTCTGACTTTCTTCCCTCAGCCTGGCAAGGGAAGAAAATGGGAAGAACCAGAATGAGAAAGCTCTTGGGTTGAGTTAAAGGGAGATTGCTTACCATTACTGTCACAGACAGAACAGGCTCAACCCGGGGAAAGTTACTTTAATTTATTGCCAATAAAAAATAAAATATAATTGTTAATTAGGTAATGGTAAATAGAAGGACAGACATTAAAAGCAAACCTCTCCTTCACCTTCTCATAGACTCAGTTTTACTCCTTCATTCCAGACTCCTCCCCACAACAAATGGTGTAGTGACAGGTAGGTAAAGGGAGCTTGGGCCACTCCATAACAGTTCCACTTGGTTGCTCCTTCCTCCTCACATTTTTTTCACTGTTTGAGAGTGATTTCCTCTACAGACTGAAGGACAATCTCTGCTCCAGCATCTGAAGCACCTCCTCCCTGTTACTATTCTCTCACCTTGGTGCTCACACTGCTGTTCCTCACATTCTTTCCCTTTACTCCTCTGCTTGTGTGTCATTTTGCCCTTTCATTTTTTATTTTTTCACAGAGGTGCCACACATGTGGCTGATGGGTTCAGCCATGGGCTGTAGTGGATCTGTTGTGGAGCTATCTGGGACCAGCTGTGCCCAGCATGGGACTGTCCATGGCCTCTTCTCACAGCAGCCACCCCAAAGACCCCCTGCTGCCAACACCTTGACATGGACACCCAGCACAACAAACAGGACAGGGCACAGCTGAAGAGCATTGGAAATGATCTGCAGATGCTCTTGGGTTCCACTGCTTCAGGTGTCAGGCACATATCAGCACTTCCCCTACTAATGCAGCCCAGATAAAGTAAATCTGTTTCCATCTGGCTATTAGAAGTGGTAATAGCCTTTTAATGCAGCCCCTACCTTGTAGAAGTTGAATAGATTTTTATTGGAAACTCACAGCTTTTGAAATTTTCTTTGACAAATAAAGAGCTTAATCTATAAAAGGAGAAACTGAACATTTAATAAGGAAAAAAACTCTAATTTCTTCCATTTTCTCCATTTTATTCTAAAATGAATTAAAAACATAATTTAGAGGATTTTTTTTACCCATTAAAAGATTATAAAAACAGCAACTAGGTATGTACTATCGCTCTGTAACTAAAATGCAGTTTTCTTCCATTAGCAATGTGTGAAAAAACCATGAAAACATATGATATCTTTCCTCATCAGTTCATTTTAAGGTCCTCTTTGGCATATTAATGACAATGGTTTAAACATAATTTTACTCACATCTTTCATTTCAGAAATAATAGTTTATAAAATAACTACTAATAAGAGGGTATTTCTGGTGAATGTGATTGCTAATTAAGTAGGTCTTCCCAAGGTGCCTCTACTGGAAACATGTTATTGATCACTGAAGCTAAATTAAGAAAATACATCAAGACTTCTGGAAACTGTTCTCTGTTTAAGACACAAATGCTTTCTTAAATCCCAATATTCAAGAGGAAAATGATTTTTTTTTTTCTTAAGCTACCAGAATGTAACTTACTCTTAATTAGTATTGACAGAGCTTTATTCTTGTGTACATATCTTCTTGTTGTTTATGACATTTTTGAGGGTGTCTTTAAATACTCAGTGCTGTATTTCTGGGCCAGCTGTGCTTTTAACCTTTTCCTTGCAGGCAGGCTACAGAGCCTCTCATCACACAGAAAGCTGTATGCATATATATATATATATATATGTTAGCCCCATGAAATCATATACTGTATTTTTTTAAAAATTTATTTTAAGAACTTGAAAAAATGTGTTTTTCAAAAAGAACATAACTTTGGGATGCCAAATATACTTTTCTTATCCAATAGCTTGTACAGCCTGCCTGCAGGAAACACTACATTTTTGTGGAAAGAGGAATATTTACTGCTTCAGAAGGAAGACCATCATGTCTTTAAAACTTTCTCTAATCTTTATGTAGAAAAGTATGACAAACTCAAGCTCCAGAAAATTTCAGTACAAATAATTTGCATGAAAACTATTCATCTCATAGAAGGGAAAAGTGTCCTGCCCTCAGTTGAAATAGAGTTAATTTTCTTCCTAGTACCTGGTAGGTGCTGTGTTTTGGATTTAGGATGAGAATAATGCTAATAACACCCTGATGTTTTAGCTGCTGCAGAGCAGTGCCTACACAGAGCCAAGGACTTTGCAGCTCTTCATGCTGCCCTGCCAGTGAGGAGGCTGGAGGTGCACCAGGAGGTGGGAGGGGACACAGCCAGGACAGCAGGCCCAGGCTGACCAACATGGATGTCCCACACCATAATGGTGTCTTGCTGAATGATAGAACCATGGGCAATTGGCTGGAAAGGACATTACTGTTTGGGGACTGGCTGGGCATTGGTCAGTGGGTGGTGAACAATTGTGTTTTATATTTTTTTATTATTATTACTACTGTTATTATTATCATTAATATCATTATTATCATTATTATTAACATTTTACCTTCCATTTATGTCCTTAGAATATCTTTATCTCTACCCATGAGTTTTTTCCTATTCTCTCTCCCGTCCCACTGTGGGGGAGCGAGCAAACGGCTGTGTGGTGCTTAGCTGCCTGAAATGTTAAACCACAACAGGTGTAATCTACATTTAATATTCTTTCTAAGCATGTTAAGTTTTAGAAAACTGATATGTTAAACTATGCCACAAAATTTTCTAAACATATACAAGAAAAATGAGATAAAAAAGTCCTACTTCAAACAATGAAATGAATTTGATATGTGGTAGGGCACTGTATAGACCTTTTGATGTAAGTTTCTTATGCTGGCTGGTTTCCAGACGACAGAAGTGAAAATGCTCCAAGACATAATTCTGACCTATTTCTAGGTGTCTGCTTTAGGAATAAATGAATTGCATACTAGAAGGCATGCAGTCACATCATGGTCACTAAATGAATCTTCGGATGACTAGCTCAGATTTAAATGTCTGTGCTGTGATATTAGGGAAGAGCAATCCCATTCCTCTTACCTTTTTACATCTTGTTGCATGATGGGAAAATTTGGCAGGTGTGTGATTCTGCAGGCAGCTGTTGAAAATACCACATTTTGAGGCATAAATACCTTGTTTCTATTATCAGTAATATTCAACAAACTGCAAATAGAAATCAGTAACTTACAGAGAATGCATGTGTTCCTGACAAGTCACCTTCAGGGGAATGATCTCACTTGCAACCTTGGGAAGAAGAATAGTTTAATGACATATACTTTTGCTTGACTGATTTAATATGCTTGCTTTAAAAGAATGAGTATCACACTCATCTTCTTGAGGTTGTTCAGATTCTATTTTACATTCTTACATGGGACTTGTAAGTGCCACATATTTATCTGCACAAAATCCCTGGAAGAAATGAAAAGCTACTTTTCCACATTCATAGCTACTGGAAGGCTGCTGTAAGGTCACCCCAGAGCCTTCTCTTCTCCAGGTTGAACTCCCCTAGCTCTCTTAGCCTTTCTTCATAGGAAAGGTGCTCCAGCCTTCTGATCATCTTCATGGTCCTTCTCTGGACTTGCAGGACTCGCTATGACAACAGAGAAATACTTTGGATCTAAGACATGCTCTCAGTTCTGTGGCTTATGTAAAGGTGCTCAAGTAATTTGGGTTATGTCAGGCTTGTTATTGCTGTGCTATAGCTCAGAGAAAACCTGCTTTAGAGGCTGACTGGTGCAAGAGAAGAGTTGAAATATTTCTCTTACTTGTTTGACAGCATATGGTAATACAGTATCAATATGAATATTTCCTCTGATTCGAAGTTATGATTGCAGCCCTACAATATTTCTTTCTACTGCTTATGTAGGTAGCTGTTTTTGCAGGAAAATGGGAGGTTGAATCCAAGTAGCTTTGTGGCAAAGAGTAAAGAACTGTTTATGTGATTACACTCTTATACTAAATATTACTGTTTATCCTAGAAAGAAGTAAGAACTTAAAAACAGGAGAGGAAGCAGTGCACAGAATAGTGTTCTTGAGTGAAAAAGTATTTCAGAAACCCCTTTCCAGATCTGTGAAAGAAACAGATATCAGCCAAAACACTCCTCTCCCAAAGGAATGCATTTTTTTTTTTTTTTTAAATTTAATGTGGGAGATCCAAGGCAGAATCTCTGCTAACTATTTTTCCCACTTTCCACGAGTCCTTTAATTTTGTCTAGAAATTTAATCAAATGGATGGTACCCCTCTCAGGCCTTCCTTCCTTTGGAACTGCTGCATCATGCACGGAGGTACATATGGTCTGGGCACCTCAGTGTAGATCCTTGGCATCTCAGACACGTAGCCTGATAGTTTCATCTCTGTCCCCATGAGCGACTGAATATTTTAGAAAAGGACGGAACATTCAAATTGGGAAGACGTGCCTTGGACAAGTAACAGTGAGCATTCCTGAGCACACATTCTTAACCACTCTTCTTGCTCTCTTCCATCCTGGCCAGGAAAAAGATCACCCACTGAAAGTTCAGTGTAAAAAAAAATCACATTTCCTCAAAAGTTGTAGTATCCATGGGAAAAAAAAATGGTTTCAAGGGGAAAAGAAAGGACATTAAAAATAAAACTCCCATCTAGTACATATGCACACAGGCAAGTCCATTAGCTTCACTGGGATAACTTGTGAATAAGATCCACTCCCACAATTAAAAGTCTTGCAGGATTGGGTTTTAAATCAATGTTTATTCTTTTCCAACAGCCAGGCACCCTGAGGAGTGAGAAAGCACAGCCTCTGAGGACAAATTGATAGGATAGATTTCTGTACTAGAAATAAATACTTTAATTTGTGTTTGTAGCAAAAGCATTGTGCTTTCTGATGTAAAACAGACTTGTTCATTAATGCTATATTCTATCAATAACATTCTCTCCTAAGTAAGAACCACGTTTCCTTCTAACTTCAGTGCTCCCAAGCTATAATTCTCTTTTTCATTGTTTTTTCTCTACTCTTTATTGTTAGTAGCAGAATTTTTGCCAAAATTAAAACAAGATAAACTCATTTATGTGATTAAACATGAAATTATGCAATTTTCTTTTTGTGAGTTTAATTTGCTGGTGTTAATATATATGAAAAATATACGTATGTTTACGGATGTACTTTTTTTTTTTTTTTTTTTTCCCCTCATTGTTTTTCTTCTGTTTATGCTTTTGAGTTTAAGATAGAACCATAGAACCTCAGGAAATAACTGGATGTGTATGTGTTCTGTTTTAACCAAGGATTGTTAAAAATGTGTTTCCTCTTTTTGGAGAGAGTAGATTATCACAAAGCACTCAGTCCTCTGAGGTAAAATATATCGTATCTGTTTTAATCCTAGTCCCGAATCAATGTTGAAGAGCTGAAAAATGTAGGTAAGTAACCCATAAACTTAAAGTTGAGGAGAAAAGCTGAAAAGGAGTAGTAACTACAGGAACCCTAAAGGTGTGTGTTGGGCCACTTGAACAGGTCCTTTGAGACAGGATCTCACTGCTAATTTCTTAAAGTTTTACATGTGGGGAACATAACCTGCTGAACAGAAATGAGCTCTGAAATCCTGTATCATAAGGGAGTGCTCAGATATTTTCCATTGGAGGAATTGCCCTTTTCTTTGTTGAAAGTACAAGCAGCTTCTGGGAAGTTGTGGTCAGGTTTTGTCCTCTCTGGTGTTTCAAAAATGGAGCTAACGATTGGTTAAAATTAGAAAAACAGAAACAACTCCCAGTTCTTCCTTCCTTCCTCCTTCCTCTCCCTTCTTTCTCATCTCAAAGTAAAATTTACAAATAACTGGATGCAAACAACAATGAGACTACTTGTATCAGAACCTGAATGGGTAAGTGGGGCCTTGTGACCATGATCTAGCAGCACCCTGATGAACATACTGCATGGATCCTCTGCCTGAGATGAAATGTCCCTTAAATGTTTACAGATGCTTGGTATCAGAAGCAGCCTTGCTGCTTAAAGAAACAGAGAAAAGTAATCACTGTCTACTAGCTCACACTAAAAAACATTAATCAGGCAAATGTTGCAACCCAGCAGGTGCACAGCAGAGATCCTTGAATTAGTTCCTAACAAGTGCAAGGACAGCTGAGCTTATTAGCTTATGTACATCACCTCAAACCATAGCCATACTGCTTTTGGGATGTGCGGCTGGCTGCCCTCATGGGACTGCGTTGCATCAGCTGCATGTATTACCATTCAGCATGAGCTCAGGGAATTCTGTGCTCTGCTTCTTTGTGTGAAATAAAATCCCTAGGGATGTCAGCTGCCTCTGTCCCACTGTCCAGCTGAGCTATCAAGACCATTTGAAACAGAGTTTGAAATGAGTTGTCCCCCTACAAGGAGACTGGAACAGGCACTAGGAAGGTAAATGCCTTTTTGCTCCCATATCTCCAGAGAAGTGTCATTACATTTGTCAAGTACAGAAAGATGAAAGATAAGTGCATACAGATTATTTAGCTAGTGTCATTTTTCTTTTCTTTCTTTCTTTTTTTTTTTTTTAAAGTCTCATTCCAGTTGTGGAACAAGTTTGCTAATCTTGGTCACCAATCTCAAATTCCTGAAGGCAAAAATACTTTGGACTAGCAAGTGGTGAGGAGCTGGTGAAGGTTTGAGGGAAGCTTTTCCCCAGTGTAAGACCCAGAGACTGATGAGATTCTCCAGGAGATAAGGAAAAGGTGTGGCTTTGGCACTTTAGAAGAAATCGGGCAGAAGCTAACGTGTAATTAAGACCTGTACTCAAGAGGGCCCCTGACAAAGTTATTTTAAAATATTTTAAATTTTGGTTTGAACCTGAGGACATCAGCTAAAAGTGAAGTGCATTACTTCACTTACTACTTATGCAAAATAGTAAAAGTGATATTCCATAGAATCATAGAATGGCTTGGGTTGGAAGGGACCTCAAATATCATTTGCAAATTCCCTGCTATGTATGGGCAGGGATGCCACCCACTAGATCAGGTTGCCCAGGGCCTCATCTAACCCAGTCTGGAACACCACTAGGGATGGGGCATCCACAGCTTCTCTGGGCAAAGTGTTCCAGTGCCTCACCACTCTCTGAGTGAAGAATTTTCTCCTAACCTGTAATCTAAATTTCCCCTCTTTTAGTTTAAAACCATTCTTCCTTATACTGTCATTATCTGATTGAGCAAGGAGTTGCTCCCTCTCTTTTTATGTTTCCTTTAAGTACTGAAAAACCACAATGAGGTCACCCTGGAGCCTTCTCTTCTCCAGGCTGAACACCCCCAGCTCTCTCACCCTTTCCTTGTAGGAGAGGTGCTCCAGTCCCTTGATCATCTTTGTGACCCTCCTCTGGACTCACTCTAACAGCCCCACATCCTTCTCGTGCTGGGGGGCCCAGACCTGGACACAGCAGTCCAAGTGAGGCCTCACTAGGGCTGAGCAGAGAGGGAGAATCACATCCCTTAACCATCTGGCCACTCCTCTTTTGATGCAGCCCAGGATGCAGTTGGGCTTCTGGGCTGCAAGTGCACACTGCTGGCTCATGTGAAGCTTTTCATCCACCACAACCCCCAAGTCCTTCTCTGCAGGGCTGAGAAGGGTATTTCCAGAAGAAAGGTGGGCTATTTCCAGAAGAAAGGTGAGAAGAAAGATTGTTGAAGTAATTTTTGTTATTTTCACTATTTCTTTGTAACATTTATGTGTCCATTTTCAAAGGTCAGATCATTCTGTGCCATGGTTTTGAAGTCTGGATGCTGAAAGACAATAACATAAGTTCCTATCTGAGGATTTAAATGATTAATCTCATCTACTGAAATTTAGGCCAGTGAATGTTTTAGGAACTTATTTTCTAAGCCATTTTTGAGCAGTGTTTTCTGAACTATCATGTGCAAGAATTGTGGGTGTTGGAGTTTTAGGAGACCCAAGACTGTATCTGTGGAGGTGAAAGATCCTATAAGACAGGTTCCACAGCTGTGTGGTGTAGGCACCTGCACAGTGTCACCTCCAGCTGCTCACTACAGAATTTTAGGTTTTGAATCACGCTTCTCACAAAGGTCATCGAGCACATGACTAGGATTTGTAAAGGAGCTATTCTCCACAGGCACTAGGGTGTGTTTTCTTAAGGTTATTACATTATATTAATAATTTAATATAGCTTATTGCTTATTGCTATATTAAATTATTGCTTCCTTATTAAGAAACAACCCATCCCTGTGACTGAGCATGTTTTTGAGCATTGTGTTTGCAATGTTTGTTTACTACTCATATTTATGCACTCGGTTTTGCCCATACTTTGGAAATGTGTGGATATACTACACAGATATATGAATTGCTCAAAGATAATGAGCAATGAGGAAATAATCAAGAGATTAAACATTCTTTTTCTGTACACTCACTCTGCAAACAGCTCAATGGCAATTGAAATGCCTCTTGAAATAAATATTTATATATTGTATAGAAACTACTGAATTTGCTCTCACTGTTAGCAATTCAGGAAGCCAGTCAACATAACACGCCCAGACCTCTCATATGCTGCTTTAAAATGTGAAGTTGTCTTCCTTTACTGCTAGCACTGTTTCCAATTTTTTTTTCTTTTTTTTTTTTTTTTTTTCTTTTTCTTAGAGCCATTGTACATTGTGCTCTGCTGGAACTCTCTCAAATTGGTAATGCTCAATTTGTATTTCCAGGACTACTTCATTTCCAAGGACTACTTAGTTTCCAAGCCAGGTAGAACTGCCTTTAACCTGATGTATGGCTTTTATGTAGAGATAAGGTAATTGAGAAAAATACTCCCTATTAAAAGGTCAGCCCTGTTCTGTTTCTCTTAATGAAGTTTCCTTCTGTAATTTGTGCTCTGTTCTGTTTGCATAAAGGAAGTAGTGGCTACATTTGAGGTTAAGCAAGAGTAATTGTAATATATATTGGGAAAAACTTGCAGCCACACTAATTCCCTTTGGGATTCTTTTTCCAGTACAATATATGAAGAATATGAAGTTTCCAGATCTGTTTTCAGTGAATAAGTTCCAAATTACATTAAAGAAACTCAGAAAATAAAGAGTTCTACAATTCTGCTGCTTACCAGTTACTTTTCCCATTGCATGTATACCATCTCTGTAACCAAAATAAGGAAGTGAGATAATGGCTCTGTAGTCTCAATCAAACAAATAAACAAATTTAAACGAGACTGGCTATTTAAACCTTTACAGGTGCTTATTTAGAGGTCTGATAGTTTCTCTATATCTCTCCTTTCCAAGGATTTGGTAATATCACCTTCTGATAATACATATGATGGGAATCCATCGTGTCTTCTTTCTTACACATTTTAGAACCACACAATTTCATGAAGATTTTCTTGTCCAATCTACCTCTCTTCAGTTACAGCCACCTTTATGTGATGGCTTTTGTTTGCCAGAACATGATAAAAGCATTGCAGCCCCTATCCATGACAGAAAACGATGGGGTACCAAATCCTAATGCCAGACCCCAGGAAGCTGTGGGGTCTGTAAGAGCAGTGCAGTCTATACTGCAACATGCATTGTAAAGTTCCTTTACCAGGCAGCTCAGGAGTTATCTTCAGCAAGGGCAAGCTAGGGCTGCTAGACATTTCTTTACCCAGGTCAGAACTGTAGCTTGAATGACACCAAATTTATCTGGGGAGCTACCTAGGACAGTATTGACCAGAGGGTTAAATTTCTCCTCTTTTCTTGTGGTGGTAGCATCGGGGGGAGAGGGGGAGGAAGGGAGAGGGGGACAGTGGAAGCACTCAAATCTTTCTGTATTTCTTGCTCTTGTACATGACTGACCACACAACACTTGTGATATATATGCTTGGAATGAGGAGATAACCTGCAGATGTGACTGGTAAAGGATGACATGAGGATGAAACAGGGGTAAGATAAGAGTTGCTATTTGCAGTCTGAGTTTTGATGGTGAGAAGACCTGTAGAAGTAGTATTCTCTGATCCCTTTCCCTGAGAGGTCAAGAATGAGCAGTTACCTTTCTGGGACCCTTTGGCTGCCATCCTGCTGCTCCCTGAAGTGCAAGGTTTGTCTTCTGCTTTACCATTAACAGGCAAGCAGTCTCTATCCCTGATGACAATCATGTTGCTTTTCTAAGTCATGAGTTTGAAAACTTGCACCTTTGATAGTGTCAGAAATGTCGAGAAAGGCTGACTTTTTTTTTTCTTCAGGTTGCTGTCAAATGGCATGTGTTCCTGTGTGGGGTGAATTTGAGCTTAAGACTTCAAACCTGTTTGAAACTTCTCAGCACTGTCATTTCTGTGACTGACCTCTTTCAAATAGGAATAGGAGAAATGAACATGAAGCTATCCAGCTGAGCAATGGTCTTTTTTACTGTCATTTTCCGTCCTTCAGATATGCCCTTGTACTTGTATCTTGTAGTGCACACTCTGATTTAGCCAAGGTTCTTAGTTTTAAAAATAGTATTTATTTCTGTTTTATTCCATATTCCAAAGCCACATTCCCAGTAAGACAGAAATGCCTTTCAGGCTTTCTGGTAGAAGATGGCTGTGAATGAAACAGTTGGCATAAAGTGCTTATGTTCAACAAATGTCATTTTCCTCTTTTCAGAGCCAAGTGTGTCACCTGTGATGTGTCTAAATGCTCTGAAGTCCAGGTTTTACACCCTTTGGCAGAGCATGTACAATGAATCTTGCTTTCATGAGCTAACACAACTGTTACATAGCGCCATATGTGTTAGTTTGTAGAGCATAAACACTTTCTAAGAAGTTAGAGAAGAAAATGTTGCTCCAAAGAAAGTGAGTGTGCCTGGAAGAGTCAGTTGGGGTAAACATTCTATTTCCATTTCAGAATGTTCATATTATTATTATTATTATTATTTTATTATTTTATTATTATCTTTATGTACTCTGGATGGCTTAGTGGATAAATGTAGTTTATGACATCCTGTGGTCTATTTAAAAATGACTCTGTAGCTGAATCTGTTTTGGTTTCCAACGCTGTCTTCCTTATAGATTTGCCAATCTTGAACATCCAAGAACTTAGATTACATTGCATGATTTAAATTATCTGGCTAACAAATACTGCAGATGAATTAATTGGTTTTATAATTCTTGATGTCAGAGTATGTCTAAATTATGATACAGATGACATGTTTTCATGTTTTAGATGTTTTAGAGAAATTAGAGAAATCATATATATTTTTTGTGCATTAACATGATCACATAATAGGGAAGGTAAGGATATCTGGATCTGGATAGGCTGGACCAATGGGCTGAGGCCAACTTTATGAAGTTCAGCAAGGCCAAGTGCCGGGTCCTGCAACTGGGGCACAATAACCCCAAGCAGAGCTACAGGCTGGGAGACGAGTGGTTGGAAAGCTGCCTGGCAGAGAAGGACCTGGGAGTATTGGTTGATAGCTGGCTGAATATGAGCCAGCAGTGTGCTCAGGTGGCCAAGAAGGCCAAGCATCCTGGCTTGTATATGAAGCAGTGTGGCCAGCGGGTCTAGGGAAGTGATTGTCCCCTTGTACTCGGCTCTGGTGAGGCTGCGCCTCGAGTACTGTGTCCAGTTTTGGGCCCCTCGCTATAAGAAGGACATGGAGGTGCTCGAGCGAGTCCAGAGAAGGGTGACGAAGCTGGTGAGGGGTCTGGAGAACAAGTCTTATGAAGAGCGGCTGAGGGAGCTGGGTTTGTTCAGCCTGGAGAAAAGCAGGCTCAGGGGTGACCTTATCGTTCTTTATAAGTACGTTAAAGGAGGCTGTAGTGAGGTGAAGGTTGGTCTATTCTCCCATGTGCCTGGTGACAGGATGAGGGGGAATGGGCTAAAGTTGTGCCAGGGGGTGTTTTAGGTTGAATATTAGGAAGAACTTCTTTACTGAGAGATTTGTTAGGCACTGGAATGGGCTGCCCAGGGAAGTGGTGGAGTCACCGTCCCTGGAGGTCTTTAAAAGATGTTTCGATGTTGAACTTAGCGATATGGTTTAGTGGAGGACTTGTTAGTGTTAGGTCAGAGGTTGGACTCGATGATCTTGAGGTCTCTTCCAACCTAGACAATTCTGTGATTTTGTGATATAGGTATGGTAAGGTAAATATATGAATAAAGAATGCCAGCTTGATGTTGCTAGGACAAATGAAAAATAGGGTAGCTACTTTGACCCTTAGAGCAGGTAGGCTTCTAGGTCAGGGTACAACTGTGTATTGCATATGTAGCTAAGTTAGCACTTTTGTTACATGTCAGGTTTGTAGAAAGTGTAACAAGTGCAAAGCCACTTCCTGGTAAACCCAAACTTATACTAATACTTTGCCAAAAGCCTGATCAATCCTCTTTTTTCTTTCTTTCTTTCTTTTATTCCTTTTTTTTTTTTTTTTTTTTTTTTTTAATCTTTCATTGAAAATAATCAGAACTATGTAAAGTAACATGAACATGAGCTTATAGGAAAGCATACAAGTCCCATTACATATACATGAAATTATGTTCATTCTATTAATTATATATTTCTCTCCTTTTTCTGCTGATGTATTCTTCAACTTCAACTTACCAACTTTGCTTGGGGCTTTTTACTTTAGTATTTATTGATCTTTCTTAATAGACAACTAAAATTTGCATATATGAAGTTCTGAACTGGACCAAAACTAAAACATTTCAAAATTCTTTGTGAAAATAAGAGCTCTAAAGAGCTCCAAAACCATCAAAACCAGTAGAATAAATCAACCAATGTGTTTCATTTTCACTTGGGCAATATATTTTGGTATGAAGAATTGGAGCAAATTTGTTTGTTTTGGAGTTTTCTTCTCTCTCCTTCTTTTTGATTCACTGACAACTAAAACTTTCACAGCCTTCACAATATCCCCTTTGACTTATTTGGATTTCACAAGCCTCTCTCCTTTTTTTTTTTTTTTTTTTTTTTTATTTAAATCACACAACCTGGGCCTGGGCATGAAAAATTACAAAGATTTTCAGTTATTGTTTTTGTCTGATTTTTTTTTTCTTCAAAGAAACACTTCCACCCCTTGTTTCAGTTAATGAATCAGGATATCAAATTAAATGAGACTTGAAGGATCAAAATACTACTGAAACTTAGAATAAATTTGTATAGCTACCACTGGCAAATTTAGAGTTGGTCATGTATTCCCGTTATCTTTGTGGACAACTCCTAAATTCATCTATTCAGGCAGAAAAAGCAAGGGTGTCTGCTCTAGAGATACACTTATGTATGCTTGAATGAATGCTTCTAGGAGCCTAGGAACGCTTGCTTGTCAGATTTCTCCATTGACACAGAAGTGTTGAGATGATAGGAAATGTCAGTCACTCTTTATCAGGACAGCACAGATTGATGGCCTTTGTTAATAATTAACACTGGGATGTTAGGTGATATGCTTTTTTCTTAATCTGTACAGGATATATTGTTCTTTCTGGATCTGAAAGCAAGTAAATGACATAAGCCCTGAGCTTTGGCCAGGCTAATGTACTCTGTGAATAGCTGGAGCTCTTGCTGGTAAACAGTTTTCTATTACATTCATCATGTTTGCCTAAGACTGATGTCTGCTTCCACATGGCTCCAGTCACTGACTGCAGATAAGATCTTTGTTTCCTTTCCTGAATTAACCCTTCTGCTCAGATCACAGTTCAACCTGATTCTTATATTGCTAGTGCCTGCTTCATTCCTCAATTGTTTGCTCTTTCCTTCATTTCTGTTTCTCTCTGCCTCCTAAGAAAATGACAAAACAGAAACAGTTGAGTGGTCAAGTGTAACTGAAATAAAGCAAACTGATGCATACGGCATGGTTCAGTGGATGGAGCATTTCATTCTGCGTCAGAAAAACCTCCTTTCTCTGCCACTCACTTTTTTTTTTTTTTTTTTTTTCTCCCAGCACTGAACAAGCTATTTTATTTTAATTTAGGCAGCAGTGAAGACAGAAACAATGCTATGTGCCTTCTGTTCAGCACTTTGAAATTCAGTTTTGTAACACATGTTTTGGTATAGATGTAACTTTTACTAATTGTAGGAGGAGAACTGAGAAGGTCCGTTTTATGTGCAGCTGGCATTAAACAGAACAACTAACAAGATCTTTTTAAGAATCACTTGCCTATAGACTATGTTCATATCTTTGATCTGTAACAGTTCAAGTTTGTCATATTTTTCAGATCTTCTCAGAAAGAAAAAAATCATCTTAAAATACATGATAGATGAGCACAGAGGCCCTGGAGAATACAGAACCTGTGCATCTTCCTGCAGGCATGCTGTGTTATTCGTGTTCTGTTTTTTACTGTCAGAAGGGAAATCCCATGAGAAATGTGTCCTCTACGTGAGAAACTTCCAGAAAAGTGCCAGCGTGAACTTTTCAACTTCAGTATAAACCTGTTTTGCTGGGCTGCAGACCTCTCACCAACTTTGGGCAATGTCCCATTGTCTCACAGGTACTGGGCAGTGTGATGCAGACACATCCAAATGACTCTACTTGCAGCCAGAGCGGGTCTGACTGGGCTTATTGGGCCTTACTCCTCATCTGTCAGCTGGTGTGTGCAGAGTTACCTGTGCTCTTGCACTGCCTGGACTAGTACTCCTGCTAAGAGAGAAATAGTGGAGCAATAGAGTAGTCTGCAGGCTCCCAGTATGTATCCAACAGGGCTCTTTTGTTCTCCCACAAAGGCTGCAGGCAATGAAGCTGCTCTGTTAGATGCTCTCACCTGCAGTTGCATTAAAGTGTCACCACAGTAGTTGTGACATTGAGGGTGACAATGTAGCCAAAGTTTTTTAAAAATTATTATTATTATTATTATTATTATTATTATTATTATTATTATTAGATGCTTAGCTTGGGGAAAAAAAGCAAGCAAACAGCAGGCAAGATTTGTTTCTTCTTCTCTACTTTCTTTAACCCAAAAGAGTTATGTCTGAAGAAATCCAAGAAAACCTGCTAAGGAAAAGAAAAATATTATGCTGATAAAGAAGAGTGCCTGAAAGAAAAGAGTATTCATTACCTTTGGAACAGATGGAGATCATCAAGAAAGCTGTAGTGGACTGCAAAACCTGTGAGTTTTTTTTTTTTTTTTTTTTTTTTTGTTAGTTTGTGATTATGCTATCTTGTAGAACTCCTCATTACCACAGTAGTGGACCTCCAATGCATTCACAGTTAGAAATTTTTGTGCTGACTAGAATAGACTCTGGCTCAGAAATAACCTGAAAATGTTGTCTTTTAATGTTATACAATGATACTTCTGAAAAAATACTTTAAAAGAAGGTATAGAAAGTAGAAGTCTGAAGAGTCAAAGTAGAAACAAAGCAACTGTCTGGTATGTATTAGTCTGTGAGATGATAGCACTTGAAAAATACTTCCTCATAGACTCACAGTGAAAAGGAAGTGAAAATACTGGACTCAGAGTTAAAGCACTACAGTGTAATGTGGGCTATGATTCACATGTATTGTTATGAAGGTGTTGGAATAAAATAAAGGAACTGAATGTTCTCATTTTAATTCCCTTGACAGCTGAACAGACAAATGGTTGACTGAGTAAAGAATGATATCAGAAAATAAAGGCAATAAAGCATCAAATCTTTTTCAGCTCAAATCTCATCTGAAACCAGGACACAACTAAGCCACCCTTTTATCTTGCAGATAGTTACTAGAAAAGAGTGGGGTCATGCATTAGAAATGTGTTTTTTCTTCCTTTGTTCTAAAGGAGATATTGGCAGGTATAAAACTAGAAAGTCTTTTCATTTATTTTCCTTCTATCTCTTTGTAGTTATTAGAAGACATTCATTTTGTGAAGGATTGTTTTTTCTTATGTGTACTATCTTGCTTGGGACTTTATTGCTCTGGCACAATTCATCTTACAAATTTTCATGAATGAGGGATTTAATATTTCCTTAGCAAGTCCTGCTTTTGCCTGAATAAAAGCAGTGACCCATGTGTTGTCTTAGTGATAGCTGTGCTCAGAGCAGCAAGAGGGCTTAGGAAGGACATACCCTCAAAACTGCTTGCTGGTGCTATAAGACTGAGATGTCTCTGGCTACCTGCACACCATTAAGTAATGACTGAATATTTTTCTTGGAAAATCAGTCCATTAGTCTCATGGTTCTAGCCAGCTGTTGGGAGATGTTATGATTACTCTTCCAGTGTCATCAGATCTCAGTATGCAGGTTCTATCAGGGCTCCTTTCTGCAGCTGTGTCTGTGATGGTTATTGTTGACTGAGTCCTGGTTTAGGGCAAACACACCCTGTCTCTCTTTGTTCTCCCTGCTTCGTTGGTCAGTAATCACTGAGTAATCAAAATGTTTCTGATATGTCAATATGAATGAATCCCTAAAAAACAATAGGATATTGTTTAAGGAGAAGGATGATAGCTAATTAATGTTAGCATAACTGTACTTACCTGAACAGTCCATGGGTACTTTCTAACTTTTTGATTTTTATAAAGGTGAACATATAATGAATTTTACGAAATAAGTTTGATGATTTTATATCTTTTTTTTTTTTCCTTAATGTATGTATTTCACTGAAGATATCAGGACCTATCAGATGTAATTTATCTATGTAAAATCACAAAGTTAAAATGGTAAACTTGCAGTTGCTCAGATACTTGAAAAAAATAAAGTCCACTCAAAAGTTTTACAAAATCGTTCATTTTAACATATTATATAAACCAGCTTGTTGAGAGACTTTAGTTTAGCAATTCACTTTTCTAGTATGTCACAACTACTAAGGCTTACAAAGGTAGATTTATTGTGATAATTCTGTGCCCAGATCCTAATAAAACACAGAATTGCTCTTTAAAGAAAAAAAAAAAGAAAAGTATAAATCATGAAGAAATTCCTTTAGAAATCTGCAAATCAATTTTCAAATTTCTTACAAAAGCAGATGGCTGTAACTCCATAGGATGCTGTCTAATTGCATATAAGCAGGGTCCTTGTAGTACTCTGCTCTTAGACTGCTTCTTAGACTGCTTCTGTCTTAGATCCTGCTTCGGCCCCAGGAGTTTTGAGGGTCAAGCTAGGAACTTAGCATTCATGTGGCGGTCAATATATAATAACAAAAACATTAATGTTGATTACTTTGTGTGTTGTACATGTATTTTAGTATGTGTTGGGATTCTCTTATTCTTAGGAGTAGTGCAAAAATTAGGCCAGAAACCACAAATTGATTGTGGTCCACTTCCTAATAGAAGAGAATGTAATTCAACATTTTTGGTATTTTACTTAATGCTAAAGAGATTAGTAATTACATCATGGGCTTGATATAGTGTGACAGAATCTTACTATTGGCAACAAAGCTTTTTGGTGGAGCTAGTGGGTAGAGGAAAGTACTATGCTTTTCCTCTTTGTAGTTTCAGATGACTCCTCAGTCCAGCAGCTGCTCCTCCTCTGCCCTTTTGAGAGCAGGAGTATGCAGTGATGCACTTGATATTTAAGAGCAGCTTACCTTGGGGGTAACAGTTTAGGCGGCAGTATCAGTATTTCTATTTATTTATTTATTTATTTTCCCCTGGGAGACTGTACAGCTGTGGAACAGGATGTAGCAAGAAGAGAGCCTTGTGGAGCTCGCTTGAGACCTTGTGTGGCATGCATATGCCACAAGATGCATGTAATGAGCAGTGACCCCAAACTCTGTTTCTTCCCCTTTTGCCTCAGGGGAAAAAACATAAAAACAAATACCTTGACATCCTTGTTAGTTCAATTTTATTTGCTGCTGGGATTCAGCTATCCATCTGCAGCATGTGGACTAAAGCATGAGTTAAAGCATTTGAAAAAGCACAGTTCTATGAACTTTGAATAGTGTTTTGAAATTAAAGCTTACTAAATGGATTTGGTATAAGAGTAGCTATATAAAATGCAGCTCATTGAAGAAAAAAGGATCCTCTGTTTTCCACAAGCTTCATCATGATATCTTCAAGAATATATTAATATGAGGCAACAGTAACGCTTGTGAGGATCCAAAGATGCAGCTGTCAAGTAACATCTGCCAAAAAAAGGATTTGCTTCATTAGCTTCAAACCTCTCCATTGCTCATTAGGTCTCACCAGATGGGGATTCAGTATTTTGAAGTCAGTCATCCTGTATGAAGTATTTTGTTCCTGACACTGATTAACAATTATCTGCCCATACAGTTGGGACTTTTATGCTGTTTATTTCAACTGAGTGCCACTACAGGGTACAACATTAACATTTGATGTAAGAATAGTTGAAATACAAAAAGTCAGGTTGGCTGGCTACATAAATGAGATAGAAAGCTTTCTATGATAATTTGTTGCTACTTTCCTTATAGCAGAATCTCTTATAAGCTCTCATAAGGTTTTGCTACACATTTTAAAATTTATTTTACTATTTCAAGTACTGAAAAATTCTAATTATAAATTCAAAAATGTTGTTCAAACCCATCCAGTGTAAGATAAACTGCTGTACATAACAACTGTTGTATTTCTGTTAGTTGATAAATTTTTTATGGTTTGTTAGAAAACTAATTGTCAGTTTAATCAGGAGAGTGACAATAATAACTCACTTAAATATTTGCAGTCACCTGCAAAAGCAGCTGTAAACACAATTCCAAATACTGCACATAATCTATGGATATGAATAAACAGCAATCTCCTTGAATCATATTCTAAATTCCATCTAAATCCTTCATATTTTATTTTGTTCATAATTCTTATTATAAATAGAATAAAACAAAATGTCTTCTGGGTCATGAGAGTCATTCATCTGTGATGTATTGTAATAGTGACTTTGTGTATCATCAACATATTTATACAAGGTGTTAACTGATTAATTTTAAGGCAGTAAAATTGATTAAAACCATTGACCTCCCCCTGTTTTTTTCCTTCCACACCTTTACATTAAATCTTTGCATAGAAAAATATGGGAAAGATACATATGTAAAAATACATTCATATACTTATACCCATATTTATACACACTCACTGGTAATTCACAGTGGAAATTAATACAAACAAAACAAAACAACCAAGTCATTTAAAATAATTTCCTTTAAAGTGTTTTTTTTTTTTTTTTTTTTTTTTTTTTTTGTGATTGTATGTTGTCTTTGCTGAATTCTCAGTGAGCTAGATTCTTCAGCTGGAAAATGCCTCTAAGACAACTTCACCCTGAGGTGTTTGAGTCACCATAGAAAGCAGGAGGCAAACTTTTTCATGGCAAACATAGGTCTGACACAATTTTCAACAATATTTTGGGAAATATACTAGTGTACCTAATTAACTGCATCAGCACATAGAAATTTTTAAAGTTCTCTCTTGGCTTTTGTAAAAGTGGAGGATGAAGCTATGCCAAAAGCCTTCTTATTCTTTCATTACATGATTTAGCAGTGGTGTCATTCAACAGCAGAGGTATTTGTGCTCATTCCTGCTCCCTTTCAGGAGCTTTTCAGTTGGCTGCATAGAAAAAAAAGTAGGGTAAGTAAGTCAATTATACTTCTCTTACAGTATGATGAGAATTGACGCCAATTTATGAAAAATTAAACTGAATGACATCAGCTTCCTCCCTTGTTTCCAAGGAACTTTGGAAACCCTACATTAAAGATTTGGCTTTGCAATTCTACTTTCTAATCTGAGCACATGATGAATGGAAGTAAACTGATTTATTGTTTTCCTTAAGAGATTTTAGGGTGAAGCCAGGTTTCCTCTTTAAAGCACCTGGGAACCAGAGAGCAATTGGAGAACAAATCTGTCAAGAAAGATTTCACCACAACAACCAGAGCATTTGTGTATGTTCAGTTAGAATGTGTACATGTGAAATGCATACAGAATGTCATGTGTGTATATATATATATCTACAGGTGAACGGATACAGAAACAGTTGAAAAGTAATTAGAGACAAGTATAAATAATTTGAGCATGAACATTTTTCTTCAGAGACATAATGGAAGTTCTTCCTTGTTTTAGGCTTTAAGATAGCTCAGGAAATCATAAAATTTTCTTGAAGTTTCAAAGCAACTATATAAATATATATTTTTAGCATATATATTAAAAATTGAAAAGATCATTTGACAAGTACTTTGACTGAGACAAATTTACCTCTTTTGCAATGGAAGCAAAAAGTAGTAGTAGTAGAAGAAAATCACTAAATCAGAAGCACAGAAAAATTGAGGAAGAATGGAATGAAGATGCTGCAATCATTTGGTATACACAATTGTGAAATTAAAAGCAAAATATTGACAGTGTCCAATGGGGCAGTTGTCAAGTTTTGCATTACCAGTGGAGAAAAGACAACTTTTCAACTCCACATGCAAGATGGTAGTTATTTGCTGAAAATTCCCTCCTTCGTCTTTTCATAAATTAAGCAAGAATTGTGTATAACTACCAAGTATAGTAGATGTGTGTGCTAACCAATGACCCTTTATATATTTTAACAAAGTGCGGGGAAAAGGTGGTAATACATTTTCTATTTATGGTAGTATGAGCCATAAACTGTCTTTCACAAGGATCAAGAAGCAGGGCATTTGTATTTCCAGGTAAGAAATGTGTTGCAGTCTCTTGGCAGGGTCCATTATTTTGGTTTCTTCTGCACCAACACTCATTGTTTCATATGCTGAAGGATGAGATGTTGCTGGAAATGCACCTGTAGAGACCTGACAGCAAAGGTAAGGTCAAGTAAAAGGGACTAAATCTAATATTGAACACACAAATGCAAGTGTTAATGAGAGAGTGTGAGTTTTAGTGGACTCTCCTCGTTTCTGCTACAAAATGAGTGTGCATTCCATTATATTTTCTAGCAAAGCTTATGCCTATAACAGTGTCAGAAATTGTTGTGTGCATACTCAACAGTAAAAAGATAGTTTCTTAACTGGAATGAAAAACCCCAACAATCCATCAGATTTTGACCTAGTTTTATAAACTCTTTATTTTCATTGGTGAAATGAGAGGCACATCTCAGTATTAATGCATGGTGTGCTGGCTCTGTTAATTATATCTTCATTATGAGTTTTTTGTTTGTTTTACTTTTAGAAGACGGATACACAGTTTACACACATTTATGTTAATTTATATGCAGTTGGTCCACTCAAAATGTGCTAACCTAGGAGTATGAATTTTAAATGCTCATTTCAAAAATCATTTAAAATATATACAATGCATTTATGCACATTTGAAAGCTGACCCTCATTTATGGCAAAGACATCTTACATATACTTGCATAAAAGTGGAACATGAATTTTTTAGTATTTAATTTACTTTTGTCGAAGAACCTTATCTAAACACCAGTACCTTTAACAAAATTTACAAGGTTGCTGAGCACTGTAAGTTTGAAACAGTCTTTGGCAAAGATGGAACAGGAAAGCTCTTCTTTTTTCCCGCCTGGCTCTGCATGCCAGAACTCATCGAGTAGAGCAGTTTTAAAATTTGGTTAAACATTTAACTAAATGCTTTTAATCTTTTTATTTTTATTTTTTTTATTTATTTTTTTTATTATTATGAAATAAAGTATATTTTTCTTAAAATACAGTCTGTGAGCTCTGGCAGTATTACTAGAAATTTGTGACACTTGCCTTTTCTTCTCCCATGTCTGGACTGTTTCATGTATAATTTAATGTGACAAAGCACTGCCCCTACTTATTGCCTACAAATACCAGCCCATTAGGGATGTGTCTGAGGTGCAGTTTTTTAATGGTTGCATGATGTTCTTGGACATTTATAGACACAGTTAATGGAATACTAAACAAATTTTTTGGTTACAAAAGCAGTGAAGCAGAAGTGTTCTTCCATAAAATCAATTTATTGTAGATATATGGATATTTCATAACAAGCATGGTAATTTGTATGTACTTAAATACAAATATGAATACTATTTACCTCAATCATATTAATATTTTGAATATATTAGTCTCATCTTATGATGGGTAGGATTTGGCTCTGTACACTCACTGCATAGAGAAGAATAAAGGTTGTCACTGTAGTGAGCCTCTTCATGAAACTACAAGTAGTGTTAGTAGAACTGTGAATTTAGACAGATTTTGATAAATACAGATGGCTTCCTTCCCATGCATGAAGTATGAAAAAAAAAAAAAATAAAAGACCTGCAGCATATGAGTAGGAGGCAGACAAATATTCAGTACTTGAGAAAAAAATACGTAGCTTATAAAAATAACACAGTGACACTTACTGGCTTTATGTTATGTCTTAATATAGCTGCAAAATTTAGAAGAAGTGTAAAATGACTACAGTGAAATGTCAGCTGTGTTAAAGAGATCACTCCAACTGAGGTAGCACTTAAAAGCAAGAAATGATGGACTTACTTGCCTTTTTTAAAGTGGGAAAGAGAGGAGAGGAGAGGAGAGGAGAGGAGAGGAGAGGAGAGGAGAGGAGAGGAGAGGAGAGGAGAGGAGAGGAGAGGAGAGGAGAGGAGAGGAGAGGAGAGGAGAGGAGAGGAGAGGAGAGGAGAGGAGAGGAGAGGAGAGGAGAGGAGAGGAGAAAAACAACCACACAAAAAACAGAAACCAGAAGAACTTGCCTTTCTCTCAAATGGAAGTTAAAAAAGAAAATAATGCTCATAAACTTTGTATTTCTCTGTGAAATACCAGCTTTGGACTAGCCCAAAGTGGTTAACAAAGGTCACATGGCCAGGCCACCACATGAGTTATTAATTCAAATAGCAAAACAGTATGTTTAATCTGAGTAGTGGTTATCACAGAATCTTAGAATGGTTTGCATTGGAAGGGACCTTAAAGATCATTTAGTTCCAGCCCCCCTACTATGGGCAGGAACAACTTCCACCAGACCAGGTTGCTCAAAGAGACATCCAATCTGGCCTTGAACACCTCCAGAGATGGGGCATCCACAGCTTCTCTGGGCAATCTGTGCCAGTGCCTCACCACCCTCTGACAGAAGAATGTATATTATTATTATATAATTATTATTATATAATTATATTATTATAGAATTATGTTATATAATTATGTTATATAATTACATTATTATTATATAATTAATAATAGAGATGAGGTAGTGTTTTCTTGTTCCCATATTATTTTTTTTTCTTGAGAAGAAATTTATTTCCTTCCACTCTTTGCAAGTAATTTTAAATATTTATATATTTCCATATTTGTCATGTTTTTCCTCAAACTTATATTTGAACTAATCTTAATTTTCCCAATATTTTCAAATCATCATATTTCCTTGATCAAAATCTAAATAATATTCTTACTATTTTTGTGTGATTTTCCTACTTCACTTTCTCTCTGTTGGACCACAAATGTCTTTAGCATTATTAGTTAAAGCTAATGTCTTTCTTACACAAAACATTCCAGTTTAGATATTGTGACATTTATTTGTTTGTTTATATATTTTGGGAAAGTCTTCCTTTCTCTACTGAGTAGAATTTAAGAAATACATTATAAATTATAATTAAACATAAATATGTATATTGCTACAGTGTAGTAGTTTAGTGGCCTGAATAAAACAGAGACCAAGAAAGATAGGAATCAAATTGTCCAGTAAAAGAAGTTATATATTGGATGCCAAGTCTTAGCAAGCTATCTCTCTCATTCTGACTCTTCAGAAGACACTTGAAAAAATATCAGTGTTAGGAAACTTCATGAAATTGCTATCTGTGCAATCAACCTCCTTAGCTGACAGCTTCATGTTCAATGTTAGAAGTCTTCAGTCATCTTCCATTGGGAATACCCATAAAAGTACTTGGAGGAGAGAGGAAAGACAGTGAAGTAAAGTTGTGCAGAAATTCATGGGTATGAATTACATGTGCTGCAATGGAAAAGGGACAGATAATTGAAATATTATCTTAACAGACTCATAAGTAATATCCTTTTCCAGTTATTTTTGTTTTCATTTATTTTAATTTATTATGTATTTATTTATTTTTATGGTGAAATATAAGATTTCCTTCTGTTGGCAAAGAAATCCTTCAGTATTTGTAAATGCACAATTAGAGAAAAAGCTCCCTAAGGTGAATGTAACTTCTGATGTGTCAATTTTATTGTTACTGCAGTGGTAATACTGAATAACTAAGAATGTTCTTGTCAGTGTGGCAGGTTTAGTGGAGCAAAAAGAGGAAGAAAAGGTTTTTTTCTCTCTTTTTCTCCTCTCTTTCTTTTTCTCTTCTCCTTTCATCTCTTGTGAATTATATAAAACTCATGAGTTGAAATAACTACAGTTTGTGAGGTAAAGCACAAGCAAGCAAAGCAAAACAAGGAATTCATTCACTACTTCCTATCAGAAGCCAGATATTCAGCCATTTTCAGGAAAACCGGGCCCATCATGCCTAGTGGTTACTTGTGAAGAAAAATGCCATCGGTCCAAATATCTTCCCATCTTTTCTCCCAGCTTTTATTGCCAAGCATGGTCAGGCTAGATCAGCTGCCATGGCTATGTCCCCTCCCAGCTCCTGGTGCACCCCCAACCTCCTTGCTGGCAGGGTAGCACAAGGAGCTGTTAAGGCCTTGGCTCTGTGTAAGCACTGCTCTGAAACAACTAAAAACATTGGTGTGCTATCAACATTATTTTCATCAAAAATGCAAACCATACAAGCCTCTATGAAGAAAATTAATTCTATCCCAGCCTATCCCAAAGCTATCCCATTAGTCTTGCATTCAGGCTAGGTAGATGACAGGGGTATAAATAGAAACATTCTCAAAAAATTGTGAAAGAGATAGTGTTACTGAAAGCCATCTGTGCATTTTTCTAAAGCTACAAAGCATTAAATTACCAGTTAACATTTATTAATAAAACAGCTTGCAGTAAAAGAAATTGTTGCATTACACTGAGTAAAATAGTTTCCAACCAATTCCTTTTTTTTTTTTTTTTTTTTTTTTTGGTGATACTATTTTTTTTTTTCTTCTGAAAATGTCAATTAATAAATATGTGAAGAATGCAAGTTACTTTTATAGTGGTCATGATCTACTTTAGTACATTTGTTTCTCCTTTTTCTAGTTTTTGAATAGTTGTATTGCTACAGAATTTCAGAGAAAGTCTGGTCCTAATGGAATTAAAAGTTATCACTTAGTTTTACTGCCATTTAATTTTACCACCATTAACACTTTTATATTAATAAGCAGATGCAATATTTTAGTTGTCTGTTTGAAAACTATGTAAATAATGTGATATATTTTCACAAGACCACATGCATAATTCCTGTTGATGCCAAAGACAGTATGGCATTCCCAGCATATACTTTAATCTCTAGTGGCTCCTTTATTTTTCTTTGTAGCATTAGCCATATTTCAGCTTATCCTGACACATTTTAAAAGACCATATAGTGCTTTCTGATCTCTGATAGATCACAAAGCAAACCCTGGTATAGTCTGTTCTAGCAGAAACATTAATCAATATAACTTGTCTGAACTGATTCGTCAGGCTTGGCTCCATTCCATAGCACCAACTTTTCTACAGTTTCAGCTGGGGTAACTTTTTCTTTATTGTGTGTTTATTGCCTATTGAGATGGTTTAGGAGTAAATTATCTCTGAGGAAGAAAACGAAGATAGTGCAAATAAGATGATTTTAAAACACACTTTATTTACTGACAGAGCAGCTATAAATCACATCATAAAAAATAAGAAAATAGTTACCTCACAGTATTCACCAGTTTGTTTTAACTCAATCTTGCTTTGTTTATATTACTTTGTTAACTACATCTTGAATGTAGTTAATTCAAGTATTTAAATAATGCACAAGTGTATGTTTATTTTCAAAAGAGATAATGGACCTGAAAACTATTAATTTTCTAATTATCTAAACTAGCTAGTTGTGAAGGTGTTACACGATGTTACTGGAACTATTTAGGAAAGAGATCTTACCATTTCTTGGAAGTAGTAATGGTGAAGTCTTTGCCACTAGTCTGTCAGACATGCCTTTTGCTGAATCCATTTCCCCAGTTTGGGATGAAATAGGGTGGGAGCATGCACTGGCAACATGAGTCCATGCAATCTAATACCTGACCATTATAAACTCAGAATAATGGCATGCTGTGTAGTGAACTTATTAATTTATGCTGTATAGATCTTCCATAACTAAAGTTGAATCAGTTCTCTAAAGAGACATGCAAGAATCCCTCTTATGTGTTTTGGAATATTAAAAAAAAAAAAAAAAAAAAAAGACCAAAAAAAGACAGTTTAATTAAGCCTGTACTCATAGATTATGTAAATTCAAAATAAAAATAAAAATAAAAATGTTCAGTCTGTATAAAGTGGGATGCACCTATTTGTTATCTCATATTAATTAAAATTAATAGTTCTCTTTAAAGCAAAAAATTTAACCAAACATTTACATTTTGTTGCATTTTAACACTTAGTTTTCTGGCTTACTCTTTGAAGTAATGTTAAAATCATGTGTATATTTCATACCAGTAACCAAAATCAGATATCTTAGGATAAGCAGCATCTCTTGAATTGAAGGCCCTCTTGAAGTTTAAGTTTGGTTAAGGTTAGCTCAGCATGGTAGAGTGTTTTAAAAGTGTTTTGTAGTTTTCTTGTATGTTGTAAACAGTGCTTGGCCTAATAAAAAAAAAAAAATAATGATAAAGTAAAGATTTGGGTTGTTAAAAAATGCTTTGGGGAATAAATAAATAAATATGATGACAATCAAAGTTTGAAAAAAGAATGGGGATAGGGGTTGACAATATGTCTAAACCTGATTGGTATTTGTAGAACATCCAAAATTGCATCCAATATATCAAAATCTGTTCAAACATTTTGGTCACTCTCTAGTGACACTCTTGTTTATATTCCTAGGAAGGTTATTAACTAGTTTTTAGTAGAAATGAAACCTATTGCCAAGTGGCTACTTGGCATTTCATTTCATTTATATTTATTTATTTATAGAAGAGTTATTAAAAATAAATAAATAAGGCCACTGTTTTCTGGCCAGAAAAATGAATAAGGCTGTTTTAACTATCTGTTACAGTGTACTAATTGGATATGACCCTTGTAATTGTCAGAAAAAAAAAAAAATAAAATTTAAAATATATTATTTATCATAATCATGTTCATTAATTATTTATACTTACAGAGTTTTGTGTATTGCTTTACTTGCAATGCATAGCCAAAGCAGCCAAGAACAGTCCTTCACAGTTCATTGCTTACGACCTGTTACAATGTGCAAGATTCTTGCAGTCATAAATGCAATGCCTTTAGATGGTGCAACCAAAAAAGTTATTGGGATACTGGGGAAATATTTCATAAGCCATGAGTGCACCTGAGGGTGCTTCACCTGACCTCTAAATCCTGCCCTGAGCGGGTGCAGGTCTCCGGCATGTTTTTGGTCTGCTGTGCTAGCCTGCGGGAATGACTAGGATACTAAAAATTACATCTTTCACTTATGGTTAGGCATGCATATGACATGCTGGCTATATGGCTTATCCTCACTGTATGTATATAACAAGCTTTATAACAGAAGATGGGCTATGCTGGGATGCAGCACTTCTAGGAGCCTCCCAGAGGGTTCCCAGGCAGTAGTTAGTACCTGAGCTTTCAGGTTCTTGCCTGTTTTGGAAAAGAACAGTCCCAGAAGTTCTTATGAGAACCGCCTGCCGTACAATGCTAATCTCCTTATCTAAAAAACAAACAAACAAGCAAAACAAAAACAAAAACAAACAAAAAAACCCCAACACAATCAATCAAACAAACATCCACATAAATAAAAGAAGTAAAAGGTTTCTAAATACTAGGATATGCTGGTATTCACTGAAATACTTTTGCTTTTCAACTTCCCAGTGAAAATGTAAACATTTTTAGTGAAAGTAGACTCTGCCACCATATGAAAAAAAAAACAACAACAAAAACAAAACAAACACCTATTTTTTTTCAATTAAGAAAAAGTAAAAAAAAAAATCAGTTTTGTGATGAGAGTTAAATGTATTTTAATGTTTTGTTATACCATGCACACACTAAGTTTTCAAATGTTTACACCATATTTCTTTTTCATATACTTACTAACTACAGACAATAGTGTGTACTTTTTTTTTTTTTTTTTTTTTTTTTCCCTTCTTCTTTCTGTATAGGAATGCTTTGTTCCAACATATGTGTAATTTATCCTATTTTATGTTCTATGGGTCCCTGCCTTCATATTACTTTACCTTCTCTAGCATTATTGCTGCTTCTGAGGTCCTATAAGTGTCAGTCTGGACAGTAAACACTCGTTTTTCTTCCACTTTATGACTCCGTCTAGAATTTAGCTGTAACCCCTACTTATCTTTATATCAGTGCTTTCAGTTAAAGAATAAAACCATGACATGCAAACGATACTTTCAAAAACTATGGAAGATTACAAATGTCTCAGTGTAGATACCTAGAATAAACTCAAAAAATTGGAAAAATGTCTGGTAGAAGCATAAATGACATTTCCCATGCAATTTACAGCTAGCATACAGAAAAACAGTAAATTGAATTAGTTGATTGCCAAGTATGACTTCAAAGGTAACTCAGTTGATGTGTGTGAGTGTCTGTGTGTGTGTGTGTAATTAAGCCTAAAAAATGTAGGAAAAAAGCACCAAAGGCAAAGCACAGGTCTGGGGCTGCTTCTGTCAAACACAGTGAGATTATTACCTCTGATTTTAACCAGGGGAGGACTTCGTTGCATTTCTTCTTTTCCTTTAACACTTCTAAGACTCTACCAACAAGTATCACATGTAACAAAAATTAAGATTTCATACAGGCTTGAGTCTGGCAAGATATGAATTGGGACTGTTTTCTTTACAATCTGAAAGACTTAATTTAATGGGAAGAACCTTTCTTCTGACAAAAGCAATGCAGTACTCTTGCACACACACACAAAATAATACCTTTCAAAACCTTTTATTCTTGCCCCCAGTGTCTTTCAGAATTCATGCAGATGTAGATGTAGAGCGTTAATGAAATTTTACTTGATTGTATTTGCCTCTCCCAGGAGAGCTAATAGAATGTATCTCTATGTCACGGTTAGATGATGCTTCAATGGAGCTATAAATTAGAAGAAGCAGTATACTTCCCCCCTACCCTAATCCCCCGTTTTAATTAGATCATATAGAAAGATACCAAGTTTGGGCCAAAATTACATGAGTTATCTTTGGTGATAATTGATTCCTACTTTCATGCCACCTCCTGAAGGGTATGAGCATAAGTGTCCATCCCATGTCTGGGTAGTGATCCTGACCATGGGCTACGGTTCAGGTCAGTTCCCCATGTTGAAAGCCTTGTATTGTCCACCTCCCTGGTACCAGGTAGTATTTTTTTATACTACCATCCACCTGTGGCAGTATAAAAAGGGACAAGAGAGAATAAAAGCTTCCTAAACATATTTGTGTGTTAGAGCTAATGTGTCAGAAATTAAATTGTGCCCTCCTGCCCTGCCATATCTAGTATAGGTCAGTTTTACTGGATGATAACTTATTGCTCACTAACATGGCAGTGATCTTGCAACCTAAACCCAGTGATTAGGGGACTGAATGATAAAAAACATTCTTATATGTGTAGAAATGTATTTCAGTCCTCTAGCAGATGAGTGATACTTGTTCTAACCCACGTCTCTGTGAGAGCAATTGGTACACTACAAGAAGCAGAACACATTTAGGGATGAATATTTCCATCAAGCTGATTTGTGTTACTATCCCTCAGGCATTTTCTTAAGATCTTGTGTAGTTACTTTGATATTTACAGCCTCAGTTGCTCTGCCTCAAAACTAATTATTTTGCTTGTTGCTCATGATAAATAGTTCTAGCTTTATGCTAAAACTATACATAACAGTAACCCAGCATCCTAACACTCAAAAGCTGTACTGAAAAATCGATGCTAACGTTAATTACACAGATCTATGCCATTAAATATCTTTATTACCATACCTTTCCATGAATTACATTCTTAATTAGGCATGTAGCCTCAATGTTCTAACAGCATTAAACATGAACACTTTTTCAAACAAACAACAACAAAAAACTAACATATTTTATTATAAAATTCTATCAAAATGTTAATTAGGTGATAGAAAGTTAAAGAGTTGTCCAAATTTGAACATCTATATTATTTTCTTTAAATAGTGATCTCACATTGAATGATACCTTCCATAAATATATTCCTAATGGATCTATTCTTTCTGATAAGAATTGTAGTGAAAAAACATTTCCGTTGCCTTTGAAACTATAAAAGATGCTTTACATCACAGAATAATAGATTGGCTGGTGTTGGAGAGAACCTCTGGAGGCCATCTGGTCCAATCCCTTGCTGTAGCAGGGACACTTAGAACAGCTTGCCCTGGCAGCTTCTGGATATCTTCACAGAGGGATACTTCACAATGTCTTTGGGCAACCTGTGCCACTGCTCCATCCTGTGCCACTGCAACCTGTGCACATAAAGAAGTGCTTCCTAATGTTCAGGAGGAAACTCCTGTGTTCCCATTTGTGCCTATTAGCCCTTGCCCTGGCACTGGGCACCACTGAACAGAGACTGGCTCTGTCCTCTTGGCACCCTCCCTTTAGACATCTATAGACATCGATGATAATCCCCCATCGATGATAATCCTCTTCTACAGTCCGAACAGTCCCAAAAATACAGTCCCAGCTGCTTAAATGTACTTGAATTAGAAGTGGCTCTCTTTTGCATATGGACTATATAAAGCTGTATAGTGTAACTGTGTTTGTATCTTATATATGTACACATGTATATATACACACATATATATACACAGTATATATATGCACATGTGTATATGAAAATAATATATACATAGATATATAATATTATATATGTATAAAGGTATTCATAGTAAGTATATACATGCAGTTCCCTCATATAGCAATAATGGAATATTGAAAAAGCAGCCATCTTCTTTACATGAAAGTGTAAATTATGGTAAGAAGTGAGCTTAGAAATCACCTATTTTCCAGAATTCTTGACACACTGATATTTGACTCAGGTGATTTTGACTTTGAATTCGAGACATATGTGATTTCTCAAGGAATCTTTATGATATTATCCTATAATTATTTCAGATTTATCTTAAAAATAACATAATTATTTTCATTTATATATATATATATATTTGCATGTTTAACATGTAACTCCTGACATATGTACATACATTTATGAAAGTATTGGTAAGCATTTGTATTACTCTTAAATGCACTGTGTTATCATTCACTAACACAGTTATAACTTATTCTCGACTGTATTGCTTTTAATGTTGTAGGTTATTGAGTACAAGAATCACTTCTGAAAAATGATAAACTTCTCTGGGGTAAAATATCCATGATGACTCAAGTCACAGAATAGCCTACATTTAAGTTATGGTGATACATGTTTCTAAATACCCAAAGTACTTTTGAAAGTGGAGTTGTTATTCTAAATGTCACCGGGAAATTACTTGCTTCAATATGTACTGATGAACATAATATAAAGTATTAAAAATATGTTAAACTACAATTGGTTACTAAGAAATTACATATTATTTTAATGATAGCCATTTTGAATGGCCAGCAATGTACCATATTCTTGCTTTTTCAGACCAAAAATTATTATGTGAAGGAACTAGAATATTTATGAGATTTATTTTTTGTTTTGTATGTTTTCCTGGGCAGTTGTGTCTGCCCTCACCATGATGCAATATGGTGGTCCTCACAAACAAATTGGAAAATATAGTGATCATGTAATTTCTACTGCTTAAAGTGCTGATGTAAAATAGCTATTAGTGTTCTCGTAAAATATTAGTATATATATATAAAAAAACCCTTTCAAATTGTATATTATTGTATGCCATTTATTTAACTGTTAAAAGGGTTAATTAGGTTCTGTGATAATATTTTCTTTATTTTCTTTCTTTTTTTCTTTTCTTTCTTTTTTTTTTTTTTTTTAATTGTCCTTCTGATCTCCTCAAAAGTGAATAAAATTGTGAAATGTACACAATACACACATACATGGGTGCTTTAGTTGCTTGGCTCCAGTAATAGTGAAATGTATCCTGGCTGTCAAGATGTTAAAACATTAGCATGAGAATAATCAAACTTAATACCATGAAAAAGATTGCTTATAAAATGTAAACTGCAAAATGTAGCTATTGAGTCTTTTCTATCTGTTATACATTTAAATAAAAACTGTTTACATCATATTTGTGAGGACCAACTGAATGTCTCATTTAATATAAGTACTTTTTTTCACCGTATAGTGGTGTCACATCTATCGCTTTGAAAAATTGATGCTTGTTTTTACATAATTCATAGTATCATGCCTGCTGAGATGAGTGAAAAATGTTTAATTTATTCATAGTTTTACTTCTGTAACATTTTCAAGGTCAGACATTTAATTGATGCTTGATTCTAATTCTACCAGTGTCAGTATGTTCATTTTAAAAAGGGGAAGTGACAAAGGGAATGTTTTTAAATAACATTTAATGCCTGAAATGTATACAGAAAACATTGTGAAGGCCTTGCACCACCTGATTTATGCTGATTTTTATACATGATCAGAACTGTTTATCACATAATTTGTGTTTTATTTTTTTGGGAAGAGGCATAATTACTGAGAATTTTCAAAGCTGATAAAGAGATCCAAAGTTTATCAAATAACAGTTCTTTATGTGAGTTTTGTTTTATGTTGACAGATGTTTGTCTTTGGGGAAGAGTTTTGGGAGGAAGCAGATTTTACTCAGTTGGGTTCAACAGCTTTACAACCTGTGGAAGCTGGTTTATAGAGCTTCTACTGCTGGGAGTAGTCAGGCTGCTAACCTGAGAAAAATGGATGTATATAGATTATCCAGGGTAACAGCAGTGTGGTCTTAGTCTGGTCTATGCAAATAGGAGTGGACTTTGTTGTAACCAATAATTTTGGAGTTATCCTAGTACAACATTGAAGTTGTAAATCTTAAGAACTTTGCATACCATCTCTGCAATTAGAAATAACAGAAAGATGTCTGCAAAATGGACAAGGTCAAACTCCTAGTGACACTCAGAAGATATATATTAAAAAAAAAAAATTAAAAAAAAAATGAAGACTCATGTAGAAAAAGCAGGAATGGC
Source organism: Aythya marila (assembly GCF_965140915.1). Classification (NCBI taxonomy): domain Eukaryota; kingdom Metazoa; phylum Chordata; class Aves; order Anseriformes; family Anatidae; genus Aythya; species Aythya marila. The sequence continues at coordinate 109,382,679 of NC_139043.1, forward strand.
CCAATTCAGTGAAGGTGTGTATAGAAGGAAGGAAATGTCCATGACGGGGAGAACATAGAGCTAGAGGCAAAGAGATGACTTACATGGAAATAATATATATATATGCATGCACACACACACACAGTTACTTTTTTTTTTTTTCCTATTATTTCTTAAGTGAAACTTCAATGTACTTTGACAACTTCCCCAAGGTATTTTTATTTTCAGCTTCACCCTTGTTTTAAAATAAACTTGGTACACCTGAGAGCTGGGAGTAGAATTAAAGCAGTAACACATTCTGTTTATTCAAGTTTGTTGAAATAAGACAGTACTGCAAAGGTGATATGTACTGCCAGTGTTGGGCAGATGGTTTGTCTCCTGGGAAGTGTGTGTTATAGAGCAGGAGAGAGAATTCCATAAAGGAGAGAAATCTCCACAAAGGAGAATTAAAAAACTTAAATGAAGTTAACTTTCTTAATAATAGTTAATACTAATAAATAATAGAGTATTTTGAAAAAAAAAAAAAAAGTAGTTACATTTGCCTTTTCTTCATTTCTTGCCACATAGTTTGCAGTTCTATCTCTAGATGAAATAAAGGAAAAGTATGTACAGGTATAGATATGTTTACTTTATGGTGACTTTAGCTGCATATTTTCTGTATGGTTATCTCTAAGAACCTAGCAAAAGAAAATCTTACATAGATCATAAGAAAAAGGGATGGTATATAGCTGAAATAGTCTGTTCCATCTTCCTGTCTCCAGGTAATATTGACCCTACCTAAATCATGAAACAAATGTATGCCTAACTTTTTACTAAAAAACTCCAGTGATGAATTTTCATAGTAATTAATTTGTTGTCTAGATCTGTGTTTAGTAGTCTTCTGTTTCTGTTTTTTAAGGTCTAGCTGAAATTTCTTCTATGTCAGAAATTATACCTACTACTTATTGACCTATCTGAAGCAGAAGTGCAACATATTTTGCTTGTGTCAGTTTTGTATTTTTGAAAGTTACATGAGCGTTTCCTTTTAAACTAGACATTTAAATATCCGCTCATGTATTGTGGTCTTGAAATCTGAATGTTCTTATTGCCCCTTTGAGATCTTGTTCTGTTGCTTTTTAACCTTTTTAACCTTCTATATGTAAAACTTAAGAATTTTGAACTTGAAAGGCATGACAGATCACAGGCACATAGATGGAATGTAGAATTAATTTATTTTCAAAAATAATTGTTTTAAAGTGGCTTGGGGAGTTTTGGGGATTTGGCTAAAGGTTTTTGAATGACTGACATGACCAATACGAAATATAAAGACTGTGATGCGTAACATAATCAAGTACTCTGTAAAAATGAAAAACATGAATGAATAGATCATTGTTCTTTGTCAGTAAGTGATGACAAGACAGTTATAATATTACGCTTCATTGTATGCTTTATTCGGATATAATCTGAAGGTTGAAAGTATTCAGCCATCAAAACTGATAACAAAATCCAGTCCTCAGAGAACACCCTCTCAGGAAACTGAAGTAGAAATAAGTCATTAGGATATATGTGAGAGCAAATAAAAAATGATGCAACTTTTACAGGATAGGGATATTTTCTGACATCCATGAATTGCATTGCTTTGATCAGACCTGTGTCATCTTTTTTTTTTTTTTTTTTTTTTGTCCTTATGCAAAGTATGAAATATTATGTGTGTGAATCTATACCAAGAAATAGAAATAAAAAACTAAATAATCTAAATAAAATAAAATAAAACAAAACAAAAACATAGGTATTTGTATGTTCTAGTATGCTTTTATCAATGACATCTGGTGGAAGAAAACATCCAGAATCTACCTGTCTTCACTTTTGACCAGCAATCTCTCTTGGTTTGTTCTGCTGCTACTTCTGATCATAGTTTTCAGAGTAACTCAGAGCAGCTATAAAAACATCAACATTTCCCAATCTCCTTGGTTAACAGACTGTTAACTTGGTTAACACGACTGTTTTCTTTCTTTGACCTTCTTAGCTACTGACACTGCAGTGTTGCCAGCTCTGCTAAACAAGAGCCCTGCTTCACTGCTATTCCTTGGAGAGATACCTACTGCTCAGGTACCAGAGAAGATGCAATCCTTACCCTCATGGCATCTGCATAGAGGAGAGGATCTGCATCTGTCTGAGATGCACTTGATATGCTGATATGCAAAAAGAAAGAAAAATCTCACCTCCTTTATTTCTAGTCCTTCTTGAAGATTTATTTTCTTCTGGTTGTACACGGAATAAAGGACTTGAGGTCTTCAGAGGGCAAGAGGCAAGAACAATTCTCTACTCCTTGCACACTGAGTAATTTCACTTAATATATTTTTCTGTTTATCTGAAAATTATCTGCTTGTTGTAGACTTGTTTGTCTAGATTTTTTTTTTTTTTGACCAAATTCAAGTCCTTTTTAAAGATTTGTGATCAAGTTGTGAGCTTTTGAGATTTGGGTTTTGTTGTTTTGTTACTCAGCTGTGATTAACAAGTTTGCATGGATAAGAATTTGCTCACTGCTTTTTTAGCTATGTTTGAAAGCAGTTTGGAGGAACTATTGGGATTGACTATCATCTTGTTAATTCCTAACAACTTCAGAAAAGTTGGTCTATGCTATATGTCATCACCTTCTGTGAAATCACAAAAGATATAGAAAATAATGAGTCACCACGTTTCAGCTCTGTGAGATAAATGTTATGCCTCTTATTCTCCTTATGTGTGGCATAGGACATATTGAGAAACAACCACCCCTGGACTGCCTGATGTTTACAATAGGATGACCTGCAGAAGATATGCATGTGGAAAGTTTACTTGGAGCAGACAATATGCAGTAGCTTTTAATTTAATGAATACTGAAGCTACACAGAATCATAGAATATCCAAGTGGGAAGGTATCCATAAGGTCATCAAGTCTAGTTTCTGGGTCCTCCAAACAAACAAACAAACAAAAAACAACCAAACAACCAAAAAATTCCAGCCATGTTTCTGACACATACTGCAAGAAATTGCTGTATCCACTAGGACGTATCTACAGACACCAGAATTTTGCTCCTGCTTAGCAAAGTGGAGGAGTTGTCTCATAAGGAAGAACTGGAAAAAAAATAAAATAATCTGCTCTGCCCAGATCCAGAAAATGTTTAGTTCACTCTGTCCCCAAAAGAAAGTTCAAATGATTTAGTATTATTCCACATGGCTAAACTGTTTTATAATACATGGTTTGTGGGATTACATTATATGACTGAGGCATATACTCGTAATAAATAATTACAAAATCATACAATGAAATGTTTTGTACACATTTAGTGCAAGTGCCTTGGTGCATCTCATGCTGAAATATTACATTTTTAGTTTTGATAAAATTGTTGTTGAATTAATTCTTTGTGGCAAATGATAAATCTATAACTGTATAAACTTGCTGTAGTCCTCTGAAGGTCATGTGGAGTTTCTTGTTAAGTAATTACATTTAATGATATTTATCATTCCATTTTTTAAATTTATTTTTTAATTATATGTAGTTAGCTGATCTGCTAGAACCCAAATACTGATCAAAATTCATCAACATGACCTAAAACTCATTAGCTGATAAGGAAAAATTTGAGATCCTTTTTTGATAACTGATACTCTAACTTTTTGTGTCAGTCAAATATTCATGAAGTACTTTCTACTCTTGTTATTAAGCTCTGCCTATTTGGTCTGCCTGGCTAATCATGTCACATAATTCCAAACTGCCTGGAGAAAAGACTATATACAAGAAATATTTTAGCATTATATAATTGAATGTATGAATAAACGAAAGACAGGATTTTATATGTTTGTATGAGTTTATTTGTATAAAATAAGTTGCATAGATCAGAGTGTTAAATTGGAATAATTCATCAACTTTTTATGATCTCAAAGTACCTCTTAAACGGTAATGTCATTTCCCAGCACCTTTGGAAAATGAGTCTACAATAACATAATAATATTCTTGTTGTTGAAATACGTAGCACATGAGTTTCATGAGCCAAAGTGAAATTTCTGTAAGTGGACATAGCAAGTCTAGTCTGGTCTTAGATACAAGAGTTGGATTTAATCTCTGATTTTGCTATGCTAAGTTACTGTAATTTATTTTAAATGGTTTCTATAGAATAGTACTGCTGATGAAAGCAATTTACTGCCTCTCTTGATAATTATTATTACTATTAAAATATTAATCAGTCCAGTAAGGTGGTTGTATAGCATGGAGAAGTAGCTGTGAAGGTTACCGAGCAACTTTTAAGGAGAATCACCACGTTTGGCTTCAATGGTCTTACCACAGAATTATTTATGGTCAGGTCTATTCTGCATTGAGTGTTCTCTTAGCTGTCTTGAGGCGGGTCTCAATGGTCATGGTGTCATCTGGAGCTGGCTGCCTCCCTCGGATCTCACCTGGGCCTTCTACTGCACTGCTCCTGGGGAGGTTGTAGCACAGTATTTCTGTTTTAACCTTAGCACAAGGGAGAGAGGATGGGTGATGGTTGGAAAATGTTTCTTTGATCCCATTCTGTTTTCCCGTTAGACTCATGCTGTGAAATAACGCTCCCAGAGAAGTCACTGACTAAGAGGACTTAAGGTTTCTCATATAGACTGGGAGCAGGGACTAGGAAATGTGCAAGCTTCTGCTATTTACTGCAGTAGATCTTTATATTATAATATAATATAATATAATATAATATAATATAATATAATATAATATAATATAATATAATATAATATAAACAATATAATAACAATAAACTAATTATTATTATTATTATTATTATTATTATTATTATTATTATTATTATTATTATTATTATTAATTTCCCCTTGATATTTTCCTGATAGCTAGCTCAGATGAAGTTACTTTTGTTTAAAATTTAGTTTTGATAGCTGACAAGAAATGGGCACTTTAGTTCTTTTCTTTCTTTCTCAATTGTGGCAGCTAATTTACTATTTTTGTATATATCAGGCAGCATAGAAAGTGCAATTCCCAGTGCTGCAGATCTTTGTGCATTCATTTAACATTCATGCATAGCTCTATGTACCATTTACAAATTATATAAGGATACAGTGCAATTGCTTAACAGTTTCTTATTTACCATGTGGAATTTTTCTAATAGTTATAAGATGAAAAGTAGCTAAGATAAAAAAATATATCTTGTGACAACTTCAAAAATGTAATGAAGCTGCTGAACTTTTAAACTCCTGATATTCCTTTAATTCCTTTGCTTTGTAGCTGGGTAAAAAACAAACAAACAAAAACAAACAAACAAACAAAACCAAAAACAAACAGTTACAATAACTGTTGGATTTTTATTTTTTTAACCAAAGGTTGGGATTATTTCTACTCTTGTATTAAAAATAACAAACAAGCAAACAAAAACACTTTAAATGAGTTGCATTAAAGAAAAATGATCTATTAATAACACAGAAATAGAAATTGTATTTCTTAGTGCCTACTCTGAGTCCTCATGGTCTAATACATCTTAACTTCTAAGCAGTTTCTTCAGGATTGAGGAATGGAACTTGAGTGTGACTTCAGCATTAAAGATTGCTTTTGACTTTGATAAATCCTTACACATGCAGAGGCAGTTCTGTCTGTCTCTGTCTCTCTTTCCCCCACTCTTTTTTTTTTTTTTTTTGTAAAGCTTTATAGTTGAATTGATTGCATGGAGTGATTTTATGGGTGATGACATGAAAATAAAATCTCTGTTACAATATTACATTTGATCAAAATATTTCTGATTTCCAAAGCAGCATACAGGATAAAGGATAAAGATAAATTCTGTTACCAGGTGATGACCTAATAATTTTAATTTAAAACAAAAGTAGTGTTAACCTCTTCATCTGATGAGGAAAGGAGCTAATTATTCTTCTTACCTGAAATAGAAGTGGCTCACATTTATTTTACCCTGTTGTAAGACTTAGGTTCCTTCTTTCAAGCCCATTAAGAAGGACATTCACCTTGAACCTTACCTCTTGATTGTAACTTCATAATTATAGCCTATTTTACCAGGTTTGATCACTGCTATTGTGTGTATTGTGTGCTATCTTTGCTTACAATGACAGTTACTTTAGCGAGCAATACAGTACTAATTAGATTAAGATCCCAGGGAGGTGATCCATGCTTTTACAAGGGTCAGATACAGTGTGTGGTGTGCTATGATCCAGGAGAACATGGAATCCCCAGCAGTGTATGAAATCTCAGCTCTAGAAGAGAGAAGTGAATTGCCATCCCCTGAGAGCCGTGTGGGGCTCCTGATCCAGAGTGAGGCTTCTAGGAGAATCCCTAATTCCTTTAAAACACATTACATCATTTTTGGTAATAATTCTGAAAGTTCCTTTGTTTCTTTGAGAGCATTCATCATTTCACAGAATCGCAGAATCAAAGAATGTTAGGGATTGTAAGGGATCCTGAAAGATCATCTAGTCCAATCCCCCTGCTGGAGCAGAAACATCACACATGAACACATCCAGGTGGGTTTTGAATGTCTCCAGGGAAGGAGGCTCCAAAATCCCCATGTTCCCATGGCAGCCTGTTCCAGTGTTCTGTCACCCTCATCGTGAAAAAGTTTTATCTCATATTTAAGTGGAACCTCCTGTGTTCCAGTTTGCACCCGTTGCCCCTTGTCCTATCATTAGGTGTCACTGAGAAGGGCACTCCATCCTCCTGACACTCACCCTTTACATATTTATAAACAGTAATATGGTCACCCCTCAGTCTCCTCTTCTCTAAGCTAAAGAGACCCAGCTCCCTCAGCCTTTCCTCATACAGGAAATGCTCCACTCCCTTAATCATCCTTGTGGCTCTGAGTTGGACTCTCTCAAGCAGTTCTCTGTCCTTCTTGAACTGAGGGGCCCAGAACTGAACACAATATTCCAGATGTGGTCTCACCAGGGCAGAGTAGAGGGGGAGGAGAACCTCTCTGCCTACTAACCACATCCCAGGATGCCATTGGCCTTCTTGGACACAAGGGCGCAGTGCTGGCTCACGGTCATCCTGCCATCCACCAGGACCCCCAGGTCCCTCTCCCCTTCGCTGCTCTCCAGCAGGGCAGTCCCCAACTAATCCTGGTGTCTGGGGTTGTTCTTGCAGGACTCCACACTTGCCCCTGTTATATTTCGTTAAATTTTTCCCCGTACAAATTTCCAACCTTTTAAGGTCCCACTTGAGGTCCCCTTCCAGCATGTCAGCCACTTCTCCCAGTTTAGTGTCATTAGCAAACTTGCTGACAGTGTCTTCCACTCCCTCATCCAAGTCTTTGATGAATATATAGAACAACACTGGTCCCAGTACTCTTGAGGGACTCAACTAGATATAAGACTACAACTCAACTCCATCCCATTGACCACAACTCTCTGGCTTCTTCCCTTCAGTCAGTTCACAGTCCCCCTCACTACCTGATCATCCAGACCACATCCAGACCAACAGTTTAGCTGTGATGATGCTGTGGTAGGCAGTGTCAAAGGCTTTACTGAAATCAAGACAGATCATGTCCACTGCCTTTTCATCATCTATCCACCAGGTTGGTCAAGCATGACTGCCCCTTGGTGAAGCCATGTTGACTTCCCCTAATGACCCTTTTATCTTGGGTATGACTAGAGACAACACCAAGGATAAGTTGTTCCATCATTTTACCAGGGACGGAGGTGAGGCTGACCGGTGTATAGTTACCAGGGTTCTCCTTCTTGCCCTTTTTGAAGACCGGAGTGATATTTGCTTTCCTCAAGTTCTCAGGCACCTCTCCTGATGAACACGACTTACCAAAGATGATGGAGAGTGGCCTAGTAATGACTTCCGCCAGCTTCCTCAGCACCCATGGGTGCATCCCATCAGGACCCATGGACTTATGGATGTCCAGATTGCTTAATCAGTCCTTAACCCAGCCCTCATTAAATAAGGCAAACTCCTCCTATTTTCTGACTTCCTCTGAAGCCTCAGGGGTACAGGGCTCCTCAGGACAGCCTCCAGCATTATAGACAGAGACAAATAAGGCATTCAGTAACTCCACCTTCTCTTAATCTTCTGTAACCAGGGCACCTACCTCATTCATCAGTAGGCCTACATTGCCTGTAGAATTAGTTTTATCCACAATGTATTTGAAAAAGCTCTTTCTGTTGTCCTTGACTTCTCTCGCAAGGTTTAATTCTAAGGAGGCCTTAGCTTTCCTAGTTGCATCCCTACATCCTCTGACAACAGCCTTATTCTCCTCACAAGTGGCCAGCCCCTCCTTCCATGATCGGTAGACTCTCCTCTTCCACTTGAGTTTGCCCAGAAGTTCCCTGTTTAACCATGCAGGTCTCCTGGCTTTCTTTCTTGACTTTCTACTTGTTAGGATGCTCTGTTCTTGAGCTTGGAGGAAGCAGTCCTTAAATGCTAACCAGCGATCTTATGTTCTTTTTCCTTTAAGTACCTTGTTCCATGGGATTTTCCCTAGCAAATGCTTGAAAAGGCCAAAGTCAGCCCTACTGAAGTCCAGGGTTGTGATTCTGCTTGGTACTCTGTTCCTGTCACATGAAATCCTAAACTCCACCACCCCATGGTCATTGCAACCAAGGCTGCCCTCAACCTTCACCACTTCAACTAGACCCTCCTTGTTGGTGAGGACAAGATCCAGCAATGCTCCTCTCCTAGTTGGCTCATCTGCCATTTGCATCAGGAAGTTATCATCAATACATTGGAGGAACCTCCTGGACTGCAGATGGCTGGCTGAGCAGGCCTTTGACTTGTGGAAAATGGACTCCACAATCAGTAGGACTGTAAAGCAGGTATGCTTATTCAGTGCTGGGCAGCATGGGGTGTAGTCCCACCAAAGTTGTGCACACGCAACGCGGCAACTTGCCATGGTTATGCTGTCCAATGTCATCACCTGCAAATGGAAGGAGCGAAGAGAAAATCACTTGTGCCTCAGCACAACCATTCCAAGGCCTTGAAGACTTTCTTCATTCCCCTCAGACTATGGGACGCAGCTTCCTCCCCACCTATCTGGAAGATCAGCAGTGCATAGTAGTCTATTGAGTGCATCAGGCTAGGGAGTGTCCTGGTGATATCTCTGATCCCAGCTCCAAGTAGACTACAGACTTCCCTTCGATGACTATATATTAGTCCCTCTGTTCCTCTCAGAAGGGAACATTCTACTGCAATTACCCATCTTCCTTTCTTTTCAGAGGCAGTCCTGAGGTGTGGTGTTGACTGCCTCTTCCTATGTGACCTCATAATCAGGCCTTCCAACACACTCACCTACCTCTCCTTCAAGATACAGACTTTCACACCTATTATGGAGGTGCACCTGGGGGAGCGAGGTGGGTAGGGAGGGAGGCTCCCATGGCACCAAACTGGGACTTGCTTCCAACCCTCCTTGTCTTTTTGGTCCCCTCACTCTTCCTGACAGCAACAGGGCAGAGGCTTTACCACCCTCTGGAATGCACACCCCAGTGCCCTTCTCTCTGGTACACCAGGGAGTTATTCCACTAGCCAATCTCCTGCTTACATGCCCTGATGCTCCTTAGTCTCTCCACCTCCTCCTTGAGCTCAGCCACCATGGCGAGCAGACCTTTGACCTGAGAACAGGAGGTCTCCTGGCTGCTCTCCTCCCCAACAGCTGCAGGCACAGGCATTCCCTGCAGCCAGAGGCCTGAACAGCCATGTCTCTGGGCAGGCCCTCAGTCTGGGTCACCACAGTCTTTTTGGAGTGAGGTCTCTGCTGAGTGGACACCATGCTAGGTGTGAGATTTCACAGACTGCTAAGAGTTGGTGCAGAGCTCCCACGCCCTGCCACACCAGCTGCACACTGGTGCATACTGCTGCTGGCCCCCCCTCCATGCTCACAGTGGGCACCACACATCACTGCTCTCAGGGAGGCTTTTTCTAGGCAGAGGGCGTGGGTACAGCCACCGGGGCCCTGGAAATGCCTAGCCTCTCTCACAGAAGCTGGCAGTTGTGGCCTGGTCACACTGCTGTCCTGGGCCACTCCTGGTGAAGCAAGGGTCCAAAATCCTCCCGTAACTCATGGTCAGGTGCTGTGGCTGCACTGGTTCTGAGGCGGCTGACCTCAACTACAGTTTATTTCAATCTAACATTTTTTAAATTATTATTATTAATAAAAAATTGTATGCTTCAAGCAATGAATGTAAGTAATGGTATACTATTTGGAAGAACTATTTGATTGTTTCTTTCTTCAATACCAAGCTCTTTCCACCCCCATAGCTAGGTGTATTTTTTCATTTAATTTTTTGTCACAGGAAGAAGACTTTTTTTTTTTTTTTAGGCTAATCAGAATAAAAAAAAAAAATCAGTGTAACACAAATAATAAGTTTTTGATCAACAATGATGTTTTTCACTAAGCTACAGCATCAGCATCATCCTGTAGTGTTAATCAGCAATGCTCACTGTTTCACTGTCTCTATCAATTTATACTGCTGTAACTTTATTACACTCAATCTTCAGATGCTTTCAATATTATTATTATTTTAAGTCGGGCATTGGGTGGAATTGTTGATGAGAGAAACATTTTATAGAATTGAAGAATCGTTAAGGTTGGAAAAGACCTTCAAGATCATATGGAAGTGGTCCACTTGTGGGAGTGGTCCAACCACATTTCAGTGATGGCAACTAGGTCATAGTTTGCATGCTGCACTATGGCTTCCAGCTAGTTCTAATTGTTTCCTATGCTGCGTGCACTGGTGTAGATGCACTTCAATTGCCCCACTGACTGCACAGTTTGAATGATGTCATGAACTGGAATACTTTGTAAGTTAAGTTTCATTTTTCTGTAGGTAAATGTCTATATCTCTCAAAGAGTTGACCCTGTTTTTTCCTACAGGAATTTGTAGAATTTTCTGAGAAAGGTGGAGGATGCTCAACTCTAGGTCTGAGGTGGCATTACATTTTCTACTTAAATAAAAGGGTATTCTTTATTATTAGAGATACAGCTGGATGTACCTATAATCAGTTAAAATTTGTATACTGACCTTCAGCTTTTCTTCACAACTATTGATTCATATATGAAAACTAGTTTGAGGCTACACACCACATAAAATCACATTCCAGGTTAACGAAGTGGATTTCCATCATTAATTTTAATATCAAAAAACGTCATCTATTTGCTGTATTGATTTGCTAATGAGAGTACTTCTGTGCGCTCCTGTGAATATTACTTGTTTTGTACATTTGCAGAGCTCAGAACCCAGGGTGATCTGGAGGTGGTATCTATTCTCAGCAAGACTGTTTGTAATTCATTATAAGATTGTCTGGTAGATTCTTTCTTTCTTTCTTTCTTTCTTTCTTTCTTTCTTTCTTTCTTTCTTTCTTTCTTTCTTTCTTTCTTTCTTTCTTTCTTTCTTTCTTTCTTTCTTTCTTTCTTTCTCTTTCACTCCTTTCTCTTTCTCTCTCTTTTTCTTTCTCTCTCTATTTTCCTTCTTTCTTTTTCTTTTTCTTTCTTTTCTTTTATTTTTTTTTATTTTTTTTTCTTGAAGAATCTATATTTTCTTGGTGTTTCTTTATAATATTAAGAAATTAATTTGAAAGAATGATGTTGAGAATAATACACAGATCAGCAGTTCTGCAATTAGAAAAATAAAGCTTCTTTGACTCGCTGCTTTTGTCAACAAGACAATGCATACCAAATTAGTATCCACTGAACAGAAATTGGTTTAAAATTTCTGCCTTTCAAAGCTGTTAATGCCTAAAATCCTCCAAAATTGTATTTTATGCAGAGAATGAGGCTTGTTTTTTCTTACCCGTCACCTTTAAGAAAACATTCTGATATTCTTTGACACCCTTTATTACTAAGATGTATAACTTCTATATGTATTCTCTCTCTCTCTCTTTTTTTTTTTTTTTTTTTTTTTTTTAAAGAAAATATATTTTAAACCAATTCCGATTGTAAATTTTTTTGTTGGCTATATTTGACTTTTCTGTAATTCCTGCAGAGTTAATGACATCCACAAAAAATTTAACATTTATGAAAAAGTGAAGAGTGTCAACAAGAATTTTTTCTATGATTCCCCTGATGGATGATTGTCATCTTTCAGTGCCTGAAGAAGAAGCAAAGTCACTGCATTTTGCCATGTTTCCATTTTCAGATCTTCAAGTGGAAAGAGAGAAATGATTAAAAGCTTTGAATTCATGATGTTAAAGAAAGATGGGCAAACTCACTGTGATCTTACTCATACATCACTGTATTAAAACTTGAATGAGAAATTCAAGTTCTGCCTTAGCAGTAAAGAGTTTAAAGAATAGAACTAATAAAAATCGAACAAACAAAAACATTTCTGCGAGGAATTCGGGGTCCTTTTACTGTGGCTGATCTTCCTGTGATGGACAGCATTGCTTACCATTGCCTTTGTACTGCAGATTCAATGCAACTTAACAGTACTTTAGCTAAGAGATTTCTAAATAAACAGATAAAAATATGTAGATGTATGCCTAAAAATCTGTAGAGTGAAATAGCATTCCCTTCAGGAGGAAACAGTTAAGATAAAAAAGCTAAGAGAAGGTTGTAATAGGAGGTGGTCAGGGATTATGGAAAAAGTGAGATGTCTTAGAGCAGTCTTCTAAAATTAAGGAAAAAGAAGTTATCTTACCACCTCTAAAATACAGTGGGAACATGTGATGAAATTTTAGTATTATTCAGGACCTATCCCTGATTTTAAATTAATTTAAAGCATGGAATCTGGAAGTTTTTGTTTGATTATAAAAATATGTCAAAATAATGATTAGTTTGGAAAGAAGAGGGGTAAATATGTTTTACAGAGCTGTCTAGATTGCTATTTTACTTTATTTTAAAGCTTTTTTTCCCCCATTGATATTAGCCCTCATGGGAAGAGAAACTCCTCAGAGATGAAAGAGTTATGTCTGACTACTAGAGTGAAGAAGACCGTTGTGACATAATACTAGCTTTTCCTAAGCAATTAGTTTCTACATAGTGACAATTATTTCATATGCCAACTGACTTGTATGTTTCAGAAAACAACTTAGTGCACTCATGCACAATTTATTTATTTATTTTTAAAGAAGTTGTACACTATCACCAAAACTATCTGGTAGCTTGCTGTTGTCAAAAGTGAGCATGGCCTTGTGATTTATAGATAAAAAATTATTACAATAATAGAATAAAAATAAATAATATTTATTTCTCACACTATATTTCTCTTTTGGAAAAACTTGTATTCAGACTAATGACATGGTCCTGTGATTTGATCTTGTACCACTCTGATACTTCACTAGATATTCAGATGTATTTTCATCAGCTGGGGGAAAAAAAAAATTATACAGAATAGTACCTGAATGAATCTTATGATCTATTCAATATGGAGCAATACAGTGTCAGTGTCTAAGTTTTTGTATGGATAAGCTTACACACATGCGTATGGGTAAAGGACATAAATGTTGATTACATCATTAAGCCAGAGAGATCTGTTTTCTTATGGTAGATGAGCTATTTACAAAACTGATCAAACTTCATTTTATTTTCACTAGAATGAGATTTTATTCTTTAAAAAAAAAAAAATAAATAAAATTGAAACATGCCTTCTTATGTTGTACTTATTTCTCAGCCCTTGTGTCTCCTTACATATCTTTTCAGCAGCAAAATATAAAAAGAGAACAAGCACGTAGGGAATAACAATGGAATTAGTATATTCCAGATTATTTTCTACAAAGAAATAACAGATAATCTTTGGTTGCTTTTAAAATTATTATTGCTTTTGTTTAATTTTAAACAAGTATTTCTAGGAAGTTAGCAAAATGAAAAGTTTCCATACAAAGGTTTTATTTTCCTACCAAAACACTTGGTTGTTTTGCTCAGGTTTAAAAATGGCCAAACCAGAAATGAATCTAAGGATTATCTTTGTTGTACTAAATGCTTCCTTGGACACGGGCCATACATCTGCTCTGCTGGAGCTCAGTCATTCTGTTTACAAATTTACCTACCAAACTACTTGCTCTGAAATAATGCTTATTTGGTGTAGTGTAGTGATATCAACAGGATCTGTAGTTCAACCAGCCTTGCTTTCATGAAGCTGAGCACAGGTTTTGGATGTGAAATAGCTTAGGAAATTAGTGCTGTCTTTTTCTAATTTGTATTTACACATGTGTAGAGCAAGTATCAACATAGTATGCCATTCTTTTGGATGCTTAAGGTTGAGATGATTCAGAACAAAGCTGTACAACCTCTCTTAGACAACTATCAAAGCAGTTCATGGGTTAATCTGTGACTGACTATGATCCAATGGTACAGGTAGATGGGAATACCACAATGTGTCATAGGAATGCATTTTTCTCTTTTTTTATATAGTCACATATAAATTGTGACCCTTCTTTTCTATTTCACATCTGATATTTCTCATGCCTACCAGTTTGCACACGAGATATATCCTGTGGTATAATCTTGTGTATGTTGCCCTTAGGCTATATACAAGGGAACAGAACAAAGCTGTGCTAGGGGAGGGTCTGATTAGGCATTAGGAAAAGTTTCTGTACCGTGGAGGTGGTCAGACACTGGCACATGTTTCCTAGCAAGGTAGTTGATGCCCCATACCTGCCAGTATACAAGAGGCATTTGGATGATTCCCTTGGTAATATATTTAATCTTTTAGTTAACCCGCTAATAGTCAGGCAGTTGGACTAGATGATCTTTGAAGGTCCTTTCCAGCTCTTCTTATCTCAACCCATCTTGTCTCATCTCTCTGTGACCTCTGTTTAAGTCTGGTGTCTCTAGTGCCTGACATCAAACACTAACGGAACTGGTGTTCTTAGCAGTCCTATGACTCCAAAACGTCTGTTAGCTGTGGATTATCTTACTTGGACTCACCACTACAAATGATTTTACAAGTAACATAAGTACAAGTACATAAGACTGGAACTTCTCTGACATGTAGCAATTCCTTATGCTGCTACGTTGTATAATTCCTTATGCTGTTATCTTGTATAATTTTGGCATAAAATCTAGCAATGAAGTCAGTGTTGTCAGAGGAAGTATGCAGCTTTAGCGGATTTTTTTTTCCTGCATTCTTATTTTTTGTTGAAATAGGAGGAAAATATTAATCTTGTAAATATTTCTGAACAGAAGGATAAAATATTTGTTAAATATACTGGCAATTTCATTATATGGCTTTCTTTCTTCACCTACTAGACATAAAAACATCATGTTTCTCCACCAGGCAGACCTCTTAGATACATGAGAGAAAAATATGTACTTCATCTGATCTCTGTTGCAAGTCTGATGGTTGCTGAAAATGCTATGCTGATACAGCCATCAACAGTCTTGGAAATAAATTGTCCTAGTATCAGTGATAGACTTGTGGCTAGTACTCAAATAAAGGATCACTCTCACATTGTGCCAGGCATGCAGTGATGAGTCACACAGTGTCTACAGTCCTGTTTTGATTGTTTAAAGAAGAACTACTAGCACACTTGTTTTCTGAATATGCCTCAGTAAAATAGATTTAAATGCTCCAAGGAAAAGCTTTTCTTCATGTTCTTCTTGTCAAGACTACAGTATACGAGAGTTTGAAATCTAAAACACTTTTGCTTTTGTGTGCATAAATATGCTACTTCAGTGCTCCACAACAACCTGTTTTTAATGTGATGTTAGTATTTTTTAATTCCATTCACTATGTAATTTTCACAGCTAAAAAGATTTCTAGTTTCCTACTAGAGAAAAAAATATACAGATTGTTCAGTTTTCAACTTTGCTTATAAGTGTGCCCCACAGGTATTTAACACCCCACCATATTTAGGCTTTTCAAACTTGAATATGTTTTGTCTTACTGCATCTCTATTCTAATATAATATATGGAAATAATAATAATAATAATAATAATAATAAATTATTATTATTATTATTATATATATTTTATTATATATTATATATATAATATATATATATATAATAATAATAATAATTATATATATATATATACACACACATATATGGTCAGGACACAAAAGCTGAGCAAAGCAGAAATTTCATCTAAGAAGTTGATGTTCCAAGCCAATCCCCTTACAGTTGGGTAATAGATTGGCAAATATTTAAACAAGTACTCCAGGCAAACATAGTTTAAAACATTAGGGAAATTGTTATGAGGTACTTAAAAATAGTTTGCAAGTACAGAGCTGCCCAAAATATATACACAACTCATTCAGAGATGCACAATAGGCACCAATTTTTATATATTTTTTCCTCTAGAAAGATACCCAAACCCATGTCAAGACTGCTTAAAACAACAGTAGGAATTTTTCAACTATAAAATGGATATTTATATAAAAATGATTATATATATGACAAAAATTTATACATCGTGTATGTAAAATGTATAAATACTGTATAGTATATACAAAATATATTCTATTTTTCAATTAAAATATTATATTATTTATAATTCTGATATTATTCACTCTTTTTTCTTATTTCAATTGCTAATTAAAGCAAAAAAAAAAAAAAAACAAAACACAAAACAACAAAAAAGCCAAATCAAGCCATACTAAACAAACAAAAACCCCAAAATGTATCATATGAGGAAGGACAATGAAGTTGTCAGTTATGCTGGTATCATCTGGACACTGTGATCTTGCAGGAGTTGTCATATATGACTGGATCAGATGTTTGAATATTAAGGTTGTCAAAAGCTGTTATGAGTTACCTCTCTATTTGCTACTTGCATTCATTAAATGCTGTGGAAGGGCAAGCACAGTCTGCTTAAAAATTAATGTAGACTGTCTGCCTTATGAAAAATTGATGTGACAAAAACTTTTGTAAAGCTTTTTATTTATTTATTTATTTTCTTTGTGGACATCACTTCTGCAAAATTCTATTTCATGATTCAGTTACCTCAGTCATCCCTTGCTCCCTTGCAGCTCTAGTTAGAGATGAGGTAAGATAGGGTTAACACTGTTCAGACTTAGAGGTCTTTTGAATGTGATTTTGATCTTGTGTTAATAGATACTTCTGTAACTACAGAAAACGACCAAAATATTCTTTGACACTATCAAGCTTCTCATCAGAAGACAAAATTTATTAGAAGTGCTATAAAGAGGAAATGTCATCAGAAAGATTCAGAGCACAGCCTGGATTATATCCGGTAGCTTCTTTTCCTTAGGGGAGACAAACAAACAAGCAAGCAAACAAAAACAAAATGAAAAACAAAGTGGAAAATACTTTGCTGCAAACACCAACTGCTTCTTTATTACTATCAAATCAAAAATATTCATAAATTATATTTAAGCAAGGTGAGATTTTGTGTCTCCGTGTGTGTGTGTATATATATATACATATAAGCTTTTGTTTGTTTGTTTTTCTTTGAGCAGGCTTTGGGGGCTTTTTAGTCTTAACTTAGGCTCAAGGTCCATGGTCTCTAACTTATACACAACCTTTCTATTACCTTCTATAAAATTCCAACTGATCAGTATCTTCCTTCTGACCCATACAGCATCCTTTTCTCATCAATCCTTTTTGCGTTTCTGATTGGAGTAAGCTGACCTACTCCAAGAGTATTCCACTGAGACTGCTCTTCAAATAAGAATGAAAATAAAAGAATGATATCTCACAGATGGAAAGAACTTCAGATTTCTTGAGTGGGTCTAATGAAGAACTGTTTCTTCTGTAAGTGTGCATTGCATTTTGATGAAAAATGGTATCTAGTGAATGAAAGTAATGTTTATTTTGTAAGCCAAAGTTATATTTCAATCATTTATATATATATATATATAAGTATAATTATTACCTTGCCTGAATAATATCAAGTTAAGAGTTTATTGGGCAATAGGTGATTAAAGTATTTAATATTAGAGAGCTTTATTTTATATCATTCAGAGTAAGCTCTTCATTTGTTTAAGTAACTGTTTTCCTATGTTGCAAGCTGACATTTCTGACAAAGAAATTTGAAGTTAATATGGAGAATCTTTATTAAATTGTGTGTTTATGTTCTGGCATACAAGGAGATTGCACTGTATTCCAATTTAGCAGTCAAAATAATAACAGCATTTCGAGTTCAGCCCATGAGAATGACAGGAAGTAAAGGGAAGGAGGCAGAAAGCTGACTGGTGTGTCATGGGAACAAGAATGGGGTGGATGGGGTAGCCAACCCCAATTTGATTTCCTGAGAAGATATGCACAATACCACTTTGAAAATTATACATGATCTTCAGTGCCACCTGTTGGGAATGACCAGGTAGCAGAGAAAAAAATCGAGGAACCAAAAGTTACTTGAGTACTTTTGAGGAGAATTATCTTCTACATAAAATTTTATTTTATTTTATTTTTTCTTTAAGAATATGCTTTTAATGAAATATAGGTTAATATGCTGAGAAATGTCTTCAGCTACAACTGTGTACTGTAAAAAAATCTTGATAACAAATTATTACAGACATGGTGATATCTATGTAATGTATGTATTAATAATTAATGATAATTCCATAACATTCATGAGTTTTGATACCTAAGGTTCTGCTAGTCACCAGTTCTTGAAAAACCTGCATGGTTCTGATTTTTCAAAATGGTGTTCACTCTTTGAACTAATTTAAGAGCAATTAAATTGCACATATTTTTATGCAGATGAAAAATTAATGAAAAAAAAAAAAAAAAAACCAAAAAACCTTGTATTCACTTTCTGAAGTTGTGGTAAATTACCTGAAAGCTTCTTTCCATGCGCCAGTGAAGAACGTCAAAAACACAGATGGTTGCAAATAAAATATCAGATGCTCATCTAATAATCAAGCAATCAAATAGCATTAATTAATAATCAGAATTCTCAGAGAAAGAGCTTATTGTGAATAAATGCAGACAATCTCAAAAGATATGATTTGGAATGCACAGATCTCTAGGATCAACAAAGGTTATATTTAAATGTGGAGAGGGCATTGCACAAGATGGCCAAAAATTTAGACATTTAAACTTTTGAGTTTAAACTTTTGCTCACTTTTATGTTAAAGACAGTGACTCAAGTCAAGAAAAAAGTTTCTGTTGTTTTTATAGCATATACTTGAGTAATTTAATAAGGGTAATATATGTTGGTCTTTTATTTTATGATTTTCGTTCCAAAACACATCCAAAATGAGTAGTAGCCATAACAATGCTCCTACGATTAGTGGCAAGTGCTTGGGGGATGGCTTTTGGAGATGAGACAGAAACCAATTGAATTTGTACATTTTTAAGATACAGTAGCAGATAATCTCTTACATTTTATGACAGCATATTGGTGTAGCAAAGTAATTTTATTTTATTTTTAGAATATGTCAGGTTGATTATGGCATTATGAAACTGAAAAAAAAAGAGGCACAATTGGTTAGAATTTAAATAAATACATGGACTTGTTTACAAGGGAGGTATCTAATTTTAAACATATTGCAGAACAAAATACATATCAAATTCCTGGATCTGAAAAGAAAATGAGTGGTGGTTTGTCACACATTTTCCTGCAGATCTTTGTGCTGGCTTTATCCTTCTGGACATCTGAACTCCACCACAACTGCTCTCACTCTCCCTCCACAAAGAAGAATGAGGGAAGAAAGTATGATTTAAAGTATGATGGAAAAAAAATAAATAAAAGTCTCATGGGTTGAGATAAGGATAATTTAATTAAAGGGAAAAGAGAGAAAAACAAAACAAAACAAAATGACAACAACAACAACAACAACAACAACAAAAACCAAACAAACAAACAAAAAAACAAACAACAAACAAACAGAGAAATGCCATGCATAAGCAAAGAGGGAAAAAGTTATTCTCTACTTTTCACAAATGAGCAATGTTTAACCAGGTCATGGTAAACACGGCCTCAATATGCATAACAATTCTTTGGGAGGACAGATGTCTTCATAACAAAAGCCCCCTGCTCTTTCTCCACCTTGTGTTGCTGACTCTGAACCATACAGTATGGGATATCACTTTGTTCAGCTTAGGTCAGCTGCCCTGGTGATGTCCCCTCCCCACGTCCTGCCTACCCCTAGCCTACTGGGTTTGGCGGGTTTGGAGAAAGTCATGATGCTGTGCCAGCACTGCTCAGCAATATGCAAAACATTTGTGTGATACCAGGGCTGTGCTAGCAAAAAGTGAAGAGCACAGCACTATATGGACTTCTGCAGGGAAAGTTAGAGTCATTTCAGCCAGACCCAGTACAATCTCTATTGTCCTTAACCAGGAAGAATCGTATGGAGTTTCACATTTCCTGTGAATCTGAGCTGATGGCTTAAGTGAATGTTAACTTTGGATGTGGAATAGGAAGGTTCTGAAGTTATTGTTATTATTATTATTAAATCTATAGTAATTAGCAGAACTACTAGGTTCATGGGAGTATCTGAACAACTCCATAGTAAAGTAAATAAATAAATAAATAAATAAAATCACTGCTTTTATCCGTTTCTGTTTTTCTCCTTTCCCCTAGAAAGTGAATTTCCATGCTGCATATAATGATTGAGAACTGAGTTATGTTTACAGGTTGTCAGAGTTCACTCTAATGGTTCTTGAGAAACATCTCTTGAGATACAGCAGCTTGCTCAGTATCAAGTAAGAATAGAAAATCTACCTTTGTGAAAAATACAGAAAACCAATTCGGAAGTGAAATACACATTCCCTTAATAAGCTGGGTCATTCCTCCATCAATGATTAATCTAAGTTTTTTTCCTAGTTCTGTACACTGTTAGTATTTCAAGAACTAAAAATAAAATATATGATGATGAATTTGAATTCATTACCTTTTAATTAACTCCATCTTTTGGGGAGCAAACATTTTAAAAATTAAGTACAATCCTGTTACAGATTTCATAATTATTTTAGAGTTGGGTAAATAAAGTCAGAAACTTTGTTTTGTTTGACTTAACACAAAATGTTCTTTTTAAACTAGAGATGAGGTGGAATTGAGGAAAGAATCATTTTTTTTCAAGCCTTGACCATGAGCTGTCAGGTAAGCAAGTTTAATAATCACTTTTTAAGTCTAAAATGGTTAATATAAAAATGTCAATCTTTTTCAAAACAGAACTTAGGTGATAATGTAATGATTAATGCTTTTTGAAGGCAGTCCAAGCATAAGGACAACACACAAGCCCACATATTTTCAAGTATCTTGCTCTTTATTTCATTGTTGTGATTAGTTTTAATTCCAATTCCAATTATAAACAGTTTATAAAATATTTCAGTCTCTTGGTTTGCTATTCTAATTAGTATGCAGCCAAGTTCAGAGGTTAGGATGAATTTGTTTGTTGTGATGAGCAGCAGGTCCTCTTCGTGGTGACCCTACATGAAAGATGCATTATGGGAATGTAAGACTTGTTCTTTATATTTTCCTGATAAGAATTATCCTGTTTTAGCTGTGATGTTCCTGAAAAATTACATTTCAAAGTCACTTGTGCAGATGGTGCCACAGTAGCTGTATATGTATAACTGCATCAGAGCACCTGTGAAAGGGAGGGATTTTAGAGAATGAAGAAAAGAAATTTCTGGCAGACACTGCTGTGGTTTTAATTACCAGAATGTGAAATTTCTATCAGGTGCAGCTGTTTCTCTTTTTTCTATTCTTATGATCATCACTGTGTCCTCCATTTTAAAAGACATGAAGTATAAGCACCCTAATTCTAAAAAAAGCAACAACAACAGTTTCCCTCTTTTCCCCAACATTTCTCTATGACAGGAAGGTAAGAATGATTCATTTTCTCATTCTTTCACTTTTATGGATTTGCTTTTTAACAGTATATGACAAACACATCAGGCACCTTTAAGAAACTGAAGGATTTGAACACTGTAAGTCTGCAATTTGCCATTGGTACCTATGGTTTGTACTGTAATCTGTATTTTACTTTGTGAACAATATGTATGCAAACTAATTATTCTCTTTGCCTTTGTAAAACACATGTACATGTATAATATATATTTGGAACACTTGTATCTCTTTTTCGAGGTTTCCAATATACACGTATGAAAAGAGACATATAATGTCTATAAATCTGATTCCTTACATTTTTAGAAAATAACTTTTCTCCTTCAGTGTCTTGCTTTAATATTCATAGAATCACAGAATCATAGAATGGTTTAGATTGGAAGTGACTGTAAAGATCACCTAGTTCTGATCCCCCCTTTGCCATGGACAACAGCACCTCCCACTACACCACGTTCCTCAAAGGTCTATCCAACATGGCCATGAACAAATCCAGGGATGGGGCATTCACGCTTCTCAGGGTAACCTGTTCCAGTGCCTCACCACCCTCAGAATAAAGAATTTCTTCCTTATATAACATAAACCTTCCTTTCAAACATAAACTTACTCTCTTTTAGTTTAAGGCCATTACGGCTTGTCATTATACTCCCTGACAGAGTCCCACACCATTTTTCCCGTGGGCCCCCTTTAGGAACGGGAAGGCTGCTATAAGGTCTTCCTGGAGCCTTCTCTTCTTTAGGCTGAACAACCCCAGCTCCCTCAGCCTTTCTTCAGAGGAGAGGTGCTCCAGCTTCTTGATCAATTCAGAGGAGGGCCACAAAGATATTTTAATAGGCCCATGTCCTTGTGGTGGGAGCCCCAGAGCTGAATGCAATATTCCAAGTGGAGTCTCACAGGAGCAGAGGGGGAGAATCACCTCCCTTGCTCTGCTGGTCACAAACCTTTTGATGAAGCCCAGGATACAGCTGGCTTTCTGGGATGTACATGCACGTTGCTGGCTCAGGTCAAGCTTCTCTTTAACCCACATCTGCAGGTCCTTCTCATTAGAGCTGTATTCAATACAATAAATTAATCCATATTCCATTAATCCATATTCAGTCTATTCATGTTTTTGCATGGATAAATATTTTGCCCTAATAAATCTAAATATACTGCTGATTCTGTTGTCCTGAATATGAGATGACTGAGAATGAAACATACTCATACTATTTCAAAAAGGAGGTTTAAGTTATAGAACAAAACTCAAGTAAACTACAAATAATAAATAGCAGAAAGGGACATGGGTACTGCCAAATAATTTCTGAGTTGTCAACTTTATACTTTCTTCCAGTGCTGACAGGAAATCTGTCCACTTTCTGTGAGGAAATTGAGTAGTGTGTTCTCTTGAGAAATTTGTGCTGCAGCTGGCAGTTTCAATAACTGTCCTGCATCCGATCCTTATGTCTTCCTATCTCTGCCATCCTTGCACTCTGTAAACAAAAATTGTTTGTACCTTGTTAGTCTCTGAGTGAAACCTGTGAAAGACCATATTTTAGGTGAAAGTTTTAAGAAAATAGTGTAGGTTTAAGCTGAGAAAAGCACACCAAGCAGATAAGAGCTCTCATATTCAAGGGTGCTGTGTATCAGACCTGTCTGCTTTAGTAGGACCAAAACCAGAGGTCTGGTACTTTATCTATGCTGCATGTAGTGTGTGTGTGCCATTGGGCTGGCTTGCATGCATCAGACATCCTTTTCATCTGTGGAGGTACTTGGCAGATGCAAGCTACTATGCAATGAGTGATATGTGTGGGTCAATCTGAGATTATGGTGTAAAGTAATAAGCAATGCTAACTGCAGTAGGCTACTGCCCACAGTGGTAGAGCTGACAAGTTTGTCTTTCATTTTTAGATTTTCACATGGGTACAGAAGACCTTCTTCAAGGACACCGCATCAGCTGTAATTTAGTCAATAGTATATTTTGCTCTTTTTCACTGCAAAGTAACAAGAACATATAAACTTCACATTAAAAGAAAGCAATGCAAAAGAAATTGAAATATATTAAAAAAAAAACAAAACCAACAAACACTATCACACAAAGCAACAACAACAGCAACAACAAAGCTCACAAACCTACAGAATTAGCTCACTGTTATTTCTTAGATCATTTATTATCCATACTTATTTTGGCAATTGCTAGATATTTTTAAAATGACCCCATTTTGGAAAGAACTTCAAATATATGTTCAAAAATTGCCCTTGCTATATAGATTTTTTTTTTTTTTTTCTGTTTTCCATTAGGTATTTGACAACTATTATTCTCCAGAACAAAAGTCTTGCATCCTATTGAGTGACAATAATAAAAATAGCCTCTGCCTTTATAGATTCACCCACATGGAAAAATTGATTGTTCATTAACAAATCTTGGACTGAAAACTACTGTCTCAAAATGGCTGGTGGAAAGAAACAAATAGCACAAAACAGCTTCAGTGAAAATTAGGATTGTCAGAAAGCAACTAAAAAAATAGAGTAAAGCACCACATAATATTCTCAAAGAAGTCATGTAAAGTTTAATTACTTGAGATGGGATGTACCAGAAGTCTTTATTGATCTCAGAAGAATCTTTTGGTGCTTGCCACTCTACAAATCAACTACTTAGAAAATTTCCATGAAAATCTCTAACTGCATACAAATCAGTTTTTAGGAGTTTTCTATCATACGGTTTAGTGTTTCCTTTTTTAAAAACAATAATAACAAACAACACACATAAGTAAAAGAACACCCTATGAAGAAATTAATCTTCAGATTTAGTAGTTCTCATATGAACTACTTTCAACTTGCTGCCAGGATTTCTAACTGAATAGGCTCATTGAAGAAAAATGTATTGTTTTGTTATACTACATGTCAGACTATTGATAATAGTTGGATCCAAAAGCTAGAAAGGATGCCTCCCGCAAAGGAATTGGCAAGCGGAGCCTAAGGTCCTGTCTCCAAGACCTAGAAGTCCCATTGGTGCTGGCAGTGGGTTGACCAATGTTCCTCTCCAAAAAACCTACTGCTGAAAGGGGTAAGTGTTTGCAGATGCTGTCTCGGCACTGGTGCAGATATGAGCCTGTCAGGGAGAGAAACATTGGTGACCATTGAAAGGGTCCAGAAAGGAGATGGATGGTCTTTGTGCAGGACTTCTCTTTCCATCTGCCAAGGTGCTAATCCTGAGAAGTTTTAAAAACTGTGGATCTGTTTTGGAGCCTGTGAATGAGGTAGAAGTGAGGACGTTCACTGAATCAATTTGCTCTAGCAATCAGTTACTCTGCCTGCCAAAAGTCTTCAGCCACAGATGAACCATGCCACTGAATGGCTACTGCAGACCCCATCAAAAGTGCTAACTACTGTTCTGGTCTGCCATCCCAGCTCATCATTTCACACATTTCTTATAACAAAGACTATCTTGAGCTTGTCAGCTCTCCCAACACTCAGCAGGTACAGGTCCCCTTGATTTCTCTTTAAAAGAAGTTAACAATGAACATGAAAAAGCTTGCCTATTGTTGGAAGAGAACCACAAGACACTGGAATCCTATTGTCTTGGGAGTGACCCAAGTCTTCAGGATAGGTTTTTGCTTTGTAGGAGAGGAACCTGATTGTCATTTTCATTCAGGGGTGCTCTGTTTTTGCCGGCACAGCTAAGCTGATGTAAACAGTTTGCTGCCACTCAGAAGTGGGGTCTTTCTGTCTGATCTTTCCCTCTTTTATTTATTTATTTATTTATTTATTTATTTATTTTTAATTATTTTTTTTTCTTTCTGAACATAGACACTCATCTGATTTTCCTTCCCTTTAACACCCCATGCAAGTGACCTGGTTCTGGGACTAACCCTGTAGAAACCCTTTTCTTTTTGGTGGGAGTTGGTCTTTTGCTGGCACAAAAATTGGTCATACCTCTGAAAAGTGCACATGGCCTTTCCTTCAGTCTGTAGTAACTGATATGTTTTTTGTAAGAACCTCAGTGATGAATTTGTGTCACAGTTGTGGTTCCCCATAACACTCAAAGTAATGGGCTAAGGAGAGTCCACAGATGTAAGGTCAAACTCCTTCTTATACTCACAGGAAACTATGGTAAAGTCATGTTCTACCTACCTCTGTGAAGTATTAACTCTTCTTTAAATCTTATTATCACAGCAGAGATTGTCAAAATGATTTTGAAAATAATAATTTCAACTTGTATGAGGTAACTTTGCACAAACCTACTGCTTTGAATGAAACATGACTCCTTGGCAAAATATCATATAGTCTAAAATGTGAAACAAATATTCATTTGTAATTTTTGTTAAGAATTATAAATATTTTTAAAGGTACTATTGACAATTATTAAGCATATGTAGGTTTGTGAGCAGGTCAGTTTAGCTTAGCATTAGGCAATATTAATACTGTGAGAACGGAATAAATTGTTAATGAAGACCATTGTCTGGGCATTTTTAATTATTGTACAAAAGAGAATATTTTCATTTTGTTTATTTCACTAAAACTGACTCTATGTCTCAATGTGTTGTTGTAGAATACAAATAAAAAACAGTTATTCTTACAAGTTGACTGTACTTGTGAAAGTAAAATAAGTCATCATGGTCATGATGGCCTAAAGATAAAACACAGTTTATTCAGGGAGGTATATTTTTATTTGACATATAGTTGTGGCAAGCAAAAATAAATTATCTTTAATTTATGTTATGTGAAATTTCATGTTATAAAATGTAGATTCTTAAGATGGAAGTAGATTACAAAGATAATTGGAGTGCCAACTTTTAATTTTCAAGTCCAGACTGCTCTGTGAAGTAATTATCAAAGAATTTTATATGTTGTGGGGAATCAGGGCAACAGATGTTTACTTACATGGGTAAACACTTAACATGTTCTGCTCATAAAATATCTAAACAGCTAATGCAGGTAAAGCCATACAAGTTGGATTAAACTCCAAAATATTCATAACTTTTAAATGTAAAGTTTCTCTGTTTCACATGGTATACTTTAGGCTGTGATTTAAGGAGAAAAGCACCCCACATGAAGATGTGTCTAATGATACTTTCAAAATAGTAGGATGTTTTTAAGAAAATAAATGTTTTCTTTCTTTTATTATTATTTTGATTCTTTAGACACCCTTTCCCCTTTCATCAGGCAATGTCCAATAAAATGGAAATAGTTGTAATAAAAATCAAATCATATTTCCAAAGTCTAAAGGCAGAAAAGCTGTGTTGGCAGTCTGGGCTGCCTCTATGCAGTAGTGCTCTATGAAATGGGAAATAAACCAGAGAACATGATACTACAGGTAAACACTGATAAGTCTAAATGGTAAATAACCTTTTGTTTATTTGACTTTGGGGATTTCTTCCCCAGTGTGTTTAAAAGATAAAAAATTCTATCAAAGGAAAATAACTGCTATCTATATGCTGCAGAAGTGTTTTTATTCCCAGGCTCTTGTACAAATATATAAGACAGCACCATCTTCTCAGGAGGATCTCGTCTCTTAAACCAGCAAATTAAAAATCTGCACAGTGGGGATTTCTGGATTTTTTTTTCCTACTTTTGTAATTTTACTGTCAGCAAACCTTATTTTTCCAGTCCTGTGTTGCCAAGACTGGTTATCAAATAAAATCAGTTTCATATCCTGAAGCATTTTCTACAAATAAAAGTCATACTTCAGGTGGTATCTGTAGATCTGGTCTTTTGATTTAATTTTTTTACTGCACTTTATGTGGGAAGATACTGAAAACATGTAGAAATGTTCTCTAATGCATATCCTTACATGAGATGATTACCTGTGGTTTATAAACCCTCAAAAGTGTTGACTGTTAACGCCATACATATATAGTCCTTGTGTCTGGTAAAAGGCCCAGTCCAATCACTTACTGTGCAGAAATGTAAATTAAGCATAGCCAAGTCTGTCCATGTAGACTCAGCGTAGCCATTTACTTAGAAGCTTTTCTTGACCTCAATCACACATTTAAAAAAGCCTGTTTAGATGACAAGTGTAGAAATCAGCTCCCTAGGGTCCTGTTCCAATTCCTTTCCCAAGCAGATATACCTCTTCTTCCCCTTCCTCCATCCTGTCTCTTACTTCTGCCCCAGATGAACAGGAGCTCTATGCAGTAGACAGTATGTGTCATGCAGTAGGCAAGTGTTTCCAGCAATGTTTTAAATATATGAAATATATTCAATATGGACAAGCTTGAGAAGCGGGCCCATGTGAACCTAATAAAGTTTAACAAGTATAAGTGCAAGGTGCTGCACCTGGGTTGGGGTGATCCCAGACATGAGTACAGACTGGGAGAACTGACTGAGAGCAGCCCTGCAGAGAAGGACTTGGGGGTTCTGGTAGATGAAATGCTCAACATGAACCAGCAGTGTGTGCAGAAGGCCCACTGCATCCTGGGCTGCATCAACAGAGGTATGGCCAAGAGGGTGAGGTGATTGTGCCCCTCTGCTCTGCCCTTGTGAGGCCCCACCAGGTCTGGGGCCCCCAGCACAAGAAGGATGTGGAGCTGTTAGAGGGGGGTCTAGAGGAGGGCCATGAAGTTGATCAGAGGTCTGGAGCACCTCTCCTATAGAGCAAGTCTGAAAGAGCTGGGGTTGTTCTGCCTGGAGAGTAGGAGGTTCTAGGGAGACTTTATTGCAGCTTTTCAGTACTTAAAGGGAGTTAATAAAAAAAGATGGAGAGCAACTTTTTGCTGGGGCATACAATGACAGGATGAGGGGAATAGTTTTAAACTAAATGAGGGAAGATTCAGATTAGAGGTTAGGAAGAACTTCTTCACTCAGAGGGTGGTAAGGCACTGGAAGAGGTTGCCTAGATAAGTTGTGGATGCCTCATCCCCAGAGGTGTTCAAGACAAGGTTGAATGAGGCTCTGGGCAACCTGATCTAGTGCTTGGCATGGCACCCCCATGGCAGGGGATTTGAAACTAGGTGATAGTTTAAGGTCCCTTCCAACCTGAGCCCTTCCATGACTCTATGAAATACTTATGTTTTAAAAATTCATATAATTCAAGATTAAGACTTACAACAAAATTTTGTGGAGCTGTCCCCTCCCTCAACTGAAAATAAATAATTTTTAAGTCTGGTTCTCTGCACCTGGCAATTAAAGGAAAGTAGTTAAAATTTTAAGTCTTTCACTAACTCTATCCTTTCAGGAGGAAGAAGAGACTTCAGGAAAATACAGATGGCTTATTCTTTATTGCTATTTTCTATTAATGAATGAAATAAAATACATTCAATTCTTTTCATAATGTATACAGATAGGGAAAATTTACTATATTAAACTTAAATGAAGACTTTGTTTTAATCTGAGTGATTTGATTATTTCTGAGATATAAATGATTTCCTAATAATGCCTGAGTGTGTAAAATACATATAAATAAGTATCTACGTTTTATATGTATGTACATGTAAGTATATATGCATATGTATATGTATGTAAGCACATATATGTATGCAAACATTCTGGCATCATGTTTTCATCTTTGTTCACTAGTACAACAGCTTATTGCTATATGAAAAATTATTATTACAAAGTATTCCTTTGAATTATGAAGTGTTTTTTGTTTTTTTGTTTGTTTTTTGTTTGTTTGTTTACTTATTTTACTTTGCCATTTGCAAACATAGTAAAAACAAATGACAGCCATTCCACATAGGTATGTGATTAAATTCTCTGGAACAGCAGAAGTACTACCTGTGGACAAAGAGAAACTGCTTATACCAAAAGTCAATTTGCCTCTGAAGAAGCCACA
Organism: Aythya marila; assembly: GCF_965140915.1. NCBI lineage: Eukaryota > Metazoa > Chordata > Aves > Anseriformes > Anatidae > Aythya > Aythya marila. Next base: position 109,412,062 of record NC_139043.1, read on the forward strand.
GTTCTGTCCAGATCACATCTCACATGTAATGAGAAGTCAAAAAGACAAACTGATATTAGGAGAAAATAAATAATTTGTCTTATTCAGTGAACACTTGTAATTACAAATTGACAGAAACTGGAATTAATTTTCACATGATTTGCAAACAGTAGGATTACACTGACCATCACATAAGATTAATTTGCAAGTGATAATTCACTGTGTTCTATGTCTCATCAGGTTTGCTGTTTTCATGAATCTTCCATATTCCCTCCCCTCTCCCCCTTCTGCTCAGCTGGTTTGAGCACCCTGAGGATGGAGGGGCTTGAATCGGTGCCAGATGGTCTGGGCTAATTCTACCAATTCCAAGACAGACAAGTACTTCTTTAGCTATCCCTCTTCTGACTCCTTATACCTTAAACAGGGAAGCAAATATTAAGAATAGAAGTATCTTCTCTTTTTTTTTTTTTCTCTCTCTCTCTTTTGGTGTTTTTTTTTTTTTTTTTTTTTTAAGGTTTTAAAGGAGTTGTAAAATGAAAAAGCATACTTCTTCTTTCATTCCAGTCTATGCAGTGGCAGCAATCTGCCAGCTCAAATGCAACTAATAGGACATCTACAGAGAGTGCTTATTAAACAGTTATAGAGCTTAGTGGTGATATATCCTGCATCTATTTTGCAGATTTGGGAAATATAGATTGTCATGGCTAGCAGGATATTTTTACACATGCTGAGACAATAAACTTTTTAATCTTTGCTTTACAAGGGTTTTGTTAATAAAGGGATGCTCTTTCCAAAATACTCTGTCATAAGCTACCTCACTTAAGCGCTGTTCCCCATGTTTCATGTTTCATTTTTTTAGTGAACTGGCACATTTTGGTGTTCAGTTTTTATTTTGATTGTTTCCAGTGACTTTCCTCCTGTATGAAAAATTGGCCTATGAATTTGAGAAAAAACAAACTAGGACAAAAAATGTTAAAAATTATGAAAGCTCTAATTAGAATTAATAGGAAATTTTGAACATACTGGTTGTTCATACAAATCTTACGGTGTTTATAAGACCTCCTGAGCAAGGAACCTATAAAAGAGTATTATGGATTGTTATTAGTAATGGTAATGAATTTTAGATGCTATGAATTCTTCTGTGAATTCAACATTGTCTTGGCGTACATGTAAACTACATTGGCTTGGGCTACAAGCACCTGTGATAATAACTAGAGTGCATTAATAGAAAGACAGACACACTAATTATTTCTTCTGAAGATGAAATACTCTCTGACTGAGCCTCACAGTCTCACACCTCTGTAACCTGTGACTGCATAAATACTCATGAAAGGGGAAAATCAAGCTCTTACACACACTGGAGAGCAAATTATTTCCAGAACAAAGCATTTTTTCTCTTACTAGGCTTTTACATAGAAGAATATGTGAGGCAGAGTAATGTATCAATATGACGTGCCTGTAATTTTACTTCCTAGGCATCAGCTGCAACAGCAGTCCACTATGTCTTGTATGTTGTAACAATTAGCTGTAAGAAATTGATATTAAATAAATAGTTTTCAAAATACTTATATTCCTGTGGTATCTGCTTTTTATCAAAATACCACCCGATGTCATCACTTCTTCCTTCTGCATTTTTCTGCATTGCATAGTCTGGCAGGCTGGCCAAGCCTTGCTGATTTATCACCCATTGCTGGTTCATGCAATGCAATTTACAGCTTTTGTAACAATGTTTGATTTGATACACTTTTTGGCATAAGATTTGCTGTTGTGTCACTGGCATTTTTGCTTTCATCTTCAGAAGCAATGCATGCCTTCCAGCACCTTGACACATTGCTTTTATGGCCCTTCTGTTTCTCAGAATGGCTTAGTAAGTGTTAACTTTAAGCAGTCTCTATATCGTGTCAGTTCATCCTCTTTTTTTTTTTTTATTTATTTAAAGATTATATATTATATTACATTACATTATATTGTATTTATTATATTATATAAATACATGTATCTACTGTCAAGCATTATATCATTTTAACTCAGTCTGTTCATTATCTCTGCTTATCTCCTATAATGTCCTATTTTATAGCTCATCTTGGCATTCCATCCTCCTATTTTCACTATAAGTATTAAAACATGAGAGGACAATATTCATAGCCAACAAGATTCAGGGTTTTGCATAAAATTCTGCTACTTTCAATATATTACACAATTTATTTTGTCTTACAGTCTAGTTTTGATAATAAAAGCTTGTTCCATTGTCTACCAGTTCAGCGACAATTTTTTCCACTATTTTCAATGAGTTTTAGACCTTTAACAGTTTGAAGCAGAGACCTTTGTTCACACCTGTCAAGTACTTTGTAAGAGACTTGCATGATCTCTAAAAACAAATGTGCTTATCTCCAGACAGTCTTTTGAGTCTAATGCTTTCTTTTCTTTGAAATATTGCTTTCAAGAAGAGAATTATGAACTGGAGGCAAGGTTCACAGGTAAAGATATGAAAATGAGTTTTTTTTTTTTTTTCTTTTTTGATCTTTTGATGAGAGAAGAGCCTAAGCATCCCTGCCAGCAATCTAGTTGACAGCAAAATTATAGAGGCAGTTCAGGAACGCAACATATCTTGACCTTGCTAGAAGTTGTCTAATGCTTTTCTTTTTTATTTTTTCCTGTACTTTTATGAAAGGATGATTCAAATTCTTAATTCTTTTCTAAATGAGCTGTCAAATACATGAACAGAAGTGATAAAAAACATAAATTAAGTATATTGTTGTTGTGGAATTTTATTATCTGAAGAACAATGTGAAAAGAAAAATGAGAATGACCTTTTATTTCATGATTATTTTGTCACTTTTTTTAATTCTGACTCCCAAAAAATGAGTGTGTTATACTAGAATCACATATATGTGACTACAAGTTGTTTTCTTAACTGTATAGGCATTGTAGAAAATAACCTGCAGTTTTGAAGTGTAATTTTTTTAGCATGTCTGAATAGAAAACAAATTGAGATTATGAAAACGTTGATATTTAGCATATGTGGTTATTTTCTAAGTAGCTATAGCTGTGCAGTAAGTAGCATCATAGCTGTGTCTGAGGTGACAGAAAACTTGTTGTGTGCCACAGTTAAAAAGAACTTGTGAAAGGTGAAATCTGCAGAAGTAATTCCCCCAGTGCTAAATACCTACAGTTCAGCAAATCTATGGAAAAGGTACAAGCTGTTGGTTGGTTTGTCTTGTGTATTTTTACTGTTCTAGTGTAAAACAGTACTTATGCAAGCAAAAGGACACACTTTTTTACTCCTCTAACAAGTTTGTCTCTAAAGGAAAGAAAGGTTATGCAAAGACATAAAAGTAAAGGAGGACCTGCTAGAACTACTGGTAAGAGCTGGTTGGGATCATTCATTGAAGATTGGTAATTTCAAGTGACTCCCAAATGATGGCAGATATTTTAGAGGAATATGAATTTCATTTGGGCGTGTAGTCTTGGAGTCTTCTTGGGGTATTGCATCTCTAGATGATATGTCTTCTTGATGGATTTTGAACATGTGCCACATTATATATTGCCTTTTAATGTAAGCTCAGTGTTCTGCAGTCTTGAATTTGCAAACTGCATCTGTCAATAAGACAAGTAAATATTATGTGAGAAGGATCACACATTTAGGAATGAATTTTAAATAATCTTTCATTTCTCTTTTTCTTTTTCCACTGCATATAAAACACAGTTTACCTTGGTGATTATAGTCACCATAATCTCACTTTACTAGTAACAGAAATTAGGATAGCTTAAACCTCCAGGCCATTCAAAGTAGTACTAGACTGAATCTAATGAGGATGCTTTGGAAGAAAGTTTACTTTAGCTTTACTTTAACTCAATAAATATTTGCCTTGAAAATCACCACTAGTCAGTGTCGTGGTTCTGCTCGAGTGGGCAGCCGAGCTCCACCACAGCTGCTCTCTCACTCCCCCTCCTCAAAGAGGAATGGGGAGAAAATATATGAAAAGGGCTCAAGGGTTGCGATAAGGACGAGAAAATCACGCAATAATTATTGTAACGGGCAAAACAGACTCAGCATAAGAAGATAGTAAGATTTATTGCTCATTACTAACAAGCTAGAGAAGTGAGAAACAAAGGAAAGAAACCAAAAGCACCTTCCCCCCCATCCACCCTCTTCCACCTCCTCCCCCCGAGTGGCGCAGGGGAACGGGGGAATGGGGGTTATGGTCAGTCTACAGCACTTCTTCTCTGCCGCTCCTTCTCGGTCACTCTCGTTCCCTGTGCTGTGGGGTCCCACCCACGGGATGCAGTCCTTGATGAACTGATCCAGCGTGGGCTTCCCACAGGCAGCAGCTCTTCCAGAAATGCTCCAGATATGGGTCCGTACCACGGGGTCCATCCCTCAGGAGAAAACTGCTCCAACCTGGCTCCCCCACAGGCAGCAGCTCCTGCCAGGTCACCTGCTCCTGCGTGGTCTTCTCTCCACGGGCTACAGGTCTGGCCCGGAATCTGCTCCGGCAGGGGTCTTCCACAGGCGGCAGCCTCCATCGGTGCAGGGCCACCTGCTCCACCGTGGTCTCCTCCACGGGCTGCAGCGTGGAACCCTGCTCCACTGTGGTACTCCATGGGCTGCAGGGGGACATCCTGCTTCACCATGGTCCTCACCACAGGCCGCAGGGGACTTCTGTTCCAGCGCCTGGAGCACCTCTCCCCCTCCTTCTACACTGACCTTGGTGCCGTTCCTCACTCCCTTCACTCTCCCAGCTGCTGTGTGGTACAGCATTTTTTTCCCTGTCTTAAATATGCTCTCACAGAGGCGCAAAACAACATCGCTTATTGGCTCAGCTCTGGAAAACAATGGGGCAGCTTCTAGATCTTTCTCACAGAAACCACCGCTATGGCCCCCTGCTACCAAAACCTTGCCACGTAAACCCACTACAGTCAGAAAATAATTCTTGTGTTAAATCTGTGATAACATTAATCACTGATAATCAATCTATTTCTTGCTCAACCTGTGGAGCAGGTTTATTTGGTGTAGCAGAACAAACAAACTTTTAATCCTTTTTTTTTCTTTTTTTTTTCTTGGATTTTTTTTTTTTTTTCCCATGTTTTCCTACCTGTAGCTGGTGAGGGTTTTGATCTGACCATCTGACCATTCATTATTTCATTAGAATATGGTCATTGAGTTTAACTGGCCTCTGTCCCTCATTTGGCCCCTGTGCCAAAATTCTTTTTTAGAGCATGATGATGTAATTTATCAAAATGGTTTGTACTACACGAAGTTTTCACAATCTCAATGTTATAGCCTTCAATTTTTTTAATAGAATTACCTTAGAATTTAGTACCAATCAAGCATTAAGAAAAACATTTGTAAAACATGACTTTTCTTGACAAAGATATTCTCACATTTAGTAACAATTAACTCTGGAAGTAATTGTATGTAGAGCAAAACCATCTTAATTTCAATGTGTAATTCAGTCTACAGGCTTAGGATCTGACTAGCTTGTTTATAAAACCATGGGCCTGGGAAAATGCCAGGAATTCATCTTCTTCTAAGATCTTTCTTTTGTATTTTCCATCCCTCTTCTTTCAATTATTAGAGTGCTGATTGAAGAAGCAAGCCAAACACTTCTTTCCTTCATTAGCAGTGGAAAGAAAATTGAAGTGTCTCTGCTTAACAGCATATTAAAATGAGGAACAAATTGGAGGCAAATGATCCCTTTATTTCCTGAATCTTGAAAGAACAAACACCAGAAAACAAATGCTGCCTTAGCTAGGGGACAGAGTAAAGTAAGCAGTTCACAGGCACAAGATGTGTTTACTAGAGAAGTAACCCAGACTCCTTTGCATCTCAGCTTACCCTTAGCACTGCCTGATGGGTTTTGGGAGATATTTAGCTAGCCTTGACTACATGTGTGGGTGAACGAGAAAACACTTTGTGTTTTAATTTGATCTGAAACTCACCTGTCCTGTGGCAGGAAAGGCAAAATTAAACAAAAACCTTTTTCTACTCTTTGGCTCGTTTGGCAAGGGAAGAAGGTTTGACCACCCAGATCTAAACAGTAGCTGTGCTTGCAGGTACTGGGGGTAGCTGTGAATAGCAGCAGGGGCATGGCAGAGCACGACACATCTCCATGGAAATGCCCAGGCCCAAGGTATACTAAGCATTTGTTTAATCACCTGAATTAACTCCAAGCTCTTTCAACTGTAATTAACATAAATGGTTCCTAGTTTCTCATTTTTAATTCAGCAAATTAAATTAAAAAAAAAAAAATAATTTGCTACACCAGCAAAATTTCTTCTGCTTCTGTTTGTGTGTTAGCCTGTTTACTAATTCCAGGGATGAGATATGCTCAGTCATTCAGCTCTTTTGATATTTGTGGAGAATCTCATATGAATGTTAAAGCAGCATTGTATGGTACCTGAATTCCCACAGTGTACTTGATATTGTGGTTGAATATTTCTGATAAGATACCAACAAGCCAAAAACTAAAAATAAAAATCAACATTCTCTGCCCAAAAGCCAGACTGAACAGAGAATAAGCAACAGTAGAACTGTTAACTGTTTTACTCTGAAACATGCCATAGTTTTGCACAAATTGACAACGTGTTTGTTCTTGATACTGAGGTTAGTTTTACCATTAGATATGAACATAAAATTGTAGCTGATTTCTTTCAACATCAGCACTACACTTACAGGGTGAACTTGGATACTGTCTTATAGAGTATAACATAGTTTTCATGAGAGAAGTGTGCACTAAAGATGTGTAATCATATTCTCATATCTCTTTCAGTTCCCTTTCTATCTCTGTCCATTTTTTTCTACTTTTAGTAATTTCATACCAAGAAGATGTTCTGAAATCAAGAATTAAAGAGTTAAATTCCTGTCTTTTTTTTTTTTTTTTTTTTTTTTTTAAATTTGGGACCATATCTTAAAATCCAGGGCTCAGACCAAGCCCTAAGCCACGTAACAGCTTCCAATTTCCCTCTGCTATCCCAATTCTAACATGTTTCAGGACTTGAACATCAATACCAAAGCACCACTGGGTCAATCCATGAATGTTCAGAGGTTCATGGGAGGCATTCTGCACTTTCTGGTATTGGACTGCTCTCTTTTTCTTTCTCTTTCTCTTCCTGTATCCCTTCTTCTATCTGTTCGAAACTGTTTTCATAATGAAGTCAAATAACGATCTCTAAAGCGGAACAGGGCAGGTGGGGTAGGTTAAAGGTGGGCAGCTTTAGTCAGTTTCAGTACTCAGTTAATTTAAGTATGAATGGACGTGGTTTAGCGGTGGACTTGTAGTGTTTGGTGAATAGTTGGATTTAGTAATCTTGAAGATGTTTTCCAACTTCAGTGATTCTATGATTTTAAGTAGACTGATTTCATTTAAACAACCATCAATCCCAAGCTCAGTTTAGCATTTGCTTAATGCTAGGCACATGAATAACATAAGAGTTGTAAATAGCCTACCGGAATATACTGATGTGCTACATAGCTTGTTTACACGTGCTCATTCCATGTAATGCTGACTCCTGTGGTTTTATTTGGTTTATTTATTCCTTGATGCAAATGTTGAGTGTTTTATGTCTGTACTTGTATTTTTCGTACTATAATAGACAGAGGCAGAAAAGAAGATTGTGGGACACAGTTATTTGAATACATACAATACATACATATAAAAATGTAAATGTCTAATTCACTCACTTTGTCAAAAAAAAAAAAAAATCGTCACCATAGTTACAGAATTACAGTGCTAGATTAATCCAGATACTGAATTGACAGCACTGGTGCCAAAATACACCAATGTATTTTGTTCACAAGCATTTCTAATGGTTTGCTGTTGCTGGATGAAAATATAAAAAATAAAATCTCCTGAAGTCTTTCACAATCTGCCCCCCCCCCCCCCCCCCGAGGATTTTGAGTTTTGAGTAAATTAAGGTTTTATAGTACACTACAGTTTGAATATTTTTTTTCAGATATTTACTATTTTAACTTTCTAATTGTATAAACTCCTGTACTTAAAATTAATTTTCTGAAGTTTGAAGAGTTGGAATAAACTTGTTTGCAAAGAGAACGAGGAATTATTGCTTATGGTACTTGCAAAATAATTTTACATCTATGTTCAACCTGCTTCAACCATTGTAAGTTTCCATCTAGAAACAAAATATTACTGTGATTTTTTTTTTTTTTCCAGTATTTATCTGATTTACCTTGATACAGGACTACGTTTTCAATGTTGTTCATTTTTTTTTCTCCCCACTGCCTTTTGTCCCTATTAACAGGGAACGTGCCACTAATTTTCTCTTTGCAATGTTGGCTGAAACATAAACCTAAAACCATAAACATTATCAGTTGTAATTGAATAATCTAATCTAATTTTAAGATCTAGTTTAATTGTTCTTAATGAGAAATCCACTCAGCTATTCTTGTGCATTATGAGTATAATTACAAAGCCTTGATCTGAAATTGTATTATCTTTTCCACAGAATTTCTAATCTTTATAATTGTTTTTGTTTGTTTGTTTTCTGATTTCCTCTGTCAGTGTGTTTAAATGATTAACATAGGTGGGAAGAAAAAGACTTCTTTCAGCTAGCTTGTGTTAAAAAAAAATAAAATAAACAGACCGATCTGTTCTCACTCCAAGATATTCAGATAAAGCACCCATGGCTGCTCTTCTATGCTAACATAGCTTTATTTGGACTTTATTTGGGTTCATTATGTATCTAAAGTAAATTTTTTGACAAGATTCAAGACCCTAACATAGCAAACCATTGTCCTTCCTGCACACGCTAAAGAGACAGGATATATTACATGCAATAAGCCTCTTTGCTGCTTAAACAATATCTTTCCTGGTGCCCATCAACTGGAGTTCAGTGACATCATTTCTTTTGAAGAATAATTCAAGTGGTTTCTTTAGGACGAAAATGCAGAGGCTGGATACACAGCAGGAGTGTGCTGACCTTCTAGTCATCTTTACTGCCAAATTTAGAGTAGGCCCACTGTGCTTCTGCAGCACATCAAAACTGTGAGCGACTGTTTTGCTCAGAGTTATTCTGTGGTTTAAAGGTTGACCTCCTCCTGTTTGATTTCTTGTGCTGCAGGTGGCTCACAGGGATCTAGTGGTCAATGTCCAGCTCTCACCACAGGCAACCGGAGACAATCTGGTTTTTGTTATGTCTGTTAAACAGAAAGATACAAAGCATAGCTGAATAAAATGAAGGGCAAAGTAGGAAGTGAGGAGGGTGGGAGAGAACCATGTACAATGGAAAAAAAAATTATTTCTTTGCTCTGAAATGAAAAGAGGATGTGAATGCTTTGAAAAACTCAGAACACAATACCCTGCCAAAGGAAAGCAGGTTACATCTGAATATTATTTTTCTTTATTGATATCAGTAGGCACATGCTTAAAAAACAAATGCATTCATGTAGGAGATGTAATCAAACAACCATGAAAAAAGAATTATCCTGGAACTAATTTTTTTTTTTTTTTTTTTTTTTTTTAATCAGAGTTATTTTGTAAAGAGGAGGGGGCTGAGCATATTTACCACAGCTAATTTTTGGCTATGTTTCTATAGTATACTCAGTTACTGATTTGTAGTATGTTAATAGTTTTCCTTCCCTGAAGGATAAACTCAGCAGGAGTAGTTCATGTATTCATGCAGTTAATTTTATTATTTGTTTATTTAATTACCCATTTTGTTGGTCTTCAGAGGTGGTTGAGCTATAGCAAGCAGTGACACCCTTCACACATCACATTAAGCCTTCAAATGTCTTTGACTTTGGCAAATAATTTTGGGGCTGCTGCTTTAGGGTGAGATCTGGAGATAAAATAGTGCTAAATAAAGGTTCTGAATTTCCATTAGGGACAACATGAAAACACTGTGCAGAAACATGGGGGCTGGGATGCAGCTTAACTTAGTGGGAACATCTAGAATCCCACTCCCTTTGAGAAGTTTCTGTTTCTGTCTCTTGATTAGAGTCTGCTGTGTACTGGCAGGGCTTCACGTGGATTTGGGTCAGGAAGGCCATGCATAGGCATGTGAAATACTTCTTCAGAGAGCAAATTTAGGGTTGGCAAGGCAGCATGGCTGGTCTGCATACCTCAGAAAACAACCATGCTATGTTGACTATTTTACTCAAACCTGACTCCAGGTTTGGAGTCACAGTTATAAATTTGTGAGATGCAAACTGCCTCAGTATACATTGGGAAGTATAACCAGTTAATCCAGCTACAAGATTTCAAATATCTAAAAACTGATGTTATAAACTGATAGAATAAGTGGTTAAAAAGAGCACAAGGATTTCAAAAAGGAACATTTTATAAAAAGTTAGACCATGATCTCTGTTTTTTAAGTTTTATCTATTTATTTATTTATTTATGTGCAGTTACAGCATCAGGTGTATTAAGATGTCTTCGGATCTTAACAGGCCCCAGAAGTAATCAGAGCGGAGCCTGTCTAATGCAGTTTGGTAAGTGAATAGGTACAAGCAGGGGTGGGACCAAAAAAAGAACAATAAAAAAACAACCACAAAAAAACAAACAACTGTGTGCACAGTGGATGTATGTGCACACGTATGCAGTTAAACAAGAACACTGGTTTCAAAGTTTTTGCTGAAGTAACTGTTTCTTCCAGAAGAAAAAGAAGCTGTCCCCTCCCCTCTAGTGTGACTGGGATGTGATTAGGTAGAGGGATGAAACTAGATCTGCATAATGTAACACTGAAGTGTTACATTACATATCTACATATGAAACTAATAAGCTCCAATATTATAACCTTTTTTATTTTGTTTTGTTTTGTCTTTCATCTGAAATTACATGATAGTTTAATCTTTATAGTGTGATTGTTTGTCTTCATGGGTGTAAATCTGATGTGTTGGCTTCTTGGTGGATCTAAGTAAAAGAGATACCTGCTTTGCTCCTTTTCACACAGATTTATGCCATTGTTCACTGACATGAAGGATAATCACTCTCACTGACACTTCTTTTTCTCTTTATTTTTTTGTAACAGTAGAAAACTTATTAGTTGGAAATTAGAAAATTTTAGTAGTTTCAAATCAATATATAAAAGTCTTGTTAAAGGTTAAGGCCAAGTGTCTCTTTCAAAATCATGGTTTTATTTAAATATTTTTATGTTGTTTTATTAAGGAGGTGAACATCTCCAAGTCGATGCAAATGGTGCACTTTATTTTGATAACAGAAATCTGATCTTTCCTTTACTTCAGGCTGAGGATATCACCTGTCAGAAACCAGAAGCATTCATTTAACTCATGTTTGTGTATAAAGAATAAAACTAACATATTCTTTGAACATTTGTCATATACAACCAAAAGAAAACCTGAAAAAAACATGACCCCAAACCATACTTAACCACCATAATAAATTTATGATATGCATGTATCTATAGCTATAAAATCCAAGACAGGAAATAGAATAAAAATAATTTTGTTTGTTTGTTTGTTTGGTTTTTTTTCCTCTAACAAAGATGCTCTAATTAACCTTCTTACATAAATGTGTCTCCCTACTTAAGAACTAAAGATTTTCCCCCAGCTCTGAGGACTAAAGCATTACCTACCTCTCAGTGAGCATCTTGATAGTGCTTTCAAAATTATATAGCAATATAAAAGAAATGAAACTTCCATGTTTATGGTTTATAGGATGTGATTCTAGGGAGAACACTTTTGTTAGGCTATAATGCTGTTTTTGCAGGATAAAAGATGGCTACTCAATTGATTATTTTCCCAAATACACTGAATTTTATTTACATTGTCATTTTCCATTCCCACAGATATATCAATCTGTGACCAAGTGGGGAACCTAAGCTAAAAACAACATTCCCCCTCCCCCCCCCCCAATAATTCAAGAATGAAGAGGGATGAAGGAGGCTCCCTGTGTGTATGAGAGTGCATTGGATGATATTCTGATCCAAATAAATATTCTCTCCAACTTCAACAGAATCAGTTCTCAAGAGTATTTTAACCTTAGGCTATATATATGTATATGTATATAATATATATATATATTTTATATATATATATATTATATATATATATATAGTATATATATATTATTTTCTGTAGTAGAGGTATAATTACTTTTGTTTGCCATAGAGAGCAGTACACAATATTTTTAGTAGCAGGTTACTAATTTAAAAATTAAATGTACATTACTCAAACCCAACTTATTCCTACCAGAATCAATGTTGCTGGCTGACAAGAAGTATATGATTATTTGAGTGTAATGGTTAGCAAAAAGGATATTTTAAGGGGAAAAGCAAACAGACAAACAAAAAAGCACCAAACCAAAGCAATAAAACCAAACATTTTCTGTTAAAAACTCTCAACTAAAACGTTTTTTTAAAATGCTTAATGGTTTTAAAAGAAAAAGAATAAAATTTTTAATTGACCTTATCCGTTATTATTGCACGAGGCTCTAACAAGTATTAACAGTTGATCAGTATTATTAATTTTTTTGCTTTATTTGAACTGAAAAATATTTTTATTTTTTTAAAGGCTTTTGAATTAAAATAGAAACATTGCTGATATTTCTATTTTAATCACAGTAGCTGAACTGTGATTTTTAGTTACTAAAATATAAAAATAATCAAAAATATATTGTTATAAGTGCGAAACAGTTTATTCATAGCCTGCCCCATTTAGTTTATACTTACTGAAAATTGTGCACTTTTGAAAAATGCTATTATACTAATGGAACAATGAGAAATTATGTAATTCTGTGTTTTTTATATCTAGCTGTTGATTCTGGAAAAGGACTGCATGAGGTGATCCTCACTGCTGCTGCTTTCATTGGCTTCTCTTAAACTTTTAATCATTAACCCTAAGTACTCTTGCTTATGCTTATATTTTAGAGGAATTTGTGACACTCACTTTCACATCATGCACAAATGACAAAATATTGTTTAACAGAGCTTTGTAATTGAACAGTTCATGAGTAAAAAAGAAAAACAACAACAACAACAAAAACTATTCATTAACTCTGAACTTAGATATTAAAGGTTGGAGAATTTCAGGAACTTCCTGTCAATGACTGCTTTAATTGTAGTGTAATTAACATATTAAATGTGAAAAGCATGAGCCTAGGGAAAAGAATTTAGGTTAATCTTTTTATAATAAAGATTAATATACTTACTATTACCAACAGCTGCACGCAGACCAGATTAGGAAAAGAATTTATTAAACATAAAAAGAAAAAAAAAACAAAGCCAAAAACACATTAAACCAAGCCATCCACCCAACCAGCTAACCAAAACATAACAGACAAATTTGATGGTGTTCTACTGAACACGGACCCTATAAAATGTATCTTCAAGAACGTAAGCCACACTATGATGCAGAATAATTAACCACAACTAAGAAATAGTGGAAAACTTGAAAGATATAAAGTGTTCATACAGAACCTATACTTCAGAGAAAAAAGAGAACTCTCAGAACCAAGTACTAATAGAACTAATCTCTACATTTCAAGAAGCAGATTTCCTGAAGCAAATACTTTAAAAGTTGATCTCTAAGTACCTGGAGGACAAAAACAGATTTTTCTAGTACTGATAATGTTCAGCTAACATATTTCTGTGACACATTATCAGCAATTCTGGCTAGGGCAGGTGTAACAGATGACAGTTTAATATAATAATTTATAAAATTCAGTAATCAGTAATTTAATAAGCAGTATAATCTTTCACATATTTTCACAAGCAAGCTATGGAAATACAGTTTAAACGAAACAACTGACTGATGGGTAATCAACTCATTGGAAAACTTGATTTAGTTGGTGGCTGTCTGTGGTCAACTGTTGATTTGGAAGGGTAATAAGAGTGAATTTTGTCCTCAGTCCAGCCCTTGGTCAAAGTCAAGATGTAGGTCAGAATTCATCACTAAAAGAAGTCCACAAACAAGTGTTTTTGTGGAATAAAAATATTGTGGTAAAGAATAAGTGCATTGTGAATGCAGTTTACAGGATTACTCATTTACCTGTTTTACCATCGCAGCATAGAGAAAGTAAAAGTTTTCCCAACCAGTTATATCCAGACACTATTCAGCAATGCAGCCACATTTTATTTCAGCTCAGTTTCAGTGTGATTTGAACTTGTTATACTTACCTCACCTCTGCTTGCTCCCAATAGTGTATGCCTGTTCAATGCAGGTAAAATTATGTCCCTTTTGGTTTAGTACAGCAAAGAACATGCAAATCTTCTGTTATATAATGTCTGGAAGATGAACTAATCCAGGCAGAGGAAGAGTGTAACATGAAGACACTTGGATGTTTCTGTAATTCATAAAATTATTTCAATTTTTGGATATCTTCAGTACAGCTTGGAATGCAGAATTAAGACCTATATTTTCTGTTCTATATTTTCCTGTCATAGCATTGGCTAGACAGAAAGCTTATTGTTAATTTTTTTCTTTTCAGGGCTCTGAGAAAACTCAGAACAAAACTGCCCACCAAGCAGTGACTACATATGGTGCTATAAATTCAAAAAATAACATTACTGTTGTCACTTTCTCCTTGTGTAATCTTGTTCACTTGATGCACTTCATCTCTATCAGAAGGATTAGAAATTGGCTTAATTCATTCAAATGTTAATAACCACACTGAACAATTTGCTGGTGGAACATAGCTATTACATATCATATTTTATCTTACAGCTATCACTACATTTTTTTTTTTTTTTTACAACTTGCAACAAATAATTCTGGTACCTTGTGTTCTAGCTTTTTAATTCTGTATAATCTGCCTTTTTGTGTGCTATAGTGTTGTTCATCTAAACCATTAGAATATTCAGTATATATCACAATTGGACTGTTTTCTCTAAGGTAAGAGTTTGGATGGATCAATACTTACTTCAAAATAGTCTCCAAGTTAATCATCATTTCCTTGAAAGATCTGGAACTGTCACCAAAAGCTCATAGGAAGCTGGAGCTTTCTGCTGGGACTGTTCCTGAAACAGGGCTGCTTCCTTGTTGACTTCACAAGTACAGTGCTTTTGAACTAGATGTAGGCTACAGGGAGTGTAGGGGTGTTGCTTTATGATTACCTGACTGAAGCTAATCACAGCAGCCCTGTTGATGCTCAGTACTAGTAAGAAGCCTGGTTTTGGTCATGTTTTTCTGTGTTGGGATATGTCATTGATATATCAGGGGCTATGTAATTATCCAAGTCTAAAGGTGGACACCAGAGTGTGAACTTGTTCTGTTAACCAGTGTATGGTTTACATAAGAATCCAAAATGTCAGAACATATGGAGGCCATGTTACATGGCCTTTACGTTGTTTTTGAGCTACTGATAATTAACTAGGCCTTCCAGAATGGCAGTCATGCCTATTAGTCTGGTCTTGCTGCTTCATTAGCAGGCAAGCTACTAGTATGTAAATGAGATCTACGATGAATATAGATGAACAGATATGCATATATCTCTATATAATATAGATATACAGCATATATACATAGGTTGCAGCTGGGCTGGGATGCCTTCTTTGTTCTGTGGTGGCAGGGCAGAGAGAATTGCTGGGTCTAGTTGTGCCAGGTAATGTCCTATATACAGGTCACAGATGAACCTGAACTGACCGTCCTTTTCTTGGTGGTATCTATTCAAATCTTCACTGATGAGTGGTATTATGCATGCAAAGATCATTAGGCAGTAGAAACCCATTTTTAATTATAAGAAGGTACATTTGTGCATGATGGACTTGGCATCATGCAAACATGAAGGGACCTTTTAGGAGGGAGGGGAGCCACAAAGGGCAACTAATGGGTCTGAATTTAATTCACTGCTTTGAAAGTTTAACTCTGAACAGAAGCAGGGTACCAAAGCCCTGCAAGGGCAACATGAGAGAAGCCACCCATATCAAAACCATAGTTCATGGAAGATTTTTTTTATTCATCCAGAGATGGGGTGTTACTTAACTTTAGATAATCTATTCTAGCATTTTTAAGACTGTTTGTTGTTGTTGTTCTATCTACAAGAACTAGAAATAACAAATTATTTTTGCTTTTCTGTCATTTTTACATTTTGAAGGGTAGCATCTTCTTTTTATTTTTTCTTTTTTATTATTTCCACTTTTTTTTTTCTTTTTGTCTTTTTTTTTTTTTTTTTTTTTTTTTTTTTCCTCATGCATTATAAACCCATTAATTTTTTAGGTGTGTTTCTAGGCTTCCAGTCCCCTGTGATGTTCTTCTCCAGACTTTTTACAATTTCTTAATAGTACCCTAATTAGGCCTCAGTCATACAGAGTAGAGAGGAAAGATTTCTTCATGTCTCAGGTGTAGTGTTCTCACATATTTTTTCATAGCATCTTCACTTTAGTTTATATCTAGCTTGAGATCCAGTATAACTTTAGATTCCTTTTAGGTATCTTGCAGCTTTTTTTCCACACAGTACTTCTGCATTTGATATATATGTATATATATATTATTTATGTAATATATATATATTTATATATATATAATAATTTGATAATATATACTAAATAACTGTCCTCACCTGATTGTATGCTTCTATTCTGGGCAATTTCTGAAATTTTTCAAGATTGATTTGAAATCCAACAATACATTATCTCCTATTTTGCAAATTAAACAATATATTTACATCATTAGTACGAGCAGTGGAAGTGTTGGATGAGGAGCAGTTTATGTATTATTTCTCAGTGCATCCTGCTGTTGATGACCACCAATGGCTTACAAAACAGTTTGGCATTCATCTTACAGTAATACTCTTTTGTACAGCATAGGTCACCCACTGTTTCCCTGGAGGAAAGGACCAGCAAACAAAACTGAGTGATCTCTTTCTGTTCTTGTCTTTGCCTGCATGTTGCTTTTGTATTGCTGTGTGAAGGGAGGGTGGTGCTGAAGTTGTGGCTCCTCCTTGAAGACCATGTGCAACTCAGAGAGAGAAGGGAGAAAGAACTCCTGCTGCCCCTCTTGTTGGAGTCTTGTGCACAGTACATCACAGAAAAAATTAGAACTGTTAGATTTTCATCTCCTCGATACTTTCAAGGTACTTTGTTGATCAATCTACATTACATAGGTGGCTGCCATATAAATGAAAGTGTTTGTATGGCACAAGAAAGCAACTTTTGATCTCCTTCCTCTGCTTTTGCACAAACATGGAGCTGTAGTAGTTGCCTTCACCTTGAGAAGAGGAATTCATGCAGGTGGCTCACAGGTTCTGTTTGTCAAAAAAGAACCTGAAAATCATCTGCATTTAGCCTAGCATGACAGTAGGAAACACTGAAGCAACTATCACTGACAGTGAACTAAATCTGTTATACTCTAGGCTGTATTTCCTATGACTGTATATGACAGTTTTCTCAAGATTGTGTCGAAAGCTATAATAAAGCTTTAACATGTAGTCCTTTTGGCTTTTCCCTTTCCACAAGGTCTGTAAATCTGATCACTCACCAAGATTTATTCTAGACAGGTTCATTATGGCAATCACACCTTCATATATAGCTGAAATTCACAGACCAATCTACTGTAGTTCTTGGACTTTAATTGTTAACTTGATTAAAAAGTTGGAAAAAGAGTTACTTTTTGAAAAAAACATATTTGGGAATATAAAATAACTTGAAAAAAAATAGTAATTTTTCATTCCTATTCATAAGTAGGATAAATCATATGAAATCTTGGGGATAAAGTGTAAGCTGAGGTGATGCAGCTATAGAACTGATTGTATACAGAGGTGATTGGACCAACCTAGGGCCTGGTTGCTATCAGAGAATAAAAAGACTTTAAATTTGAAGAATTTCTATCATACAATTGACCACCAAATTATTTCCATATCTTCCATCATTTCTGACCACCTAATCAATCTTCATGTTTGTGAAAGACAGCTATGCCTATTTTTTGTTTAATCTGCTTGTCTGATTATGCATTTTGTCTGTGATAACAAAGAGTTAATTTTTACTGCTGATATTTAAAAAGTAGCAGAAAAAAAAAAAAAAGTACAAATGTTTCTAATAGGAATATGTTTACCAATACTTAAAAGAACAGATGTTGCTCCCTTTGGAACTTATTTCTCAGCAAGCTGAACTCATTCCCACTTCAGCAAAAAAGAGGAGGGAATCCAGGTGAGAAAGCAAAGCCAAATCCTTTGATATAGATAAACATAGAGCCGCTGAAGCATAGAGAGAGCGACAACATCAGAATACAGATTGCCTCATTCTTCCCTCCCCCAAAAGTGAATTCCTGTTTTGTGCTGTTTCCTAATGCACTAAATAAGAGGAAAGAACCTTGTGGCAAGTTAATGGTGCAGCTCTCATAAATCCTGGCACAAAAGTAATCCCACAGGAACAGCTTTTCCCTGACAAAATGGAGAGATTCAAGGACGCTCCCAGATTTCAGAAATGTTGCTAGAAAGTTTTCTATCAATTATAAGAGGCCACAATATTTGGCAGCTGTATAAAATGTTACAATAGAGATTTAAAAGTTATTTCATATTATTATTTTATTTTTCAAGTAACTAACAAGAATGTGATAACAAGAGGAGATGATAGATCTTTCATGACTGTGACAGGAATTCTGTCCCAAGAAATGGGAGGTATGATTTTTGTAGATGATTTTGAACTGAGATTTTAATTCAAGTAGCAAATATAGTTTTAGTTGCTACCTGGACGGAGCTGGCAAGTTGTCAGGAAACCAGCTGTCAGGAAACTAGTTGTTAGGAAACATTAGTTATGCAAAATTTGTTGTATTTAACTCCTGCTGGCAGCAGACCTTCTGCAAGGGATTTAGGAATATATCTCTCTGTTGCAAATCAAATTTTGAAGACTTACAGAAAATCATTTACTATAGGTACTGTGCTCCTAGAAGCATAGTCATTTCCCTGTTACAGCGGTAAAATAGTCCTTGACATCTGGATTCGTTGGCTAGGAACTTTATAGATAATGGAGAGTTTTTGTTTTGTTTTGTTTTGTTTTATTTTGTTTTATTTTATTTTATTTTATTTTATTTTATTTTATTTTATTTTATTTTATTTTATTTTATTTTATTTTATTTTATTTTATTTTATTTTATTTTATTTTATTTTATATTTGCTCCAGCACAGGTCCCCCACAGGTGGGCTGCAGCTCCAGCCCAGGGCCTGCTCCTGTGGGGGCTCTCCATGGGCTGCAGCCTCCTCCAGGCCACATCCACCTGCTCCACGAGGGGCTCCTCCACAGGCTGCAGCATGGAGATCTGCTCCACGTGGGACCCATGGGCTGCAGGGGAACATCCCGCTCCACCAGGCCACAGGGGAACTTCTGCTCTGGTGCCTGGAGCACCTTCTGCCCTCCTTCTGTACTGACACTGGTCTCTGCCCACACCTTTTCTGTTTTATTTCAGCTGCCACACTTAACTGTATCCAAACTGTGCCCTTGATACAATGGTTTTACCTTTTTAATTCCTCCAGAAAGAGCTCTAGTATTTTAGATTTTTCTTTAATAAGATTCTTATCCAGGTCATTGTGATTTTATGTTTTCTACTGTTTTCTAGTTGGCACACCTTTTGTTCTAGAAAATGCATCAGTTGAGATTTTGAATCTTAAAACCTTTTTTGTAGGTTATACTTTTTTTTTTTTTTTTTTCCCTTCTGTCTCAGTCACATAGCACATCACACATACGTTTTTTGCATATGCATTTCTGAGAAGCCTGAGTGACTTCAGTGTCTATGGAAATACTGTTTTTTTTTTTTTTTTTTTTTTTTTTTTTTTTTTTTTTTTTTTTTTTCTGGTTACAGCCATGCCTGTGTAGGCAGAGAGCAAGTTTGCTTCTCACTTCATTTGTGCCCCTTTGAGAATGTGGTAGAGCTACCCAGAGGTGTTTAGCCTGATGAACGAGAGCTGCTGTGAAATCTGTAGACCTCTTCCCACTGGAAGAAAGAAGTTGGTTATCTCTGAAAGATGTAATCCTTATCTTTCAGGTTGTCTCATTAACTCAGTGCTCCCCTAATGACATTTCCTCATCCTTCTGCTCCAGCTCTTGGTAGAAATTGCCTCCTCTGTTTCTGACTCTTGTGAAAGTTTGTGTTCCTTTTCATCCACTGGGACATAGAGCACATTTGGAAATGTATCAACATCACTCACTCAACTTTCCCTCTGTCCACTCTATTTAATTAGTACTTCCTTATAAGCTTTCAGTGTTTATTATTAATTATTAATTCTTCTTCTTATTATTATTACTTCTGAAACATTTCATGATTGTGAAACAGTGTCACTGAACTAAACAGTAAAACAAGTCATGTTATCCTTCAGGGACCTTCTTGAAAAATCCAGATTTATTGCATTGTTCCTATAAACTGCCATGCAACAATATGAATGAATATTGACACAGCCTGTTATACTTTTAAAACACTAAAAAACATTCATAATTCACTTTGAATCCTAGGAATTGATATATATAATGTTTTCATTACATTCTTTCACTCCTTCTCTATCATGCATGCTTTCCATATTTTACAATATAAAATATTAGTGTTCTCTAGACTGAATCCTTGGGATATTTCCCAGAGTGTTTACATCACACTGAGTGCCAAAGTTGACATTATTGACTGCTACTCAAAACCTCATCTTTTTTTTTACACTATTACAGTGGGCAGGAGAGGATCTGTCCCTGATATGTTTGTATAGTAATTCATCTGGAAGAGTCATTCAGAAAATGAAAGCACATTGGCTAGAGAGCTTTGATTTAACTGGTATTTGAAAAGAAAGTTGTGACCAAGTGTTTTTTTGTTGTTGTTGTTGTTGTTGCGTTGGAGCACTCAGGTGCATTTTGGAAGACCTCTTATTCCACGGTTTGCCTCCTTAAAAGCTGGGCAAAGCTTATTTCAGGAAGGAAAACATAATTTATTTACTTGTTTCAAGCTCTTGCTGGTTTGCTATCTAATTAAGCTTCAATCTATTTTTTTCCTTTGTACTTAATCATATATTTTAATCAGGACTTCACAGAAATTTTGGGTCATGCTGTTTCATCCTTTCATGTATCTTCCTCACAAGAGAATGTTACTTCACTGCAGCACACTAAAATGTGTCTCATTAACCTGTTTTATGTAATGTTTGGCATTCAGAAGTAGTAGCAGTTTCAAATTTTGAAACTCTGCCAAAACATTGAAGCTTAGATGTACAAAGTTGGGTTTCTCAATCTGTAGCTGAAATTTCTAGATCAAAGCAACCTCATTTATAGTAAGTTCAGAGTCTCTATTAATCAAGGTAATAAAAATCTTGTCTTTCCCTTGTAGCAAGTAGGTAGTTTGTACTTTCTGATAAAGTCAGAGCACTAACTGTTTTGAATTATTTATGAGGAGACTTGTTGAATATTTTTAATTTTTAAAATACAAAAATGCTATGTCAGTGTTGTGTTTAAGTTAAAAAATTCAACTCACTGTTGAGAAATTATTATTGGTTTTGATGTAAGTAAACAGCAGTAGGCATGGGAGGGATGTTTACCTACATTACATACTGCATTTGTCTTTGCACTGCATTTCTCTTATTTACATATATCACATATATCTCTTATTCTGAATGCCTGCTAAGATCATGAATAGTCTATTAACAGATGACTTTGCTGTACAGCCTCCACAAAATATCATTTTTAAACCCTGAATACAGCTTCTGAAAAATGTTTTCTGCATTCTCCAAAGTCTTTATCACAAGGGACCTCAGCCAGACTGCCACTTTGACCTATCATGTTGTGGTGGTTTTACCTGTCAGGGCAGCTGGACTCCACCACAACCATTCACTTACTCCACCTCCTCAAAAGGAAAGGTCTCAACGTTTGAGATAAGGACAGGGACATCACTCACCAGTTATCATCACAGGCAAAACAGACTCAGCATAGGTAGATTAATATAATTAATTACCTATTACTAACAAGCTAGAGCTGTGAGAAACTAAAAGCAAACTAAAAGCACTTTCTCCCCATCCACCCTCTTCTGTGCCACCCCCAGGCAGTACAGGGCAACGGGGGCTGCAGTCAGTCCCTGACGCTTCATCTCCGCCACTCCTTCATGGTCACTCTCTGCCCCTGCTCCATGTGGAGTCCCTCCCATGGGATGCTGACCCATGGGCTGCAGGGGGACAACCTACTTCACCAGGGGCCTCTCCACAGGCCTCAGGGCCTCCTTCTGCTCCAAGCCTGGAGAACTTCCTGCCCTCCTTCTGCAGTGACCTTGAGGTCTGCAGGGCTGATTCTCACTCCTCACTCTCCCAGCTGCTGATGTGCAGCCATTTTTTCCCCCTTAATTATATCACAGAGGCACAGACAACACTGCTTGTTAGTTTGACTCTGGCCAGCAGCCATTCCCTTTTGGAGCTGGCTGGAACTGTCTCTGATCTGACATGGGCCAGCTTCTGGACTCTTCTCACAGAAGCCACCCCTGCAGCTCCCCCACTACCAAAACCTTGCCATGTAAACCCAATACACCTGTTCTGGTCCTTTTCACTTACATAGTTTTCCCTAGCAAAATGAAAAGTTTACATAAATTTTAGGACTAACTGGTAAGAGTAAAAATTGAAAGTGATTTATCTGTTGACCTTTCCAAAAGGGAAATGACAATGTAGTGAGAGACTTACACTACTCCTGCATCTTATCAAACATGCTGCTGCTAAGATTGCCCAGGTCTCAGATCAACAAGGGAAACACTGTGTCTGACGGAACAACTGTCTGAGGATGTGAAGTGAATTTGTACAACAGAGCTCAAAGTTATTGGGAGACAAAGATATGTAAAACGATTGAAGTGGGTTTGATGTCACTAGGAAGGCTGTGTCATTTTTCCCTATTATCAGAGGCAGTAATTACAGTAACAGTAACAGGCAATGAGCATGGATGTTAAATTCTAGATAGAGGACAAGATGTAAGCCACTTTTTAAAGGAATCTTTTAGGATTAAGATTTCAAATGATATTTGAAGGAAAACTTTTAATGTGTATATTCCATTTTAGCTAGAGAGCGAACCTAAGAACCTGTATGGTGTTAGTATAGAAAGTAAATGTCTTTTTTAACTTGACAGTAGGGAACATTAAACAGAAGTCCCCAATAATGATTTTGTTTGGAAATGATCCGTAGTTGTGAATACCTTGGGCCATGTTTTCTCCTCCAGTTGATTCCAGCTCTAGCTGCCTATCATCATCACAAATATTTTTTCATGTCCATTCTGTCATTCCCTTGCTTGATAAAAGTAGAAAGTAGCAAAAACCAAAAATGAACAAACAAACCATCAAACAAACAATAACATACATTTTATTGGGCTATCAAAATATGGTGCTTAACAACGACCAGTGTAGCTTTTCAGAAAACTTATATAGAAACATTTTTGTGCTTTCAGATCTTTTTCATCCTCTGAAACCACCTGAAATGCAAAATATTTAATAAAAAATTAATGTAAAATTACCATAAACAAAACAGAAAATGCTTAACATTTACCTTTCCCATGCAGCTCTGATAAAACTGAAATAGGTTTCTCCACATAGCTCATTACTGCCTATCAGAAATTCCTTAACCAGTGCCTTTCTGTTTGCATGAATGAGCATATTAAAATCATGTGGTAGAGGTATACTTCAAGTGATTAAATAGAGAAAATGATATTAGGTTTGCTTTGTTTATCAGTTTATAAATCACTGATGTCATTAATAATCTCAGGAGAAACAAATTTAGAAAGCTTTTAACAAGTGCATTTTGGCTATTTGGCTAGAAAGTGGCTGCATTTGCAATTCTAACAGTACAGAACATTAACAGCAGGCTGTGATCATATTTCTGTCCTGCTGTAGCAATAGCTTTACAGCCAGAGCTTAAAAGTAAACATTTCAGGGTAAATATTATTTTCTTAGTATTATCTGGAGTAAAAACAGCCTTCATGCCCTGTGTGGCAGTTTTAATTCCAGCATCTCAATCCCAGATTTTCTTCTTTAAAACAACAGTTAGCGAGAAAAGTATTTTGTAAAAACTCTTTTTTTTTTTTTTTTTAAATTTTATTTTCTCTCAATTAGAACACTTCTGTGGCTATATATATATATATTTAAATAAAAGATGATTCACTGTTCATCTTGAAACTGTTTTTCTCCTACTATTCAGTGAAATTCTGGATGTATCTTACTTTTTTCTTTTTTTAATCACACCTTTTGTGACTTGTCATTGCTAGTAATGACACTAAGAAGGAAGCAGAATGTTTAACACCTCTAGAGCACAACAGGGATGAAAACAGGTGAGGATATTACATTTAGTGGATTTGCTGAATTCTCCTATGCATCAAGCAAAACACTAAACTGCAAAGAATCATCAGAACACTTATTGCCTCAAAAATTTCAGCTTTTCTAAATGTAAGTTCCTGATTACTATTTTAATCAGCAAGATCACATATGTGATTTAACTGGATTCCAGGCTCAAGTCTATGAAGGCTGTGTTAGCATTAGAAGCCCTTTTCTGAAAAGATGACAGTGAAGGGCAGGAGATATAACAGGGTGAAGACAGGAACAGTCAGATATAACAGAAGTGCATCCATCCATCCAAAGTACTTACAAAAGATATTTGTTTTTAAAGAAAAGTTTTTTCTTTTTTCCCTTTTTTTTTTTTTTTTCAGGGCCAGTATTTTAAGAAGATTTAAGAAATAAAATTTATTTATTTCCTAAAACAAGGACATCAGTAAAATTAAAATGGGGAGGGGGATTATGATTTTTACAGTGGTCAGAACAGGAGATAGGAAAATGGATGCTGTGGATTTTAGGGCTTTATGGCTCAAGCATGTTGTGAAATTGTTATGATCTCCTCTCAGACAGATCAGTCAATGTTGGTGAGATGCCTTCAAATCTTCAGGTGAAACACTAAATATTTTCATTATTCTCCTTTTTATATCCAAAATAATAAGACTCATGTAGTTAACATGTAATAGTTTTGATATTTTCCCTCCAGTGAACAGAATACAACTGTATTAATAAAAGAAATCCACAGGGAAACAATTCAGCAACTATCAGCAGTTCCTTTATCAAAAATATCAGCTTCTCATTATGCAGAGATAAATTATGAAAGTAAGCAGAGTACCCAGTAACAATTTGAAGCCAACATTAATCAAAAGAAATTTTACATTTCCTCTGAATTTTATCCAGCTGTGCTCAGTTTCAGGACTGAAAAAAAAGAACAAAATAATAGTGTACTCAGCAAACCAACTCACAACATTGTCTGCTCTTATTTTCAAAAGGCAGAATGACAGAAATAAAGTCATTTAAAGTCTAACTTGCAGGTTTTTGAACTTCACAGTCTGGAGTTGCCAGTTGTATCTTATCTTAAAATATTAATCCAGGGGTGTGAGGTTTGTCATTATTGATAAGAAATCATTAATTTAAACATAGGATACAATAAATTGTTTTCTCCACATGGTGAATTGTGCACTGTTAGATTCACGCTGAGGGACAAAGATTGACCAACTCAAATGCCCAAGTCACTGAATAATACTCCCAGATCCTCATCATCCTGAACACTCCTGCCACAACACCATGCATATGCATCATGCTCCATGTCTTCAGGACTGAAGCTGTGTTTCCAGCTTTGCAGAGATTGATTTACACCTAACCCATATATTCAGGTTTCTAGAGGAAAAAGATAAGACAAAAAGTTGAGCCTTTGTCATCAGTTTTATAAAACTATCATTACACAATAAGAAAAACCTCACTGAAATAAATACCTTCAGAAAGCTTTCTGAAAATTTTACTGCATTTTTGCTCCTCTCAAACTCTTTGTGTGCCTTTAAGCTGCTTTCCTCATGACATAGCTATCAAGTCCTCTCTTTTCCTATATTTTTCAAACTCTTTTATACCATTTTATTGAAAACATACAGCAAGCAACCAAAAGGCAGGAAGCAAAGAAAATTACAATGTATGTTTCCACTATTCATATATTTTTCTCGATTACCTGCTTCATCTAGTTTTATTTATTTATTTATTTATTTATTTTTTGTGGGAAGGGGATGTGTGTTTTACATATTGCTTACTGCACTGCAGTTTATTTTGCTAGTCACTGCTATAAGAAACAGAATGCTTTATATTATCAGCAGTTTAGTGCTCTTCTGATGGGGAAAAAATGAACAGGATTTTTATAGAAACATGAGTTTCTTCTAATACTCTGAGTATCTGTATCTTCTAATCGAACGATGTTGATTTATGATCAAGGAGTTCTGCACAAAGGGCAAATATCTGCCTGGCTTGTATACCACAGTTTTCATGTTTTTACAAGCTTTACTATGCTTAGTTCCATAAAGTCATTTTTCTAATATTTA
Organism: Aythya marila; assembly: GCF_965140915.1. Taxonomy (NCBI): domain Eukaryota; kingdom Metazoa; phylum Chordata; class Aves; order Anseriformes; family Anatidae; genus Aythya; species Aythya marila. The sequence goes on from NC_139043.1 coordinate 109,438,270, forward strand.
TTCCTGTTTTTATATCTGAGTGCTGGTATCCCTACAATTTTACCTGTTTTTGTCTATGTTGCAGTGTTTTGGGATGCTACTGATTTTAAACATGGGAATACCTACTGAGTGGGGGAATGCAAGACTGTTTTCTGCTTTGGTTTCTGTGAACCAGCATTCTAGCTGCTGACAGTACTTGTTGAATCAGCCTGTGGCTTAAATCCAGAAATGAATTATAATGTAAGATCATAGTTATGGACTCAGAAAAAAAAAAAAAAAGTTACTGCATTGACAACTGTAATCAAAGCTTTTTCTAGTTCTCTCAGAGGTAGAAACCCCTAGGTGGCAATCAAAGATTTCATGGATAGAAGTTTACAGGCTGAATGCACAATGGGCTCCAGCCAATTAAAAAGAAAAAAAAAAAAAAAAGACAAAAGCTACTACAAGCAGAATACTCTCTTGGTTAAGGACGTGATATATTAGATTAGTTTTCTGCAGTCTAATTTAAAACATCTCCTCCCTCACACAACCTAACCTCATCCTTCTAAGTCCAAAACCAAAATAGATTGCAAATAAAATCTATATAAGCATTATATATACAACATTTTCCATGCAGAATATTAGATTGCATATATATATATATAATAGTATATAATAATATATATATATTATATATATATATATATATTATATGTATGGTCATGTACTTGTTTCTTCCATTACAGATTTTTTAATTGGTTAGGAGATCAAGCACACCGGCACTTAACTTTTTAATGGCCAAAGCAAATATGACACAAGGTCAGTGTTGTTTTAGACAGGGATAGTTTTCTTCACCAAAAATAAATAAAATAAAATAAAATAAAATAAAATAAAATAAAATAAAATAAAATAAAATAAAATAAAATAAAATAAAATAAAATAAAAATAGAAGAAAGGTTGAATTACCTTTCTGGTAAAAATATATAATTCTTCTTGCTGTGCAGCACACATAATGATTCTTAGTGCCCCAAATTCTTAGCAATGTCTGCTGAACCATTGCAGTTAAAGACCCTGTCTGACAGCTGTAACTAGGTTTATACATAAGAACAACTTCCTGATATGTTGCAGAGCAATGTTAAGATTAAGATTCTCATTTTATCTGTGTAAATTTTGGAAGATTATGCTACTGGAACCTAGTTGAAGTACAGGGTGATAATTGCACAGTGCTCAGTTTGCTTCGCCCAACATGGAATATTTGAAAATGGAAATACTCCTGTGGAGGAACACACACATTTCCTTCTGGAATCTGCCTAGGGATAAGATGACAATGCTCTGAAGGTCAAAACACTGGAACCCCTCAGTGAAAGTGTTCTTGTACAGTTTCAAAATAATGAAATATTGGCAGGCATCTTTGATCTGTTAATACGAAGTTGGAGCAGATCCATCTGATAGACAAAGTTGATGGACTTCCCATTTCTGTCTCTCCCTGTGGTGGTTTTACCCATCTGGGCAGCTGAACACCACAACCACTCACTCACTCCACCTCCTCAAAGGGGAAGGGGGAGAATATACAAATACAAGGGTTCAAGGTTTGAGAGAAGGACGGGAAGATCACTCACCAGTTATCATCACAGGCAAAACAGACTCAGCATAGGAAGATTAATATAATTTATTATATATTTTATATAATTTATATAAATGTATATATTTATATAATTTATTAGCTGTGAGAAACTAAAAGCAAACTAAAAGCACCTTCTTTCCATCCATCCTCTTCTACGTTCTCCCCCCTGAGCAGCACAGGGGAATGGGGAATGGGGGCTGTGGTCAGTTCCTAATGCTTTGTCTCCACCACTTCTTCATGGTCACTCTCTGCACCTGCTCCATGTGGGGTCCCTCCCATGGGATGCCATCCTTCCCAAAATGATCCTGTGGGGCCCCCCACAGGCAGCAGCTTTTCAAGAAATGCTCCCACATGGGTCCAACATGGGGTCTGAAGTAAAGTGCTGGAAATTACATGTGTGTAGGCTCAGTACATATGAAGATGAATGGGGGTAGAAGAGAAGTATGGCATCAGTGATTTGTTTTATGGCCACTGTGAATATACTGTAGAAATACATTGCAGAAATACTCCATTAGTAAATCTGATACCACATTTAGATACAAGCTTGTTGGGAATGGCAGGGGACAAAGCAGGAGAGAGAGACCACTTAAATCTTACTGTTGTCCTGACTAATGGTTCAGAAACTATGTGATATTTGATGTAATTTTGCTACTTTTTTTGAATGCGAATAACTTAAATTATTTGAATAGTTTTTGAAAGTCACTGTTCCTGTTGGACTATTAAGGCAATGAGAGAGAAAGTGGGCTTTTTTCTGCCCACTTTCTTCTGTCCCTATATTTCTCACCAATGGGTCTGCCATCTAGATATTCATCTCCCTTGTGATCACCTTGAGCTGATGTAAGCATCTCAGGAGAATTTCTGCCATCATTATGACTTTTCTGGAAACAGATTTGTTTGATTATATAGGTGTACATCTACAAAATAGCATGAGAGAAGACCCAGGAAACTACAGACTGGTTAGTCTAACCTCAGTCCCTGGAAATTATATAGAGAAGATTGTCCTATGGAATGCTGTAATGTATTTAAAGAACAAAGGTATTATCAGGCATAGTCAACAAGGGAAAGTCTTGCCTTAGTAATTTGATCTTCTTCTATGATAAGGTCATCCTCTTGGGAAAGGCAAGAATTGTCAGATGTAATCTTTCTGGATTTTAATAATGCCTTTGATACTCTCCCTTACAGCATCCTATAGTCCAGAGACATGTGGGATATGTAAGACAAACAGGTTCACACTATGCTGGGTGATGAATTAGCTCAATGGTAGAGCTCAAAGTGTTGTAGTGAATGGGTCCACAGCTGGATGACGGATGGTTGCTAGAGGTTTTCCCCGGTGATCAATTCTAAGGCCAATCCTACTTAACATTATTATAAATCATCTGGATAAAGGAATGGAGTGCATCCTCAGCAATTTCAATGGTGATACTAAACAGGGAGGTGCTGGTGACTCCCTGGAGGGATGAGACCTTTCAGAGGGAAATACATAGATTAGAGCACTGAGTGATCATCAACAACATGAAGTTCAACAAAGAAAAATGCCAGGTTCCACACTTGTGTAATGGTGTAATGCTGGACGCAGGTAAAGACCAGGAGGGAAGTAGTTGGAGAGCAGCTCAGCAGAAAGGGACTTGGGGGTCCTGGTTTACAGCAGGCTGAACATGAAACAGGAGAATGCCCTGGCAGCCGAGGTCAAAATGCATTTTGAGGTACCTTGAACACAGCATAGCTAGCCAGTCAAAAGAGATGATTTTCCCACTATATTTAGCATTGGTATGGCCTCACCTATATTGTGAGTTCTGGGCTCCACAATATAAAACAAACAAACAAATAAATAAATAAATAAAGTAATTTAAAGCATCCGTAGGAGGGCAACAAAGCTGATAAAAGGGTTGGAAGATGTCCTGTGAGGACAAGCTGAGGACACTTGGGTGGTCTAGTTTGGATAAAAGAAGCTTTTTCTCCTCCCCTCCCCTCCCCTCCCCTCCCCTCCCCTCCCCTCCCCTCCCCTCCCCTCCCCTCCCCTCCCCTCCCCTCCCCTCCCCTCCCCTCCCCTCCCCTCCCCTCCCCTCCCCTACCCTCCCTTCTCCGCTTTCATTTCCACAGTTTTGGGCTAGTTATAGGCACTTAGGTAATCAGCTTTGTGCACGTACAGTGGCAGAAGTTCGGTCATCTAAGGAAAGTTTGGCAGCTCTGATATCCTGAGTGCTAAGTGGGTTACAGTAGATTTTTTTATGTCTTTCTACTGAACTGAGGGGCTCAAAATTTACTTAAGCTGCACACAAGATGCTTCAGTGCTGTTTTATACCTCATACATAATCCACATAAGATCTTTCTTGATATGAAATTAAAAATTGAAGTTATATTATTCCCACACAGTTCTAGCAATGCAAAAATGCATGCTTAGCATGTCTGTGCTAACATGGTTAGTTATATGTTTAGCCCTGAATAGAAGAGGTGGCTACAACATCCTAATATCTTGTAGCACATTAGAACTAGCAGAAAGAAAAACTATTTGTTTGAAAACAAAAGACTTATATTAGAGAAAAATACACTACTAAAAATGAAGTGATGTATTAGTCATGAATAACTTGAATAATCATGAATAACTTAGTAACTTATAACCTCTGGTTTGTTCCTTAAAAAAGTAATCAGTATCTACTACTATTTTACAGTGTGACAGATAAATATTAAGGAAAAATGACCATATTTGCTAAGGTTGCAAATATATTTCTATATTAATATTTTGTGTTTTTTTTTTTTTTTTTTTTTTTCCACTTGAGTTGGTTTTAAATACACTAGGTTTTATCTATCTTACGAAGCTAAATTATCCTATGAATGATCATTTTGTTTCACAGTGACTAAAAGATATCCTCCATTCTTCTAATTCCTGTACAACAAAATATTGTCCAAGATTTCATCTGGAAGATTTTTCTCACATAGAATCACTGAAGTGGCTGTAAACTTTGAGAAGCATGATCAATATAATGCTAATTTTATTCTATGCAGTGCTTTGGGAACAGTGAAAATTACTTCTAATTGTGTGATTTAAATAAATCAAACTGGGTTTTGCCTTTTTTTTTCTTTTTTTTTTTTTTGCATGTGTCTCACTAAGTGTCACACCATACAGTATTTGTTCAAATAGAAATGAAGTGTGAAAGATATTAGAAAAAAAGATAAATCAAAAACCAAACAAACAGAAAAGACAGCTGAGAAAAAGTAGGTGCAGAGGAAGAAAAGGCTAAAATACATCTGAAGTAAATAAGAAGAAAACATAAGAATGCTGAGTGCAGGTGCAAGACCTCAAATGAGGAAAAGGACAGCCAAAACTGAGAAGAATTTGGTGATAAGAGTTTTATGTTCATAAACACGAGTTTATGTTCATGTGCTTAAAGTGTTTTGACTTGTTTTTCATTCTTTCATGTCCCCTTATTCCTAATGATTGATTTAATGTTGTCAACATTTAAAACAAAACAAAACAAGAAAAAAGAAAGTTTTCCTATTGATGGTAAATTATTTATGAAAGTCAAACAGGTGTTTTCTTTGATGTTGTTGTTATTGATGTTGGTTTTATTTATTTGTTTGTTTTATTTTGCTTTGTTTTCCCTCTTTTTTTTTTCAGATTTGGAAATAATTCATAGTTTATGTTTATAATATTTGTTCCTTTGGTTCCCTAGTTACTAAAACATACTGGTCAAAAGCCCTGGGAGAATTCCTGCCCAGGCAGTTCCCAGACTTAGTGGATATTTACTATCTTTCTAAAAAGAGCTAGGATTGAGCTTCTTATCAAGAAATCCATGGTAAGGGAAGACTTTTCCTAATTTAACAAAGCACAGAAATGTTTTCAATAGTTTTAAAGATTTTAATGCCTTACAAAAACCTACGGAAACTTAGGCACATACATAAAGTTTCAGAAATCCTTAAACAATTTGATGTATGATCAAAAATAAAATAATAAAAAAACCCCATAAGCATATTCTAAATTTAGTTTTGTTACTGTTGGCATTTTGGGACTTACTGCAATAAAAATTTATGCCTGCATCTTTAGCTTGATCCTTAAAAATGCTAGGATCAGAGGTGAACAGTGGAGAACACAGAGCACCATATGGTCCATCAAAGCATGCTGGATGAGCAATGCTTTTATTCTGAAAAATGAAACATTAAGGATTCATACAGCTTGGGATTGCTAATATGTCCTTAGGGTTCTGTTGTCCTGTCAATATGTACATGTTATTCCTGTTAATGCTAATGGAAAGCAAGCAAATATATTGAGATGAGACTAAATGTTTGAAAAACAGTAGCATTTTAATTTTAAGTCCACTTCAAACTTAAATTATTTAAAGAATATTTAGCGAATGTTCTGAAGGCAAAAATATATGTTTTCAGCCCTTGCTTTCTGCTGTTTTACATGTTTTATTTTAGGCTTTATTTTAGGCTTTATTTTATTCTAATGTTCAAAAATTCAGTGTCAAATCTCTGTAAGTGAAGGAAGCATTATTCTTCTTATGTGTAGCAAATGGAAGGATGAGGGGATGGTATTCCAAAGAACATCCTGTAGTGAAGGTTTTAAGGAAATAAGTTGTTGCAGAGCAGTGCTTACACCAAGCCAAGGACTTTTTAGCTTCTCACTCTGTCCTGCCAGTGGGCAGACTAGGGGTGCAGCAAGAGCTGGGAGGGGACAAACCCAGAACAGCTGACTCAAACTGGCCAAAAGAGTATTCCATAACATCTGACGTCACGCTAAACAATAGATAGGGGTGGCTAGCCGGTGTGGGAGGGTGGGACTGCTCAGGGATAGGCTGGGCATTGGTCAGTGGGTGGTGAGCAATTGCATTGTGCATCACTTGTTTCGTACACACGATTAGTAGTACTACTATTATCATACTTATTGTTATTATTGTTATTGTTATTATTATTATTATTATTATTATTATTATTATTATTATTATTATTATTATTATTATTATGTCTTTATCTCAACTCACAGGCTTCACTTTCCCATTTCTCTCCCCCATCCCAGAGAGGGGGGGGGAGGGTGAGTGAATGGCTGTGTGGTGTTTAGCTGCCGGCCGGGTTAAACCGGGTTAAACCGGGTTAAACCAAACAAAAAAAACAAACACAACTAAGTGGTACGGTTTTCTTAAAGAAAGTATTCCCAGTAGAAACGGGTTTGATGAAGAACTGGCAAAAACTATTTAAACATTGTAATATTCCTTAAAGGAGAAGCTAAAGTAGCTAGATGCCCTTGGGTTTAAGGAGGCTAGCAGTCTGCTGCTATTCTGACATTCATTCATTATATTCAGAAACTCAAAGCTCAGATGGAAAATTAATTTATTTATCACATTTTGATTGTAAACCATGGCATCATAGCAAGATACCACTTCTCTGCTTGTATGTGATAACTGTTAATGTAAAATTCTGTAATGTACCATAATCCTATTTTATTGCATAACAAATTGAAGAGCACTATTTTCACATAAGAGCATAAAAACATGCTGTTATCATGGAATAACTGATATGAGGAAACTCGTGAAGCAAAATTGACATGTTCATGCCTCTTTACCCTCTGTGACTGTTTCATGTCTGTTAGAGGGGGTAATAGTACTTTAAACTCTTCAGAATAACTATTACAATCTCTTAATTTATAAAATGCTGTACTTTGGTGACTCCTATCAGAGAGCAAGGGGAATCAGATTTACCTTATTGAATTGGCATGTTTCTTGCAGATATCTAGAACCCATCATGTTAGGTTTTGATGAACAACACTATAAAAATTACCATAAAATCCATGGCTGTTTAGCCAAGTAGTTTTTGATGCTGATAGACTTGAAGAACTTATCCTTCAATCTCCAGGCCAGCCTTACCTCTGTGAAATAACTTCTTCAGGCTTCCAAACTGCAAGGAGACAAGCTGCATCCATCAACTGTGCAGTGATGGGTAGAAAAAAAAACATTTTCTTTTCTCTCCAGAACACAGAATAGTTGATCATCATTTTAGTTACTCAAGTGGGCAGTTAAATTTATTACTATTACTTCACGTAATGTAATAAAACTACTGGAAGAAGCATGAATGAAATTTAGGCTTATTTGTGATGTTGCCTACACAGACCTCTCAGGAAACACCAGTGGTAGGAAGAGTAGAGCTTTTCTCATAAATACCCTGGAATAGATTCCCTGTAAAACGTTTGCACCATCTGTCTCTTTAGACTGTGGCCTTAAATTTGTTAGAAGTGACAGTAAAGATTCATTTTTAACAAATACTTTTTTTTTAGGTCTCAATAATTACAAAATAATCTTTACTAAGGAATTATTTGTGAACTTGGTCAATGGGAAACACCAAGTCTTAGAGGGTGTACATACTTCAAATGCATCTGTGGACATATGTTTCATCCATAAATGTCTAAAACGTAAGAGTAGCTGTTAATTAAATGGACCACTTTAAAATATAGTTGGCTGACATAATAATAAACCATGAACAGACATATCTAGGCTTCTGCTAACTGGACATATCTAAAGGGCAGAACCCTGCCTCATTAATTACTCAGCACAGCTAAATTCACCTGGTTAGCTAGATGCACATGTCTTAGACTTTCTGACTTTAAAAAATTCTGGGTTTAAATTTACACTTTTGGATCCCTGGTTTGGTTTAAGTTATTTGCCAAAAGTTTACAAGTAAGAATTTAAAAGGATAGATTGCAGGTAAGCATTTAAAAGAGAGTACTAACTGTACAGCTACTGTGCTCCACACTGTCATGAACGTAAGATAAGCCTTTGCCAAAATACCCAAAGATATTAAAAGAGATTTGGATTTAATATTAGTGAGGGGAATCTATTTAGCTGAATGTATAACTTTTGCAACCCAACATTGGTGAAACTGGGAGTATGTTTCTATGGCATTTTCAATCCAAAAATAGTCACTATTTTTGTTCTCTAATTCAACAGGAAGCTGTGTAGCTGTAATTAACAGCATACTGATTTCAGTGATTTAAACCTTATTGCATATTCAGCAGGTAGAAAAAAAATAAGAAAAAAGAAGAATAGTACAGTCAATGCTCAGAAAATATCATCTACCAGCTGCATGAGATTAAGATGCTGTTTCATTTCTGAACAGTTTACTTCACAGCTGCTCATTACAGGCTTTATCCTTCCCAATGTCTTGCATCAGCTTTTGTCTCAAACAGGACATGGGACTGGGGAACTACTGCTGTGATCAGATGAGGTGATGTAGATGTTATGAGGCACGATCTGATCAGCCCCCTCCAGTCCCTGAGGTAATTCAACAGGACATTTCTTTGAGCATAATAAACAGAACTTCAGTGTGTATTTTCCAAATTATCCAAATTCCCTGGATTCAGATTAAATATGTCTCACCCAACTAAGGGTTTTTGAAAACACTTGCTAAACTCTCTCTATTCTCACTTTTATTTCAATTGAAAATGCCCATTTTAAACTATCATAGAAAGAATACTGCAGGTAAAAAAGCATAACTATGACCTCCTCCATTTTAAAAATATTAAAAAAAAAATGAACTGGATATTCATTAATTAATAACACAGTACACCATCACTTTGACTATGGTTCTGAAAATTTCTAGTGCATAAACAACCATTAGAATATAGTGAAATCTATTTTGAGCCAATGACTATTTTCTACAACTTGTCAAAGGCAGGATATGATCCTAACCCATAACTAATATTGATGGGCTAATAAAAGTTACTGAGGATCATTACCGAAGCCATGTTGTTGAAAATTATTAGTGCAGACGTAGGGAAGACTTTAAATGGTTTCCATTTTTATGGGTTTGAAATATACATTCTTTAAATGTTATTGAAAGCACTATCAAAGTTCTTACTAAAACCAGTCTCAAAATATATAAAATAGATCACCACATTCAACAGTTCTTACACTACTAATTGCATGGTTTATGTAGCCAAAACAAACAAACAAAAAAAAAACCAACCAACCAAACAAACAAAAAAACACTTTATATGGAAAGCTAAAAAACTTTTGACAGTCTAATCAAGTGTTTAAAAATCCATTTAAATGACACAAAGACTCTGTATTCAAATACAGTTTTCAGAGTTTGGCTCCTTAATGAATCAGTTTTGCTATTCGAAAGTACCATTTTCCCCAATAAGCTCTTTGGTTACATTTTAAAGTCACACTGTAAAGCAAAACAAAGCAAAGCAGAGCAAAACAGACAAACAACAACACTCACATGCAAAACAACAACAACAGCAAACATACTGTCTTTGGGGATTTAATTTAATAGGTTTTCTATTTTTACCTTTTTCCCCTTACCCCAGAAAACCTTGCATTTCCTCAGAACTGCAAGATGCATACATAACCCCTGAGAATTATCTATTGTTTTACTCACCTACATAGCAGAAGGAAATCCTCATCCCAAGATAATTTGGATACATACCAAGTAAATAGTAACCACATGGTTCATATGAATGTAGTATATTTTCAAAGGATTATGACTTTGCTAAGTCTTTGTCAACTGTATTTCACATGTCCATATACTCATGAAGAACAAATGATGTCTGAAAGTAGTAGTTTTTAAATTATTTTTCTCCTGATTTCTAAATTAAAATAGCTATGAAAATACCTCAGGATAAAAAATGCTGCTGAAATATATTTTCTTTAGGGTCTTAAACTATTTAAAAAATAATGCAAATTACATACACTGAAAGTTTATGTTTTGGTCGTTGTTCACTGATTCCTCTTGGCAAAATAATGACAACTAAAGTGTCTTCAAAGTACTTTTTGCAATCTTCCAGTGCTGTTTGCCATCCTTACTCTAGTGGGGCTCAGCTGTCACAGAAAGTCATTGCTGTGTATTACAGGGACAGCACTGCAATGACCAAAATAACAATGAGCAGTTTTGCACAGCACCAAGATGGGTGAAAACAACATCACCTCTGTGGCACAGACTGCCTGGTAATGTGTTTTACATTCATGCCACTAATTTAAAACCACAGTGAAATGTTGCTCAGTAGTTGTGCTAATTGAATAGTCTTTTTCATCAAACTTCCATCAAATGAGTATAACTTGGCTTCCTTCCACCTTCTTAGCCCCTGTTGTGTTTCTAGTGATGTTGATCTCTTTCATTTCTTTTGTAAAAACTTGTTTTGTAATATGATAAAACATTAATTGTAGGTATGATTAAGGAGATCAGTCTGAGTGTTATCAGTTTTGATTTTTGTATCAATTTAAAATTGTTTCATAGAAGTTAGCCAACTCCTCCAGTGATTAACATCCACAATTTTAGTAAAATAAATAATTAAATAATTAAATAATAATATTCACTTTTTTTTTTTTTTTTGCTTCTAAAATACTAGAAAGCATTGAGATCTTTCAAAGTAGATAAGAAAATAAGAAAATTAGATTTAATTCGATTTAAATACCTTGAAGAAACACCTGTAAGTATTCCTTAATGATATATGAGTCAGATTCTTTCTAATAGCTATGGGATATATAATACTAGGCCTTTTTTGTTGTTGTTTTCTTCCCTCCTGCTGTTTTGCTCTTCTGCCTTTTGAACTTCTATTTACCTAGACAATGTCAATGTTTTTAGATCCTCACAACCAGAAGGAGAATCAAGAATCAAGGGCTTTAATTCTGTAACAGTAGCCTGAAAGACTTAACAAAAGTGCCAGTCATAGAATGATTATGGTCATTGTCAGGACGTTGAGTGTAGCAAGAGAACCATTTGAATGGTAAGTAGGTTTGGAAGGACAGGAGGAGGTTGTTGAGTGCTCGCAGGTGAGAAAGACAGAGCTCAAAATTGAATGGTTCTAGTACAAAAATATTTCAGGATTTTCATATGGCTTTTTCCTATCCTCAGATGCACACTGTGTCAGCTGCTGTCCTGTCCTTTCCATTCCTCTTGGAAACAAATTTCCTAGGGGCCAGTGCATTATTGTGTATATGAAAAAGATATTTCTGTCAGGGATCACTTTCTCCCTATGTACCTAAAAGTCTAGTGAAGCTGTATTTCTTAAATTCTGTGTTAATGAGTGTCACAGGGAGAATCTGATCATTCAGTCAGATTAAAACAAATAAGGATTTAATTTATTGATTTATGAATGACATCATTAACTGGAAATAAGTTAATTATACACTCAAGATCAGTAACAGAAATACAACAGACAAACCACAATATCAGATACTTACAAAAATAAATACAATAAATAAATAAATAAAAGGCCACAGGTTTCTAAGCATCCTTTCATAACTAAATCCAGAAGGTTTTATTCACGCCTTCTCCTACACAGAGAGCTACATGCGTGCATCACCCTTCTCCCCCCAGAAGAGTGGGTTACAAGCACACGCACATACACATGCACCTTTCTGTAAGTGTCTGTTCCCCTGTTTGAACACCACACCCACAGGAGATGTGATGCTCCAGCTTCATGTGTACCTGTGTAGCACCCTGTTTATATCTTAATCCATGTGATGGTTATCTTCATTTTAGGATTATCAGCATTGGTGAATGCTTAGACTGTTAGATTACTTTGAGTGTCCCATTTGTACACATTGTTACACTTACACTCCCTTGTTCCCAGCAGCACTTATCTGGCCATTCTGCCAAGAATGTGAGCATGTCCACAAATAAGAAATTATTAAACTTGTCAGTTTAAGTGTTCTTTTTCACTGTGACTTTTTCATCCATTACAGTAACAATCTAATACATTGTTGATCTAATTCATCTAGCTGAATAAATGATCTAATACATCTAACTGAAACCAGGACACTTTCTTAAATATGACTTTAAAGAGGCATAACTAGTTTCACTAATTGGCTCAGCTTTGTCCAGCAGTGAGTTCTGGAACTGGCCCTTGTCTGATATGGGGCAGTTTCTGGGCTCTTCTCACAGAGGCCACCCCTGAAGCCCCCTTGCCACCAAAACCTTGCCATGCAATACCAATACAATATATTATTCTATTATTTAATATTACATAAACTAAAGCCTACACCTAAAGATATTGTGGTATAATAATTCATTTTACTTTCTTTTTTTACTCATGGTCATGGTCATTACACGGTAATTACATGATCATCTTTACCAGGTATATATACCAGATATATATACTTTGTCTTTCTTTTGGACAGCTAGTTTTTTAGTCATACATTTATTTTTAACCATCTCTGACATTATTACCATTATAATCATTTCTGAGTACCATGCAATATTATGTCACTTTAGGTGAATATATTTTGACACACACAAAAAAGGTATCCTTCATCACAGATTGTTTAACTTTATATTTTCATCTGACATAGCCATTACCTACATTTTAAGCCCCTTTGTCTGGATTTAGGGTAGATAGAGTCTGCATATCACTGATATTATCAGAATCTGAAGGGTAGTTTTTCAGCTTAAAAACTATCTGCTTGTCCTTCAACATTCTTCATGGTATACTTGTTACTTTTTTTTTTAAAAAAAATTATTATTATTATTATTATTATTATTATTATTATTATTATTTGTCTTTAGCTGTATTATTAATCAACCAAATGGTGTGCAAAAGGTGATTTTATTTCCTATTAAAACTGAATGCATTTTTGAAGATGTTATGCTTTGTCATTTTAGCAGATGCTTCATCACTGTATCCCAATTCTATAGTACATTTGCATTTTGCTTCAGTAACTGAAGTAAATAATAAATCTCTACTGTGGATTGGCTGAGAAATTATGAATAAAAATGGAAAACATTTCCCATTGAAATGCGAGGCACATAGTACCAGTGAGGCAGATACACTACTTTTTATGACATAGAATAACTAATATTGTAAATCAGAATGCATTCTCACTCTTTTGCATCTTTGCAAAGAAAGGTGAAGAGGATATTGTCTTGTTTCTTTTAATCAGACTGAAAATCTTTATTTATGTAATAAATATTTAAAAAAATGTTAATTTTTAACAAAAATTGTCAATGGAAATGTTTTCTTTCAAGTGATGTTAGACATATATTCAGAGTCAGAGATGTACTTTCCCAGAGATAGGATTTTGAATTGATAAAGGTATGAAAAAGGCAAGTTTTCACTAGGTTATAAATGTCAAACTCTCTTTAAATTAAAGGTCATTTCAATTTCTTTGTTAAAAGAAAATAATGGTTTCCTAGAATGGTTTTCCAAGAATACAACCTAGCTAGTAACAACAAAAAGATGGCAATGACAAATCAATTTACATTTTAGTCTCTGTTTTTCTGTTTCAGTAGAGAGTATTAGGCTTTGCACATATTTTATGTAGTTTAAATTGATTTCTGCCATAACATCCACTGGAAGGATTGTTGTTTAGGACCTTAGAGAAAATTCTCATTACATTTGATGATATATTGCCATTACTGACCTGCTCTGGCACAAAATGAGTATCTTTTGTTTGTGATACCATAATTAACAGTAATTCATTTTATAGCATAGCTCTTATGCAGAAGAATTATAAATAGTTATTACTCTTTAGAGAGTTAAGTCTTTACAGTCTGAATGCTTTGGTAGTGAATGTTTTCTTTCTGTTCACAGACATATAATACAGGCAGCAGTAAAATATGTAAGTTTAATCTTGTAGACATTAACTTTGTAAAGCTCTTAATACAGATTCCCAAGGCAATAAATTGTGGTTTAGAGATTGCCTCCATGACATATTGGCAGAGAAAGAACCAACATGAGAATCAGGTGAGTAAGTATATTGCTACACTGGGTTTGAAATGCTGATTTCACAGAATCACAGAGTAACAGAATGGCTGAGGTTGGAAGGGACCTCTGAAGATCATTTAGTCCAACCCTCCTGCCAAGCAGAGCATGTTCTGCAGGAAGGCATTCAAGTGGGTTTTGAATATCTCCAGAGAAGGAAACTCCACAACCTTTTTGGGCAACCTGTTCCAGTGCTCTGTTACCCTCACAGTAAGTGTCCCCTTATATTCAGCAGGAACTTCCTGTGCTTCAGTTTGTACCCATTGCCTCTTGTCCTGTCACTGCACACAACTGAAGAAAGACTAGCTCCATGCTGTCAACATCGTCTCATCAGAAGGGAGCCTGACATTCAAGTATTGGGGTCTACTTGGCCATCATATTCCTCAGGCTGACAACTAAGGTTCATGATGAAAAGTATCTAATGTTATTTGTTTGGAAGATTATCTGAGCCAATATTTCAGACTGGAAGGAAACTCTGTATGTCAGTAGTCCAATCCACTGCCCAAAGCAGGTCCAGCTAGGTCCTGAGCTGATTTGGTTTCTGATCTTTTCAGTTTACAGCAGCTACAGCTAAAGCATATTGGGTTTTTCATATTTTTTACTGGTAGGTAAACTTGTTCTCATGTTTGGCTTAAACTGTACTTTTAAGCTTGTGAAAGTGATAGAGTTGTTTGAGATAGTCTTTATATATTAATATATTTTTATCATTTTATCTTGCTGTACTTCTACAAAATTACATTTATTATGTTATTGCATAATCATTGTTACAAAAATTGATGATTACAACTATTCCACTGGTACACTGGCATCCATAAGGAGGGAACAATTCCAGTACCATTGTTGTACAGAACATTTATTGAGAATTACTTAGGGCCTACTTATTCAGGAGTACAATAATTTTCATACTAGTGGGATACATTTGGCTAAATGAATAAAGTTTTTAGTCCATTTAATGTACCAATATAGATTTCATTCTGATTTTTTCTGAGGTCATAAGAGAGCCTCACAAATTTCTAAAATTAATTATCATAGAATACAAATACTTCAAACTATGGTAATTCTGGGAGAGAGGAAATGATCAGATAGGTTTCTAACACTAATATAGCAAGAAGTTAGAGGTTAGATTTTAAAGGAAAAATTTGATGTGAAAATGGAAGTAAAATTGCTTTCAGAGACAAACAGCCATTTTTCTTGATAGTAAATGCAGTAAAAGCATACACATTTACAGAATAATCCAAAGGTTTCTTTGCTTCAACAGTTGTAGAGGTTTCATGTCTTGTATAATTTACATCATGATATTTTATGAGTGTTTGATTTTTTTTGGTCAGCTTTCAAGAGTCTCAAACAGCTGAAAAGCACTGTCAGTGCTCAATTATTCCCTGAAATATATCATGTACCATAGTATACATGATTTTAATAAGACAAAACTCAAAAGACAATAAATAGAATAGATATTGTGATGGCAGTATGACTAGAAAGAGACTCCCATAAAATCTGTTATTTCTCTGATTTTCCTCTTTCTTATTTCAACCTGGCTCAGAGATTTTCACTAGGTTGTTGAAAATCGTTGTGGCATAGCGTTTAAAACCAACATAATTTCGACAACTTACATTAACTTACATGCTGCACAGAATTATTCAGTTTGGTTCACAGTGAAGATAATCAGTGGCCAGACAAGTATGCGTGGAGGTCCTGAGAGTTGACATTAGCATAAAAATTTAAAATAAATAAATAAATAAATAAATATTTTTTCCCAGCCCTGCCTGTATTTGTGGATCACAAAAAACACAAGTGACTTTTGACTTTATGAAAAAACCCAAGTGTGCAAGTTGGAAAGAGCATAAAGATTCCTTTAAGAACATGTAGACAATCATCACTTGCAGTGAAGAAGGAGGAAGAGGAAGGACTCCAAGCACCAGAGTAGACAACCTCCCCTACAACTCTTGGAGAGGCCTATGGTGGCTGTTATCCTGCAGCCCATGGGGTAAAATGGCAGAGCAGATCTCCACACCATGGAGAAGCCCATGGTGAAGCAGGTGCATCTAGCCTGGAGAAGTTTTGAGCACCTGTAGGAGTAGAATCCAGGCCAGACCTATAGCCTGTGGAAAGCCCACAGTGCAGCAGGAGATCTGGTGCAAGCTGCTGCCCAAGAGGGACCCATGCTGGAAGTATTCTTTCCTGCAGGACTGCATCCCATGATATGGACACATGCTAGAGCAGTTCTTGAACTCATGGGGAAGACACATATTGGAAAAATGTTCTTGAAGAATGTATTCCATGGAGTAGACCCCACAATGGAGCAGGGAATCAGGTTTTGTGGGAAATAGTTGCAGACATCAAGGATTATGAACTGATTGCAACCCCCATTCCCTATCACCCTGTGCTGCTCAGGGCAGGGAAGAGGTAGAGGTGTCAGGAGTGAAGCTGAGTGGGGGGAAAAGGGAGGTATGGGGTATTTGTGTTTTAATTCTGTTTTTATTGATCACCATCCTACTCTGTTTTTAATTGGCAACAGATTATATTAATTTTCTCCGAGGCAAGTCTGCTTTGCATATGATGGCAATTGTACAGTGATCTCCCTGTCTTTATTTCAACCCATGAGCTTTTCATCTTATATTCTCCCTTTGCCCTGCTAAGGAAGAGGAGGGAGAGAGTGTCTTGGGTGCCACCCACCCACCCACTTGATCTGGCACCCAGTTATGGTTAACCCACCATGATGAAACAATAGAAAGAATTTGGTAAAATGTAACTCAAGATATTCTACGATTCCATGATAGGAATCTGTTGCAAGTGTGTTGCAAGCTTATACCTTAGTTATAATAGAGTGACCCTCCTTTGTTAATATATAATATTAAATACTAGGGAAAGCAAAATATATCTGAAGGGAATATCAATCTCTTGAAAATTTCTGTATTTCAGTTCTTGATTAATTTTGTTAAGCAAGCAAATCTTTGCCCCCTAATGGAATGAATGACCTGTCACCATTGATAAGCTGTCCTACTAATGCGTTGATAGATATCTAAGGCTGAAGCACAGTGCCTACAAAAGAAGGCACAGGTATAGTCTATTGATTCTCTCTTAGTTTGATCCATCTTCCACAAGCATGAAAGAGACTGTCAAGTATATATATGAAACAGAAGTTAGGATGACTGAGAATTTGCTTGCTTATGGAGTCCCAGAATTAATTATTTTTTTTAATTATTATTTTTTAAAGCTTTAATGATTATACTTTTGGTATATATGAAAAAAAAAATAACCAAAAGAGCCAAAAGCTGTTAGGAAATATGTTGAAATATGTTGTTTAAATCCTTGGGAAGATTGCAGCATAGTCCCCGCTTGAGTAGGAGGTGCATTCTGCCCTAACAGAGGATTAGAGAAGATGACCTCCATAGGTCCCTTTGTACTGGGTCTGTCTGGGATGGAGCTAACTTTCCCTGCAGCAGCCCATGTAGTGCTGTGCTTTGAACTTGTTACTAAAACAGCATTGGTATTACAATAGTGTTTTGTCTATTTTGTCTATTTACTGAGCAATGCTGGCACAGCATCAAGACTACTTCCAATCCCCACCAAGAGCCAGCAGGCCAGAGGTGGGCAAGAAGTGGGGAGAGGACATCACCGGGGTAGGTGACCTAAGCCAACCAAAGGGATATTGCATATAATATGATGTCACACTCAGCAATAAATGGTGGGGAAGGGGAAGGAGAGGCAGGGCTATCATTATGAAGGCATCCGTCCTCCCAAACAACCACTATGCACATTGAGGCCCTGCTTCCTGGGATGTGGCTGAACATTGTTGATGGGAAGTAGAGAATGAGTTTTTTCTCTCTATGCTTCCACATGGCCTTTGCTTGACTTTTTCCCGCTCCTTTTTCCCTTTAATTAAATTATCCTTATCTCAACCCAGGAGTTTTTTTTTTTTTTTTTCCAGCATGCTTTCTTCTCCCCTTCTTCTTCTGAGAAGGAGGTGTGAGAGAGCAGTTGTGGTGTTCAGCTGCCAAGCTGCCAACCAAACCCTTCCATCCTCAACTGTAGTAACTGTAGTAACATTAGTAGTACTAAAAATAGTACTATTCATAGTTCTACCATGCAAGATACGATTCATCTGACTTCATAGCTTCATCGAATACTTTTATCTTAAAATATCTGTCTAGGTTCATATAGTTGAGGTAGTGTCCAGTGGTTGATTGAGCAAGAAAAGGTGATTTTCTCCCTTATCTTACAAGATGCTTTTCTCTCTTATTTCAGCAGAGATGGAATTAAAACAGTTATTTTTGTCTGTGTGACCAGTATTTTAGATGATTAACTTCAGGTTAATTTAATTCTTTTCCACTGAGTTACAGCTGTCTTGAGGATCAAAAAGTCATTCTCCGACAGTTTTTTTTTTTAATGTGTGATAAGGAAAATTCCTACCTAAAATCTCTATTACATTGGATAGACAAGCACATACTGCTTTGTAAGTACAGATCTTTGAAACTAAATTAAAGCTCAAATTGTTAAAAAGGTCACCATATAGAACTCTTGTAGACACAAAATTTATTTATGACATCTGTGTTTCTAGCATGCTTGAAATACTTCATCAATACTTCTATTGAAAAATCTATAGATCTCAAAATATGTTTGTTCAATAACTCTGATCTGTGGTTTTCAGAAGATGTTTGCTAGGAAAGTCTTAGAAAAAAAAATATTAAATACAAGATGGAAAGTTGTTTAAAAGTATTAGAATAGCTTAATAAGCAAATGAAGTATATTTAATTTTTAAAAGTTACGAAATGAAGGAACAGATATGGGTAGTATGAGTATGGGTAGTATGAGATGAAGAATGTCCCTGGAATTAATTTATATGCAATGAAAGGGGGGTATCACTGGCATTTGTACTACGATTAGAATTAAAATTATTATAATAGTTCAATTGGAAGGGAATTATATAGGTCATCAAGTCCAACTGCAATACAATTATTGTAAATGTCATTGTCTTCAGAAATGAACAGTGTAATATACTGTATATACAACTGTATACACTGTTTATTTTTTATCTCCTCAAGTTTTGTATTTAACAAGACAGACTTCAGGGAAAGCTTTTCCTTAATTTTGTTTTTGTACTTTACATACTATTGGTTAGATTCTTTTTTGTTCCATTCAAAGGTCACTGCTGTAATAAGATTCAAACCATGGCACTATTGTAATGAACTCTTTTCTGAACGTGCTTTAATAATGTTATCGTATGTGCTGATATATCTACTCCTTCAACTCTATAAATTACATCACAAGAATAAGTTAATGGATAAAGGCACGATGGAATGTGCTTCAGATGGCTTTTGCATTGCATACTATTGTGCCCTTACTTATTTGGTTTGCTCTCAGGTCCACCTGCTCCACTGCGGTCTCCTCCACAGTCTGCAGCTTGGAGATCTGCTCTGCTGTGAAACACAATGGGCTGCAGGGTGACAGCCTGCTTCACCATGGTCCTCACCACAGGCCACAGGGGAACTTCAGCTCCAGTGCCTGGAGCACCTCTCCCCTCCTTTTTTGCTGACCTTGGTGCCTGCAAGGCTGTTTCTCATTCCCCTCTCTCTCCCAGCTGCTGTGTTGCAGCAGTTTTTTCCCTTGTCTCAAATCCGCTCTCACAGAGGTGCAAACAACATTGCTTATTTACCCAGCTCTGGCCAGCAGCAGAACCCTTATCTAACATGGGTGGCTTCTGGATTCTTCTCGTAGAAGCCACCCCAGCGGCTCCCCTCCGCTACCAAAACCTTGCCACAAAAACCCACTATAAGGTCCAACCCTGCTGCCATAGGCAGGGATGCCACCAACTAGATCACGTTACTCAGGGCCTCATTAACTTGGCCTTGAACACCTTCAGGGATGGGGCCTTCACAACCTCTCTAAGCAACCTATGAAGAATTTCCTCCTGATCACTTATCTAAATCTTCCCTCTTTTAGCTTAAAACCTTCCCCCTTGTCCTGGCAATATCTGATTGAGCAGAGAGTTGTTCTCCATATTTTCTATAAATCCCCTTTAAGTACTGAATGGTTGAAATGAGGTCACTTCTTCAGGCTGGATAGCCCCAGCTCCCTCAGGCTATCTTTGTAGGAGAGGTGCTCAAGCCCCTTGATCGCCTTTGTGGTCCTCCTCTGGACCTGCTCTAACAGATCAACATCCTTCTTGTGCTGGGAGCTCTAGACCTGGACACAGTACTCCTTGTGGGGCCTCACAAGGGCAGAGTAGAGGGGGACAGTCATAGAATCATAGAATATCCTGAGTTGGAAGGGACCCATGAGGATTATCGAGTCCAAATCCTGGCACCACACAGGTCTACCCAAAAATTCAGATCCTATGACTAAGAGCACAAACCATATGACCATTCAGACAATATGACTAACGCTTAAACTCCAACAGGCTTGGTGCCATGACTATATCCCTTGTTGATATACAAGGAGCCTGTTCCAGTGCGCAACCACCCTCTCGGTGAAGAACCTCTTCCTGATATCCAACCTGAACCTCCCCGTCGCAGCTTGACACAATTCCCTCATGTCCTATCACTGGTCATTAAAGAGATCTGATCGATGCCTGCCCCTTCACTCCCCCTGGTGAGGAAGCTGTAGAC
Source organism: Aythya marila (assembly GCF_965140915.1). Lineage (NCBI taxonomy): Eukaryota > Metazoa > Chordata > Aves > Anseriformes > Anatidae > Aythya > Aythya marila. The sequence goes on from NC_139043.1 coordinate 109,459,148, forward strand.
TGTGATGACGTCTCCCCTCAGCCTCCTCTTTTCCAGGCTGTACAGGCCAAATGACCTCATCCATTCCTTGTACATTGACAATCACTTCCCTTGACTTGCTGTCCATTCCTTTTTTGATGGAGCCCAGGATGCAGTTGGCCTTCCGGGCTGCAAATGCTCACTGCTGGCTCATGTCAAGCTTTTCATCCATCAGAACCCCCAAGTCCTTTTCTGCAGGGCTGCTTTCAATAAGTTCTTCAGTGACTCCATACTCATGTCCAGGATTGCCCTGGCCCAGGTGTAGCACCTTGAATGTCTTATTCATGCAAGGTCTTTGGTGAACATGGCATGCAAGTGATTGGTAATTGCAAAGGTCTAAATGAAGGGATTACTTATACATTTTGCAGCAGTTGCTTTTACATTTGTTTAAATGCTGATCAATCCTGTTCTCTGTTGGTTGAATGAGACTTCTGATTTTACAATTGTATGGCTGAAAACTTCCTCTAAAATAAAAGTAATACAAAATTCTTCTTACTTTCTGTGACTTTTCTTAGGATTTTTTGGACAAGCAAAGGCATTGTTTATTTTATTCCAGATGAGTTCCTTCTTCCCCCTCTTTCCTCAGCTTCCTATTCCCTTTTTATTCCTCTTTCTGTCTGATATTTACACGTCTTATTTGCTTTCTTTCTTTAAATATTCCACTTCTTCCCTCTTGCTCTGAATAATCTCTTTTATTCCCTTCTGTGATTCTTTCTGTTTTCCATTTAATTTGCTATTCTCTTCTGGTTTATCACCTTCAAAATACACGTATGACCATCTTCAGTCTTAGAGCATTTTTAAAGTAAATAAATAAAGTAGGAAATATACTAATGTATTTCATTAAGAGATAATGACATACTTTTCAGCCAGCAGCATATTAACTTGCATCATTTTATGGATTAGTCCTGTATTTGATTCCCCAGTGTCCTCTTATCTATCCAGATTCTCTCTCAATCCCTTCTAATAGTTTTAGAATTAGGTTTGAGGTGTCTCTTTTTAGTAACGAAAGAAAAATATTTTAACTGTATAATGAAAAATAATGATTGAAATACCACCCGAATTTATAGCTGTGATTTATAGGACTAAAAAATTGAAGACCTCTATCTCAGAATAAAGTCAGCCAAAACTAGCTTGTTGTAGCAGGAAATTGAGACAAAATTGAGCTGAGAACCCATTTTGTTACAGAAACATAAAGACTAACCATTTCAAAAAAACTGTCAAAGAGAAGAGAAGCAAAATGTATTTTTGTGAAGTTCCATATCATTCTGAAATTGTTGATTAACAAGTCATTTAATGTAATTTGTTCTTAGAGGTACAGCTGGGAGAAATGCTTTCTTGGAATATCTGTAGAAAATATAGTACTGTAGAGTAGCAAATTTACTAAAGCTTGATTCACATCCAGAAAAAAAAAAAAAAAGTTGTCTGTAGTTTTTCCAAAATCTTTCATGTGAGTGGGATCAGTCTTCTAAGCTGATGATCAGCCTAAAAGACCTTTCTAATATAATTGTAGTGTATTCAGATTTCCTTTTACTTCAGTTATGTCTTTTGTAAAACAGTTCCTGTCTATTTGGATGTTATAAATAAATCTCTGTATGAGCATTTTTCTTAATCTGGGTTGAGCTGAAAGTAGTTTATGGTAAGTGGAGAACTGTGTAGCATTCTTTACCCACAGTGTAGTGAGTTTATAATCTAGAGCCCTAGAAAAAAACAAGTGCTACCTCCTCAGCATGTTCTCTGGTCCGTTTAAAAAGTGAATCCTTATTTTGACTTATACTGGGAAGACTCACATTCTTATATACTTGCTTTGAGAACTGGAGCCAACAGAAGTCACTATCGGTTGTTACACATTCAACCTAGAAAAAGAGCTTTCCCCCATGCAGCAGTGCATCGACATGTAGATTTTTATTTGGGATACTTTAGATACAGAATTGTAGTGGGTTTTCATGGCAAGGTTTTGGTAGCAGGGGGCCATAGGGGTGGTTTCTGTGAGAAAGATCTAGAAGCTGCCCCATTGTTTTCCAGAGCTGAGCCAATAAGCGATGTTGTTTTGCGCCTCTGTGAGAGCATATTTAAGACAGGGAAAAAAATGCTGCACCACACAGCAGCTGGGAGAGTGAAGGGAGTGAGGAACGGCACCAAGGTCAGTGTAGAAGGAGGGGGAGAGGTGCTCCGGGCACCGGAGCAGAAGTCCCCTGCGGCCTGTGGTGAGGACCATGGTGAAGCAGGATGTCCCCCTGCAGCCCATGGAGTACCACGGTGGAGCAGGGTTCCACACTGCAACCCGTGGAGGAGACCCCAGTGGAGCAGGTGGACCTGCACTGATGGAGGCTGCGGCCTGTGGAAGACCCCTGCTGGAGCAGATTCCGGGCTGGACCTGTAGCCTGTGGAGAGGAGACCACGCAGGAGCAGGTGACCTGGCAGGAGCTGCTGCCCATAGGGGAGCCAGGTTGGAGCAGTTTTCTCCTGAGGGGTGGACCTCATGGTACGGAGCCATGTGAGAGCAGTTCTTGAAGAGCTGCTACCTGTGGGAAACCCATGCCAGATCAGTTTAGTAAGGACTGCATCCTGTGGGAAGGACCCTACAGCACAGGGGACAAAGACTGACCATAACCCCCATTCCCCTGCGCCGCTTGGGGGGAGGAGGTGGAAGAGGCTGGATGGAGGGGGAAGGTGCTTTTGGTTTCTTTCCATTGTTTCTCACTTCTCTAGCTTGTTAGTAATAAGCAATAAATCTTGCTGTCTCCCCATGCTGAGTCTGTTTTTCCCATCACAATAATTACTGTGCTGTCTCCCTGTCCTTATCTCAACCCTTGAGCCTTTTGCATCATATTTTTCTCCCCCTTCTCCTTTGAGGAGGGGGAGTGAGTGAGTGAGTGGTTGTGGTGGAGCTTGGCCACCCACCTGAGTCAAACTACCACATGAGGAAATTAGCATTAATTTGTTATACTATAGTGAAAACATCAAGAAAATTTCTGAAAGTCAAAAGCCAAGAAATATGTATTTCTTCATGTACCAGTGCTGTAGTTTTACATTTACAGGACATTATTATCCACCAAATTATACCCATTAAAATATTTTCAATTCAGGAAAACCAACAAATAAACAAACAGAAGAAGGCAAGCATTGGTCTGGTTCTGTTCCTAAAAGCTTTACATGTGTTTTTGTAAACTGTATGACACATTTTTGAACTTGTGTCTGGTACTATTTAAATAACATATAATTCCTGGTACAAGTGAGGGAATAGTTTTAACAGGCCTTTTCGTTGTTCAGTTTCAACTTAATTGTAATTCAGTTTCACTTATTTGTAACTGCCTGCATAGTTGGAATTAGGCAAACATGGATTCAAAATGCAGTTTTGCTTTATTCTTTACTAGTTTACTAATGAAAATATAGAGGGAGAGTAGGACTGGACAGTGCAGCACTGGGATGCAGTCTTAAGATTAAATTTTAATTTTAAATGATAGTATTTATCAGTCTTTTGCATCTCATGACTTCAAAGGCTGTTCTGTGCTGGATGATTAAATGTCTTCTAGCCACAAATGAGCAAATAAAACAGCTTAATTGTCTCTAGTTTAACCCTTAGGTGTTGAAACATATTTGAAATTCTGTCTTGTTTTCTACATGGGAGAATTTTGCATAATCTCCTAGTGCATGGTAAGATCATTAACTATAATCAGTGTTATCTGACTTTCTTTCTTTAGAATGTAAATAATAAAAATAATAATAATAATAAAGTAACAACAAAAAACAGACCCTCACATCTGCAATAATCAGCAGAAAGAGTTATGATCATGCTTCCGTAGAGTTAAGAGCATGCTTCCATACTTCTTCCAAGAGTTATGAGCATGCTTCCACACTTCTTCCTATTGTTAAACTTCTGGTTTTGCTCCTTCAAAGACAGAAAACCTTGAAGGCAAAAGACATTCACCTGAAATGTTGATGAGAAAATACAAGTATCTTTTCAAGTTTCATGACAGATTCACTATGAATATATGAAGAAATTATTCCTTCTGTTTAAACTGCTGATTAAATTAAACAACTAACAATCCTATAGGTGAGAGCAAGTGTTCTGGTTGCAGAGAGGGAGTACTGTAACTGAACATAAATTATTATAGTAATGATTAGCCCTTTTCCTGCTGATTTACTCAGTTTCAATCTCTACAACCTCTGCAACGGGCAAACAATAATACCTTGTGTAAAAGATGCTAAGACTTCAGTGGTAGGCTCCCGTTTATACTATGAATACATCCTTTTTTAATGATATCTTTGTATGCCATAAAATGTGGTATAAGGAAATAAAAGGAAATAAAGAATGTCCATAAAGGAAAAAAAAAAAAAAAAAAAAAAAAAAGGAGGGGGGGAGACAATTTTAACAGTGGATCCTGTGTATTGAATTTACATAACAAAGTTTTTGCATCAAGAGTCTGTAGGTGTGCAGAAATTTTATTTCTGAAAATATAAGGCAAAATACTGATAGATAACGTAGGACATACCGTAAAGCAGATAATAAAGGTAGTGCAGGTATGAGTGCTTTAAGCAAATTGTCAGATGTTTGTTTTGATTCTAGATATTTTTCATACTGATAGTTTTAATTGCTTAAACAAAGTTATGAAAGTAATGAACTATGTGAAACAATTTTAATTATAAATAAGATGTGGAAACTGCTGTTTGAAAACTTATTTCAACATAAGGCAACCCAAAATACTATCTGAAACAAAGTCATAAAATAGGAGAGTTAAAATTAATAAATAAGGTGAAAGTAATTAAAACATATTTAGCATGAAAACAAATGATACCGTTAACATATTTACATTCTCTGTTTTTTATTTGTTCGTTTGTTTGTGTTTTTCTTTAGCTTCATCATAACTGTTCAAACTGACTAGTATTCAGGACCAGTCTATAATTTATTTGTATTACTTATTAATGTGTAGTCTTCTGACTAGATTTTGGTATGAAAATTCTGGAGAATTCATTACCCCACAATACGCTCTCTTTGGCTCAGGTGCTCTGCAACAATGGCGACAACATCCAGTGAGTCTAGCAAACTGCTCCCAGGGTTATTATAACGACAGCAAAGAATGATGTGAAAAATTTGTCAGGATTGCTGCAAAGATCTGCTGCATAGTCTGGAATGGAAGAAGCAGTTGGAATATCTAATTCCCAAGTAAGTTGTTTTGTTTTTGTTTTTGTTTTTAAGCTAGAATTGCTATTTTACATGTTTTCCCATGTTAATATTATATATTGTGGCAAAATATATAGTTCTGTTTAAATAATTTTAGCTTTAAAATGTTATAGTTTTGATGTCAAATACCTTGTTAAAAAGGCTTGTATTCAACATTCATGTTTTTTCTAGTAATACATATTAAAAAAAAAAAAACAACAAAAAAAAAAACACAACAAAAACACAAAACACACACACACAAAATCTGAAAATATAGTTTATATATACATATACATTTGGTAATTGAGAAAATAGCTGAAGTTTCTCTACCAAAGTAAATATCCTAATCTGAATTTATTTTCACTGTTTACTTTCTATTAGAAGTCTGAAACTATCCTAGTTGAATTTCTTTAAACATTAACTACAGCAGAAGAATATAGCTTACATTTAATGGAGTTAATCATTCACAACTGTGATGATTATGGTCTGTATAATATTGAAGGAGTAATTTGTCCTCTGGAAGCAGCTCAGAAAGAATATAATATCTGCAGATACTTTAGAATTACAAATGACTTTTCTCCTACCTCAAGGCCACAGACTTTGGAACTACATAACCTAGGCTGAATTCTCAGTGTTTTAATGTCATGTAGCTACCTATTTTGCAAAATAACTCCCAACTGAGTTTATGCATGGTTTCATTTTGTTTTTCTAAGTGAGACAATATGTCAAACTGTTTTTGAGTTGCAGGTCATTACCCTTATGAGGCTACCCTATATGAGGCTATTCTGTAAACATACTGATTGGCATAGTAAATACTTTATGCTGATTACAAGGGTTACAAGGGTAGGACCGTAATGACACTCTCCAGAAGTGTCAAGCTGGTGGAATAGCTCTGAAGCTCAACCTTGAGCTGAAAGAGAAAAAGAAGTAAAGTATGTTGTACATCTCCAGCTGAAAGAGGTATGAGCAGAAGATGTTGTGAATCATGTGGTCTTCTCCAAAGCATTTTAACTGAAGCTGTGAGCCTTACATGGCTCAGTAAGTTAGGGTAGAATTTGGGAAGTGAACAACATGTTAAGAGCTAAGATGGTTGTCACTTGTTCTTTTCTGCAGCTGAAAGAGTTGTGATATTGTCAGGGATTTCCATACCTCTGCACATATCTGCTTCCTTTACAGTGGTTTGAACTGATAGTCAACCAGCATTTGGGGTCAGAACTAGGGGACAGAAAATTCAAATAGATAATTCTGTTCCTGATTTCTGTAGATCCATTCTTGCGATTTGTAGCTTTTTGGAAGAAGATACATCAATCCTGAATCAGGAGAGCTTTTCAAAGGAAGATTTGCCTGACAAATCTGTTGGCTTTCTACAGAGCCACATTTCTGCAACATTGGTGGATAGTGGAAGAGAATCTGACATGATCTACCTGGACTTTTGCAAAGCATTTAACACTGTCCCACATGATATCCTTGTCTCTAAATTGGAAAGACATGGATTTGACAGTTGGATCACTTGGTGAGTAAAGAATTATCTGGACGGTTGCACTCAAAGAATTGCAGTCAATGGCTCAATGTCCACATGGAGATCAGTAATGAGTGGTGTTTCTCAGAGGTCAGCATTGGAACCAGCACTGTTTAACATCTGTTGGTGACATGGACAGTGGGATCAAGTGCACCCTCAGAAAGTTTGCCGATGACACCGAGCTGTGTGGTCTAGTTGACACACTGGAAGGAAGGGATGCCATCGAGAGGGACATGGACAAGCTTGAGAGGTGGGCCTGTGTAAACCTCATGAAGTTCAACAAGGCCAAGTGCAAGGTCCTGCATCTAGATCAGGGCAATCCCAAGCACAAATAAAGGCTGGGAAGAAAATAGATTGAAAGCAGTCCTGAGGAGAAGGACCTGTGGATTTTGGTTGATGAGAAGTTCAACATGAGTGAGCAATGTGTGCTTGCATCCCAGGAAGCCAACTGTATCCTGGGCTGCAGCAAAAGAAGTATGTCCTCACTCTTGTAAGGTACCCCACCTGTACCCCACCTGGAGTACTGCATTCAGCTCTGGAGTCCCTAACACAAGGACACAGACCTATTAGAACAAGTCTAAAGGAGGGCCACAAAGATGATCAAAGGTGTTGGAGTACCTCTTCTAAGAAGATAGGCTGAGAGAGTTGGGATTTTTCAGCCTGGAGAAGAGGAGGCTCCAGGGAGACTTAAAGCAGCCTTCCAGTACCTAAAGGGGGCCTACAGGAGAATTGAGGAGAAGCTTTCTCAGGGATTACAGTGATAGGTGTTTTAAAACTTAAAGAGGGTAGATTTAGACTAGATATCTAAAAAAAAATTCTTCACTCAGAGGGTGGTGAGGCACTGGAATTGTTTGCCCAGAGAAGCTGTGGTTGTCTCATCACTGGAAGTGTTTAAGGCCAAGTTTGATCACTCTGAGCAACCGGGTCTCGTGGAAGATGTCCCTGCCCATGGTAGGGGAGTTTGAACTAGGTGATCTTTAAGGTCCCTTCCAAACCAAACCATTCTATGATTCTATGTAGGATGTGGACAGCCCCAGATTATATTCCAAAAAGTACCCACCTCACTTGTGTGTGGTTTGGGACCCTAAATTACTCTAGCCCCATTTTTAAATGATCCTCCTCCATCCAAGCTGTATCTAATCTGCTGTATACCTGCTTTCATGGGATTTATTTCACACAGCTGTGCAGCCTACCAACTCTGCAAACATCCAGTGTTATATAAGGAGCAGGGTTTATTTTCTGACCCTAGCAAAAAGGTTAGAAATATTTACTATTATTCTTGAGATGGTTTAGAGTGTGAAAAACTGTCACCTTGATATGAGCAGAAATCTGAAAGATGTCTTCAAGATGTCCCAGAGGAAAATTCATGTAAACCAGTGAGAAGCTGGAACTATTTGAAGCAAGATACATAAGCAAAATCTTACAGTTAACTTTGGAGAAAGAAAACTATAAAAGGGAATACTGAACTGTTTTTTGAGACAGTTTTCATTATAATGAACTAAAGGAAGGAGATGCTTACATTGTTAATATTAAAACAAAAACTTTTTATATGTATATATATATATATGATTATGCAAAAAGTAGGAAGGAAAAAGAAAAGTGCATCTTTTATTTAGACAAGGTACTGTTTTTCTTCTTACCCAAATCACGACGCTTTTAAACCTGACCTTTAAAAACTGCAAAAAACCTTCAGGTCCCAAGATTTTTATCTGTAATTAATATGTGCACACTTTCTTGAGAAGAAATTTCAGAAATTACTTTAGAATCATTCTGTCCATGTCTGAAGTCATGCTGTAAGGGAGCTGCAGGGAGCATACAGGGAGCAAATTTTTTCTGTGGATTTCTTAAAGATTTCTATGATGTTATTGAGTTGAGACTGCTTATGCCTCCCAGATTTTTTAACCTTTCTTTTATTAGCATAGCTATATATTATTTTGCCTATTTTACTTGGTGTTATCCATCTCTATTTGTGCAACTGTCATCCCTAACTTGAAATTTCAGTGTCCTTACTCCTGGTATATTTGTCCTTGCCCTGCTTTAGAGTACTAGTTTCTCACAAATTGTTCTGTAACAGTAGAAAGACAAGTTTGAGAGACTGTCTTATGGCATAAAGTTAAATATAGATTCTAACTCAAAAGCAAGACTGAAAACATTTTTATGGCTTGACTGTAACATTAAAGTTTGCTATGAGCTGTGGAATTCTGACTTTCTGCAAATGGCTTTGAAGACATTATTTTCATTAATAATTAATCATTAATCATTAATCAATCTTTAATAGAATGAATTTATTAAGGCAATGTTTGGCAATGCATTATAGCTCATACTATGTAAAAATTAAATTTTCCTTAGTCAGCAAGAAACTGAGTGCTGGGGGCACTTCATCTATTCCACAGATACTTGGAAAGGAAAGGAAAGGAAAGGAAGGGAAAGGAAAGGAAAGGAAAGGAAAGGAAAGGAAAGGAAAGGAAAGGAAAGGAAAGGAAAGGAAAGGAAAGGAAAGGAAAGGAAAGGAAAGGAAAGGAAAGGAAAGGAAAGGAAAGGAAAGGAAAGGAAAGGAAAGGAAAGGAAAGGAAAGGGAAGGAAAGGGAAGGAAAGGGAAGGAAAGGAAAGGAAAGGAAAGGAAAGGAAAGGAAAGGAAAGGAAAGGAAAGGAAAGGAAAGGAAAGGAAAGGAAAGGAAAGGAAAGGAAAGGAAAGGAAAGGAAAGGAAAGGAAAGGAAAGGAAAGGAAAGGAAAGACATATCTTTCAAATACCTTAGAATCTCAATTTGAGAACTTAATATGAAAATTCCATCTGGAAATTCTAATGCCAGATGGAGGTATAAATCCCAGCAGAAAATATAAATCTGTCACTTTTTTGTATATCTGGTTCTATTTGAAGAAGGATTCATTTAATCTGTTTGGCACATAGTTTAGTGTGTCATTGCTGTCAGCCTGTGGCCTGTAGCTCTCTTTGTATCAAGTCCTCTTTCATTTGTAGAATGACTTTGGTAATCATTTTTCTAACTGGATGCAAGATGAGAATGGATTTAAATTATTTTATGCAGAAGTGTTATGAAAAACAGTAGATGAATATAATTGAGTAAAATTTACCAGTAAAGATTCTTGCTATCTACTTGCTATTAGCAAGTAGATTCTTGCTAATCTACTTAAATTATAAGCTTACCTGTCATAACTCTTTACACCATGTAAAGATGTTAAAAAAAAAAAAATATCTATAGCAAGGTAATGGAAATGAGCAAGTTTACTTTATGGAAGAATACCCTACTCCATAAATCAGAAGAAAGACCTTTGAATACAAAGTTTATCAAAATTTGAACTCATGCAACTATCTGATTTGACTGTCTTCCTAAAATATCTGTAAGCCAATACTTCAGAGCAGGCTAAGATATACAAAAATATTTGTGAAAAAGAACATGAGGCTTCTAGTAATGACTGTAGGCTTTATTTTAATCTATATGACAAGTGACTGAAAATGCACTCTGTAGGCATTTTCTGTTTATACAAATTTATGTTTACATTGGATTTATATCTGTAGGTAAACCCACACTCTGTATATATACATCAATACTGAGTTTTATAACTCTGGACAATGGAGCTTTACCAGTGTCTTTTATAAACAGTGCTTGGGTGTAATGTTATTGCTCACAATACTTAGCAGTTTTCTTCTGATACAATTCTTTGATACAGACTTTGATCTCATCTGAAGAACAGAGAATTGTGACTTCATTACTGTATCTCTTTGCCACTCACTGCAACATACAATCATTTAGTATGGTCCCTGCATGAGAAAGTATAAGAAGTGATGTTATGCTTATGAGAAATTTATATTACAAAGATACACAAGAAAAAATTTTTTGGGGAGTATTTTTACATTAGTTTTTTAGTTTGGATCAGCATTTTTGAGGCTATGTCCTAGATGTTCTTGATTACCTTGGTTTGATTCACATGATTGAACAGTCTTGTTGATCAGGAGCTGAATTTTTCAATGAAATAAACCTAAAGATGAAAACCAGGAATGCACTGAATGAGTCCCAGCCAGAATGGTTCATTGGTCAAGACTAGATCTTGCTCAGAATTATCCATTCCTTCCTGAAATTAAGATCATCCTGTCCTCAGTACAATCCGTTTTCTTTCACATATGTGCTTCTCCTACTGAGCTACTCCATTTGCTAGTGTAGATATATATTTAGCCTTTGAAAACACTTTTTACAGTAATTCTTCATGGAGATGACAGACATTTTTGGACATTATCTAAAAGAATTATCCATGCCAGCAACTCCTCAGGAAAATATACTGGTTTTGGTTCTATCTCAAAGCTTATCTAAATTAGGCATAATGAATATGGCATGTGCTGCTAAAATTCCTTCCATCAAGAAGAGTCACAATGTCACATAACTAGGTCCCAACACACAAAGTTTTCTTGTTTTATCAACTGTTATTAAGAAATAATAATTAACAACATAGAATCAGCTGAAGAGATGTAAGGATTAATTTAACAGAATTAATAGTATATTAAATATAAATAATAACAGAACAGACCAAAATCTGTATGGATTAAATACACTAATTTTTAAATCAATAGTGACAGTGCTGTCCTTTGATCCCTAAACTGTAAGTCATCAGCATTACACAAGAACATTGACGTTCATGTTTTAGTTCTATTCTCCCAAAGTGATTATGGGGATGATGCTGAGAGAATGAATTCTCTCTAAGATTCAAAATCTGCTATACATTTAATTGTGTTAGATGTCCTCGACCTTTCCAAGGAACAATGAAAGAGTCCAGTGGCCTCATTTTTAGAAGAGGCTGATCACTGTGAGCCAAAAGTACATAATGTACTTTATATATGTACAGGTGTAATATAATTTACATATAATATAATTTACAGGAGTAAATTATATTGTATGTATGTGAATTACCTAGTTTATTTGCACAGTATTTCTGAATTGAAAATTTTTATTTATTAGTACAAGTAGTTTAAGGAGACTCCTCTCAGGATAGTGAAATAGCAAACTTTAAATGACTTGGTACAGTTAAAACTCTTCCATTTAATAGTGTATAAATTAGCCCTTTTAATGATGTAAGTTTTAACCTGCAAGCAGAGTGAAAGCTTTCAAATTATCTTTGTCTTTATTTCACCTGTTCTCACCTGATTAAAGTGAAATAAATCATTTCTGGATACATAGTACTAATCTCAGTAAATGAAACAGTAATGCAATTAGAAAATTAAGAGCAAAATTTCAAGGAAATTACTTACAATGGAACATACAGATAAAATAAAAAGCTCATAAAAGATGCAATTAATAAATTAAAGGTTCCAATGAACAAATTAGTGCAGAGGTTGTTGAAAGAAGACTGAAGTTTCTGGCTGAGAAAAGATGTTCGTTATTGTTATTTTTAATTATAAAATTTCAGGAGGTGTTCATGCTGGTCAAAGACTTCAGACTGTTCAGCCAGCATGATGAATCTGCATTCTTGCCAAGGGAAGGATATTGAAGGATGACCAATAGTTTCACTTACTCTTTCAGAGGTATCAACATTACCTCGTTTCTTTGCAGCATATTAATCTGAATTTTCATCCACTTTCACTGCTTTTCTACATTTTTTTTTCTACAGTTCTTGGTTTTATTAGTCAGCTTGCAGAGCAGCAGAGCTATTTGTTTGCAAGGAAATCTATTTATTTGTTTGCAAGGAAATCTGTGTCCATTTAGTGGAGCCACTTTAAGATACTTAAAAATATAAAAGTATAAGTAGAATTTCGCCACCAGATTGACTTTACCTGAAAATAGTGAATTTTATATACATGCTAACAATTTGTTTATTCAGCAGTAACAGCTACATGCAGTTTTCATATAAATTTAAACTTTTTATTCATCATTTCCCTCATTGTGTTTTCATGATTTGTATTTTTCACACAGAACAGGAGCCGAGGGTGTTTGTAATTAATTTGTTCCAAAAAAAACAATTGTAAGCAATTATTATTATTATTAGTGAAAAAAATAGAAATATCAAAGAAATTACTTCATATATGCAGTGAATAGCCTGCATAATAAAATAAATGATCATGAGTTCAGTAGGTTGTCATTTTGCCTGTAGTAGTCTCCTGGGAAAAAAAAAAAAAGTCTATGTTTCTAACAGTTTTCATATTTTTTAGCATACTGATATTTTTTATTTTATTTTCATGTGTTGGGAAGGTGATGTGACAAATTATGTAGCACACATAAACATATTGAAAAATTATATCTTTTATTAGAATACCTTTCAACAATGAAGTATGGAACAGTTTTGCCCATCTTTTTTGGCTTTCTACTGTCAAAAAAAATAGTTTTGATCAAATGTACAATATTGTTAAATCAAATGCAAATAAATAAAATATCTTTATTAATAAAATATCTAATATAGCTATTGATCACAACATAACTGCAGCATGAAGCACACCTCTAAAGTAAAATATATGCTTTAATATTTGTAACACATAGAAACTATTCAGATGAAATTCAACAGACATCTGCATTTTTTTAAAATATAATTTAGCATTTTTAGAGAAAGGGTTAACATTAATTACAATGTTTGCACACTCTAGGATATGTGGACAGTTTAGAACTCTATCATGAACCTCAGAATAAATGTTCTACTGCAGGTAGAGACAGTTTCAGTGCAGTTTTGCACTGAAACGAGCAAAACAAATGACCTGAGCACGTATTTCTCGGTGAAGCAGTCTACACATATACAGTCAAGAGGTATAAACACGCACAAAATAATGTTTTTCCTTCCTTTTTTTTTTTTTCTTTTTTTTTAAATCCTTCAACTTATCCACATCGTTTGTGCACAGAAACTGTCACCATAAAAAAAAAAATCTCATATTTTCTTCTACCTTAGCTAGAGGTCATATGATATTAAGAACAGAGATGCTGGTACTCATTTACTTTCAGTTGGTTATTAGTTTCATTAAATTACTTTTTTTTTTTTTTTTTTTTTTTTTTTGCTTCTAGCTATTTTATAAATCTAGCTATTTTATAAATCTGATTAATACCTTAGCAATTCTCATGGCATTGAAAATGTAAATTCATTGTTTGTAGTCTGTAATAAGCTAAAATAAACAACTGGTGCCAGTTGTTTATTTTAGCTTATTAAGTTGTTCACAACTTTAACAACTTGTGAACAATGACTAACTCCAGTCTCCTGCTTGTCATTCTAAGCAACCAATGCCAATTTAAATTCATAGTCATTATATTTAACTCACTGGAGTATATTGAGAAGTTAGGAAATCAGTCTTAACAACAGTCTTGTATTAGTCATACATATCATTCTTTTTATTAACTTAATTTAATGATTAGGAGTTTCTGTTTACACAGATTCTACCTTTTTTACTTTAGGCATATCTTTAATTTTTCACATGTAGCTTATATGAGTGTTGATCTTGTAAATAATTCCTCTACAGTAATCAAAGTTATATGTTCTGGGAAATATAAACATATATGAAAAGAGATTGTTTTGGGCCTTATTCACAAATAGCATAAATCAACCTTCGCTTTTTCAAGACAGCTATCATAATAGTCTTCCTGAGTTTAAAACAATGGTCGTTCTTGTTCATGTAATTGTAAGCCAGGATGCTCAGGTTAGTTATTGATTTCTGTGAGTAATAGAGTGAGAGGCTGAGACGGATGAACTTTGTTGAATGACTTGCATCAGTGCAACAAGATGTAGTGTCACTGTTCAAGCAAACTCGTTTTTCAGTAACAGTTAAATATAAGTAAAGGTAAAAGTCTTCAAGGTGGTCCCTTACCAACAAATGAAGGAAGATACTAATGCAACTGTTACCAGAGCTGACCAGAAGTCAGAACTTAAAACTCTGTCCCTAATTATCATCTCCTTTTATTGATAGATAATATGTAATCCTTTCCTTGCAACTGTTATCAGCTGTGACTTTAATTTGCCATTCATAATCCTGGTTTCCAGAGGCAGTGATAGGCATATTTCAGTAAAATGGACATACTGTATTCCACATTTGCAAAACATTGCTTCTGTCATACCAGGTCTCTAATTTATGTGGTCTGTACTGATTCCTTCCTCACTAGATGATAATCAGAAGTAGATTACAAAGCATAATGGAAAGTACATGGACTGAGATTGGCTGTGAAGGTGTAGCTGCGGCTCCACCATTCTAACAGCTCAAAAATTGTTTTGTATTGTAGAAAGACTTCCTACTGTCTATGGAAAGACTTCCATACAGTAACTTATAGGAAAGCATAGAACAGAAGAAGCTAAAGGCAAACAAAGGCAAACAAAATTCAAAGAATATTTTTTTCTGGATATCTAACCATCCAGTGCATATAGTATACAATTGTGACTTCAACCTTAATGTGCTGTGCTCACCGTTAAGCTGATTTGGATTGGAGATATATTTCCAGGTAAGATTGTTTGTCTTTCAACAAATTTTCTATAATTTATGTGGATAATTTTGTAAGAATTTTAATTCTGTATAGAACCTGAGATACAAATTTTCCTTGTCACCCTGGCTCCATGTCACTAAAGTTAACCAGAAGTAAACCAGAGGCAGAACGCAGAAATTTAAAGCCTGATTGCCTTTCTCAGAGCAATCCCTTGGGATGATTTTAGTGTGAAGAACTTTTGGAGATAACATTTTTTTAAACCATCTGTTAACTATTTTGAACGGCTAGAAGGAAGTGAAGTACTCAGAATTTAAATGCAATTTCTACACCTTGGATAATAATAATAAAAAAATGCTTCTCTAAAATTTAAGGACTGTTTTTGACCTGATTGGGATTTATTTCAGGTCTGATCATCTTTATTTCAGGTTATTATGATTTCATTCTTGAATAATAATGGTTATCTCAGAGCCCACTGTTTTATAGGCAGTTATATGCAGTTTATATGCAGTTTCTTCTTATGTGCATAGCTTTATTAACTTCAAATTCAATTTAGCAAATATAAGATCTTTTCAAATTCTTCATAAACCCATAATAAGCTCTTTCCTTTACTTCCTTGGATAAATGCTACCCCATTTTTCATTCTTTTCTTTATACCCTTTATATTAAACATTAACTATTAAACAATACTTAACATAGTGAAATAGCAAAGACCTAATTGCAAATACCTACTGCCTTTTTCTTATGTTCTAATTATATATTTATTCTGGGACCTTCCCAGTGACTGATTAGTTTCCTTAGGAACCTCTGAAGGATTTTGAACACCTTTGAGTAGTCACGTACAGTTCAAAGTAGGTAAGGTTTATCTGTTTGATAAATACTTCATTGGCATAAACCAGCTGAAAAATAGATACAGAACAGTCTCTTTATTTTCGATGTGTCCATTTTGAAAATTTGTACATTTATCTTAACTTTTCCAAGATGTCATTAATTAGAATGTTATATGATAGCAATTCTATAATCACAAAAATGTAAGTGGAGAATGATGAGATTTTGAAAGGTTAAATTTGACAAAGCAGATTAATGTATTTAAAAAAAAAAAAAAAAGGAATATGTTGAATTTATTTATATAGTTAGGAAAAGCTTAGAAAATACTTAAAGAAGACTAAGGAAATAAAAAAGAAGGAAATGTAAAGAAAAAAAAATTAAATTTTTTTTTTTAGAGAAATGTGGTGCCTTGATTTTTAGAAAGAAGGAATATTAATTCTAGCTCTTGATTTCTGCTGAAATGTTAATTAGGTCATAGCTGTGATTCAAATTACCCATTTTTGCTTTGTTTTCTTTTAATTTCTTTGGTAGTACATACTACTTTTCTTAGTAGTTTTTGTTTCTTGTGCTTCAGTCATGAGACATTTTTTGTTTACTTGTGCTTTCAGTTAAAGGAAATATATATATTTAATCTGAATGATAAAAAAAACTATAAAACTTTCCTAACTATATATTGGAATACAGTTCAAGGCACAGTGACTTGACAATCAAAAAAATTAGAAAAACTTTCTCAGAAAAATTGTTTCTAGGACCTCAATAATATATTAATGACATTTCTAATGTGACAGAATTGCATGACATTACTTTGAAGTTCCAAAAAAAGTTTTCATCTTACATAAAAATAGTTTAGGGAGATGAACACCATTTTGAACTGCTTCTCCAATTTTTCTTTTATTCTTATTGTAATTTTAATTTTTTTCTTGTGAAACCTGTCGTTTAGATGCTATTTCTATTCTTCCGGTACTTAGTTTTTATTTTAGACACTAATACAAAACAAAACAAAACTATAAAAATTCAACTGGTGGACGAAGTAGTCATTAAGTGATGTTCAAGACTTCTCACTTTGCTTCCAAAGTTAGGCTTAACACAGCTCTGAAGGACCAGGTTTGTTTTTTTATTATTTTCCTCTACATTCCTTTCAGCTTATGGGAGTATTGTGAAGTGTATCTACATTCAACTAGACTCTTCAAATGCATCTGTCACTCCTTAAGAAACTATAATTTCTCATTACATCATCATTTTTTTCTGCAATAAGCTGAGAGCTTCAATGGTGAAGAAATGTAAATTATATCTGATTCTTTTAATATTTCCTCGAACTGCCCACTTATAGTTGATGCTGTAGCTTCCAAGTAAAAGATGAGTCTAAACAATTATATTTTGTAGAATTGCATTTTTTAGAAGATAATTTTAAGGCATGCTGAAAATATTGCTTTCCTTTCTTACCAGTGGTCAGCTTTTACATAAAAGAAGCATTAACTGATTCATATAAATTTAATTAAATTAAAATTTTAGTGGAAGTAATGTCTAGTCTACTGTAATTAAGAAAAATAGCAATTATGTTCTAGCGTTTATGAGGTATTGCACAATTTTATCTTATGCAAGAAGTAACCATGAAAGCATTTACCTGAAATAGTGCAATAATACATAGTATGTGTTTAATTAGACATAAAAAAAACAACTTTATTTGAAAGCCTTCCTCTTTGGCTCATTGAGGAGGATTTTGCATTTTTATTGCTCTGTCTGTAGGCAATAAATGTTTGTGCTTTGTAATTCTCTGGAGATTCCTGTTTTAAATTTTTAAAATACCTTTATTGTGTTTCAATTTATTTTTATGACAATGGTGCACAGACGGTCCTTTAGGAAGTGTTTGGTTCAGAGCATTTGAAAACAAGTGGTGAGTATAGCTAGAATTTTTTATTTTTTAGTCATATGATACTGTCACTTTGAAAGGTTAGTGATGAACTAATTTGGATGCATGTAGCTTTTAATTTTTATTTATTTTATTTATTTATTTATTTATTTATTTATTTATTATTGAGTGATATTGGGGGAAAAGGTTAATTTCTAAATTCTGCCAAGATTGAAATCAATTTGAGTGTCATGTGTAACCTGAAAGAAGATCTGGCTAATCAAACCTCAGTTTGATTAAAATGACCACAAGAATTAGAAATTGAATTGAGCCTGTGAAGAAGGAGATAGACTCCTCATGCATATCCATGAAGCTGAATTTGTGCAAGTGAATGATGGTAAGTAGCTTTTTGATCTTTTATCTCCCACCCAGGCTTTGACTCATACATGTTCTTAGGTGTCAAGCAGGTGTCCTTACTGAGATAAGTAAACAGAGACAACACCTGAATTGAGAATGCTGTATGTACAGAGACAACTAATGCATAAGAAAAAGTGTTTGACTTGTGCAAGGTTAAGATTATTTGGACATATGTGAAGAACATATCTCAGCAGGAGTCAGGATAATATCAGCTATACAGTTTCTCAGATATGAGAACAGATTTTCACCAAGAAAATGTTATTACCAATATAATCCCTATTATTTTCAAAACATCCAGCGAAATTCCTTGTAAGTGAAATATGAAAATATATATCTAATGAACTTGCTGTGTTCTATGCCTATATTATAATACAATATACTTAATATGGGTGGATATTATTATTATTATTTTTAACTTGAGAGTTGATAAACAGCTGGTAGAGAACAAATAGGTTAGTGGTGTATTCTACATTGTCAAGGATGATATCTGATTTAGTAAGAGATCTAATTTTTCCTGTCGTTTTTCTTGCCTTTCAGTCAAGGCCAATAACGTTTTAGGTTTCCTAATTTCCACCCCCAGATTCTTTCTTGCACTAAAAGGCCAGTGATATTTTCAACACTTCACTATATTAATGCAGCATACTCTACACCTGCAAGTCTTTCAGGGGGAGGAGATTAATTTTCTTTTGCATGCCAGACAAGAAAGCCGACAATACTGTACAAACAAGTATGGAGACAACAACTTGGAGAACAAGTCCTACGAGGAGCTACGATGGAGCTGGGCTTTTTCAGCCTGGAGAAAAGGAGGCTCAGGGGCGACCTTATCGCTCTCTACAGGTACCTCAAAGGAGGCTGTAGCGAGGTGGGGGTTGGTTTGTTCTCCCACGTGCCTGGTGACAGGACGAGGGGGAATGGGCTTAAGTTGCACCAGGGGAGTTTTAGGTTAGATGTTAGGAAGAACTTCTTTACTGAAAGGGTTGTGAGGCATTGGAACAGGCTGCCCAGGGAAGTGGTGGAGTCACCATCCCTGGAAGTCTTCAAAAGACGTTTAGATGTAGAACTTAGGGAAATGGTTTAGTGGGGACTGCTAGCGTTAGGTCAGAGGTTGGACTCGATGATCTTGAGGTCTCTTTCAAATTCTGTGATTCTGTGATTCTGTGAAACAATTCCTTTGGTTCACTTCTACATTGTTCTATCTGCTCTGTCACTTTGTCTTCATCTTTCTAAAATTTTAGAGCCCATTGTATTCCTGCTTTGGATGATGCACACATATTTTTGTAGCAATATAATGGCAATCCTGCTGACTATGCCAATTTGTCACATTAAAGGGGACTTAACCAGAGTCAAACACTTGTCTGTTTTAGAGCCCTGTTAAGGGCTTTCACTGAGACAGTTTCACAATGTTGAAAATATTTAATAAGGCAATAGATAGAATACATTTGGAATTGCTGTTTATAAATATACTTACTGCAACAGCACTAATAGCAGTAGTAAAATGCTGCCCTGAGTATTCCTCATCAAACAGTGAAGATGCAGAGCTTACCAAGAAGGCATCCCTGTCTTGGTGGAAGAGAAGGAGCAGACTGTCAGCTGCCTTTTCTGGGTCTCCAATTTCTTCCCCTTCCCCCCTGCCCCTCGATCTTTTTTCCTCTCTCTCTTTTTTTTTTTTTTTCTTTTTTTTTCCCTCCAGTACTATCTTCTTTTTCTTTTTCTTTTTCTTTTTCTTTTTCTTTTTCTTTTTCTTTTTCTTTTTCTTTTTCTTTTTCTGTTTCTGTTTCTGTTTCTGTTTCTGTTTCTGTTTAGAATAACTCCTAACACTCTTTTATATTCTAACTTTACGTATCCCCTCCCTGAGGTGATGTTCAGTATGATTTGGGTCAAGAATTGGGTATTATAGTCATATAAGTTTAGCATTATGTTCATTATCATATTCAGGAGTGTTAACTTTAATATTCATTTTACACATAATGAAGCAAAGGGTTTCACTCAGGCACTGTGGCCCTCAAGACTCTGTTCCACCAGCAAAACAGGGACTTCCCACCAACACAAGGCTCTCTCCTTCAGCAGCCTCTCATACCAACCTTGCAGATCTCCATCCACAAAGTCTGTGTAAGAAATAAACAAGAACAAGATTCTCAACTCCACTTTGCCCAAGGCTGGTGCTTATCATTGATACTTACAAGTCTGACTATTCTCCACAATCATGTTGTGATCACTATATAGACACTGTAAAGTGTTTAATTTATTCTTCTTGGTAATTAAACCAAAATTGTTTTTTTGGGAGTTGATAATCCAAAGCCTAGGAACTAGATAGGTGAACAGAACACAATGGCAAACTGCTTGAATGAAAAACATGCATCCTAGCATCAAAGCCAGGTCCTTCCTCCCAAATTTCATAGTGCAATTCATCTCAAATGAAACCTTTTCTGTTTTCAACTATATTCAGTGAATTTCAAGTGTGGATATTAATGTGAGAATTATTTCATAGAATCATTGAATTTTTGGGGTTGGAAGGGAACTTAAATATCACCTAGTTCTAACCCCACTGCCATGGGCAGGGACACCTTCCACTAGACCACTGTCGCGTTAAGGGGTGTAGCTGATTAACCGTTACGGGCCCGGTCAGATTCAGGGTACTGAACCAGTCGGACATTCACCAAAAACACATTAACGGCCTGGGGGTCCGTTCAGACATTCACCATCAACGCATTAACGGCCTGGGGGTCCGTTCAGACATTCACCAAAAACGCATTAACCATCTGGGGGTCCGTTCGGACATTCACCAAAAATGCATTAACCGCCTGGGAGTCTGGTTAGATTCAGAACACTGAACTATCACGGATAACCACCCTCACCCTCGTTGCACTCAATGAGAGTTATCACAATGCAATCAAGTATGGTTTATTACAGCAACAGATAATCAGGTTCTTTTGGATTGCCGGCGATAGTGACTGTCTGCAAAAGCAAGCTAGTATGCATAAAATACACAGGTGTTATAGGTGTTGTAGGTGTTACAGATGTTACAGGTGTTATAGATGTTTATAGATGTTACAGGTGTTACAGATGTTATAGATGTTATAGATGTTACAGGTGTTACAGGTGTTACAGGTGTTACAGGTGCGCAGCCTAGAAATAAATGCGTTAAAAAGGATCAGAGACTCTATAGAGATTTATAAGCAAGTATTTAGATCTCACCCAAAGGCGTCCCAATGGGGGGGGAAGAGAGGCTCAGCCCGTCGACTGATCCCAGGAGTCAGGAGGTCCTAAGGATGTTGTCCTTGGGATGGTATCTCCCCTGACGATGGTATCTTCCCCAACATCCCCTTTCTCTTGGGCCAATTTATATTATTTCCTATCTTTTAGGTGGAGCTTGAGTGGCTCTAGTCAAGCATATCTTAGTTATGATTGGTGTAAAGTTTTCCCGTCTCCGTTTAAAGCAATAGGCTCCGAGAAATTCAGAGCGCATGCTCAGTGAGGGGTGGTCGCACCTTGGAGGCGGGTAGCTTTTGGGATGGAGGTGTGTTTTGGTATTATAATGATATTATAATGAGCAAAAAGTACACTAAGGTACAGCATTTGTCAAAACATGACAGGTCTTTGGCTTAGGGTGGCAAAAAGTGCAGCTTTGTGCACAAGAACAATCGAGGCCCCATCTGATTACAGAGCCTAGCCGTGGTGTCTCCACTCCACTCTACGCTCCGTGCTGTTCCTTAGAGCTAGCACACCAAGTTTCCCCAGCGCGATAGCATCTAAGGTTGGGAGCCTAGGGAACGCTCAGATAATGCAGTTATGCCCTACCCTGAAAGCCTCTTCAATGCTGTACCTTTTCCTAAAAATGTGAATGTTAGTTTTATTTTCCTAGTTACTTCAGGCATTTACACCACAACCACATTGGTCAAAGCCCCATCCAACCTGGCCTTGAACACCTCCAGGGGTGGGACATCCACAACTTGTTCCAGTGTCTCATCACCCTCATAGTAAATAATTTCTTCCTTACATCTAATCTCAGTCTACCCTCTTTTAGTTTAAAACCATTCCCTCTTGTCCTATTGCTGCATTCTAAGAGGGACAAAGAGTCCCTCCACTCTCTTCCCATTTCTCTCCCCCATCCCAGAGAGGGAGGGGGGAGGATGAATGAACAACTGTGTGGTGTTTAGCTGCCAGCCAGGTTAAACCACAACAGCTGGTCGCTAGTGGAATTCTCCTAGGACTCCACTCCAGCTTTCCTGTAGGCCACCATTAGGTAAAGTCACTATAAGGATTTCTGAAATCTTCTTAATATGTATGGACTTGGAAGAAGGAGTATGCAAAAAAACTTAGTCTTCGGTAGCAGGAAGAAAGGTATATAAGCAATATATCATATCAGTTTGTAAACGATTAATTAATTTAGGATATGTTCTGTATCATCTTCATAATCATCCTTTTTCCATCATCTTTGAATGACTAACAATGATGTATTCTTTCAGCTACTGTTTTGCCTGTCTTTTCATTGTTTCACAAGTCAGTGTCGATACCTGATCTGATCTGTCAGCCTTTGAAAAACACTCATACTTTTATATGAAATATCACTAGTCAAATCAAATAAGAAGCTACTATTCAGTGACTATTGCCTGTATTTTGGAATTTGATATACCATATGATGCCTGGATAGGCAGACAGACATACGCAGATTAACAAGAGATCATTCAGAAGCTTTTTTTGAGGGAACTACTTACTTTGCCATACATCAGAAACTATTTCTTTTTGTTAGTGAGACATAATATTAAAACCAGGAAGGTTTTCTTTTCTGTGATTAGCCTTTTTCACTTTTAAGATCAAAGGAGGAATGAGAGTATGCAGGGAATGCTACCTATTAGTTATAAACAGTCTATGATAGAGTCTTATTATGTGAATTAAAAGTACCTTCTGAGACGGTATAAACGTGATGCCCATCTACAAGGTAGACCTGGGAAACTATAGACCTGTTAGTTTGACTTCAGTGCCAGGGAAGTTCATGGAGCGGATTATCTTGAGCGTCATCATGTGGCACTAGTAGGGCAACCAGGTGATCAGGCCCAGTCAGCATGGATTTATGAAAGGCAGGTCCTGCTTGACAAACCTGATCTCCCTCCATGACAAAGTGACACGCTCAATGTAAGAGGGAAAGGCTGTGGATGTCTACCTTGATTTCAGTAAGGCTTTTGACACCATTTCCCACACCATTCTTCTGAAGAAACTGGCTACGCATGGCTTGAACTGGTGTATGCTTCGTTGGGTTAAAAACTGGCTGAATAGCTGGGCCCAAAGAGTCGTGGTGAAGGGAGTTAAATACAGTTGGAGGCTGGTGTCCTGGTTTCAGTTAGGACAGAGTTAATTTTCTTCCTGGTAGCTGGTAGGGTGCTATGTTTTGGCTTAGGATGAGAAGAGTGCTGATAACATGCTGATGTTTTAATTGTTGCAGAGCAGTGCTTACACCAAGCCAAGGACGTCTCAGCTTCTCACTCTGTCCTGCTAACCGGCAGGCTGGGGGTGCAGCAAGAGCTTGGAGGGGACAGAACAGCTGACCCAAACTGGACAAAAGTGTATTCCATACCATCTGATGCCATGCTAAACAATGTATAGGGGTGGCAAGCCAGGGCGGGACTGCTCGGGGTTAGGCTGGGCATCAGTGAGCAATTGCATTGTGCATCACTTGTTTCATACACATGATTAGTAGTAGTACTATTATAATCATTATTGTTATTATTATTTTTTATTATTATTTTTCTGTCTTAATAAACTGTCTTTATCTCAACTCACAGGCTTCACTTTCCTGTTTCTTTCCCCCATCCCAGAGAGGGAGGGGGGAGGGTGAGTGAACGGCTGTGTGGTGTTTAGCTGCCGGCTGGGTTAAACCACAACAGCTGGTCACTAGTGGAGTCCTCCAGGGCTCAGTACTAGGGCCAGTTCTCTTTAATATCCTTATTGATGATCTGGATGAGGAGATCGAGTGCACCCTCAGTAAGTTTGCAGACAACACCAAGTTAGTGGTGTAACACCAAGTTAGTAGTGCATGTGTCGATCTGCTTGAGGGTAGAAAGGTTCTGCAGGAGGATCTGGATAGGCTGGACCAATGGGATGAGGCCAACTGTATGAAGTTCAACAAGGCCAAATGCTGGGTCCTGCACCTGTGGCACAACAACCCCATGTAGTACTACAGGCTGGGAGATGAGTGGTTAGAAAGCTGCCTGGCAGAGAAGGACCTGGGAGTATTGGTTGATAGCTGGCTGAATATGAGCCAGCACTGTGCTCAGGTGGCCAAGAAGGCCAACAGCATCCTGGCTTGCATAAGAAGCACTGTGGCCAGCGGGGCTAGGGAAGTGATTGTCCCCCTGTGGGCTCTGGTGAGGCTACACCTCGAGTACAGTGTTCAGTTTTGAACCCCTCACTACAAGAAGGACATCGAGGTGCTCAAGTGAGTCCAGAGAAAGGCAACAAAGCTGGTGAGGGGTCTGGAGAACAAGTCTTATGAGGAGCAGCTGAGGGAGCTGGGCTTGTTCAGCCTGAAGAAGAGGAGGCTCAGGGGTGACCTATAGGTACCTCAAAGGAGGCTGTAGCGAGGTGAGGGTTGGTCTATTCTCCCACGTGCCTGGTGACAGGACAAGGGGGAATAGGCTAAAGATGCACCCGGGGAGGTTTAGGTTGGATATTAGGAAAAATTTCTTTACCAAAAGGGTTGTTAGGCACTGAAATGGGCTGCCCAGGGAAGTGGTGGAGTCACCATCGCTGGAGGTCTTTAAAAGATGTGTAGATGTAGAGCTTAGGGATATGGTTTAGCGGAGGACTTAGTGTTAGGTCAGAGGTTGGACTCGGTGATCTTGGAGGTCTCTTCCAACCTAGACAATTCTGTGATTCTGTGAGTCATCACTTGTAGGAGGGCAAGTTCATTGCTGCAGCAACAGACTCATCTGAACATTTTCCCATCAAGACAATAGACACATTGAAATGTTAAGGCTTGCTTTGCTGCACTTGTATGTTTTTCATTCAAGTTTTGGGAAAACAGTTGTGGTATTTGAGACAATGGTGTTGTTTCCATAGGACTGAACTTTAGGAAGTATAGTGAAATTGCAATCTATTCCTTTAATTTGGGACACTGCTGCAAATATTTAGATAAATAAATGCTCCTACAAGGGAAATTTGAAATGTAATGTAAGTGTTATTAAGCTTAAATGAGAACAGAGAATACTTGGACCAAAACAGAATCTTGAATGTCAAAGCTAAAAACTACTTGATTAATATGCTTTGGACTTTACAGAATAATAATAAATAAATGAATAAATAAAATTTTCATGCTAGAATTCAGTTATTAGAGAACCAAGCTTTCACACTTCTGCAACATATTTCCCGTCTTAAGTAGGAAAACTACAAAGGACAGCATACTTGTTACAGAATCACAGAATCACAGAATTTCTAGGTTGGAAGAGACCTCAAGATCATCGAGTCCAACCTCTGACCTAACGCTAGCAGTCCCCACTAAACCATATCCCTAAGCTCTACATCTAAACATCTTTTGAAGACTTCCAGGGATGGTGACTCCACCACTTCCCTGGGCAGCCTGTTCCAATGCCTCACAACCCTTTCAGTAAAGAAGTTCTTCCTAACATCTAACCTAAAACTCCCCTGGCTCAACTTAAGCCCATTCCCCCTCGTCCTGTCACCAGGCACGTGGGAGAACAGACCAACCCCCACCTTGCTACAGCCTCCCTTGAGGTACCTATAGAGAGCGATAAGGTCGCCCCTGAGCCTCCTCCAGGCTGAACAAACCCAGCTCCCTCAGCCGCTCCTCGTAGGACTTGTTCTCCAGGTATGTTAAATAAATGTTAGTAAAACATTTGTTTCTCTGCAAAGAAATGATGGCTAACTCTAACCTCCTGAGTTTTCATAAGGAAGATAAAATAAAGATTTATTACAGGACCCAGTCTTAGGCTCCTGACATTGTTGGCTTCACAGCACTTGGGTTTCTAAATGGCCCCAGGAGCCTTCATTGAAGAAAAGCACATTTTTATTATCGTATAGTATGATTAAACTATTTTACTTTGTTTTGTTAATAGCCATGAGACACCTATTCTCCTCCTATTCTGCAGCTACTCATTTAATTTAGCCATTTTTCCATATCAAATGCAGAAAATACCGTATTTGTAAAGATGCACAGGCTGACATTTTCTGTACCATAAGTTCATGTCAGGTTTCAAAACAAAACTACAACACCAAGGACAGCACAAAAGGAACAATTCCAACGTATATTGTAACTACATATGATAAAATGTATAGGACATGTGCCTGTACTTTTCCAGTAGAATGTGTCTGTCCAATAGTTTAGTAGAATTCTCAGAATTTCAAATTATAGAAATTAAGAAAATTAAGAAAGCAGAAATAATGGAACTATTCCTTCCTCAGACTTTCTTTTTCTTTTGAATATATTGAGATCTATGACTTTTTTATTTATTATTATTATTATTATTTATTTTTTTTTTTTGAGCATCCATTGTTAGGCTTTTTTATGGTGCTGGCCACTTCATCCTGATGTTTGTTTAAGTTTCTTAAACAGATGTACTTAGTTCTTAATACAAATGATCACAATGTGATCTCTTGTCTTATTGTTCTTTTATAATGCTATGGCTATTGTAACACCATGTTCTTTCAACAAATACATTGAAACTGTTGGGTTTAATTGTAGGTATTAGACTCTAACATCATCAGAGACATCATAATGTTGGCTTTTACATTGCTTGTACAGCTCTCTGGCACTTGACCTACAGAATTAAGCAGTATCCGTTGAAAGAGATAACTTTTCCTTGAAGAAATAACCAGTGGTTTTCTGACTGTCTGCAAGATAATAAAAGAATGATGTGGCCAAGAATTATGAAGTTTATTTATTATTTCTGATGTTAGATTAAGCATTTACAGGACAGCTATTGCACAATAGGCACAGACAGCATGCATAATTAGAAATGCCATAGCTGAGTATGTATGAACTCTGTTTCACACCTGGTAATCAAAGTCTGGGTTTTGGTCTGTGCTTTAGTTGGGAAACAAACAAAACAAAACAAAAAAAAGTGCAGGCAGCTTCCTATATGACAGGAGCATCAGAGCATAAAATCGTCATTCCATTTATATATTTATTTATTTATTTATTCATTCAAGGTAGGGCTTCAGCTCTTTCTTAGTCAATTCTAGATAAAAATGCCCCCCAGTGCTTTTGGAACAGTGTTCCACTGTTTTTTGTTTGTTTGTTTGTTTGTTTTAAATCCCTTCTCACCCTGCTTCCCAGGACTCCGGGAAGGACTCCCAGGGGGTCCGTCTAATGAACTGCTGAATTGCTGTAGTTCAGTAATTTTTTTCTCAAGAACCTCCTTGAGCTGGGGCATTTGTGAATTTTTCATATTCCACTGTGCATGTGCATCTTCTTTCCCTGACACACTTCTACTGAAGAACTGCATTAACTGCTGGAATTCACAGCTTTCACAGACTTAGAAAGAGTTTGAAACTCAGAAATTAATTGCAAATATATAGAGCTCCTCTAATCTTTGTGATAACCAGAAACATTAAAAAAATAAAAATAAATTAAATTAAATTAAATGAGAAAACCAGAAATGTTTTGAGTAATCTAGGACACTAGAAGAGAGGTTTAAACTGTCATAAATAAAATTCATGTTTCAGAATGCAAATACTCTGAAAATGTATCTAAGTAAAGAACTAAACCACATAAACTTGGAACTTGGATCAGTCAAGTAATAAGTGCTTCTGACACTAAATGTTAAACAATAATCTCAGCATTATTTCATTATGATGCTTTTCGCTTTCTTTGCTGAAAGGGAGAAGGGAAGCATATCCCTTCCTGGCCTTAGTTATCAGATCTATCTACATTTGTACTTTGTGGTCAGTAAAAAATTGGTAATTAAATAGTAATTTCTAAATGTATTAGTATAGAAAGGATGTGAATACATTATTGAAAAAAACTCTCAAACACAGCAAAAATTTCCACCAAACTCATTTAGTATAATGATTAAGAATTATTTTTTTTCTTTGTCCCTTAACATTCTCACATTCATCTATCTGCAAACTCAGTATGCAACTGGCAGGCAGTATTGTAACAGCTCAATATCTGAATGATTGCACTAGTGCAGAAATATATTTGAAACAAATCAAAGCATCATTAAATTGGCATGTTCCCATTTGAGCCATGAAAAGAGTTTATTATACATAAAGTAAGAGTTGTTACCATAGTTATCATAAAATGTATACAACTTCTAATTCTAAGTAGTGCTGTGGTGGAAGCTGTTGAACCATAGAACAGCTTGATTTTGCTGTCAAGAGCACTAAAGTCTAAAAGATAATCCGCTATTTGGTGTAATACAGTAAATGGTCATTACTGCTGTGCAGATTCATTCATCAGTATTTATTCTGTTCCAGTATATTTTCAGATACGGATATGATAAAGGGAAAACATGATAAGAATTTTCTTATGTGGGTGTTAGAGTTATGTGCAAGGTTTCAGTAATATACAGTCTTTTAGTAATATAGACTTCAAAATCTGCAGTAGAGAGTAGAAATTCCTATTCCAGGTTTCTCTTTAAGAAAAAAAGTTTTATGTGTCTTGTCTCAGAGGCACAGTGCTCTGCCAAATTATAACATCCATCAGAAAACTAATTGTCGTTAGAGCAAACCTACTGTTGTTCCCCTTTTAAGTATGAACAGTGTATGTGAACAGAATGCACAGTTGCACTGAATTGTATTACACTGTTATATGTACTTGTAAAATAATATTCTCCAAAGAGAATTTCATTTATTCACTTCAGTCTAGATTTTAATTATATTCTGATATATCAGAAAACACTATATGTTTTTGAAGCCCATTAGCGATCTTACTTACCCAGATTTTGGAAATGGAGTGCCTTGTCTTCATGCATTCGCCTTGCATTTGATCAGGGACTGGATCCCACCGGCTCAGATTAATGACCTGCCTTTCCTTGTTAGATATGCTGTGGCTCCTTACAGACAGAAAATGACCAGCACTCCCTTCTGCCATATGAACATAAAATCATATATATTTTTGTCTATTTTTAGTGTGTTTTGTTTCTTTGTTTGTTTGGGTTAAAAGTTCTTCACTCAATTCTTGACAAAGGTTCACTTCATAAGTGTAGAGCTTCTAATTAGTTTAAACTAATAATTTTGTGAGGTCTAATATTGACGTTTCTGCTAAGGCAAGCAGACAGCATCCTTTCTCCTAAATGTGATTTATCTGAGAAGAAAGAACAGTTAAAATGTTTTGTTGTTGTTGTTTGTTTGTTTGTTTTTGGTTTTGTTTGGGGGGGACAGGGACAATAACTGTAATTATTAAATAGAAGGACTACAGATGTCTTGTGGGATCTACTGAAGGTCATTTCTGTCAAGACCAAATTATTTGACTGTCTTTCATTTTCAGACTCTAAGACTGCCTATTTTGAACAGAAGTGAGCTGAGTTACAAGTGTCTTATGATCACAACTATTCTTTATGCCTTTTCTTTTTCATAAGCATTTCAGTTTCAGAGACAATTCTCTAAAATTTCCTGAAAGTGATGAGATTACACCATGTTCCTTATCTGTAATGAAATGGTCACACCTGGGGAAATTTTCCCATGCCATTTCAATAAGCTTATTATCTAAGAATAACCACTGCTTAGTTTTCACCTGATGTGATCAAAGGTCCCAGTGAAGGAAGGCTGGAGTTTTTGGAACGTATGTCTTCATTGCCAGCCCTCACATCAGAGGCATCTGGATTTGCTTTGCAGATAACTTTGGATGTGAGTGTCTTTTATGCTGTATGTTAGCTTTGAGCCCAATCCATATTTGTTTCAAAAGTCATCTTCTATTCATAACACATGGATCAGTAGAAACATTCAAGCATAAACTTTAACGACCTTTAGGTTACACATAGGAAGGAAATTTGAGACCTTTCTCTCTTGTAACATGTGAACCAACTCTACCATGTGTTGTGGTAGATGGACAGATGGACAGAAAACTGGGCTGGGTTATGCCTCTTATACAGACACCAGCATTGCCTTTTAGAAAGGCATATGAGGTCAGCAGGACACGTTGAGCCAAGCCAGCCCTCGAGTATATAAGGAAACTTGCCACTGACCTTTGGGTCCCTGAGATCCTGATTACATGAATGCATGGAGCAAGGTTGGGAAAAGCATGAAGCCATGTTCTCATCTTGGTTCTTCTAAAGGGTTGTATGTACGTAGAAAAGGTGTTAAAGATCAGGAAGCCAGACCTCTAGAAAAGTCCGATCAGAAAAATGAGCTGCTAGTCTAGCTTTGAGAGAGAATATGTCTCTTGTAGTACATCTGGGGTTTATGTGACAATTTTAAGTACTGTGGGACTTTGCTCCAGAGTGCTTAGTAATTTTACTATTACTTTTGTACTATAGTTTAGCAAGTATTAAAAATCTTAGGACTTGACTTCTATGTATAGAGAACAGACTAGTGTATGCTTTTTACTTTCCACACACAGATTTCATCAAACTAGTTAATATTTTGAATTTCTGCAAAGTAAAAATGTTGGCAGTCAAATTCAGAGGTGAAAAAATAAATATCTGTATACATCACTTCTGGGATAATATATCTTGACCAGTACTTCCTGTTCTTATGCAAAACCTTTACAAAGTAATTTTGCATACTGTGAGTTGGGATGTAGACATGTTATTTTGCTAATATAAATCAGAGTTTAAATTTATAAGTGTAAGAAACCACCTATTTTGCCTAGATGTTTCAGGTAGAGTTTGTACACTTTTCACATAACTGAGAATGATATCAAATATGGATCAAACTGCAATAATTGCAAGAAAATTAAATACTAACTGAAGATGTGCTATGGACAGAAAAGAATAAAAAAAGACAAAAAAAAAATCAAAGTATTTATGACCCACGCTGAGGGCTTGGTATAAAGTGTTTTAAGGTTTTGCTGTTTCTTAAGCTTTATCATCTAGTCTTGTAAGAATAGTGGTTTACTGAACTGTGTTACACCTTGGCTCAGTTTCTATCTTTTTCTCATTCTGCTTCCTGCTGCTTTCTAGAGGCAAACAAGCTGGATGCTTGCCTTAGGCCAAAAGGATGTATAGATGGTAATGGGACTCTACAGAAGGAAAATGACTACTGGGGTAGTCAATTGCATTAGCTTTAGCTGTAAGGTATGCGCTGCTGAAAGTTTCTCTAAAGTTTAATTTTCACTTTCCTCTGTTATAATGCCAACTGAAACTACTTGCAGTGAGGAATTAAGAAGGGAAAGTCTTTTTGTAACTTTCTGTGGTGTAGTGCAGTTGGGAAAATGAATCTATTGGAGAAAGGCTGTGAAGTTTTGCCATAATCATGAATTAATAAATGGAAAACAAACTGAGCTTGAATTTATTCTTCCTATCCCTTGTACAGTGAGTATAATATTCCCATCTTGATGCTGCTGCATGTACCTTTGATAGTTCTTCTGTCAAATGAGAGGTAAAAGATTTTATTTCATCCTCTATCTCTGAGAACTAAATTAACTGTATAATGACAACAGGTTTTTTGGTTCTTAATGTAAATGTTAGCTTATTCCAGTGTCACTAGATTTCTAATTTTTTTTTTTTTTTTTTTTTTGGGGGGGGGGGGATTAAAATCTTAAAAAATAAGTGTTATTTATTTATTTATTATTATTTTAAATTTATTTATTTATATATTTTTGGTCCAGCAGGTGCTCACCTTTTCTACCATACTACCACACATATGTAGTTGAACATCTTGAAGACCTAGTTTAGAAGACTGCTTATTTGAATTCAAATCCTACTGATCCTACTGCATCAGTTGCTCTAACAGGAGATATGCTTCCATTATTACTGTATGTTCATTACAACCTTATGGAAAGATAGCTACAGTGTCACTGTTGCGTATATGTAGTTAATTTAAAATGAGCTTTATCGTGCAAGCAAGAGTATGCAAACAGAATTTAAACTTGAATGCCTACATTCCCTAGTACATTTTCCACTGAACTTCCCTGACACCAGATCTCTTAAATATAATATAAATATAAATATAAATAAATATTTATTTATATAAATATAAAAAACCTCTGTGCTACATTTGCTGCACCTAAATTGATAAAA
The DNA here is from genome assembly GCF_965140915.1 of Aythya marila. NCBI lineage: Eukaryota > Metazoa > Chordata > Aves > Anseriformes > Anatidae > Aythya > Aythya marila. Next base: position 109,491,466 of record NC_139043.1, read on the forward strand.
ACCTGTCCTTCTTTCCTCCTTTGTTTAATTTCTTACCTTTTGTCACCAGTTGATTACTACACTGGTCTACTTCATAATGTTATGAATGCAGGTTTTTATCACCTAATTAACAAAGCTATTGATGAACAAGCACAAATACCCGATCATTAATTTGTATTCACAAAATATTGCCAAAAAATATTACCAAATTACATATTATTCATAAAATAATACATTGTTATTCTGGACCAAAGTATGTGTTTGTGAATGGTTATGGAAAATCAGAGGTGTAATTTTCTCTTTTGTCTTTTTTTGTCTCAAGAAAATCAATGATAGTGGTGAACAAGATGAAAATTCAGTATTCTGTGTGTAAGTATATACTTTTGCATCTTAAAATACATTGCTGTTAGATGAAGTAAATCTAGCAAGATATATCAACACTTCACTGTACCTCCTTGGATTTAAACAAGTTCACCAGTTTAAGCGTGCAAAGTACTTTACTAGATACAGTTGATCTCTGGAACTGGGGATTTTGTCAGAATTATATTGAAATGAAAGATCATAGAGGTAAGGCAAGAAAACCTTGGTTCTGTCTTTTTCTTAAAACAAAACAAAACAAAAACAACGACAAAAAATAAAATCAAACAACAACAAAACTTTTAAAAAGTATATCAGATTTATTCACATTGAAGTACAGGATTAAAGGCCCAGCTCACATATGTTTTCCTTACTGGCAACACATATTAAGAACAGATTAATTCAGGCATAACACCTGAATTTTATTTCTTGTTATATTTATAATATGCTTATATCTGTTCTTCCTTCTGTATCAGCCTGTCCTTCCCTGTTGGTTCAGAAGCCTGAGAATTTTCTTAGCAATAGAATAAGTCCCCAAAGGGTTGTAATTATTAATCCAGAGAAGAATAAGAAAAGATTTTAGAGACGTTACTGTGCAAGATAAGAAGGAGGTTTCTTCTATAACATTCTACTTGGAGCAGAATGCTATAGAAGCATATAGAAGCTTGGAGCTTCCATTTCTTTTTGCCTTTTCCAGTGCAAAGCGGGTTGACTGAAGTGAAGAAATCACTTTGACATGAAGGTTCAAAAGCTGGAAAATAATACTTTTTTTTTTTTTTTTTTTTTTTTTTTTTTACTCCAGAACACAATTTTAAGTTGAAAAAATCAAAACTTCTTCAAAGTTGAGGTTAACTGTCAGCCACTCAGGATACAAGACATAAAAAATGGCATAAAATATTGGGAGCTTTCTTATTCCTAATAAAAAGGACCTTTTAACAGACCAGCTAATTCAGTAATAGGAAAGTAAATTTTTCTAATATCTATGTAATATCTGTTCCAAAGAGAAAGAAAAATTCAACCCCAAGTGCCAAAACATATATTTCTTAATTACTATTCTTAGAGACAACAATAATTCCCAATGAATTTACCCTTTACCCAGTTTAATTTTTTGTTCCCTATATATAATCTAAGGTATAATTTCCTGAAAATTATCTATATTACTGAAAATTATCTTCCACTGTGTTACTTAATTTATCATGAAATCAATAAACATGAGTTTCTGTCTCAGGATATGTATCTCCTATTCTGAAGATATCTTACATGGTTGGATACTTATGGGATATTTCCCATAAGTGCTTTTATTAATATTACCGAATCATTTATTCTAGGAAATAAATTAGCAATAATTTTTACATATAGGAAAGTTAGGCTCTTCATAATGTGAGATATTTTAAGCTGTATGTGTATGGAATAGAATAAAATGGTCCAAAGGAACTTCTGAGAATGCAAACGTACTGTAAGAAAGCCAAATCAGATTTGCTACAATTAGAGAGCCCTCAGCCAGGGCCAGGATAACATTATCAATGTTGCTGAAAAATCCATCCATCCTTCTCAGACATTCGTAGCAGAGTTCATTGGAGCTCTTTAGATATATTTATGAGACTATAAGCAGTTTCAAGTTTCTTGAGCTAACATTACTATCCATTAGGTAGTTTCCCATCACTGATCTCTTGAATCATGAACAGTGAAATTTAAGTGCACTGAAAACTGCCCCTTAAAAGCTTTATGTGAACTATTACACAAGTAATAATAGGAGTTATTTATTTGGCAATTGCTAAGAGTTCTTTGAAGTGAATTGTCTTCTGAAACCTGCCCTCTATCCCGCAGTGGAAATTTGTGATCTCACATGTGAGAGAAATGTGGGTATTGTATTCTTTTCTCATGCAATTTATGAGGAATTTCAGGAAAAATATATGTTCAATGGGTACTGCTAGCCAAAAAGGTTTTAACTGTGATCATTCAATGGTGGAAGGTTTATGCTGATAATATATTGCAAAAAATACTAAAAGGGTTAGACATCTAAGATTTTGACATCTTCAAATGAAAGAAGTGAAATATGCCAAAAGAATTCAAAGTCCTCACGCTGCTCAAGTGGCTTTGATGGGTTATTGGAAATCTTTCTCTTGTACCAGAGAGAAGCTATTACAATTCTGTTTAACTTTCTTTTCTTTTCTTTTTTCTCCCTCTACCCCCTTTTTTTTTTTTTTTTTTTCCTTTCTTTTATTTTTTCCTCAGCTCATAAGATGCAGAGATTTGAGTTAAATCCAGTAATTCACTAAATGACCTTGTATTAGCCTGTCTAAACTGATCATAATGTTCAACTGATTATTCAATAGGTAGATTGGTTACGATCACCTTGTTCCATCTATGAAAGGTTTAATTTAGGACACAAGATCAGAAAAGAAATGAGAGTTCCATTAAGTAGCCATGTGTCATAGTTTTGGCTGGGGCTGAGGCAGTGTTAATTTTCTTCACTGAGGCTAAAACAACACTGTGTTTTGGATTTTTGGTGATAACACACCTATGTGTTAGTTGTTGCAGAGCAGTGCATACACAGAGCCAAGGACTTTTCAGCTTCTTGTGCTGTCCTGCCAGTGCACAGGCTGGGGGTACACAAGGAGCTGGGAGGAAACACAGCCAGGACAGCTGACACAAGCCCAGAAACTAGCAGTCTGTATTGTTAAAACCAGAGAACAGAGAAGTGGAATGGTTTTTCAGTGGTAGCATAGCATAAAAGAAGCAAAATAAGGTGGAAAATGCATTTCCTCTTTATTTTAGTGAATTTTAGTTGTCTATTATAGCCACTAGATCACTATAAATCATTGTAGCTAATAAGAGATTCAAGGAATAATACTGGTTTCTCAGTAAACTCGGAGTTCACTGCAGCTGCACAACAAACCAATCAAAGTAAACATAATAATATATTGTTTTGAAAGCATATAACCAGATAGCATTTGATTCAGGAAAGTCACTAATCGATTATTTTTATGAGTAAGCATTTTAGTACTATTCTCTCTTTGAATGGCAACATCAAATTATTTGTACTGTTAAGAAGATTCCATGCTCAATAGAAATGTACTATGAAACATGCCTTTAGTTTAATACAGAAGATCAGGTACATATCATAAAACAAGCTTCTTAATCAGTATGGAAGACTAGAATGTATGCCAAGAAATATTCATTGACAATTTTATTAAAATGGACTACTGCAAATCAGCTATTTTTTATATATATTATTTATAGTGGAAGATGTTTATGTTCCCTCATTGTGAAATAGTGGCTTGGTGAGATCTGTTGAAAATAACTACCAAACACACATTATTTACAATAGAATTGGAAACTATGTTGACAATTTAGCACAGCAAAAGCTTAATTTACAAAAGAGATTTGATATATTCTTTCTCAAAGTTTAGCATACACTGGAAGAATTCAACGCCTACTTTATACATGGATTCTATATTGTGTTGTTTTCTTTTCTTAGCTTAGCATGCTTATGTCAATAGTTTCTAGCCTAATTGACTGGTCTTCAAGCCTCATTAGAACAGTTGAGAAACTTTTGAAATGTTATTTAAGATAAACTTCTTATCCATGAAGAAAATACAGAAGAGGGTATTATTAGAATATTAAATACTTAATAAGAATATCCCAAACCAGTAATCTGGTAGCTATTCAGGTGTGGTGGTTTTACTGGGCTGGGCAGCTAAATACCACAGTCGCTCTGCACTCCCCCTCCTTAGATGAGGAGGGGAAGAAGTAAAGCAAAGAACAACTCACGGGTTGAGATAAGGATAATTTAATTAAAGGGAAATAATAATAATAAAAATAATTAAAGAAAGATTATTATGAACTAAACAATTTAACTAAAGGAAAAGAAAAAAAAAAAAAGGAAAGGGGAAAAAGGAGGGGGAAAGGAAAAAAAGGGAGGAAAACAAACAAATCAAACAAATGAAGGCTATGTGGAAGTGCAGAGGAAATAAATTACTCTCTGCTTCCCACAAATGAGCAATGCTTGACCATGTCCTTGAAGCAGGGCGTCAACGCACATAGCCGGTGTTTGGGAGGAGGACCGACGTTTTCACAACGAGAGCCCACCCCTCCCCTCTTCTTCCTGTTTCCACCTTTTATTGCTGAGTGTGACATCTTATGGTAAGGAATATCCCTTTGGTTGGTTTAGGTCAGCTGCCCTGGTGATGTTTCTCTTCTCACTTTTTTGCTCACCCCCTAGGAGGGTTAGAGAGAGTCCTGATGCTGTGTCACTGCTGCTCGGCAGTAGACACAACACTGGTGTGATACCACTGCTGTTCCAGCTACAAGTGCAGAGCACAGCACTGTATGGGCTGCTGCAGGGAAAGTTAACATTCCAGCCAGACCCAGTACAGCAGGTCAAACTGAAACACAGACTTATGACAGATTCTGAGTCTTGAGACCATCATTGAGAAATGTCACTCTGAGTGTCTCTGTACATAACTGATGAAGAGTTTTCTAGAGTAAATTAGTTCCAATGTCACAGAGGTGGTGCAATTAGATAAATGTATATGTAAATAGTGCACCTGGAATACATATAAAATGTTTAAAATAAGTATCAATATGCTTGTGTATTCTCATTTACAATAACATCTAAAAATTATTATGGAAATTTCTGCTAAATTCTTAAAATCAGATGTTTCTAAGAGCAGTAGCAACTAATAAAAAATAAATAAAACAAAAGAAATAAAAACCCTCCAGTTATCAAATTATAATGTTAGCTTTCTTGATAAATCAATGTAGGTAAAAACAATTTTCAGCTTCTTGGTCCTTTATTTTCTTAATAAATAAATAATTAAATTTCAATAATCCTCAATAATCAAATTTTAAGAATAATAATGCTGATTTCATTTTAGACAAAAAGTTGAAAAAAAGTAGACATTTTTAAGACATACATAAAAACATAGACAACTTTGATATTTAAGTAAGACACAATAGTGTAACAAATAGCTTTTTATAGTTTTTGTTGTAGTTGTTTGTTTCTATGGTTTTAGATTTTTCATATGAAACAGTCTCAATTTGGAGATTTAGTAGCTCCATTGACTTCAGCTAAACTGATGCTTCAGTCTTTTCTGCAAAGTGGAGCACCTGTAAACTGAGGATTTAGAGACCATCACTGTTTGTTTATTGTCAATCTGTAATTAGTAAAGATGGATAGCAAATTGGCTTTAAATCTCTGCTGACTCTCAGCCCTTTGGAATCCAATCCTTTGGACACTATTCTTGTGCTAGAAATAGGAAACAAATACACTGTGATATGTATTTCATCAGCCACCCCATTTAACATTGCTGACTATGAAAACTGTGATGTATCTTTTTTCTTTTTTTTTTTTTCCCACCTGGATTGATCACTAGACCATCTTGGTGTTCATATATATGTCGGCTTCACAGTAATGTAGCTTAATAGAATATATCTCATTTGAAATCTGATAAGTACTATTATTAAATATACTGTCAATCAGATTTCATATTAAGTATATTATTTAATACTATTTATCTTGAAATTAACCCAGTGCTGACCTTGTGAAAATCAGTCAAGAGAGTGAACCCTACAGATTTATTGTATTTATTTCTCAGTAGGCTGCATTTCTCCAAGGCTAAAGATTATTCTTTTTCTTTACTTTCTTCCCATCTGATTTCTCACTATGTTGAGGATCATTTTTCTACTTCAGCAGGAGTACTACTACACACATTATTTCGTGCAACCTCAAGATATTTTGGAGAAAATGGCTAACTCAAGTGTTAAACCAGACAATCTAAAGTCTTTCACTTACTTTGCAGCTAAATAATTATTTGTCTGTTTGTTTCAGATGGTATTGTGTTGGGATAATTACTAGAGCAATGCAGTGCAATGTTTCTCTAAGTAACTTGCAGTCAAAAAAGCAATCCACAATAAAATTTTATTTTTTTTTCTATCAAGTCAAATTATATTTTTTTTTGGACTGCAGACTGAAAAGAAACCAGGGTGGAGATTGTCTGGCTTATTTTGTAGCTATGATTGCAATAAATGTCTGTTTTTCATGGAAGGCTGTCTGGCTATAAATTCTGTAGGTTTACTATATGAAATCAAAAGATGATTTTGTTCTCTTAAGTAGTATGGACAGTTTTATATGTTTATGACTTTTTTTTTCAGTGACAAAATAAGGATATTTTAGCAGCAGAATTATAATGTCAAGTATTTTGAAGCCCTTTAATTTCACCAAGTCACTACAGGCTCAGAGATTTTCATCAAAGAAGTAATCAGAGGAGCTCTTTGATGATGAGCAAGTAAACATCCTAATTTATTGTATGGGTGATGAGGCATATGACATTCTGAGAAGTTTGCTTGAGAGATGAACTATGCTACTCTAAAGAAGAAGTTTAATAAATGCTCAAAAGGAAATGAAACTCAGTGGAATAGGAAGATTTTACCAGGCAAAGCATATCAGGCCTGCTTTTATCACAGCATTGTATGCTTTGAAAAGCAGAAAAAATGTATGTTTTCCTCTTAGACTGGGTTATATCAGAATGGTCAGAGAAAACAGGTTTATTTGGGTTAGATGAGTCAAGAGGTGACTGAAACATTCACTATGTTATGTTCTCCTAATTATTGTCTGAAATTATTCACTATATTATGTTCTCCTAATTATTGTCTGAAATTATATCTTTTATGGAGTTATATCAGTTTCAACAAAATCTGTCTGAGGAAAAAGAAAAAGAAAAAAAAACACATTTTAGAACAAACAAAAAAAATTTTTAAATTATTTTGAAGTTTAATGATACACTACACTTGTATCTTAAAAAAAAAAAGGGGGGGGGGGGAATGTCAATTTAAATAAAAGTGAAATGTGGTCCTTTGTAGAAATAAGTTGCTTCTACTGAGAGTCATATTCTCTGCTGAATTTTTTTTTCTATTTTTTTTTTTTTAATTCAATTTTTCTACTTGTTTCATTAAAAAGATAGGCAAAATCAGAGAAAAAAATGAAAATGGTAAAGTACATTTCAAGTCACCTGTGGAAAGCAGTGATCAAATGAGAAATTTATCTATAAGAGATGAGACCAGTAAATGTACTGCTGAAGGACTGTGCTTGAATTACTGATAATATCCCTAATCCATAACTTAAATGGTAGCTTTTCACTAAAGCTTTGCATAGAGGCATTGTGTTAACTCCTAGAAGGTTTGATTTGAAACAAATTGTTCTTTGAATACAAATACTGACTAATTCTAGGAGACCTGTGTTAGCTTCTGACTAATGTTTACATACATCACAGTTCAATGATGAATTGGTAGGAACCCATGTGCTTTTGACACTGACTTAGTGCCATTGAAGAAGTGAAGCGGATCCATGCTGTGTATCACAGCTTTGCTCCTCAGTGCTGTTGTCTCACACCAAGCTTTATCTAAGCTCAGTCAAGGGGCTTTCAGTTTAAATGCAATATATATTTCTATGCAATAAACCCCGCAGTTTTCTGGTCAGGCAGTACAAGGACCTGGAAGAACACACCATAGCTCCTTTCTCATCCTGTGAAGTTGATGGAAAAATTATTCAAATCAGTATGTAAGAGTTTCAGGGAGGAGAGGGAGTTGTATGCACCCAGAGCTCCTCCTGAAATCAAAGTGGGTCTAGAGAGTTCTCCTCTATCACAAGATCAAGTAGGGTCTGAACATCCTCCATCAAGGTAACAGTCACAATAAGATCTGAGGTTGTGTCTGTACTGCAACCACAATTGAGACGTATCATTTTCAAGAAACGTATATCATAGTTGCTATCAAGCAACTGTGAAGTTGCAGTACCTAAGGTTGCTGTTGCTACCTGTTGCTAGCTATCTTTGCCCTTGACTAAGCCAAGATGAAACTAATAGTATTTTATTTTCATAGCTACCGTTACCCAAGATAACTAGGGTTATCTAGCTAGTCTTTGTTTGATTAGATGTGGTGCAATCACATTTATAGTTTCCAGCATAGTTTCCATGTATATGTTCTCAATATACATTAAGAACACATTTCTCCTTTGTGTTCACATTTAATACAACATCTATACAGATTTTCCAATTAAAGATAAATAAATAAATAAATAATGAAGGGAATGGATATTTTTCACAGATTTCAAAGACCAAGAAAGTTTTGAAATATACTTCACGTTGGTTTTGATAATCCAATATTAACTCAATTGAGCTATTTTTCTTTAAAATAATAAGCTGATTTAATATACAATCACAGGTTGCTTTTAATATCATTCAGGTTGCTTTTAATATCATTGTAAATGTAGGTTAAATTTATTTACTAAAGTCAGGCTAGAATTCAAATCATGTTCCTCTGTGCTCTTGGAATGATTAATTTTATAGTTAAACTTAAAATAAGCCATACTTTGCTCGAAGCCAAACTGAAGTGATCCTAAAGGTATGTTTCTCAGATCACCTCCTTGTCATTTTTGCATAGGACTAACAATTATAGTATGATACTTTAACCTGCAAGAAGACTATTTATTTATTTCTAGTAATCCAGTAAAATTATAGATGGAACTCAGATAGTTGTGTATACTTTGTAGCATTGTTATTTTATTTTATTTTATTTTATTTTATTTTATTTTATTTTATTTTATTTTATTATTTATTTATTTATTGTCTCTGGGCATGCAATATTAATACAGCAGAAACTGTGATCAGTTCGATTTACTGTAGTAATATTCCTGGCTTTGGTCAGTTTAGAATTATTCATTCTGATAATAATTTGTGTGGTTTTAGCTAAATCTGTTATAAATCTGTATTTTTCTGTAGGTACGATAGATAGGTGATACTTGGGTGATGATCAAGTATTACTTTTTTTTTTTTTTTTTTAAATGTAGAAATGGATCATCTACTTTCAGGTTGCAACTTTGGCAACCTGAAGAGCAGAGGTACTTTTACACATTGTGCCCCAGCAAAAGTAACTCATCTTTTACTAATGGTTTATGTTGTAGTCTTCATGAATGAATATACTTAATGCTCTTGAAGATGGAAATGCTTTTCTGTTTTTACTGTTTTGTTAGGCCTGGACATCCTTATGCATGAGAAAAGCATGGTAAACAGCATGAAGATTTACAGGATTTCAGAACAGCAATAATTTTTGCTTAATACCAGCTATTGAGCACGTTTCTCTTTTATTATTGTTGTAAAGGATAACTATTACAAATTTTAATGAGTTATGGCTCAACCTGTTTAGCAATAATGACTGTGCATGTTGGGTTGTGATTCTCTCATTGCTTCATCAACTTTCTTTTCTTAATGGTGTTTTACAGGGGGTATTGCTCTGAATTTTTAAGTTAGTTTAGGTACTAAACCAATTTTTTTTTTTTTTTCTGTTCTCTCTTCATTGTCTCATGCTTTATTTGATAATGTCAGCAGGCATTTTCCAAAGATTAGTCCAACAGGGACTAAGAAACTGATGATAAGAATAGTAAGCTATATCATATCCTTATACAGATAAGGAATCTGATGAAGATTCAGAAATGCTTAAAAGATAAAGGAACTTAAAAAAGATGTAAATTAAATCTTTTGCACTAAGGAGGATTATTTGTTTTTCATTCTTCCAGTAATCTGACATTCTTTTGACTTCTTCAGGCAAAAGAATGACTTGCTAAATAGCCTATGAGAAAATAAAGATCATTGTCACCTATTGAAGGCTGAATAGTTTATACATTTTAACTTTTTTTTTTTTTTTTTTACTTCTGATTCCTTTGGTCTCTTTACACTCACTTATTTAATATTGCACAGGATATACATATTATTTTCACTTGCATGTTCTACAATTGATTTAAATAAAAATAAATATCTTGTTCTTGCCAGTGAAAAAAGATATTTTCCAAGTTTTTTATTACAGATTTATATTTTAGGCACAGCATGGTTTATTTTTTTTTTCAGTTCTCTTTTCCTTATATTATTTTTTTTTCTTTTTAAATTGTATGCTATTCGTTTCTCTTAAGAAAATAAATGTGATAATGTGCAGTCAGAGTAAAGAAATAAAAAGGAGAGGATGTTATCTGGAAAGAGCCTTTATCTGTAACCATTAGGAAGAAGAAATTTCCCATTGCAATCTGTATTTCCAGATGATTTCCTTTGCGTTGTAAAAGCTAGGGATGGAAAAAGAGCTTTTAAAGTCAGCTAGTCCTCCCTGTCATTGCAATTATTCCCTGTTGTAAAATTGGACTGGCTTATCTAATGTTAGTTGGCCAGAGTAATGGAAATCTCATTACTTCTCATTGAAAGACAATTCCCAAAGTTTAATAGACCTCACTGTTGGAAAGTACAGACTTGGTTCTGAATTTTCAGTTTCATAATTTTATCCAATTTACTCCCTGATGACTTACTGACTTACAGAAACTTTGATTTTCTTCTCCCTTGATGTGTGCATTTTCAGATTGCTCTGATAAACTCCTCTAGTACTTGCCTGAAACACACACATTTCGTTACTTTAGCATTGCTCATAATCAGTCCTCATAATCTCTTAATTCAACACCTTTCTTAGGTATATCAATATAAGCTTGAGAAGTTAGTAATATTTAATTGTGACTTCATCTGTAATAAGACATAAATACAGATTTTGTGCTCTATGAGGCTAGATAAAATAGTCAAAAACAACAGTGATGAATGGTCAAATATGGATGGATGTTTCTGTGATTCCAGCAGCAAAATAAAATTAACTGTTTTTACTATTGTATGCCAGTGCCTAAAACTCTCCTGTCTTTAGTGCTTTTCAGCATCTTCTGATGCAATTTTCTTTGAGAGAGTTGGAGGGAATATTAAATTTGCAATTGTTTTAGTCTGCAAATTTCTGAACATATTTTAGTTTCTGTTTCTTATCCCTATTTCACTTTGTGCTATTTTGCTGTGTTGCAGTATTTCCCAATTTAACTGTCAGTTTCATTAATGTATTTTCTATTCCCCCCTCCACCTTGAGAGGGTGGTTGCACACTAGAACAGGATCACCAGGGACGTATTCACTGCACCAAGCCTGTCTGAATTTAAAAAGCAATTGTACTGTGCACTTAGGCACATGGTCTAAACTTTTGGGCAGACCTGTGCGGTGCCAGGAGTTGGACTTGATGATCCTTATGGATCCCTTCCAAGTCATGATATTCTATGATTCTTTAGAATGTGTAGATAGCAAAAGTAAATTAAATATGAATATTTGAAATATACCCCATTTCAATTTTTCACAAATAATTTTTATCATTTATCAGTATCATCTATCGTTTATCACTAGCCCTTGCCAAGAGACTTTCAAGTCACTTCTCAGTAGAGTTGCTCAGTTGTTCAAGTTACACTAAGTTACACTTAGTTACACTAAGCAAAGGACTCTTTGGCTCTTCACACTGTCCTGACAGTGAGCAGGCGAGGGATGCAGGAGAATCTGGGAGGGGACTGAACCAGGGCAGCTGACCCAAAGGGATATTCCGTACTATATGACATCATGCTGAACAATTTTGGGGTGGCTGGCCAGGGTGGGGACAGCACTGCTCGGGGATAGGCTGGTTATAGGTCAGTGTCTGGTGAGCAATAGTATTATGCATCACAGTATTTTACTGTGTAATAGTATGCATAATAGTATTATGCATCTATTATGCATCACAGTAAAATTATATATTTTTTTTTACTGTAATATACATCACAGTATTATGCATAATATGCATATTATTCGTAGTATTGTTATCATTTTCCTTTCTTTTCTGTCCTAATAAACTGTCTTTTTTTTCAACACACAACCTTTTTTTTTTTTTTTTTTTTTCAAATCTCTCCCCCAATCTCACTAAGAGGGGAGGAGAGGGAGAGGGAGCAAATGGCTGTGTGGTGCTTAGCTGTCAGCTGGGTTAAACCACAACACAACCAATTATTAATAAAAGCAAACCTATTTAATGTATTTACTATGTAGGTCACCTACTACTAAGAGAGTTTAGGACACTGAAGATGGCCCTGATGTCTTCCTCTCAGACCATATTTTTGTATGGTCTTTCATTGCAGGTTTGAAATTTGTTATAGACTGTTGAAAATGTTTGGTAGTTTGTGGCAAATAGAAGTTTATGAAGTAGATGTACTGAGCACCCTCTCAAACTGTCTGTTGCATAGTTGTATGTGACATCAGGGAAAATCATCAATTTAGTTATCACTCCATATTCCTTTGGTTTAGCTAAATTAATTTATTCACATTCATTGACATGTTTCTATGTTAATATCGTCAGTGAATATTTGTAAATTATGTAATTACATGTGGAAATAAGTCATGTAAGGTAAGCAGGCAAAGATGTTGCTCAAGGCAAGAGAAGTAAATAAGATGTTTATCTTGACTCTACAGGTTTTTTTCTTGTAACAAGAATCATTCAGACAACTTTCTGGAAGTTTAAGTGAATGTGCTGATTCTGATTCTTCATAATTCTAATAGCCTGAAGATTTTCATACCAAGAGCATTACTTTTCATAGACAAAGATTTAGCTGGATATTCTTCTGTACTCATGGATTATATATAGCTTTATAACAATAAAATCAATTGTAATGGATTTTTAAAATGAAATCAATGGCCCAGAGGCAATTATATCAATGCAAGTGGTATAAAATCCACATATTTCATATATGCAATCTGTTTCTAAACAGATCCCGACTCGTACAATGTAGTGTGCATTACTCAGCGCTCCTGAGCTGAATCATCAAGTAAAATGAAAAGGACTTGAAGAGTTTTTTTTCTGAAAAAAATATTCTTCCCAAGAAAAGCAAATTTAGAGTTTAACTGAGAATATGTGCATGTTCTTCTGCTTCCATAAAGGGTTTTCTGACCTGTAATGATAAGTGTCTATGAGGCACCATCGCTGGAAAAAGCTAATGTCAATGGAAACAAGAGTGGGCTGCTTCATAACAGAAGGAATACCAGAAGCTGGGAGTGATGGTGAGGCAGGCAGAGGAAGTGTCCTTTTAGGGCAGGAGGATAGTCCCACAATATTTGAACAAGAAGTGTGTAGCACAGATGTAACTGGATCCTGTTCCAGGATCGTTCCTGGATCGTTCTCACATGACCATCACCTGGTCTTGGGTTTTACCACTTTGGAGCTAGCCTCCTGCCCAGGCAGCCTGTCCCCAGGGGGAACAAGGGTTGCAGATCCTGTTCATGCCCTCAGGGAAATTGCATGTTTTTGTTTTAAACAGGAACCACTGGTCTTTGTGTATATTTTTTATGTTATTCTATCCATATCAGATGCATTTTATAACTAAAAGTAAGTCGTATCTATGGGACCACATAGATACACAACTGATTGCAACACTCATCTTCTCTATAACATATAATTTTAGTGAAAAGCAAGTTTGTAAATGGTGCCTGCATGACAGCCCAGAAAACTTCAAGTCCTCCATGTATCCAGTGAAAAAGAACAATATGACAGAACTTGTACGGGTGTAAAAGACCAATGCATCATCCCCAATCTTAATGGACTGTCTTTTGGGCTTGGATTAATCCATACATTGTGCCAATATGATGCGTCATAGAATCATAGGATCATTCAGGTTGAAAAAGACCTCTAAGATCATCTAGTCCAACATTTAACCTAGAACTAAAGTTCAGAACAAAACAATTCTACTAAGTTCTAAATCTACATGTTTCTTTAAGACCTCCAGAGATAGTGACTCAATTACCTCCTTGGTCAGCCTATTCCAATGCCACACAACCCTTGCAGTAACAGGTTTCATCATTTCTGTAGAGGCTCAGGACTGCAGATAGAAGGATTTTTTCTGTAGTATTTGGGGAATTTTTGAATATCTTGCCAAAAGGTACTTACAAGTTAGCAGTTTTCAGCAGTTGTTAATTCTAAACCTAAGTATTAACTTTAAAATCATCTCATAACAGTTATGAGAAAACAGCTTTCATTCTGGAAACTCTTTTTGATGCTTATCAAACTATTCCCTTAGAACTATGCCACAATACTTTTTTTTTTTTTTTTTTTTTTTTTTTTTTCTGAGGAAGTATTGCACTCTCATTAAAAAGAAAAGGTCCATGTATATGCTACAGTGAACAGATGAAATTATATACATGTACTTCACTGGAATATTTATTGATACAATGTAGTGATCTAAAAAGGTTTAAACATAAACTAGGACCGAAACATTTAGGTCCTATTTTTAGGTCCTAGTAAGGACCTAAAAATATTTGAGACAGCAAGGTACACTTGGTTATTTATTGCATAAAGGGCAGGGTAAGTCAGATGCATCAGTAAGATCCTCCCGATCTTACAACAAAAAAATTCTACACCGTTCTGTGATAGTGTGCAGAGCTTTTAAAACCCAAACAGAAGTACTCAAATCTGTAGAAAGAAAAACTAGAAAGTTCAGATCTACTTTTTCTTTAAATATAGATTGTATGAGTTCCTTTTCCAGAGTCTGAGGACATCATGAAAAAGCAGGAATAAAGTTTTAAATGTATTAGTTAATCCTTGTTATATTCAGCTGTGGGGATATACTGTGCTTTGTGAACCAAGGAAATTCTTTACCAGGTGTACTTGAAAAAAAATAAAAAATATATATATATACATATATATCTTTATTTTTGTTCACTGACCTAGAAAGAGTGGAAAACAGGGAGTCTTAAAGTGTAGATAGCTTTAAAATACAACCAGTATAGATAGTAGGGTGGACATAACAATGAAAAATCTATCAGTGAAATGTTTAAAGAGCAAAAAACATAGTGGAGCAAAAGAGTGAAGATTAGGAAAAACACAGAAGCAATGACAAGGCTGCAGTACCTATAACAGAAACATAGTCTTATCTCATTGTATACTTGCTATTTTTGATCTTGTAGACTGTTGAATGTACACTTCTATTTGAGAGGCAAAATTTCTTGTCTGATTTTTATTCTGTGCCTCTTGCTCAGGTGGTAGAAGCATGGAAATAAAAGTATTTGAAAGCTAACGTTTTTCCATTTCGTTCTATGAGGACTTGAAGTGCAGGAGATTGTGCTTTTTCTTTTTTTCCCCCACCTGCAAGACAGGGATTGATTAAAAATTAGATGAGCTAACCCACTGCTATCCTTCCTTCTATCTGAGTCTTTTAATGTCACACATATTTACTTACTGATATTCTATCCTTATTGCTGAAATTATATATACTCATATACCATCCTAAATAGGATCATAGGATAATTCAGATTGGAAGGGACCTCACATGAATATTCTTATTACTGTTGCAAATAATTTCTTGGTATTATGGATACAAGCAGAATTAAGAACTGGAGATAGACTGTTTATTTTGTGTAGTATTGATATATAATGCTTAAAGTGGTTAGTTTACCTTTTCCTTCTGTGTCACTCATTGTCTGTTACACTCATTGCAAACAGTAGAAGTCTCAGTTTTATTCAGATTAGCTAGATAAATATTCATTCTAAATTATTGTACTCATTATTTTAATCTTTAATTGCATATCCATTAATTAGGAAGTTTCAGGCATTTGTAATGAAGGCTTAAAACATGGACCATTAACAAATGTAACAGCGCATTAAATTTTGCTTATTATGCAAATTATTCTTGAGGTCAGACATGGTTATTTATTTCATAAATTACATAGGAAACATGCTGTTCAACTGTGCACATAATTGAAAGGTTGGGTAACAGTTCTGATTCTTTGTTTTTAATAATTCTGTCTTGTCCAGAGAAATAGTAAGCAAAGAATAACTAATTTAGTATTTGCTAAGATGGCGACAACTCAAAAGATGGCTAACTTAAAATTTGTAATAATGATCAGTCTTAACTGATAATAATGGCGCCTTTTTGCACTGTTTGTCTGTCTACTGTTTATCTATGGGAATAGTACTTCTGACTGGGACTTTCTCTCCTTCTTATTTAAAGGTAACATTACAAATTATATTTCCCTATTACATGTCTTCTCATGTAATTGTCCAACTATTCAGTGAAAGTAGTGACCTTATTTTAGATGTAGAGCTTAGTGATATGGTTTAGTGGAGGACTTGTTAGTGTTAGGTCAGAGATTGGACTCGATGATCTAGAGGTCTCTTCCAGCCTAGAAATTCTGTCATTCTGTGATTCTGTGAAATCATCTTCTCAAGAGCAACAAGAAAGATATATCATGCACTTTTTAAAATAAAAGGGATACTTTTCACTTGCATAGTTAATTGCATCAAAAACATTTTAAAGGTCTGTTTTAAAAAGTTTTTTTTTTTTTTAAAAGTTTTTAAAAAGACCATTTTTAAAGGTCTGCTTATAGCACTATCTGCTATAAAATATATTAGATATTAAAAAATAAAAATAAATGCAGGATATGTATCTTTTTTTCTAAGCAGATCTATCTGTCATTTTTCTGGGGAAACACTTTATTCCCGCAGAACAATGAATGCTAGTGTTCTCTAACAAGTGTGATTGACCTCTCATCTCCATGCCATTCTGTTCACATTTTGCTTCACGTGAAACAGATGTTAGCTTTACATGCTTGTGTTTTAGGAGGAACGACATATTCTGTGTCACTATCTATTATAATTCAGGAAAAATCTGTCCTTCAGAGGTAGTAAACACTCACATTAGAATATTAAATATTGGTATATAATCAGATACTGATATAGGAGCAGACAACAACGTATTCAATGAGTTCCCCTGCTTCCCTGGGTGCCCTACTTAAGGGATCCTTCTCTCTTTATACTCTTGGTAGTTCTGTGTCTGAAGACAGTAGGAGTTCTATAAAACTAACTCACTCATTTTTTATTCATTTTACTCACTTATGTTGATGCATATCATAAAGTTGGCATGTACTTACTTGGGAAGCACTGTCTATCTCATATTTACACATTTATAGTTCAACATCTTATAAACATATAATCAATCAGATTTATGTAATCATCAGAATCACATAGTGTCTTATTCAGAAATTCTGAATTAATGTGTCTGCAATCTTTTGATTGCATGGTAGATATAATGATCTGTTGTAGACAAAGTAGAGGACAAACAAAATATTTGAAAACAAACAAACAAACAACAACAACAAACATAATGGATGGAAACCTAAACATCAATGTTATTCTGCTGTATGATGGACATTAAAACTAGAAAATAAATAAATAAAAATCCTCCATTCATTTTAATATAGTGTTTGTATCTCATGCTCCAACTTATAGCACATTACTTAAGTGATCTGGACTTACTAGTTTTCTCTATTACTTTTCCATTCTTTGCTGAATTTTCAATCTTTAACTGAATTTTTAATCTTTAACTTCATTTGTTCTTCTCATTACCCCTTCAGTAATTTTTCAGTGAAGACACTAAATCTATGGATAGCACTGGGATTTGCTATATGTAGCATATCTATGTTTTCATAGTGCATAGTGTTTGAACAACCTGCACACTGCAGTACTGTTACTAAGGTGTTCAGTTACCTCCTTCCTTTGCTCTCTGCAGGGAGCACATGACATGGTCTATTCAACCTGGTGTATTGCATTATCTGTTGCAGATACACCCTCCATTAGCATGTAATGACATCCACAGGTACTCAGTTATAATTCTCTGCTGTTCATGGAATTATTTCACAAAACTGTGTTTCCCTGCAGTATGCTTTTTAACATTTGAATATTGTGATGTATCATCACATCAGGTGGCTGTCTCACATATGGTAACTGCAGTCAGCTCTGCATGTAATGTTCTCGTTTCCAGGGAGCTAATAAAGTTAATTATTCAAAATCACCAAGCATACCATCAGCATTGAAATGTCTGCCTGATTTCAGTCACTTATTTCACTTAATATCCCACATATGGCCTTTTTAGGACTTCTGCTTCTCAGTGTCATACATCTGCTCCTTAGTTTCTTCTAAAGAAAACATTTATATAAACACTACATGCTAAAACATTATTTGAATGATTAAAATATACATTTCATAGGATAAAAATACTTTTTATTGTAAAACAGGACAATAATAATTTAGGTTGGATATTAGGAAAAACTTTAGTTTTCCTTCAAAGGGTTGTTAGGCATTGGAATGGGCTGCCCAATGAAGTGGTTGAGTCACCATCCCTGGAGGTCTTTAAAAGACATTTAGATGTAGAGCTTAGTGATATGGTTTAGTGGAAGACTTGTTAGTGTTAGGTCAGAGGTTGGACTAGGTGATCTTGGAGGTCTTTTCCAACCTAGAGGAGTCTGTGTTTCTGTCATTCTGTAATCACTTTCAAACTGTCCACACATACTTTTTTTTATGCAGTTTACACTCTCTATTGATGTTATGGGGTGTTTTTTGTTTGTTTGTTTGTTTCTTAAAATAACCTGTTGTTTTGCCTTTAAAATAAAGGTTGTATATGATATTTAAATTATATAGGGATGCTCAAATCTTGGGAATGAAAAAAGTATTGGGAATGCTTATAAATTAGTACATGGTTGGTAATTACACTAAAATTCCTAGAAAAAAAAAGTAGATAAATTTAGAATATTATTTTTTTTTTTTTGTGGCATGCAGCATCTACTTTGTTGTGTTTCTGCACACCTGACTCTGCTCCATCATGAGGATATATTGATGATAAAATAGTGTAAATAAGAGAATATCTGGCAGTTCATCATAGATTATTATTTATTAATTCTTTGTAGTTGAGCCATGAGATAATACCTTTGTATGATTTCATGTCAGGCTAAATGGATCAATAAGGTCTTGGACTGGCAGAGGTTTTTTTGTTTTTTTTTTTTTTTTTTTTTTACTAATAACTGTGTTATATAACTCTATAATATAATAACTCTAATAACTCTGGGTATTTATCTATTTATTTATTTGTGTTGCTTAGGAGTAAAAGAAATTGCCCACTTGAAAAAAAGTATTGACTCATAACTCTGTTGGTGAAACATTTTTGGAAAGATAGAAGATAAGTGTCTAGAAATTCTGAAATAGATTTTCTGCTCTACTTAATCATACATCTGTAGTAAACTATATATTTTGAACTTTTTTTTTTTTTTTCAATGCCTTTGGGCTTTTAAACTTTACATTAAAATTATTGGAAAAAAAATGCCATAGAAACCATTTGTACAGAAACATGCCAGTATTGAGGGAAAAAAAAACACTAAGTTAGAGCAGAGCAGATAGGACTCAGCATATTTGGATTCAGGATATCACAAATGGGAGACACAGGAACAAAACAACATGATTTGTTCCAATAAAACCCACCATGTGCTGAGCTTTCTGCCCTCAAAATCCAAATGTTAAAAGAGTTGACAACCCAAGGATCAAATCACTTTGCCATATCATGATTTTTTGTGGGTCCTATAGCTCAAGGAGACTTCCTGTATGTGCTGTTTAGAGTGTTTGTGTTTCTAAAATGTAAGGGGTTCTTGAGATGTCTTCTAACCATGCTAGAGCATAGGGAGGAATCTGAAAAGTGAACATTTTTTTCTTACTGCAGCTTTTGCCTGTCCTAAGCATTTGAATCTGATCCGCTTTTGAACCTACTTTGGCAACAAAAAAGCTGTTCTAAGTTGTCTTAAGGATAAGCTTTGTCTTTTCAATTCCTTCATCAAGTAAAAATAATAGTGAGCACACTTTCTCAAAGGAATCATTTCACTATAGCATCCTACAGTGTGAAGAAACACAAAAAAGTAGATGTTGCATGCCACAAAAAAAAAAAAATCTAAATTTATTTACTTTTTCTATGAATTATATATATATAAATATACATACAATTTATATATATTTGTAAATTTTATAGCTATCCTTGAAGCTGTCTTGCAGCTCTCTTCTGTCTCCATGCTTGATACATACAGTACATTGTCATGAATATTCACACTATATAATTCACAGGGAGAATTCTCAACTATTTGCTTAAATTACTTTTGTGTTTCTTATTCAAGAGTTGGACATTCCACCAGTGGAACTTAAGAAATTATAAGCTTGAATTTTGGTGTTTTCTGGTCTCCAAGCAAAGCCATAAAGTGTCAGGAAGTTTTGTCTGGTGAGAGCTTTTGTTTGGCTTTTCTGTTTTTCCATTTTTTTAAAGCAAGGGGAAAACACTTAGAAAGGAGCTTTTAACTGCTAGATGTCTCCCATAAATTCATTGAAATTCAGTTAATCACACTGCAGCAGGTGAATGTTCTGCGTATATTTGTAAGACAATATATAATTTGTTACTATAGAGCTGTCTGTATTAATCCACTGCATTTAGTGCAATAAACAGGCATAAATGCAGTGATCTGCAGGTTAGGAAACTTGTAATAATGAATTTTTTATGTCTTGGCTATGAAAGCTTCTGCAAAAGAATTTTACTGACATCCCTTGTAACAGAAACACATATGTTCTTCTGTATGTTCTTCTTCTCCTAATTAAAGCCATGAGAAAAAATCTGTAGGTACACAGATTTTAGTTACTCTCCATTCTCACTCTTGTATTTTTATGAGACAAGTGTAATAACGCTGCAGCAAACTATCACAATTACCAGGAAGAACAGTACTTAGTATTGGTGATCTGAAGAAAAAAAGAAAAAAATACCAGGATAATGTGGTAGAAAATATTTTATGCTTGCAGTCTCATTCAAACATACTTATCAAGTATCTCTCAGGTTTTATTTGCAAATTTCCATGAAAAGGTAGTTTTGAAAATTCTACCCAACAACCTTAGCAGCTGCAGAAGTAAATATGGACTATACAAAAGTGAGAGAAAAATCAGCTTAAGTCAGAAGTCGGATGGGATAGTTCAGGGAATTTCATATTCCTTGTGGTTTGAGTAGTTCACATTATAGCTTGAGGAAATAGTTTAATAAACAAAGCTGTTCAGGCTTTTCATATGATGGATTTCTCACCCTGCAAATATTAGGGAAAATTATGAAAAGTTTGAGATGGGTTAAATTTATGGAATATGTATTTGAATTGTCAGCCCAAACCTGAAAATCTAGAAATATAAGGTCTTAGATTCTTGACCTTGATTTTGCTTTGTTTTCATTTAAAAGCTATATGCAGTTTAATATCATTTTTTGGGTCAAAGCATGACATATATTAGGCTTTTGGACTGCACTTGAATTTGATACCAACTGCATTTATTTAGCGTGACTTATTTTCCTTTGCTTTTTGAATATTTTGTGGCGCACTTGAGTACATTCACTATTCTTATAAATAAAACATGCAAACTCTTGATTATTTTGTGACATTTTGTGACACTTGGGAACAGGAATTGCTTTGTCATTGGTCCTCCTTTAGTGTTTCTTTTGTTTTTGAATTTAAGCTTTATTTTTTAAGAAGAACTGCTAGCCATTTTTGGTGACTTGAGTCAATGTCAGCTTTGTGGTCTGGTATTTATCCTCTTTTCTACTTGTAGGAGTAAACCCAGTTCCCAGTCTTAGTGACTCTCTTTCTCTGTTTACACATTCTCCTCAGGGCACAACTAGGCAGTCAAATAGCTCTAGGAAAGCTTTCTACCTCTGCCACATCGTTCAGCACTGTGCACTTGCAGCTCAGAAAGTCGGCTGTGTCCTGGGCGGCATCAACAGAGGAATGGCCAGCAGGGTGAGGGAAGTGATTATGCACCTCCACTTTGCCTTCACCACTTGGAGTGTTGCATCCAGGTCTGGGGTCCCCAGCACAAGGATGTTAATCCTTTTGTTGATGTATAAATCTCTCTAAGAGAATGAAAATATCATCCATTCCATAACCTTTTTTTTTTTTTTTTTTTTTTTTTTTTTTTTTTTTTTCCCCCACAATTAAGACAGGGAACAACCAGAAAAAGATCACAAGAACTCAAACAGAGTGCACCGTTCTTGCTTGGGTCATGCATGGAATGCACAAGCTTTCAGGCTAATGCCTCTCTGCATGTTACACAAAGCACGAAATACGAACTGTGTGCTTCTGTTCTGAGCTACTTGTTACCCTGAATGTACCTGCCATTACTGTGTTTCAGACAAAAGTGATCAGTGATT
The DNA here is from genome assembly GCF_965140915.1 of Aythya marila. NCBI lineage: Eukaryota > Metazoa > Chordata > Aves > Anseriformes > Anatidae > Aythya > Aythya marila. The sequence continues at coordinate 109,513,692 of NC_139043.1, forward strand.
TTTCTGTAATTTCTTTAATACCCTTAGTAGTGTTCTGTGTATTTCAGCTATGAAATATAAAACATCTTCCAAGAACTAGAAGTGAAGTCAAGCTACTAAAAATTGGAGGAAATATTTCAATCCAGGGGGTGGTGAAGTCATTAGGACTAACTGGAATACAGGTGATAAAAAGGTGATATCAAATTTTGACATAGAATAACAACTACGGAATTGCTTTTGACTTTTTTATATTTATTTTTATATGACTTGTGCCAACCATTAAAACATATGCATCACTTACGTCACCATTTACCTGTTTTCAGGATAAATTAAAACAAACAAACAAAAACCAACCAAACAACAACAACAACAAACAAAAACAAACAAACAAAACAAAACAAACAAACAAACAAAAACAAACCAAAAAACAAGTGGCTCAAATACATTATAAGGTGAAAGAATCTACAAACCCCATCATCAAGGGTTATTTTTTTTTTAAGTAAGTGAAGGATTATCCATTTCAGAATTATTGCTGATGTTTCACATAACAAAAAATATCAACAAATGTGATACTATGCAATAATCTTTTTTCTCTTACATGGTCATAAGATTGAATGAAAGACTTTGAGCACTTTTTCAGCCAGGCAGAACATCGTAACAGGTTAAGAAATGATAAAATGATGACGGAAAAAATGTAATTCTATTTTTATATTAGCTAAAACTTGCCCTGATGACTATAGTGTTGATGCCAAAATTCCTATTAATTTTTAAGGTTTATGACTAGATTTGCAAGTCATATAATTAGCAGTAGAGTATATCTTGATCCAGGCTAGAGTTAAAAAAAAAGGACCATGATTTTTACTAAACCGTAAACATATTTTGGTCCCAAATCCAGAACTATTCAACTTGAGTTTCTTAACATAAAAGTAATTGTTTTGTTATAATCTCTCCACAAAGTAAATATTTATGTGACAATCCTTATCTCACTATTCTTGATATCAAACAGATTAAAAGAGCACGCATATTTCAGATGAAAGGCATATCATTTTTTATATTAAAGCCCACCAAATTAGAACTTTCTTGAAAGTTTCAACAAGGGCTTGACATTTTTATGATCAATGGAAGATTTTATATATCTCTTTGAGTAATGACAATACAATTTATATCTTTGTTTCAAAGTCAGAGAAGGTTATAAAGTGACTGCAATCCTTATTAAAAATTAACTTTTGTTTAAATTTAAAATTAAATGAAAATAAGGAAATACAAATAATTGGCATCTCCCTTGGGAATCCTAAGTCAATGATGGTGATTGTTCACAGTCCTTGTTCACAGTATTTGTCAGTAGTTCTGCCTCTAACTGGCTTAAGAACAAAGGCTTGTCCAATACAATTTTACTACAAGATTTAGGGTTGCACATTTATTTGTGAATGTCTCCATAAAATTAATTAGCCTCAATAAATGTGTTTTGGGGTTTTGCTTTGTTTTTGTTTTTGTTTTACTTTGGAAATAGAATCACTTGAAAAGGATTTAGCAAAACTTAGTTTCAAGGGTATAAAATTGGGTCAACGCTTTATACTATAAAGCTTCCATCTGTAATTACAAATATTTCACATACTTCCAGTGAGTATACTTATGTGTGAATGGAAGAGGCCAAATGCAAGCCCAAAACTTTTACATGCATATAATCATACTGTCAGTTTTATTCAATAATACCTGTAAACAACAATGAAAATATGATCTGAAAGTGCTCTTATATAACTGATCGGCCAATGTGTTGCATGCCCAGTTCAGGGATTATATAGAGATCTCAGTGGGGGAGTTCTTTAATTAAAACTTTTCTTAGTTCTGTATTTAAAACTTCTAAAAATTTATGCTTTTAGCTTTGCAGGAACCCGCTGGCGAATGGTTATTGTCAGAGAGACAAATTAATTCTCCGTTACTCTAAGTTTCATGTGTAAAGAATAGCCCAAAATGACAATGTCCTGATAGCATAGTCTGCTTCATTGTAATCCTGAAAAGGTCAATCTAAATATTAATATTTCATGTACAAATAAAGAAGGCCTGTATAAGTAAATAAAGTAAAAGGGCAGAAATACCTGTTAGTTCTGCTTATGTTTTTGTTAGTAACACTTGTATAAATCTGTATTATTGCTAAATACCAGCAATAGACATTTCAGGAGTAGTTGTTATATACTAAATTTGATAAAGACAAATGGGATAAAGTCTACTTAAAAGGACCTATAAGCATATTGAATGAGACATTAAGTAATCGTCATACTTACTAATACTTATTAGTGTAAAAAGAAATACTGAGAAACAAGAAGAGATGTAAATACTATGAAGATGATGTCTAGGAGTAGGAGCTAGGATCAGAAAGGAAGGGGAAGGGGAAGGGGAAGGGGAAGGGGAAGGGGAAGGGGAAGGGGAAGGGGAAGGGGAAGGGGAAGGGGAAGGGGAAGGGAAAAACTGGTCCAGAGGAGGGCCACAAGGGTGATCGGGGCTGGAGCACCTCTCCTATAAAGAAAGGCTGAGATCTGGGGCAATGAAGCAATGAAGTCACCTTGGAGCTTTCTCTTCTTCAGGCTGCACACAGCCTGAAGAAGAGAAAGCTCCAAGGTGACTTCATTGCAGCTTTTCAATGCTTAAAGGGGACTTATAAAAGAGATGGAAAAGTGACTCTTTGCTCAATCAGGTTGTGGATGTCCCATCCCTGGAGGTGTTCAAGACCAGTTTGGATGAGGCCCTGTGCAACCTGATCTAGTGAGTGATGTGGGATCTAGTTGCTTGGAATTAATTGACCTTTAATGTCTCTTCCGACTTGAGCCATTCTATGATTCTATGATCACAGAATCACAGAATTGTAGGGGTTGGAAGGGACCTCAAGAGATCGTTGGGTCCGACCCTCCTGCCAAAGCAGGTTCCCTAGAGCAGGTTGCCCAAGTAGGTGTCCAGACAGGCCTTGAATATCTCCAGAGAAGGAGACTCCACAACCTCCCTGGGCAGCCTGTTACAGTGCTCTGTCACCCTCACTGTGAAGAAGTTCTTTTGCATATTGGTGCAGAACTTACTGTGATCCATTTTGTGGCTATTGCCCCTTGTATAATCCTCACAAACTGAAAAGAGGTTGGCCAAATCCTTCTGTCTCTCACACTTAAGGTATTTATAAACATTAATCAGATATATGGCTTTGTGTTCTGAAAGAATTTTGCAAATGTTAACTAATCTTTAGGCTACCTTTGTGAAATGAGTATCTAATTATTACCTTAATTTTATAAAATGGGAAACAGAAAACAGTAAATTAAAGGTATTATCAGGACTGCGCGGCAACTGAATAACAGAGCCACTACTAGATCTGAGTGGAACCCCAGTCTCAGTTTCCTATTTGGACAATATATGTTACACTGGATTCAAGCAAAGATCAGTTCAGGGATGAAGGCCCGGGAAAGGAGCAGGATGTAGGAGTAATGTAGTAGCTACCCAAAGCTCAACAACACGGTAGTCACTCATTAGGATTCTCTTCAAGGCAGAGGCTATAGTTTTATGTGCCTACTTATGTGCCTTTTGAATAAAGCTTCTTGACACAAGGATTAATTGAAATGTAATCAATCGTGTAGTATAAGTGAAGCCACAGTCTGATACTTTTCAGTGGCTATACATAAAAAGAGATTGAATTGATTTGTGTTTATTAATGCAAATGCACAATTTTCTGGCTTTTCAGGGAAGTCTGTTTTCCTTGAGTAATGAAAAAGGTGTTATAAGACTGCCAAGAAATATCTTTTTACTATTATTTTAGGAAAAAAAAAATCTAGCATTATCTGCAGTAGTTGTATGAGTAATAGACCTTGAAGTAGGTATGCCTCAGTGTTCTATTTTAATGACAATTTCTTAGATTCTAAATGTAGATAATCCCACTTTGTAAAGCAACTATTTTAATAAACTAGATCCTATACCTGGTTCTTGAAACTGCTGTTTCGAATTCTGTTATTATTAGAACTGCTGTGTTTTTAACTAAGACTTTGACACTAGATTTTATTGTGAAACTTTTTTGTTTTGTTTTGTTTGTTTTTACAAATTAACAGATAATTAATTTTAAAGTATTTTTACATTTATCTTCCTTGAAAAGCGGAAAGTTACTGAGAGAGAGAGAATCTGAATACAGGGAAATTCCTGCATTAGTCCTGCAGCTTACTTTTACTTCAGTCATGACAATAATTTTTTATCTTAAGCACTATTTATCCCTTATGCATTATCTATCATTAAAAGTTTTATCAGTTTTTATATGGCGCCTTAGCTGGACAATTGAATTTAATTCAGTTAGTGTAAACAGATTTGTTAGAATCTCCTTTTATTAAAGGAGTAATAAGTAATTTAAGTGCTCTATGATATACAAAACTTTTGTCAAAGTGAACACTGGTAATAGATTATTTGAATAAAATTGGTCCCTCAAAACTCTGGGATGTATTTGATTCAGGAATGGGGTCATAAATTTAGGGTAGGAGATCTCAACCTTCTTTTAAATATGAAATTTGAAAAGTTGGACATCATTTCTATGTTTTCTGCTAAATGTTTCACTGTAAAGGTTTCTCATTATGAGTTAAAACCATACTGTCCTCATTCCCCTGGTTACTGAATCATGGTTACATTCTTGTAACTCCTGATTACATTCACATTACTCTCACGTTCCAGTAACCACTTATGAGAAATGTAAAGAGGGAACTATAATATCTGGTGAATGTTAGTAGCTCATCTTTATTTTCCCATCAGGTTCAGAAAAATCTATAAAGAATGCTGACAAGAATCCATGGAGTCAAAGTTTTATTGAATAGTCTCATAGTCAAACAACAGCTCCAGAAGCAGTCCTTTTGGGGATTAAAATAAATAAATAAATAAATAGATAAATAAAAACCATACTGATGTAGAGCACCACAAATATTTTGCTTGCAGCTTTGAAATATATGGGAAAGGGATTGCAGTCTTTTCAGTCCACGCCTTGGTCTATGAGATAGAGATATTTTCTCATATTCTTTAACAAGCAATATCTTAAATCAAAAGTTTCTTGTTATTACCAAAAAAACATAAAACTGATGTTATTGAAAGAGCCATGACAGCCTAATGATGTGAGGATGTGTTTGTTGGCTGAGGGTACTGAATAATGTGAAAATATTGTGATGTTAGCTATATCACAGGAAAAAAATTCTCTAAAATCTTTCAGAGAATTCAGATTTTTCACTCTTGGCATTTCCTGACTGAAATTAATTTAAGGTAAGTTTATACCATTTATTGTGTTACTGTAAAAGTAAGACTTTTTTTTTCTCTTTTTTAATAAATAGTATTTATCTATTTAGGGATGAGACCTCATGTATGTTCTGTGTGAGATACCCTGACTTATCTATGTTAGAAAATACATCTACACATCTTCCTTATTGCACTTTTACATGAGAATAAGATTTCAGACATCTCTCATGTTCAGATATTTCTCTTTATATGCCATTTTAAACTTACTAATGCTTCCAGTTTGGTCTGAAATGCAAACTTAGGTGCATAGCATTGGTACATTTTTCTTGCTATTAAGGTAACCAGGTTTAATAGAAAACTGGCACAATAAATTAGTGCCTCTATTTATAAAGGGAGATGACTTGCATCTTTTGAAATCCACCAACATGGTGAACCTTCATATGGACTACATTTTTTTTCTATATACCTTTGTCTAGATATCTACACCTGCAGATCTCTCACTCACTGGCTCACTCACTACTTCCCTCTATTTCTCTGTCTATATGTAAAAAACAAAATATATTATTATATGCATGTTAAGCACAAACACGCTTTCTGTCTTTAATGAAACAATTTTGCACAATTTTGAAACTGAGTAAGATAAATTTGTATGTAGTTAGTCTTTGCACTAGAAATTTCAACAATATTGTATTCAGTCCCTCTGTATCCCTTTGAATTTATTACAAATTTGCAGATAGTTACGGAAAACTATCAATGCTTGGTAGTATTTTGGTTCTTATTTTTAATGTATAATAAAACTGGATGGAGTCTTTTACAGTTACAACATGTGAATTTTTGTCCTGGTTTTGGCTGGGGTAGAGTTACTTTTCTTCCTAGCATGATGCTGTGTTTTGGATTTAGGATGAGAACAATGCTGATAACATACAGATTTTTTAGTTGTTGCAGAGTAGTACTTACACAGAACCAAGGATTTTTCAGCTTCTTCTACAGCTCTGCCAGTGGACCTGGGAAGGGACAGAGGCAGGACAGCTGATCCAAACTAGCTAGAGGGATTTTCCATATTGTAGGGTGTCATGGTATGGAATATACCATATGGAGTATGGAATATACCATAACAAATGGGGGAATTTGCCTGGGGGGAACTGTCATTGCTCAAGGACTGACTGGGTGTCAGTCAGTGCATGGTGAGCAATTGCATTGTGCATCACTTGTTTTGTGTTTTATTATTAGTTACTATTATTATTATTATTACTATTTCCCCTTCCTCTTTTGTCCTATTAAACTGTCTTTATCTCAACCCATGAGTATTACTTTCTTTCTTTCCGATTCTCTCTTCCATCTCACTGGGAGGGAGTGAGTGAATGGCTATGTGGTACTTAGCTGCCTGCCATGTTAAACCAAAACAATGTTTTTGCAAAAACTCTCTATTATATACCTCCATGGAAACAGTGCACTGTATGTACATTGCTACATTGTGCTACATTTAGCATTCTGTAATGTATTTTTTTTTTTACAGAAAAAATGTATGTGATAAAGAAATACAAAACATCACTGTGTTTTCATACCCATTAGTGTGCTGATGAGTCAAACAACTTTTTAAGTAATTCTTCCATTTCCTAGTAAACACAATTTAATAGATTGCATTTCCTCTACCAGGTGCACACACAACTAATAAACAACACTTTCCTACTAGCATGCAGCTTAGCTTGCATATCAATTCAAAACCAGGATTTTCATTTAGAATTTAAGATTAGGAAAAAGCATTTCCTTTTCTGTTATTTTGCTCTTACTTTCAAGTGAGGCTAGAACAAATGAAATGATATTTCACTATTTATTTTTAAAGGTTAAACAAATATTTCCAAATATTACTGGTGTGTACCAATAAGAATACTTATATAATTCTGTCATAAATTGTTACTGAATCTTACACCACACATTACTTAACTAGGACATAACTAGAAGATATGTCATGAAAATTCCTATGATAAATAAAGCAGATTAATAATTAGTATGATTCAAATTAGTGTTCTATCTTTTTAAAGGTTCCAGAGTGGTGATCAAGTATTTATTAATTTTATTTTCATTGTGTTATGCCGTTAAATACATGATCATTTTCATTTTTGTACAAGTTTTATACAAGGTTTGAGAGCTACAAGTGTATTCTTGTCCTTCTAGCTATGCATATTTCCATAAGTTTTAAAGGAAATCATTTAGAGGAACAGTAAAGAGAGAATATAATTATGAATAAATTTTGTTTAAAACGATAAGATATTGGCTCTCATTCAAGAGAAATTGTCCTTGTGTTCATTTGTAAACTTTTTTTTTCTCAAAATGTTTTCTGTATCATTTGAAAAGTAGGATAATCAACACCTTTCTTCTTAGCAAAGTAATCAGATATAATAAAACCTTACTATGAGTGTTTGCTCTAAAAATAAAGAAATATGCATGAAAACATTTTTTTTTCTGAACTTCACAATTTCATTATTCTCAACTGAACACAATAATATGCAATAATTTGTATTTAATATTTTCTTTGAATCAGTAGAGTGTGCAGCTGGTAAAAGACTCAATTTTTTGAACACACCACTGTCAATTTTTTTTTTCCTTTCAAAAACCTGAAACAAATATTTTCAATACAATCTTCAATCTGTATTATATGGAATAGTTTGCTCTAATACATATTTAGTATCAGATGGTGCCTGCCACTCTGGTAATATGAAAGATACTACAGAAAGTAGAAATAAATTTTGGTCACCCAGCCATTATATATCCTCATAAAGAACTAGAGATTTGGAACCCTTCTAAGAAAGATTCTGATAGAGAGAGAGAGAGGGAGAGGGAGAGAGAAAGGGAAAGGGAAAGGGAGAGAGAGAGCGAAAGCAGGAAAGAGGTGATGTTATCAATAATATGTGATGGTGTCTCTTGCCGAAAAAGATTTTTTTCAGTAATAAGATATATATTTATTGTAATTATTTTACCTTCTAGCAGCAGAAAAGATTTGTGGTATTTGTTGGAACTCCCATAAGCTTGAATCTTTAATTTTGATTTTTTTTTTTTTAGCAAGTTCACTAGACACTTAGCCATTTCCAAAGCACAGCGAAGCATAACAGTGAAATCTCAGCAGTTATTGCAAGTAATCGTTCTTCCAAGCCAAATGTTGAGCATGATATATATATAGAAGCATTGCTTGCAGAGAAGCATTTGTATTTTTTGCAATTATTTACTTTACTGACTTTATCACCAACCTGTGCTCTCACTGTTGATCATAAGATCTATAATAGAGAACCTCTACTCTAATAGAGATCTATAATAGAGAACCTCTGCTTTTCTTGTTTGAAGAAGTTCTGCTTAAAACTCAGTTTTAAATTTTAATCCCAATGAGAGTAGAAAATGTGTTTATTCAGTAATTTGTCACATGGGTTTGGTAGACATCTGTCTGCTTTCAAGAGAACTATAATGTTTGAAACAAATTATATATTTGGTATTTAGTTTTTGTTCTGTCCATCTACTTTGGCAGAGAGCTAACACCAGTGGAATTGCCTGGCAATGACATGACCCTGATGCAAAATGCAAAATACTGGTATGTATTTTTTCCTATAATGCCATCTGGATTTTTTTTTTATTTTTTATTTTTTATTTATTTTTCCTGGCTATTACCTTGGCAGGTTTCACTGTTGGATGTTCCCTTATGGTGGATTTGTTTAAAAGGACAGCTGAGGGTCAGATAGATGATTTCTACTCTTATGTATCCAAATGTCATTTTCATTCGGTAGGATCCTTTGTGTGAATACCTTCTCCTCTCTTCATATATTAAGAATCTTTTGGATACAGTGTATTACTAAGACACTCAGTATCAAGGCTTTATTTCTCTTTAAGCCCCTTAATCAGAAGAAACTGTCATCACTGTTTCTTATATGTTTAGGAGCCAAATGTCATTAAGACAGTTTATACTAAGTATTAGAGTGCATGTGTATTTTGACATTAAATCAGTACATACTGCAAAATGTACTGTATGTAGCAGGTTCTATGTTATGCTATAAGGAAGTGTTATCAATACAAGTATGTCCATGTCTATATTTCTTAAAGTAAAATTATTGTTTGATTCTGAATTTTCTTTTTGATTGGTGATGAACTTAAGTGCTTTCTACTAAATTCCCTTAATGGAAATCAAATCACAATCATCTTCTCAGTAAGCCAAAAGTAATATGCTTGTCTTGCAAACTTCAATGCTCATAACTGTTTCTGTTTCAGCTGCATTGTGTATGACTTGGATCAGAAATTTTGAAATGATCTTCTCAGAGTTGCTATTGGCATTGTTATTATTATTTATATTTATGTAACACCCAGAGATCATTTGCACACCATCTGAAGACGTAGTACAACATGATCATGAAATACTTAGTACAACATGAAATACTGAGTACTAAAACCACAAGGAACGGCCAGGTCAAGGGAAACTGCACACTGACGATAAACATGGATAGTGATGCAATTTTCTTTTCTCTTCTGGCCCCAAGGAAAGTAACACTGTGAAGTATATGAGAAAACACAAACAAATTAAGTATGTTATCTTTCATATGTGTATGCACATATGTACTTAAATGTATTTATGTATGCATCTAAATGTACACATACATACATAAACATGTATATATGTATACATATATATATACACACATATATACATATATGCATATACATATATACATGTTTAACCTCTAGTAATATTTCTAAAAGTGCAGCAAAATATGCACACAGCTTTTCACCTCCACTTGACTAATGGAAATCTGGGAAATTATGCTTGAAAAAATATTTAAAAGAAAATGATAGAGGAGCATCATAAGATTATTTGGGAAAGGCATTAATTAAATACTTAGTGGATTCTGGTAGATAATAGAGAAACAAATGTTTGTGACATGGGAAACTAGGCTCTCAGCCCTGTGCTATTGTGTAAATCAAGAGTTTGAAGGCAGAGAAGACAAGTAGACTACTTCTACTGTGATCTGAAGGTGAAGAAAGGAAACAAATGTTATAGAAGATAAATGTAAACAGTGGGTTTGTACTTAAGTTGACAAAGTGTGGTGTGACTGAAAAGATTTTTTTCTTTACTTGTTAGTAGCTGATGGATTAGGGTAATAGAAGCAGCCAGAGAAAAGACAAGGTTGCAGAAAGTGATTTTTTTTTAGAAAATTATATAAGTGTATTTTAACTGACAAGCTCCTGGTCTTTTTAGAACTGATCTGCAGGCAGAGCATAAGGTGAGCAGCAGAAACAGACTGCAAAAGCAAAGGTGAACCACACCAAAAGACAGAAACAAGGTTAAGGTCCAGGAAGGCAGTTCGCAATGGAAGTGGGGACAAGGAGTAGAGAAGCTTGGTCATGTACATTGCACAGGGTGCAAAACAGTGCTACAACAGAACAACAAGAGCAAATGTGAATTCAGCCCCAATCTTATAACCCTTTAGAAAATCAAGATGTATCAGTTTCCCGATACAGTTAAATTACAAAAGTGACTTGTTGGGCCCTTAGCTACTGACAGAGACAAGAGGCATCTCCAGTGTGGATATTACAGACATAATGTGACTTGTAAAAGCATCCTGGCTTGCGTAAGAAATAGTGTGGCCAGCAGGGCTAGGGAAGTGATTGTCCCCCTGTACTTGGCTCTGGTGAGGCTGCACCTCAAGTACCGTGTTCAGTTTTGGGCCCCTTGCTACAAGAAGGACATCCATCGAGGTGCTTGAGTGAGTCCAACAAAGCTGGTGAGGGGTCTGGAGAACAAGTCTTATGAGGAGCGGCTGAGGAGCTGGGATTGTTCAACCTGGAGAAGAGGAGGCTCAGGGGTGACCTTATTGCACTCTACAGGTACCTTAAAAGAGGCTGTAGCGAGGTGGGGATTGGTCCATTCTCTGATGTGTCTGGTAACAGGACGAAGGGGAATGGGCTAAAGTTGCACCAGGGGAAGTTTAGGTTGGATATTAGGAAGAACTTCTTTACTGAAAGGGTCGTTAGACATTGGAATGGGCTGCCCAGGGAAGTGGTTGAGTCACCATCCCTGGAGGTCTTTAAAAGACGTTTAGATGTAGAGCTTAGTGATATGGTTTAGTGGAGGACTAAACCATATGGTTTAGTGTTAGGTCAGAGGTTGGACTAGGTGATCTTGGAGGTCTTTTCCAACCTAGATGATTCTGTGATTCTGTAAGAGAGAGCATAAGCTGGAAACCTATAAATGCAGTTGAAGGAAAAGGATGCTTCTGTGGTAAGAGGCACCATAATAATGGAATTGAAGGGAAAGCCAGGATTTGGTCAGCTTATCATTTGAGTAATGACCAAGAGATGATTCAGTGATCTGAGATGATCACAGATGGAAAATGTTCTGTTTGTTATGACCAGATAGGAGTCTGATCTGCAAAACTGAATTAGAATACAAGGTCAGTTTTGTTTGCTTCTTGTTTTTTTTTGTTTTTTTTTTTTTTTTTATATATATGTTTTTTTTTTTTGTTTGTTTTTTGTTTTTTGTCCTTGTTAAAATACACTCTTGTGGATTCTGGAAATAGCATACATGTTATCTATTTTACTTTGTTTAGGAAAAACTGCATTCATAAAAGTTACTGTGAAAACATTAGCAATTATATATCTTCCGAACAGCTGGAATGCAAACAGCTTTTTTATCATTGGTATTCCCTCAGTAATCATCCAGTAGTGATGGTTCATGCTTTATAGTTTTTTATTTTAAAGGATTATATTAAAACAGTCATTAGTTGTACGGAGGTGATATTAATCTATTAGAAGCAGCAACGTATTTCATAGAAATGATAAAGAATCTTTAATTGGTGTAAATTGATCTGTTGAAAATATCTTTGGGTAAACAGAGACTTCTTTTGTGCACAGCCTACAACCACTTTAAAGTAGTTCAGCAGAGGAAACATTAAGTTCTAAGTTATTTTCACACAGTAATCCATTCATGCAGATTTTCTCTTTGCTTCCTGAAATTGCTTCTCTTCTAATGACAAGTTCATTCATCTTTCAAGGATACTTGATCTAATTGTCTTTTACTTGTTTTTATCTCCACCAAATCTTCTTTCTGTCCTTGCTTCCTAAGTAAAACATATTTTTTCAGTACAAAAGTACACCCAAATTATCAAACTGAATTTAAGAAAAGCACACCATTAAAAACCTGCCCTTGCTTCCTAAGTAAAACAAACATATTTTTTTTCCATACAAAAACACACCGAAATTATCAAATTGAAAATAAGAAAAGCACACCTTTAAAACTGAGACACATACAAACACACACGCCTATTTGACAAGATTGTTCTGTGACATAATTGAGCTCTGGTTATTTAAAATACATATGAAAAAAAAAAGTCATTAAAGTAAGTGTTGTCAAATAAACACAAAGTTAGAAGTTTGCTGTCTAAAGCCAACGGTGGGTGAAATGAGTGTATTTGTCTGAGACACTGAACAAGATGTCCCATTAAATCACAATTAATAATGATAAGATATGAGAGTGCATGGGTTACAAAATAGCTTGACGATGGTTTTATTAAAGTTGTTAATGAAGCTGTAAAATGGACTAGTCCTAGCTCTTAAGGAGTGCCTCCTCTATCTTAATTCAGTAGAGTAGACAATGAGTTTCTGTGTTTCCGGAGGCTGTGGATAATACACATAGAGTTAAGTAGGCACTCTGAATAATGTAATACTTAGAAGAATTTTAATTGCCTGATTAAACAGCTGTAATAAAATATTATGTGTCTTAATACAAGCAGAAGTTGAGGAATGAGGAACTTCCCACTGAGTACAGTCTTGGTAAAACTGCTGCCAGGACACTGAATACAATTTTGTTAGCCACAATTCAAGGAAGTGTTGCATTTAAATATAATGCAGATACTGGAAAACTAGTTATAATTGAGGCTTGTGGAGCTCAGCTGGTTTTGCTTACTAACAGAGAGTGAGTACTGACTGATCACTTCTTATGGTCACTTACTCAAGGGAATTACATCCCACAATTGGCTTTTAACCTAAAAGATATAAATTAAAACTAGGCAGATGCAACCTGGAACAAGGACACAGCACCCTGGTAATGAACATAGCTAATGAAGGTAGTTTGAGAATGGTGATGGGGGATGTTTCTTTATTGCAGTCTCTAAGAACAGGCTGAATTTTCTAAGAACTGAAGGTAAACTTGGCTTCTATGAGGAATTATTTATCTTCTGTTATTGTTGTGAATGCTAGAAGTTCCAGATAATTTCTTTTTTGTTGTTGATCCATAATCTCAGCTTCACAGTACTGATCTGGCTCATTTAAATATAATCTCTATGATATAATCTCTCTAATGGCTAAAAGGAGAGAGAAAAGCAAAATCTTACAAAAGAAAAACAAAACAAAACAAGAAAATCTACTCAAATTTTCTTCCACGAAAGAACTTTCTTACATTATTCTAGTGATCCCCTTCCTTTAAAATAAAAGTTTTTATATTGCTCTTACATGTATATTACATATAACTCAAGATAATGATTAAAGTCTCAGAACTTCAGCTAGTCGTGCTCTAAAGGTCAGGAAGGACATTTCCACTGCTTGGCTTGCTAGTTTTATTTACTATTGACCCTCTTTCCTCTGAATATGAAAGAAGGATTCACTTTCTGACATCTGACAGACAAGGGGGAATAGCTCAATCTGAGATGCTGACAGTTACATCCCTAGCTGTCTGCCCTATCCCCAGTACACAGATGTATGAGTATCAATTACAACATAGAATTTTGAGATAAACCACCTCTAGTTTGGGTAAGCTGCAAAATGTTGTGCTCTTAACAGCAGCAGTTCAAAAGCTGATTGACAAACAGGTCAGGCATCTGTGTGTGGAGGCAGCAAGGACAGTAACCTTGCCAGCTGCCACAGGCCTTGCTCATCAAACAGCCCTTGCTCATCAGACACCCTTAGATTCCACTCTGGGACATTTTGCTCTCAAGATCTGTGTCTACATAATACTAGACTTGGGGTTGAGGAGGAATAATCTGTTAACACTTGAGACTGACCGTGTTTTTCTGCAGGGAAAAATATACTCACAAAACCCACAACAAACTAACCCTTTTGTTTCCATTCTCCTTCAAAGGAAATAAAATATCTATAATAGAGTCAATCTTGTTGGAATTGTTCCCAAGGTGGTTTATTTTATTTTATTTTATTTTATTTTATTTTATTTTATTTTATTTTATTTTATTTTATTTTATTTTATTTTATTTTATTTTATTTTATTTTATTTTATTTTATTTTATTTATTAGCCCTGATGATAGAACTTCTGTTCTTATTATTAAATAGCTAATTTTAGATTTTAGGTGTTAGAAATATTACTAAATAATGGACATGGACATGAGATATCACAGAATGGCTGAGTTTGGAAACCATTGGCCTTTTTTGGCCACAAGGGCACATTGCTGACTCATGGTCAGCCTGCTGCCCACCAGAACTCCCATGTCGCTCTCTGCAGAGCTGTCTCCAGCAGGTCACCCCCCAGCCTGTACTGGTGTTTGAGGTTATTCCACTCTAGGTGCAGCACCCTGCACTTGCCCTTGTGGAACCTTCATGAGTTTCCTCTCAGTCCAACCCCCCAACCTGTCAAGGTCCCTTTGCACAGCACAGCCCTCTGGGGTATCAGCTACTCCTAGCTTTATGTTATCAGCAAATATATATGTGTATCTTGCATAACAGAAAAGTTGATGGCAGTGCAAATGATTCTAGATAGGTCAGATGGTGCAAGTTTTTAAAACACTGATATGTGTTTAAAATAAAACTTTAAAACTTTTCTTTTAGAGACTCATTATTATTATGTTAGGAAATATAACCAGGTGTACAAAGAACTGGGGTTGTATGGAAGGAAAAAAAAAAAAAAAAACACACACACAAAAAAAAAAAAAAAACAGTGGACTTTAAAGTGTTGTGGTTTTGTTGTTTGTTTTTTAAAGAAAAAGCCCAAATCCCTATTTTCCTAATACAAAAGTATACGTTACTAGCATTTCCTCTAGTTTGCTATTCTTTCTGAAAGGAGATTGGTCTTTTTGCTACATTACTCAAACAAAATTATTCAGTGTTAAATATCTTATCTGGTTTTCAATTTTATTTTGAAACTACATTTTCAAACTTAAAGATGTTAATTATTCTCTTATAAATTTGTTTTTCAGAACTAAATATTATCAGAATCTTGGGGAAATGCAGCTAGCTAGGATTCATTGCAGCTGTTGGGAATAAATTTAAAGACTTTAAATTATAAATTGTTTATGTTTGTTGTGTTTCCCAGCTGAACTCACAATTCTTACTAGAACCAAATGGTACAGCCCAGACATACAAATTACTCAAAAGTTCTGTAACAATGCTCTTCATAGATGAAGAACTATACTAGACATATTTAATCTGTCTTTGATTACTTAATGGAATTCAGAGACATTTTTTTCCCTACTGCGTTGGGAATGTTAACTCGTTAATGGTGTACTTATCCAATCTTCTGCATTTTAAATGACTTCATAATTACCTGATTTTCAACAGATGCTCTGGTAAGGAATATTTTCATTAAATCCATAATTAGAAAATTTAAAATATGCTTCCATAGAAATTATTTGAATGAAGGGTTTCATGTACTTAGTGACTCTGAAAGCAGAGAGTTTACACTAGAGTTTACCCTAAACAACTCCTTCTTAAAGACAAAATTCATTAAGGAGATGAGGTAATTCCTAACAGGGATACCCCATCTGAAAGAGAAGCCAAGGAGGATGACAGCTGCACAGCTGCACAGGTGGAAGGGAGTGTGCTTTCTGACTGTAATACAGTAATAACACTGTAAACATGTTATAATTAACATTGGGTAGGAGGAGAAGGAGTAAGAAGAAGAGAGAGAACAGGATTGGTACTAGTGTAGTGAAGCTGACGGGAACTTATACACAAACTTATACACATTCTTATTACTGATATTAGAAAAGTAAATGCAGAACACAAACAGCTCAAATCTTATGGAAGAGTAAGTTGTGTATATATATATATATGACCATTTTCATTTTTAATGAAAAAATAAATAACATATAAACAGTATTTAATTATAATATCCCCCATTTTCTAATCATTTCTCAATGTGCCTTAAGGCATAACTAGTAGTAAATTTGGAATCTTGGAAGCTTATGAGAACTGGTTTGTAGTGGTATTTATGTATTTAATTTTCTACCGATATCACTAGGAACTGTGAACTTAAGTTTAAAAGGACTAAAATATGGATGGATATGTCTAACTAAGCGAGTCATGCTGGATTTATATGAAGAGAAGTTGGGCCTTTTCAGTCTGTCTCACTGTAAAGTTTGCATGAAAAATAGCTGAATGCATCATACTCTGCTTTCACCTGGACATAGGTAAGATAGGTTCCTTGTACTGCTTAACTTCCTTTAGCGATAAAGACTCTTTATCAAGAACAACTATAGAAATAATTGAATATTTAGAGGCATTGGTTTTGACTTAGTTTTCAGGGGACTTTTGTCATCTTTTCTCAGAGTAAAGGTAGACCTTCAGTGTCTGTCTTTTGTTCATTGTTAATTTTTATTGTCTTTTTCGTTGTTACCTTGTTTTCCAAACATCAACATTTACTTCATATTTTTGACACTCACCAGAAGGAAAAGATAGGGTTAAAGCTGAAAACCACATTCTGAAATAAGAAAATTGTAATATTGGACTTGTTATAATGAATTGTAACTGCAGTTTTCCTGGTAGGTTTATTCAAGCAGTGATCTCAGCATATCATTCACTGGCACAGATCAACATGCCTCTTTCTTAACATTGCAATGTACTCTTTCTCTCTATATAGACACATGCAAAAGAAGTAGAGGGAAGAAACTGAGATAAGTGAATTTGATTTTTTTGTTATGTCACTGCTCTATTTCCCAGACTGAACACTTGACAATCTACTGTGAATGACAAAAGTAGAAACATATTCTGCATTAGTGAAATCCAAATGAATAAGTACCCCAAAGAACATATACCTTGCCAGTCAAGTCACGTGGAAGACATACAGGGCACAGAAGTAAAATGTGTAGATATGAAAAAGTTCCAGCAAAGCAACAGAGGTGTTCCCTTTTTCAATACTTGCACTGTGTAGATTCTTAAAGAAACTCTTTATTTTTACTATTATTTTTCATGTAGACAAGTTTGCAATTATCTCTTATCTTTGTTCTCATTCTTTACATTTTCAACTTTAAAAAATGCATTTTTATCTGTCTCCAGACTTCCAGTGTAATTCCATATATTTATGTTTGAATTTCAGCTGTTGTATTTTTTTTTTCAGCCTCAGTAATATCCTTATATTTCTGTTTCATCTTTGATAAACAACTCTTTATTTCACATTCCACCGTTCTGAGAGGATTTCTAAAAATGCTCCTTCTGTATCTTTTCAAAGCTGGTAGTTTGATGGTGTAGTTTCTGGACCCATGGTAGCCAGCAGACAACTTCTGATGTTCTGAGAAGGGATAGCAGGCTGTTGCCAGTAGCTTTGTGCTGTGATCTTCCCGGAGGCTGAAGTGATGCTGACCTGAATCATCCTTGCTTTTCTTGAAAATAGTCATAATTCTATCTTTTCTATTATCAGGAAATTCACTTGGTCAGCATGACTTAATCTGATTGGGATGATCTTTTCACATATCCTTCTGTGAATCTCATCCAACCTTGGGGATCTGAGTGCATCCAACTTATCTAATGAGTCTCTAAATCTTCTCTGATATTTGTCACTTGCTCCTCTCCTCCATTCACCAGTTTTATATTTTCTTTAAATATAAAGGCAAAATTTCAAATACACATGAAAGTTGGAGCAGTGATGCAAAACACAGTGGATGTTTAATCCACTTGAACTCTGATCAATACATTGAACTTTGAAAAGGTCTCATCAAAATGTTTAATGTTTGTTTCTTCTTACCCAGTGTTAAGTATTTATGTGGTCTGTGAAGATTTGCAGTGTATGACATTTTGCACAGAATGCAAAGTTCATTTTCTGAGTGGAAAAGACAAGTTAGAAGAAAAAAATCTTGAAATACATGTGTTCTCATTCTGAGGGAAGACATATTGTAGTTCTGACAGTACACAAGAAAACAAGAAATACAGGCTATAATGTGGATCCTCTCTTTTCCAGGTAGAGCAGTGGTAAGCATCAGATAAAAATAACCTTAAATTGTAGATCTAAATATTATACATTTTGCTGTGGAAAACTGGACAACAGATTTGAAATATTGATGCATTTAGGATTATATGAATAATTTGTTTAGGAAAAAAAAAAAAAGTATGTAAAGGGCTCTTGTGTTCTTATGGTACGTTCATACTCACTCAATTCTAACATTTTCTCTCCTGGGTAGGAACTTGAAAGTTTTAGTTTCTGAGAAGGTTTTGTTTGTAGCTCTTTTTCAACAAATTTGAGCATTTACTACTTGTAGAGGAAAACAGCCACAAGAGGAGATTTTTCTGCATCATTTTATTTAAATACATAGAAGCCTTTAAAGGAGAACTTTGCTTATTGAAATTAGCTGGGTTTTGGTGTATGGTATGTACGTTAGTATGATGGCAAAGCTTTTGTTTATATATATATATATATATATATATATATATATATATTATATCTCAGTAATTCTCAGTATTGCCTTTTGGCAGATAATTGACATGCTTATCAACATATACCTTAGATATCTTGAAGGAAAGGATCATAGGGATTAAATTCTTCTATGAGAGCAGGATTTCCAATCTTCCTGTCAATCACAGACAAATTAAAGAAAGTGACTTTTTGCAACCATAGCTTCTGCATTTTTTGGTGACAGTGACAAATCTAGGACACTCCTAGCCCATAGTATGAAGCAACTGTAGAAAATTAGATTTCTCCAGTGCTGGTAGCATTGGTTCCACTTCAAGACATCCCTTCTTCACATTAGGACTTAAAGGATCCTACTTGGTTTTCTTAAAAGTATTTGCCTTTAGCTCTCATTACTAATGTGATGAAATACTAGTGATCTTCCATTTTTCCATGTGGCACAGAAAATTCCAGAATAAATAAAAGCAGGAAAGATTGCTTGCTGTTTACAAAACTAATGTTATGATATCAGACTTACAGTGTTGACTAGAAATAGCAAAGCTAATGGAATCCGGCTGTTCTTCTGGTTCAGCCCTATAATCTGTCTTTATGTTTTCCCACTAGCAGTGAGCTTGGGTTATACACAGTGAGTGATGATAAACACTTTCTCTGAATGCAGTCTATACTCATTATCTTTCTGGTTCCTGTCTCAGATCAATTTCTGGCAGTAGGCAAGGCTGATGACTTAACAGTAGCATCACAATTAGAATTAAGTAAACCAAATGAGAAGTCCTTTCCTAGGCAGCTATTGGCAAAACACAAGATCGACAAAAGAGAGGAGAGAGAAAATGGATATAAACAAATGGAATGGAGATAAAATCACTGAATTGTCTGAAATGAAGGCTTTGTGGACTTTTAACAGGACTTTCTAAATATGACCATCAGAGAGATAATTAAGAACAGTTAATGAAATGGCAAGTAGTCGTAAAACCAAATGAAAACTGATTGTTGGGGACTGTAAGTCATTTGTTCATTTTTTTTTTTTTTTTGTGGTTGATGTCAACTGTAATGTATTTTGAGGATTAAAATCAAATGTCTTTAAGAGACAATATTCCCATGATAAGAATCACAAAAAACTAAAGGTCTTTTGTTATTGACTAAATGCTAGAAGACAGCCTGAATGTCTGTAATAGCCTGAATAATACAGTTGGTGGAAAATAAACATTTTAAAGTCTTCAGGTTTCAGAAATCAAGCTTTTTCAGGAGATTAGGTTAGGTTGTTGCAGAGGTGTTATAAGGTAGATTTATTTATTTATTTATTTATTTATTTATTTATTTATTTATTTATTTTTCCTGGGGATGTTTTTGAAGAAGTAGGAACAAGATACCAGCTCCCATTTTAGCTTAATGGAAAGGACCTTGAAATGCATCCACCTTAAAATCATCATCATGGTTTCCATGAGGATTATTTTCCATTTTATCATGTGACTAGTTACTGAAATAGTTTACTGGCATCACACATCCAATTGTGTTAACATAAATGTTAACTTACTAAGTCATTAAAATATACTTAATTATTTTATCTTAACACCGTTTACTATGTCATTTATCCTAGCATTTTGTGAAGCTAGCACTATTTTGTTCTTTGTTAATAATGTAAATAGAAATCACATCTATAAGTTTTCCTTTTTAAATGACTATGACAGCGTTCATATATTTTCAGTCTTTCACATCATCTCTTCTGTTTGACCTTCGTTTAGAAAAGTGGAAGTACCTAATTTATCTGAAAATTGCTATTTATACAGTGTGCCACGAGATGTCAGTGTTTCAGAATATTATTCTTGTTACTAAGCCCTTTTAAAAACCCCGTACTGTAGTCTTTATTGTTTAAGGTTCAATGGCTAGCAGGCAGGCTGTTTTGTTTTTCTGGGACTAATAATATTATAAACCGATTAAAAAACTCCCAACTGGAAATGGAAAAGAAAACAAAAGCATCATCTAAGTGTCCCTGTAGAGCCATGTTTTTATTTGTCCCCCAGAAAATCATCTTGAGGAAATTGTTGTGTTCTCAATTTATAATGGGAACTGAGTCATTGCTTTTATTTTTTTTTTTGGTAAAAGTCTCCCCTGGTGAATGACAAGCAGCACTGCAGCACTTGGGTTTAATGTGGGCCAGTAGCTAAATCAAGCCCAGATCTGGTGCAGCCTACCTTAAGAACAGACTAATAATATGGATTTTTAAAGCAACACAACCTCCTTCCTCAAGTTGAAAACCCATAGTAACTGGCACTACAATGCTGGTGGTCTGAATGGAGAACAGTGATTTCAGTGGGGTTGGGGAAAAAAAGACAGTGGATGGAAAGACAGCATTATGATCCATTAGATGGCATTATGATAGTCAGGTCTTGCCTAAAATTCAAATACAGATATTTTGTTGAATATAGGTGCTCTCCCTACCCCAGCTTCCTCAGTCCACCCTCCTAGCCTTTACTTGTGTACACAGACACACATGCACACATAGATACACATATGTATATTCCTTATACGTATATAGTCTATATATGTATTTTCCATATTCATATATGTATAGATACACATATGTATATTACTATTTCCTGACTTAGAATGGTTCCCACAATCATTTTGAATATTTTATATCATATGCTCCTAGATTTGCTGGAGATTTCTTTTTTACAACAGCAACAAAACCTTGAAATACCCCAAAAGAAGTCTCAAGAGGTCACCTCTCATTCTCCTATCAGCTGAAGCAGATCTACAAATAGGTCACACTATGACAGGAGCACTATCTTGCAATTAAAACATTAAACTCTGAAGTTTTTCCTACCATGATTATGCAAACCAAAATCCAAATGTTTGTATCTGATTGGTAAAAGGGACAAGTGGCTTTAGTAGTTCTAGGCCTACCTTTCAGATACCATAGAATGATAGAATGGCTTGGGTTGGAAGGGACATTAAAGATCATCTAGTTCCAACCCCCCTGCCATGGACAGGGATGTTGCCCACGAGATCAGGTTGCTTGAAGCCCCATCCAACCTGGCCTGACTGGTCCTCATGTGCTGGGAATTTTGTGGATTTTTTTGCCACCAATCCACTGAAAATATTTTTGGTTCATATATTTATATATGAGAGCATTTTCAGAATAGTGAAAAATCCATATTAAGAAATACTATAAAGAAGGTCTAGTACACTTGGGTATATAATGATTTTAAGTAATAAATTAAATCTGATATATTTGCCTGCTTATGAGTAAGCAAACTGTTCCTGTTACTGGAGTTCACTCCCATACAACATTTTTACTACAAATAAATTTAGGAATTTACCGTTCCGCACATTATGAGCTCTGTAAAGGTTTAAAACTCCAGTATAAAATTTCAGAAATAGACTTGATCACAAGGTACAGAGGTAACCTGCATTTTTTTTAAATTGTTTTTAGGAAAAATCATTGCTGTGATTTTAATTTTAAAAACACCAAGGCTGGCTTTGTTGCTGCTGAAATCAGTGGGCTAAGCCATGGCATTTAGGTAGATATAACTGATGCTGGCACAGAACTACCTCTTAGAATGATGTGGGACAAAAATTCAGACCACCATGAGAGAGAGAAGGTGGAAGCAGTCCATTTGATTGATGTAAAGCTCATATTTCCAACCTATCATGCTAGCTAGTGTTTTTGTTGCTGCTGTTGTTAATTGAGGGCAATAATGTGTGGATTATTTGATACTGTAGGGCGCAGCAGGCATAAATACTTATGACAGGTATTTGATACTGTAAATTGGATACTCTGCATACAAATTGAAAAGTGTACCTTTATTTATTTAGTTATTTATGGCTGCTTTTCTGAATAAAACAGCTGTTATGTTTCACTATTTATTGAGTATGAGCTGCAAAACATACTCGGAAGATGTAAGATAAGAATCTAGTTTATATGAATTTTACCATTCTTTTCAAAAGACAAAGTTTGTAAACTTAGAAGCGTGCAAAGTCAAAATAGAAAGTCAGCTGTGTGTGCTTCACTGTCCATCCACAACAGGCTTCTTCATGCATCTTGTGAAGCTGTGTCCTGTATGCATTAGGAAGCTTCTCAACAGCAGTGATATCCTAGCCTGGAGACAGTGAAGAATTGGTGTTTCTCATCTATCCTCTTCACTTAGTCATACAGATCATAGAATCATACAATGGCTCGTGTTGGAAGGCACCTTAAAATCATCTAGTTCCAACCCCCTTCCATAAGCAGGGAGGCCACCCACTAGATCAGAGCCAGATCAGAGCCTTGTCTAACCTGGTCTTGAATACCTCCAGGAATGGGGCATCCACAACCTCTCTGGGCAACCTGTGTCAGTGCCTCACCACCCTCTGAGTGAAGAATTTCCTCCTAACCTCTAAGGTAATTCTTCCTTCTTGTAGTTTAAAATCATTGCCCTTTGTCCTGTCATTATGTTCCCAATAAAGGCCCCAAACCATGTGATTTTTATTCTTTTGTTATTGTTTTTGTTTTACTTTATAACTTTGTCATATTGCCTTACCATATTACTGCAGTAATTTTATGTCCCTACATACTTTGCCTCTCCAAAAGAATATACTACTCCCCCAGAAGAGTATGCAACAGACTACGGGAGGCTGTGGTGCATTTAACTTAGGATGGAGGGAGGTGGTGAGAGCAGTGATTTCAGATAACATTATTAACATGATGCTGAGGAGAGATGAGGTTTGATGCCGGCCTATTGATAAGACATATCAATGAAGGGATTAAGGAAGATGGAACTTGAAGCTCAGACTTTATATCTTCTGAATGCCAGTGTACTTAACTAATACAGATTAAATAATACTTTTGTTTAATAAATAATTTCATTCTATTTAGACATGTTTTCCAATCCATATGTTTGACTATAATGAGCTCTGTTCCTATACAAAATTGGTTTATCTTTTTTAATAACTGTCAGTCAGAAAATTAAACTGTTTAACATTAGTAAATAAGCTTTTTAAAGGCATCATGAATATTACTGTCAGGTGGGTTGTCAAGTTCTTTCAATAAGACAAGCAGTCACATCCTGTTTGGACATTGAATCCACATTAAAAAAAACAAACAAACAAACTAACTAACAAAAAACACAACCCTATATTGTACCCTGCTTCCTCTGTACTGTAATATTCTCAGACTGTTTCAGTCTGAGAATATATAATAGCAAGAAACTCTTAAAGCTACTATGTCAACAATTACATTTTTAACTGTGTTATCTTCATTTACCTTTTCCAATTATTTTCAGGGGAGGGGGTGGGGCTTGTGTAACTTGTATGCTTGTATTTACTTCTTTGTGCATTCAAAGTAAAATTGATGTAAAATTTGTTAGCACCAAAATAAGCATTTTTCAGCTGAATGGAGTGCTCACACTGAGTTAATATCCTCATCAACTTAGCATTACTATGACTAAAGCACTAGGGAAATTAAAAGACTGGTTAATTATTTTTCAAGACTGAGAAGGCTTTGGAGAAGAGTAATCTTTACTTTTTTTTTTTTTTTTTCTATAAATTGATTTTAAACATAACTTATAATACTAGTTTGTCAGCTCTCAAATGTTATATCTATACTCCCCTGGAGAAAAATATAAATAAAATAAATAAAAATAACAGAGTAACAGCAGAAAGTGATAATGAAACATCAGTATGACTACATGGACTGCCAACAGTTCATCATTGAGATAATGCTTTAGGTATTTCAATATTCATAGATTTAACAAAAGAAATTAAATGTCTGTTAACCTGTTTGTGCTGACCACTCAAAAACAGCTTTTTTGTACAATCTCCAGTTTGTCCCCCGCTCATACAGATTCATCATGATCATTACATGTAAGTATATTATTTTTAGGAATCTAGGATAAGCATTAGAATTCAGCCAAACTTTTGCATTAATCTTGTCTCCCGTAATGTGAAATGAAGTATTGCATATTTTCATATAATAGGAAACAAATTAAATTTTGCACTGCAAAATTCACCAATCAAATAAAAATTCCCAGAGGAAAGGACTGCTGTGGCTTAACCTAGCAGGCAGCTAAACATCCCAGGGAAGTGGTGGAGTCACCATCCCTGGAGGTCTTTAAAAGATGTTTAGATGTAGAGCTTAGGGAAATGGTTTAGTGGGGACTGTTAGCGTTAGGTCAGAGGTTGGACTCGATGACCTTGAGGTCTCTTCCAACCTAGAAAATTCTGTGATTCTGTGATTCTGTGATCACACAGCCGTTTGCTTACTCCCCTGTCCCTGTGGGATGGGACAGAGAACTGAAAAGTTGCTAGAGCTCATGGGTTGAGAGAAGAACAGTTCAGTAAGAATCACAGAATCATAGAGTATCCTGAGTTGGAAGGGACCCACTAGGATCATCAAGTCCAACTCCTGGCACCACATAGGTCTACCCCAAAATTCAGACCATGTGACTGTCCAAAGACTGTCCAAAGCACAGTCCAAACACTTCTTAAACTCTGACATCTTGGTATTGTGTCTACATCCCTGGGGAGCCTGTTCCAGGCTGCAATCACCCTCTCAGTGAAGAACCTCTTCCTGATATCCAGGAAGCCTGAACCTCCCATCACAGCTTGACTCCATTCCCTCAGGTCCTATCACAAAGAAAAGAGATTGGCACCTGCCCCTCTGCTCCCCCTCATGAGGAAGCTGTAGACTGCAATGATGTCTCCCCTCAGCCTCCTCTTTTCCAGGCTGAACAGGCCTAGTGACATCAGCTGTTCCTTGTATATCTTCCTCTCCAGGCTCTTCACCATCTTAGTAGACACTCTCCAACAGTTTTACATCCCTTTTGTACTGTGGTGTCCAGGACTGCACACAGTACTCACGGTGAGGCTGCACCAGTGCAGAGTAGAGAGGGAAAAAAAAAAAAAAAAAAAGCAAGGCAAAAGGAAAACTATAAGAAAAATAATAAACAGCATATGACGCACCATGCAATTGCTCGCTACCAGCAGACTGATGCCCAAGCAATGGTAGCTCCTCCCAAGCCAATTCGCCCATTCTTTATTGTTCAGCATGATGCCTGAATGTATGGGATATCCCTCTGACCAGTTTAAGTCAGCTGTCCTGGCTGTGTATCCTCCAGCACCTCATGGTGCACCCTCAGCCTCCTCATTGGCAGGGGAGAATGAGGAGCTGAAAAGTTATTGGCTCTGTGTAAGCACTGCTTTGCAACAATTAAAATATCCGTCTATTATCAGCATCATTCTCTTCCTAAATCCAAAACACAGCACCATACCAGCTACCAGGAAGAAAATTAACTGTATTTTAGCTGAAACCAGGACAAGACTTCTCTGTATATATTTCCACCCTGGGGCAGAAAGAAAACATGAAAATGAAAGAAAACATGAAAGAAAACATGAAAATTGAGACTAGTCTCTCAGACGATGCAGTGCTACGATGTACTCAAGAATTTCAGTGATGAGGACATTATCAAGAACTCTTTGAAAAGTCATTTCATTGAGCTTATGAATTGCTAAAGAGAGTAAGAAATATAGAGATAACCAACACTTTTTAGTGAAAGAAAAGTTTAATTTATTACAAAAATAGGCAAGCTGTGGGTGAGTGGTTAAAAGGGCTTCAGGTGAGGCTAAAGAAGCCCTAGACATAAATCCTTTTTATTTCTCAGAATTTCTGTATGAACTTTGAAAGTAATTTAGTCTTTATATAAATTCATTACCTACCACTCTCCAGTGGGTTGTCTCTTTTGTTTGACCAACCCCTCTGTTCACCAGGGTAAGAGCTACATCTCAGAATATATGTATTCAGAGAATGACACCAAAAGACCTTAACCTGATAAGGGTGTTTTGGAATCGTGAAATGAATTCTGGATTGACTCTTCTGTCACCATATACCATGTAAAAGTAGTTATATTCTTTATTTTATGTGAAATTTTCTAATCATAATTGACAGTAAATTTTTTCTCATTGCTCAGCTAACATTGATGGTTAATGATCATTTCTGTTTGGGAGGATCAGAATATATTTTCTCTTTACTATTTAATCATATTGTTTCTCTAGAGACTTCAGTCTAGAGACTTCAGTCTGATGCTACCTGATGGTTGCTTTCAAATCTGTATGTATATGTCTATTTGTAGATCATTTCTTTTTGCTTGAGTGGCTAGCTTCAAGTTTGTTTGTTTGTCTTACTACAGAAGAAAAATAATTAATGAAGTTAGATATTAAATATTATAAAATATTTTATAGTTTTATTTCTCTGGGCAAAGGGACCAAAGACCAAGAAATGGTGTTCTCACTTTCTCAACCAAGCAGGTACACTTATGTCTTCTTTCCTGGTATTTGACTGGTATCCAAATACCACACCTCACCAGTGACACAAGAAAGGGACACTTTTACACTACAGAGGAGACTATTAGACAACTATCTTAAAAGAGTGTTATATTCTTCCTAATTTCAGTGAGATTTAAAACAAATCATGACAGTATTATCTATATTAACTGAAACAAACAAACAAAAACAATAAGACAAAAAAGGAAGTTTTTTCTATAATGTTGTAGAAGTATTCCTGTTTCACTCTGCCCTTGAATAGTATTTTCAGTGTAAGGTTTCTAATGACCATGTAATGTTTACATTGCTGTTGCTTCTCCATGATTGCTTTTTAACAAGGGTAATACAGGATAAAGACATAGAAATGTCTGTGTTCTGCCTGCATTTATTCTATTTCATCTACTATTAGTTTTTGGACTGTGATAGCCCGTCCAGAAATGTGAGTGTTTCTATGCACATGACAAAGAAAACTTGAGTCATGCCTCAACTCCTCATATAAATCAAAATGTTTAAAAGCTCTGACCTCATTTCACCTGAAATTCATATAATGCATCTTTCATAATTTAAAGATACAGCTGAGACTTTTTTAGGAGATTCAGAAGTCCATGGCTACCTTAAGAGTTGCTTCTCATGAACTTGTATCAAAGTGTTATTTATGACTGTAGTGCAACTTGTTTAGCTGTGTTCAGATTGTAGACATTCACAGAGAAAGATTTGTCTCAGCTAAGGATAATGGCTCTCTTGGGAGAGGAAATGGCTGGTCCCTGGTTTTGACATGATTGATGCCAGATACAACTATTAAAAAGACAACAATAAGGTCATCATTTGAAGTGAGAAAGAGGTTATTGCCCTTGAGAAAATGGTATATGGAATATAGATTGTATTCTTTCTATATGCATTATAAATATGTATACATATTTATAAGTATACATATGAATATACATATACAATATTAGGATTCAAACAGTTAATCAAGTAAGAAGATCCAACTGAACTTTATAGTCCCTCTCTTTTGCAGTTACCTGATACATCATGTGTGTTCCTGACTGCAATACATAGGTGTACTGGGTCTGGCTGGAATGTTAACTTTCCCGGCAGCAGCCCATACAGTGCTGTACTCTGCACTTGTAGCTGGAACAGCAGTGTTACCACACCAGTGTTGTGTCTACTGCCGAGCAGCAGTGACACAGCATCAGGCCTCTCTCTAACCCTCCTAGGGGGTGGGCAAAAAGTGTGGAGAGAAACATCACTAGGGCAGCGACCTAAACCAATCAAAGGGATATTCCATACCATGCGATGTCACACTCAGCAATAAAAGGTAGGAACAGGAAGAAGAGGGGAGGGGTGGGCTTTCGTTGGGAAAACGTCGGTCCTCCTCCTGAACACCGGTTACGTGCGTTGAGGCCCTGCCTCAAGTACATGGTCAATCATCGCTCATTTGTGGGAAGTAGAGAGTAATTTATTTCCTCTGCACTTCCACATAGCCTTCATTTATTTTATTAGTTTGTTTTCCTCCCTTCTTTTTATTTTCCCTTTCCCCCTCCCTTTTCCCCTTTCCCTTTTTATTTACCTTTAGTTAAATTGTTTGGTTCATAATAATCTTTCTTTAATTATTATTATTATTTCCCTTTAATTAAATTATCCTTATCTCAACCCGTGAGTTGTTCTTTGCTTTACTTCTCCCCCTCCTCATCTAAAAGAGGGGGAGTGAGAGAGCGGTTGCAGGGTTTAGCTGCCCAGCACAGTAAAACCACCACAATAGGTACTGTTGGATCCACTACCTGCACTCTCTAGAAAAGCCTGTGGCTAGCGCAATCAGCTTACTCAGGCTGACATGATTACATCAGTTTGTCATGTCAAATGAATTTCAGTAAATACCCATATGCTCCCCCTCAATATACAAGCTTGTGATATCAGTGAACATGATGTGCAGGGATTATAAAATGATTCAAATCATCTTACTGTTAGAATCTAAGAGCAAGCTCATAGCTACAGTGGTTCACCTGGTGTTCACTAACATTTTAAGTAACAGTAAACTGGCTCTATAGCTCTTATTTGGCATGACATGTGTATGTGCTAAAGACTCAGACTTTCTGAAGTACAACCTGGCTTTCATGGGTTGGTGGGAACATACAACTGATTCACTAGTAGCCTTTCAAGGTATTTGTGTGAATAGTTTTCATGTGGCAGAGGAGTTAATCGTTACTAACCCTGACTTTTATCATATGATTATAGCTGCCAGGGAATAAAAATCAGCCATTTTGCATTACCACACCTTAATCATTAATACATAATTAGAACTGGAATAGGTAATTTTGTCCAGTGTTTAAGATCACCTTCATTTTTTCAGTTATCTATATTTTGTATTAATGTGCTACCTATTTTCATGACATGGCACAATGGGTGTCCCTCAAAATTAACTGAAAATCAAAAGGGAAGCAATGATTCAGATTTTTAATGCAAATTTAACATTTTCTGCAAAGATTGGACACACTTTACAAAATAGCACAATTTAAAAAATTACCATTTTAATGCTGTTTTGATGGAAAAATCTTTAAGCAGTTCATCAGTTCTACCAGGATTCCTAGGACCAGAGCAGAAGTTTAGCAAAGTTCATTAAAGTTGTTTAACTGCACCACTACATGAATCCGTATATTTACTCTACTTTGATTTAGCTGAAAGTGACTGAATCTAGGTTTAATTCTAACCATAATGATACACAGAATAGCCACATCTCTTGTAGACAGTAAGTGGTGGCAATTCAGTGCTCTGATTGAACGTTTACTTTGCTTTAATCTCTACTGATTAGAAGAGATGTACTGGCCCATTCATGGACGTTTTCCTAATGCCTGGATTGAGGGAGAAGAGATGAAGAATGTAAAAGGCATGAAAATGTCAAAGCTGTGAAAAGTTGGAAGCAGTTCAAAACAGAGTCCAAAAGTGATATCCTAAGAACAGGGAAAAAGAAAAAAAAAAAAAAAAAAAAAAAAAAGCAGAAGAACAGAAAAGTTTTTCTTCAACTGATAATTCCTTTGAATACTCACTGCAGTAAAACAGCCTTTAAAGAAGAGTGCACAGTTCAGGAATTGCTATATTTTCCTTACAACTGAATCCTTACAAGAACTGTCACAGCCAACAGCCATTCATTTAATCCTGTGCTCATTCCTCATTACTGACAGGGCTGCTAGATAAATGGAAGCTTTCATTTTCTGCTTGCTCATCAGCTGGTTATAAGTGTAGGTTAGAAGTGTATATGATTTAAGAAACAACTTCTGTAAATGAAAAGAGATGATCTGTGCTAAGATTTTGTAAGTATTTGCAAGGCTTTGATTCTTCAACTTTTTCTTATATAGATGAACATTGTGCAATATTGTTATAGCAACCATCTCCATAGGCAGATCTCTTAGTGTAGGTGTGATGGTTTTACTCGGGTGGGCAGCCGAGCTCCACCACAACTGCTTTCTCACTCCCCCTCCTCAAAGAGGAACGGGGAGAAAATACGATGAAAAGGGCTTAAGGGTTGAGATAAGGACAGGGAGATCGCGTAGTAATTATTGTGACGGGCAAAACAGACTCAGCATAGGGAGATAGTACGATTTATTGCTTATTACTAACAAGCTAGAGAAGTGAGAAAACAAAGAAACAAAAAGCACCTTCTCCCTACTCCCCCCAAGTGGTGCAGGGGAATGAGGGTTATGGTCAGTCTATTGCGCTTCTTCTCTGCCGCTCCTTCTCAGTTGCTCTTGTCCCCTGTGCTATGGGGTCCCTCCCACGGGATGCAGTCCTTGCTGGACTGATCCAGCATGGGCTTCCCATGGGCAGCAGCTCTTCAAGAACTGCTCCAGATATGGGTCCATACTACGGGGTCCATCCCTCAGGAGCAAACTGCTCCAACCTGGGTCCCCCAAAGGCAGCAGCTCCTGCCAGGTCACCTGCTCCTGCGTGGTTTCCTCTCCACGGGCTACAGGTCTGGCCTGGAATCTGCTCCGGCAGGGGTCTTCCACAGGCAGCAGTCTCCATCAGTGCAGGTCCACCATGGTCTCCTCCCCAGGCTGCAGCATGGAACCCTGCTCCACCGTGGTACTCCATGGGCTGCAGGGGGACATCCTGCTTCACCATGGTCCTCACCACAGGCAGCAGGGGACTTCTGCTCTGGTGCCTGGAGCACCTCTCTCCCTCCGTCTTCACTAACCTTGGTGCCTGCAAGGCTACTTCTCACTCCTCTCACTCTCTCAGCTGCTATGTGGTGCAGCATTTTTTTAAAAAAATATTATTATTTTATTTCCTCTGTCTTAAATATGCTGTCACAGAGGCGCAAAACAACATCGCCTATTGGCTCATCTCTGGTCAGTGGTGGGGCCCTTACCTAACATGGGGCAACTTCTAGATTCTTCTCACAGAAGCCACCCCTGCGGCCCCCTGCTACCAAAACCTTGCCACATAAGCCCAATACAGTAGGAGAAATCCTCTTTGTGAGGATTTGTCACTTGTTGGCTTCTGTGCCACAAGGATAATGTTGAGTTGGAATTAATATAAAGACCATTGCATGACAAAGCTCTGCAAGCTTCAAAAATTTTTGAAGTCTCAAATTAGGAGGTGTCCTTGAGCCTTTTCTGCACCATGGGAGCCAAAAGTATCCTGCAAATTACTACTTGGATACTAACTGCATATGAAGTTTTTGCATATGCAAAATCTCACTACCTAAGATGGCCTAAGTCACAGAGTTAGTATTTGAGGCTGATTATTGGAGACAACTTTGACTTTTTTGAATACATTGATCACAGCAGGACTTGGTGTTGAACTTCTGTCCTCTCTGTCTTCATTATAACAGGTAAATAAGCTTGGCTGATGGATGCAGAGTGAGGTGATTTTTTTACGAGTTCTGTGATCCATGTACAGAGCACAGGGAGGTAGTCTGTACAGAAAAATTCCTCTCACAAAAGGAGAGAGGATAGCCTGAACAGTATCTGAAAATCTAGCTACCTGTGGTTCTAAATGGAAGCAGACATGAAATCAAACAAACAAAAAAAACAAAAATATCAGCTTTAGGATTTGACAATGTAAATGTGTCTGGAATAATCTAGGAAGGAAACTCAGACTGAGCCAGTGAAGCAGGTCCTGAAAAATCTCATATTTAACAAAAACTGGAGAGAAAGAGGTGAGTCATGTTGGAGACCTCCTAATGCCCATGACCTTAACATGACCTTAAGCAGAGAATTAGATTTGGATGGATCTTGTCTGGCTTGCTAAACAGCCACTTACCACCAGCTCGTAGAGATTTTGGCTTGCAGGCTGAATAGCAGGCTGAAAATTGGCAGAGCTTGATAGGAAGATTTAAAATAAGTGATGCTAGTGAGGAAAAAAAAAAAAAAAGGATTTTGCTTTTGGTTAGGTGATCTGACAGTTTCAGTTACAAACAAACAAACAAAAAAAAAAGATAGAATGGCTCTGCAATATAAAAGAAATATTAAAGAAGTGTCCTTACATAATAACAAAGCTGATTTGAAATGAGAAGATCTATAAATAACACTAAGGCCTATGACAAAACAGATGAAACTAAAGTGTAATAAGTCAGTTGTGAAGAAAAAATACCATTATAGATCCATAAATGGATTAAATTTCTTCAAGGTAGAAAGGAAGAAAAAAGAAAACAATACTCATGAAAATAGATATGTAATTAAACAAAGATAAAAATATTTTTATGTGTGAAAAATTTGTGTTTTTTTTTTTTAATTTTATTATTTTTATTTTTTCACTTAAGAGAGAGAGAAAAGGGAAGAATAGTCAGAGGATAAAAATACAAAGAAGTAAATAATATTCCCAAATATTTTCTGCATTTTTATCTTGCATTCTTATCATTCTTTAGATGCAGGTTTAGGTTATAGCTTTCAAAATGGAGCTGTGCCCTATTGAGTTGGTAGAATGAAGCTAATGAACATAGCTGATGAACAAGCTGATTTTAATAAAAATCTCTTCGTGGCTTATTATCCCTACGAAAGGCAGAGCTTCAAAACATACTAAAGATCTTCTACACATGATAATTTCTACAATTGGTAGAGGAATGTATTTTCCTTTCTGGGAAAGCTTTTATATTTTTCTTTCATTTTCAGATTGGAAGAACTTTTAATAAGTTGAAAGTAAGCTTTATGTAACCTTATAAAACAAACAAACAAACAAACAAAAACCCTTTATACAAAATATATATCATTTGTATAGATTTTTATTTTTATTTTTACTCTGGATGTTGAAAATATTGTTCACTATAACTATGGAAATAAATAGTTCTCAAAATAAAATTATAAAGAAATAATGATTTTGAATCAATCTAAAAGGAATTGGTTTTGATTTTCATGAAAACATTTTGTCTGGAAAAAAAGTGTGATTTGATATATGGTTATATTTCTTTCAGTATGATTTTTAACTTTTTTTCAATTGATTACTTTTTTTTTTTCATTCACTTTTTCTTCTTGTATGACATTATGAATTGAATCTGCTGCATTTACATGTAATTATCCAGAGTCTGCCGTGGACTGTGTGGACTTACAGACCAAGATCTTCAACAAACATACCTCCTCAGCTTTTGTTATAAAGGCACAACGTACAGAAATGTTTAGTTAGTAGGTTTGTCTACTAGTAAAAGGAGACAGAGGGAAGTACCTCCTACTGAGGTCATTAGTTTAAAATGTTGAAGTGGCAAAAAGTCTCACTGAACAATAATTGCTCACTGTTGTAGTTTGATCCCGGCAGACAGCTAAGTACCACAAAGCCTCTTGCTCACCCCAGGTGGGGTGAGGGAGAGAATCAGAAACATAAAAATGTGAGAACTCATGGGTTGAGACAAGGACACTCTACTAGGTAAAGCAAAATACAACTGTATGCAAGCACCATATTCAAGCAAAGCCAAACCAGGAATTCATTAGGTGCTTCCCACTGGCAGGCAGGTGTTCAGACACTTCCAGGAAAGCAGAGATCATCTTGAGCAGCAGCTTCTTGGGAAGACAAATGCTCCAAACATGCCCCCTTCCTCCTTCTTTACTCAAACTTTTATTGCTGATGCCCTATGATATGGGACATCCCTTTTCCCAGTTTGGATAAGCTGTCCAGGCTGTCTCTTCCCATCTCTACAGAAACTAATGTTTGAAGAAGTAATCAACATTTCAAAGAGACTGGCAGAATTCTTGTAGCTTTGCAAGAATGAAATTATTTTGAACAATGCCTACAGACTATTAAAACAAAGGTGTTTTGTTGTTGTTGTTGTGTTTGTTTGTTGTTTTTTTTTTTTCCATGACAAAACCAATATGACATTCTTCTTTACCCCTTCTGTTTTGCATCTCAATCTCAGTTTATAAAGGAATATCCTTTATAAAGGATTGAGAAGTATGTTGAAAGAAAACATATGATTTGTCTATCATTATGAATGCATTTAACAGAATTTATCAATTGAATTTCAAAGAATTGAATTTTATCAAAGAATTTATCCATGACAAAACAAACAAACCAACAAACAAATAATAAGCCCTCCACCAGTTTATATCTTAGTTAATTGGGCTTGTGGAAGCATGGAGAAAGTAAATGGACTTTAAAATTTACAGTGACTGAATGTTTATTTGTAGAGGTCATTTATATTTCATATTTGAAACATTTGTTTATGGAAATAGATGAGCCATAGAAAGTAATGGTAAATCCTAATTCCTATATACAGAAACTGTTTTTCAGTCACTAGAGAACTGTACAACAAAACCATCCCTCTCTCCTCTCCCTTTTCATGCCTCGTAAAGAATATATTAATTTACTTTTATTTTACCTTTGTCATTGCCATACAAAATTTAAAACACCCATTTATTTTATAGGATTAGTCAAACAGTTGGTTTTGGTTAGTTCTGATTATGAGGGTATCTTCCCTTTTCAAGAACCCATGTTGTATTATAAATATGATCGATACATTTACAGCATCGTATGATCTATCGATCACGCAATTACAGCTGAACAAATTTTATGTATATGTTTGGAAAATCTACTTGTGGGTCCTGAAATTGGCATGTTATTCTAAATATTAGTGCTATATGTACCTCAGGAAGAGACAACACTTGTTAGAAAGAACTGTAAAGATGACTAATACAAATGAATTTGAGCAAAGCCTGGCTTCAAGTATTATTTTATGAAATATTTATGCTACATCTTGTACATTGTTTATTAGTAACAATAGCTGTGAATGAATTATACAAAAAGTGAGCTGTATAAAATAAATAAATGCATAAATAAATTTTCTCAGACCAAATAACAAGAGAATAGAAAATTACATGTAACATACAGTGATTGTAAAAGCATTTATATAAGAAGGAAAAAGGGGCTGAACTTTACTGTGCTATTTAATGCAAGACTTCTGCTTTTGTATTAGTTCCTAATATAAGTGGCAAAGCACCTTACTAGCAGAGACTCCAAATCACACCAGGCAAACCTTCTGAGACTAACAACATATTTTACGTTGAAAGTTTGTTATGCATTCCTCAAAACTTCATTACCAGAGTAATTTGCTACACAGTGAAAGGAAGGAGTAATAACTTCTCTTCATTCACACACCTAATGAATATTGTTATATTCACAAGTATTAAACCCTCTGTTGGTCTCAGTTCCGTGGGTAAATTTTCACATCTGGGATATACTTAAAATAAAATGTCCTTGCTTCTCCTAATCATTATTTGATAAAAGCAAAGAATCTTGTGAAATGTGTTAAAAGGAAATCTCTTGCAGTGTCTACAAACAGGAGGTCAGGATGGGTATTAAAAAAAAAAAAAAGTAAAAAAATAAAGTGTATAAAAATATATGTTTAGATCTTTAATCATCTGCTTGAACATATTCATGTTCATTATCAATTGACTTATATACATTTTATAACATAATATGACAAAAAAGTACCATGGATCTTTATGTAAATGAACAAATTAGCTCAATTTCTAAGTCAGAGAGATCACAGGTGCATCTATACATAACATGGAAAGAGC
Source organism: Aythya marila (assembly GCF_965140915.1). Classification (NCBI taxonomy): domain Eukaryota; kingdom Metazoa; phylum Chordata; class Aves; order Anseriformes; family Anatidae; genus Aythya; species Aythya marila. Next base: position 109,549,801 of record NC_139043.1, read on the forward strand.
CAAATACTTTATACTTTTTGCTGATGGAGAGATTTTATACCACTAATTCTTTGCATTAGTTTTTGAGAATCATGAAAATGACAAAGAGGATATATTTAGTGCACTTAAGGAATTTTATTCTGTTTCTATATATATTAAAAAAATAGATTAATTTTGTTTCTGCTTTTATATTTTGATTTTTTACATTATAGTGTTGGTTGGTTGGTTTGTGGGGGCTGAGAAGATTGGGGGTGGGGTGAGAACTGAGTTGTAACTGATATTGTATCTGAAATCCTGGCTGGAATTTTCTGAAGTGTTTTCCCTTCTTTCCTTTGTATATTGTTTGCCATTCTCTAATCTCTTTATCTTAGATCTGGGTTAAAAAGAGAGAGAGAAAGAGAGAAAGAAAGAAAGAGTGAGAGAGAGAGAGAGAGAAAGGAAGGAAGGAAGGAAGGAAGGAAGGAAGGAAGGAAGGAAGGAAGGAAGGAAGGAAGGAAGGAAGGAAGGGAGGAAGGAAGGAAGGAAGGAAGGAAGGAAGGAAGGAAGGAAGGAAGGAAGGAAGGAAGGAAGGAAGGAAGGAAGGAAGGAAGGAAGGGAGGAAGGAAGGAAGGAAGGAAGGAAGGAAGGAAGGAAGGAAGGAAGGAAGGAAGGAAGGAAGGAAGGAAGGAAGGAAAGAAAAGAAAGAAAGAAAAAGGAAAGGAAAGGAAAGGAAAGGAAAGGAAAGGAAAGGAAAGGAAAGGAAAGGAAAGGAAAGGAAAGGAAAGGAAAGGAAAGGAAAGGAAAGGAAAGGAAAGGAAAGGAAAGGAAAGGAAAGGAAAGGAAAGGAAAGGAAAGGAAAGGAAAGGAAAGGAAAGGAAAGGAAAGGAAAGGAAAGGAAAGGAAAGGAAAGGAAAGGAAAGAAAGAAAGAAAGAAAGAAAGAAAGAAAGAAAGAAAGAAAGAAAGAAAGAAAGAAAGAAAGAAAGAAAGAAAGAAAGAAAGAAAGAAAGAAAGAAAGAAAAAGAAAGAAAGAAAGAAGGCTGCTGTTATGCAGATTTTCTCAGTAATGTCTGAGAGGTTGGGGAGAATGCATATTCTAAATATCATCTTTAAATCAAGGTAAGTCTGCTCTTAATCTTGAAATGAATCCTAGTCTCATATGAGGATAACTTTTTCCTGGAGCTATTGCACATTTTCACAAAGGTCCACCAAGGCAGTTAACACCAGTCTTTTACTTTGAAGGTCCTTTTCTTAAGGCATCCTTTTTTGTGTAGTCATGACTGAAGCAATTATTTCACAGAAGCCATTGTCAGTTCTGCAGGAATACACTGTGCTGAGACAGATCATTGAATAATTAGTGTAATGCAAGTTGTCTCTAAAGCTCAGATACACTCTATAAACCTAAATGTTGTTATCTGTTATGTCAATACCATATCTTAGCATAGAATGTCCTCTACCAAAATTTCCCAGTATTCATTAATAAAATTGACCACAAGAAAATGATGGGTGTTAATGCTTTTAGAATCCTTATTTCAGCTATTTGACTTAACCCAAAGTGGCCATGTCTGAACAGGAAATTATGTCTTTTAAAATATGAACAGAGAAAGATTCTAATTATCTGATAAGTACATAAATTACTTTGCTTTCTTTTAAGTATATAATTTAGAAAACATTTGTTTTAGAATGCTAGAAAATATTAAAAGTGTGCTGTCTTGTGTATGACGTTTGATTCAGTTCTGTTCTATCTGTTCATCTGTAATACCAATTATAAATTAATAAAGGTTTATGACTGTTCTGGATATTCATCCCTCATCTTTTATGACAAGTTTATGGCTTCGAGACTGGTGTGACCGGCAGAATTTCGGTTTCTTTGATCACGGGAAGGTCTATGCTACACCGGGCCTGATGGCACCGGATGGGATGCGCCTCTCTCGGAGAGGGGTAAGGATCTTTGGTCAGGAGTTGGCAGGGCTGATAGATAGGGCTTTAAACTAGAGTCGAAGGGGGAAGGGGCTAAAACCAGGCACGCCGGTGAAGACCTAAGGGATGGTACGCTAGAATCAGAGGGGCTGTGTGCCAGTGAGGTCTTTCGGTCAGATCCACAAGGTGCTGAGTGTAAGGAGACGCACTTGAAATGCTTTTACACAAACGCATGCAGTATGAGGAATAAAATAGATGAGCTAGAAGTCCTGGCCCAGTCCTGCAACTACGACATCATCGGCATAAGCGAAACCTGGTGGGATGAGTCCTGTGACTGGGGTGTTGCGATAGATGGTTACAGGCTCTTCAGGAGGGACAGGCAGGGTAGGCGAGGTGGTGGGGTGGCGATGTATGTGAAGCAGGGGCTGGACTGTGTGGAACTTCAGGTCGGCGATGGCAAAGTTGAGAGCCTCTGGGTAAGGATCAAGGGACGAACGAATAAAGGGGATGTCGTTGTGGGAGTCTATTACAGACCACCTGGCCAGGACGATAGCGCCGATAAATTATTCTTTACAGAACTAAGAGAGGCCTCGAGATTAACTCCCCTTGTCCTTATGGGGGACTTCAACTTGCCGGACGTTAACTGGGAGTGCCACACGGCTGACACGAGCAAGTCCAGGAGGTTCATGAAGCACCTAGATGATAACTTCTTGGTGCAGGTGCTAATGGAGCCAACTAGGAAAGGTGCCCTCCTAGACCTGTTGCTAGAAAACAGAGAGGGTCTGGTGGGAGATGTGGTGATTGGTGGCCGCCTCGGTCATAGCGACCATGAAGTGGTTGAGTTCAAAATTTATGGTGACAGAAGGAAAAGTGCCACCAAAACCTCATCCCTAGATATGGGGAAAGCGGACTTCAGGCTGCTCAGGGAACTAGTCAGCAAAGTCCCCTGGGAAACTGCTCTTGAAGGCCTCGATGTCCACCAGTGCTGGTCACTCTTTAAGCGATGCCTCCTAGAAGCACAAGATCAGGCAATTCTTAAATATCGCAGGTCAGGCAGGCGGGGCAGGAGGCCGGCGTGGCTGACCAGGAATGTTCTAATGGAGATTAGGCGGAAACAGAGAGTGTTTCGCTACTGGAAGGAGGGCCAGGCGTCATGGAAAGAATACAGGGATGCTGTTCGTGTTTGTAGGGAGAAAGTTCGTGTGGCCAAAGCACAGCTAGAGTTGAAGCTGGCTGTGTCTGTGAGAGAAAATAAAAAGTTTTTTTTTAGATATGTAAATGGAAAAAGGAGAACTAAAGAATACATAGGGCCGCTCCTTGATAGGGAAGGTCTCCTCACAGACAATGACATAGGCAAAGCAGAGACGCTTAACGCCTTCTTTGCCTCTGTCTTCAATGCCGATGATGGGCTTCGGGACCCAGGGTGCCCTGAGCTGGAGGACCGGGACGGTGGGGATGACAAACTCCCAACTGACCCTGAACGTGTGCGGGATTTGCTACTCCACCTGGATCCCTACAAGTCCATGGGTCCTGATGGGATTCATCCCTGGCTGCTGAAAGAGCTGGCGGACGTCATCGCGGAACGTCTTTCAATTATTTTTCAACGATCCTGGGAATTTGGAGAGGTCCCGGTAGACTGGAAGCTGGCAAATGTTGTGCCGATTTTCAAGAAGGGTCAGAAAGAAGACCCTAGCAATTACAGGCCTGTCAGTCTCACGTCAGTGCCTGGTAAAATCATGGAGAAGTTGGTTCTCGAACTTATTGAGGCGCACCTGGGGGACAAAGCAGTCATTGGTCCCAGCCAGCATGGGTTTGTGAAGGGTAGGTCCTGCCTAACTAACCTGATTTCCTTTTATGATAAGATCACCCGTATGGTGGACCAAGGGAAACCAGCTGATGTGATTTTTTTGGACTTCAGCAAGGCTTTTGACACGGTTTCCCATAGGATCCTACTGGACAAAATGTCCACCATACAGATAAATAAAAACATCATACGATGGGTGAGCAATTGGCTAACGGGCAGGGCCCAAAGGGTTATGGTAAATGGGGCTGTGTCAGGCTGGCGGGCGGTCACCAGTGGGGTCCCTCAAGGCTCCATTTTAGGGCCGGTACTTTTCAATATTTTTATAAACGATCTGGATGTAGGAATAGAGGGTATTTTGAGCAAGTTTGCTGATGACACCAAACTTGGAGGAGTTGTGCGCTCAAATGAGGGCGTAAAGGCCTCACAGAGGGATCTGGACAGGTTGGAGAGCTGGGCGATCACCAACCGCATGAAGTTCAATAAGAGCAAGTGCCGGGTCCTGCACCTGGGACGGGGAAACCCTGGCTGCATGTACAGACTGGGCGATGAGACGCTGGAGAGCAGCCTAGAAGAGAGGGATCTGGGGGTCGTGGTAGACAGCAAGTTGAATATGAGCCAGCAGTGTGCCCTGGCAGCCAGGAGGGCCAACCGTGTCCTGGGGTGCATCAAGCACGGCATCGCTAGTAGGTCAAGGGAGGTGATTGTCCCGCTCTACTCTGCGCTGGTGCGGCCTCACCTCGAGTACTGTGTGCAGTTCTGGGCACCACAGTATGAAAAGGACATGAAACTGTTGGAGAGTGTCCAGAGGAGGGCTACGAAGATGGTGAAAGGCCTGGAGGGGAAGACGTACGAGGAACGGCTGAGGTCACTGGGCCTGTTCAGCCTGGAGAAGAGGAGGCTGAGGGGAGACTTCATCACAGTCTACAACTTCCTCGTAAGGGGGTGTCGAGAGGCAGGAGACCTTTTCTCCAATAACACTAGTGACAGGACCTGCGGGAACGGGGTTAAGCTGAGGCAGGGGAAATTTAGGCTGGACATCAGGAGGGGGTTCTTCACAGAGAGGGTGGTTGCACACTGGAACAGGCTCCCCAGGGAAGTGGTCACTGCACTGAGCCTGTCTGAATTTAAGAAGAGATTGGACTGTGCACTTAGTCACATGGTCTGAACTTTTGGGTAGACCTGTGCGGTGTCAAGAGTTGGACTTGATGATCCTTAAGGGTCCCTTCCAACTCAGGATATTCTATTATTCTATGATTCTAAGTTCATCAGACCAAAACCCTCTCTTCTAGCAACATAATTTTTTGATAACAATGTTTATCAAAGAAGCTAAGTTGCAAACAACGTATTTCTTAGTCTAGCAATCAAAGATTCTTGTCTATGTCACGTAAAACACAATATATACAGTATACAAAGAGATCTAGTATTTGTTAAATACCAAACCATTTTATTCAGAAATGCCTAAAAATGTATATTCAACAGAAACACACACTAGTACATGATGAATGTACTTTGTAAAGATTCATTGATGTAACACTCCTGGCTTAATTTTATGGTGTTCGGTCCATGCTCTAGAGGCAGACACAACGCTTAAAGCAGAACAGACACATTTATTAATCATGCCTATTTTATTATTTAAGACAGAATGAACAAAGCAGTTAATAAACAATGGTTTATCGGAGAGCTTTCAACAGAAATGAACCTTTTAAATATTTTATAAGGTCATATAAGAGGCAACACTATTGTGTTCCATCTTAAATTGTGCTGAAACCGATCTTCAAATCAACCTCTATTGTCTCAACATAAGACAGATAGCTAAGGACTTTAAGGAAACACTCTCAGAAGATATTGTTCACTTATTTCTACAGTACTCAACCTTTTCAAATCAGATTTAAAGAAAAGATGTAGAAGGTGTAGAGTAATGAGAACACTTAGAAAATGAGTCCCAGAAATCAGAGAAACAGATCTCATGGGGAAGTTGTCTTGTTCTGATCACAGTATTAATAAATAAATAAATAAACAAAATGGTTTTATAACTTTTGTTGCTATTGACCATGACTAGTACTTTGACTTGTGGCCTACCCTCCCCACCCAAAAAGAAAACATCAACAACAACAACAAATACAAACAAACACAGGAATAAAATCATGCAACCAACCTACTCAAGAACAACAGCAGTAGCAAGGAGCACAATTGTGGTTGAATGCATTCATCTCCTGCATCCAGCTTTATTGGTGTCACAGCATTCAGGACTTCATCCTGGTATATTAAACAAACAACAGCAACAACAATGAAGATTGCACAGGAGCTTGGTGACTACTATAAATGCAAACAATTGAATGTACTGCTAGGAATTTTTGATATCTTGGAAATCTGTACCTTGTGATAAACACTTTTGTTTTTAATGCTGATTTCTTGTACAGATACCAGCTGAACAAGGACAACAGATTTGCATATTAAGAGAACTTCATTGCTATTTACTTTCTCAGCTCAGAAGAACTGATGATTTTTGTTGCCTTTCTTGCCTCTAACTTTACTGAGTGCACACTTCTTTCTGTGCCTTCATCATTCACTGACTGACTCAGTTTATGCCTGGGAGGATCTTTCTTGAGTCTTCAGATTGTGACCACAGAGTCTGTTCATTACTAGTTAACAGTGCTGAATGTGCTACTGTTTTAAATTTAACTGGTAAAATTTCAGATTTAAAGAATTAAAGGTGGACAATGATTGTCTTCTTTCCTATTCACTCTATTTTCTAATGTCCTTTTAAATCCACTCTTATTAGTAGAGATTACATTTCTGTTTCAAATGAATATGTCTATTTTCCTTCCTCACAAAGGTCTTCCAGATATCAGAATAATAATTTAAAAATAAATTGTTATGAAATAAACTCTTAAAAACTCCTAACAAACAACTGTTTTGCATTTGGGACAACTGTTCAACGTGGTTTCAACATCACCCTGGTGGGACAACGTAACAAGGACCAGTGTTCAGAAATGATTATGATGGCATCTAAAGATGCTTTTCAAGCAATATGGGTGAACTATTAGTTTAATTCAGAAACAAGTTTTGACACACTGACAGATGGATCATATTGTAGACAACACTTTTGTATGCACTTTACATGACAAATAATTAGATTAAGCTTCTACATTACACTTCAGCAGAACGTTGCTTCAAATTTTAGATGTCTGATGAATTTAATAACTATTTTTGTCATAATTTTAATATCTTTTTAATTTTTCTTTGTTGTGTATTGCATGATATCTTACAATCAGCCTCCAGGAAGGTAACATAATAACCCACAATTTTGTATTGGCAAAAAATATCATTTAACAGACAGATCAAATAAATTAAAACATGCTTATATGATTATGAGGTAGTTTGATGTTGCTCTTGTCCTTTCAGAAATTATAGGTAGCCTTTAAAATATAAAATCTCTTGAAAATAAAAATGCTTTGATATTTTCAATTTTCATTTTTCTAGGTATGAAGAATAAAGTCATCAGTCCCAAGAGGTATTTAAAGAGGGAAGATGGATGTGGCTATCTTCTTTCTCCCTCTCACCAAACTGTAATTTTATCCCTGTATGAGATGACTAAATTTCCAGACAATACCCAACTTTTGGTCTCCACCACTGGATTATGTGCTGGGTGACTGGGATGGGGAGTTGATTTTTCCAGATGCAGTGGGTACCTTATGCTGTTCTCAGCTGACTTTTTCTTGTTCAGCTGTTACTTCTCTTCTTACTGTAAAAAATAAAAATAAAAAATTCCCCACACCCTTCTCCTCCCCCCCACGCTTTGTCAGGTAACATTTTTCAGAGACAAGTTGTCCCGTCCTTTGGCTGGGATAGAGTTATTTTTCTTCCCAGTAGCTAGTACAGTGCTGTGTTTTGTATTTAGGATGAAAATAATGTTGATAACACACCAATATTTTCATTGTTGCAGAGCAGTGCTTACACAGAGCCAAGGATTTTTCTGATTCTTGTGCTGCCCTGACAGCGAAGAGGCTGGGGTTGCACCAGGAGCTGAGAGGGGACACAACCAGGACAACTGATCCAAACTGGAAAAGGGGATATTCCGTATCATACAATGTCATGTTCAACAGTAAAACTGAAGGAAGTTGGCTAGAGGAGCTACCATTGCCCAGGGACTTGCTGGGCTTTGGTCTGCTGGTAGTGAGCAATTGTGCATCCATTGTTTTGTGTACATATATATATATATATGTGTACATATATATGTGTACATATATATATATATATGTCCTTATCTCAACCCACAAGTTTTGCTTTTTTTTTCACGGAATCATAGAATGGTTTGAGGTGGAAGTGACCTTTGTACTGGCTGGAATGGAGTTACCTTTCCCTGTAGCAGCCGATATAGTGCTGTGCTCTGCACTTGTAGCTAGAACAGCCCTGGTATCACACCAGTGTTATGTCTATTGCTGAGCAGTGCTGGCACAGCACCAAGATTACCTCCAAACCTCCCAAACCCAGTAGGCTGGGGGTGGGCAGGAGGTGGGGATGGGACATCACCAGGGCAGCTGACCTAAACATATGCAAGGGATATTCCATAACATGTGGTGTCACACTCTGCAATAAAAGGTGGGTAAGGGGAAGGAGAGGGGGTGCTCTTGTTATGAAGATGCCTGTCCTCCCAGACAGGCCCTGCTTCCCAGGATGTGGCCAAATATTGCTCGTTGATAGGAAGTAGAGATTATTTTTTCCTCTTTATGTTTACACATGTCCTTTGCTTGATTTTTGTTTTGTTTTGTTTGTTTGTCCATCTCTCTTCCTTTTTCCTTTAATTAAATTATCCTTATCTAAACCTGCGAGCCTTTCTTTTTCCTTTTCAGCACACTTTCTTCTATCCCTCTTCTGAGGAGAAGGGGGAGTGGGAGAGCAGTTGTAGTGGAGGAGTAGTGGAGAGCTGCCTTGCAGGGTAAACCACCACATGGCTCCAGAGCTGAATGCAGTACTGCAGGTGGGTTCTCAGAAGAGCAGAGTAGAGGGGGAGCATCACTTCCCTTGACCTGCTGGTGACACATTTTTGATGCAGCCCAGGATACAGTTGGTTTTCTGGGCTGCTAGTGCACATTGCTGGCTCAATTTGAGCTTTTCATCAACCAATAACCCTCAAGTCCTTGTCCTCAAGGCTGCTCTCAGTCCATTCTCTGCCAAGCCTGTATTTGTGCTTGGGATTGTCTCAGACCAGATGCAGGACTTTGCACTTGGCCTTGTTGAACTGCATGTTGTTCATATGAGCCCACCTCTCAAGCCTGTCAAGGTCCCTCTGGATGGCATCCATTCCCTTCTCTGTGTTGACCACACCACACAGCTTGGTGTTGGCAGGCTTGCTGAAATTGCACTCAATCCCACTGTACATGTCACCCACAGAGATGTTGAATAGTACTGGTCTGTTACGGTAATAAAGTAAACCTGACCAGGGACATCAAGTGAAGCAAGAAAGGCTTCCATAAGTATGTCAGTGATAAAAGGAAGACCATGGAAAATGTGGGCCCTCTCCAGAAGAAAATGGGACACCTGGTTATCTGGGATACGGAGAAGGCTGAATCAATGATTATTTTTGCCTCGTTCTTCACTGGCATGTGCTCTAACCACACAGCTCAAGTACCAGAAGGCAACGGCAGGGAGTGGGAGAGTGAAGAACTGCACAGTGTAGGAGGACGTCAGGTTCAAGACAATATAAGGAACCTGAAAGTACACAAGGGACCTGATGAGATGCACCCTGGGGCCTGAGAGAACTGCTGTATGAAGATACTAAGTTACTGTAGTCCCAAAGTGTTGTCCCCTATGGGCAACACTACTGTCCATCTTATCTGAGAAATCATGGCAATCCAGAGGTTTCCACTGACTGGAAAAGGGGAAACATAACCCTTTAAAAGAGGAAAAGTTGAAGACCTGAAGAACTACAGGCCAGTCAGTCTCATCTTTGTGCATGGCAAGATCACGGAGCAGATCCTCCTGGAAACTATGCTAAGGAAAACAAGGAGGTCACAGCCAGCATGGCTTCACTAAGTGCAAATCATGCCTGACCAATTTTGTATGAGGGGATTACATTTGTGGATAAGGGAAGAGCATCTGACATCATCTACCTGGACTTGAGCAAAGCAGTTGACACTGTCCCACATGTCATCCTTGCCACCAAGTTGCAGAGACATGGATTTGACAGATGGATCACTTTGTGGTTAAGGAATTGGCTGGATGGTTACACTCAAAGAATTGTGGTCAACAACTTGATGACGAGGTGGAGACCATTACTGAGTGGTGTTCCTCAGGGGTGGGTATTGGGACGAACACTATTCAAAAAATTTGTTGCATACATAGACGGTGGGATTGAGTGCATCCTCAGCAAGTTTGGCAACAACACCAAGCTGTGTGGTACTGTCAACACCCTGAAAGGGAGTGTCATGTAGTGATAGGATAAGAGGTAATGGATTTAAATTGAAGGTATGATGAGGGTAGATTGGAAAAAAGAAGATGGATATGAAGAAGATAAAACTCCTTTGTTGATGTGGGCTTTCTTTTGCACCAGGGCAAGTTTAAATGGAAACCACTGTTTTTAAGAGGTGTAAATTACTGTTGATTGGTAAAGAAGAACCTGTGATTATTCTTTTGCATGTGCATGAAGTTGGGGGGGCAGGGCAGGGCAGGGCAGGGCAGGGCTGGGCAGGGCAGGGAAAAAAAAACACACATTCATGAAGGCGTGAAAGCTGAATTATATTTTGTCTTTGTTTGTTATCTGAACCAATCTAACTTTCTCTGCTTCAGAAAAAGCCATCCTCTATTACCAGAGAGCATTAGCTTGCCTGACCACAGTGTATGCAGAAGTGCACACAATTTGTTCTTGCTGCTGACATGAGGAGAGATAGCTAAACTGAATGTAATTTAACTCTGTAGTGAGTCATGTAGATTCACACAACTTCAGGTCAACATAATTTTCTACATACCTAACAGCATACATGGTATTTGATTATTGACCGAACCCTTGGGTAATAAATTGGGTGGAGAAAAGATAGGAACTGAATACCTATGGGCTGCATTTGAATTTCTTGAGTGCTGAACTTCACATCTGAATGATTCCCCTTTATTATATGGCTTTTAAAAAAATATTTTTTACTTGCTTTATGATGTAAATTTAATGAAAGGTGAAAAATGATGGGAGTAGATTAGTAGAAGAATGATTTCCTGATTTAAAAACAAACAAACAAACAAAAACAAAAAACCCACCTACATCAACATCAGTCCTTATACATATATATGTGTATATATTCATATATGTATATATGTAAGGAATTAAAAGAAGAAAAGAAAAAGAGTTTTCATTTAAAAACATAGGAACAAAATCACTAGGTTTATACAGTCATCTGGTGTGACAGCTGACATTCCAAAGCAAGTTTATTTTATAATTTTATTCTTCCAAAAGCTTCTTATTTATGCTGTTTGAAACTCTCAACATGAACCCAGTGGGACATCCTGTTCATCAGTGTCTTTCTTAAGGCAAGTCCATTCGTTTTCCTGTTTTTTATTCCAAAGTCTGCCTTTCCACCACCTAAGATTTATTCCTTCAGGGAATTGAACTAGATATCAGAAGTGACACTTTGATTTCATTTGTTCAGGATTATAACAAGCAGCAAATTCTTAGCATACTGATAACCAAACTGGTAGGGTCTCGTTGTCCAGCAACTGGATTCTGCTTGTCTTTTATTCAACAAAAGTACCTGATTTTTCTTCTTCATCTGAATGTCCCTTCATAGGCTTTTTCTTTTTGCATTTTCAATGAAGACAGCAAAGTCCACCATTTTTTTTTATAATGTATTGCCAAACAGCTAAAGTCAACTTTATGTTTTCTCAGTCCCCATTGCCTTTAGTCTTGAGAAAGCCAAGGCCTACAATTTTTTCATGTGTTTTAGCTGTAGTAATTGCATATATGTGGTAAATGCATACTAAACCCTGAATTTTTTAACACCATAGTAGTCTATGTAGTTACACCTTTTAGTCCTATAACAATTCTCAGTATACCTCATAATTCTTTTTTTGTATTTTTAAATTTTAGAAAATACTTGACTGAATTTGCTAGAGGTATTTTATTTATATATGTTGTGTGATTTGCAAGGATGTCTCTCAGTCTGTTGCTCCACATGAACAGCATCTGTACATGTAAGTATTTAAAAATGCTCCTGAACAGTAGCCTCTCTGGGTATTTTGGAAGCTATTCCTATGTTTACAAAAATGTGCACATGGCAACATATGTTGAGCACAATAATTAGCACATGGTTTAAAAAAAAGGAGAAAATAATAAGATTGTTTCCAAGGTAGTCACTAGTTTTATTGTTCTTTAACATGTAGCAACTAAGTGCCTTTGTTTTACTTTAATTATCCTTATAATGAATAATGTGTACCATTATTTTTTCCATTGTATTTCTCTTTTCAACTTCTTTTGACCTATATAGGCATAGTATGTCACTGTTAAGATGTAATGACAAATATTTTACTGTGTTTTCTAAACTTTAATATGTTTTACAAGGTTTCTGTAGGGATAGATCCCACTATCTAATAGCATACATAATGTATATATATACTTGCTTGCCTATATTTACACATTATATATGTATATATAAACACAGACAGACCACACTGGGTGTATAAAAGAAAAGCTAATTTTGATGTGTTTTCAGCCTTTAGCTTAGTGCTGCATACTAACAGAATCTCTGTTTCCTTGCTTTGACTTCAGTAAATACATTTTGCATGTATTCTGGAGCCAGGTTGAGAATTTACAGTGACAAACATAATTAATATATGGACCCTAAAATTTTTGTACATTATTGGTGGGATCTTTTTATCTTGTGAAGAAGTCATTTCATTGGTCCTTGGATATAACAAGCCAATCACACAGCATTACATTCAGTTTCAATTTAAAAGATTCTGCACAAGGATAATCTTACTTTAGTCCCCTTTGGCTCTAGTTTTCCCTGCAGCACACAGACTGAAGCAGGCTTAATTACTTACCTGACATTTTTCATAGCCAATTTCTTAAAAGACTGAGGAGTGATGTTAAAAAGAACACATGCATGTATGTATATATATATATATATATGTACACTTCTGTATTCTTTAGGACAATGTAGATATTTAAAGTAAATTACCAGCACATGATATTTTCAAAATTTTTACTCCATTTTCCTGCCTTAGGGTGCAGTTTCTTGTTTGGTCTAGCTAATCTGAATGTGCGGTGCAAATAAAAGCAAAAGTATCTTTCTCCTACAAAATAAAAAAATATATGTTTCTCCAACTAATTCACTTGTTTTGCATCAGGGTGACATTTTTAAGGACTAGCAATCTCAAGCCCTTTACACAGACTAAGATTTTAAGTAACCAAATGTTTAAAAAATTGGAGTTACAGCTGCATCCAGCTTCTTCTTGTAGAATAATTCCATGTATACTGTTATATTTTTTTATTGTTTGTTGTTTAACTCCCCGTCTTTCCAGTTTTCATCAGATTTTCCTTAAACTTCATCTCTTCAAATTCCATTGTCATTAATCCAGTGTAATTGGTTATTCTGATCTTAGAAAAGGTTGATTTCTATTAAGTCTCAAAGATTTTAAGTAACAATGGAGCACATTTCAGCATTTGAATATTCTGTTGAATTTTTGTATGCTTGTTTTTTTAACCTCAGAGCAGTAATTTTTGCCTACAGTAATCCATTTTTTTTTTACATTTATATTATGCAATGTTACCTATGCCTTTAACTTTAAAAAAACTTTTATCTGTTCCTAAAAAATGTAAGTCTTCTCTTTTTAATGAGTACGTCATAACTCTCAAGTTTTTCAGTGTTTCCATCTTTCTCCTTACCAAAGAATGACCAAATCTTTCTTGGGTGCTTTAGGAATTTTCATAATACCTACATTTTAAAGCTTCCTATGCTGACTCATGAGCACATAAAACTCCTTGTTTTGTCTAACTGACTCATCATTATTATTTAATAGGATATTATTTGCTGTCCACACTATTGTGATGGTTACAGTGGGCTGCCCTTCTGTTTTTTAGTTCAGGTTCTCTGTTAATGATGACTGAACAGGAACAGAAATTGAGTATCTTAAGTATTTTTTATGTACTTCAACTTTTACCTTTTTTTTACTGATGGTTGGATGGTTTTGCATTTCTTATTTATTACTGAAAATTTTGTCTTGTGATTTTCTTTTTACTCAGTAAGTCTTGCATTGTTAAGGAGCCCATGGGGAGACCCTTCAGTTAGCATTCCTCCAGGGAACCATTGTTCTTAATACAATTCAGTACTTCAATGGCAGGCTCACTCCAACAGGACCTACCAGAGAAAGAAAGCTGCAAATGGAAGTATTCCACACTTCCCACTCCACATCATTTCCCTGAAATCTTATATTTTCCTTCTAGGTTTGTCATTCCTATCAGGCACAGATTGTTGAACTCTCTACCTGGGACTCATCTTGGTTTGAGAAATGTCACTTGTGTCTGTTTTTATTTTTTTTATGTTTTTAAATTCATATTGTCCGACAAGCAGCAAAACATTGGTATACAGCTGGCAAAAGAAAAGCCAGCATATTCTACCTTATTAGAGGAATTCAGATTCCCACCACCATTTCTCTTGTATTCAATATGCATTCACATAGCATAATGCACATTACTTAACTGCCTACAGTTCTTAGTTACATATTTTGTACACTTGCACAGCAATGCTACAAGCATGTGTATTTGTTCAAGAAAACATCTTGTCTTTGTGTGAAACCACAGGTTTCATAATAAGAGATTATACCTGTTATCAGTTATAGCTGCAAGTTTTGTCTGGTTAGATTTGCAGAGTGTGCCTTCTTTTTAGCGTAGTAGTTCAGTATTGCTTAGCATTTTTCAGAACAAGTACCTTGGTATGTGTCCCATGCAAACATCTTACAGTTTCTGCAGTGATCGTCTTGTATACTTCCGATATATTGCGTTCAAAACAAGATCTATATTCAAGCCAAGATTTCCATTTTGCATAACGCTGAAGTCTTTACAACTATAACCTTAATCAACATGGTAAATTGCAAGAGGTAAAATGGAAGGTTTGACAATTTGTGTTTGTAACTGGGGCATTTGTTATTTGGAGAGATGCAAGAGAACCTAACATGAGCACTTAATTTATGTTTTGTCTGGAGACTTCAAAAGATGCCCAAGGGATTATTGTGATAGTTTCTTTTAAAGACTGAAAGGTTTTATAAAGGAAACTCAATCTGTTATCTGAATGCACAATCTTGTCTATAGAAATACCCTCTTTCTAAAGAAGGAAACATTGAAATAAAGCATTTCTAAAATTTCTTTATAAGCATAAAATTATAGGAAGTAAAAGAAGTCTAGACAAAGATCTGTTTAGAGTACCATATTTATACCAAAAATGCTGACAGAATTTATGTAGAAAAATATTCAGTTCAGAAATCCAAGGCACAAAAAACATTCTTTTGAATGTATTATAGAGGAGTCAGAATGTTAGAGAGGAGAAACATATTCAGTATGGAGATGAAGCCACTGAAATGAATGATAACATGGACAATTTGAAATAGTTTTGATTGAGATATTTCTGTCAGAGAGGAAAGCACAATTATATATATATATGCAGTTTATGTGTGTATATATATATATATGCATGTAGCTTTTTTCAAATAGCGGTATTATTATAAATAGGAATATATTATTACATTACTCACTGAGCAACTTGCTGAGGTTACCAGCTCTGGTGCAGCTGATTCTACAGTGGAGCAGGGGATCATGGTGTGAGATCATTCCTGCATCAAAGCAACCCCAGAGGAAGCCACCATGAACCAGCAGTCCTTTTAAGAGAGGCCAACAGGGCAGAGCAGCAGTGGCTACTCCACATGTACTCCCTGGGGAGTATGAACAATGGTGGGCAAACAGAAGGTGGCACAGAAGTGTGTGTGGCCATTCATGTTGGAGGCCACTCAAGAAGAGTGGATGGCAGGCCATTTTCTTCTATTCAGGGAGTAACAAGAGCCTTCTGCTGAAACAAATTTTTTTCCATCCACAATGCCTGTTGGGCTGAGGCTGAAACCCACACTAAGATGGGTTTTCATGACCTCCCCCGGCAGATACCTGGAAAAATTTATTCCCTGAAAGGGAAATAAATTTAAAAGACATATAGATGTCTTTTAAACTATGTTTTAGGGACATAGTTTAGTGGTGGACTTGGCAAGGCCAGATTAGCAGTTGGAATTGATGATCTTGAAGGTCATTCCAACCAAAATGATTCTATCTGGGTCTGGGGTCCCCAGCACAGGAAAGATGTGGACCTGTTAGAGCAGGTCCAGAGGAGCAAAGATTATAAGAAGGCTGGAGCACCTCTCCTATGAAGAAAGGTTGATACAGCCTGGGATGTTCAGCCTTGAGAAGAACACCTTGTGGTCTTTCAGTACTTAAGGGGGTCTTATGAAAAAGAGGGAGAGAGACTTTTCACTAGGGCAGATAGTGATAGAACAAGGTGGAATGGTTTTAAAATAAGAGAAGGGAGATTTAGATTAGATGTTAGGATGAAGTTCTTTACTCAGAAGGTGGTAAGGCACAGGAGCAAGTTGCCCAGAGAAGCTGTGGATGTGAGGTGTTGAAGGAAAGAAAAAGAAAGAAAATGTATTTTCTTAAGGCAAGCTAGGAACGTACTTTTCTTTTTGGTAATGTGACTGGCAAACAGAAAAGGTAAATTTAATTTTTATTTTTATTTTCAGGAATATATAAAGATAAAAAGAAGAATCATTTTTTAAGTCTGAATTTAGCTAATTCCATGAAAGATAATGAAGGAATATTAATTGTGGTCAGTAAAATTCAGTGCAAATATCTATAACAATGTGGAGCATAGGATGAAAAAAATATATTGCATAGGAAGGAAGATACTTTTTATTTTGAACAAATACTTAGTGTGTGGGGAGATCCACAGTCAAACTGACTTCTCTGTTTAAAAAATCTATATTCTCTGTTTCCAAGCCTCCCTCTCAATGTCTATTTTTGTTCACAGCAGCATTACAAAACAATGATACCCTGCACTCCCTAGGGACCTGCTGCCACCTGTGTTTTGTTGTTGCTTCTCCATAGCCTCTAAAATATCTTCTTTTCTCTTGCAAAGGTACAACCATAGTTTTTGTTTTCACTCCATCATAACTATGGGCATAATTTTTAAGCCTAAGTAAAGAGTATACAGTCAAATTCTCTCAACAGGATCAAAAAAAAAAAAAGTTCATACTTGCTACCATTTATTTATACACATTCAGAAACAGCATAGGCTTCAGGACAGCTATAGAATCATACAATCATAGAATCATTAAGGGTGTAAAAGTCCCTTATGATCATTAAGTCCAACCATATTTCTATCTCTTTTCCAGAATAGTTCATTCTTTGATGCCACACCTGAAGTTATATAACGGTAGTCAATATGTTTTATACTCACATTCAGCTTTAATCTATATTTATTGAAATGTGAAAAGGTATTCTCAGAAATGGTCTCTATAGAACAAAGACAGCTTCTTCAACAAGATTAGGGTAAACCTAAGTAAGACAGGACTCACATAAAGTATCTGAAATCTTGTCTTGAAAGCAGCTTATGAATTAATCACTTAGTGGAGAAAAACAGAGAAGCCTGATTTTCATTCTTTTTTTTTTTTTTTCTTCTGGCATAGTATCTTTTCTTCTTCATAGTATATTTCCTTCTTCTTCATAGTATCATATCAATAAGGAATATAGTGCCTTCAGTTTTATGTAAACAAAACCTTAGGTATTCACCTGATATTAATTGCTGCAGCTCCTCTGACTGTAAGTCTCTGCAGTAGCAACCTTTCTCTTAAGTGGTTTTCAACCATTAAAAAATGTTGATAGCCACTGTTCCCTGGATGGAAGTGGAGCAAATGGGACTGATTCTGGATTGTATATATAGAAGAATAGAATATCCCGAGTTGGAAGGGACCCATAAGGATCATCAAGTCTAACTCCTGGCACCGCACAGGTCTGCCCAAAAGTTTAGACCATGTGATTAAGTGCACAGTCCAATCACTTTTTAAATTCAGACAGGCTCAATGCAGTGACTGCGTCCCTGGGGAGCCTGTTCCAGTGCGCAACCACCCTCTCGGTGAAGAACCTCTTCCTGATGTCCAGCCTAAACTTCCCCTGCCTCAGCTTAACACCATTCCCGTGGGTTCTATCACTGGTGTTTACAGAGAATAGGTCACCTGCCTCTCCACTCCCCCTCGCGAGGAAGTTGTAGACCACGATGAGGGCTCCCCTCCGCCTCCTCTTCTCCAGGCTGAACAGGCCCAGTGCCCTCAGCCGCTCCTCATACATCTTCCCCTCTAGGCCCTTCACCATCTTTGTCGCCCTCCTCTGGACACTCTCCAACAGTTTAATGTCCTTGTATTGTGGTGCCCAGAACGGCAAGCAGTACTCGAGGTGAGGCCGCACCAGTGTAGAGTACAGCGGGACAATCACCTCCCTCGACCGACTAGCAATGCCGTGCTTGATGCATCCCAGGATACAGTTGGCCTTCCTAGCTGCCATGGCACACTGCTGGCTCATATTCAACTTGCTGTCAACCACAACCCCCAGATCTCTCTCTGCGGGGCTGCTCTCCAGCATCTGATCGTCCAGTCTGTACGTATAGCCAGGGTTGCCCCATCCCAGGTGCAGGACCCAGCACTCACCTTTATTAAACTTCATGTGGTTGGTGATCGCCCAGCTCTCCAATCTGTCCAGAATGTAACTAAGGAAGTCACCATCAACTTCTGGGGTATTATTCCTGATTCAGATGGATGTGGGACATCCCCCTCTGGAATGTAATATTGAAACCCAACACTTGGGTCTCTTCAAATAATCACAGGAGCAGGGCTGGGGATTGGAGAAGAGCAAATCACACTTTCGCTGAACTACAAGGAAAGCTGGATCAGTTCTGTTTTCTTTAATACAGATGTGTACTCCATCAATGTTCCAGCCTGGAATGGCATGAGACTGGGCATGCACCACGCTGCTTGGCCAAATCACTGTCTTCAAAGAAAAGAAACCCCCATCTTTTATTTCTACAAGGGATCTTGAAGGATGGAGTTTCCCAGCACCAGCGTCCTGTTAACCTTAAATTTTAAATACTTTCTGAATTTCTCTACCATTTTATTTGTGTCAAAGGACAGCTATCCAATGTTACAGTCCCCATTAGATACTGCCAAACTTCTGTGCATTTCCATTTAATTCCTGGAACAATAAGCTCTCTTGAGCAGCTGATTTAGCACCTGAGAGTCTGATTTTTATTATTATTACCAGAAAAACTGTGCAAGCCAGAAGTCATTATGCCTCCAAGACAAAGATTTTGTTCTAATAGCACAAAATGTTTTAACATTAAGCTTTGTTTTGTCTTTCTTTGGAGTTGAAGAAAGTACTCAGTTATTTTTCCAAATAACAAAAGAGAAGAAAAGAATGGGTTGGCTAAAATAATTAACACTAGCTCAAAACATTTGAATATGTAAGAGCTGATAGAAGCCACATTTGACAAAAATAGGTATTTACATGCTGATTTATTCAGTTATGTTGAGAACTGTCCCTCAGATTGGCACTTTTCTGTGTAGTATAATAAGAAATAACAAGATGAATGGAAATCAAAGTGAAATTAGGTTAATAAGAGACCAAAATCTTTTTGCTTCTATTGAAAAACAAAACAAAACAAAACAAACAAACAAAAAAAAAAACACCAAAAACAAACAAACAAAAAACAAACAAACAAACAAAAAAAAAAACACACACACATTAGTTTGAGTGAAAGATTTAATATTACCAGTCTGTTTTGACAACAGCTTTTAAAGGAAGTAACTTGATTCTCTATCTTGCATCTTATATACTTACTCCTGTCCTACTTGATAAGTAAATTACACCAAGGTTGTAAAGTAATCTAGGCCTCTAAATGCTACTCAGAATAGGAAATCAGAATGGTATTGACAAATTTTACTATACATATAAAAAAATCCAGGAATAAATAACAAAAATAAATCTTTTTGTTCATCTATTTGGCTTTTAGTGCTTTGATTTTTCTTCATAATCACGAGGACACACAATGGTATGGACATATTACCCTAAGATTTTCTGTCTTGATGGAATAGCAGTAGCAGTGTTTTCTGCCTAGTTCATCCCAAGCAGGACAAGTTTTTGGCACTTAGGATTCAAATTGCACTACGTTTTAGATTTAGTTGTTTGACACTTTGAGGATCAAAAGTGAATATTAGCTCAAATCAGCTGAAACACATGAAATATTACCAGAATAAGTAATAACTCTTATCAGATGGCTCCTTCACCACCATTCTTTGGGCATTCTCCTCTAGACACAAGACTACAACATTCCTTGGAGTCAGTCTCTGTTTTTTGTTCTTGTTGTTTTTCTTTTTAAAAAACAAACAAACAAACAAACAAAACAACCAAACAAACAAAAAAAAACAACTTGTTTGTTTGTTCCATTGCCCCACCTCCCTTGTCTTTAAGGGTGTAAACACACATGCAAATCTGTCATCATCACATCAGTCACTGTATATTGAGAACTCCTCACTCAACATGCAGAAAACATAGGATTTTCACAGCAGAAATGAACAGAACAGCTGGTAAAGCAAAAAATGGCACCGAGCTGTTTAAATGGTTCTGTAATTTGCATTTACCTGTGTCTGAGAGATCAGATATTTATGTTAACTTCAGGCACTTGCATCTAGGTCCATCAATTTAATTCTAGCAGTTGAAGTGATCTCATTGTCACAGACTTGTTCTGGTTTATCTATCTTTCCATGGTTTTTGTCTGCTTTATTATTAAGGTGATTTGCAAGACAAAATAGTTTTGTTATCAGTTTGTTTCTCTTTCCCATTTTCACTGGAATTTGTCTATTCATTGAACATTAAAAAAGCACTTGGAATTACAAAACAGGCATTTATTTTATTTAAATTTATTTATTTATTGTGAAGGAAGATAGACATATCAGTAGTTTTTGTAACCTGAAACTCTGCCTAATGATATCCTGAAGGACAAAGTAATATCTAGACTTACTCAGGTAGATATAGTGAACTCTAATGAGTCATACAATCTCTACTTTCTGGATGAATTGGTTGAATTTAAGATCTTTGATTCCATAGCACAGTGACACTTGTTTCTCTTCTGAGTGTGATGCAGTCTCAATTATTTAAAGGGAAAATAATCCAAAATCTGTCTTACTGTCATACATCAGCCATCAATAGTCTTTCAACTTGCAGGGTTTAAAATTGCAATCTGCTTTTTTAAAATGTCATTTGCATTCTGTAATAGAATGAAAGCCTTCACACACATAAAACAAAAGAGAGAATTGAATAAGTATGCCAAGAGCTTCTGGTGGCTTTTTTTTTGTGTTGGCTTTTTATGTTGGTGGTGGTGTTGGTGTTTTTTTCAACACTATATATGAATTTTTCATCACTAAGATGAGGACCCATCCTGTAGGTGGCAATTTTGCATTTACAGAACTTTAAAGTACAGTCCCCAAACAAAACATTTATAATTTCATTCCTTTCCAAATATCAGACAAAGTACTTCGTAAGATTTCACTGGAGCAAAGAAGTTTTTAATAATATCAATTGTATCCAGTGTTTCAACAGCAGTTAATTTCCCTCAACAGTCACCTGTGTATATATGGTCAAATATAAATCAATTATAATTATTTTCTTGTGATTTATCACAGAAATAATTAAAACAACATAATGGAGAAAATCCAATAGATTTCTAGAAGCCATGCCATCTGCCTCATTATAAAATTAATTTAATTATATGAAAAAAAAAAACGTGTAACGACAAAGGAATTCATATTTTAATACGTGCAGTCAGAGCTGGTCTATTTATGAGCAGCTGTGGCCAGTGCATATTAATCATTCAGTTCCACAATGTGGAAATTTATAAGGTGATAGCAAAGCCATTAAAAACCAGAAAGATTCATTTATTTATTTATTTTATTCTCAGTTTTTATATTAAAAGTGTCTTCTCATTCAATATCATGGGGCACAAAGTTCAAACAGAACAGGTGAAAAACCAACCTCCTAGAAAACGAACACGATAGACAGCCTTCTCTACAAAAGAATACAGAGATCTTGTGGAAGAGTAAACCTAGGAAATGTGAGGGTTGCATGAAACAGAGCTATGTTAAGAGAAGTTAACCTGGAGAATTATCATGTAAATTAAAGGTAACTGTTACTAAAAGAGATGAGCGTAAGGTGAGCAGATACTAATTTATCAGAGGATACTTATCTTATATGAGAGTAGGCTTCTGGAATAGTTTTCTAAAAAGAGTAGTGAAGACAAAAATGTAACTTGCTTTAAAGTGAAGCATAATGCATATATGGTGAGGCTCATATGACAATTTCTTTTTATAGCAAGAGTTTAGAGCTAATGATTTTTAGAGCTAAATCCCTTCCACTCTTCTGTTGTTTGTCATGATATTTTTATGCTGTGATTTTCAACACTTTAGAGATTGCCATCTGAACCACTTCACAAATCTGCCTTTACAGCAACTGAATTGATTTTTGCGACCCTAGCAAAATAAGCCTGATAATTCATTATTTATTTCCTAACAGAAGTTTGCAAACTGTATTGTAACTGTTAGTTTTACTGGTTTCTTTCATTTAGAAGTAATAGTAATAATACTAAAGAACAAATTGTTAATCATTTATTTTTAGAGTATTATATAGACGTTTATATGTGTGGATATATATATATATATATCTCAGTTAAACTCAGTTCTATCTGTAGCCCTGGGAATTAATCTGACAATCTTATTGTACTTTGCAGCTTTTTCCTAGATAGCTAAAAGAACCACGTACGTGAAATGCAGACATTAAAAACTTTATATTTTCCCTAGTGACTTCTCTTTTATTTTTCAGCTTTTCTATTTGCTCTAAAATATCCATGGAACATTGTCGTTACTTTTTGTAATGGTAGACAAATGTGAAATGCATTAATGAGTTGTGGGAGAGCAAAAGAACTAGAGGGAATGAAATGTTTCTACCAGGAACCTTGAAAGACGAAAGTGGTAAGTTCAATTTGGTCAACAAACAAACAAACAAACCAGCAATGAAAAACAGTCAAAACTTGAATGCTTGTCTGAATTCACTTTGATTTGCATGAGAAAGACTTGGTAGCAAAGATTGTTATCTTGGCATTACCTGTGATGGAGTAATGCTGAACACATATACAGTCTGGGAGGCAAGTGGTTGGTGAGCATTTCTACTCTGGAGGTTTCTGGGGGTATTGGCTGACACTGAACTCAACACTAGCCATCAATATGTGAATGATGTGAAGTGAAGTGGTCACTGCACCGAGCCTGTCTGAATTTAAGAAGAGATTGGACTGTGAACTTAGGCACATGGTCTGAACTTTTGGGTAGACCTGTGCGGTGTCAAGAGTTGGACTTGATGATCCTTAAGGGTCCCTTCCAACTCAGGATATTCTATGATTCTATGATTCTAATATGCCCTGGCAGCCAAGAGGTCAAACTGCATTTTGGAGTGCATTAAACATGGTATAGCCAGCCAGTCAAAATAGATGATTCTCCTCTTATATTTAGTGTTGGTGCATCTTCACCTGAATATTGTGTGAAGCTCTGGGTCTGGAAGCCCAGGAAGTTGGACTTGATGGTTTTTGAAGGTCCTTTCCAACTGAATTGTTCTATACTATATCTTATTTATCTAATATTTCAGTATGTTCAAACCTTTTTTAACACAGTTGGTCTCTTGAAGAGAAAATATTTTCAATTTAGGTAAGACAAAACAACAGAAAGAAAGAATGTGTAAGACAAAGGGCAAGAGCTTGACTGGCAAGAGTAGAGTGACTCAGAGAACATTTACTACATTTTCTGTTTTTTTAGTGTTGAAAATTTTATTTGTCCATGTATTGCATTTATTTCTTTCTTCTTAGAAATACAGAGAAAAGTAGATTTGTAGATTATTTGGAAAAAGCCACTGGTGTTCAGGGCAGTTGATAGCTTAAGTCAACCCCAGTTATTATCTGTTTGCACAGATACGTGATCATGAGATTTTAGTTAATCACAATTCTTTTGCATCACCATTACTTGATTCAATAAATCATGGATTCAACAGTTTAATACATGTAATGAGTTTCCTCCCTCCCTCCCTCCCTCCCTTCCTTCCTTCCTTCCTTCCTTCCTTCCTTCCTTCCTTCCTTCCTTCCTTCCTTCCTTCCTTCCTTCCTTCCTTCCTTCCTTCCTTCCTTCCTTCCTTCCTATTGCCTTCACTTGATTTTCTGAGTTTTCATGTTATGCACAGACAGTGTTTTCATTTCAGCATATGTGGGACTTTTCTGTGATTTGTTACTGTGTCACTTCAGTTTTGACTGCTATGTGTTTGTTTTGTGTGTGTGTGTGAATGTGTCAATGTCAAACATGCAGTTTATTTTAGAAATCTTTACTTTTGTTAATATTCACTTACTAATCTTGAAAGATGTCTGTGTTAAAATACCTTTTCTTTTCTGAAAAGATATATGAAGCAGAAAGCAGAAAAAGAGTGGAGGAAGTCAGAGACAGCATCAGAAACTGTTTTCCCAGGCAGATAGAGCACTTTGTATATAGATTTTTTTTTTTTAATATTAAAAATAAAAGGGTATTATTATAGAGAAATAGTTATAAAATATCTTGTTCTACAGATATATGTACCCATATGTGAATATGTACATATATATTCACATAAATACATACTCACATGCATATATCTGTGTTGCTTACAGGTGCAATCACTATGGAATCACTGTGCCATCAACTTCAATGCCCAATACACATATCTTCCTTTTTGGGCCTTCACATAAAGCACAGAAGTTTTTTTGTCTGTTTTCACCTCTGAAAGGTGTTGTTTATTATTATTATTATTATTATTATTATTATTATTATTATTATTATTATTATTATTATTATTATTATTATTATTATTATTATTATTATTATTTATGGGGTGAAAAATTTGGTAGCAGTTCCAATACTCTGTAAATTGTCAGTTTTTCAGTTTTGTTCCTCTACTCAAAGATTGCTTCAGGGTGACCAGTAATTTTCCAGACCTCCAATAGAAAGATGGATGGCCTACTTTCTAGGGGGACAGACGGAAGAGAGTGAATGTAACTTCACTATTCTGCCAAGCTGGTACAATTTCAGGGCACAGGAGTTGAGGATATCTGGGACAGCAACAGGGCATCTCTTGTTCAAGTTGGCTTCCTACTGTTTACTGGTGAAGAAGTGCAGAGGTTAGAAGATATTTCTGTGTATCTACTAGGCAAGAGTCATTGTTTGTGTTCTGGAGTTGGCTATTACAGTTATGAGTGCTGGCAGCTTTTTACTGCTGGCAGCAATTACATGCAGATGTTCATGTTGGATGTTAGCAGTGATGATCATGGTCTGTTTTTCTTCTGTACATATGCTGATACTCCAAGTAAATCATAGAAAAATAGCATATACTGTGTTTAAAGGGCAGTTTATACTCTTTTGTTCATTGTTTTATTTATCTTTAAATATGCAAACAAGTATCTGTAAAGTTTTTTACCTCTTTTGAGACTACAAAGCTCTCATTGTGCTCCAGCACAGCTTCAGAAGCATCACACTTTATCTTCTCCTTGTCATTTTTAGGGAACTGTTGTAGATTCTTGGCTTGAGATCCCTCTGTTCCTCTCTGGTATCCAGGTGGCAGTGCTGCACCATAATTAGCTGTTCCAGAAAGTCTGCAGATTCATGTTTACAAACCTTAAGAAACTCTCATAATGCAAAACTGTTACTTCACTATGTTTGAAGAGGCAGACAAAATTTCAGTCCACTAGGTATGTGATGATGGGAGGTTTTCACAATTACTTAGTGCCAACAGCAATGAAGTCCTTATAAGATGCAGAAGCACATGTCAAGCAAGATAACAGCTTCCTACCTCACCCAAGCCAATAATAGTTTGGTTGGGGAAAAAAATAAAAATATTTTTGTTTGTTTTTTGTTTGTTTTCAGCTTCAGTACCCTACTGGAAATGCCTCCAATGAAAATAGCATCTTTACCTATTGCTCTCTACCTTTCACATTAGGTAGACTCATCCTTCTTTTTCATGCCTTAGCATTTAAGGAAGAATCCAAGGTACTTTACAGTGCACTTAAAATCTCAGAATTATGTCTGAACATTTCCTAACTTTAGGTACAGAGTTAAATTTTGTTTTGCAGTCATTTAATCTTCAATGAAGATGGAATATCCTTGCAGTCATTTTTCAAACATCTTTGTGTTCCTGGATATAATAAAATAAGCTTTCCTACTGCATTTGTTGACTTTTCTGTTCTCCAAAACTCACATAGCAAATACCGGAAATTTGGTTTGATAACAGCTTTAGTGAAGTGTCAGAGGACATTTTCACCTTCTAGGTCTGACTGTATGTTCCAGTCATGCATTTTCATGCATGTCAAAATGAAACCTAGGTACAAAGCATCCTTTCTAGGTCTTTGCTTTCTGCTGGAAGATATTCTGGTCTGTAGAGTGTTGTGTCTTCAGGCCAATATGCTTCCTTTTTTTTTTTTTTTTTTTTTTCCAAGAGGCACCTTCCAGGACTGAACTGGTATTGCCAAGTGCACCCGGTTGACAGGTTATAGATAGGCATTGAGTCTCAGAAAGTCCTGCCTGAGAGGTATGAAACTGAAACTTCCAGTTATTTTCAGTAATGAGAAAAGAAGAAGATGCAACAGATCAAACTACATAGCTATGAAAAGTACTCATTTCCACTTAGGGAAATTTTTATGGGGGACAAGGTGTAAAGGGGATGTCTTCCCTCACGCAAAATAAGTATGATTGATCAGTCCAAATGAACCATTGCTATTTTTTGAATTTCCATCTATAATGAGACAAATATAGTGAAGGAAAAAAAAAAAAAAAAAAAAAAAAAAAGGAAGATGTACTTCAAGAATTTTATTGGGGAATAGGAAGTAGAACAGAAAAAAAAAAAAAAAACAAAAAACAAAAAACAAACAAACAAAAAAAAAACAACCAAAAAACCTTGCATGAAAGTCTTGTCAGTTCAATAATGTCTTTTTTATTAGGTCCTTACAGGATGGACAAATGCTATCAATTAAAGTGCATGAGTTTCCAGTTTTGAATGCTAGATTAGCCAGGTGCTCTCAGATTTTCTGTGTGCTAGAAGTATAGAAACATTAAACATTATATTTTTGTGTTGACTTTATATTCCTCATAGTGCATAGACAGTGCATAGACAAATTCTGCAGTGGTTTTCTACAATGATTTTTTTTTTTTTTTTTTTTTTTCCATCTGCAATGCATCACTGTTAAGACCAAAGCTGAGAGCATACTGCTGTGATGATATTAACCTATTTCTAAAGAGGTGAGAACTTGCTAATATTTTTCGTGGTGAGTATAATGACTCACATATTTTTAAAATAATGAAGATGATAAATATTGGCCTTTGCTACAGCATGCATTTTTCTGAAATTTGGCTTTCTCCTTTGTCTGGTTACTGCTGTCATTAAATGATTTTTGGAACTTCTCAAATCACTTGACTGATTTTCAGTTTTGGCATTGAAAGTAATTCTATTGACCACCAGAGTATCTATGAGTCCATTTGCAAACTCAGTTTCTTATGTGAGTCAGTCTTTCCTGTCGAAGAAGAGAAAGGACAAAAGGCTTGATTCAAAGCCTATTGATATATAGATAGATAGATAGATATAGATATAGATATTTTTTTTCCCATAGGCTTTGAAGCATGTCATATCTCCTGCAGAAAAAATTAAAAATTCTTATCTACCCTTTGAATTAGTAAAGATTTAAAGTAGAACAGATCAGTGAAATATTAATTCACATAGTAGGTAAAAATAAAACCATATATTTAAAAACTAGTATATTTACAGATTAGAGCAGGACTGAATTAGAACTGAATTGAACTGAAGTCAGTTTTGTTGAACAAAACTTTCAATTAAAACAAAAAGAAGGATGTGAGGAGGACTTTAGGTGAGTATTCTTCAGAGTTCTATTTTGCAGAAATGTGATGAAATTTTTTTTAGTGTGTTCAGTAGTTTTTAATTTGGGGTTGTTTATATTTAGCTTAAATGGACATTAAAAAACTGCTGAAAAAAAACATGGAATATTCAAATTATATATGGAGTAATAAGAAATATGATGACACTAGATGTATTTAACATTATGCAATAGAAATCCAAGCTGGTAGTGTGCTTATTGTAATTGGGAACTATTTCCCTGATGTTAAAAAAAATGACAAATGTCATTGTTTGTCAATGTTCATCTTACAAATGACAGGCTAACTAGTAAACATATTTTTTGGTGGAATCTGAGGAATAGATTCAGGAAATTATAGATCATGTAAGCAGATAAGTATGTTTTCATGCCTCATACTCGCTGAATGTGGCTTTGACTAGTGTTGACAAGTGACTAACTACCAGATTGACACTGACTATGTTTATACATAAGTAGGTACAGTACAAATAGGACAGTACAAATTAATACCTCTAATAGTTTTAGATGGAACAGAGTTAATTTTATTTGTAGAAGCTTGTATGAGAATATGAGAATAATGCAGATAACACACCAATGTTTTCATTGTTGCAGAACAGTGCTTACACAGAGCCAAGGCCTTTTCAGCTCCTTGTTCTGCTCTGGCAGCATGGAGACTGCGGGTGCACCAGCAGTTGGGAGGTGACACAGACAGGACAGCAGACCCTGACTGACCAAAAAGATTCCCATACCATAGGGCATCAGGGTCAGCAATAAAAGCTAGGGTGAAGAAGGAGGAATGGGGTGGAACATTCAGAGTGATGGCATTTGTCTTCCCAAGCATCTTCCATGGGTGATGGGTCCTGCTTTCCTGGAAGTGTCTGAACACTTGCCTGACAATGGGAAGTAGTGAATGAAATCTTGTTTTTGCTTTGTTTGCATACATGGCTTTTGCTTTACCTAGCAGAGTGTTCTTGTCTTAACCCATGACCTCTCACACTTTTACATTTCTGATTCTGTCCCCCATCCTACCTGGAAAGAGTGAGTGAGAGGCTATATGGTACTCATCTGTCTACCAGGGTTAAATCACAAAAATGCCTATTCCAGTCATACCAGTAGATTAACAAAATATGTTTTCAAAATATACTACGTACCATACCAGAAAAGGAACTCACATAAACCTTAGATGGAGTTTACCACCCATTTTGGGCTGCATTTCCAAGCAATGTGACTTCAAAAGGTATTTAGTTTTAGATGGAGTTTACCACCCATTTTGAACAGGAACAGGTTGCCCAGAGAAGTTGTGGATGCCCCGTCTCTGGAAGTGTTCAAGACCAGCTTGGACAAGGTGTTGGGCAACCTGATCTAGTGGGTGGCATCTCTGCCCATGACAGGGAGGATAGAACTAGATTACCTTTAAGGTCCCTTTCAAACCAAGCCATTCTGTGACTCTATGATATAATTCTATGAAACCTGGGTAAGTATAGTATGTAAGTATAGTATAGTATATGGTCCCTTTTAGTCCTAGATCATCAAATACAAGATCATTGTTTATTTCTTATTTTTTAGAGCACTGAAGCATTATATTATGCCTTGAATGCAAGACTAAAATGATTTCAACAGTCAAGTTGGATTTCTAAAATCGTTCAACTAAATTACCACAAGATAACCTAGAACACAGATTATGCCATCTATGTGCCTGTAATTTCTACATATTCCTGCCCTGTAGCATTAGTGATGGAAAACGATCTTCCCAATCAAAGCAGCTCAAGCTGTATGTATTTATCATGAGACTAGAGATCATGCCCAGGGGTAATTTTAAACCAGTCACCTCAGTGACTCATTTTTCCAACCACACCTTTGTGTTGCTCTATTTTGTTTATAAATGGGTCTTTCACTTTGCAATGACAGAGCAGGCAGAAGATACCTTTTGTAACCCCTCAAACTTTTAAAATGGTATGCCTAAATTCTTACTCTAGGCTTGTGAACTCTGAGGCTATAAATCATTTTGTAGGTCCTCAAAATGAAGATATTTTTAATTTAAAGTGGGTTCATACGGGTCTTCATTGTTCTCAGAACAATTCTTTAAATGGTTGTTCTATTTAAAGAATGATTTGTGATTAATCTGAAAAAATATTTAACAGTCTATTTATTACCTTCAGGAATACATGGTACATAATACCTGAAGTATTATGTGTAATGAGTTTCTTTATTATTGACTTCCAATATAAAAAATATTAAGAATAATGATATTTGATTAATTTTTAAAAATCTTTTTGTGACAGTTTCATTTCTTCTGTATGTTTTGAGGCAATATAGGACATGAACAAACCCAGAAGACAACAAATTTTAACAAGACATAATATTGGAAATATTTTACAGGCCTTCTACCGTAGTGCACTGCTCATTTCCCTTCCTGTCAATATATCCTGAATCCCCCACTCCCAAAGAAATCCTTAAAGCAGAGTATTCGTTTTACTGGGGATAAAGTGCCAGGAATACTGCTTACTGTAAGGTCTTGAGATAAACAGAAAAATACGGCTGTCTTGAGAGAGAAGAAACTGCTTACTGTAACAAAGGTGTCACTTTCTACTACTAGTAGTCAGGATTTGTAATAAAATAGCTCAACAGAACATATCTTGTGAATTAAACTGAAGGCATAAATTCAAATTTCTGTTGCTGCAGTGAGATTTTATGAATAGTCTTTTGTAACTGATTTCTTGTGGTCTTGTTGCCCACAGGAAAACAAAAACAAAAACAAAAACAAACCACCACCACCACCAACAACAACAAAAACAACAGACAAACAGACTATACAAAGATTTATGATACATACTTTTCTGCTATATGTAAAGTTTAATTCCTTTTAAATCGTGCTCTGCTGCTTTAGGTATCTGCAAGCTACTTATAAATCTATTATTTCTTCACTGTTGATGATCAGACATTGCCCAGAGCAGTTTGAATAATATGTAAGAAAAAAAAAATCAAAAGCTTAACAAGTCACCATTATCCCACTGTGTTATACCTTCCTTAAACACATTACAGAAAGTATAGACTGTACTGAATGTACCTGAAAATTCTGTAAACAAGTTATTGATGCCATGTGCTTAAACATTATTTCATGAATTTTACTAAGACCTGTTAATAATGTGTTGAAATCAATAGATTCCTCCCATCGGGAAAAATAAAAATAAAAATTAGGAAAGAGCCAAGTGATTTTAGTGTTTTAAATATATCAGTTAAAAACAAGCTAACAAACAAAACAACACCTAAAATGAAAAAAAAAAAAAAGGTAAAAAATAGCACTTGAAAAAGATTGGAAGTGGACCCTAACAGTTATATTCTGAACTCCAGTGAGTAACAGAATCGTGCAAGGTACACACTCTATAAAAAAGTTCCATGGTCTATACAGTAAGATGCAGTCCCAGAAACATACAGGAAAGAAGTGCAAACCACAGAGTTGTATCAGTCTGGGATTAT
Organism: Aythya marila; assembly: GCF_965140915.1. Lineage (NCBI taxonomy): Eukaryota > Metazoa > Chordata > Aves > Anseriformes > Anatidae > Aythya > Aythya marila. Next base: position 109,580,999 of record NC_139043.1, read on the forward strand.
ACCATAGCTACTGATACCATAGAGGGATAAAATCCTGAGTTTGACTTTGCATTGGCATGGTTGTATTGCTTTCACAACTTGACCAAAGACCTTGATATTAATCTTTGTTATGTTACATTAGACAACCCAAGGATACTTGTCCTCATTATACATCCCCACATGTTTGGTTTTAAGAGAATGCAGGATGGGGAAGCAGTAACGTCCCCTGTGCTTCAGGGAAGAAATATAAACTAGTGTGTTGATGTAAATAGTAGTAATAATAAATTAATAAATGGAAGAAAAATTTCAAAGGTAAGTTTCATATGAAGTTCCTATAATATAGTAAAAGGATAATTTTTATTAAGACAATAGTTTTACAAGTTCCTTAAAAGTAGTGTTGAAAATGTTAATATTTATCAGACTATTTGTCACCAAACGTGAGTTTCAGGAAATTATGTATTTATATTAATTTTGAGATTAACTTTGATAAAACTTGGAACATAAAAAATATTTCCATAAGTTCAAAAGGCAAATAAAATGTCCTCTTGATTTTTTTTTTTCACTTGCGAAAAAGACCATAAACATTTTTGAATCCATAATAGACATCTAGTAAGGTCATCAGATATTTCTGAGATTACTGAAATAGATATTGCATTTTCTGATATTATTAGTATTTAAAGAGAGAGAAACCACATTAAATTAAATCAACTGGATAAGCAAGATTTTATTTTTATGCATTTTTTTTTTCCAGAACTCATTGTCCAGTTAATGTCACAGAGTTCTCTGAACAGTTTAAACCTATTAAAATCTGAGATATGTATTCTTTTCCATTCTCATTAATTTGTGCAAATGTCTTGACACTTGCAGGATGCAGTCAGGTTGTGATTTTCATATGGATATTACAAACTCATTTTGTGGTAGGTAATTTAAAAGACAAGTAAATCACGTTTTGAAAGGTGAGTTGTGCATTGTGGTGCCAGCTCTCATTGGCAGCATCTAAAGTACAAAACCCAGTTGTGCTTCTGCATTCACAGGTCCAGAGGATGCCTCAGCCTCAACACAGTCTTAGGAAGTTACCCAAGTAAATGCCAGGACATTTGCAGTCATGCACAGCATGTCTAAGTTTCTGCAAAGAAACCAGTTGGTTAATTATCTGCTTATTTAAGAACACTGGTCACAAAGTTCACCTATAAGCCACTTCTATGAAATCATCTCTGTAACTTTCCTGAAGAGAAATTTTATAAGGTGAACAATAGCACTTCCTTAAATTTACTTTCAAAAGATTATTGAACAAAATATAGATAAAGTCGGTGTAAATGCTTTTGAAATGTAATAGCCTCTTCCCATCACTAACACATTATAAGGTATAATACTGCTTCATGTGTTTATTTCCTCATATTTTTCTGAATAAAATTCTAAGTAATTTCATAAATCCCATTTTCATCATCTTGGAAAAGAAGGTAAGCTACATAAATTTATGAAAAACTGGATAACTAGTTACATCCTACTAGGTATGAAATGCTTTCAACAGTATCCATTTGTTGCCTGTCTATCTCATTATCTTTTCTTAATGATGTCTACCTTGATGACACTAAGCTCTTATTCTATAATTCTCTCAGGTTCAAAATAAAATGTGTTAATTTAAATACTGTACTATGAGAAGAACTGTAGAAATTTATTCTCTTCTTCTTCTTCTTCTTCTTCTTCTTCTTCTTCTTCTTCTTCTTCTTCTTCTTCTTCTTCTTCTTCACTGGTTTCACCAACATTTACATCAAAAATATTTTCTCTCAGTATTACCATTTCTGTATTTCGATGCTTTCTGTGGAATTATATATGATGAACAAAATATATTTAATTTAATGGTTGTTTCTATAAATTTGGTTAAGTTGTAGCAATTGAAAAACTTCTCAGCTAAAAGCTTATCTATGATATAAGCTACCATTGTAAAACAGTCTTAGGTCATAGTAAAATAATCTCTACTTACCGCAGCACAATATAAAAATACATTGCTTTTAAAACTTTACACAGTCTGGACCTGTTAAAAGAAGTGATCTGCTATCAAGACGTATTTTTCTTACTATTTTAAATAATTGCCAGTCTACTTCAATTTTACTGCCAACAGTGGGAATTTGTGTTTATCTTGAAAAAGGTTGATAAAGTCGGAACTTGTCTCTGATGACATTTATTTTCCTGACTGTAGTTGTCGTTCATGTTAGACATAATTACTGTGCAGCTAAAAATTCATGGTTCACTTTAATGTTATGAAAAAGTAGTCAAGATTCATCTTCTTTTGTACATGCTGAAATTAATCAGATTATTAAGAAAGTGAGGAATAGTTATCATAATATTAGGGGACTCTGGACCTTTGTAACAGAATTTGACCATATGTTTTATGACAGCTAGCTTTTTCAGGAAGGAAGTGCAATCTCTGCAAATAAGGAAGGAAGGAAGGAAGGAAGGAAGGAAGGAAGGAAGGAAGGAAGGAAGGAAGGAAGGAAGGAAGGAAGGAAGGAAGGAAGGAAGGAAGAAGAGAAAAATAAGGTTGGAGTTATCTCAAGTTAATTTGACATTTGATGGCATGTTTTAATTATTTATTGCAAACATTATTTTTCATTATTTACTACAAAATAACTTAGTGCAACCATCACAGTAGTTGGCTCCATGACTGCTATTTTCAGAACTGAAAATTCGGGAAAATGTAATGAAACTCTAGTGTACAGAATTTATTGGCCTGGACATAGAACACCATTAGCTGTATTGTGTGATCTGGCACATTCCCCAGTGCTGTATTTCAGTATAGGCATTTACAAACTCATATCAGCTGTAGCTCAAATAGTTCTGCATCACTGTTCATTAGCAACATCACTTGATTGAATTATATGTAGACACTTTATAAGTATTCTTTGTGAATATAAGATTCAACTATTGTTGAGGTAAGATAATGTGTTGAAGGATAAGTTTCTAGAATATAAATCCTGTTGTAAAAAATGAGAAGAGAACAAGATGATGATATCATGAAAAACAAAGGGAAAACCAGAAGTGGAGATGAAGCTTTGTTCCATTGAAATTATCTGCTTTTGTGAAGTTTTATTCCAGAAAGACTTGATAGTATAATCTGGGAAAGTTTATCTGGATGGAGTATAAATATAAAGAAAGCAGTTCAGTTTGCATATGAGTAAATTTCTACCCCTGATCTATGTAAGGTAAAACCGGACAATTATTATTTTTTATTCTTGTTCTTAGTGGGATTTTCAAAATAAAATCTTCCAAATGCATCATATGGCAGCAACAGAATTGCTTCTCTCTTTCAGCAACATATACAGGCTACTACTGGAAATATATGTGTATGAAACAAAAACATAATCTTGTTGCAGGAATTTTATGTCTATCTATCCCACCACTGATTTTAATTAACATTAGAATATTTTGAAACATTTGTCAGCTCATATGCATGATCTAGTTATTGTAGCTATCCTAGTTCATATCTACCTACTTGTACACACTGTAATTCATAGCATAATACGGTGTAACTAAACAGCTTTTCATTTCTACCTAAACTGAATTCATGACTTGTCATCTTTTCCCTGTGGCTGCTTCAGAAAATGCCCCCTTTTTTTTTTTTTAAGTGACTTTACCTGATAATCTGCATACTGAACCAACAACAGTGGTAGTCTGAAACGTTCAGAAAGGACTGAAGAGTGAACAAATGACAAATTTAATACTTGCACATCCTTTGGAGTAAGAACTGGTGATCTGAAGCAAGTAAACAGAAACAACTTTATCCATATGAACTGGAACAAAACAAAACAAAAGCAAAATAAACAAAAGTCATACAATAATATCCTATTTACACAAATTTAATTTATTTTAATTATTCAACTTATTCAGCCTCTACTATTGTTCTGTTTGTATGAAGAAAATAATCCTTCTTGGATATATTCTCAAAATGAGGTACAAAGAAGAAACAGAATTTCACCTCTTTCTTGCAAAAAAGTATTCATGGATAAGTTCTCCCTCTAGTCATCATACTCTAATTGGAATGTTCCCTAACTCACTTATATTTCTCTTCATAGTTGCTTAGTAGAGCTGAAATCAAAACCACAAGTATAGCACCAGCTGTTATCATGACACTTTTATTGCAAAAAGAAATTGAAGGTACAAGTAGACTCAACATTTTTCCAGATCAGTTATTTAAAATGATGATGTTGTGTTCTCATGTAATCAGGAATGATTCCACCTGGTCAGATTGCACCAATCACTTTGTAAAATCAGAGACAATCTTCTGAACACCTTCATACATCCTGAACTAAATTTCAGAAGGACATCAGCTGTGACCCAAGGTAAAATTAGATTTAGCCTTCAGAAAATATATTGCTCTGAAAAAAAAATATATTTTTTTTTTTTGCAAACACAGTATTTTGTTCTAAGCTATATGTCTTTTATAATTATATTGATCTCTTTAGTCTATTCTGTATATTAATTTTGATATTTAATATTCACAATTATTTATTATTTATATATTCTGGAGGAGTTTATGTTTCATGCAAACAGAGGTATTTGAATTTGGGCTTTCTCAGCTTACCATAGGGAATCTGTGTTATTATGCTTTTAAAGAAGAATGCCATTTGTACCATACAAATTTATACCCTGTAAAAAAAAAAAAAAAAAAAGTGTGTTGATTTCGTTGCAGACATTTGTACTGACATATTAATTATGAACAGAATCACATGAAGACATTCTGCTCCGGGTAGATAAGGTGGATGCAAGTATTGTTGACAATATAAAGAATAAAACAAACTAATAAAAAAAAATAAAAAATAAAAAATAAAGCAAAGCCTTCATTTTCTGGACCCTTCAGAAAATGTAACACAAACTAGTTAATGGACTTTATTAGGAAAGAAAACTTTTTTAAGAAGCCAGAGTGAAAGAATTATTCCCTATTTTAAAGAAACTGATTCATCAATCTTGTTGCAATACATTTATTACAGCTATCTGTTTTTTTTTTTTGTTTTTTTTTTCACCCTCTCAATACTGTGTCAATGCAGCTGCAATGACAACACTGAAAGATTTTAAGAAGGCAAAGAATTTGATTAATCTCTGATACCTTTGGTGCCAGTTGTGACTTATCCCATTGGAAATACCAAGCTGCAAAGATGCAAAAGTGCTGACTGAACTGAATCAGACATGCAGAACGTATTCTATCAACATTTCTTCATGACCTGGGGAACTGACATCTTTAAATACATAAATTAAGACCAACAGTGTTCATATGAATTACCTTTAATTCAATCTACCTTTTCTTCTTCAAAAAGCTAGAGTGAAAATCCAGTCTACTGACACCCTTTCACATATTTGAAACACTGTGCATAAGATAGATGTTGGGCAACATTCAATCCAAGCATGTCTCTTCATTAAATAATATCAAGTAGCCACCACATGGAGGAAGATGAGATTTCAATTTCATTGATGTCATCAGTTATTTAATAATCATGTAAATGCAGGAAGTGGTCCCTATTATACCAGAGCTGCACTGAAGGGAAACCTCTTCTGATGATGAAAGTGGTTTCCTATTTAGGAGGAAATAGAAATATTTGCAGTGAAATATGAAACTGATTTGAATCCTTTAGAAAAACATTAAGAGAGTTAGTCTGTAAAAGCAAAAGTGTCTCACAAGATATAAAAATGGCCTTAAAATAGAACTAATACCCTTTGAGGAACAGCTTCAGCTCAGTGAAGGAAAGAAACGTGTTACTGCAAGTGACATGACTATTTTTTTTAATTTCTTCCCTTTTCTGTTTTTAAACTGTTTGCAACAATCTATTTGATTTGATTGTAGTTTTTGCATTTTTTTATTTTCCTGTTTTAATAAGCAGACATACTGTTTATTCCAGAATCTGAAATAGCAGGGAAATATTGGAAAACCTTAGCAATAGGTTTATAGAACATTTTCGACTGAATCCACTGAACAAATTGGATTCCCATTTGAAGGTCCACATTCTTAGGCCACAGACCATGTGGAAAGATAGCAGGGGAGGAGTGACCACTGGTGGAAATACTGGGTTATGCAACCTTGAGTAATGTATTGGACCACATTCTTGAACCGTAAGGGCCATGGCAGGTGGAAGGGAGGTAATAATTTTTCCTTTATTCTTTCATTCTTTATTCATATATATTTATATATGAATATCTTTTCTTAAAGGTTGCAGTGATGCAAACCTTTATAGCTTAATTGCAACCTTGTGTACAATCAGTAGGCAATAATGTGCCATTGGAGGCTGCAATAGATAATTGAAGAGGATCTCCCACTTCCATCTTAGACCTTGCTCTTGAAAATTTCCCTGACCTGTTTAGTCTCTCCAATGTGTGCAAAGAAGCTCCCACTTCAGCATTTTTAGAATTTAATTTTTTTAACTGCCTGATTCCAAAGATGACTGTATTTAAGCTGATGGTATTTCAGACCACTCTGGGCAAGCTCCAAGGCTTTACTGTGGAGCCCTGTCCCCTCTATCACTGCCTTCAAAGTAAATGCAAAAGGTAAGCTCCATCAGTAGAGCTGCAGCTGTTTCACCTAAATACTCAGACAAAGTAAGTAAAGTCTACTTATTTCTGAACTTTAGTAGAAACCTTCTCTTTCCTCTGACACTAAACTTACCCTACCTCTCAAAATATATGAAATGCTTGCTAAGGAAATATGGCTAGATTGTTAGCCTCCTTGAATGGAAAAGGGGTATTTTTCTTCCTGGAAATCAAATGAAGTTCTTCTAGAATGCAAAATTCATTCAAAAATATCAGAAAGTGTCATGATAGTATTATGTTTGCATAGATACTTCTAGAAAGGTGTGTTACTTATATTACCTTAAGACAATCATAATAATATTTTAATATCAGTTGACAGTGAAACTACAGATAGTGTGTCATATTTCTCTCTGGACACTTCTGTAGAAATTATTGGATTTCTGTATGTTGAGTACTATCAACAGATGAATACTATCAGAAGTGCTCTAAAAGAATATATACCTCTAAAGCAAAGTATAGGAGAAATGTTACTACATGAGCTAAAATAAATAAATACTTAATATATAAAAATATATTCATTTTTCATTGTTTATTTATTCACTTATTCATTTTTACAGTTGCCATTAGTTTTACATCGCTTTTACCTAGAGGGGATGATCCCCCATGTGACTGAATACTACACAGAAGTTCTTATTTGAAAATATCCTAATTCATTTGTGAATATCTTAATTCTAATTCTGATTTTTTAAAGTAAGATAACTTTCTGACTGTTTTCTAATATGCATGTGATTCACTGGTAGATTTCTCATCTAGGTTTTACTGTTCAAAATAATTATTCATTAATCATATGGAAAAAAACAACAACAAAATATAAAACAAACCACTAATTATGGTCAAAGTACATATTACTCTTGAAAGTCTAGGTAACTATATTAAAATGTCTGCCAGATTTCCAAGCTTTCACTTTAGTTGCATATTGTTGATAAATAAGCATGTACAAGACATTGAAGAAAAATAATCTCATGAAATAACATGTAAATATATAAAAATATACATAAATGTACCTAATATGTGTATACATTTTTTGGCCATTGTTTAGGAAATTGTTAACTTTCTGGAAGACTGCATGAAGATTATGAGAATCTGTTTCTTGCCTTTGATTAATGCATTATGAAACTAAATTATCAACACTGCTGATTTGTGAAGTGCCTTTGTGTAATTGTTTTACTGAACATATGTTCAGTATATATTCATCAGAAAATGTACAGAAAGAGGTTTTAATCTTAAATATCAGAGCAAAAAGTTAGAATCATATAATCATTGAATAGCTTGGGTTGGAAGGGACTTTAAGTTCCAACCCTCCCTGACATGAAGAGAGCAGGGTACAGCAAGAAAATCAACTCCTTCCACCTTCTGGCCACATGGCTGTTGATGCAACCCAGGATGCAGTTCTCCAAACAATTAGCCAAAGATGGGAGTATCAACCCAAAGAGGTCTTGTTGAAAAATGAACATTACTCATGCAAGAAAACAGTACAAAAAGAAAAGACAGTGGATAACAAACATGCAGTATAATAAACCATTCTAAATATTTTTGGAAACTTCACTGGTACTCATTGAAGGTCAGAACCAAGACGTCGTAACTAAATCAGTGGTACATTAAAGTAAAGGATAATTATATTTTAACTTTGAAAGGCATTATTAGCCACATGACCAATGTCATTAATAATCTTTCTTTTATTGCCTGCTTAACCTGTTCTATATCCCCATGTGATCTATTCATACATATTTCATATAAGAGTATGAAAATGGAATGAGACATTTCAAGTATTTTAATGGTCTTAAACCCATAATGAAAACTTTACGAACTTTTAATTCATGAACTGTCAAGCATCAACTGTCAAAAATAAATGATTTTAACAACCTGATTTTAACAACCTAATAAATGTTCATGAACACTAATTTGTTTATGATTTATTGAAAAACAAATTACTCAAAAAATAATGTTCCAACATTACAAATCAGAGAGTATTTTTTTTTTACCAAAAACCTAAAACAAATTGAAATATGAATAAAGTTTTTCTTTTCCCTTCCCTTCCCTTCCCTTCCCTTCCCTTCCCTTCCCTTCCCTTCCCTTCCCTTCCCTTCCCTTCCCTTCCCTTCCCTTCCCTTCCCTTCCCTTCCCTTCCCTTCCCTTCCCTTCCCTTCCCTTCCCTTCCCTTCCCTTCCCTTCCCTTCCCTTCCCTTCCCTTCCCTTCCCTTCCCTTCCCTTCCCTTCCCTTCCCTTCCCTTCCCTTCCCTTCCCTTCCCTTCTCTTCTCTCTTCTTTCTTATGTAGACAAATGTTGGGATGTCAAATGCAACTGAAATTGAAAAATGTACTACAACTATTCTAAACAATTTGCTCATGTGTATGCTGTCAGTGGTAGAATACAAGATGAAGTATATCCCAAATGATTGCAACTCATGAAACTTTCAAATTCAAGAATGATGAAAGGTTTATTTTACTTCCTATGCAGGTAGAAAAAATATGTGAACCCTGCAGGATATACAAATTACAAGTCAGTAGTTCTGATTTCTCCACAAGCCTTCAAAAGTCACTCTGAAAGTCTCTTAAGTTGCTGTAAAATTATGTAATATACACAGAGAATGTCTGTAGCAAAAATCTGTAAAGATATTGTCATTGTCGTTCATTCCTGGTTATACCATTGCAGCATATTGCTGCACTGCAGCATAAGAAAATGTTTGCTTATAACAAGCATGTCTGTATACATAAGAATGCTCTTATCTTTTATTTATTAATATATTTTCTATTTATTTATCTTTTTCTATTTTATTCTATATTTTATTTATTTTTTATATTTATGTATTTATATATGTTTTTCCCCAAGGCTTTCTTCATCTTGCCTGAGAGCAAGATTTTAGTTTGTACACAATAATTGTATTAGAATACATTATTAAAATACATGCTTCTTTTCCCTTGGGGGCTGTGGAAGTGTGAGGAGAAGTAAAGCATAGAATAACCTGCTTCTCAGGCAGTGGAACACAAAGGTTTTTGTTTGTTTGTTTGTTTGTTTTTTTAAGTTTACAGTTTTTTAATTTTTTTTTAATTTTTTTTAATTTTTTTTTTTTTTTTAGCATAGCATATATATATATTAGGCTATGCTAGCATAACATGTTATGTTAGCAAGGTACACAGAGAATGTCTATTACAAAAATCTGGAAAGATTTTGTTCTTGTTCATTCCTGGTATGCCATTGAAACATATTTATGGAATAAGAAAATAATTGTTTAAAATTAATATGTGTGCATAAATAAGAATGTAATTATTTGTAACTTTATATAGATACAACTTCAATAAACATGCAGCGAAAGAAAAAAAAAAAAGGAAATGCTGTAGATTGTCACGTCAATAAAACAGCATTCATTTTTTCAGTTTTTCTGAACCCTTTTATGTATTTATGGACTGATCGAATAATCTGGTCTTGTTTTATCTCAAAGGTATTCTTTTCTATTAAAGGAGAGTTGCATTTGTATCATCAAATTATTATTATTATTTTGCCTTTTTTTTTTCCTCACCTGATCACATGATCAGACAATTGTATACCTCAAATACAGACATACCTCAAGTACAGACATTTTATGGACAACACATATTAGGTCAACCTTGGGGTTTGCAATGACGTTTAAAATAAGTGGTGTTTCAATGCATGTGTACTGAAAGCCTTGCAGAAGACATTGTATTCAAGGAGTTAGTGATCTTGGGCAAACTATATCTGGTCTATTGGGTATTGGGTTTGAGAAGCTCATATGTTGGTACGTGTAGTTGCTATAAGAAGGCATCCTGGAATGCCTAGCCTTTACTGCATTCTAAAGGATGTTATGGCAGAGATAATATTCCAATCTGACAAGATTTTAGTTTGTGTATAGTAATTGTAAAGTTGCTAAAACTTACAAGAAAATAACAACAACAACAACAACAACAAAAACACACAAATTCAGAAACAAAACCAACAAATGAAGAACAAAATCAAAACCAAAAACAAGCCCCAAAACACCACCCCTCAAAAAAAAAAAAACAGAAACAACAACAAAACCTTCCTGAAGCAGGGAACTGTTGTGGTTTCAGGTCAACTTATCTTTTTTACTTTATCTTCCAAAGGGTTTTCATTTTTATCTTTTATTTTACTTGTTTTCCTTCTTTTATTTGTAACAGCAGAAAATGAAAATGGACTTATTTCATTGTAAGACATTATTAGCTTCATAAGGGATGATTAAAAGGCCCAAAGGAAATATATTTGGTCATGTTTCATAGCTTTACTTGAAATTTAAATGAAAAATCTTGAGTAAGGAACTTTTAATTTTTTTTTTCAGAGTTCTTTCAATGAAATGTTTAAGTAGAAATACTTAGAGAATATGGCACATTAAGGTTTGTTTTTTATTTTTATTTGGATTTAGATTTTTGAGGTCTTTGGTGGTTTTTGCACAGATCCCTAAACTATGTTAGTAATGTAAGTAGTCAAAGTAGTCAGGTACTAGAACTGAGGGCAAAGGTTCTGGAAATCAGTGCAGCTCTGAATAATATATATGTATTTTTCCTCAAGTCTTTCTCTGCCTTGCTTGAGCTAGCCACAAATTTATTATTTATTTTTATACAATTATGGTATTAGAATACATGTTTCTTTTCCCTTGAGGTTTAGGGGCATGGGTGTGAAGTAAAGCAGAAAACAACCTGTTTCCATGTAATGGAAGACAAAAGCTTTGCTAAAAGTAACGAGATTGACATGATACTAACATTATGTTTTTCTGTCTCATCTAACATTTTAAATCTTTCCAAGGTCAAACATGCATGAATCTCCACAGAAATAATAGAAAAGACATTGCCATGAGGGTTTAAAAGGTAAAAGGAAGGGTACATGTTCAAATGTTCATATATATACAAATACAATGAGTGAAAATGGGATTTTGAGCTCTTATCATATGTACACACTCTCCTTTATTCTACGTCAGTATGTGCTCAGATTATGGAATTTCAGTAAAATGAATTGAGATGAGCAACAAGAGTATTGCTTAGAAATCTAACTGCAGAAAAAGAGGAGAGATTTGACAAGTAAATGCCTTCATAAAAAAGGTAATTCTTAAAAAGAAAAACTTACTCCTACATTTTGAAAAATGACTTATTTCATGCAGATATAAAACAGGATTAATGCTTGACATCCTAATAAAGACAACCATCTTTTCCACCCTAGAACTGTGAGTTATTTTTCTATGAATGTGGATACCTTACCCCATTCCTCTTTTTGCTAATTGCTTGTTAATTTGCCTGACTCCTTTATCGAAGATGGTTTAAGGAGATAGAATGAGTACTGGAAATTAATTGAAGAGAACATGGCTATTGTCATAATATCAGGCTTTAGGAATTGGTTTAGAAACTGTAGCTGTATATAATTTTCAGACCGTCCGATATTCAGAACTTGATTCACAGTTTTGATTTGTTTGTTTGTTTGCTTTCAATTTTGTGCTCATCAACTAATAAATATAAGAAGATGGATAGTTACAATAAGGTATAGCAAACTTTAAAATAAATATATTTAAATGATGACTTTGCGGATTTTATTAAAAGTAATTAATTAATTTGTATTTACCAAACAGAAACTGTTTTTGTTCAGACTGTCTATCTGTGCTCACCCTGCTCATTTGCATGTAAATATTGTAGGTTTATTTTGTTTCCCTGTATATAGGAAGTTGGACAGAAATAGGAAGATTGGGAAAGTGACAGATTTCTTTGATTTCCTTTTTTTTCCCTCTCTTTCTACATAAATCCTCAAATACATGATTAACATTAATTATTGGAGAGAGGTGAAGGGAATCAAGATTCTGCCAGTGTTTCAGCTCAGAAAGACCCTCATTCAGATGTAACTCAAATATAATTCCCCTAAAGTTCCCCCAAATAAGGGAAAACTATTAAGGGATATTCCAACGCAGTTAAGCCCCCTTTCCAAATCTTCTTAATATCCTATTTTTATTTTTTACAGGTACAAATGTTCAAATGTTGTAAAGATTAGAACAAGTTCTTGGGGGAAAAAGAAAAAAAAAAAAAAGAGAGAGAGAGAAAAAAAAATCAAAGCAATGAAGTAGAACTCCTTTTGTTAGGTACCAGGTGTTTCAACTGGAGAACAGCAACCTTAACTGTTTTGAGTGATAATATTACCATTTATAGGTTCTCCATTTTTGGTTATTTAACCTAATAAGAACAAACATATTTATTTTGAGACAAACTAGAACAGTTCAGGCAGCCAATTAGCGTTTCTGAACTGGAAGCCTTTGATGAAAGGATGAAAGGCCAAGGGGGGATAAGAAGGAGCTTACTACAGTTCCTAAATCTTCTCTCTGCAAGTCACTTACAGTTTCTGGTCTAGTTTGTTTATATCTATATGCTCACACTGGTTTAGAAATGGTGAAGGTGAAATAGTGAACGGTGAAATGATTTAGAAATTGTGAAGTGGCTGTGAATGAATACAAATCTCCCCCAAACCTATTTATGCTATACCCAGGCTCAGACTTAATCTCAAACATTTGCTGTAAGGATTTTCAAATGGATTGATTTACATTTCAGAAAATGCTGTACTAACAGACCCTTTCAAATTTAATTTGAAATTAACAGACATTTACTTGACACTTTACAATATATTTAAAAAAAAAAAAAAAAGTTTACCACTTAAAATTCTTCATGACTTTATAGTCCTTTCCTGTTGCTCAGAAAATAAAAGAATAGTTCATAGATCATTGACAAGAGGAAATAGACACCTTCGAGTACCCTTACAGATCTGAGAACAAGGTCTGCATACAAAATGTGAATAAAAGGCTTGGCTTCTGCTAGTCTATGCTTCAATGATTTAGAAATGTGATTGCCTAAGCAGTCTTACATGGAGTTATTATATACTGATACACCATCAGAAACATTCTGCTGATTTCTGTGAGTGGGTTTGATAGCTCACAAATAATAAAGACTGTTGTTATTTTATTCTGGAATTAGTTATATTCTGCTACTGGGAACTGATAAAAGTATCCTCCTCTTTCTGAGAGCTCCAACCATGCTGTGCTAAGAAAACAAAAGGACCTTCCACATTTTCCCAAACCTAGAAAACACACAGGAGGAAAGTCTATTTCAGTCTGTATTTCTTATTCAGCTATGAAAATTTTATGCTCTGCTTCTTAGCTGTATTCTACTTGTTCTTTGAGTCTTCCATTTATGTTATCTTTAAACTTTTGTGTTACTATATAATTCCAATGCCTGTTACTATCTCCCAAATGAAATTCAAACCCTAAATTAGTTTTTTGTACATCCCTGTGAACAGTTCATTCTTTAGCATGGGAACTGCAGTTATCAATCATCACTTCAGAGAATTGATTATCTTTAGAGACTTAATTTATAGAATCTTGTTACCAGTGAGTAAAATCTCATACAAATCTTTGAAACATGATTTTTTGGATTCTGTTATGCTCTCTGTATCATATAATAATAATAATAATAATAATAATAATAAGCTTCTTTTCAAGGGAATCTTATCCCAACTTCTGAAGCAAAACTTTTATTCTGTAGGCAAAATTTCAACTCTACATAAGTTAATGGCAAAGCACACATCAGTTTACTAAGACCATAATTTTATAATTTTATCCTGCCTTAATTGCACCATATAGACTATCAGAAAAATATATTATTATAAGCTTATCTTTTGTGCAAAATCATAACTTTTTCTTCTCTTAAATATTCCTTTCTGCATATAATGATAAAAACAGATATAGAAATTATATTTCTATTCACAATTAATGACTTAATTATATTCTTGTCATTGCTTTTAATCTTAAAGTGTAGTAAAATAAGATAGAAATTTAAAATAAAAATCCCAAGTATACTTTTTCTTTATTTAAGATTGTCGTGGTTTAACCCGGCTGGCAGCTAAACACCACGCAGCCGTTCGCTCACCCTCCCCCTCCCTCTCTGGGACGGAGGAGAGAAATGGAAAGTGAAGCCCGTCAGTTGAGATAAAGACAGTTTAATAAGACAGGAAAATAATAATAACAAAAGTAATAATAACAATAATAATAATAATAATACAATGGTGATAATAGGAAAATAATAATAATATGTACAAACAAGTGATGCACAACGCAATTGCTCATCACCCGCTGACCGATGCCCAGCCTAACCGAGCAGTCCGGCCCCCTCCCCCCAGCTAGCCACCCCTATATATTGTTTAGCATGACGTCAGATGGTATGGAATACCCCTTTGGCTAGTTTGGGTCACCTGTCCTGGGTCTGTCCCCTCCCAGCTCTTACTGCACCCCCAGCCTGCCTGTTGGCAGGACAGAGCAAAAGTCTGAGATGTCCTTGGCTTGGTATAAGCACTGCTCTGCAACAATTAAAACATCGGGGTGTTATCAGCACTCTTCTCATCCTAAGCCAAAACACAGCATTCCACCAGCTACTAGGAAGAAAATTAATTCTGTTCTAACTGAAAACAGGACAAAGATTCATTAGTTTGAATATATATATCAGAGTAAGTAATTTCCATTAGAAAAACTGTAATTTTACATAAATTTCTTGAACCAAGGAATATATTGAAACATCATGTAACTGAACCAGTTTTATGTCAATACTGAATGAATTATACTGGACTGCTGATGCATAACAATAATTTAAATTTGGAAAACCAGAGATCATTGAAATGGTATTAACATTGGAGATGTGATTGAGGGGAATAACATGAAAAACACAGAAGTGGATAAAGGGGGCAGTGGCTGAATGATGTTAAGTCTTGTTGATTTAGATTGCATGAACTAATACTTGCTTAAGTTTTACAGTGTTAATCAGCTCTCAGCCATTCAAAAGGCATCAGCATTATTTTTATTCCATATGCTGTAACTGTAAAACTTTTCCTATTATTTTCTTTATTTGTACTTAAGATTATAGATGCTGTTGCTTCTGGCTTGTAGTACACTGACTGTGAACCAAGCTGAACAGCAGTTCCCCATAGCTCTGTGAAACTGCATTTGTTTACCACCTAAAACTTTGGCTGTGCTTTGAAGTACCTGCTGTTTTTCAGTTGTATATTGTAAAAAGCAATTGAAGCCTAGACTAAATGCCAAAATGGAGCAATTCTTTAAACCCAGAGAGTTGAAGCACATTAAGTTCTAAGAAAAGAAAGCAGTTGTTGAGTACAAGGCTTCTTGTGAAGGGCCTGGTAGTCTTTCTTGCTAAGCTTGTCTCCAAACTGACAGGAACAAATTATACTGCTGGAAGAGGGGATCAGATCATATTTGAACACTCAGAAGCTCTATAATGGAGACACAGGTTTATCAATTTGCAATAATGCAAAAAAAAAAAAAGGCTGAAGAGGAATGCCATTGTGGTCCATGTTTTTCTTCAGCAGAGACAAAGAGGAAGTTCATGCTGAGGGAGCTTAAAGGAATACTAAGTATTTGTACAGGATCCCCATCTCTCTGGAGATCCCCAATGATCTGTAGAAAAAAAATTATCTTACTTGTCCAGGTCAGCAGAGGCTGAAGAAGGCAGTGGAGCACAGAATACCTGGAAGTGCCACATTTCTGAATCCAAGAGACCAAGTCAGAGCAAGTAGATGCATAATTTTGAACGGGAAAAATATCGGCAGACTTATCAGTTGCTGGAAATTCCAACATTAGAAGAGAAATAAGGATGAGTACTGAGAGAGTACACTTCAGCTTCATATGACACCATGTATGATATATAGAAGTGGTATTGTTAAAGATTGGCAATATCCAGACAATTTTACTCATATCAGTAGGTTCCAGGACTGAGGACCCTCTGTGAAAAATGAGCTGTTGTTGGCTCCACACATTAACTCCTAGTAATCAACTTCTCACCTGATGTCAGCTTGGATGGCAGGATATGACAAGTAGTTAGAGCTTAGGACATTTAACACAGTATACCAGACTAAAAATAGAGTTTGCAGTACTGTTTGAATCTCTTTGTGTCAGCAGTTGCTACAAAGAAGGCAGTTTCTGTGGGCAGTAGACTTACTTTCCAAAAGACTCTTAAAAATAGATCTCTTTCCTTTTCTCTCTCCTGGTTGGAAAAAAAAAAAAAAAAAAAAAAAAAAAAAAAAAAGAGAGAGAGAGAGAGAGAGAGGAAAGGAAAGGAAAGGAAAGGAAAGGAAAGGAAAGGAAAGGAAAGGAAAGGAAAGGAAAGGAAAGGAAAGGAAAGGAAAGGAAAGGAAAGGAAAGGAAAGGAAAGGAAAGGAAAGGAAAGGAAAGGAAAGGAAAGGAAAGGAAAGGAAAGGAAAGGAAAGGAAAGGAAAGGAAAGGAAAGGAAAGGAAAGGAAGCCTGTATCCTTCTCCTGGGCCAGTGACCAATGAATCAATGTTAATTGTGACAGTAAAGAACAGAACAGCATATTATTTCAACAGCAGTGTTTTTTTCTTTTGTTTTGTTTTGAATGGGTATTTGTTATAATGAAATAAAATTTGAACACATATATAACTGTGTGTCAACAGCAATAAACATAGGTAATTTTCTCTGTATAATCATCAAGGATGCTGAAATATCTTCTGTAATGTATCTTCAATTCTAGCAAGGATGTGTGTAGAACAGAGAAAAAGTACCATTTTAGCAATAACTTTTGTACATAGTTGCAGTTATAGAAACACAGACAGTAACTACAATACATTATATCTGCAGTAATTATTACATTTTAAAAAAAATCAAATATTTACATTTCCTGTTAAATGAATGAAAACATCAACATGGATGGAAAATGTGGTAGCGCTCTCCACAGTATTCTTATCAACAAATATTTCATTGTGATGACTGCAATTGTGATGTGCAAATGTGAATCTTTTTAGGGCAGATTGCTATAACATACAAAACTTGAAGATGCTAATGCTGAAGGTAATAAAAAAATCTTAAAAATGTATCAGAAGACTTGTACGTGTGTCTGCCCAATTTTCCTTGCATACCCAGAGCATCCTGGAAATGAGGCCAACCTTGTGAGCAGTGACTGATTCTGAAGCAGATGGAATTTCAAATAATTACATTGGTTTTGGTTATAGGAACACGAATGATAACTATGATACATTTTAGATCAATATAGTTACATTTGTCTTAAAAATATAATAATAATAATAATAAAAATTCAAAGTTTGTTATCTGCTAAAAATACCATTTGAAGTACTACTCTATTATACTATTAGGTTCACAATTCATCTTTTTATGCAGTCCAGAAGCTCGTGAAATTGTACCACATATGAGCTTGTGTTTCACTGCATTGATCGTCACATTATTGCTGAGACCTGGAACATGCAATAAATACATATTATTCTCAGGAGACAGCTGATTTATTTTAGTCATGGCTATGAAAAATTCCAGCCTTTATTGGAATTTCACAAAATGAATAGAAAGATAAAGACTTATTGTCAATTCAGCTCTTTAAAAGATTAAGATAAATAACTGAAATGCATTTTGAACTCAGTTTGTCAATAATAATAATACAGATATTATAATGTTATTTTCCAAAAACTTGTTAACAATAATATGATAATTAGAGGAATTTAATTTTTAATAGCTCACACAATCTTCTTAATTACTATCGTTCACTACAAAATTAACTTTCCAAATTCCCTACATGCAATTAAATTTTGGAATAAATAATAAATAGATACATATTTAACACCCTTGTAAAAAAAAAAAAAAAAAAAAAAAAAAGTGTTACCTACAGGATGCATGCTCTTCTCTGAATCATACATGTGCTGTAAGACTATTGTTTGCCAATTTTGTAGCATTTTGGTACAGTAAAGATTTGCCTTCCCAATTTTAAATTCCAGTGAAGTAGGACAGTTTTTTTTTTTTGGGGGGGTTGGTTGTTTTGTTTTTTTTTAATAGTTGATTAATGTTGTCAGATTTCTTATCATATACAGAACTACATGTTATGTAAAAATAAAAGCTGCATTTTAATGAGCAAAATAATGTTGTTAAATAAGAAGTAGCCTAAACTTGATTATAAGTAAAATCTCATTTTGTTTTGTTAAGTAACATTAATATTTCATTATCAGCTTTTATTCATTGTATGTGTGGAAGAAAAGATTTTGTTTTCTTAAAAATAGTTGAGAAAGAAAACAGTGTCCAAGTGCAAAAACAGAATAAATAATATTTTTGAATCTCAGAATGTTGATGAATTTCATTATGAAAAGATAGATAAGGTGAAATACATTTTAGAAAACACCCTATTAAATCAGAAATATTTTTGTTAATACTACAAGCACCAAATTGCAACAGGAGTCCCACCACACTATCTTTCTTCATTAGATTTGCGGAATGAAAGTTTGACTTTTAATGAAAACATTTCCAGTTTAATCTTCGCTTTAATCACAAAGCAAAGTAGATAGCTCTGATTTGGCAATAGTGGGAGCTAATAAAAATTAATTAAAAAAAAAAATAAAAGATTATTTAAGTGTTATATTCTGTCTTCTGTATGAGATGTAGAGAACGGAGACAAAATGATGTTTCAATTATTACTTCTCTGTGCCCAGTCTAATGCTTAGATATTAAGGTAGCATAAATACAAAAACCAAAACCAAAAATCAAAACCTAAAACCAAAACCAAAACCAAAAACCTCATCCTCATCTCCTATTGTGTTATGTTTAAAGATCTTGGTTAGTTCTTGACATCTGTGGGAAAACTGTATTTCTTGTACATGAAATTATTAGCAGTAGCCTTTCTTCCTTTGTTGGTCATAATTCTGCTATTATTGTCCAAACTGTAGCTTTGAAAGACAGAAAAAAATATATTTTACTATTTTCAAACTACTTTTTCAGACTCTACATCTTTAAGATAAATTTGAACAATTAACTTATTTTCTTCAAGAGTATTAAATTGTAAAAGTACCCAGAATATCATTTTCCTCAACCGCTAAGGCATTTGCAAAAATATTTGGAAGAATATAAAAGAAACTAAAGAGTTAATTTTGACTTTGAGACAGGTGAATGATGACTCAGTTTAACCTTCAAAAACATTGCAATTTAATTGTGAAAAAATGGCTAATAAAATATGGAAAACTTATGCAGACAGGAACATATAATTAAATGCACACACATAAAAATATATGTGTTTATATTAAAATTTGTAGTTATGTTTTCCTATAACATCTAACCGTGAACTCTATGACGTCACCATTTCACTGGAAATGTGAATCAGTAATTGCTGTTGAAGGGAGATAGATTTATAGATTTGGACTCAGGAACTTTGAAAATTAGTCTGATGTGCAAATTAACATCACACAACCTTATTCAAAAATGTTGGTTAGCTCATTCCAGGTTAGTGTGATTCCACAGCAGGAAATCTCATGTTCCTCTCCAGTAATGCTAAATCACCTGCCTCATCTCCTTGAGGTACTACCCTGCTAATAACCACAATAATTACAACCTCAGAGTGTGACATATCTGATCCTTGCTCAGTCCCAGATGGGGTGATAAGGTCATTTCCTGGCTGGGATAGCCATTAATTAATGCCAGACGTACAGCCTGGAGCCTACAATTTGCCACTGCAGGATTACCTGTTTTGCAGTGCTTCTGCTTCTGTGAAATGACTACTTACTCCAGGAGCATCAAACTCAATGTGACTGACTGATCTATACAACATGAGCCAGAATATCATGACCATGACTAGAATCTGCCATTTTGATGATATCCCCCCTTTTGCATATTTGCAACAACATATTTGTCTTTGGCTATAAACACATTGTACTTGAAAACTTCAAAATATAATCCACTATTCAATACGCTCACTCCAGCAATGTGAAGTGCACCACAATTATCATTATAATCCTATAACAGCATATATCTTTTAAAGGAGATGGTTTGGAATTTTGAAATTTCTGCTATTTTTCATTGTTGTGCAAATGCTGTGTCTGTTAACACGGCAATGTACGAGCAGAAATTGTTTTCCTAAGTAAATATTGCACATTTTCAACATCTAAAGATATTTAACAAGACTTAAAATTCTACTCTTATAATTTCATGATTTTCCATTTTAATAAACCACACAGAACAGTAAATGAATGCTGCTCCTAATGAAAGGGATTGTGGAGAAATGTCAAGCTCCCTGATTGTCTTCGTTTCCTAATTGTTAAATTTATGTTGACTAAAATGCTAATTATAACTAATGCTGCTTACCCTGCTTCCTTAAACATGACCTTTATTAGCTTGATTAACTATGTTATATTTTATACTGAGAAGCTGTTACTGCCAGTTTTGGTTAGGCAGTTTTATAGTCTGCTGTTATAGAAGTTTTGACATTTATATCTCTATCTGAAAGAGATATAACTTCAGGTTGACTTTAATATCTGGAAATTTTGACTTGAATAATAAACTAAAACTGAGTAGGAGAACAGTTTTGTTAGTCTTTAAATAGTATCATGATGACTTAGCCTTTAAATTGATTAACAAAGATTAAATATACTATAAATGTTCAGCATCTTAAGTATGTATTGCTGGTGTTTTTTATTCACTGAACCCACAGAAGGAAAGCTGGTGAATTAAAATTGACTGTAAAATGATTATTAGATATTAAATTCTGTGTTTTCTTTAAAAAAATAAAATAAATAAAATAAACTATTCTAGCCAGATCTATTTGCCAGTTGTGCTGATTCAGAAAACACTAAAGTATTGCAAATGTATTGAATCAGAACTTACAATGTTTTAGTACCACTTTTGTATCCACTTTTTCAGGTAAAGCATATAACTACTTATCCTACTGCAAAGAACATAAAATACACATATCCTTAACTTATATTTAGAACATTTTCTTTCGCACTGTCCTCCATGTGAGATGATCCTGAGCAGTGTGAGATTGGGGAATTGCATCTTTTTCTCATTTATGTTCATAATGATCCTTTAAAAATAAATTTGTACTGATAAATTCACAATATAAATATTACAGGATGACATATCAGCATATAATTTAGAATTCCATCAATTTATCTATTATAAACTTTACATTTACCATGGTAACCAGTATAAATCTTCTGATTTCTGGTATCTCAAAGTGCAAATCCTAGAAGTTAAGACTATATCACTGTTTAGAGTAACACTGGAGCCTCTTGAAAGTCTTTGTGTTCCTGTTCCTGTGTTCCTGTTAAATGTGGTGGATTGTTTTGGCAGGTTTACTGGAGGGTCATGTGAAAACAAGAACCTACATTGTCACAAGAAAGTAAGGACATGGAGAACAAGAATGAATGAGGTATGCTTTATTTAAGTGCAAACAATGTTACTTCTGCATTTTGTAACATTTACAAGTATAGGAAGAACACCCCACTCTTGAAAGTATAAACAGTGAATTTATCATTTGAGACAGGATGTAGCACACATAAACAGTGGAAGAAAGGCAGGTAGAATATGTCAACTGGAGAAGAAAGACATGCTGATTACAGGAGTGAAGCTATGATCAACTTTTATCAGTATACCAGTAGCATTTGGATTGTACACAAAAATTTTTACATTTTAGGAAAAAATGTTCTTGCTTAGACTATCAGGGAAACATAAAATAGTAAACAGGTCTTCCATTTGGGCCAGAAAAATTATGTGTAAGCTTAAATTAGCTTGATGAACAAGAAGACATCCAAGAAAAATAAAATGGTTTGACTTGGAAGGGAACTTTAATGATCATCTAGCTCCAGCCAGCCTGCCATGGATATCTTCTAGCTCTACTTTGAGCTAGAAGATGAGTTCTGGAAATGCAGTGTATTGCTGTAGATCTTGAATAATAAACTTGCCAGTTTGGAAGAGCTCAATCCATTGCACTTGTTTTCAGATATTGGAGCAAGAAATACCTGCCCTGATACTGTAGAAGGGACTAGCATAAAAGATATATTGCATATTCACACATGTATATGTGTTTATCTGTTATTTTCATTTAGTATTCTCTCTAGTCATGGAAACTATGGTAAGAACAGGCAGGTGAAAAAATACCAAACGTATTCAGAGTGCTGGAATGTTATAGAATGTGGTTTTATAAATGTCACTGATATTCTTCCAGGGATTTGTCTTCCAGAGATTTATCTCATAAAAATGACAGAAGTACCTTGCCTTGCAGCAGTGAGCCAATCATATTTATGTTGAAAGAAAATTGGTCATAGAATATTAAACTTGGAACACCAAGGACAGATAAGACAGGACATGTAACTCTCAACCGTTTTTGTGATTCTCCATTTCTGTTATCACTTAAGTATCTGATGAAATAATGTGAAATTCTTTAGTTGCTTAGATACTTCTCCATACAGGCTGGCTGTACCAAAATGTTGGTTTTAATTTTCTGCAAGCTGTTACTTCTCAATTTACATTTATTTCTACAAAGAAATCAATACAACATGCAGTCCATAACTTCAAAGCATAAGTTTTATTTTATTTCTTCCAAGGATCAGATTATTCTTTATAACTCTGTTTACAGTTAGAAATATAATCTCCAAAATAGCTAGAGCTATTTGTTAATTTTCCAGTATAACTTCTTTGCTAAGCATAGGATTTTGTGAGATACTGTGGACAACTTATCAGACACTGTCACCCTCTGAGCAATACAAATGTAACTGGATAAGGAAGACTGACATGTGCAACCTCATGTTAAGTGCAGAGTAAGATATTTCATCATGATAGCAGTAATACAGACCTCCTGTCTTTTCTTTAAACTGATAACCTCTTACTCTTCTGTTGATCAGAGTATGGCTTACTGGCATTGGTTGATAAAGAGATATTAGTCTAATTAAACTGAAAGAAACAATGCTATAAACACACTGATACTAAATAAGTAAGATTAGGTATCTTTTCATTCCCCCCCCCCCAAAAAAAAAAATAAAAATTAAAGAAAATTAAAATCTGAAGGACAAGGTAGATGAATTTGTCCATGAAAAGTTACATTATGAGTCTCTCTCAGCTTGAATACTGAGGTTTCACTGAAGCATACTATACATTAAAGCAACTATAACAAATATATCTGCTTTGATTTGTTGGTCTTGAATTCCAAAATTATTTGTGCGTGTAATTTACTCAAGATTTTGGAAGCTTCTGTTTCTTTCAT
Source organism: Aythya marila (assembly GCF_965140915.1). Lineage (NCBI taxonomy): Eukaryota > Metazoa > Chordata > Aves > Anseriformes > Anatidae > Aythya > Aythya marila. The sequence continues at coordinate 109,604,597 of NC_139043.1, forward strand.
TATGACAGCTTTAAAGAAATCTAATGAAAATATTCCCAGTTGAGGAAATTAAACTAAAGGATCCACACATATTTTGGTAGATGATTGGTGCTTAATGAAATCTTTAGACTCATGGTATTGTCATTAATTATATAGCATAGCTACCTGATGAAAGAGTAGATCATAATGTAGGTTAAAAACTTTGAAAGTGACTCTGATATGCTACTTTAGTATTATTATTGATCCTCTGCATGATGACCTTAAATTATCTTTTTTTTTTTTTTTTTTTTTTTTTTGATAAGAGCTGCTATCCTTTGAAAATAAGCTTCTTCAAAAATTTGAAGTTTTTTTTTTTTTAATACTTAATACTTTTCCTTCTTTTTCACAGTCCCTCTTCTGTATTTTTCCTCTTCTATTGTCATTTTATTTTTGACTGCCTGCATCTCTGTTTCCCACCTGTTCTACTTCTCTCTCTTCCTGATCCCTCATTCTTGTCCCTTGTTGATATCGCATTGTTCACATACTTTGACTGTCTGTCATGATCTCTTCTTTAATCTGGATAGAAAGATTTCATCCTGGATCATTGTAACTACCAACTATTATTTCACTATTGATCTGCTTTATATTTCTTTCATGTAAAATTCAGTATTCCTTCTGCATAATTTTGTATTCAGCTAGAGAACATACAGATGGAATCAAAAGTAGCTGACAATACCTGAGATATTTAAATGATCAGAAGGTTGGTCTTTGTAACCATTGTGAGTGAGTTATGTAGTTAAAAAATACATTTTCTTTTGAGTTTTACTTGTCTGACCTCTGGATAAAGATGAAGCAGAACTGAAACTACCAGTGGGATACTGAAGAAAAAGTAAGTGCTGTCTGATCATTTCAAGTTTTATGACTGCTTAAAAATGTGAAGTGTGCCAGTCACGTTTAATATCACCATTAAAACCATAAATCATTGCCTCAGTAAGAGTGACTGAGATGTTCCTTCAGTGTTCTTCTGGAGATGATGGCAAGGAACCATTTCTTGACAAAACTGAGCTTTCACAATGCTTAAATAGCTCAGTTCCTTTGTCTATTTCAAGCTTAGCAGGAATTCTCATGCAACTTCACCATTTCTACAGATAACAGGAGGTTGTGACTTAGGATTAAAATAAAAATGAAAGAAAGCACAATCAAAAAATACCTTATATGCTTTGCAAAAATTTATTTTATTTTTGAGAAGCCTTCATGTTCTTGTTAAGAAGTATCATTTGCACTCTTGTGGTTTGATGGTGAGCAATGATATACTACAGTATGGGAAATCTTGTTCTGAATTGAGCTGTTTGTGGGATAACCCAGAGTATGATACAGACTTTCTGTCTAGTGAAGTTCTACATCGTATCTTTACCTGATATAGCTCAACAGGTTAGTGACATGTCCTCCTTAAACTTTTGGCTTTAAAAGGAACAGCAAAGAGAAAAATAGCAAAAAAAAGAGGGCCCTCCTATGAAGTAAATAGGAGACCTGGTTACTCAGAACAATGAAAACACCAAGTTACTGAATGCCTTTTTGCTTCAGTCTTTACCAGCAAGATTGGCCCTCAGGAATCCCAGAACCCAGAGGTGAGGCTGAAAGGCTGAAGCAAGAAAGATGTACCCTTTGGTGAAAAAGGGTCAGGACAGGGAATATTTGAGCAAATTGGACATTTGTAAGTCCATGGGCTCAGATGGGATAAACACATGAGTGTTGACGGAGCTAGCAAATGTGATTGTGAGGCCATTCTCTATAATTTTTGCTTGATCATAGCAAATAGAAGTGCCCCAAAACTGGAGAAAAATAAATGTTACTCCTATCTTCAAAAAGGGTAAGAAGACAGACTCAGGGAACTACAGGCTGGTAACCCTTTCCTCAGTCCTATGAAAGGTGATAGAAAATCTAATCCTGGAAACCATTTCCAGGCACATGAATAAGAAGAAAATAATCAGGAGTAGTCAAAATAAATTCACCAAGGGGAAGTCATGCTTGACCAACCTGATAAGTTTTTATAATCTTTTACAATGAAATCACCAGCCTGATACATGAAGAGGGGAGCAATGGTTATTTTCTTCCTTAACTTCAGTAAGGTCTTTGATACTATCCCCATAGTATCCCTCATGAGAAGCTGTTGAAATATAGGATGGATGAGCAGTGAGGTAGATTGAAAACTGGCTGAACAGGTGGACCCAAAGTGTAATGGTTGGTGGTGGAAAATCTAGTTGGAGGCCAGTAACAATGGAAGTACTCCAGGGGTAGAGTCTTGTTCAACATCTTCATTAACTACCTGGACTCTGGGGTAGAGTGTACTCTCAGTAGGTCAGTGGAAGACATGAAACTGGGGGGAGTGGCTGATTCACCAGGCAGCTGTGCAGCCAGCCAGAGGGACCTTGACAGGTGGGCTGATAAGAATGGAATGGAATGGAATGGAATGGAATGGAATGGAATGGAATGGCACGGCACGGCAAGGAACGGAACGGAATGGAACAGAATGGAATGGAATGGGATAGAATCATAAAATCAGAATCATGGTGCTGTGCTTTATATTTGTGACTAAATTATTGTCAATAACACATCCATTTTCATTATTGTTCTATAGTGCTTGCACAGCATCAAGCATCAAGGTATTTTCTCTTTCCCACTCTGCACTGCCTTTTCCTCACAGTGAGAACCCAAGCCCAGCTGGGGTTGGGTAAGAGTCTGGGAGGAGACATAGTCAGAACAGCTGATCAATATTGACCAAAAGGAAAACGATGTCATGCTCAGTAATAAATGTTTGAGAAAAGAAGGAAGGGGAGATGTCTGTCACACTGGCATTTGTTTACCCAAGCAATCATGACCTTTGCTGAGGCCCTGCTCTCTAGAAAGTGGCTAAACATCTACCTGCAGATTGGAAGTTCCTCACTACATTTATAGTGAGGAATTTCTTCTTAATATCTTCTTAATATCTAATATTTCATTTAATGCCAGAAAACAATTTGATAGACTAAGGCACGATTATCTTTTCAATGCACTAGATAAACTTAGATACAGGAACAGATTTTCTAAATGGACTAAATGCTTACTGCCAGATGCATGGCTTACCGGGCCAAGTATTAGAATTAAAACCCCCACATTCCTTAAACCACAGCTTTGAAACTTTATCAACTTCCTTTTAACATCTAAAGGATCAATAATTCACATTTACTTCAAGTTAGATATTGGGGATCTGTCTCTGAGACCTCTTACCTGCATAGTATTCATGAGTACTGACAGTATGTGGAACCCTGTGGTTCTCAAGGGAATGGGGAGTTGTGATCAGTCCATAACACTTTGTCTTCTGTTACTCCTTCATGGTCACTCTCTCCACCTGCTCTAGCATTGGATTCCTTCCAGGGGTTGCTGCCCTTCCCAAACTGATCTTGTGAGGCCTTTCCACAAACCTCAGTTCTTCAAGAACTACTCCAATATGGGTTCCTGCCATGGGGGTCCATCCTTCAGCATGAACTGAATGTAGTAGTTCAGAATGAACTACTTCAGCAGAGGTATTATCTGCATGGGCAGTAGCTCCCACTAGATCGCATGCTCCACCATGGGCTCCTCCACAGGTTGCAGCATGGAAATCTGCTTCACCATGGTACACCATGGTCTGCAAGGTGACAACCTGTTCCACCATGGCCCTCTCCACAGACTTCAGAGGAACTTCTGTTCTGGTACCTGGTGCACCTTCTGCCCTCCTTCTGCATTGACCTTGGTGTTTGTGGGCTTGTTTCTTTCTATATTTTCTTACTTCTCTCTTCTACCTGCAGTTGCTGAGTGTAACATCACATGGTGTGGAATATGCCTTTGTTCAGTTTTGGTCACCTGCCCTTCCCTGGGGTGGAGGTAGTAGGGTTGTTAGAGAAGTGATGGGACCTGACATACGTTGCTAACAATGATGGTTTTATTATATGGTTTTATTTTAGTAATATTAACAGAAATAACAACTAATTCTGAAGATTTTTCAGAAAGAATACAAGGTTCTTAAATACATTGCTACATGGAAATTAAAATATGAGATTTCTCAGAAGTGGTAAAATCAAACCCCGTGATATTGAAAGACTAAATCTAAGTTTTGTAATCAACAAATTACAGATTATGACTGAATACAAACATGAGAAGAAAAGTTGAAAAATATATCTCAATTAAATAGTGAATGATATGTAGCACATAATCAGACATCTTTGTGGCTTTGTAAAATTATTCTACTCATGCAGAAGTCATTCTTTTTGAAGTCAAATTAATTTTTCTCCAGAAAAATAATTCACTTACACATCAGGAATTGCAAACAAGAAGCAACTCCTAGAAAGGAGTTATCTTTGTGAATTTCATCAGTAATGAACATGGATTTGCAGCACATTGCTGTCATTTTACACTGCAATGTTGGTATCATAAATCACCATTGTATGTCCATATCACCCAAGACCATCATTTCTTTTTTTGTGAAGCCAGTTATTGGTGCTAGTCTTATTATTCTTACTTAGGCAAGAATCAACTGAGAGGCTTGATGAAAGAATTACAACAGCAGCTGATAGCTACCAAGAATACATTCATTGCAAAGATTGTATTAATGGCAAAAGAAACCTGAAAAAAAAAGAAGCCTGAAAATTGCTTTAATTACAAATACAAAGGTGTCACACTGTCAGTTACTTATCTTTACTTAGACTTAGGACATGCTTCTGCAATTCTTATTGTGAGCCCTCTGCAGCCAGCAAAGGAGCAACTTAAATGGGTTGGAAATTGTAATCTTTCACTTATTGGAAGTCACCATCTACTCAAAATCAGCACAAACATTGTTTTGAATTGCCGTGTTTCTTGAATGAGAATGTCAGAGTTAGGTGATCTTGTTGAAAAATAAACTATATTTTGTTTAACATGTTCTGTAGATTCTACTTCATATTTTTAGATTCAAAAATATTTAATATCTCTCCCAGTGACCTTGAAAGTGAAAAAAAAAGAAAAAAGAGAGAAATTGAAAAAAAAAGCAAAAAAAATATTTGATTTGCAGTAAGGATTAGTAGTGGGAATATTACTCTGGACATTACAAGGGACAAAAAAAAAAAAGCAAAAAACAAAAAACACAAAACACAACTTGGTAATAACTAGGGTTAGATCTGTCAATGGGATATCAGTTTACTTATAATATCAAATTATTTCAGTTTCGTCACTGAAATAAGCGACAGTAATGAAAACTTGATAGGGACCACTATCCCTACCAGCTCATCTCTACCATCAATTCTGATTTCAGAGTATCCTGCAATATGAGATTTGTATTCAGATCTCAAGCATTATAAACCTTTTAAAATCTACATTTTTTTAATTCTTGCACTTGTGTTGCATGTAATTCCTAAGAGATAATGAAAATGTTTGTTGAAAGTATTGTCAAAAATTGTTATATATATTCACAGAAAATTTTTAATGGTATGGTTGATCAAATGTGCTTTTCACCATTGTCACTATCAGTGGCCAGTCCCTTTTTGCTTGAATCAAGCTTTTGGGATTCATCCATCTTTCTTTGAAATAATCAGTGTTTTTCAGGAAAAGAACTTAAGCTGAATTCTGTCTCCTACATGCTCACTGTAAAAGAATGTTTGTGTCCACAAAGTTGAGTTTTTGGTTTGAACCATCAGAAGAGTTGTTTCCAGAGAAGACCGTTTTCCCTCCAAATTAGGTAATAGGTATGTTGAACTAGAGCACTCTAGACTACTTCCTTCTTGGGCAGGTAGGGACACAGAAGTGCCAAAGCCCTGACTCTGTAAGGTGATGGATCCTACTGCTTCTTTCACCCCCTTGAAGAACTCTTACAAGCATCACTTTCTGAATAAGTGACTCTGACCAACCCCGCTTATTTTGGTAAGATCTTAATTGTGATAACCTGTTCCTGTATATTTTGGCTTCTAGTATCAGTCCTCCGTGATTCCATTACAATGCAGTTTTATATGATTCCTTGAAGAATCTAAGCAGATTTGGCAACTGGAGGTAATGTTCTAACTAAGTGGTTCAGATCTTTGGTTTGATAGAATTATAAGCATTCTCACTGATGATGCTCAGCATAGTACTTACTCCTCCCTTTTCACAAAGGGCACATAAAATTTTAAAATTGACAGTGGTATCAGCACTTTGTGAGATATTATCTGCATGCTACTACTTGCAAGAAAATACACTAGATGGACTTTGCAAGCCTTTTGAAGAAGCTGCTCTCTATCCATTTAGGAGCTATAGTATTTAGACTAAAGGCAAACACTTTCAGGTTAGCAGAAATCCTCCACATTGTGAAGCATCCCTTAATCCTTAATTATAGAGGAAGGAAGAATGAACTATAATTAATATCTGTTTTGAAAAAGCTTTTTAAAGGTTTATAAAATATCATAAAAAATATTTTATGTTGCTACTAATATAGACCAACATAGTGAAAGTCTACTGCGAATCTTTCAGATACAGGTGTTATTCTTTACCTTTTCTTAATTGCTTGTTTGATTTTTCTCATACAACTGTTAAAATGTTTTTGGTAGTACACAATGTTTTTCTTCTATTATGTGATAGTAATATAGATTAACACAACCATCTGGAGGACATAATCTGTTACATCATGGGCTCACAGATTAATTTAGATTAGTCGGGATCTCTGGAGGTCATCTGGTACAACAGATGACTTAAAACAATGTTAAAGTTGGATCTAACTTTAAAGTTAGAACAGGTTCCTCAAGACCTTTATGAGTCATGTTTTGAATACCTTCAAGGGTGCAAATTCCACAGCCTGAGTGTCCTCATGGTTAGAAAAAAAAAAGTCATAATATCTGACCAAAGCTTCTCTCTTTGTTCCTCCTCCTCTATTACTTGTAAGTGAGGTTATTTTTTTATTCCTCAGTCAAGGAATTAATTTTGTCTCAACTCTTCCAGATACCTAAATACCTCTGGAACATAGTAAAGTACAGTGTATTCATACCATGGAGTACGAAGACCAAAATTCTCTGTTCTTCTGAGCATACTGCTCTTTTGCTTTCTGCTCTCTTTACCAAATAGCAGAATAATGAGAAAAAGGAAGACAACTTATAATCAAATGTTATTAAACCGGGTATGCTAAGAAACTACAATAATATATTATACTGTCAAGTTTCTTATTGATCCACTTAAAACGACATTGACCTTTAATATGAATGTGCTTAGCTACAAATGTCATTGGAAAAGACTATAATACTTAATCTTCAGTGACATAAAATGTGCATGTCAACTGTGAGCAAAACCATGGACTGTAGTGAAGAAATGTAGCCTTAATTGCATCATCTACTTGTCAGGAGGTTTTCGCCATTTGCTATCATGAAAAATTGAGATTAAGAGTATTACCAGGCCAAAAGGCTACTATTCTTCACTGGAAGACATTACTGTGGAATAAAAAATAATTAGATTTTTGTTGCAGACAGGAAAGGTGGTTAAATTATACATGTTTATTTCAAAAGATTAATATCAGGATGCTCTTGATATCAGAAGAGAAGCACCAGTGAGATTCTTTGCAACAGTAAACAGAAAGGAGTTTATTGATCCTTTTATCTGCCTAGAATTTATTTTGTTGAAGTATATAAAATATAAATTATCCAGCATAAACTTCTGTTCAGAGGGGATGCTGAACTTAACCACCATTATCTTTACACACACACACCCCACAAACACGTTCCTAGAGTTAGGGGCTCTTAAGAAGTAGAGATTTTCTGACTGCACTGGGTGCCAGTGCCCAGGTATTGGCATGTGTGAGACTTCAGAGGCAGCCTCTACGAGGACAGGCCAGAGATGCCTCTTTCTGGCTCTAACAGACCCACCACAGGGCACAGATGAGCCTGTCATCCAAGCTGTTGATAACCGTGTGAAAACACATTCAAGAAAAAAGGGAAAAAACACGGGATGGGACAGGGACTGGACAGGAGTAGGACAGGCAGGGGAAAGGAAAGGGGAAGGGAAAGGGGAAGGAAATAGAAAAAAAAAAAAAAAGAAAAAAAAAAGAGATTATCCCTTCGCCAAGGGTAACCCACCACACTGGCCAAAGCCCTGTTTGTGTAAGTATACTTCTTTTTTTCTACAATTATTTTTCTCTTTTCTACAATTATTTTTTTTTCTACAATTTATTTTTCTACAATTATTTTTTCTCTTTTAGGTCGAGAGGTTGAGGGATATCAGGGAGTGTGAGCGGGAGATAGACTTGTGGAGCAACTCCCTGCACGGCCTGAAGCACAGGTACTGGGGTGAGACACCCCAAATGGGGGTGGACCCCCTGCCCTGTTGCTGTAGGGCAGAGGGAGGGGACCCAGGAGTTGATGAGGAATGGTAAAAGGTCCCTGCTTGACATCACAGGTCCCCACTGGCCCCACCTTCCCAGGTGCCCTCACACAACAGGTTTGAGGCCCTGGACCTTGAGAGACCGGTAACTAAGGAATAGGTAGAAAGTCTTCCCAGGAGGATGCCTAGGGCAAGGAAGTCGACTCCACACCTCAGGGCTGCCTCCACCAAGACAGAAAGAAGGGTGATTGTTGTGGGCGACTCCCTTCTCAGGGGAACAGAGGGCCCTATTTGTTGGCCTGACCCTACCTGTAGGGTAGTCTGCTGCCTCCCTGGGGTCAGGTTCAGGGACATTGCCAGAAAGCTTCCCAACCTGGTTCGCCCCTCTGACTATTATCCTCTTTTAATAGTCCAGGCTGGCAGTGATGACATTGAAGAGAGAAGCCTGAAGACTATCAAACAGGACTTTAGGGGACTAGGACGGTTAGTGGATGGAGCGGGAGTACAGGTGGTGTTTTTGTCTATTCTTACAGTGGCAGGGAGGGGTACAGAGAGGACATGGAAAGCCCACCTGATAAACACATGGCTCAGGGGCTGGTGCCAACACAGAATTTTTTTTTTTTTTTTTTTGACAATGGGGCGCTTTACTTGGCACCTGGCCTGATGGCTGCAGATGGGTCCCTATCTCTAAGACGAAAATGGATCTTAGACCAGGAGCTGGTGGGGCTCATTGAGAGGGCTTTAAACTAGGTAAGAATTGGGATGGGGCTGAAACAAGGCTTGTTAGAGCTGTGCCAGGGGGAACAATGGCAAGGCTGGGAGAGAAGGCAATGGCCCAACTGAAGTGCATCTACACTACTGCACGTGGCATGGGTAACAAACAGGAGGAGCTGGAAGCCGTCATGCGGCAGGCAGGCTATGACCTGGTTGCTATCACGGAAACTCATAACTGGACTGCTGTGATATCTGGCTATAGGCTCTTCAGAAGAGACAGGCAGCACAGAAGGGGTGGTGGTGTGGCTCTCTATATCAGAGAGAGTTTCGATGTCATGGAACTTGAGGCTGGGAATGATAAGGTTGAGTCCCTATGGGTTAGGATTGGCAGGAAGGCTAACAAGGCAAGCATCCTGGTTGGGGTCTGTTATAGACCGCTGAACCAGGATGAGGAGACTGATGAGGACTTCTACAGGCAGCTGACAAAAGCTGTGAAATCATCAGCGTTTGTTTTCGTGGGGGACTTCAACCTCCCAGATATATCCTGGAAGCACAACACAGCCCAGAAAAAGCAGTCTAGGAGGTTTCTGGAGAGTGTGGAAGATAGCTTCCTGACGCAGTTGGTTAGTGAGCCTTCCAGGGGAGGTGCCTTGCTAGACCTTCTCTTCATAAACAGAGAAGGACTGGTGGGAGATGTGGTGTTTGGCAACTGTCTTGGACAGAGTGACCATGAAATGGTAGAGTTCTCCATTCTTGGAGAAGCCAGGAAGGGGACCAGTAAAACCACTGTATTGGACTTCCAGAGGGCTGACTTTGAACTGTTCAGGACACTGGTTGGCAGAGTCCCTTGGGAGGTGGTTCTTAAGGGCAGAGGAGTCCAGGAAGGCTGGATGCTCTTCAAGAAAGAAATCTTAATGGTGCAGGAGCAATCTGTCCCCACGTGCCCAAAGACGAGCCAGCGTGGAAGACCGGCCTGGCTGAACAGGGAATTGTGGCTTGAGCTTAGGAGAAAAAGGAGGGTTTATAATCTTTGGAAAAGAGGACGGGCAACTCGGGAGGACTATAAGGATGTTGCGAGGCAGTTCAGGGACAAAATTAGAAAGGCCAAAGCTCATCTGGAGCTCAATCTGGCTACTGCCGTTAAAGACAACAAAAAATGTTTTTACAAATACATCAACACAAAATGTAGGAGTAAGGAGAATCTCCAGCATTTACTGAATGCCGGGGGGAATTTAGTTACAAAAGATGAGGAAAAGGCAGAGTTGCTTAATGCCTTCTTTGCCTCAGTATTTAGCAGAAAAAACAGTTGCTCTCTAGATACCCGGTACCCTGAAATGGTGGAAGGGGATAGGGAACAGAATGTGGCCCTCACTATCCATGAGGAAATGGTTGGAAACCTGCTATGGCACTTGGATGTACGCAAGTTGATGGGGCCAGATGGGATCCACCCGAGGATACTGAGAGAACTGGCAGAGGAGCTGGCCAAGCCGCTTACCATCACTTATCAACAGTCCTGGCTATCGGGGGAGGTCCCAGTCAAATGGCAGCTAGCAAACGTGACACCCATCTACAAGAAGGGCCGGAGGGTAGACCCAGGGAACTATAGGCCTGTCAGTTTGACCTCAGTGCCAGGGAAGCTCATGAAGCAGATTATCTTGAATGTCATCACTTGGCACTTACAGGGCAACCAGGCAATCAGGCCCAGTCAGCATGGGTTTATGAAAGGCAGGTCCTGCTTGACAAACCTGATCTCCTCCTATGACAAAGTAACGTGCTTGGTGGATGAGGGAAAGGCTGTGGATGTGGTCTACCTTGACTTCAGTAAGGCTTTTGACACTGTTTCCCACAGCATTCTCCTCAAGAAACTGGCTGCTCGTGGCTTGGACTGGTATACACTTCATTGGGTTGAAAACTGGCTAGATAGCTGTGCCAAAAGAGTCGTGGTGAATGGAGTCAAATCCAGTTGGAGGCCAGTCACTAGTGGTGTTCCCCAGGGCTTGGTACTGGGGCCAGTTCTCTTTAATATCTTTATCGATGATCTGGATGAGGGCATCAAGTGCACCCTCAGTAAGTTCACAGATGACACCAAGTTAGGTGCGTGTGTCGATCTGCTTGAGGGTAGGAAGGCTCTGCAGGAGGATCTGGATAGGCTGGACCAATGGGATGAGGCTAACTGTATGAAGTTCAACAAGGCCAAGTGCCGGGTCCTGCACCTGGGACGCAATAACCCCAAGTGGAGCTACAGGCTGGGAGATGAGTGGTTGGAAAGCTGCCAGGCAGAGAAGAATCTGGGAGTGAGTATCGGTTGATAGTTGGCTGAATATGAGCCAGCAGTGTGCTCAGGTGGCCAAGAAGGCCAACAGCATCCTGGCTTGCATAAGAAGCAGTGTGGCCAGCAGGTTTAGGGAAGTGATTGTCCCTCTGTCCCTCTGGTGAGGCCACACCTCAAGTACTGTGTTCAGTTTTGGGCCCCTGGCTACAAGAAGAACATTGAGGTGCTCAAGCAAGTCCAGAGAAGGGCGACGAAGCTGGTGAGGGGTCTGGAGAATAAGTCCTATGAGGAACGGCTGAGGGAGATGGGATTGTTCACTGAGTTCAGTGAGTTTCAGTGTTCTATGTTTCTGACCCCTCCTACCCCCCCCCCCCCCCTTTTTTTTTTTGTCATAATGGACATCATAGGGACTGAGCTTCACACCAGCTTTGAAAATTTTGGACTGTTGTGTACCTGTTTTCTTTTCATAGACTTTAATCCTTCACACTGTATCACTGGTTACTTCCCAGTCTGTAAAATGTAGGACTTCTAGGAACCTAACTATGTCAGAGCTGACTAAACAATGAGAAGCTAAATAATATGTTTCACCTATGATAGGTACCCTCTGAGGTATGGTAGCAGGGGAAGCAGATTTACTTATGTTCACTCTATCACTTCTCTGTTAGTAATAGCTAATATTTTTGCATCCCCTAGATAAGACAACAGATGAAAAGGAAAATAATTATGTTTAGACATGGGTTAATGTCTACATTATTCATACTGTACACCTTTTCTGCCTTTATTTAATCCACTCAAACTTGAGAATATGGTTTGAAAAAATAAAATTGTGTGCTATGATTGCCATTGCTTTAGGATTAGTTATAGGATTCTGGGAATAACACATAGTATTTCTCTTTTTCAGTGTGCCTAATAAAAAAATCCGTGATGTGGTCTGTTTCAGTAGGAAAATTCTGCAATGATTTGTCCATGTCAGCAAGAATTAAATTCCACTTAACTTTTCAAAGGAGACCGGCAAGAAGGCACACTTCAGAGTATAAACCTCTCTGAAGCTTAGTGCCTCCTATACTGATTGGGTTTAAAGCTGTATTTTGTTTTAACTTCTATTTTAGTAATCACTTTTGGCTCTGCACAACTTGATGTACAACTGATTTCACCTGTCATTTCTCACAACAGCTACCCTGGTAGCGAAACAGACAGTCTGAAGACAGATATGACTCACCTGGCAGCACCCTAGAAAGGGTTGATTAAAACTCTAATTATCTTTGATTTTACACAAAAATAAAATAAAATAAAATAAAATAAAATAAAATAAAATAAAATAAAATAAAATAAAATAAAATAAAATAATATAAAATAAAATAAAATAAAATAAAATAAAATCAACTGCTGTAACAAACTCCATCAGGAGTGGACTGAAGGTGAGGTGTTGAGATTTTAATCCATGGTGAAAAGGTGCAATGAGATAAGAATACTCTGCTAGGCATTGAAGGTCAGAAGAAAACCCAGAGAACCCAAGGAAGACAATAGGTAGAGGCAGTGTCTTGCCACTTGTCTTGACTTCTATGATGAGACACCTGAAGAAATATAAAGACTTTATTTTTCTTTCTGTGGATGTAGAAAAGGATGCAATAGATCTAGTGATAAAGGACCTGAAACTAACAGATACCTACCTTGCATTTGTGAGAATTCTTAATTGTGTTATCTGAAAGAAAATGTACTCTTTCTTACATGGATGGAAAGGATTACAAATAATAGAAAGCATTACACAGGACATAGGAGACAAATACAGCCAATTACCACATAAAAGACTTCTATTGAAATTGCTGCCAAATATTCATGTAACTTCAGAAAGACTAAGGTCCTGACAAAGATGTACTAGTATGCTCTAAATACTTGGTCCAAAAATGCTGATCAGAAGTAAGAGAGTGAACACTTAGTGCTGGCTGGTACAATATCACTTTATTTCCCGTCACTGAAAAAAAAAAAAAAAAAAAAAAAAAGTGAAGTGGATAAATATAATGACAGCTGCAGCCAAGCCTTACGAGGAGAGGCTGAGGGAGCTGGGATTGTTCAGTATGGAAAAGGGGAGGCTCAGGGGTGACTTTATTGCACTCTATAGATATCTTAATCTGTAGTGGCTATAGCAAGATGGGGATTGGTCTATTCTCCCATGTGCCTGGTGACAGGATAAGGGGGAATGGGCTAAAGTTGCACCAGGGGAGGTTTAGGTTGGATATTAGGAAGAACTTCTCTACTGCAAGGGTTGTTAGGCATTGGAATAGGCTGCCCAGGGAAGTGGTAGAGTCTACTTCTGGAGGTTTGGAGGTCTTTAAAAGACATTTAAATTTAGAGCTTAGTGATATGGTTTAGTGGAGCACTTGTTAGTGTTGTCAGAGGTTGAACTAGGTGATCTTGGAAGTCTTTTCCAACCTAGGTGACTGTGATTCTGTGATTCTGTGAAATATGTACATATACATGTATATATGTATACATATTTGTGGATATACTTAAGTGTTTAACACATTTACTTCAAAAGTTAGGAATAAAACTTAGTGTCAACATAAAACATTAATGTAAGTTCTAAATGAATCTTTAGTAACAAGATGCATGAAAATATACTTGTGTTAATACAATCTTATGTAAAGACACAATTGTGTATATATTAGATACTCATTAGTTACCGTCTCTCTAGTAGCATCCCAATGAGAAGCTTGCTTTACTCATATTATTGTTATGAACCTTAATGTGCTTGCAACTTCTCTTTTTCTACCTTTTTTCCTGAAAAAAAGAAAACAATAATTAAAACTGTTGAGTAATACCATATTGAGGCAGAATGAAAGACACCTAGGAACTGTTTCCTTTTACTTAATCTGGCATTTTTTTCTGAATTATAAAGGGAAAAGCAATTTTTTTTCCTCCCCCACAAAAAGCTATTATCTGATATGTGGTTCCACTTTGATAATTAACCATTGCTAATTACTCCCTGAGTACAGTATTTTCTATCTCCTCAGCAAATCAATTTGTAGTAAGGTCACATACTCCTGACAGAAGAAAGGTCATGGCAGTTAAAATATACTCAAGTCTATAGAATTTAAAATGCCCTCATTTCTAATTTAATAGGATTTAGGAATACTTTTTGGCTGTTATTTCTACTTATTAATAGTTTCACTATTTTTTAAGAACTGAAGTTAATCTAACTAGTCTATGATCTCTGAACTTTTAAAAATAAAAGATACTAGGTTTGCTTGATTGTTTCAGTCATTCAGTCTAGGTTGCCCAAGGGAAATTTTTGAAAACTTCTTATCTAACTTTAAGTACATACCCACTTATTTCTAGAGCTGTTGTCTGTTGTTTGATACTTCATTGCAGAGTGATGACTTTAACGAAAATATCTTAAAGATGATGGCCTTCTCATAGTCAGTTTTCTGTCACTGACCAGGAGACGTGTCATCTCCTGGTTCTTGTTTTAAGATACTAATGATCTTCCTTCCTTCCTTCCTTCCTTCCTTCCTTCCTTCCTTCCTTCCTTCCTTCCTTCCTTCCTTCCTTCCTTCCTTCCTTTCTCTCTTTCTCTCTTTCTCTCTTTCTCTCTTTCTCTCTTTCTCTCTTTCTCTCTTTCTCTCTCTCTCTCTCTCTCTCTCTCTCTTTCTCTCTCTTTCTCTCTCTTTCTTCCTGTTGTGTTTCTTCCTTAGTCTCATCTTTTCATATCATTGAATCTAAATACTCTTCTATGCTGTTATACTCTCCTGTTGGCTTGATTTTCCTGAATTTTCTGTATCCTTTATGTCTGGCAAGGTAGAGTTTGTGGTTTATATAATTCTTTTGCTTATTATGTCATTAGGGCAGTCTGTACTTACACCCTTCCCAATCTTCAAGGAAATAACAATTCATTTAACACTTTCCTTCCCCCATTCCCATTTACCCCTTGTCAAACTCAGAATTATGGCTACCTACAAATCTGCTTTCACATCTATTACATTTATTTCAGTATTCCTTTTTCTGCTCTTCCAGAGAATGAAAATCAATGACTGCTTTTCCAGCAGTATCAGTGGCAAGGACTTGTATTCCTCTTTTCTAACACTGCCACAGGCAATAGCCTCCACTTAGAGAATGAGCACACACTTTAAGACACTAGCCATGTCTTAAATTGCTACAGCTAGAGTGGCAACATCTCCTTTGTAAATGTTCTTTCTGTGAAGCTTTCCAGCATTTCAGGGCTGACATTTCATTGTAACCATGCAACCATTTCTAGAATCATATCCATCAACATATCTGTTAACAAACATATTTTATTATTTTTTATTTTTTATTTTTTAACTCTACACAAACATTTTACGACTAGATGAAAAAAAGCATGAGCTTTGGTCTACAAATAATAGACAGTACTATTATTTGTACTAATATCTACTAAAATATTAGAAGCTTTTTTATTTAGTGAAGTTGTTGGGAACTAAATTACTGTTTCAACTGGAAAACATTAAATGGTGATCTCCATCACTCTCTTTTATACATTTATTTCAGATTGAAATAATTAAAATTAACAGAGTAGAAGAAACTTCATGTGTTGCCAGATCACAGCTGTTGAATTAATAATTGAAATCAAACAAAATATAAAATCAAATAAAACAAAAAATATGAAATCGAACAATATATATATATTCTATATATATTCTGATTAATCAGGCTACTTTAAAAAAAAAATACAAGTTTGTTGTTGAAGAAATTGCCTTATAATTCATGTTTCTTTTCTTTATCCCCTATATCATCTGAAACATCTTTAATTGAAGCAAGTTAGCCATGAGGATCTTTATCTAAAATCACTTTTACTTGTCTTATTTTGTTCAGAGATGTCACCAGTTCAAGACTGGAGTCAATACATACAGCCTTGAGGCAGTGTGCATCTGTACTTGTATTTTTCACCTGTGCCCACTTTTGTGAATATACCTGATCATGCCTTTAATGTTCCAAAAGCTTATTGAATCTAGGTTAAGTCCCAAGAGTATAAGTATCATGCTCCTTGCTGAATTTTGCAATTGACTGACTCAATAATAGAGAATACAGAATGATAAAAGTGGAGAGCAGTGTGTTTGAGCACATGTGCTGCTTTAGATGGTGTTAACAAGAAAGATAAAATTCCTTCTCATTCTACTCTCCCCCTTCTTAGCTTTTTGACAGACCTGTACATAGACATAATTGTTAATGCAATTAACAATGTCATATGCATTTATTTTATATTAAAATACTTAAAAAAAATACATATTAGTATAGAAACTTGAAGTTCTAATCCATCAACCTCTGACAGTATTTCATCAAATGTCATAAATGTCATCAGATGTCATAAATGTGTATTTTTCTGACTTTGGCTAATAGAATCTAATGGCACTACTTGCATATCCCTAATAAATGAGGACCGAATAGGTTAGAAATTCTTCACGTCTATTAGGTGGAAATCCTCACTAGCAATCAGATATGTTCTGGTGCCAGAAGAAATTGTTGCCTTCAGCACAAGAAGTGATATGACAAGTGAGAATTCTTGCAAAATATATAGTCCTTTTCACCCCACTGACATATTGCTATCACAGTCAACATCACTCTTGAGGTCTCTGGGCACACAGATCTATTCTCAATGACAGGCAGTCCCCTTTTTAACTGTTTTGTTGTTGTTTTGTTGTTGTTGTTGCTTTTGGTTTTTGTTTTCCTTCTGTTCTTACACTTTTAACTATTCTTAAAGTGAAAGGGCCAATGTGCACACAGGTCAAATAAAGGCAATGGGTTTGGTGTTATCTCTGAGATTGTCAGATTGGACTGGTGGGGAGAAGTGAGGCTAAACCTCTTCAGGGTGATTACACAGAAATCAGTGGAAATTATTCTGTGGTTAACATTCATGAAACATGGGGCAGACTTGGGACCTCATGGTTAAATGACCTGACCCATTATATTGGGACATAATAATGAATTAATGTTTTTTGTTTGTTTGTTTGTTTGTTTGTTTTCTTCCTTTTTTCTTTTATTTTCTTTTCATTTTCTCTTTGTTGTTGTTGTTGTTTTGTTTGTTTTTATGCTCACCCTTTTTTGATACTCATCTGTCTGCCTGTTTGATTTTCACTATATTATCAAGTAAGAGATAAGAAAGAAGAGCAAATTGGGCAGGGCAGGATCTTCTACTGCGAAGAGAACTGACAGATTCAGTACTTTACATTATGCTAAAAATAAATTCGTTTTGGACAAAGTGTAACTAACCTTTCTGAACAAGTAATAAAGTCTACTCAAAAGGAAGAATCTATTTCTATTTCACATACAAACATATTTGCTCTTGTTCAGTTCACTGTTTTTTTCTCTCTTAAGAAAATAGGTTAAACACTCTAAAATGATTGTTCTCTGCATATTTCTGAACTTTGCTAGTTGTTATCTTACATGGAACTGCTCCTCTCTGCAGTTGTGGGTTCTCAAGAAACTTGACTGAATCTGTTAGTGACAGAGAAAGAACAATATCTGAATTACTGGACACTGATTTGCAAACAATTTCACTGTTACCATGGAAACAATATTTTAAGTATAAAATGAGAATTTTGAACCTTTACCAAGTGCATCTGGAGCAAGCAGTTTTGAGTGCCAGTCAGTACACTGTGTGCCAGTATAGCTTTACAGTCCTATTCTCTTTCTTATTGACTATTCCAGTCAGTATTGTCGACTGGAAGTTGGATCTTATTCTGGACGTGTTTTTCTAGGAAAACAATTTTACCTTCTTCTGTTTAAGAACACATAATAAAGAAAATGGTTTTATAATAACCTGAAAGGAGGATCAGTTCCATATCTGTTATACAACATAGCAAAACTCATGCTATCTTCAGTGCAGGCAGAAGTTCAAAGTATAGATAGAAAATAAAAACAGAGGGCATTTAAAACCTGAAAATGCCCTATTCAGCCTCTCTACTCTGCTTAAATCTCATGGATCTTTACTCATAAAATATATCAGTGGAATATTTTTTGGCACTATTCAAAATTAGCAATAGTCAGCATCATGCAGTTTGCCATTAATTCCAAATGCAAAATCAAGGATGAAATCAGTGCCATGTCTTTGAGATATGCATCAAATAAAAAACAGTTCTAAAAGAAAAAAAAACATGTGGTAGGAGGCATTATACACTAACAAAAGAGATATTGAAACTTTGCATCAGCTTTAGGAAGCTAGGGTAGATCATCTTATGTCTTTGATAACCTGTAGGATCTTCTGCCTTCACAGCACTGTAATACCACCTAGTTTTTTATTATGGAGGATAGTTAGTAACTATCATCTTTGCCCAGAACAGATGATGAGCAGAATCACATTACATATAGAAACCTCATGTCCTCAAATGTGGATGTTAGGCTCCTTTTGAAACAAAACAAAACAAAACAAAACAAAACAAAACAAAACAAAACAAAACAAAACAAAATACTAACTGCATGGTAGTAAACGTTACAGAAAAACATGTTAAACTGAAAAAATTGATGCTAGGGACCTGAATTTATTCAGTTTTTACATAGACTTGAACTGGTTTCTACTGGTTTCTGAAATCTGAAAAAGAAAAACAATAAACAAGAAATTTTTGCACAGATTTGGTTAAGAATGAGAAGACACACAAAAGAAAAAAAGTATAAAAATCAACTTGTGGTCTTTTTTTTATCTGCAACACTGCTGATCCAAAAAGAACTTTCATTAAAGGCAGCCTTTAGGGACAATTTTTGAGTATATAACCTGAATACAAAATACTTAGAATCATGCATATTTATTTCCACTAATGACAGAGTAAGTGTTCTATTAAATGACATTCATTTTAAATAGCTAAGTCTCATAAATTGCATATCTTAAAGTCATAATTAGGATGTGTGATTAGCTGAGACATTCCAGAAGAGGTACTTGAGGAATCAGTAAAATAGACAAGATATATATTTCAAGATTCAATGAATAAAACACCTTGTTTGCATCACATTCCTTACATAAATAGCAGGAAGGATGGAATAGAAATGTTAATACAGAATTGAATTTATAGCATGATTCCAAATGTCTCAAATACTGAAGCTTTAAAACAGTACCTCTCACTCTCTTTGTATGTTAATGTCATATTTCAAATATAAAAGGAGAATATATCATCTTCTGAGAAAGGCAGAATGGTCTGTGAGATTTTACAGCATTCTTATGATTATTTAGTGCAGCTTACACCTCAGCACAAAAGGCCCATGCTTTAAAGTTCAATTACTGTACTGGGAAGTGATTTAAAAATAAATAAATAAATAAAAATAAAAAAAAATTCTTGGCATTCATCCAAAATATATCAAGATAAATAAATTCTGACCTAAATTAAAAGAAGTCACATTGGACTGTGTTAAATAGCAACCAGGGATTAAACACGGAAGAAGTCTTTTTAAGAACACAAAGAATAGCTATTACACAGTTTTTTAGTTAAAAATTATCATTTTGCAAATATATATTTTAATTGTCATACTAAACTCCCCATTGTTGTTGTTGTTGCTTTTAATTTAATTTATCAATTTATTTGCCTGTATAGTATTGCTGACATATGAAAATATGACTTTCTGTATATCAGCGGCCAACTAAAAAAATTACATACTTTATTTTGAAATGTTATACAACATTCAAAATATAGTTAAATATTAACAGCAGAAGAATCCAACATATTTTAATGCACTTTTGTTTTTCTTTTTCTTTATGAGCAATTTTATTTCTTTTTAATTTTAAGAATATATTTATCCATTTAAATATTCTTATTTTTTCCTATTTTTTTCTTCATGATAGTTCTGTGAAATTAGGACTTTGAACAGACACTTGAAAATTAAAACAAACAGAAATATACTTCTAAGGAAAGCTGAGTGGTGCAGCCAACATGGTGGAGGGAAGGGATGCCAGCCAGAGGAACCTAGATAGGTTTGAAAGGTGGAGCTGTGCAAATAATAAACGGTTAATCAAAAACTGAGTGCAAGGTCCTGCATTCAGGTCAGGGCAACCCCAAGCAAGATACAGCCTGGGCAATGAGTGGATAAAAAGCAGCACTGAGGAGAAGGACTTGGCAGTACTGATGGATGAAAAGCTTGACATGATTTGGCAATGTGTGCTTGCAGCTCAGAAACCAATATATCCCAGCCTGCTTCAGAAGAAGAGTTGCCAGCAGGTTGAGAGGTACCCCACCTCAGTACTGCAGTACTGCATTCAGCTCTGGTGTCCCCAACAAAAGGATGATATTTGCCTAAGAAAGACATGGACCTGTAGAGAAGGTCCAGAGGAGGGCCATGAAGATGATCAGAGGGTTGGAGCATCTCTCTTGAAACCAATATGAGAGAGTTGAGGTTATTCAGCCTAGGAAAAAAAAAAAAAAAAAGGAAAAAAAAAAAAAGGAAAAGAAAAAGGCTCCAGGTTGACCTTATAGCAGCTTTCCAGTATTTAAAGGAGGGTCTACAAGAAAGATATTCTTTATCAGGGAGTGTATGAGACATTGGAACAAGTTGCCCAGAGAAGTTGTGGATGCCCCATCCCTGCTCAAGAACAGGTTGGTCTTTGAGACCTAGTGTTTAACAACCTGGTCTAGTGGAAGATGTCCCTATCTATGTCAGGGGGATTGGAACTAGATGAACTTTAAGGTCCCTTCCAACTCAAACAATTATATAATTCTATGATTCTATCAAAATGATCATTTTTGATCATTTCTATGTTGTTTTGTTTAGTCTAAATGGGAAAGAAGTGAATATGGAAAACAGTGAAAGTGAATCACCTACAGGAAAGATGCTTATAGCCCCCCCCCTTTTTTTTTTCACTAGTTTTTCTTGAGCTATACAATTTATACAATCACTTAACGTACTGTTATTTCATTACTGTTGATAGAAACAAATATAGTAAGGATATGAACTTGTTAGTTCTCACAAAGAAAGTTTTTCATCATATATATCATAATATATATTAATTGTGAGAAGTGTTACATCTCTGTTTACTACATTTGAAAGAGGTTTTTAACATTCTAGTAATTTATTTTATTATATTTTTAATCACCTATTCCAACACTGACAGTACATATAGAATAACTTCAAATAAAGTCTATGAAAAAGAATATTTTTAGCATTTTTTTAAAAGAAAATCCCAAAGATTTTTATAAACTCAGCTAAATAGAGTACGTACTTGCCAGTTATAAAAAGAATCATATATGAGTGTTTCTAAAAAGACAAGGTTTCTTGTGGCAGTAACCCGTTAAATGACTAAGGGAATCAAGATGAAAAACTCAAACATTTTCAGCTTAGAAGGCTGAGATAAAATTAAAATAATAGTAACAAATACAATACAATACAATACAATAAAATAAAATAAAATAAAATGTCAGAGGTTGGGCTAACTGATCTTGGAGGTCTCTTCCAACCTAGATGATTCTGTGATTCTGTGATATATGTTATATTGTACTGTATTGTATTATATTATATTATACTATACTATACTATACTATACTATACTATAATATACTATACTATACTATAATTATACTATATTATACTATATTATTGTATGTTATATTGCATTATATAAAATATATAATAAAATAATAATATTTAATAAAATATATAAAAATGCATAAATTAAAAATTAATTATATTTTCCTGTAATGAATGTTATCTCATCACTTGCATACAGCATATGACAAGAAATAAAAAATGAGCACATGTTCATCCTGAGACTGAAGTCTTTAGCTGGTCTTTCATTTTGAAGTATTATTTTTAAAGGATGACCTAGTCAGTAAGCTTCCCTCACATATACTGTTGGCAAAGCCCTCATTAAAACCTTAGTGTATTTTAAATTTGCTTCTACAATAATGAAGCCAAACTGACATCTTTTTATGTCAATTTCAGTGATTGTTATCTTGGTTTTCTCTTTTAATTGAAATGGAAATTTCTGTACCAGTAAAGAAAATATAACTTCATGAACATAAAGTAAGTTTATGTAAGTTAGATTATTCCTGACATCTTAAAAGCTATTGTTGAACAAGATGGAACATTTTTAACGTAATACCTAATTTTCATAATTTTATGTATACCAGGTCTAATATATTATGCAGCACCTTTGTTGCCTGAATTTGATTACTTTTTTTTCCCCCCTCTATGTTGAAAGTCTGTATATCTTAGTATCTTAATAACCCTCAGCACCATATTAATGTAATCAAATGAAAAATATCTGCTAACAGCCTGGTGGTGACATTTTTGTTGAGACCAAGTGCTCTGTCCTCCAGCACCACAAAGGGTGATATTTGCTGCCCTAAAGTGTCAGGTCTAGCACCATCATAATGCTCATTTTATTTTATATACATTTTATATACAAAATATTTTAGTAGATTTTAGTATTGTTGTGAATGTTTACTTTTAAACTAATTTAATTTAATACAAGGAACTTGAGATAAAATGTAGTTAGGAATCAAAAGGCTGACTTGATGGACTGTAATATCTAGTGTTATTAAGGCTTAATCTAACCTGATCATCATTTCTGCCCTTAAGCTCAGAGAACCTGTGAATATACTGAGCTTTCAGAATTTCCACAGCCATTCAGAAAAAGATATTCAATAACAGGATGATATCACATTTAACCACACAAATACTTCAGGGTCTTTTATGTCATTGTGAAATAAGAGCAAAACAAATATAAAACTAGTAGAAAAACTAGTAGAATTAGTTATATTTCCTCTTTTTCTGAAAAGCCTTACAACTGGGCTTTTCTGAGGAAGAAAAACACAACGTGTCATTAACATTATATGAGGTCAAACAAAAGTTCAGGACCCTCCCTTTAGAAATTGTTCACACACACACAAAAGTCATATTAGAAAGTTATTTTAAAAATAGTCAGCAAAACAAATACAGCGCAACCCTTTCTTCTTGACAATTTCTTTTTTTCCAGCAGTCTATGAAGATAAAATTGAAACAATTACTTTTACACAACTAAAGAGTTGCTCATATGCTAATAAAAAAAGACAATGAAAGATATTGCATGACAAGAACATAAGCCATCAGAATGTTGGTGGTACTTGATAGTTCCTCCTACAACCACAGAAAACACAAGTGTATCACTGCTGTCCATTTTTTTTTTTTTGGATCAGTGAACAAACTTTGTATATCTTCACTATAATACTCCCACAACCTTTTCAAAGGACTAATGATATACCATAGCTCTTAAACTTCATTGCATGTTTTTTTTTTTTTAATTTTTTTTTATTTTTTTATTTTTCCTAATAAATGTTTACTGATGGAAGAATAATGGATACTGATAGAAGGAAGCTTGGAGTATCACATTTTCTTTTATTACATCATTTTTTTCTCCTGTTATTTAGGAAGTGATAATTATATCCTGATCATTGTATATCAGAGTATATATGCAAATATGTATACATGTATATATAATATATGCAGTCTTTTAATTCAGCATGTATGTTATATTTTAAACTTATATATAGCTATTTTTAGTGTCATGCTTCAAATGGTCTCACATTTTACCATGCTGTGAGTACAGTTAGTGTTTTTGCGCTGCTTCAACAGAAACAGAAGTACAAACATGAATTCATGTAAAAAAAAGCTATTTGAACAGACTGAGATCAGCAAGTAACAGCTGTTACCACTTTCAGATACATCTGCAGGATTAATTCTTTTTTTAATGCAGCTTTAAGTTAATGGTGCAAGTTATTTGATTGGATCATGTTTGCAAAGATATTGTTTGTGGTACCACATAGACTATCTTGAAATCAAGCATCTCACAGTGTTGATGTTTATCAGATATCAAAATCTGTTCTTGTTTTGTTTTATTTTGTTTTGTTTTGTTTATCCTGAGGGAGTTAATATTGCCTACAGATTTGTAAAATTCTTTTATTTGTAAATGATACACTAAAAAGGAATTATCTGCACATCTCTTCCATTGACTTGTACAAGAGAGATCCAAGAATGCATGCAGTCCAAAACTTAGAACACAGATTCTAGGGTTCAGCATAATTCAGCAGTTCATTTTCCAAACATGAGTATTTTAATATTGGCTCTGTGGTTTCTCAAGCACTCATTAAAGAAGGGAAATAAAAAATATAAAAATACAATACAAAATACCAAAATTGCAAAGTTCACAACAGTAGATGATCTTTTTATATGCACTTTTGACAGATGTCATTTGTCTGTTTGTCAATTAGAAAAAATATTAGTCTGACAGTCATCTATACCTATTGGCTATAATCTTTCCAACTGTGGAGAAATGGAGCAGAAATTGCAGATTTGCCCCATTGTTCTGTCAAGACAGTAAGAAGAAATAATGTTATTCAGTCCTACTTCTGATCTAGTGGCTATCCCGCTAAATTTTTGTCAGAATCAGGAATATGGAATAATAAAAGCAATATTGCTGAATTTTATGTGGTGATTCTTATTAACATGGGAACATACTGTTCTTCCTGAGAGACCACTAAAAGTTTTAGAAGTATGAGGTGCTGATTTCAAAACAAGGGCATGTTATTCTACTGTACATCATCCAGAAAAGCTTATGACATGATGACAGATTCAACATTTTACGCCTATGTATAACAAATATAACAACAACAACAATAATAATAATAATTGTAATAATAATAATAATAAAGTTTTGTATGAGCAGAGGTCAGAAATGAGAAAGCTGCAGCATGTGAAAAACCACAGCTCTGCAGTTGTTAGTGAGGAGAAACACAGATGCTTTTCACTCTAAGAGTACAAATACTAATGGTAAGTATTTTATATCATTCTAACACTGTATAATGCTGTGGCACCTCTCTGCCCTTTGATTCCACATTAGCAGCTTGTACTCTGCAAACCAGCTCTACATCACTAAATGGCATGAAAGAATGAAACTGAGCCTGCTGTGGTGTAAATGCCTGAAGTAACTAGGAAAATAAAACTAACACTCACATTTTTAGGAAAAGGTACAGCATTGAAGAGGCTTTCAGGGTAGGGCATAACTGCATTATATGAGCGTTCCCTAGGCTCCCAACCTTAGATGTTATTGCGCTGGGGAAACTTGGTATGCTAGCTCTAAGGAACAGCACGGAGCGTAGAGTAGAGTGGAGACACCACGGCTAGGCTCTGTAATCAGATGGGGCCTCGATTGTTCTTGTGCACAAAGCTGCACTTTTTGCCACCCTAAGCCAAAGACCTGTCATGTTTTGACAAATGCTGTACCCTAGTGTACTTTTTGCTCATTATAATATCATTATAATACCAAAACACACCTCCATCCCAAAAGCTACCCGCCTCCAAGGTGCGACCACCCCTCACTGAGCATGCGCTCTGAATTTCTCAGAGCCTATTACTTTAAACGGAGACGGGAAAACTTTACACCAATCATAACTAAGATATGCTTGACTAGAGCCACTCAAGCTCCACCTAAAAGATAGAAAATAATATAAATTGGCCCAAGAGAAAGGGGATGTTAGGGAAGATACCACCGTCAGGGGAGATACCATTCCGAGGACAACATCCTTAGGACCTCCTGACTCCTGGGATCAGTCGACGGGCTGAGCCTCTCTTCCCCCCCCATTGGGACACCTTTGGGTGAGATCTGAATACTTGCTTATAAATCTCTATAGAGTCTTTGATCCTTTTAACGCGTTTATTTCTAGGCTGCGCACCTGTAACACCTGTAACACCTGTAACATCTGTAACATCTATAACAGCTGTAACATCTGTAACACCTATAACACCTGTGTATTTCATGCATACTAGCTTGCTTTTGCAGACAGTCCCTATCACTGGCAATCCAAAAGAACCTGATTATCTGTTGCTGTAATAAACCATACTTGATTGCATTGTGATAACTCTCATTAAGTGCAACGAGGGTGAGGGTGGTTATCCGTGATAGTTCAGTGTTCTGAATCTAACCAGACCCCCAGGCGGTTAATGCGTTTTTGGTGAATGTCTGAATGGACCCCCAGACGGTTAATGTGTTGATGGTGAATGTCTGACGGGACCCCCAGACGGTTAATGTGTTTTGGTGAATGTCCAACTGGTTCAGTACTCTGAATCCAACTGGGCCCGTAACGGTTAATCAGCTACACCCCTTAATGCGACACCTGCGGTATTACATCCAGACTACCTAAATTGAGGCTCTGAGCCTAATAGTTAATAGTTCCTAAACCTAAACTCTTTTGAACTTATGTTTGTTTTGTTTTGTTTTGTTTTGTTTTGTTTTGTTTTGTTTTGTTTTGTTTTGTTTTTTTCCCCCCTTACGTGTAGGAAGAGAAGACAACATGACAACTGTGTGGCCTGTCACAATGCCTGTCACAAACATTGGGTCAACAACTCTCATTTTAGGAATATTGCCCTATCTTTCAGAGAACTACTTTGCCTCAAAACCTGATTTTTACTAGAGACAGGAGGAGATCAAAGTCCTCTATTGTGTACAAAGTCTGTCTGAAAATAATCTTTCTTTCATCAGCCAGCAGTTCTCATTACTGCGTGTCTTCCTAGATTTCCTCATTTTTTGTAAATGAAAGAAATCAGAAACCAAAAATTGCAGAGTAACCTTATGACACTTCTGTAGCAGTAATATATGTATTTTTTTTTTCTGCTTGAGCTACATTTATGCCTTAAATTATTTTCTGGTTATTATTATGGTAATCTGAGTATAACTAAAATATCCACATCACTTTGTTCTCCTGTCTTGTTAAAAATGTTGTTGGGATTAATTGTAAATGATGTAGTTCAGTTAATCTTGTTCTTTTTAAAGCTGAAAAAAAAAAAAAAAAAAGCATTAAAAAAAAAGACAGTGCTCCACACCTCACTGGTGCTGATTCCATCGTATTTGCCCTTACTCAGAACTGTTACTTTACCTCTACTATAGAAGCTCTATGTTCCCTATCACAAACTACACGTGAAGCTCCAAGCTTCATTTTGTAATTGGTGTCTCACCAATAAAAATAGCTTCTTTGGTAGTGAGTCACAGACTTAAGTGCCTTAATATCTATTACAAGCTTTTACTATAAAATTATTAGTTTATGTCTCTAGGAATTCTAGGAATTTATAGAGGTTTTAATTATCATTTCTTTCTGTACATTTGTTTGTATTATCTACTATTCCCTCAAGAAGAAAACAACCTAATTACGTCTTTCTTGCTGAATATTAAGCTGAGGGTAAGCTTCCAGATGACTCAATACTTACTTTAGCTGCTGCTAAATATGATAATACTTGCAGACATCTCACTGTAAAAGAAATTCCTTATGACTGGAAACACCCGTTATGAGCTGTGAAATCAGAACAGAATGTGTTGCCGCTATGAAAACATGGCCTTTTTTACTTCACAGTAGGTTTAATTTTAAATTTTGGTTGTTATGTCATCAGCTTTGCCAACATTCTTCTTTTACTAGAAGGTAAAGACTTAAATTGCCTTGTTGGATAACCTGTCTGCAGTTTGTAATGACTATTTTCATCCACTTACATAATTACATTGTTATCTAGAGTTTAATAGAACAATGCAGCATTTAATTAAAACTGTGTAGAACAATTACTGTTTTGATTAAACCTGGGTTTGGACTCAGCCAATTTGTTGACATGAGCTCAGCATGTCTGGCTTTCTACTAAAAACCTTCATTAAGGTCACATCTGCTTCCCTCAACTCCTTCATCAAAAATGACCTTGTTGTTTACTCTCTTTTATGACCATAAAATCTCTCCCTAAGTGAAAGAGCCCTTCAAATGCTGTTTATATACCTGTCCTTTGGTTCCTGAATATTTTCAAACTGGGAAGTATTCAGATCACTTCAAAACAGTATACAGCTCAGTCCAGGGACAGAAGTCACTGTCACTACTGATGTTATCTACCACTCCTGTGTCTTGTGTCTGGCAAAATGAAATTTTAAAGGATTAATAATAAACTTTCAATTTTAGCCTACCTTTTTGTAAGAGCCTCAAGACATAAAGAACTATGGGACCAAAATACCTACTGTTATATCACATAAATCTCTTTTGTTACCCTTTAAAGGTTAGAAATTGCATAAAATGTAATATAAGCATCACTGGTGTATTAATAAATCCTAGAATGTGCATGGTGGTAAACCTATGCAGTCATTCACCTCAGATTATATACATATGCGATCCAAGCTCTCCAGAAAGAGAAATTTAAAAAATCTAAAAAACAAATAAAATAAAATATTTTTAAAAAATCCTAGCTATGAGAGAGAGAGAGAGAGAGAGAGAAAGAGAGAGAGAGAAAGAAAGAACGGAAGGAAGGAAGGAAGGAAGGAAGGAAGGAAGGAAGGAAGGAAGGAAGGAAGGAAGGAAGGAAGGAAGGAAGGAAGGAAGGAAGGAAGAAAAAGAAGGGGAAAAATCATAACCTTTAAACCAATTTTCAGTGAGGACACATTTAGAAGGGAAACATTTCAAATGTGTTTAATATATCTGAAGATGGCTGATCATACTCTTTGGGACTAGATTTTTTCTGTGAGGGATTCTCAAAATCCTTTTGTGCATAATACGGGGTTTATTAGAGCTGGAATAGTGTAGCTGTTTGTCCCTGAAAGGACACTTATCTTAAAAGGACTATTTGGAAAAAAAAAATATATATATATTTGTATATATATATGTATATATATATATATTTTCACAACAGAATAAAAGCAGTAAAGTTCCTTTACTTAAACTCCTATTTATATTTAATAGAAATCTCTCACAAGAAATTTATTTTATTAAGTGCATTATTTACTACGTCTTAACAAGCTAAATCTCATCATTGCTGCTACACATTTTCTTAAGTGGAAACCAACTAAATTAGAAGAAAAGCAAACAGAAATGGCTTTGGCAAGGTCAGGGTATATGTTGGAATACAAACAGGAATGCAGAATAGGATGTCTTAAGGATGTCTTTTACTTGGGAGTGTTGGGGACCATTGCATACATGTGGACTGGATATCTTGAGTGCTGTATCAGAAACTGCTTAGTGAAAAGGAACATACCGATTTGTATTATTTGATAGATTCTAATAAAGTCACGTGAATACAAATTTGAGCAGGGCTTAAAAGTGATATGGAAATCTGCTTTTTCATCAAATATTTCAACATGACAAGGAATTTTGCACATTCAATATTGTTCGTGTAGCCACAGAGTTCCAATAACTCAATTCTGTGTGGTGTATTAAAGCATTATTCAGTTATAAAGGATGTGAAATATATAAACATCAATTACTCTAAAGCAATTATTTTGTACTGTACAGTATTGAAATTTAAACAACTGAACAGTTTACTAAGTTTCTATTTATTTGTTTTATGAACCAAACTTTGGAGAGAAATAATATATATTATATTTTATGTAATGAAGCTTGCTCCTGACCTTCAACCAAAGAGATCTTCACAAGCTTATAGCTACACAAATATTAAAGGAATACACCATTCTATCATTTGAAGTGCCACAGGAGAAAGAATGATGAAACATTTCTGCTGATGCGTGACTTAGAATTCTAATTTCATTCATAAAGCCTGGTTAACTGTACATAGACATCATTGT
Organism: Aythya marila; assembly: GCF_965140915.1. Classification (NCBI taxonomy): domain Eukaryota; kingdom Metazoa; phylum Chordata; class Aves; order Anseriformes; family Anatidae; genus Aythya; species Aythya marila. The sequence continues at coordinate 109,634,383 of NC_139043.1, forward strand.
GACAATTTTTAACTGGATAAGAAAATTTGAGGAAACAGATTTATTTCTTATTTTACTGAAATAATGTTTGTGAGCTGCATTTCCACCAAACAGATGGTGCACACTGAAAAATAATTTTCTACAAAATGGTGGAGTTGTTTAGCCTTGACAATTTAAAATGAATATGCACATGTGTTTTAATTTTCATATACTGACCAAGATCATTGATTTGAAAACTGGCAACACTGAGATGAAATGCATAGGAAATCATAGATCTGCTCCTATTCTCAGTTGTGTTGCATTTAAAATAGTAATACCATCCTTTTTATTTAATATGTACTTAAGCTTAGTTGTTTTTGGCAGCTGCTGCTGGAGGTAGCTAAATTGTTTCTGTCACATTGGATGTAAACTCCATAGCTGTTTCCCCTACCAGCTGTAATGTATCTCCTGCATACTTTATTGTCTGACATTGCCTTGCCTCTCTTGGAGGCCTCAGTTGCTGACTTCAGCGGGCCCTTAGTTCGACAAGATCACCCATACTGGCAGATGCCTCCTTTTATGTATCCCAATCCCACCTTTTGGACATGATGAAAAATTAATAACAATAACAACAACAACAACAAAAAACAACACACTTTTTCATGAAGAAACAATATCTTCTGAAATCAGTAAACCCAAATTTTAACATGGGCTTCTCAATATTTCTTAATGTCACAGAATAATTGGATTTGAGTGGAGTGGAGCTTTGGAATGATTCCAGTCCAACCTCCCTGCTAAAAGAAGTATATAGTAAATTCACATTAGGTTATTTACAGTTTTGTCCCTTTAAGTCCTAAAAGTCTTCATGGAGATTTCCTATACTCTTTGTGCAACCTTCTCCAATGCTTAGTTATCCTCTTGGTGACGTATTTTTCCATATATCAAGTCAGAACTTTCCCCTGTTTCAATGCATGACAATTCTCATTCTTCTATTGTACATGTGAGTAAAGAGGCTAGCTCTATCACCTCATGATACCTTGCTTTCAATGGAACATAAGAGCATTGTTTTGAGAGGAGAACATTGCTACTTTTAATGCCTTGCACGTTTCTCTGAGACATGACCCTAAGAACGAACCTAGGAGCTTAGGAACTCTATAGTGATACTTGGAATGTTCCTCATTCCTCCAATTTATGGCCCAAGAATTTCCTAAAACACGAGTTATACGTGTATTTTTGCATGAAATGATCTGCACTGATATGCGTTTATGATATGTTTCTTGCTTCAAGAAGCAATACAGCTCAGTTCTAGTGTGTGTGAAGAATCAACTCCTTTTGTTTTCAACCTGCCGTCTAGTAGTTTCATTTTATGACCTTTTAAGAACTAGAAACTCTGAGAGGCACTGAATAATTTTTTTTTCCCATTTCTTGCCTTTTATCAAATTGTATTGTATACATCCAAAATTGTACCTATGAAAACATTGAAGAGGACTTGCCCTAAAATGAAGCCTTGAGGGACCCCCACTAGTGACCATCCACCAGTCAGATGTGACCCCATGTACCACAACCCTTCGAACACTGACCATCAGCCAATTGCTCACCCATCGTATGATGTTTTTGTTTAGGTGTATACTGGACATTTTGTTCAGTAGGATCCTATGGGAAACCTGAGGTCTTACTTTTTTATTGTCTCCCACAGACATGGCCAGCTTCAGCTCTAGTTGGGCTTTAACCACACAAATTTTCTCCCTACAAACACGAACAGCATCCCTGTATTCCTTCCTTATCGCCTGACCCTCCTTCCAGCAGCTGTACACTTTCTTTTTTCTGCCTAAGCTCCAGTAGAAGATCCCTGGTCAGCCAGGCCAGCTTTCTGCCCTGCGTGCCTGACTTCCAATATTTTGGAATTGCCTGATCTTGTGCTTTTAGGAGGCAGTGCTTAAAGATTGACCAGCACTGATGGACGCCAATGCCTTCAAAAGCAGTTTCCCAGGGGACCTTGCTGACTAGTTCCCTGAGCAGCCTGAAGTCTGCTTTCCCCATATCCAGGGCTGAAGTTTTGGTGGCAGTTTTCCTTCTGTCGCCATAAATTCTAAACTCAACCACTTCATGTGGTCACTATGACCGAGACGGCCGCCAATTGCCACGTCTCCCACAAGACCCTCCCTATTCTCCAACAACAGATCTAGGAGGGCACCTTTCCTAGTTGGCTCCCTTAGCAACTGCACCAAGAAGTTGTCATCTAGGTGCTTCACAAACCTCCTGGACATGCTTGTGTCAGCTGTGTGGTGATCCCAGTTGACATCTGGCAAGTTGAAATCCTCCATAAGGACAAAGTGAGTTGATCTCGAGGCCTCTCATAGTTCTACAAAGAATAATTCATCAGCGTTGTTGTCCTGGCCGGGTGGTCTATAATAGACTCCCACTACAATATCCCCTTTATTTGTTCATCCCTTAATCCTCACCCAGAGGCTCCCAGCTTTGCCATCACCAGCATGAAGTTCCACACAGTCCAGCCCATGCTTCACATACATTGCCACCCTGCCACCTCACCTAACTTGTCTGTCCCTCCCGAAGAGCCTATAACCATCTATTGCAACACACCAGCCAGAGGACTCATCCCACCAGGTTTCACTTATGCTGATGATGTTGTAGCTGTGGGACTGGGCCAAGACTTCTAGCTCATCCATTTTATTCCTCATACTGCGTGTGTTTGTGTAGAAGCAATTCAAATGCACCTCCCTACACGCAGCACCTTGTGGAGCCGACCAAAGGACCTCATTAGCACACAGTCCCTCTGATTCTAGCACAACATTCCTTAGCTCATCACTGGCATGCCTGGTTTTATCCCCTTTCCCCTTCAACTCTAGTTTAAAGCCCTATCTATCAGCCCTGCCAACTCCTGAGCAAAAATTCTTACCCCTCTCTGAGAGAGGATGCATCCCATCTGGTGCCAGCAGGCCTGGTGTCACGTAGACCTTCCCGTGATTGAAGAACCCAACATTTTGCTGGTTGCACTAGTCCCGAATCCACGTGTTAATGTGACAAGCCTGCTTGTCAGCATCAATCACCCCTATCAGAAGGACAGAGGCAAACACAACCTGTACCCCTGATCCTTTAAGTAGTTGTCCCAAAGCCCTAAAGTCCCTTTTGGTCGCTCTCGTACTTCTTGTTGCTACTTCATCATTACTAGCCTGAAAGACCAGTAGCAGGTAGTAGTCGGTGGGTCATACCAGGTGGTTGACTTTCTTAGTGAAGTCTCTCACCTGAGCCCTTGGGAGGCAATAGACTTCCCTGTGGGTTGGATCCGGTCAGCATATTTGTCCCTCTGTCCGTTTCAAAAGGGAGTCCCCCATGACAATAAACCTTCTTTCTTTTTTGACAGATGATATAGTAATGCGGGGGGTAGTTTGCCTTGCTTTAGGCACCCTCTCCAACTGGGATGGGTTTTCATCTACTTCATTGTTCTGACTGTCATGTTCTAGACCCTCATACCTGTTATATAAAGGTAGATGGGAAGGTGAGGTGGGCAGGGACAGGGCTCGCCTACCATCCTGAACAGGAACCTGCCTCCATTCCCCCCCTTGGCCTAGATCTCCTCCTGCGTGTCTGGTGATAAATAAATAAATAAAAACTCAGATTGTTTTTAAGCTTTTGAGAAAATTGACTTTACAATTTTAACCAGAAAGATCTCTTTCAGTACTAACAGAAGTCTAAAGCTATGAGCATCTCTTTGTCATCCTAAAAGAAAGAAGTCTTCTACATTTGCAATTAGAATTCAGACACTGTTCTAATAGATAGGAATTTATCCATATTAACTGAGATTAACTGAGATAATCAAATAAACAAAGATTAATCTGCAAAACAAAGTGGATTTTTGTTGTTGTTGTTTTTCCCCAGTTTACAAGTGTGATTTTTATCATTAATATTGACACTGTATAAGTAGATCACCCTTTTAATGAAAGGCTGAAAATGTGGTTAATTTGTAAAAATAATGAGGCTTGAGTGATCTGAGGCCTCTCTTCAGTTCTCTATATTAAGTATCTGAGTAACAAAAAAGTCTTTTTCATTTAGCTAATGTATTAAACAGATTGTATTTTATGTTCACATTCCTACATCCAGGTAACATCCTGGTACTTAAAATTATAATTTTTCTTAAGTGCAGTGATTTTTAAAGGCAGCTGAGCAGTCAAAATTGAGAGTAAATTATGAGTTCTTGAGATAACTGAGCTACACAGGACCTACATAATTTCCTAAATTCATCACCGCATTTCTCTCTGAAATGGATTCTTAGATTAAGATTTTTGTCCACAATTGTCAGGCACTTTTCCTATACTACAGGCCTATACAAGGTGCAAGAATAGGTAGGCACATAGTTTGAGAGACAAGATTTTTGCTTAGCATTTGGTTTTGTTTTTTAGGAGTGATCAGTAGTATCATGTAAATATTTGTGAATACAATAGGAATATTATGAAACTAATATAATTTTGTCTGACATTATGGTTAGGGAAAAAGTATTAGACAACTTGTCAGAGTCCATCTTTTTCACAATTTTGATGTCATAAATATCATCCTTTCATAGAAATATAGAACCATAGAATCATTAAGGTTGGAAGAGACCTTCAAGATCATCTTGTTCAACCATCACCCTACTACCAATATCACCCACTAAACAGTGTCCCAAGGTGCCAAGTCCAACCTTTCCCTGAACACCCTCAGGGATGGTGACACCACCACTTACATGAGCAACCTGTTCCAATGCCTGACTACTCTTTCTGAGAAGAAATATCTCCTAATTTCCAACCTAAACCTCCTCTGGCGCAACTTGAGGCCATTCCATCTAGTCCTATCACTGGTTATCTGTGAGAAGAGGCTGACCTCCAGCTCTCCACAATTTCCTTTCAGGTAGCTGTAGAGAGCGATAAGGTCTCCTCCAAGCCTCCTTTTCTTCAGGCTAAACAACCCCAGTTCCCTTAGCTGCTCTTCACAGCACTTGTGTTCCTGGTCCTTCACTAGCTTTGTAGCCCTTATCTGGACATGCTCCAGGGCCTCGATGTCCTTCTTGTAGTGAGGGGCTCAAAACTAAACACAGTACTGTAAGTGCAGCCTCACCAGAGCAGAGTACAGACGATCACCTCCCTGGTTCTGATGGCTATACTATTTCTGATACAAGTCAGGATGTCCTTGGACTTCTTAGCTACCTGTGCACACTGCCACCTCATGTTCAGGTAAGCATCAATCAACACCCCCATATCCTTTTCCTCTACATAGCTTTAGAGCCACTCTACCCCAAGCCTATAGCACTGCATAGGGTTGTTGTGGCCAAAGTGCAGGACCTGGCACTTAGCCATGTTGAACCTCATTCCATTGGCCTCTCTGCCCATTGATCCAAACTGTCCAGGTCCCTCTGCAGGATCTTCCTACCCTCTGGCAGATTGACACTTCCCCCAACCTTGTGTCATCTGCAAACTTACTGAGGGTGCACTAAATTCCCTCATCCAAATTATCAGTAAAGATATTAAAGAGGATGGACCCCAGCACTGACTGTTCACAAGCTGGATTTCACTCCATTCACTATCACTCTCTGGGCCCGGCCATCCAGCCAGTTTTTAACCCAGCAGAGCGTGCACCTGTCCAAGCCATGGGCTGCCGGGAGAATACAGTGGGAAACCATGTCAAAGGCCTTGCTGAAGTCTAGGTGGACTATGTTAGCAGGCTTCTCTCATCCACCAGGCAGGTCACCTGGTCATAGAAGGAGATGAGGCTGGTCAGGCAGGACTTATTTCAGGAGGAACGAGTATGGGAAAACAGAGCCCTAAGGTGGTAAGAGGGACAGGATGCATGTGAACAGGATGCTGGTCCATATGAATGTCCAGCTGAGCTCTCCCTCAGCCACCACTGTCTATGTTGTTTTCTTACTGGGCTTTCCCAAGACTTTTTCCTGGATAAGGGGGTTCTATGCTGTGAGCACAGAGGTCTCCATAGCAGCAACTGGAGGGTCATGTGGCAGCAGGTCACTAGGACCCATATGTTCATGGTGCCAGCAAAGGAGGTGGTGAGCATTTGCAGGTCAGGGTGCAATCACAAGGAGTTTCAAGCTGAAGTGGTCCACAGACAGGTGGAATGGCCTGGGGACCAGGGTTATGTAAGGAAACTGCCAGCAACACCATGGGGTATGGGAATTGACTGAGAGTGTGCGTGTGTGCGTGTGTGTGTGTGCATGCATGTCTGCACCAGCAGCTGGTGTGGGGCCATGGCCCCAGGGGCTTGTATGTCCATGTGCCAGCAACTGGAGAGACTGGGATCTGGGGGCAGCTGCTGAGTAAACTGAGTGTCTGAGCCAAGATCTATGTCTGTGTATTTATAGATCAAGAAATGAACCTTCAGCCTGGTGAAACAAAAGGAAATCAGGATGAGGCCATTGGCACTGTCTGTGTGAGTTCTGTGCTTTTTGTCTGTCGTATGTATGTGGCTAAATGTGTATAAGTACATATGTATTGTATATGTGTGCTTGTGCATATTGGGCACACAAGTTCATCCACACTACTGAATTACCACATTGAAAACCGCTAACAATATACAGCTCACCTTCTGCCTTTGAAAAATTATCCTGTCTGTGCTGCTTGATTTGATCAGAGTTTAATCCCAGCAATAAACAGAATTAAAAAGGCAGGAGCAAGTCCAGCTTTGCAAAAATTTTGGCAACTGCTTTTGTCTATAGTTTACAAACACTGTTGCAATGTTCAGAATAGTTACTTCTGATGTGCAAATTTGGCTTCAGATAAACTATCACTGTTTAGTTGGAAAGGCTTTATCTATATGAAAGGAAAAGTAATATTTGATAATTTTTCTGACTTTCAGAAAACTTAAATGGAGGAGATAGAAAATGGTTGTAGGAGGTAATTGATGTTTCATTCACTTTGCATGCTGATTTGTGTAATCAGATGTGTCATTGGTCTGTGTGGTTACCCTGAAATTTATTCACAATATTCTAATGAAGAGCCCCAAATGAGTCACTTTACTTTAATTTTTTGTTTGTATGTTTATAATAGACTCAAAACTTGTCTCAGTCATAGAGCAGGACACCCCTTTATGTTTAAGCAGATTAGTCTGGGATGATCTACCCCTATGCAGCACATAAGTGTTCCAGGGACCAGCTGTGCTTCTGGAAGCATTAGATCATTCATAGTAGGAAACATAGGTAATACACTTCTATCAAAGTAATTTTGCCAGTAGAAATCCCATTCTAAAAGATACTTTAGCTACTAGTGAGAAAGGTACCTGAGGATGAAAGCAACTTATATATTTTACAAGCATGGACCTGGAACAAATTCTGGGTTGTCAAAATAACAGAGTTGCTGAAAAGCAATATAATCCTCACTTGCAGTCCTGGTGACAATTTAATTTGAATTTTTATACATTAATATCGTCTCAACCAAATTCCATGGGTGCCTACAGAATAATTAATGTCATACAAATGATGTCACATAATGCTTGGGAAACATGTCACTTAGAAATAGACTCCTTGTATGAGGTTGCTATTCGTAAGTAGAATTCATCAGACATGCATTTAAATAGTCAGTAACTATCTTAATGAAAAGTAAAAACAGCTATAATGTATTTAAACTACTGCATAAATATTAGCACTAGTCAGCATCAGGAGGAAGTATGGGGACCAAAACTCAGGTTATCTAATAAAAAGTAGCAATCTAGGAATCCATTATTACAGTTATCCAGATGTAAATAAACCTCTTTTGTACATTATAGTAGAATCTGTAGTTGCAGTAATTTAGAATTGTATACCATTGAAGACTACGTTTCCATCTCCCTGACTTTCTCTTTCAAGCAGTGATGCATCTACTATGGAAACAGCAATAGTGTTTTGCTCTTCCATTCACTGTCAGCAATCCAAATGCAGATGCTTCTAGCAGATTACACAGTTCTTTCACTTTCTCCTCCTCAGGCTAATGTTTCTATCTTACTTAAAGCTCAGAAAACAAGCCTTGCATTGAATTGCATAGTTAAGTCATATACCAAGGTAGCTAAAATTATGGTGCTGTCTCTCAGCTCATTACATGTTAAATTACAGAGGCTTATGGTTGTGGACTTCATGCTGTCATTTGACAACAAAAGAGACTCTGGTTGCAGTCCAGGTTAGATAAGAGCTAGACAGTTGGTACGTTAATCAAGCGAACAATTTAACATCACTGAGTGCTAGCCTCAGATGGTCTAAATTGGCTTAGTGGAGCTGTGCTGCCTTACTCTGAGGCCATGGCCCCGTTTCTTTTTTTTTTTTTTTTTTAAATCTGGTTTGTTAGCTGAGACAGCCAATGGGTTAAGTTACACAGAGAGAATATTTTACTGTAGTGACAGATATTTGCAGTTGACTTCAACTGATGACACAATTATTACTTTATTCTCAAATGACAATATTCCTGTGCTTGGTTAGTCCAATTTGTCTTGGAATATTACATTATTATAGGTTTCTGGGATAGGCACAAAATACTTTTGGCTACTGAGCGTCCTGATGCTAGAACCTAAAAGTACAGAACTGTGAACTCATTCCTATCTGCCTCTCTTGATATCTTCATTCAGTTATTTGCAATTGACTGCAAAAATCTAGGCTCTCTACAGTCCAAGTTTCTATAACTATAAACTAGTAGATTCTCACCCCATTTCCTAATAATAATTCTGTCTGAAGCCAGTGCCTTTAAATCTGAAGAAACATCGACAGGGTGAATATAGAGAATATCAGGTTGGCTCTTCATGAGCCACTTCATGTCCACGCCCAGGCACCTGCTTGCTCTCTGCTGTCTGGGTGATTGGCTCAGACAATGATTCCTATAAGCATCAGTACACTTCTTGGACAAAGTCACAAAAATTTTCAGGACAGGGGATATATTGGTAGCATGGGTATAGGGAAATTTGATAGGTTGCAACTTTCAAACAGAGGAGAAAAAATGGTAAATTGACATGTGCCAATCAGGTGCAAGATTTACACCTTTGTTTCCTGCTAAAGGTTGAAACGGTCAGCTTACAAACCAGATTTTTGCACTTGCATTTACCATGTGAGAACTGAGTCCCTAAGCTCTCCTCCCAGGACATTCTCCAAAAGTCTGGAAACAGAGTGTTATATTTCTTTGTTATTATTCATTCTACAAATAAATAACAGTATTATTTTATTATTATTATTATTATTATTATTATTATTATTTAATGAAACAAAGCCATAATGGATAAAAGTCTTCCATGACAGACATGTCTCATACTATTGTGGGTTAAACCCACAGCTCAACTCCATGAAGTTGGAAATAAATAAATAAATAAATAAATAAATTCAAGATATAAACTTGTTTAATAAGTGTCCTGGTTTCAGTTAGCACAGAATTAATTTTCTTCCTAGTAGCTGGTGGAATGCTGTGTTTTGGCTTAGAATGAGAAGAGTGCTGATAACACCCCGATGCTTTAATTGTTGCAGAGCAGTGCTTATACTAAGCCAAGGACATCTCAGCCTTTGCTCTGTCCTGCCAACGGGCAGGCTGGGGGGTGCAGTAAGAGCTGGGAGGGGACAGACCCAGGACAGGTGACCCAAACTAGCCAAAGGGGTATTCCATACCATCTGACGTCATGCTAAACAATATATAGGGGTGGCTAGCCGGGGGGAGGGGGCCGGACTGCTCGGGGTTAGGCTGGGCATCGGTCAGCGGGTGGTGAGCAATTGCATTGTGCATCACTTGTTTGTACATACTATTATTACTTTCGTATTATCACCATTGTATCATCATTATTATTATTATTATTATTATTTTCCTGTCTTATTAAACTGTCTTTATCTCAACTCACGGGCTTCACTTTCCATTTCTCTCCCCCGTCCCAGAGAGGGAGGGGGGAGGGTGAGCGAACGGCTGCGTGGTGTTTAGCTGCCAGCCGGGTTAAACCACGACAGTCTTTTTGGCGCCCAACGTGGGGCACGAAAGGTTGAGATAACGGCAGATCTGACCAGAGTGTGTTAAACTAAAATTGGTATAAGTATTAGACCTGCTTAATAGTCACTTGTCATAATGCTGATTGCTTTAATCTCAACTGTGCACCGGCGGCAATATCGCACCAACCGAGACTCCCTGATTCCCATCCATAAGCTAATTCGTCAATTGGAGAGCCAAGGAGTGATCAGCAAGACTCATTCACCTTTCAATAGTCCCATATGGCCAGTGCGAAAGTCTAATGGCGAGTGGAGACTAACAGTGGACTATCGCGGCCTGAACGAAGTCACGCCACCACTGAGTGCTGCAGTGCCGGACATGCTGGAACTTCAGTATGAACTTGAATCGAAGGCAGCCAAGTGGTACGCCACAATTGATATCGCTAATGCATTTTTCTCCATCCCTCTAGCAGCAGAGTGCAGGCCACAATTTGCCTTCACTTGGAGGGGAGTCCAATATACCTGGAATAGGCTGCCCCAGGGGTGGAAACACAGCCCTACCATTTGCCATGGGCTGATCCAGTCTGCACTAGAGCAGGGGGAAGCTCCTGAACACCTGCAGTACATCGATGACATTATTGTGTGGGGTGACACAGCAGAGGAAGTTTTCGAGAAAGGGAAGAAAATAGTCCAAATCCTTCTGAAAGCCGGTTTTGCCATAAAACAAAATAAAGTCAAAGGACCTGCACGGGAGATCCAGTTTTTAGGAATAAAATGGCAAGATGGACGTCGTCAAATCCCAATGGATGTGATCAACAAAATAACAGCTATGTCTCCAACAACTAACAAAAAAGAAACACAGACTTTCCTAGGTGTTGTGGGGTTTTGGAGAATGCACATCCCAAATTACAGTCTGATTGTAAACCCACTCTACCAAGTAACTCGTAAGAAGAATGAGTTTGAATGGGGCCCTGAACAACGACAAGCCTTTGAACAAATCAAGCAGGAAATAGTCCATGCAGTAGCCCTTGGGCCAGTTCGAACAGGACCAGATGTAAAGAATGTGCTCTACACTGCAGCCGGGGAGAACGGCCCCACCTGGAGCCTCTGGCAGAAAGAACCTGGGGAAACTCGAGGTCGGCCTCTGGGGTTTTGGAGTCGGGGATACAGAGGATCTGAGGCCCGCTATACTCCAACTGAAAAGGAGATATTGGCAGCATATGAAGGAGTTCGATCTGCTTCGGAGGTGGTCGGTACTGAAGCGCAGCTCCTCCTAGCACCCCGATTACCGGTACTAGGCTGGATGTTCAAGGGAAGGGTCCCCTCTACGCATCATGCAACTGATGCTACATGGAGCAAGTGGGTTGCACTGATTACTCAGCGGGCTCGAATAGGAAACCCCAGTCGCCCAGGAATATTGGAAGTGATCATGGACTGGCCAGAAGGCAAATACTTTGGGATATCATCAGAGGAGGAGGTGGGTCGTGCTGAAGAAGCCCCACTGTACAACCAGTTGCCAGAGAATGAAAAGAAATATGCCCTGTTCACTGATGGGTCCTGTCGTATTGTGGGGAAGCATCGGAGATGGAAGGCTGCTGTATGGAGTCCTACGCGACGAGTTGCAGAAGCTGCTGAGGGAGAAGGTGAATCGAGTCAGTTTGCAGAAGTGAAAGCCATTCAGCTGGCTTTAGACATTGCTGAACGAGAAAAATGGCCAGTTCTCTATCTCTACACCGATTCATGGATGGTAGCAAATGCCCTGTGGGGATGGTTACAGCAATGGAAGCAAAACAACTGGCAGCGTAGGGGCAAACCTATCTGGGCTGCTGCATTGTGGCAAGATATTGCTGCTCGGGTAGAGAACCTGGCTGTGAAAGTACGCCACGTAGATGCTCATGTGCCCAAGAATCGGGCTACTGAAGAACATCAAAACAACCAGCAGGTGGATCAGGCTGCTAAGATTGAAGTAGCTCAGGTGGACCTGGATTGGCAGCATAAAGGTGAATTATTTATAGCCCGATGGGCCCATGACACCTCAGGTCATCAAGGTAGAGATGCAACATACAGATGGGCTCGTGATCGAGGGGTGGACTTGACCATGGACTCTATAGCACAGGTTATTCATGACTGTGAAACATGTGCTGCAATCAAGCAAGCCAAACGGTCAAAGCCTCTTTGGTATGGAGGACGATGGCTGAAATATAAATATGGAGAGGCCTGGCAGATTGATTACATCACACTCCCTCAAACTCGCAATGGCAAGCGCCACGTACTTACAATGGTGGAAGCAACCACCGGATGGCTGGAAACATATCCTGTGCCTCATGCTACCGCCCGGAACACCATCCTGGGCCTTGAAAAGCAAGTCCTATGGCGACATGGCACCCCAGAAAGAATAGAATCAGACAATGGGACTCACTTCCGAAACAACCTTATAGACACTTGGGCCAAAGAACATGGTATTGAATGGGTGTATCACATCCCCTATCATGCACCAGCCTCCGGGAAAGTTGAACGATACAATGGCCTGTTAAAGACTACCTTGAAAGCAATGGGCGCTGGGACGTTCAAAAACTGGGATACGCATTTGGCAAAGGCCACCTGGTTAGTCAATACTAGGGGATCTACCAACCGAGCTGGACCTGCCCAATCAAACCTGTTACGTACTGTAGATGGGGATAAAGTTCCTGTAGTGCATGTAAAAAATATGCTGGGTAAAACAGTCTGGGCTACTCCTGCCTCAGGAAAAGGCAAACCTATTCGTGGAATTGTTTTCGCTCAGGGACCTGGATATACTTGGTGGGTAATGCAAAAGAACGGAGAGGTCCGGTGTGTACCTCAAGGAGATTTAATACTGGGTGAGAATAGCCCATGAACTGAATTGCACCATGTTAAATAGTATATTATACTGTATATTATCACTACCATGATTACTATAGGTGACTAATTAGAATGTATGGAAAAGAGTGTAACCTGAGCATGACATAAATGGTATGGAATAAGGGGTGGATAGATGTCCTGGTTTCAGTTAGCACAGAATTAATTTTCTTCCTAGTAGCTGGTGGAATGCTGTGTTTTGGCTTAGAATGAGAAGAGTGCTGATAACACCCCGATGCTTTAATTGTTGCAGAGCAGTGCTTATACTAAGCCAAGGACATCTCAGCCTTTGCTCTGTCCTGCCAACGGGCAGGCTGGGGGGTGCAGTAAGAGCTGGGAGGGGACAGACCCAGGACAGGTGACCCAAACTAGCCAAAGGGGTATTCCATACCATCTGACGTCATGCTAAACAATATATAGGGGTGGCTAGCCGGGGGGAGGGGGCCGGACTGCTCGGGGTTAGGCTGGGCATCGGTCAGCGGGTGGTGAGCAATTGCATTGTGCATCACTTGTTTGTACATACTATTATTACTTTCGTATTATCACCATTGTATCATCATTATTATTATTATTATTATTATTATTATTTTCCTGTCTTATTAAACTGTCTTTATCTCAACTCACGGGCTTCACTTTCCATTTCTCTTCCCCGTCCCAGAGAGGGAGGGGGGAGGGTGAGCGAACGGCTGCGTGGTGTTTAGCTGCCAGCCGGGTTAAACCACGACAATAAGTGAATGAGAAGGGAAAGAACAGAGAAAGAAAACAAGACAAATGACTGACTCAAAGGCCACCCCCCACCACCTCCCATGTGAAGACTAATCCTCAGCCAGTTCATGAGCAAAAAATGGCCAATCTCTAAACCCCTTCTTCTCCCTTTCTATTGCCAAGCATGATATGGCATGGAGTATTTCTTTGGTCAGTTTGGGTCATCTGACTGCATGTGTTCCCTCCCTCCTCTTGCACAGCCCCATGTCTATTCACTGGAAGGCGGAGTGAGAAACAGAGGAAGCCTTGATGCTGCAAGCACTGCTCGGCAGCAGCTAAAACATCAGTGTACTATCAACATGGCTGTGGTCACAAATCTAAAACACAACACCATATGAACCGCTGTGAAGACAATTAATTCCATCCAAGCCAGACACAGTACAAAGAGTCATTTTAGACTGAGTATTTGCATCAAGTACAAAGCCTGATGGTTACTTTTAAAATGAAAGGTTGTTGTGCCAGATGTCACTTTGGGGAAACAGGCTTTGTTTCTTCCTCCTGCCATCAGATAATGATATGGTAAAAGGCATGTGTTAAAATAAAGGAAGAGTCTGCATCTCTTTGCTTTGTAAATATTATTAACTGAGATTTTATTTCTCATGGATAAACTGTTGGCTTTAATGTAAATTAGAAAGAGTAATAGAAGTTCTATCAGTATGATTGAGAAGCAAAGGCAGTACTGCAAGCAAATACTATTACCTTCATATTTTCCAGATGAAAATGTTTCTCATGTGACTGAGAATGTGATGATCTGAGACTGGGGATGAGCTGTGGTAAAACTGAAAACAAAAGGGATTTAATTTTGTGGAACAGGAAAATTATGCTTAATAAATGGCAAAAACAATCCTTGAATATACATCCTAATGTAAAGAGAACCATGTCTTTGATTTTTCATCAGCTGATTGATTTTTCAATCGTGCAGTTTTCCAATGATGAGTTATTTCTGAAATATTATGTACAGAGTGTAGATGATAAGAAATATATAGGTTATAAGAAATTTTTAAGAAAGTATTTATTTACGATTTTTCAATGTCCTAGATGTCACCAAAATACAGATGTCCTATATGAACGGGTTACGTTAATGGCCAGCCTTAGGAAATTTATAACTTGGAAAACAGAAATAGAAAGAAAACCAACATGGCCGGCAGTACTAGAATCACAGTTATATGGAAATAAGCATGCCTCTTGGATTTTCTACTTTGTTTTATAAAACACAATTATTATCTGAATGGACTACTATATTTGTGACATATATGGAATAGATGGAATTGGACTATTAAATCACAAATCCTTGCATGTAATTTCCAATATAACAATTCTGAAACCTGAGTACAGGGTTAAGCAATGTATTGCTTTTATCAACTTGCCATGTCCAAATAAAAAAACACGTTTTAGATATGAATGTATCTTCTCAGTAATAATAATAATAATAATAATAATAATAATAATAATAATAATAATAATAATAATAATAATAATAACAATAATCCATTTAGACATCTAATTTTTTACACAGTGAAGTGGAGATATACTATTCTTTCTTCTCCAGTAACAAGTCCCTACCATCTTTTACATTGCAAATATATGGCTAAAGAGCACACACACAAAGCCCTAAATCATGGTCCAGCTTCTGTTAATGTAGGAGGGTAAATTATGCTGTCTCCAGAGATTTGATTTTTAAATAAATTTTTATAAACTTTACTGGTTTCAAAATTTATTTGGAAATTCTCACATAAAGATTTTATTAATTTTGATGGTGGGCAAACAAAAAAAAATGCATTACATAACTTTAAATATTGAAGAGTGTTTTTTTTTTCTTTTTTTTTTTTTTTTTGCATGATATGAACTAGAAAATAATAATTAAATCAATGTAACTACATTTCTAATACATTATTCAATCATATAAATGATGGCATGAAAAATAAGTTTTGCACACTAAACATTACTTGTAATTAAATCTCCTTAAGGATTAAGTATGTAACATCAGCTGAATGATCAGAGCATGTAGCAGTTACGTTACATTAAACAATTTTAAATACCTTTAAATGTCTGAAAGACTTTTAAATGTCTGAAAGACTTTCAGGCTTTCTTCTGAAAGTTCGTTTTCAGAAGAACTGCATCTTTTATCCATCTAATTCTATATACTAGGAGTTTTCACTGAATCCAGTAGTGATGATCTGATCATAGAACAGCAAGAGCAACTGAGTATTGATGTGATTTAATCTTTCTTTTTTCGTAATCAGTCTGATCCAAATTCCGAAATTTCCTTAATTCATGTACAAAATAAATCAATTTATGTGTTCTCCTATAAACTAAATTGATTCTGAGATGTGAAAAATGGTTGCTTCACAGGAATCTTAATGTGTATGTGGAAAGTTAACAGAAGCATTAAAGCAGAAAGTTAACAGAATGCACTTTCATCCTCTACTGTAGTTTGATTTGCTTATGTATTCATTAGCACAAAATGCTGGAAAAATAAGCAAAGTTATCTAAATATGGAGAAGATTTGACATATTTTTCCTGACACATGAATTAAGCTATATATCATAAATGAGTATTTTTACTGACAAGAACAATGAATTAAGAGGATATCCACTTATATTTTTCATTAATTAAATAACACTGAAGTATGAGGTGTCTGTCCACCTGTATTAATGTACTCAGCATGAAAATTAATAATCATTATTGATTAAATATGTATATGTTTAATCATCATTATATTTTTCTTGATTATTTATATGAAAGAAACATAGTAATATGTTGGATTTTGTACTGGAGACATAAAAGATTTTGATCAGACAAAAAATCAAGCATATTAAAGTGAATTAAAAGTTATTTATGTTTGCTCAGTCAGTCACATAGCTTTAAATAATATTCATTTTTCCTGGCCCTTTCTGTTCATATTCTGTTAACATCTTCCCTCATAAAAACAGAATGCCCAAAATTGGAGTCACTCTTTAAGAGGAAAAAATCCCTAAATATCCTCAACCTTTGTTATAATCAGTGGGAGTTTCAGACACAAGGTTTTGGTCCAACAATTTAAAAGATATGGAGGAAGGTTGACATCTATTTGCAGTGGTTATTACACAGTGGTGTCACAGACAGCCTTGAAAGGAGGTAACAGAAACACCATCTTAGTCAGATGCAGTTTGTCAGAGGAACCCAGTCATACAGCAGCTGTTCAACTTGTGATTGAGAGAGAGAAGGTCTTGACTATCTTAGTTTTCACGCCCTTTCTATTTCTTGATAATTGAGGAATTTTCTGATCCTTCATGTAAGCAGTTGAATTGTCTTGGATTAACAGAGAGCAGAAGTAATTTCTGAGGACCCAATGGGAAACACTGGTTGTCAAATGCCATATTCAGATAGACTGATGGACTGCATCAACTCCCAGTGATGAACAGCTGTCACTTTATTTAAGTGGCTGCAATCAAGTCTTCTTGCTACTCATGCCAGTTGGGCATAAGATGGAATGTTGCCAGAAGTACAATCATTATGTATCCTGAGAGCTGAGTGAAAAGAAAAATTTTTAGATATGAAAGGAATAGAAAGTGTGGAAGGAAATTAATACTCATTAGCTTTGCAAATGAAAAGAGAGAAAGAGAGAGAAGAAGAAAAGAACAAAGGAAGGAAGGAAGGAAGGAAGGAAGGAAGGAAGGAAGGAAGGAAGGAAGGAAGGAAGGAAGGAAGGAAGGAAGGAAGGAAGGAAGGAAGGAAGGAAATGACACAAAGCAGTAGAACTAAGGCAATATAACTTGTAGGTTACAATGGCCCTGTTTTTATAAACACTTTCTCAAAAAATGTACAGTTTGCACCATTCTCTTCAAACACTTGCAGGTAATGTATTACCCTCTCTCTCTCTCTTTCAAGACTATTTCTACAGATAAGATTTAATTTTGCAGTTATTTTATAGCCAATATCTGACAACACAGTTCTTAGAGTTTGTCTTACTTTCACTGACAACATGATGTTATACAAAGCATAACACGCTGAGGTGTACAGGGAAATGGAAGGAAGATGAAACTTCACAAGGTCTCATTTCAGCCAGGCTCCCTATGTCTGAAATAAAAAATGACTCTATTTACAGAAAGTGTCATAGAATGGAAAACTTTGATTGAGTGTACTTTGTTGTGCTTCTTGGATACTTTTCCTTTCTGTGGACTTAAAGTTTGTGCTTGGTTGAGTTTCAGATAATATTCATGCACAACAGACATATTCCTTAGGTCATGTGGAGACTTTGTAGATTTTCTTTAGCTGACTATATATGTGTATGTGTGCATAAACATATTACTGACCTTTAGCAGCTTGAATAAATATTTGAAAATATGCTCTGTGCATAGTGCATGTAATGATAGTTGCCTAAGTATTTAGACAGCCTTTGACAATGAGAAAAATGAGAACAGGTTATAGTGAGGCAAGAAATTATTTTTTCCCATGCCTGCTACCTGGACCTGCCCCTGGTAGTCCTGCACCTGTCCCTAAGGGAAGCAGAGCATACTAGAAAAGGACTGGCAAGCTGATATTCGGTATAACATATCAAAACCATTGTTTAGGCATGTTCCCTTATTTCAGAACTACTGTTACAGGTTTTCTAAGGATACAAGTAAACAACAGTGTATCAGATGACTTTGTTTCACAAATATGATTTTTTTTTTCCCCAGCATGATTCTAACCCAAAGCAAATTTCATGCATTGATCTTTCTCTTATCAGAGATTAAGATTTTCAGTCTGGAACATTTCCAGAAGATCTGTACTCTACATGTATGATCTGCTTTCAAAGTGAAAGCAGCCCTTTTGGCAGAGATATGTACCCCCTTCAACAGTAGTATTTTCTGCTTTGGAAAGTAAACCAGCAATGGTTATATTCTTATAAATTCATATCTATTTATTTAACAGCAGTTATTATACCAAACAAATTTGTAGAAAGAGTATCCAGGTTCCTGGTAAACTGGAAAAATATAGGCTATTTGGACTACATGTATATATACATAACTCCATAATGTATGTACAAATTCTTCCTGTGTACTATTAAATTCCATAATATGGTGTCTCTTGTGCTAAGGTATGTTGAGAATATTATGAAAGTGAAAGAATTCTGATATTCTTCTCATATTTAGTCCAAGTTCTACTCTTTTATAAAGTGCATACACATAATAAACTTCCCTGTTGTACCTGTCTTTAGATAGGCTTTATGGCAACCATTCTCTTTGTTATCAAATTAAAAATAAAAGAATACAGAATCTGGTCTTTATATTTTCACTAGAATTTGCTAAGACAACCATTATCAATTATTTCATTACATTGGAGACAAGAATGAACTTTCTTTGAATATGTCATAATTACAGACTAACAAGAGCATCTTCTGTATTCATTAAGTAAATCTCACTTCCCAGACAGTAAGAATTTAAAAAACAGTATGGAAGTTAAATATACAACCATAGGAGACCTTATTGCTCTCTACAGCTACATGAAAGGAAGTTGTGGGGAGCTAGGGGTAGGCCTCTTCTCAGAGATAAGTAGCAATAGGACTAGAGGGAATGGCCTCAAGTTTCACCAGGAGAGGATTAGGTAGGATTTATTTTTTTCTCCAAAAGAGTAGGTAAATATTGGAACAGGTTGCCCAGGGATGTGGTGGAGTCATCATCCCTGAGGGTGTTTAAGGACATGGCTTAGGCACATTGTCGAGTGGATGATATTGGTGGTAGGGGTATAGTTAGACAAGATGATCTTGGAGGTCTTTTCCAACCTTAATGATTCTATGATTCTATGATTTGGTCTTGAAAATCTTTTATGTGTTCTAGCACGTGCATAATAAAAGTAATATCATTAATGAACCATTATGCTTTTCACTTCCTTCCTTCCTTCCTTCATTTCTTTTTTTTTTTTTTCCTTCATTTCTTTCTTGCTGGAAACATCTGCCTGTCACATTAATTAAGATATAACCAGTCAGCATTCTGATAATTAAAGACGCAAACAATCATTTAAGTGAGTATTATTGGTTGCATTACTTCTTGTTCAAATAATTAATGGATATCATATCATAAATAATATATATTTTAATTACTGAGGGATATTTTGGAATCCTGTCAGTATCCTGTTTCAACATTCAATGTCACAACAGTCACACTCTGTAATGAGTTTAACTTGTTCATGATATAATGTGAAAAGAAATAGAGATTATGTTTCAGTACCTGGGAGAGGACCAAATGCAAAGGGACAGTTTAGGGTTCCATTCTTGATAAATTCTGGTTTACTCTTCTGCCATAAAACTCATCCAGCAGTATGAACAAAGGGACAGATGAACTGTTCAGAACTTCCTTCCTTTATGTTCACAGAAAACATTTTTCACATCTTTCTGCTAATAGGATCCCAGCAGAGATACTGAAGCACAAGGTAATTCCTTCTTATGTCAGAAAGTCATAAGAGAGAACTATGACAATCTAATCTGTTATAAAACATATATCAATGACTTTCAAGCACAGATACCACTTAGAGTGTCTGATGCACTGTTTATTTCCAAAAAGGTACACAGTATGACTTACAGGTGTGGAGATAAAAATAAGCTATTTTCCATTAGCTATTTAAAAACAATTTAAACTAATTGGAAGCTTTTAAATAAGCAGAAGTTTATTTGTACTTAAATATACATATATACATAGTGATATAATTTAACAAAATGAACACTTAGTGAAAATGTGTTCATTTGAATAAGACATTCATTAGCATATTTTTTTCCTTTTTCTTTTATTCTTTTATTTTTTAAGAGTGTGATGGAATTTTTGGTGAAAGCAAGAGACAGGGAAGCTGATGACTTGGACCATGAAAGACAGAGGTAAAGGAGAAAAAAGGTATAATAAAGGTATGAAAGACAAGGTAAAGGAGAGAGATGTGGGTCATTTATTTATTTTTTGAGAGTCCTCTGGGCTAAGGTAGAATGGCAGAGGAAGCCACCCTTCCCACTTCCACATCAACTTCAAAGAATCAGTTTGCCTCTGCACTACTGTTTCAGTAATTTTATTGTTATGTAAATGTTTTGCCATATATCATTTAGTATTAGCTATAACAATGATTAGTTCAAACATTCTCATGGAGACATAAAGAGGAGCAAACACACATTTTCAGAAAAAAATCTGCCTAACAAATTTGCACTTAGTAGACTTACTAAATTTAACCAGCAAAATACCCCAGATTTAGGCCTTTTATTTTTCCTAATTGTCAGTTAATATAAAATGAATGCCTGAATTTAAACTCAAGCATAATAGTACACTCATTTGTCAAGCTACTTCTAATAACTGTGGACAGTCACCAGATTCATATTAATTAAATCAAAATTAACCTAAATTCAGATTGTCACCAGAGATCAGAAATTGGTTTAAAAGGATTTTTTTTTCTTATTGTAATTACTTTACTGTCAAAAGAAGAATAATTTATGTTGCTAAAAAGCATATAATTAGAAATGAACTGAGAACTGATTTAGAGAAATTAGAAACTGAAGTTATTGTAACAGTGTTGTCTAAGAGGCAGCGGAACAGACTAGATGATGAATATTGGGTTTACCATGTAATTTCTCCTATACTTAAAACTATATAATATATAGTGTAGTACATGCTTTTTCTGAAATGTTCAGTGACTTATTTGAAAGATTTGGATCAATCTTTGGCTACATTATGGCTACATCTACATGAGCAACCTGTGCAGTTGTAGAGGAAAGAACCAGGACTTCATGAAATCTTTTATGCTTCTGGGACGGTTTGTCCCCACTACTTGTATACTGGAAACAAAATTTGTTCTAGGCGTTTTACCTGGGTTTTTATCCTGTGTCTGTACAGAGGGGACATGAAATAAACATTTGTGCAGCCATCACAGCTTGTCTTGTCATCACTAACAGAGAACTACACCTGTAGAACCAAGCTGATATAAGACCTCTGAGGATATGCACTTTGCTATGGAACAAAAGTCCTTGAGTTCACTTTGCAAGTCAGTTGGTCAAAATAGTGCCTGGTCTGTGACTTCAAGCTTGGTTCTCTTGCAGAGGTACTGTACTTCAGTGCATACAACATGACTCCAAATCCATATTGAAATAATAACTCTTGCTATGCAGTAAAGTAGATGAATGCTTTGTCTCCTGTTTAGCCTCAATATCTGATTTTCCCTGAGGAAGAAAAGAATAATGAGTGGTGGATGTTTGGCTCCCAGCCCAAGATGGAATCAACAGGCAGCTGAATTATGTACCTTGCAACAGCAACTGGGAATCACAGAATCACAGAACTGTAGGGGTTGGAAGGGACCTGGAAAGATCATCGGGTCCAACCCCCCTGCCGAAGCAGGTTCCTCAGAGCAGGCTGCCCAGGTACGCGTCCAAACAGGCCTTGAATATCTCCAGGGAAGGAGATTCCACAGCCTCCCTAGGCAGCCTGTTCCAATGCTCTGTCACCCTCACAGTGAAGAAGTTCTTTTGCATGTCAGTGCAGAACTTTCGGGACCCATGGATTTGTGTGTGTTGAGCCCACTCAGACCACTCCCACGTCCACCAGGGGGGAGCCCTCCATTTCCCAGACCCTTTGACCTATTGCCAAGGGCGAGGAGTCCTGGGGGAGTGTCCTTGGAACAAAGACTGAAGCAAAGAAAGCATTCAGTATCTCTGCCTTCTCAGCGTCTCCCGTGACCAGGATACCCCCCTCATTCAGCAAGGGACCCACATTATCCCTAGTCTTCCTCTTGCTGTTTACATACTTGAAAAAACCCTTCTTATTATCCTTTATCTCTTTCACAAGCCTCATCTCTAGGCGGGCTTTAGCCTTCCTCATTGCGTCCCTGCAGGCCCTGACAACACATCTATACTCCTCCCAAGAGGACAGGCCCTTTTTCCACATTTCATAGACCATCCTCTTCCTTTTGATCTTATTGATGAGCTCCTTGCTCATTGATGCGGGTTTCCTGCCCCTCTTCCCCGATTTCCTATTCCTTGGGATGCACCGATCCTGAGCATGGAAGAAGTGCTGCTTAAATGTAGCCCAGCTCTCACAAGCACCCTTGCCTTCTAGCAACCTGTCCCATGAGATACTCCCAAGCAGGTCCTGGAAGAGGTCAAAGTTGGTTCTTCAACAGTCCAGGGTAGCAATCCTGCTTTTAGCCTTACTTCCTTTGCCTAGTTCCATCTGGAACTCCACCATCTCATGGTCACTGCATCCCAAGCTGCCCCCAACCTTCACATCCCTAACAAGGCCATCCCTGTTGGTAAGAACGAGGTCCAGGAGCACCCCCCGCCTCGTTGGCTCCTCCACCACCTGCAGCAGAAAATTGTCCTCAACGCATTGTAGGAACTGTTTGGACTGCTTGTGCCTGGCCAAGTTGCTTACCCAGCAGATGTCTGGGTAATTGAAGTCCCCCATGAGGACCAGCACTCATGATCGTGAGGCTGCTAGCAGCTGCTCGTAGAAGGCCTCATCGACTTCCTCCTCCTGATCTGGAGACCTGTAGTAGACCCCCACCACCGTGTCTCCCATACCAGCCCACCCCTTAATTCTTACCCACAAGCTCTCCACTTGTCCTTCACCCTCCTCCAGCTGGAGCTGGGTACACTCTAATTGCTCCCTCACATAAAGGGCAATCCCACGCCCTCGCCTCCCCTGCTTGTCTTTTCTAAAGAGGACATAGCCCTCCATGACTGTGTTCCAGTCTCGGAACCCACCACGTCTGTCCCACGTGGTGGCTGTCCCACCACATCTCAGTGATCGCAACAAGATCGTGGCCCCATGACCGAACACAGATCTCGAGCTCATGCTGTTTATTTCCCATGCTCCGTGCATTGGTGGACAGGCACTTCAGGGAAGTAGCAGGTGCAGTTACCCCTGGGGGGATGCAAGAAGAAGATACTGGCTGGGGGATCAGGAACGCTACCTTCTCTGAGGAGCCCTCAGACAATCCTATGGGAGAGCTCAGAAGTTTTTCCCTGTCTTCAGCAGTGACAGCAGTGACGACTTCCTCCAGCCCTCCTCTGTCACCTTTAGCTCCCCTCCCTTCCCCCATCAAACCTAGTTTAAAGCCCTGGTAATCAGCCCAGAGAGCTTGCTCCCCAACACACTTGCGCCCCACTTGCTCAGTTAGAAACAATACCAAGTCCCATGTCTTTGACAAAGAAAAGTCTAAAATATTTTAGTATGTGAAACATTTAAAAGGAAGTAATGCACTAGAAATCTATCTGAATTGCATTAGGAAAATTTTAGAATAATAAATCCATATTGTTTAATTGCATAATTAAATTCCATAATTAAATTAGTAGTTAATTTTAGATCTAGGAAAAGCATCTTTAAATGTTTTGTTTTAAGAGCGGACTAATATAAAACAGACAAAAAATGATTTAAAGATTTGGGGATCAAAATTCTTTCCCAAGACTGATAAAAAAAAATCAAAATTGTCGAGAGTTGAAATGCTTAACAAAAGATTTGACAGAATTTAGCAGTTTGGTAAATTTAAAATAAATTTCAGCAGTTTAGAAACCAAAGTGGAAAGATTGCTTTAAGAAAAAAATAACAAAAAAGTAGGCAATTGAAACTGCTAGAGGATGAAAATGTGATGGCTGATGTGAATCCCTTAGCAGTATCATTTTTTTTCCTTAATAATTAAAAAGAGAGCAATGAATGAAGTTGGAAAGGCCAGCGTAACAGAACTCTACAGTTATGTTGTGTTGTGAACAGACAAATCCATATTTTTTTCAATTTACATACCATGACAAGCACTTTTTGGGGGAGTGAACAAATAGCTCAACAAATGTCAAAAGGGACACAAAAAGTTGTGAGCAAAACCTTAGTAAGTCTAGTGTTAATATATACAGTGTGTGAGCAGATAGAGTCTAAACATTGTGAAATTTTGGGAGAAAATGACAGATTGCCGGATTCAAAAATGATCAAGCTGTGACAGGGGAGGTTCAGGCTGGATATCAGGAAATGGTTCTTCCCCGAGAGGGTGGTCATGCACTGGAACAGGCTCTCCAGGGATGTAGTCATGGCACCAAGCCTGTTGGAGTTTAAGAAGTGTTTGGACTGTGCTCTTAGACATATCGTCTGAATTTTCAGGTGCTCATGTGTGGTGCCAGGAGCTGGACTTGATGATCCTTGTCCCTTCCAACTCAGTATATTTTATAATTCTAATTCTATGAAATTAATCTCAGTAGAAAAATATATGTTTTTATTTGACATGAATATAACTCAAAATATTCTTGTAGTACAGCTTTTTAAAAATAAGTTCATTTGCTACCTTATAGAAGCAAAGAAGATAAATAAAATTGACTGCAGAAATAAGTCAAACTAATTTATTTCTATATAAGACTGTCTACACCTTGGGCAATTAGTGACTCAGTAGGAGAAGCTGAACATCGAGCAGGGAACAGAGTAATGGAGTGAGACAAAACAGAATGTCTCCAGGAATCTATTAGCTCAGCATACTGTCTTTTAGTGCTAAAAAAATAATTAAAAATAAATAAATAAATAAAATTTGCAATTGCTAGTTACTATGTAAGATTTAAAATATGTTCCAAAGATATTTAATTCTTTCCTAAAATCTGTATTTACTTTCTTGAATATTTATTCCACGATTCACTTCCTTTATTAGTGATGACTCAGAAGAGTAAGCCTCTAAGACACTTAGACAGCAATATTCACTGTGTAGACACACAGTCCTTCCTTGACCAAAATGCCAGTTGTAATATTCACTTTAAGAATATTTTCTTAATTTCTCTCTTGGTTTCTTTCAAGTCAATGAACTTAAAATCTATCTATTTCAAGTTACTTTCATGTTGAATAATGTGATCAAATTCTGAATAGTTATTAAGTTATAAGGCTAAAATATAACTTAATTTGCTAATTTTGACTGATTTGAAATAAGCATTTAAAACATTTTCACAAAAGCAAAAAAAGTGAGCTACTGCTTCAGTTTGAACTAAGCATTTTACTTTACATCTTCAAGAAGATGTGTCATTTGGGAGCCTCTGTAAAAAATACTAGAGAAATTCTAGGTTTGCTATTTGCTACTGTACCTCTTCACATGAGCCAACATAATGATTGCATATGGAAAGTAAATAGAAAATCCAGATCCAGTCCTTCTGCTTACGTAGATCTGAAGATGAAGAATTTCAGATATCAACTAAAAATTCTAATGTTTTGTAAGATATTGCAGTAGGAGAGTAAAATCACATTTAATAGTGATTTATTCTTTATCTATGAAAGGAAGTATGCAAGGCCTCTTTATTTATCAATTCACTATTTTTAGAATAAATAAATAAATATTTCCACTTCTTCAGTGAAAACTGTTAAGGGAATCCTCTTTGAACAAAAATTTTTAAACTGTAAGTTGAATGTAGATACTTTTTTTTTTTTTTTTGACAAATAAATTAGAACACAAAAAGGAAAAAAAAATCCTATCCTATGTGATCTGAAAAGGGGTTATGTGTTGCTGAAGAATGAGGCAATAGGAAGTACTTGTTGGGTATTAGCAATTAATATAATTACTTACTTGTGCAAACTGCTTTTTTTTTTAGGAAGAATGAGGTAATTTTAACTCTTTCCTGGACATTTATAAGTTTCATTGTTAATTTTCTGTTATATTCATAAGATACAGGAAAAAGTAATGCTACGTGGAAAAGGAGACAATCAATTCATATTTTTATATTATCTATGAGCCTAACTAATTTCTGGGCACTCACAATTTAATTCAAATGTCTTAGACTATTTTTTTGTTTGTTTGTTTTCTTTTTCTTTTGCTTTTTCTTTTTTTTTTTTAGCACTAAAAAAATAGTTTTTTTTGGAGTCTATGCTATAGACTGTAGTAACAATCTTGTATGGAATCATTTCTAATTTGTATTTCCTGTGTTGAACATATTTATATTTATATAACTATAAGCTAAAGTACAACAGGAAGCTCATTTAAAATCACCTGAACAATACTATTTATTAGTTGAAAATAATAATAATAATAAAAAAAAAAACACTAAAAAGAAGTCTGTATTCAAGCCTAGAAATGAATTTGCTTTGACACTGGCCTTCACAGAGCTTGAATTTACAACTACATAAATTCTATCAATAACATATTTCAGCCCACTGTAATATACTAACTCTGTGAATGAGGTGGCCTTCAGTGTAGCTTTTGCCAGAAAAAAAGCACTGGTATTTTCATTAAATTATATGATGTAGCAATGAATAGCTATGAATAATGTTTAATTTAAGATATTAGCAAGCTATAGTGTATCACTTAATAACTTTAGATATAGATTACACTTCACAGTTAAAATGACACATTGCTGCCTTAAAATTTTCACCTGAGTAATAATAAGCAAAACAAAATGAAGCCTCAAAAACAGTCATGCCTACTGACTGATTCAATAAAACTCAATAGAAAGCATGACTCCAATTCTTTCTGCTATCAAAATTACATACTGTTCAAGAAATTTCCACTAGAAACAAAAGAACATTAGCCAATTAGTTAGAAAATTTTATTTTCTTAAAATTTTGCTCAGTTTAGACAGTATTTTGGGGAATCCTTAAGGATTTTTCAAGTGCAGTAAATATAATCAGTTTTTGCTTCCACGTTTGTTTTGGTTTTATTTTTATTTTCTCAAGACATATTGACAACAACAACAACAAAATAACATTATTCCAATGCAGCTTTTTGTATAACAAATCCATAAATATTTCAGCCTTTTCTTTCTGTTCCCTTTATTTAACTTTCCCTTAAATATCAACTTTTATCAATTTGGATTAGAGCAATGAGCATTCTATTTATTGTCCATGTTTGTGTAATAGTTTAATTAATTGATAGCAGCTTGGGAATAGCAGTAAAGAATCCAAGTTTTGCATTCCGGATTGTAAGAGGAAAGGTTGTTCTCTTGGAAAATCTTAGTAGCTCTTTATTTAGACTATACCTGTACCACAAATATGCTTAGCATATTAGCCATCTGAGCTAATTTGACAGTGCCTCCTCAAATCTCTTCCTTCTTGAAACCTTTCTCCTACCTCTCCAGGCAGTCTACTCCATTAAAAAGTGACCTTTTTAGTTCTACAGACCTCTTTTCAAATATCATTGTGGCATTTCAGTGATGACCAAGACAAGTCTATAGCTAAATTGCTGCTATAATAGACCCTTCCTTAAGATAATGGAAAAAGTATAACCCAAGCATACTAAGATAGTTGCTGCAGTTTTATCCCCTTTTTGTTATACAACAAAATCTGGAGGAATATGACTTTAAAAGGAACTTCTGAACCAGTGATGACTTACTGTTGTTATGAACAGCAATTTCATGTGAAGTCTGACCAGTTTGCAAACATTTTTCATAATATTTATCATTTTTCTGATTTCCAGAGAACCTTTACCTTTTTTTTTCGTGGCCAGTTTATGGAAACCATATTTGTTCTTCATCTTAACTCATTCTTCCCACTTAGGAAATATGGGTCCTTTCCCTCCTTCGATATTTATGGGTGGCAATAGCATTCTGTGTTCTCTCTTAAATTTTCTTAAAATTTGAACTGTGGTTATTTCCTGATAGTTTATCATTATTCATTTTTGAGCCATATCCATGTACTCTATTCTTGTGTTTTTCACATTTATAGTCCAGTTTTTCTTTCTGTGTTCTGATACTTCCTTTAAGCAACATGAACCTCTCTGCACTCCTGTTACACAACAATGGTACTCTTTTTATTATTATTTATTTCTTAGATACATTACAAATATGTCATCTGTATGTATGTTATTGTGTTTGTGTTTCATAACTCTGATAAAACAGTTTGCTGAATCTCTAGACCATTTTCAGTAGTATTCCAAGTTCTGAAATTTAGACATTACAGAAATTGAGTACCCCTTTCTCAGTACTGTATAGCTCTTACCCTCTTGCTGTTCCTGCATTTGTGCATTGCACAATTTTATACTCCCTTTCTCTCTCTTACATAAGGAATTGCAGTGGACTAATGATTGGCTATAATACACTAAAAGAATTAAGTAAAAGAAATGTGCAGTAGTTTAAAGTAGATCTGAGCACCTTTGGATTTAGGTGCCTCAGAGACTTATGGGGCACTTAGATTTTCATATTCTTATTTAGAAATACATTTTTAGAGATCACAGAATCATAGAATCACTCAGGTTGGAAAAGACCTCTAAGATCATCTAGGATGACCTTTAACCTAGTACTAACAAGTAATCTAGTACTGACAAAAACTCTTCCTTTTTAATATACCGAAATCTGTCACATACAGAAAATGTATCAGTTAAAAATATAATATTACAAATACTTGGTTCTGCAGAAGTTAGAATAACTTTGATCAGGATAGCTTATTGGACTGTAAATATTTATATCTACAGTTCCAAGAAAGGAAACTCTCTTTTTCCCCTGACTACTCATTACAGTTTCCATACTATTGTAAGTCATGACAGCATTTTTATTTTGGAAGCACAAGTATGGAACTTGGCTTAATTAAATATGTTGTTGTTATCTAGGCTATTCTGTACAGATAATCTATTGATTTAGGGGACATATTAATCAAACTGTAGGTGTTTTCACTTCTAATATTAGTGGAGTATATTTCACTAATAATATAGTGAAAGTACTTATGTTTGAATAACATGATCCAATAATGTCATCTAGAATCTTAATCAAACTCAGTACTTTCTCCTGTGATTCTGTATGGAAAAAAAAAAAAAAAAAAAAAAAGAGAGAGAAAAAAAAAAGGATTTTCCTTGACGGACTCTCCAAAAACACCTTCAAAAATAAATAAATTCTAGGAGCATCTTGTCATATTCTGTACAAAAGCTGTACTCATCTGCTAGTTGTGGTCATTGGGTAAAAATATTGAATTTGCTAAATTACACAGAGTTTGGAAGGGACGTCTGGTCCAGCCGTCCTGCCAAGCAGGGATACCTACTGCTGCTTGCCCAGGATCATGTCCAGGTGACTTCTGAAGATGGATCTCCGCGGAGGAGGACTCCACAAGAAGACTCTGGGCAATCTGTTACAGTGCTCCATCATCTGCAGAGTAAAGTGCTTCCTGATGTTTATACAGAATATCTTGTGCTCCCATTGCTTCTTCTGGCACTGGGCACCACTGAAAATAGCCTGGATTCACCCTTCCTTCAGGTCTTTATTTATATACATAGATGAGATCACTCTGAGTCTTCCTTTGTCCTTTCATTCTCTCCTACCTATTTTTCTTAGCTTCCCTCCCACTAATAGGAATCTCATTTAGCTATACAATATTGATATTACCAAATATTTAAGAGTTTACATTGATAATTTTATACTATGCATTGTTTGTTTGCTTGTTTGTTTTCATACAGGTGCTATATTACATGCTCCAGTTAAAATTCTACATTTTTATTTTTTATTTTTTCCTTTATATCAGTTTTGAAAGCTGTATGCTAACTTTAAAAATATAATATTACTTCAAAGCTAGATATTCCCAGGCCTCAGAGAGTTTTTAATTATGAAAATGGTTCATTGTAATGCACAAGCTGAGAAAGTGTAAGAGCAAGATTTTTTATTGCTTTTAGTTATTGATTTGAATGTGATAAATTTATTAAAGATTTGCTTCTTATTATGACTTTGAAGACGTTATGCCATAGGAGACCCAGCAGTACAATTCAGTGTTAAGGTCTTTCTTTAGGTATTAATCTCCATATAACCCCTGATATATTCATTGTGAAAAATGTATATTATAGGAAAATATTGTCTTTTTTATTCATAACCAAAATGTCCAGTGTGTCCCAACATATATAATTTAATCAGCAAAAGAGCAATTTGTAGGAAATACTAATAAATGTAAAATTGCAAATGAGGAAACAACATCCAGCATGCTGGAGCTGTCCCTCAGTGGTCAAGCTCTACTTTCTGCATCCAGACAAAAGGTCTAATTTTCATTCTTCAGACTTACACTGACACTAGCAGAAGCTTCGATTGTGTAAAGAATGCACGATGAGCAGCAGGAAGCCAAAATTAAACTACAGTGCAATCTCTTTACTACTGTTTTTGCAATACAACCGAGAAACATTACCATATTGCCTTAAAATGGAGGATGGACCATAGCAGCAGATGGAAATCATGTAAATGGATGAATGTACATGAGGAGCTGACATTAGAAGTCATCCTGATTATCATTTTTTTAAAAGAACAATTGACTTCTGTGACATTATGAAATGTCATATAAGCAGCTGTGCTGAGAGCTGTGTAGGGAAAATGTTACATGAGATACTGTTTGGTTCATATAAATTTATTTCCCTCCAGCACTGAAATCCACTAAAATGCTTATATATTTTTAACAAAAGAAAGATTGTAGATATCCATAGATAGATGTACTCATATAAATGCATACATTTATACAAATTTCTCTTAAAGTCTTGGTGACTGAAGTAGATTCACAGAAATCCTGTTCTATCCATGTGACTTCATGGTCTTGTCTGTAAATGGCCTTTGGTAAAACAAGCAGTTACTTAACTCAGTTTCATTTCTAGGCTACACTATGCCTACAAAGCCTTAAAAACATAGAGAATAATCCTTAAAAAATTATTTTAACCTAAGTCACAAGCTGGAGTCAGTAAATCCTGTTGTACAAAATAAATACATAAATAAAAATAAAAAGTTAAATTAATATTTTATTTATTGTGATTAAGTCAAACATATGAACACACTTCAATTCTTTCAAGAGAAACTCCCTTGGAAAATGGGGGAAAAACATATTGTCACTTCTAGTTTGCATGAAGACAGATGAAAATATCCTTCAACCTTTTCCTTTTCCTTTCCATTTTCATTAATTCTCTCTGGGAAAAATTCAGAGAGTTTTAGTATAGAATCTAACTGCTGTAGATTCAAAATACTCCAGCAGTAAACTTGTTATTGTCTCCAATACACATCATAAGAGTCTCATTCTGCCACAGATATGCTGACTAGAGGTCTGCAGCATCATCAGGTATCACTGCACAACACATGGCTGTGAGAAGGTCCTATTAGGAGTGGTTTACGTGCAAAACACCTCTCTGTGAATTAACAAAGCTTTTTCTGAAATGACAAGGAAATAGAATCCTATGCCAATGCCAATGAGCTTCATTTTCTGGATATGGACAGTTCACCAGAATTCTTAATTATGTAATTTATATATTTCTCCTCTGAAGCAGGCTGCCAGTAAACTTCATGTGTGTACTTTTGAATATATTCTAACTAATATGACTCAAATGACTCCAGGCACAAGGTTTTTCTTTGGAGAGTTCTGTAGCATGTTTTTCCAATTTAACCAAATCTAAGAGTACAGCCCAGATTTCTTATGAGCTTACATCTTACTGTAAATGTGCAAAAAAAAAAAAAAAAAGTGTAAAACTCAAGCTTAAGTGTAGCCAGATAATATATTTTATAAGAATGTGTAGAAATGATATGTAATTGTGTTGTACACACACATATGCACAACTATAATATGCATATATTGTGCATCAATGTATTTGTAACAATGTAAGCTATCTAATATATATATACACAACTTACATTAATTTCTTAATTTATATCAATCTTTGTATTGATATAAAAATTTATATTTTATTAATATAATTATCGATTAATATATTAATATATTTTAGTATAATTATTATTATATTTTATTATAAATTTATATAATATTTATATATTAATATTTTATATTAATATTTTAATTTATATAATTTATATATTTGTTTTTGTTTATCATGGAACTGATTTGCCTCTAGCATAGGACAGAAAACTGATTTATCTTTGAGCTTGGAGTACTTGATGGAACTGGTTATCACCAGATAAATTATCATTCACCAAGATGAATGGTCTCTAGACTTGCAGAGACTAGAATATTCTACATAGTGGATACCCTCCTTAAAAACTGTTTCATTCTACCTTGAAGACACTGAGTTCCCCCAGGGCTCGGTGCTGGGGCCAGTCCTCTTTAATATCTTCATCGATGATCTGGACGAGGGCATCGAGTGCACCCTCAGTAAGTTCGCAGATGACACCAAGTTAGGTGCGTGTGTCGATCTGCTTGAGGGTAGGAAAGCTCTGCAGGAGGATCTGGATAGGCTGCACCGATGGGCTGAGGTCAACTGCATGAAGTTCAACAAGGCCAAGTGCCGGGTCCTGCACCTGGGGCGCAATAACCCCAAGCAGAGCTACAGGCTGGGAGAGGAATGGTTGGAGAGCTGCCAGGCAGAGAAGGACCTGGGAGTGATGGTGGATAGTCGGCTGAATATGAGCCAGCAGTGTGCTCAGGTGGCCAAGAAGGCCAACGGCATCCTGGCTTGTATCAGGAACAGTGTGACCAGCAGGGCTAGGGAGGTGATCGTCCCCCTGTACTCAGCTCTGGTGAGGCCGCACCTCGAGTACTGTGTTCAGTTTTGGGCCCCTCGCTACAAGAAGGACATCGAGGTGCTTGAGCGGGTGCAGAGAAGGGCAACGAAGCTGGTGAGGGGCCTGGAGAACAAGTCCTACGAGGAGCGGCTGAGGGAGCTGGGCTTGTTCAGCCTGGAGAAGAGGAGGCTCAGGGGCGACCTTATCGCTCTCTATGGGTACCTCAAGGGAGGCTGTAGCAAGGTGGGGGTTGGCCTGTTCTCCCACGTGCCTGGTGACAGGACGAGGGGGAATGGGCTTAAGTTGAGCCAGGGGAGTTTTAGGTTAGATGTTAGGAAGAACTTCTTCACTGAAAGGGTTGTGAGGCGCTGGAACAGGCTGCCCAGGGAAGTGGTGGAGTCACCATCCCTGGAAGTCTTCAAAAGACGTTTAGATGTAGAGCTTAGGGAAATGGTTTAGTAGGGACTGTTAGCGTTAGGTCAGAGGTTGGACTCGATGATCTTGAGGTCTCTTCCAACCTAGAAAATTCTGTGTGTGATTCTGTGTGTGTGAGTTTTAATTAACAGAAGTACAGAGATGCTGCTATGATTCTTCCTACCACACCATGCGACACATTGCATCAATGTATTTGAAACACTCATTTCCTCTTGATAGGAGAGCAGAAAAGGGGTAAAATATGTGGGAGCCACTGGCAAAGAAACAGTTACCTGACCATCGCAAAATTTTATGAAACTACTCTAAAAGCCTGTCTTCAACTTCTAGTAGCAAGTAAACTGAAGTTTTGTTTGTTTTCTACGTTAATT
Source organism: Aythya marila (assembly GCF_965140915.1). Classification (NCBI taxonomy): domain Eukaryota; kingdom Metazoa; phylum Chordata; class Aves; order Anseriformes; family Anatidae; genus Aythya; species Aythya marila. The sequence continues at coordinate 109,668,038 of NC_139043.1, forward strand.
CTTGAAATGATGCAAAAGAAGAATGCTATATAATCTTCCAAGTGTAAATGTAATCATTACATATCTTCAGGCACCTGTTGTTTTTTGTGTTTTTCTGGGGGAGAGAGGGGTGATTGATTGTTTTTTTTTGTTTGTTCGTTTTTCTTTTTGTCTTCTCATATATGCAATCCTTAAATTCTATAGGCAATATTAGTGTAGGAAACACTGAAATGTGTGGAAGTGCACTTTACTTTATATCTCTGCACTCATAATCTGGTCTGTCATCAACATTACTCTCCACCAAGGCATTTTCATGACCATTCGCTGACCTATTTGAATGTTGTGTGAGATGCAGAATTACATCAGTATTAACCTGAGTAATCAATACAGTTCTCTTAGCCGCCTGTTAACTCTTACCAACAAAAATAACTCTCATAATAACAGTTAAATAAGGATGGATTCAAACGTATTTCCCATACCAATTCAGTCATCCCTGATATTGGAAGAACCTATTTTGTGTACAGTTATTTACTGTCTTATTTCATGCTTTCTTAGCATACAACCAACAAATGTTCCCTGAGGTGCCAGAAAGAGTGTTTGACGCACAGACTGTTTGTGTTTTCAGAATCATGGCATGGAAGCAATGATATTATCAGATGCTTAAAAGTATTTGCTTGTCTAAACAAATCTCTCCGTTCCTTCATGTGTGCCAGCAGAACATTTTAATACTTTTCTTTTAGCTGAACATCAAAGATTAGCAACTGACATGTTGCTAATGTCAGTAAAGGTAGGTTCTTCTACCTTTCCTACTGCATTTAAAGCAGTAAGATTTCATTTCTAGCTCTCAGTAAAATTTATATATTAATAACAATAAAAATAAAAGGCAAATTAGCAGTGAAATTCATAGAATTAAACTTGTAAATTGCAGGTGACAATGATTAGATGTACTGCACTGAAAAGATGAAAAACTGATTCTTGTCAATTACTGAGCCAAAATATAAACAGGAAAATTATAGTCTTCCACTGAGAACATACAATTGAATAAAAAGTAATTTTTTCTTTTTCCTGCAAGTATTACCATTTTGTACTTTGAAATGCATTTCAGCAGTTTGTAGAATATATTCTGTAAGCAAAATGAAAAAGGCTGGAGAAATGGTCTGACAGGAACCTCATGAAGTACAAGAAGTGTCTACATCTGGGGAGGAACACCACCAGACACTAGCACATACTGAGGGCCTCCCAGCAGGAAAGCAGATTGGCAGAAAAAAATACTTGGTGGATACTTGGAATATGAGTCATCAGTGAGCCCTTGTCACAAATAACGCTAAGGGTATCCTGGGTTGCATTAGGCAAAGCATTGCAAGCAGGTTAAGGGAGCTGACCCTCTGTTCAGCAAAGTTGAGGCCAAACCTGGAGCAGTACATTTAGTTCTGGGCTCCACAGTACAAAACAGACCTGGACATACTGGAAAGAGTCTAACAGAGGGCCACCAAGATGATGAAGGGAGTAGAGCACCTCAGGAAAGGCTGAGCCTGGAGAAGACTCGAGGGAATTTCATCTGAAAGGAGGTTGCAACGAGGCCAGAGCTAGACTCTTTTCAGTGGTGCCCAGTGCCAGGAGAAGAGGCAATGGGCAGAAACTGGAACACAAGAGGTTCCATCTAAACGTTGAAAAACTCCAAAAGCCATCTAGACGTGGACCTGGGCTAGCAGTTCTAGGTGGCCCTGCAAGAGGGTTGCACCAAATGACCTCCAGAGGTCCCTTCCAACCTCTACCATTCTGTAACTCTGAAACTTGAACTATCTAACAAAGGAAAAAAGAAAACAGAAAAAAACAACTTTTGTTGTTGTTTTGTCATAAGACACATAAATAATTTCTTAAGGAAAAAATGCAAATAAATCCTAATAATAGAAGAATATTAGAGAATTACAAAGTCACCCACTATATGACTGAAAGTAAATAATTTTTCTATAACATGAAGGTTTGTAAGGTACTTAGTTAAAGTGTTTGCATATTTTATATATTCACTTTTGTACATAAGGAACAATTAATTTGAAATAGAGTTAAGGAGTAAGAAAAGGGACTTTGGCTACATCATCTCTTGTATGATTGAAGGATAGATTGAAACTAAATTTTTGGAAATTTTTCTTTAAAATTTGTTTTCTTTTCAAGGCAAATTTGAAGGATTTTTTTTGTTTTCCTGCAACTTCAGGATAGAAAATTGCTGTCTTTGCTATTCTATCAGACATGATGCTTCTTTGTAGAATTGAGATTGGCTTTGAAGAAATAGAAATAACTCCAAAGGCTAATTCTGTACTTCTACTCTACTGCAAATGTATATGTTTTTGAATAAGTACTTTGGATTAGATCGTTCTCACAAAATTTAATATAATTCGTGGTCAGTCTAATACCTTCTAAAGTTTAATATAGTTCATTCCACGCACAATGATTTTAGGAATAGGAAGCTGATCTTTATAAAGTAGGTTTTCCTTCAACTAATTAAAACACTAATTTAAACAAATTCACACAAAATATAACCAAGAATTTATTATTCAAGATGAGCATACTAATAATAATAATATTAATAATATATGCAGAGTATTCAGTACAATTTCTGCTCAGTCTTATATTTTTCATGCATATATCCAAAGTTAACTATAATCTTCCTCCTACCTCTCCCTATTTTTTTTTTCATTTTTTTTTGGGGGGGGGGAAGTGGGGGAGTGGGGCAGAGGTGAATGGAGGCTGGATGACAAGATAAGTTGCTATTTGGGAAAAGATGTGAGTATTATGACTATCAAACATTAAAAATTTTAAAGCTTCAGTTATATAAAACATGAAGTTATATAAAACATTAAAAATATTCTATCTGTCTTATTGCTTTCATTTATGATGATCTAGACCTGAATCAATGACAAATTACTTTCTTTTCACCTTTGATTTTGAGTCCTATTTAAATTAGTTATTCAAAATAATATATATATTCTACAGAAGCTATCTACTGCGAACTATATTCATCCAAGACTAATGATTTTTTTTTTTGAATAAATATAAATAAATAAGTTTGTTATTCTATGCTTTTAAATATTAGTCATATAAACAACTTTTACATATGCTTACATTGTGAGAATAGTGAGAAAGCTGGTATACTATAGTATTTGATTTATCTTTTGGCAAAGTCAAATGGAACGTAATATCATATTCAACGGGAATATCCATTGTTAACTGAAATAACATTTTCCCGTCACTTGCAAGGTACCCCTGATGGATGAAGTGAAAAATAAGGATTTCATGTCTTCATAGAAATAAGTGTATATAATTTTGATATGTAAGCATGTGCAAATACAAGATATGTTTTTATGCCTGTATATTTCTTCAGATATGGTGGTAAACCTGTATCTGTATACGTAGCCTGTATCTATCCATAAAGCCATATGCATATATTTTCCCTAGAGCAGATGCATTTTTCTCAGTTCAACTGACCTGATTTTCTTCTTTCAGCAGGTACAGGATTCTTTATAATTAGCACTAAGAAAAATATTATTCAAAGTGATGAACTGATAAAGTATCTATCTAACTTGCTCTTTAAGCTCACAACAAAGTTGGTAGGGTAAATTATTACTGTACTGGACACCATTTGGTTTGATTTTCAGCATCACTTTCAATAATATTTTTGTAAGTCCAGAAATTAACCTACTTTCTATTGTTTACATAGTGTAATAATGTTTCTGGCAAAAAAATGGAACAATGCCTGAGCACAGGATCATTTTTATTCCGACATAAATTGGCACAAATCCATCAGCCTTTAATATTTTTGTTTCCCATCTCTGTGTGTAGTCAAATGCTGTCAAACAGCAGATGAGGGAAATTAATTATTAAACTGAGCAATAAATAAAAACAGTATTTTTTTATTAGCAATCAAATTCACAGGAAGGATTAATCCTGCCATATAACCATTTGGATACTGAAGGAAAAAGAACTTTCAATTAATATCACATACCCTTGACATAACAATTTGGGAGAAGTAAGGGTGGATAGTTCTTCTAACAAGTCAAATACAGCAAAATACAATTCTAAAGGAGCAGATTATTTTTCTGTTAATTTTTGTCTTGCTATCACAATGAAGACTTTCCTTTGACTTCTTCTCATGTTCCTTTCTGCAGAGTTTTATTTAATAATGAAAAACAAAACTGTTCCTTGCAAGTGGTAAAAAAAATGTTATCTGCTATGAGTGAGCAGCTTTAATATTTTTCGACAACAGAAAATATTTTTGTTTTTCAGTCACGAAATACACCTTTGACTTTCTTTAACACATATCTTTGACTCTGATGTAGAAGTAACCCGCAGAAGAAAGTCAAAGGTGCAAAAAGAAAACAAGACACTTAAACACAGACACATACTTCAATCTTAGCTGTGAACACCTTATCTATAGTGTTAAGAAACTATTCTACTGCATTTATCAGTTTTGATCTATCTGCAATCACATTCAATTTAATCATTTAAACGTTACAATGTGTGGTAATATTGGCTCACTGATGCAAAAAGATACTTTTTTTTTTGCTCTTAAGTTGGGAGTCACAATGCAGAAGAATATAGAGTGGCACCATGTAAAATATCTTTTGCTTTTTCCAGCCTAACGAAAAGCAATTTTGGAAAGAAAACACTAGCTCTGTAAGTCATCATGGTATTATCATTGAAGAACTGATTCCATTCCTCCGCTGTTAGGGTGAAGTTGGATGAAATGGAGACATTAACAAATTTATTTGAAAATCAAAACAGGACACCTTTCTTCGTATTAGTTATGAAGAGTATAACATATAATGAACAATATAAAAATAGTGAAAGGTATAATGGCATTTGCCAATCATCTTTCATCCTTATGTAGATATACAAATGCCTTATATTTAGATATACATGAATACAAAGTTTTGAAAATGTAACCTCAAAGGTGGAAAAAGTACTGTTTCCATAGATATATGAAGATATTTTAGTTTTTATAAAATTATTCTTGTTTCCTGGCTAAATTTCAAAGTTTTTTGCCTCTGAAATTAAATGCAGATTTTAGCCAACTAAATGCCTTTTCACTTTGTAAAAATGAAACACTTTCCTCACGGCATGGAATAGAGGAAAAGATCAAATGGTAAATTCTTCCTGCTGTGAGACATTCTTGAAGGCTGATTTTCAACCTTCTGATCAGTTTCATGCAGGCATATGAAAGAAGGATTGAAAAGAGAGGTGTTTCAGAGGCAGTCTCTGAAACAAACATGAAAAAATGCAGGCTGGATAAGTTAATTATTTTTGATTTGGGGCTCTAAGTATACTTGCTTTTTTATTGACTTTTGGTGTAAACAATAGTAACTGCCTTAAATGCTCTCTAGAGGACTGACTAGCCATAGGTATGGTTTAGTTTTACTGTATTGGAGACACAGAATTAGTAAAAGAGTTTTCAAAGTAAGGCCTCTCAGGAAAATAACTTTTTATTGGAGCAGATGATGATGGAAGTAGAATTTAGAAAGTAGCATTATCTAAATTACTATGAGCAGATTTTTGTAGTACTGCACTATTTACTACAGTGTTTAGTGACTGCAATTGATTGAGACTTTATTATGTTAATAAAATAATTACAGCAATGACCCCATTCACAAGTGTCTTGTGCATAGTACTCACTAAACAGTAAACAGACCAATTAAAACATGAGGGCATGTTTAAATAAAAAATAATGTTAAACCTTTAAACATTTAGAGAGATCACTCTAAAAAGACCGGTGATCTGGACAGAGGGCCTGTGCAGAGACTTGGCTGTTCGGGCCTCTGGTTGCAGGGTGTGCCTGAGCCTGCCACTGCCGGGGGAGGGCAGCAGGGAGACCACCTATTCTTAGGTGGAACATCTGCTCACCATGGTGGCTGAGCTCAAGGAGGTGGAGAGACTAAGGAGCACCTGGGTGTGTGAGCAGGAGATTGTAAGGAAGTGGAGTAACTCCCTAGTGTACCAGAGAGAATGACACCAGAAGGATGCCCCCCAGAAAGTGGTGAAGCCCCTGCCCTGTCACCGTCAGGCAGAGTGAGGCAACCAAAAAGACAAAGAGGGTTGGAAACAAGTCACAGTTCAGCATCACAAGCAACCCCCATCCCTACCTACCTTGCTTCCCCTTGCACTGGTAGGGCAGCACAGTGATGAAGACCAGGAGGCCTCCCAGGCCCCTAGAGTGAAATCGGTGTGCTCAGCTTTCTCCCTGAAGTACTTGTACACCAATGCATGTAGCATGGGGAATAAGCAGGGGGAGTTAGAAATCCATGTTTGGTCAGGAGATTATGATCTGGTGTCAAATACAGAGACATGGTGGGACAACTCACATGACTAGAATGTGGTCATTGATGGGTATGTCCTGCTCAGGAAAGACAGGCCAGCAAGGCAAGGTAGTGGAATTGCTCTTTACATAAGAGAACAATTACATGGTATTGAGAGTACTGTCCAGGGGTGGATGAGGAGAAAGTTGAGAGTCTGTGGGTGAAAATTAAATGACAGGCTGGCATGGGGGATACTGTTGTGAGTGTCTACTACAGGCTACCAGATCAGGAAGTTGATGACGCCTTCTACATTTCTACTTTCTACAAAATTAAGTTGATTGTAGTCTCGCAATTACTAGCCCTTGTTACTGGGGGGAGGATAGGGGATTTTAACTACCCTGATATTTGCTGGAAGGCCTACTCAGTCAGCCATCCACAGTCCAGGAGGTTCCTCCACTGCATTGATAATAAATTCCTGATGAAAGTGGTTGATGAGGAGCACTGCTGGATCTTATTCTCACTAACAAGGGTCTGACTGAAGTGGTGAAAGTTGAGGGTAGCCTTGGTTGCAGCAACCATGAGATGGTGGAGTTCAGGATCTCATATAGCAGGAAGAGAGTACCAAGCAGAATCTCAAACGTGGACTTCAGTAGGGCTGACTTTGGCCTTTTCATGCATTTGCTAGGGAAAATCCCATGGGACAAGGTACTTGAAGGTAAAGGGACCCAAGAGAGTTAGTTAGCATTCAAGGACTGCTTCTTCAAAGCTCAAGATCAGAGCATCCCAACATGTAGGAAGTCAAGAAAGAAAGCCAGGAGACCTGCATGGTTAAACAGAGAACTTCTGGGCAAACTCAAGTGGAAGAGGAGAGTCTACAGAGCATGGAAGGAGGGGCTGGCCACTTGTAAGGAGGATAAGGCTGTTGTCAGAGGATGTAGGGACGCAACTAGGAAAACTAAGGCCTCCTTAGAATTAAACGTTGTGAGAAGGGTGAAGGACAACAGAATGGGCTTCTTCAAATACATTGCAAATGAAACTAACACTAGAGGCAATGTAAACCCACTGATGAAAGAGGTGGGTCCCCTGCTGACAGAAGATATTGAGAAGGCAGAGTTTCTGAATGCCTTCTTTGTCTCTTTCTATACTGCTGGAGACTGTCCTGAGGATCCTCGTACCCCTGAGGCCACAGATGAAGTCAGAATAAAGGAAGTCAGGATAAATTGCCTCAGTTGATGAGAACTGAGTTAAGGACCAATTAAGCAATCTGGGATTAATGGATTAATAAATGGATTAATCTGGGATAATCATGAATTAATAAATCCATGGGTCCTGATGGGATGTACCTGTGGGTGCTGAGGACGCTGGTGGAAGTCCTTGCTAGGCCACTCTCCATCATCTTTGGTAAGTCGTGGGGAACAGGAGAGGTGCCTGAGGACTGGAGGAAAGCAAATGTCACTCCGGTCTTCAAAAAGGGCAAGAAGGAGAATCCTGGTAACTATAGACTGGTCAGCCTCACCTCCATTCCTGGTAAGGTGATAGAACAACTTAACCTTGGTGTTGTCTGTAGTCATATCAAGGATAAGAGGGTCATTAGGGGCAGTCAACATGGCTTCACCAAGGGGAAGTCATACTTAACAAACCTGATAGCTTTTTATGAAGACATAACCAGATGGATAGATGATGGTAAAGCAGTGGCTGTGAGAAGTCAGAATACGCCCTCACTCAGAATATATGTCTTAAGTTCTGAGAAAATCAAGAATATAAATTCAGCTCTGATAGTATCTACTTTGATTGAAGTCAAATAAATTGTTCAAAGGTTTATGCTCTACCATTTATATAGGTACCTCTGTAAATTTAGTCTCAGGTTCCATTGATGTATGAAGATTGTTGTTATCTCTTCGTTAGTGTTATAATCAGTTTAGTACCCAAATAGATTTTTTTCTGTAGGTGGAAAAGGAAATATTATTCAAAATGTCAATGTTTTCCTGGGACAGGGCCCAAGAGGTAAAGGGGGCGCAGGAGAGTTGGCTAATAATCAAGCTCCACTTCTGCCAAGCTCAGGATCAGTGCATCCCTATGAGAAAGAAATTGAGCAAGGGGGACAGATGGCCTACATGGATGGGCAAGGAGCTCTTGAGAATTTGGTGACACAACACCTGGAATATTGTGTGCAGTTCTGGGCTCCCCAGTACAGGAGGGATGTAGAACTTCTAGAGAGGGCCCAGCATAGAGCCACAAAAATGATTAAGGGATTGTAGCTATGAAGAAAGACTAAGTGAGCTGGGCCCATTTAGCATAGAGAAGAGGAGATTGAGAGGGGATCTGTTCCACCTCTATAAATACCTGAGAGGACAATGTAAAGTGGATAGGGCCAAACTCTTTTCAGTAGTGGCTAGTGATAGGACAAGGGGTAATGGGCATAAATTGAACCACAGGAGGTTTCATCACCATCTGAGGAAGAACTTATTTACATTTTGGGTGACAGAGTACTGGAACAGGTTGCCCAGAGAGGTTGTGGAGTCTGCTTCTTTGGAGATACTCAAAACCCTCCTGGATGTGACCCTATGTAACATGATCTAGATGACCCTGCTTGAGCAGAAGGCATGGATTAGATGATCTCTGGAGATCCCTTTCAACCTCAACTTTTCTGTGATTCTGTGATTTAAAAAAAAAAAAAAAAAAAAAAAAAAAAAAAAAAAAAAAAAGCCAACAGTTCTCTAATCCTTTGCAAATGGCTTGTATATGTCCCCAGGTAAAAAAATAAAAAAATAAATAAATTTGTTTTTAAAAGCAACAGGAAAAATATATTGTTGTGCATGCTGTTGGAGCTGTGTTGTTTCAGTAGTTATAGATTTAGTTTATTGATAATCACTTTGCAACCAGTCAACTGAAAATGTATTTGCACCTGCAATTTGTAGAGACTGCCAATCTGTGTCAACATGAAATTAGTAAAAAGATGTGTGGTCTTAGTGCTAACATAAGAAAAAAAAACAAACACAAACAAACAAACAAACAAAAACAAACAAGCATAATAGTTAAAACTATATAATGGGGTTGTTCAGCCTGGAGAAGAAGCAGCTCAGGGGCGACCTTATCTCTCTCTATAGGTACCGTAGGTGCGGATTGGTCTATTCTCCCATGTGCCTGGTGACAGGACGAGGGGGAATGGGCTAAAGTTGCACCAGAGGAGGTTGGATATTAGGAAGAACTTCTTTACCGAAAGGGTTGTTAGGCATTGGAATAGGCTGCCCAGGGAAGATGTTAGAGTCATCATCCCTGGAGGTCTTTAAAAGACATTTAGATGTAGAGCTTAGTGATATGGTTTAGTGAAGGACTTGTTAGTGTTAGGTCAGAGGTTGGACTAGGATCTTGAAGGTCTCTTCCAACCTAGATTATTCTGTGATTCTGTGAGATGGAACGAAAGCCTTGTTCATTAATTCCCAGCTTTACACAGAAAAATTTATTCTACTGTGTTCACTCAATGAATGCTTTTGGTAGATAAGAGCATACTGATGTCCACAGTTTTACAAGAAAACAGACAAAAAAAAAAAAAAAAAGTGAAATAATGCTTTTTTAAAAACTCACTGACTTGAATAAAATGGCAATTATACACTACCTTGTTAAAGTTCTTTTTCATAACTGATGCAGCAGTAGTAATGGTTTCACTTTTAAATTAAGCTTTTCTGATAAACTTGAAGAATGCAGTTTCTCAACTTTTCCAGCAAAATGAAGAACTTATTTTCATAATGTTATTTTCAAATCATAACTCTAACAGACCAGGCTGATATATTCCCCTCAGTATAAACTGTACTATACTCTGTGACCTTACAGACTTAGGTTGTACTTTGTTAAAGTAGACCATTCATGATACTAGATTTAGGTTTTGTGCACCTGTTTTCATTTAATGTTCTTATAGATAATTTATACATTGTTTTATCCATGGTTAGCTTACAGTGTTATGCAAACCTTGTTATCCTTACTTTCGTAAAGCAACTTAGAATCAATTAATAGGTTAGTGTTACCAACAAGGTTATCTTAATAAAGCATTAACTTTCTTTTTCAACATTTTTCTTCAGCCTTCATTTCCAATTATGTATACATGAAATTAGAGAAATTATATCACAGCATGTCCTCTATACAGATGCCCAAATGAACCATCAAGAAATCAGTCAACTGTTACTTGAAAAAGCACTCATTTGTTATCAGCTATTGCTTGAATGACTCTGATCCTGTGAATTCATTGTTTAAATCAGTTTTCAAATAGGTGTCTGAAAAGGGATGCTTGCTTTTGGATAAAAGCCACAAGTGGAAATTTAATCCAAGGCAGTTGCAGTGAATACAAACCACCAGATGGCAGCACGAGTGGCAGTTCTTCCTTCGAAAACAAGAGGATATCTTTCAGGGAACAGTAGGTGGCTAGTGCAGTGCTCTTCTTCATCTTCATGCACTGGTAAAATATATTAGCTACTTGTAGCTCTTTGCTTGAGTTTGTTGCTGCATGGCAGAGCTCCTGCTCACAGCAGAAATCAGTCTTAATGGTCCTATTTTTTATTCCAAAGCATTCAAAGTGAGCTTGCTCCTTCCAAAAGCACCAGTTGCCATATATATATATATATATATATATATATATATATATATATATATATATATATATATTTACTGCATTTCTCTTTATTCAGAAGAATCAGAATATTCTCCATAATATCTTATGCTGAATCTGGGGGTTGAGTTTTTTCATCATTTAAAAATATTAACAAAAGTATACTTTGATGTAACAGTGTGTTCATTTTGAGTACTTGATTTGCACTGAGAAACACTTTAAAAAAAAAAAAAATATTTTTTTTCCCCTTTTAGACTTGTATTTAAATACCTCCCTCTTATTTTTTTACTAGGCTTTGGCAGAAATCCTACCTCACTTTTAAAAGGAGACTTAATAGCAATGGCTATTTAAAGGAAGGCAGAAAGCTAGATTTTTTTTCCCATTTCTTTGACAATATGACTCTTTTCTACTGTGATTTCCTGTGATACTTTCTCTTCCTCCTCATAAAGAAAAAATATCCTAAATACTGTACCTGCATTTGTAATGGTCTCCAGTGAAATCTTAAACTAAACCTCAAATAATTCATACACTGGAAAAACAGTGAAAATTATTTCCAAAGGGCTTCTGTGACACTTCAGAAGTGACAAGCTCAGGGCTTTGCATTCTGATTCTCAGCAAGGTTTTAGCACTTAGCTCCCTATGGCTCTTCGATTATTTATTTTTACTTGCGTGACACAGCCTGTGGTGACTGATCTGAGCACAACCCATTTTTCTAGGAAAATATATAAAACCAAGAAACATATTATATATGAAATACATATATGAATTACATATAGAAACGTATATTTAAATGCCCTTTACTTTACAGAAGTGGAAGATACCTACCTAATGGCACATCCTGACTCTGCTGAAGTAAAAAGATTATTTTTTTTTTTTCTTCCAGCCTCTGTGCAAGCAGCTTTTGGGCCTTTTACAGAACAATTTCTGTTGTACTACTTGTCCTGACATTTCAAAAATCTTGAGAATCCAGAAAGGTTACTTGGGCTACAATTAGGAAAAATGCTGATCTTGATGGGTTAGAAACAAGGGTAGAAATTTTGCATAATACAAAAAGGAAGGGATAAGGACTGAAACTACATGTGACCTCTTAGTTCAGGTCAGGGAAATGGTGGGCAAAGGTAATAGCAACTTCAAGGCAATGCAGCTCTGAGGTACATCAAAGCAGATGTCTTTGGCCATTAACTAAAACAACACAGCTTAATTTTGGGACATCTGTTTCAGAACATTTAATTTGTAACTCATACATTGTCTCTTCACAAAATGTGAGGTGCACTTTCCATATATATGAAAAGACATTTACTGACAGGTACCTTTTTTTGTTGTTGTTGTTATTGTTTGTTTGTTTTTTTTCCATTCAGCTGTGCCACTCACTTTATTAAATCCTGCACTGGAGAAGCCTGCCACTTATATTTGATGTCTTTTTTTAAAAAAAATGTCTAGGTGTCATGAATTTTTATTTGATATGATGACATTTACTGATAAGTTTCAACAGAACTGTATGTCCTACTGAGCAGAAGGACCCAGTTTCAACACAGTATTCACCTGTCATGCCTCATTGTTGCCATTTAAATGAAACTGACCTATGTGTTAATGGAGGTATAACCTCTGCTTTAGAGTAAATTTTGGCTGAATCAAAAATAGAGATGGAAAAAGAATACACTGCACCACACAAAATGTAAAATGTAAAATTATGGAAGGTAATACTTCAGCAAATATGTTTATTTATTTATTTATTAAAAAAATACTTTAGCAAAATGTTTAGAGCCTGGAAGCACATCAAAGTACTTGCTGGGGTTGTGGTTTCAAACTGAACTCAAGTTTTTCAGGACAGCATAAGTACATATGTATAGGTGCCTTCGGTCAGATTAAAGATACATCTTTCCTGGAATCCTGCCTCTCAGCAGGGCCAGCATTCCTTAGGAAAAAAATCTCTTAACAGTAGAAAAATGAAAATTTTGGACAATCTTCAGTTTAGGGACTACCTCAGCCAGAGGGTCTGTGTTTAATAGCACTTTTTTTTTTTTTTTTTTTTTTTCCATGAATGTATCTCATCTTTTATGAATTTATTTATGCCTTTGGACTAAAATTTTGTCTAGAATTATTTATGCCTTTGGACTAAAATTTTGTTCAGCTGTTCATCTACTCTCTATATACCTTTTCAGTTTCAGCACATAAATATTCAAGACTGATAATAATCTAAGTTTATATAAAGTTGTAAGAGTGTTTCTTTTTTTTCTTTTTTTTTTTTTTTCCTTTCTTTTTTTTTTTTTTAATTCTTATATGAAGTAATTCCTACCATGTACTTTCTTTTGACTGAAGCTGTTTTTGTTGTTGTTGTTGTTTTTGTTTTTTCCATCAAATTATTCACCAGACTTGTGAGATGTTCTCAGAACAACAACAGTTTATTTATAGCTCATCACTTTCAGTGTATGTATCTAATATACACATAGCTATTCTAAGCGATGTAGAGTCATTTAAAAATTGGCCTTTTACTGCTCTACTACTCAAGGTGTCTGCTGGAAATTCCGGAAATATTTAGAAATGTCTCAGCCCTGTGGATTTTCCATGCTTTGTTCTTCACTATTAATGAGTCCTCCAGTGTTGTAAAAAATACACAGTTAATGAAACCTAAATACATGTAACTACAACATGAAGCACATGATTCTTAAAAAATAAATCATGATGAAACTTTATTAGCAAATGCAATAACCCTCAGTAGTGTAGAAATACTGAAATCTCTTTTTAAAGGGTTTGCCACATAGATGAAATAATCAAATTTCATTTTAGTTGTTATTTTATATAGCACTTGCATTCAGCTCTAGATCCAAATTTATCCTTCATAAATAAAATTTTTCATAGGTATTGACGAAGTAGTTGTGAACATCAGAGATAATGAATTATAAATATTAAAATGTTAAATTTGCAGTTAATTTTTTGACAGCCGTCACCCTACAGTGTTTCAAATTTTCTGCCTTCTTCATTTAAAGGCAGTGTTCATTTAGGCTGTTTTCCCAAATATGTCTCTTGCAGGAAACAAAGCCCAAAATAATATTGGTAAATTTTGCTTCATGATAAAGATAAAACCCCTTAAATTTCTTCCATGTTTTCACACTTTAACTAACATTTTAGTGTTAAATATTTATCTTAACTGAATGTGTGCTTGAATTTATCTAGGGATATAGTATAATCAAAGTATGTATTACAAAACAGTGTCTTTAGTTGAGCAATTGATATAATTGAGAAAACGGACTAATTGTCATGATGGTTCTGACAAGAAAAAAGTAAAAATACAAATCATGCATATCCAAGACCAGGCTGAGAACAATAACCTGTGAATTATGTTAATCCATTTTACACTTTGAATTAGAAAATTAGTTAGTTGCTTGTACATCCTTAGGGTTTATTGGCGAGTGGACCCTCTGTCCCCCGTCCGTCACCTGCACCGGGAACGCTAGTGTGGCTGATGGAGCCCAGTCGGCGCACGCAATCTTAATTTTCCTCCAAACCATGAGAGGAATTTCTCCCCTTCGCGGTGCAGCTTTATTTCGGATGGGGATATTTTTGCTTTTGACTCTATCTGTCCCCATTTCCTCCTCCTCCTCTGAATTTGAATTCAGTATCTGATCTGGAGTCGGAGCTCGACTGACTAGTCACCTAGTACCAAGTTCCGGTACCCTCCCATCGAATTCCAGCCCCATCCACCACCCTTGTGGGCGGGCCGTTCTCTCCCTCGTGGCTCGCCCCACCTTCTGCTCGGCGAGGTGTTTGCCCCATAAGAGCATTTTTTCAAATGGACGTTCCGATTGGCTCTCTGCCCCTCTCTCGCACTTCTACCTCCTTCCCGGTTGCTCCCACAACCCTTCTCTTTCTCGTTCTCCTCCTCCCATTTGAACGTGTTAGTTAAACCTAGCACTTCTTCACTGCTCCCGCCGGAGGCATCTTCGCCCCACCCTTTATCTTCTAGTTCGGCGCCGTATTGGGGTGCAGATGGCGGTGGTCTCTCCCAGATTTCCTCAGACTCTGGTTTCCCACCGGTGCCCCTGGCTTCCTCAGCTAACCCACCCCATAGCTTCTGTAATTTTGATATGACCTTCACAGGGGTTTCCATCTTCCTTGTTGGTCCGGGAGCGTCCTCCCCACCGGGCTGGTCCCGCCACTCCGGCCGCCGTTCACCCGAATCCAGGAGTTTTCCCAGGTTTCGGCACCACTTGTTGCCTTCAGGGGGGGCAGTGGCAACCTGGTTCAGGAACAGCACGGCGACCAAACCCAGGCCGCTTGGTCCATCGGCTCACAGACACCAATGTGGTGGATGGCAAATGGTGTTTATTATCGAGTCACATGGTGTTATATAGCCGAGGCCCACAACGTCACTTCTGCTTGCTTACATCACAGACCATGTGCTACTGCCCATCAAGGGAGTGGCTCCATCTTTCCGTACAGTGCGACATCTTCCGGCCACTAGACCCTAACCACCCACAGTAATAGCAGAGTATAGTGGGATACAGACAACCCAAAAGTTGACAAGTAAATGCAAGTACTTTGCACATATGAGAGAATGAACTATTAACAGCAATTGAAGAATAGGAAAATCTTCATGGTATTTTGATACTATCAACACATCTGTTTCAACATGATCCATAATTTATCCACAGTTCTTAAAATTTGATAAATTTTTAAATTATTATTTTCGATATCATATTTTGAAGCTCTTCTGCAGATCTCCATTAAAGATTCAAATTTTGATTTTGAATGAAAATTATTCTTGGTTTGCTTCTTCTGTGCTTCTGTTCTGTTCTTTATAAATTGATTGTGCGTGTTCATGTATGGTAGTGTCTGTGAGGATTTACATATGAGGAAATCCCCACCAATTTTAATGAATCCTACGTAAACCTTTCCTTTTCTTTTAGCACAGTGAATTTTCTGAATTTCATTTCAGCACAGTGAATTAAGCTATGGAAGATGTACCAGTGAAGCCAACCAATTGCTGTGTATCACAATAAATTATTACAGTCAAGCTACAGAAGTTAGACCACACAGTTACTAGTGAAAGAATCTTTTTTTTTCATAAAAATACCTCTCCATCTCTGACATCTCCCACCTGGTTGTCAAGAAGATGCCAACCCCTATCTCTGTCTTTGTAGTGCAGAGCCTCAATACTTTACTTTCCCAAAGTTATGGTTATCATCCTCAACTTTTACAAATCTGCTTAGTTGATCTGTTCATTCATGCCAGCACTGTTGGAACCTATCCACTTCTCAACTCTATCAGCTTGTTAAAAAGATTCTTCTTTACAGCTTGGCATTTCTAACTTCAATAATCCTGATAAATGATTGACTTCCTATTTGTTCACTTGTTTTACGATCATAAAAAGAAACAATACTTAATAATTTAAAGTTCTTAAATCCCTTTAAAAATCTTCAAACACGTAATCCTGATAGTAAAAAGGAACTTTAGGATTTTACATGTTTAAATGGAATCCAAATATCTGGAAATGTTAATTGCAAGTCCCTTGTCTGGAGGGAAGGAAGGAAGGAAGGAAGGAAGGAAGGAAGGAAGGAAGGAAGGAAGGAAGGAAGGAAGGAAGGAAGGAAGGAAGGAAGGAAGGAAGGAAGGAAGGAAGGAAGGAAGGAAGGAAAAGAAAGAAAAAAAAAAAGAATAAAAGGAGAAAAAGGGTAAAGCCCAATTTTCTGTTCACAAAGTGATATTTTGGAATGATGAAGGAAAAACAACCAAAAACAAGCAAACAAACAAAACTGTGAAATGTTTCTTACCTGATGGAATGTATTGACAGTAACAATTATACAAAATGCAGCCAAAAGAGTATCCAAGTAATCATTGATTAGGGAAGGAAATGTTGACCCATGAATCTAGAAATAAGAATGTAGAAACTGCTACTGAGAATGTAGAATGTGAGATGTAGAAACTGCTTTTCAACTCAACCAAAAAAGATCAATTTCATAATTCCAAGCCTAATTTCACAATTCCATGAGACTAATTTTTTAATTTACTAGTTATGAAATCATGCTAACTTAGCACAGTAGAATTAAATAGCTCCATCTATCATACTTTTCATGCTCTGCCATAAAGGTCTAGATTTATAAGTTCTCAAGAAGCTGCTTCCCAGGAGTGAGAGCTGGGAAATTCATCAGTGTGAGGATTGGTGGAAGGATCCTGAGACATCTGCACAGGCTGACCAGACCATGGCATCAGGCACAGAAGAATAAAGTCTATCACTTCTTAGTTTGCTTGCATTTGAACAGCACTAGTTCAAATAAGCGTCATGAAATAGATCCCGAATAGTTCTGTTTTTTGGCAAGAAGATATGAAGAAGGGATTATGACTCAAAGATGTGCCTGCAAGTCATAGCCTCCTGGAGCTACTCTTTGGATAAAGTATGTCATACTTCCTGCTCAGGATTGTGCCTCAGGACTTAATTTTCCCTTTAAAATTAAGATGCATAGAAGTAGGTTATTTTGGATGAGTCAGAGAAAGCTGAGTAATAACTACAGTCTTCCTGAAAATAATATACTCTTCAAAGTATACCATTTTATTTTATTTTATTTTATTTTATTTTATTTTATTTTATTTTATTTTATTTTATTTTATTTCTTATTTTATTTTATTTCCACACATTGCTTCAGATTCTTAGAGTTAGGTTTGAGCTATTCTATGGTGTAATCAAGGAATGTATTACTCTTTTTTTTATTTTTTTTTGTCCTTCCCATAACAGTTATTGCCATTATTGATGGATGAATATGAAAATAAACAGGAATTTTTAATGTAGTAAAATTGTGCATCTTTTTTTATTGGGATAGCTATTGGGAAGCAGCTAATGTCATTCCTACCTCTCCCTAAACCCCCATTCCCCTCCACACCAAAAAAAAAAAATAAAATAAAATAAAAAATGGAAACCTTTCTGTAACTCTTTGCAAAACCAAGACCAATAGTTACATTAAATTATGTTTGACCTACAATTAATATTCCATGCTTCTAACAGTTATACACCAGAAATTACCTCAGACCAGAAGTAGTACAAACATTTTATCTGTGAAAGAACATGTTCCTAAGATTTCTCATGTTCATTCTAATTTAATTCCTTGTATTTTGTCTTACCTTTGCAAAGATATTTTGAGCTTTTTTTCTTGCTATATACTAATCTTTTAAAGTTAAACTGAATTCATATCCTACAAAATGGGTAAAGATAGGTCCACAAAGTTTAGAATAACTCCCATATTTTGTTGACATAACTTATAAAAGATACCATGCCAAAACTTAGTACTTTAATATATCCTCTGAATATTAGGGTTAAAAATGTGTACTGTTAAGATTTTAGACAGCACACTCAAAGCATGCAATGTGGTTCTTCTCTAGGAAAACAAAACAAAACAAAACAAAACAAAACACTATTGACTGATACGACATGGTTTTGCTATTTTTCATAACACTTTTGCCAGATCTGCAACATCTCTGTATAGCAAAAGCATAGTTATCACCCGAAAACAACTATCTTCCACTTGTCTGTCCAGCATAAGGAAAGACTAAACAAAAATAGGTAAACAAAAAACAACTTGTCTTCAGGGGAAGAAAAATCTATTTTTTTCAAATAATGGACAATGAAATTTTATGAAATAAAATTTGTTTAAAAAAGCCCCTTGAAGAGTTTCAGCTTTCATATAACAATGTATGTTGAATATAAATAGATAGATAGACAGACAGAAAGATACAGATGAATTGAAAGCTTTGTATGGTCTGTAGTCAGAAAATGAAATTGTGTTGCCATGTAACAAGTAGCTTCTATTAACTGTCACATAATGATTCTGGAGAAAGGGGTGAGTCATTAATACAATATACATAATGGTTGTTTGGTATACAGTAAATGCAAGGTAATCAAAACCTGTGTTCAACAACTGATTGGTTTTAAATATTACTGAGTATCTCTGCAGTTGTGAAAGCTAATATACAAATAGCAAATGGCAAAGAAGATGATTTGTTCAAGCTGGTCAGAAAATTCAGTACTTGATCCTAGGAGAAAGATTTTGAAGATGTTAGCAGTTTCCGTCTGTGAACAAGGAAATGAAATCAGTCATCATATGATAGTCACCAGGGCATTCCTTTACTGACAACTGCTTGGAAAGATACAAGCCAAAGTTATTCTGATCTGTTTGACTGATGAAGTTACAGAGACCTGAACAGAAAAATCAATCAGGCTTCTCTTCTGGGTACAGTACAAGTGATACAAATTTTGTTGAATAACGAATCTAAGAAAGATGCCATGAGCAGCATCACAACTCTGTGGCTCATGGGAGCACTGACTCATGGATAGAGATGGTCCGTGTGTGATGATGATCTTATGTAAATTTGATTATCTTTCTTATGTAAATTTTTACGATCTTATGTAAATTTGACTGCCTGAAAAGTCATCAACATCTTCAAATCCAAAACATGTATGTCCTCCAGTCAAGGATGTTTATAACATAAGCTTGCTGTTGCAAATGCACTTTAAAAAGGCAATTTATTAACTGTACACTCTTTAGCATCATGTTTGCTGTACTGCTGATCTATGCCTTCAAACACATAAATTGTGACACTTACTTGCAATATGATTTGGGGAGTCTGTGTCAATCACATTAAAAGAAAAATATCATTAGAACAAATATGATGACCAAAACAGCACAGAGATGATGTGACAGCGTAATTCATATGATGAAAGAATCCCTGAGGATTACGGTATGGAGGATTCTCATAATGCAGTCAGTCTCACAATGCAGGCAGATGTAATATCATAAAAGCTACCACAGTGCTAATCCTGAATGATATAACGTATCACAGCCATACAATAAGGATCCAGAACCTATTCCAAAGGCCACAGTTCTGTTCTTCAAAGGTGTCAAATTTCAGGGGTATACATGAGGTCAGAGGTAATCTGAATTATGAGCGGTGCAGAGCAAAATAGAAACTCGGGACATTGCAAAGCAAGTGTTCAGCAATTTGTGATTTTATCCATGGGTTCTACTGCATATTTTGAAATAGATGAGACCTCTGAGACCTCTAAGTAAAATTGTCAAAGGAAAGAGACAAGAGCTCACTCATTAATTCTGAGAGAATATTCTTCCACATGATAAACCAGTGTATTTATTACAGTATGTTTCCCCTAATAAACTTCAGTTGAAAGCAGTTTAAAGGTTTACGTCTGGATGTCCATCGCAGAACACATTAAAATGCACATTAGGACTGAGTCAATGTAATTAATCCTCTCCTCAATGTTTACATACAGAACAACTGACAGGAAAGATATTTCTAGGAAGTTTTCCATCTTTTGTGTTAAGGCTGGCATTGAACAGTAAAATATAAAAAGCCCTGTGGCATACCCTATTTCCATATTTCTTCATCTTCAGTTCTTCTGTGCCCTTACACCCAGACTCTTCTGTCCTTGAGCAATCCTCAGTGGTGTCCTGGAGGGTGCTGCCCTGAGGGAGTCTCTCTCACCTCCATCAAAAAAGGTTTGTTTTGGATGCATGGCCATGCATATAGGCTCTTTGCAATTATGTATCAAAGATCATTCAGAAACCTTTAGGACTTTAAAAGTAGCGTAAATATAAGATCACTCAGAAAATTTAAAAACTCTAGTTTTTCTAGCTAATGCTCTCATTAATTTCAAAAATAACTATATTTTCCTCTTACAATTTTTCTGCTCACTAGAGCTTTTCATCCAAATAAATTTCTTCTTAATATATTGTATTGGGTTTACATGGCAAGGTTGTGGTAATGGGGGACTGCAGGGGTGGCATCTGTTAAAAGAATTCAAAAGCTACCCCATGTCAGATAAGGGCCAGTTACAACCAGCTCCAAAGGCACCTGCTGCTGGCCAGAGCCAAGCCAATAAGCAATGTTGTTAGTGCCTCCAGGAGAGCAGATTTAAGAAGGAGAAAAAAAGAAATGGGGCACAACAGCAGCTAGGAGAGCGAGAAGTGAGAAACAGCCTTGGAGACCCCAAGGTCAGTGGACAAGGAGAACAGGCGGTGCTCCAGGCACCAGAACAGCAGTTCCCCTGCAGCCTGTGGAGAGGTCCCTGGTGTAGCAGGCTGTCACCCTGCAGCCCATGAGTCCCACGTGGAGCAGATCTCCATGTTGCAGCCCATGGAGGAGCCCCTCGTGGAGCAGGTGGATGTGGCCTGGAGGAGGCTACAGCCCATGGAGAGCCCTTGCAGGAGCAGGCCCTGGGCTGGGGCTGCAGCCCATGGAGAGGAGCCCACACAGGAGCAGGAGGTGTGGGGGGATCTGCCACCCGTGGGGGACTCATACTGGAGCAGTTTGCTCCTGGGGGATGGACCCTGTGGTACAGAGCCTTGTTGGAACAGTTCTCAAAGAGATGCTGCCTGTGGGCAACCTCTGCAGGATCAGTTCAGGAAGGAAGACATCCCGTGGGAGGGACCCCACTTGTAGCACGGAGAGAGTGACCATGAAGGAGCAGTGGAAACAAAGCATTAGGGACTAGCTGCAGCTCTCATTCCCCATTCTTTTGAACCACTCAGGGTGGAAGAGGGTGGATGGGGGGAAGGTGGTTTTAGTCTTTGTTTGATTGTTTTCTTGGTTTCTCACTGCTCTAGCTTGTTATCTATAGGTAATAAATTGTATTAATCTCCCTATGCTGAGTTTGTTTTGCCTGCGATTATAATTGTTGAGTGATCTCCTGGACTTATCTCAACCCTTGAGCCCTTTTCATCATATTTTTCTCCTCTTTTTTCTTTGAGGAGGGGGGTGAGAGAGTGTTTGTGGTGGAGCTCAGCTGCCCAGCAGGGTAAAACCACTACACATATTAACTTCCCGATCAGTTTAGGTATTACCACTCTTTGGTAGATTCTCATTTTGCAGTTATTATGCAGTGTTTCATAGGATCCAAGTCCAGTTTTTAAAATTAACTTCACAGGATAATTAATAACTGATTTTATTTATTTATTTATTTATTTATTTTTCTAAAGCATCATGGAATAAATTCACATACATAATATACAAGTTTCTCATATACTGTTTGAGCAGTCCTGCAGTTTTGTTTACTGGATGCACAGAAGTCACTCCCCAGTAAATGTGCTTGATGAGATACCTATTTGCAATCTTCATGGCCAGTTCTAGTTTCCATGCGTCTGTTTTCACTGTTCATTTATAATTTATTTCTCTCTAATTATGCATTATGTATTCTAAAATAAATATCCTAACTACACCATAGTTTGATTAAAGTCATTTTCTCTTTGACTTGAAATTGTTGTCTCTATACTTAGCATGCTGCCATATAATCTGTTTTCCTTTCCTTTAGCTCCATTATTCATTCTAAAAGTCTCATCCTGGTTGGTTGTTCTTTCAATGTAATGCATTTAGGTTTCTAGGACACCCTTGTCTTTAAAAATTTCACATAGTCATATCCTGTTTCATATCTCTGTTTTCATTTCCTTCTGTGACTGACACAGTCCCAATGTTCTCTACAACTTTCCCACGTTACTGGTTTGCTCTTCTTTTTTTCATTTTTCCTTCTGAATTTTGAGAGTGTTTCTGTCATATGCTATCTGCCAATCACCCCTCCTCTAAACTTGCATTTAAACACATCTCTTTTAGAAGTTATTTTCATCTCTGGTAATTTCACTGTGGGCCTTATTGTATTTTAAATTCAGTTAAGTGTTTGGGATTCCAAAATTCTTTGACATAACAATGTCATGTCATTGTTAATTAATTCTAATGAACTAAATAAAATAACTTTTAAACACCTACCATCAGTTAATCATCTTCTTTCTGTCTAATTTTTGCTTTTCTTTCTATGTAAGACTGAGTTTATTAATGGTAGAAAATTGTTTTCCCTTATGGCATGGTAATTGATGTTATTAGAATGAATAGACTGATCAATTAGACTGATGAATACGCAATTATATTGTTCAGCAGTTATACACTGCCTTATAGTAGCATAAGCCTTGACTTTTGAACATGTAAATCAGAAGTATACCAGCTACCAGTATCTTTTTGTAGTAAGCATAGTTTGTGGCTACCTAGGTCAAGATTTTTTAACAGAACTCTTCTAATTAGAAGTGGATTATCAAGAAAAAATCTAAGTGATAACAGGTAAGTATACACTGATCTTGCATTAGGTAGCTGATGGAAAACTGAACATCAGGTCAGTGTTATACTTGTTCTGTGCTAATTCACCAATAAATTTCCTTGTTTGTTGTTGTCCTTTAGCTGAGGTAATCAGGCAGATTATAAATGGACATGGTAGTAGACACCTGAATAGTTAGATATGACCTCAAAATCATCACCAGTAACACAATGTACATCAAACAGACTTCAGTCATTTTGATGTTAACTCTATTTAAACTGATAACTTACAGATGAAAAATTGTATACCCCACTATCATCCCCAGGCACTTACGATCCTTAAGTAGCATTTTCTGTTCAGTCCCCATAAGCTCACTCAGTAACAAAACGCTATGAACAGTTTTTTTTCACAGCAATTATAAGGTACTAAGACCTATTTAATCAGATATTATACAGCCATTTCAAAATTCAAGCTTTATTATTTTCTAGGAGACACACTCTCCCCAGGTACACTTGGAAGCTTTTTATTTATGATTTTATTAATTCTTTTTCGTTTGTTTCATTTCATTGACGATGACAGTTAGCTGGCCTTTAAGTACATTTGTGCATCATGAATGGAAAACACAGCAGCAGCCATTACTGGTTATTTAGCCATTTGCAGCAGATTGATCTTCTTTCCCCTTTAATTCAACAGGAAAATTGTCTTCTGTTCTTTATGAAATGGAAGACACACTACTTGGGTCAGCCTACTAATAAATGCAAATATTTATTTAGATTTTTCTCTTAAATGCACCCTTTGATTTAAGAAATTTTAGTTTTGTGAAGAAACAAACATCAAGGGGCAATGCTAAACAGTAAAGTATAATTGAGGAGGATATGAAGATAATGTTTGATAATACAAGTGGAAGAAATGGGACCCTAGAAAAATAACTAGTTAAAAAAAAAAAAAAAAAAAAAAAAAAAAGTAGATTTCAATCATCAAAGACTGAGGCAATCAAAGTAAAAGTGTTCTGTTTTGTTTTGTTTTCACATGCACACATTTTCTTTTTGTTACACAGTTAACATTCACAGTTTGGTGTATATATTGTGTGAGATATGAAGGTTGAAAATACCCTATATTTAATAAAATGAAGAAGAAATCCTAAGAAATCATATTGCACTCATAGCAAAACAATGGCCAAAATCTCTATAAATTTAATCTGTCTGGCCACTGCAGACATTCAATCAGTCAATAACAATTTGTTTGCTGAATGTGCAACAACATCTGATAGGTCAGTAAAGTTCAATCGTAGTTATGCCTTTAGTTATAACTGTTGCGTAGTTTATAATCTTATTCTGTGCATGCTCATTGACCTGCCCACTTTTTCTGAGAATCCAGTTGTGTTATTTTTTATTGCTTTCCTATTCTGAAAAACGGTTTTGTAACAATAACTAGGATTTGGTGGCAGGCCTTCTATGACATAAATAAATTTGATATCTTTGGATTCAGTTGCAGTGGTTTACATCATCAGAAAGCAATATGCTTTTCAACATAGAGAAACATAAGCCAGAAATATACGCTTTGAAAATTTATCATCATTACGGACTCTGACATGCAGTACTCACTCTGCCATCTAGCTTTGTTTCTTAGCAAAGAACTGCCCTAGCTGAGTGCCACACTAATAGTGGTTTCTGAAGTTGAGTATTCTTTTAAAGCTGATTCTCATATTTCTATGGGCAACCACCAAACTGTGTACTTTCATTCTCAGTGCAAACTTAATGGTGAATATTCTCCACAGTGCTACATCTCTTTGCAATAAGAAACACTGTGGCAGATGGAAACAGATAGGCTGATCTTACATGCACAAAGGTATTAAGACACGCTTTTGCTGAAATGATCCAGAGAAATAATAAAATCTCTGAAATCATCTCTATTGAAGGTAGGAATGAATTTAAATGGGTGTGTGTACATGTATATGTGTATATGTGTTTTATGCGAACCTGGCTAGTTTTGAAACCACCGGGCAAAGTAGGTTAATTTTTGTGGCTCACTTTCAAAAACCATGCATCTTCACATATAAAATGTCTGAGAAACAAATTCTTCAACATACCTTGTTCATGTCATTTGCTCTATATCTGCTGTGAGTAAATTGAGTGATTAAGTTGTTTGGGATGTTATTAACATATGTCTAGAATACAATGTGAATGTTTTATTCAGTTGTGACTTCTCCAGAACATGTACACATCTCCTAGAGGTGTTTTGAGTACTAATCTTAGAGGTGAATCACTGTTCATGAAGCACAATCTGATGGCCTCAATATCAGTCTCAAAAGAAAGAGTCTTCTACAGGAAAAGATTGTTTGTAAACATAAGGAACAAGAAAAGGAGCAAAACATACAAATAATAGCATTGCTTAGAAATTAGACAGTTGATATTGTGCTATAATTTGACACTAAATAGGATTAAAACTTTTATATATAAATAAAGCCCATGAAATACTGAATGTATCATACTACTTTGAGAAGAAAAAACTATCCTTTTTCAAAAATCTCACTTCAGAATGTAATTTTTCTGTGCTCACCTTTGATAACCAACAAGAAATCTTACAATCTCTAAACTCTGTTTTTTGTTTTTATCATCAGACAAAACGGCAAGATAAAACTTTTGAAACTGATTTAAGTGTTACTATCTGATCAACCAATGGCCATTGACTCTCAGTTTCCATTAATTTCAAATGAGATACAAATAGCAAGTGCTCAGGTAATGTCCAGAAGTGGTTTTGAGGAACATTTTTCAGATAAAAGCTGTTAGAAACTTGACTTGCACATCATAGGGAGGGAAAGGGAGGGAAGGGGAGGGGAGGGGAGGGGAGGCCTTCCTTGATGTCATCTGTAGGTGATATACTCTGCCCACTAACTACCCCCACTAACTTGAGCATTGTTTAAAGATCATGCTAATACTTCATTTTGTTTCTGTATTATGCTGCACATTCATATTTGACTGTAACCTGCTTTCCACTCCCTGTATATTATTTCTGGAATATGTCTTTCTCCAAAGGCAAAGAAAAAACACATGACTTTGTCCAGTTCATCTCCTGCACGCTCCCCATTTTTCTTCTACATTGAGATAGTGTCCATTTGTGACCATCATTTCTGTAAGAACCTGCCAGTTCTTTTTTTCCATTTGACTAAATTTCCAGCTGAGAGGCTGCCGATTTCCAGCTGAGTTTATTAGTCTGCCTGCCTGAAATCTATTGTTTTTTTTTTTTTCTTTTTTTTTTTCTGTTATTATTTCTTCCTGACTTACAGGTTATCACCTCTAATATTTCATAATTAGTTTTACTCAAGTTCCCTTGATATGTTTATCTGGTTCCTTTTTGTTGGTTAATGAGGCACTTAACTTATCATTAACTATGCAGTGAACATATGTATGTTCTGTGTATACACAATTTCAATTTTAATAATATACACACAATCAACATATATTTTTATCATGACGTGAGACATAAGGGAGATTTAGATTAAAACATTGTAAAAAGTGCATACCTAAGCAATTTTTTCTGACCATCCTCTTCCAGATAATTGTCACATCTGAGTCATATAGGATGACGTCTTACTAAAGCTTCAATCTATGTCTAATTAACTCATACAAGAGTCTGCAGCAGAAATCAGCATAACGGTTTGCTTAGCTAAGCACTAACTAGTGTTTGCCTACAATTAATAACAGTTGCAATTATGCAATACTCACTATCTGTAAAAGATCATTCATATACCCCCTCCAGAATGACAAAGGTATGGTATCACCCAGAACACTTAATGGGGAGTTTTACCACATTATATTTAGGTGTTGCATTGAAAACTGACAAAATATGATCACTGACTAGTTAAGAGATAGTAAGTGTTAGCAGCTCCCCCCAAGAAACATCCAATTCCAGACTAAGAAAAAATAAAAAGAAACAAAAAACCTTCTCAAGCTATCTGTCAATATCTGTGTCAGTTCATTTGCTCATGAATGGTGAAAAATGACATGCCAATCCAATATTATTATTATCTATATTATAATATAGATACATTATAATATAGATATAATATAGATATTAATAGATTATAATTATCTGTATTATAATGTAGATATGTTATAGATATAGATAGATAGATAGATAGATAGATAGATAGATGATATACATGTATATAGAGATATATATATATATGAGATATATAAAGTCAGTGAAGCTCTTCTTTAAGAAAAAAATTCCAAGGTTGCTCATACAATTTATTAATGTCACTAGGCCCAGCAAAAAGGATCTGATAAGAGCTGTCTTAGTAATTATCCAATTCAACAGACATGAAGAGGGCTGTGATGTTTGTTAAAATATAATTCTTACCATCTTCATATTAAAAATAATAAAACAATAAAATACAGGGTTCTAATGATTAGCAGTCCTATAGTATTAAATATTTAATAAAATTAATATTAAACAATATTTAAAAACATTTGACTGAAATCTTCTTTGGAGTACAATTTAAACATATTTGAGGTATATCTGAGAAGAATGATACCTAAGTACCTAAGTAGAAAGGGTTAGAAGCTGTAAATACATTGTGTATAAATGAATATATATTCTCCATAGGCAACTAAGTTCAGAATAAAACAGATTACAGAGGCACTTCCTCCAATCTTTCCTGACTAGCTGTGGTACTTTCTTTAATATAGGCTGATTTTCCCTCAACAATTATCCCATTTAAAGTAGAGAAAAACAGGCATCATACACAGGTTTAGTAAGTCTCTGAGGAAAGGAACATAGGTGAACTCAGATAGTTCACATCCTACCTAGGTAGAAATAAACCACTTTCTGCAGCAACTTATTTTCAGAAACTACATTGGTGTGGCAAAAAAACCTTTCCTTAAACACCCCTAGGGACAGTGACACCACTGTGTTCCTGGGCAACCCATTCCAATGCCTGACTACTTTTATGAGAAGAAAATTCTCCCTATTTCCAACCTAAACCGCCTAAACCTGGCACCACTTGAGGCCATTCCCTCTAGTCCTATCTGCAAGAAGAGGTTGACTCCCAGCTCCCCCTACCTTTCTTTCAGGTAGCTGTAGAAAGCAATAAGGTCTTCCCTGAGCTCTCCGAACTAAACAACCTCAGCCCCCTCAGCTGTTCCTCACAGGACTTGTGTTCCAGACCCCACACCAGCTTTGTAGCTCTTCTCTGGATACGTTCCAGGGCCCCAATGTCCTTTTTGTAATGAGGGGTCCAAAACTGAAAAAAGTACTCGAGGTGCAGCCTCACCAAAGCACAATACAGATCACCTCCCTGGTCCTATTGGCTACACTATTCCTAATACAAGCCAGGATGCCGCTGGCCCTCCTGGCCACCTGGGCACACTGCCAACTCATGTTTAGGCGAGCATCAATCAGCACCCCCAGATCCTTTTCCTCTGCAAGGCTTTCCAGCCACTCTCCCCCAAGCCTGTAGCACTGCATGGGGTTGTTGTGGACAAAGTGCAAGACTCATCACTTAGCCATGTTGAATGTCATCCCATTGGCCTCTGCCAATCGACCCATCCTGTCCAGGTACCTCTGCAGGGCCTTCCTACCTTCCTCCCGACACTTTCTCCCAACTGGGTGTCATCTGCAAACTTACTGAGGGTGCACTCAATTTCCTCATCCAAGTCATCAATAAAGATATTAAAAAGGATGGGCCCCAACACCAAGCCCTGGGGAACACCACTCATGACTGGTCACCAGCTGGACTTAACTCCATTTAAATCCATTTATGTGTCTGCATACAATCTGCATAAACTTTGCTTGGTGTATTTTCGTGTTTCTTAATTTAGTATATTACAAATACTGGACTCATCATTTGGTGGCCCCCACATACAACCACATTAAATGACTTCACAGCTTAGTTTTAGTCACAGGATGACAGTCCTGATCTGTAATTCTGGAATAATTGATGTGAAAGCACAACTAATCCATTGTTTGTATATTTCCTGGTGGCCAAGAACATCTATTTGTCCAGTAAATGGATGACCTGAATTAAGCTCCTATGTCTGCCCAGGAAGATCTGATTTTATCTCTCTATTTTCTTTAGGGAATGTCTTTAAACCTACTCTTGGATGAGAAAATGAATATTTGCTATCAAATAGCAAAGCTGTCATTGTGTTAAGCAAGCAAGAGTGGTGGAACCAGAAGGAGAAAAACAAACAAACAAACAACAGCAAACTAGGAACATGATTACAGCTTCAGTGTGAGTTCTCACCCAAAATGAGATACACAAATTTCAGATCTGCTTCCAGGATTTTCTGTTCATTTGTTTGTTTGCTGCCTGCTGTAAAATTGTGTAAATCACTCAGGGTCCAGAGAAAGGAACTTGGCTTTTTTTCTCCCCAACATGAAGTCTTCTTTGTTTGCCTCCTTTCAGCCCCATGACTCATTCTACCATGCTGACCATGCTTCAGCAAGTGGAGAACTTGGAAGGGAAGCTATGTCCAGAACAGCTAAAAAGCCAGAGTTAGATTAATACATTGTCACTTAGTTACTACATTTAAATTTTAAATACACATATTTCTGATTTTATCATTTTTTTTGTTTAAGATAGGACTTGGGGGAGGCAGGGTAGGTAATGTTTTATCAATTATCTTCTCAACTCTGCTGTACAAAGGATAGATTTTTGAAAAAAAGAAAAAAAAGAAAAAAGAAAAAAGGAGTGGTATGTTCATCAGTTAATTAACTTAAAATGACGTGATATGATGTGATAGCAGGGCTAATGCTGGAAACCATTGTTTACTTTTTAGAATATTTGACAATGAAAAATGCTCTGAGAATAATAATGCAATTACCACTAAATATGTTTAAGGGTGTGGAAACTACTTGTCAAAGAGAACAAATTGTATAGATATAAGACGTTACTCTGATAACCTTTTACTGAAGAATTCAACAATGAAAGACACTGTTGTAAAATATAATTTTCCAGAGTTTACTTCTCTGTTTCAGCATCACTGACTGAGAATTGCTTTTCATTTTCAAGGAATAGACCATTTCTTACATGTTGTACATTTTTTCTTGCCCTTGAAGACTGTCAGTTTCAATATCCAGGATGAAAATCTAATTTTAGTATCCAGAGAACATGCAATAATGTGTTTCTATATATGGACTAAAATGGGGATGCCACCTGGGTAGCAGTAAGTATGTAAAATATATCAGTTCTGTAACACAATTCAATTTCCTTTGGCTGAGAAAAGACAACCAGAAAATACTATCTCCTACTATAGAAGTATATATTTTCTACAAAAAAAAAAAGAAAAAAAAAGAGTTTTATGGAGTGTCTTCATTTAAATGTGCCCTTCCACCCATTAATAATCTAAACTAATTAAAAATAGCTGATCATTTACTTGCTAGACTTCTCAAGAGGCATCTGAAAGGCTCTTATCCTCCTTGTTTAATACCACAACAGATTGCCTGTAACTTTTTGTTAATGTTAGGTTAGTACTAGAAAAGAAAATGAACCAGTTTCACAAGACTAATCCATGTACACCAAGTGCATGGAATTTTCCACATGCCAAACTGGAAGTTATCAGACCAACAAAAGAAGGAAGCTAAGCTCTGTTTGTCAAAGTGTGAAAGCCATTTAACAGACGGTAGCACTGCATAGCAGTCTACATTAGGAAGGAAGCTTGACAAAGTAGCTAGGCTTTACCAGGAACATGATTTTACACTCATTCTAGGAATAAAAATCAGCCTTTGGGGAAAGATGTCAAGAATATTTTAAGGATCAAGTGTAGTCAGAGTTCTACTTTAGCCCTCATGGCACTCATTGACATAAACTAACCATATCATTAGCAGCCATCTCAACAGGATCTACATCTTTAGTAACATGCACTGGGTCACTTGTGTTGCAGGAAAACATCATGAGAGAGCTGACACCACTGAATCAGACACCTGAGCCCTTGGATGATTTTTTGTGTTAGTCTTTTCATCTATTCTACTTGCTAGCTTTAATCCACACTGCTGTGCCTCTCATGGTAAGAATTTGGCTTTTATTGACTTTGCCTCCTCTCCTATAATGATAATGTGAGAGAGTGGACATCTGCAAGACCTAACAGCTTCCTGACTGACAGCAAAGCAATTTGGGTGTATATGCACAGAGTCGTTTGTGGTGATGAGAAACTTGGAATAAGATTTTTGGATGCCAAACTCGTAGGGAACTGAACCCTATTCAGTGAGTCACTGACAAAATATTAGAGTACAGATTTGCTGTGTAATTACATCTGCTTCCTGGATCAGGAATGCAAAGACCATGGAAGTGATTATATGCCAAATAATAGCAATATGTCTAAATAAGTAATGCCGCTCCTGAACTATGACTATGCAAGAAGGTTATATAGCAGTAAATCCAAACTGCAGAATAGGACATGATATTTTAGTCTCTATAACTGTGCAATGGTGCACAATGGCACAGCTGGATCTGGACTGGACTAGCACCCACAGCTCACGTACAGATTATATTCCCATGCTCACAATCATTTTTTTGCTCCCCTTAGGCAGCATTATCTTCTGGACATGATCTCTCTTCACTCTTAGCTGCTCACAGAGTCCTGATCAAAAGGTTTGGAGTCTCTAGTATAACATTTTCATTTTACTGCCCTGCAACCTCCAAGAACTAAACACTTTCTAAAAAACCCTTGTAGATCTTCCTTTATGTCACTAAAAGAAAATTATTAACTATGTGCACAAATGTCTCCCTCTTCCCTCTACTTCAGTAATTAACAGAAAAAAAAAGCTGCTAGTCTCTCTGTATTAGTGATAAATATATTCGCTCAGAAATATCCATATAAATATAAATTATACATTTTGTTGTAGGGTCATAACTAGCACTGCCTGCCATTATACAATTATTTCCTTTCATGCTTGCTTACTTGATGTTTTCCTTCTACTCTATTTATATAACCACTAAACAAACAGCTTTCTATCCATCTATCAAATTACCTTGTGTTTCTGCTTTTGTTTTGTTTCCATGGAAACAAAGATGGTTTAAAGGAGGTAGAAAGAAACACAGGTCATCACAAAGCCATTCTTCAAGACAGACATCTTGCGATATTCTATTTTTGTCCAAGAATTCCCAACCTGAAACTCCCTAAGAAATATTTTTTTCTCTGTAAAATCCCAGGAGGTCTTATTTTTGTATTCTTAAATTCATACAGACATTGACATGGCACCTTACAGAGTCACAAACTAACTATCGAGTGATATTTAAATCTGAATTACATGAGAACCTTTACAGTTCATCTTTATTTACATACTCCTACTTATAAGAGAAGAGCCCAGGGGGCTTCAGCTAGGTGCCAGGGCAAATGAAAGCTGAGCACCAGATTGTTCATTGTTGCAATTCTGCATGTTAAGAAGTACTCAGATGCCACGTGGAATGTTAAATCTGTAGTTAGCAAACTAATCTACCCACCCAAATGTACTTAATGTTGTTGTTTAAGTGGGATGTTCAATTTCTCTTCTGATACTACCCTGAACGGGGTCCTTCTGGAAAATACTTCTCTCCCTGGAATACTTCCTACCTGGATTTACTTCCAGTTGAAACTAGGGCACTGGAAAAGAGAAAGTATGAAACAGATGGGGAGAAATGATACATCTTCCCCAGTCCCATTATGCAGTCCAGATATGATTAAGCTGTATCTGCAGTCTGGTATTATTTCCTGTAACCTAGAAAGTCCTGGTGAGTTCCACATATGTACTAAAAATATCAGGACCCTGAGCATTTCCTGGGAGACAGGGATGTGTTTGCACTCCAAATGCTTAGAACAAGTTGCTTTTCAGTAGCTCTGAAAATCAGATGGTCTTATGACATGGAAATTCATACCCTGGAAGAAAGGGTGCTCTGCCATTTTCACTACTCCAACATACAGGAAGATCAAGAGTGTTTAAGACTTTCCATACCATGAAGATATTCAAGCCTGTTTTTTTCTATTGCATACTCCAGTGGTAATAATAGATAGTAGTAGGGATAAGGAAATTAAAAATATTGGTAGAAATATTATTCTGTTAAAAAAAATAATAAAATAAAAATAAAAAAAAAAAGACTGCTTCAGTTTTCCAGTTTTCTCCTCAGTACCCTCACAGAAGTTTCTGTTTTAACACCAGTAATATTTCAACTGCTCATGAAGTAGTTGCTGAGAGTTTAAAAGTCAAAATACTGTCAAAGGTTTTCTTTATATAACAGCATGTTTCAGTGGTACTGGATATGATAAAAAAAAAAAAAAAAAAAAAAAAAAAAAAAAGCTGAGACCACATTTGTATATTGCTTGGGATGTGAATTATTTGACTTATTTTCAGGTAAATTGATCCAAATTCAAAATTTCAACCACTCAGTTAGAAATAAAAACCTTGGAGCAAGGAAGGAGAATGATCAGGACATGGGAACACAGCTTATAATGATATATAGCTATAAGGGAGACCAGGGTGAACTGGAGATTCATGGTGAGAGCCTTTCCATGCATTAGCAAAGAAGAAATGCCTTCTGGACAGCAAAATTGGCAGCAAGAGATTTCAGAAAAGGGAAAAGAGAAGAATATTCTGAATTTAAGGGTGTTCCTAAGATAACTCTTAAGGACCTTGGTTATTGCAATAGACAAATAAGTGAAAAATGCAGTACACAGTTAAAGTAAAAAAAAATACATAGATAGATACAAAGGAAAAGGAAAGGGAAAGGGAAAGGGAAAGGGAAAGGGAAAGGGAAAGGGAAAGGGAAAGGGAAAGGGAAAGGGAAAGGAAAAGGAAAAGGAAAAGGAAAAGGAAAAGGAAAAGGAAAAGGAAAAGGAAAAGGAAAAGGAAAAGGAAAAGGAAACATTTAGATGTAAAATGAATATGTCAGAAAATAATACAGGCATTTAATGCAGCCAAAAGATACTATGGCAAGATCTCATGTGAGGGAAGATTTAGAGGCGGGTATCTTATTCAGAAATGTACTCAGAATAATTAGTGTCAGTAAAAAAGTGTTTCTTATCACAATATTTGTTCATCTTGTAGGCCAATCTCTGTTTTTGTCTGTCTTAAGCCATTGAGCTGCTGTTACCTGGCTCACTGTCACCTTCTGGTCTCCTGCCCTAAACCTGTTACATAGATTTTATGTAACTGTGATTCTTTGTTTCTTTTGTGTGGAAACCTGAGCCACTAAAGCTGGCCAGATATAATGCAACTTTTTCAGGGAAACCTCTCCCATGACAATTACCTTTGCTAGCTTTGTTTTCCCGCAGCTTATCAGAACCATATAAGTTAGAGCTGGGCAGACATACTCAGCATCTCACTTATCAAGTAGTGCTTTCTGGTAGGCTTCCCTCTGACAGTAAAACAGTACTGTTTAGAAAATGAAACTGTCTACAAATTTAATGCATCTTTTGTTATAGGCATGGAATGATGTGGTACAAATGAGGTAGCCTTCCTAGTAAAGAAATGATCTTATCTTTGAAGCAAGTGAATCACAAGTGAAGAACAGGTTTCTTTCTACCTGATTCCATTCCTTTGAGCCTACTGAAACCAATGTAAACCATTTTGGTTTTATGGTTTCCTGTCTTAGGGGCTTGTTTCCAAATTCCTAGGTGTACACACTTGTAATTGATGCCAGAGAGATCACTTGATCACTTGCAGATTTGCAGACCATTACACAGTTCTTACAGATACCAAATGTGACTGGAGAAATTTTACTGGCAATCCTTCTATCTTAATTTCATGTCAGCAAATGAGAAAAATAACCAGGAAAACTCAGGAGATTTAATAATTTTCTCTTCAGAGTGAGCTTTAACAGAGTGCATTAAATAAGGCATGGACTAAACTTTGAATGATAAGTGAAAAACAAAGTATTGAATAATTAGTTGTTCATTAAGCACAACTGTGATCTGAACAGGAAAACAGGAAACCTCTGTAACAAAGCAGTAGATGATAATATAACTAAGTAGAACAAAATATAGCTTATACTCACTGGAAATAAGCAACTAAATTGTTTCAGTCAGGGCTAATACCAGTATCTCCTAATATTTAGTATACTTAATACTACAACATCAAAACTGCTCTCTGCTCTCTAAAGAAGTTTTTGTTACTTTGGGGAACGGGCAGGGAGGAAGGGATTGTCTTATTTTGTTTTCAGGTGTGGAAACACGATTACTAACTGTGAAGGTAAGGAAGAAGAAGAAAAAAAAAAAAGCTGAAAAAAAACCAAGCAATATGTGGTACAGAAAAAAAAATGATCAGGATCTTCCCTCTGTCTTACACTCTAAATAGATAGGAATGATTAATAAGATTTAAATGCAACAAGTTTTATCTTTTTTCAACAAGTCTGAAAAATAAATAATTACACAACAGGATGAGCTGGAACATATGATACTGAGGCCAAGGATGCAAGATATTTAAAAAATTTGTGTTTTATATTTTATTTCTTTCCTGTAGTGTTATTTCTTTCATACTGAAAAGGTGTAGGAAAGTTCTATGATGATATTTTCCATGTATTTAATTTACTAAAGTCAGTAAAAACATTAAAAGGGATAATCTTTTAATAATGAGAAATGCTTTATTGGGATCTTCATTTGGAATATCAGACATATCTTTAGGCTTGATTCTGTGTAATTATGCTGGTAGTTCTCTAATTTATACAGATTATGTTCCTTCCTATTTATTTTGGGCTAAAAAGCATGTTTCATTTATAGAAGAAGGAGCATATGCACTGACACTAATAACATTTAGTAGCTGCAAATGAATAAAGCATATACATTGCAAAAGACAAGATCTTACAGGAATTGTTCTTGCACATCTTTGAATCCATCAAGAAGTTCACATTTTCCAATAATAGTACCACAGTGAATACTGTTAAAAATTGTCAGTTAAAATCCTCACTAATGGAATTGATACTGTATTTATTAAAGATATAATGTGCAGATCAGGGAGTCAGGGAGGAAAAAAAAAAAAAAAAAAAAAGTAAATATTATTGATATTATTGTAACCTTAAGGGAGTTGTATGTTTGACAGCATATAAGTACACCCATAGTTTATTTCAGAACATTAACTATAATGCAGAAAATGGAAATTGAAGTAAATTTACTAACCTGTGTCCATTCCTTTTTATTTCACATCTTAAACACTTTGGTTTTGCTGCCCTAATTGCTCCAAATCCAGGTGTCAAAATTGAGGAAAACATGACTTAGTTCCCAAGCACAGGGAATGTAAGAATAGTAAGGAGAAGGAAGCAATACAAGTTATTAATGAAGAGTACGAGTATCATATATTCCCCTATGATAAAAGCAGATGGAATATGATTTTCTAGCTGTCAGTCAGTAAAACTGACATTATAGTAATCATTGCTCACTGCTTTTCAGTACACCTTGGAAAGGTGTGGAAGAGGAATAGTTATGTACTACAATAAATTAGATTCACATTACTTGGTATCCACAAGATTGCAGGTAATATTGAAAGAGGCGTTGGTTGCAGAATGGCAGAAGGTTGTTCTGATCGCTTATGCTTGTTGACAATTAGAGAACAATAGCTTTGTTGTGGAAAGAGAAAGCATCAGTAGGCTGCTGCTGCCAAAAGCCGTTCTATTTTACTGTTTCCACTCTTGCTACCACTGGGGACTTGTTCCAGAAGCACCTTAGAAGAGCTGATGGGATCTTGATCCTATTGTGAGCACCATAAACATTTAAAAAATATCTACTGTGTAAAAGCCTAATTTACCTAGACTATTGGTTTTATTTTTATTTTTCAAGTTTATGTTTTTTTTCCACAAAGCACTGTGTACCAATCCCCTAGAAAACAAGTATGAATTAAAAGACAAAACACCACTTGAAAGTTGATGAGGTCATAATCTCTGAATAAAATATTTGAAGTTAAGTCAGAATGTCTAATACACTATACATTCATAATGCATGCTGTTTTTTTTCAGGATGTGTTCGTTTAATATTTTAATTGTAAATACTCTTATTCACTTGAATATTTGTTCCACTTTAGGTTTGATTCCAAAACACAAAAAGTAGTCATGCTAGGGCAAAATAGTTATAAGCTTGGAGCTTAGAGCTTGCTGCTCAGATTTCAAGAAACTTGACATATTAGCTTAGTCACATATCTGCTGTGATGACAACAGCTGATCTGTTCTCAGCTGTTCTCAAACAAAAATGATCTGTAATACATCATAAGACAGTGGCATAAACAGGAGATCTAGGTGCTATCTCTTCTTCCACACTAAGCTTCCAGAATGCTGCATTTGTTCTCTAAATGGAAACAAAAGATGATTGCAGATTTTAGATCACTGAAGTTTGTTCCAGACAAAAGAACTCTAATTACCAGCTGTTAGCACATTTTTGTATTTTTATTACAGATTTTTAAACGAGTTTATTTACAGACTTTGCTCATCTTGCCTGACCATGGCCATAGCTGCATACATTTTTGCCTATGATATCTTCAACATTTATTTCAGCAGATTATGTTTGAAATATATGCCCAATGATATAGATTACTATAGTCATCTTGCAGAAATGTGTTCAATAATTGTATTTTTTTTAACATCTAGTGAAGATTTACAGTATAGTTGATGTTAACAGTTATAATTCTAAGTTAAATAAGGTAATTTTATACTCTGAAGAAATTTGTTATGACTGAATTTTGCTATATACTTCTAGTATTTTTATTTATCTCCCTAGCTGAGTAATTAAGAGATTTTGATAATAATCCAAAGGGACTAGGAAACTCTTTGTATATGATGTCTACTGTGATTGTATTATTATTGTTATTGTTTGTTATTGTTACTGTTGTAAAGCTCAAAAGCAACCTTGGCTACAGTGGACATGAAATGGTGGAGTTTAGGATCCTAAGGGAAATGAGAAGTGAGCACAGAAAGAACACTACACTGGACTTTGAGAGAACAGACTTTGACCTCTTCAGGGATCTGCTTGGTAGGGTGCCTTGGAACAAAGCCTGGGAGGGAAGAATGACCCAAGAAAGCTGGTTAATATTCAAGGATCACCTCCTACAAGCTCAACACATCCAAACAAAGAGGACA
Source organism: Aythya marila (assembly GCF_965140915.1). Lineage (NCBI taxonomy): Eukaryota > Metazoa > Chordata > Aves > Anseriformes > Anatidae > Aythya > Aythya marila. The sequence continues at coordinate 109,706,017 of NC_139043.1, forward strand.
ACAGGAAAAAAACAAACAAACAAACAAACAAAACAAAACAAAACAGCAGGTCTGCATGGATGAACAAAGAGCTCCTGGACAAACTCAGGCTTACAGAGGGTGGAAGCTGGGAGGGATACAGAGAAATCTTCCAAGTGGCCAGGGATTAGGTTAGGAAAGCTAAAGCCCTGTTAGATTTAAATTTGACCAGGGATATTAAGGACAAGAAGAAAGGCTTCTGTAATAATATCAGTGGTCTTCCCAGGAAAACTAGGGAAATTGTGGGCCCTCTTCAGAAGGAAATGGGAGACCTGGTCACTCAGAATATGTAGAAGGCTGAGGTATGTACTGACTTTTTTGCCTCCATTTTCACCAGCAAGTACACCAGCCACGCAGTCCAAGCCCCAGAAGAAAAGCAGGGAGTGGGAGAATGAAGAACTGCTCACTGTAGGAGAAGATCGTGTTTGAGAGAAGCTAAAGAACCTGAAGATGCATCAGTCCATGGGACCTGATGAAGTGCATCTGCAAGTTCTGAGGGAGATGGCAGATGTAGTTGCTAAGCCACTGTCCATCATATTTGAGAAGCTGTAGTAGTCTGGTGAAGTCTGGTTTCCCCTCTTCCACTGACTGGAAGAGGGGAAACATTGCCCCCATTTTTAAAAAGGGAAAAAAAGGAAGACACAGAGAACTACAGTCTCACCTCTGTGCCTGGCAAAGTCATGGAGCAGATCCTCCTGGAAACTATGCTAAGGCACATGGAAATTAAGGAAGTGATTGCTGACAGTCAACATGGCTTCCCTAAGAGCAAATCATGCCTGACAAATCTGGTGACCTTCTACATCAGGGTTACAGTACTGGTGGATAGGGGAAGATAAACTGCCGTGATCTACCTGGACTTGTCCAAAGCATTTGTCACTGTCCTGCATAATATCCTTGTCTCTAAATTGGAGGGACATGGATTTGAAAGTTGGATCACTCTGTGGGTGAGGAATTGTATGGATGGTCATGTTCAGAGAGTAGCAGTCAACAGCTCAGTGCCCAAATGGAGATCAGTGACAACTGGCATTCCTCAGGTGTCAGTAGAGGGACTGGCATTATTTAACATCTTTGTTGGTGACATGGACAGTGGGATCAAGTGCAACCTCAGCAAGTTTGTCAATAACACAAAGCTGTGTGGTGCTGTCAAGACACTGGAGGGAAGGAATATCATCCAAAGGGACTTAGACAGGCTGGATAGCTGGGCATGTGCAAACCTTGTGAAGTTCAATAAAGCCAAGTGCAAGGTCCTGTACTTGGGTTGGGGCAATCCCAAGCACAAATACAAGCTGGGCAGAGAATGGATTGAAAGGAGCCCTGATGAAAAGAACCTGTGGGTGTTGGTTGATGAGAAGCTCAACATGGGCTGACAATGTACACTTGCAACCTGGAAATCCAGCCATAATATGATTATTTTTTTTTTTTTCTGTATCACTGGAGCAGCAGGAGAGGTAAAGCTCAAAAGTTACACGATTCTACATAGTACAGCTCTGATCCATTGCTTTCATATTACATGATATATTGTAAAGTTTGACAGTAACAATAAAATATTGAACGTGAAACAATGACCACACAGCCACTGGTATGCTGTGCAAACACATCAAAATATCAGTAGACTGGGATAAGTTAAACTAATGCCTTGCTTCTAATTAGGGCTTTGATTTCTAAAATGATTTTCTGTTAATACACAGAAAAAGGCCTCCAAGGCTATATCTACTATACTAAATTAAATATGCCCAATACTGTCATTTTTACTAGATATGTGTTTTCCATAATATTTAATAATAAAGGTCTCAAAAATTAGGTGTATTTATTCAAAGTGCTGAAATCTTGAACATTTCTATTATCTTGAAAACTTAAGAATTTCCTTCTTGCTTCAGTTGTAATACAGCATGAAATTCCAGTTTCAGGAATTTGGTTATGATATTTTTTTCCCTTGTGTATATGAGCTAAATTATGTTACTGTTATTTTTGATACCTTTATAATTGGTACAGGACAACATATGAAGTCACATCAAATTCCTCGTTTGCTTGCAAATATTGTGATATGACATGAATGTGGCACACATGAAATTCTGTTCTATATATCTGCTGATATCGGGGAAGTGGGAGGAGGGGTGTGGTACTCTTCCAGTACTCTCTTTCCAAATTGGCAAAATCTAAATACGGTCCCTAGGCATTTCCTGGTAATACTTAAGTTTTATTCCTGTGCTACCACTTTGTGATCCCATGACATACCTAGCTAATTAAATCAATTTTCTGCCAAAATAAAATCCAATTGATTTGGGTTTATAATACCCTACACACTTTTTTTTTTTTTTTTTTTTTTTTTTTTTTTCAAGTGGAAGTTGAGATCCTTAGTTTGGGAACATGTCTTTTGAGGTAAAGTTTCATGGCCTTGATGAAATAGACTATAGATATTTTTCTTGCTCCTTTACCCCTCATACACAGTTGAAGACAGTTATCAGAACTGTACATTTGTTATCATTCCACTTTGATATTACATGTATGGTTTTATATGTTCTGAAAATTGTTGTAAGATCAGATTCTACGGTACAATACCATTTACCACTATGGTATAGCAATGGCTCACTTACAATTGGTGAATACCTTTCAGTATTACCCTTCAGGCAATATACATACTGAAAAGAACTCTAGGCAGAAGTAAATAACTACATTGGAGCATTTTCTCCAAGACTCAGGGAGTCTTTCATTCTTTTTATCTGAGAAACAGCAAGTTTAATTTATTCTTAAAGTTCTACTGATTTAAAAACATCTACTTAACCTTTCTGAAGAGAAGAAAGGGATTTAAGCCCTTCTTTTAACCAATCCTCAAAAGGTTCATGGAAACACACCTTGGCTGATAACGGAGATAGCTGCTGTATGTTAAATGATCTTTTTAAGACTTTGTCATATACCTACTGTCCTTGTTTGATTCTCACTGACCTTTAAAGGACTTATCAACTTTGAAGATTAAATGTAAGATTAAAGTAATTCTTAGCATATAATTTTATTAGCATGCTGAATTTTGGCCCTTGTTCTAGATTCTACAATGACAATTTATACAGATTGCTTAGCAGATGCAGAGAGTATTGATTTCTGCAGGATTCATCAGTGCAGTGTTGCTGTTGTGACTCATCTAGAGCTGCTCTTAAATCATTTGATAATGCTGTAGGTTGACCTAGTGGTTTCTGTACAAATATTTTTACTTAAGTGCCTCTTACTTGAAATTGTCTGAGATGGGTAAAGCAGAAAATAGATGACTGTATAGCCCACAAAAGGGTCATTAAGAGATAATGCCAGACTATTAGATTTGATGCCTCTGGCCTCCAACAGCTTTTGGAACTGATTAGGCCTGAGGAGGATAAAGGCCTGCCAACACAAACAAAGCAATGAAGAATTATTCCTGTTATTCAGAGGGACATAGTCTGGGGCTACAACTTGATATCCAGAGTGGAGAATACACACAGATACATGCAGAATCACAGTACTGTATAGATTAGTTAGGACGTCACATGAGCTACAGTGCCATTGTAATTTGGAAAAGCATGAAATAAGAAAATGTGCATATAACTTGTTTGATATTTTATGACCTATACAAAAGGCTTTATATAGCCTTTTGTTAATGTCAGAATAAAAGCATTCTGTTTTAAGAATGATGCTGGGTTATCTCAGTAGACATAAGATTGTAATAGAAGGAACGTAAATGTTACAAGATGCAATTAAATATATTCTTACACAAAAATAAATCAGAAAAGATTATTCCAGTCCAAGAAAGTGGCCCTACTCCTGAGATTAGTGCACTGCATGACGCTAGGAAAAAGCATAGTCACAAATATGAGTCATAGTCATAAATAACCAGAGGACTGGTTAGTGTTAGGTCAGAGGTTGGACTAGGTGATCCTGGAGGTCTCTTCCAACCTAGATGATTCTGTGATTCTGTGAAATAACCACATAATTAAGAAACTAGGTTATCTACAAAAAACAACAACAACAAAAACAACACAGGATCTATATTTGTAATACATATTCTGTTTCTTCCCTAATATCTTTATTGAAGCTTGTGAGAACAGAGGACTTTGATTCAATTTTTAACATTTTTTTTTCTGCCAAATTCCAAGACTCAGAGTTCCCATAAAATTAAAAGACATGGTCCCCAAATCCCCTTTTCACATCCCTTTTGAATATGATTTCCAGTTACCTCCAACTTACATTCAAGTCATTAAATTTACACTGCTTACTCATTTTGGTGAGGAATGTATTTGCCCTTAGTGTTTTGCTCATAGCTGTGAAACTGTCATGTTCCCACAGAGACAGTAGTCAGTTCCCCAACTAACACTATTCCTTTACATCCCCTCATAGTTTCTTTTTCCTAAGAGCCTTATAAGTATTTTCTTGCTTAATTTATCTTTTACTGCTACTTAAGCTACAATGAAAAGGAGAGCTGAGCTATCTGAGAGCAGAAGCCATGCAGAGAAATTATACAAGGACATGACAACAAAACTCTGGGAATATTTATTGTGTAATTTGCGTTGATCCTTTTGTTATTATTATGTGGTGCTAGTACCAAATAAATTACAACATTGCATTCACACAAACACTGTGAATATCAGCAAAATTTCTGCTGTGTTCATAAAAAGGATGACCAGAAAATGGAAACATGAAATCCTCTTCTTTACAAAACAAACAAACAAACAAACAAACAAATTAAAAGAGCATTAGTTATGTAACACTTCTCTTCATATTACATCAAGGAACCAAGACAGAAGATATCTGTTTGTCACACTGATGATTTAGTTGTTGCAGAGCAGTGCTTATACAATGCCAAGGACTTTTCAGATTCTCCTGCTGCCCTGCCAGTGAGGCTCAGGGTTAACAAGCAGCTGGGAGGGAACACAACCAGGACAGCTGACCCAAAGGGATATTCTGTAATACATGGCACCATTCTGGACAATAGGGAGGGTTGGAGGCTGCTTCAGGACTGGCTGGACATTAGTCAGCAGGTGGTGAGACATATCATTGTGCAGTTGTTTTGAATAGATACAGATAAACATACAAATATATATATATATATATATATATATATATATATATATATATATATATAATTTGGGACTTGAAGGGTTGAGATAACAAATAGGACCAGAGAGTGTTAAAACAAGATTTCTTATAACCATTATATTAGTTTAATAGTTGCTGGTCACAATGTTGAATATTTGTTCACAGTGTTGTTTATGCGCTTTCAAGGTTGTTTTTCTTAATTCCTTTCTTGTTTATCATATAAGGGAGCTCCCTGTGGTGGTTTTATTCAGCTGGGCAGCCAAGATCTACCACAACTGCTCTCTCACTTCACCTCCTCAAAGGGAAAGGGGGGCAAAATATGATGAAAAGGGCTCAAGGGTTGATATAAGGACAAGGAGATCACTCAACAATTATCACAAGCAAAACAAACCCAGCACAGGGAGAACAGAGAAATTTACCTGTTACTATCAAGCCAGAAAAGTGAGAAACATAGAAAACAAATTAAACCACCTTTCCCCCTATCCACCCTCTTCCACCTCTTCCCCACAAGTGGCGCAGGGGAACAGGGAATGGGGGCTGCCGTCAGTCCCTGATACTTCATCTCCACTGCTCCTTCACGGTCCCTCTCTGCCCCTGCTCCACGTAGAGTCCCTCCCACAGGATGCCGTCCTTCCCGAACTGAGCCTGTGGGAGCTGCCCACAGGCAGCAGCAGCTCTTCAAGAGCGGCTCCCACATGGCTCCATTCCACAGGGTCCATCCATCCCCAGGAGCAAACTGCTCCAGCACAGGTCCCCCATGGGTGGCAGCTCCCCTCAGATCCCCTGCTCCTGTGTGGGCTTCTCTCCACAGGCTGCAGCTCTGGCCCGGGACCTGCTGCTGCGAGCCACAGCCTCCACGGGCCACAGCCTCCTCCAGGCCACATCCACCTGCTCCACCGGCAGCTCCTCCACAGTCTGCAGCGTGGAGATCTGCTCTGCCATGGGACCCATGGGCTGCAGGGGGACAGCCTGCTCCACCAGGGGCCTCTCCACAGGCCTCAGGGGAACTTCTGCTGTCTCTCCTGGAGCACCTCCTTCCCTCCTTCTGCACTGCCCTCGGGGTCTGCAGGGGTGTTTCTCACTCCTCACTCTCCCAGCTGCTGTTGTGCAGCAGTTTTTGTTTTTTTTTTTTTTTTTTTTTTTTTCTCTTTCTTAAATCTGCTCTCCCAGAGGTGCCATCAACATCACTTACTGGCTTGACTCTGGCCAGCAGCAGGTCCCTTTGAAACTGGCATTTATCTGATATGGGGCAGGTTCTGGAGTCTTCTCACAAAGGCCACCCCCGCAATCTGCTATCAAAACCTTGCCACATAAACCCACTACACTGGCCTAGGTTTGTGCTTTTGCCCATTAGAATATATCATGTGCTCATGTTACACTGACTGCGAACTTAATCTGTTGTTTCTAATCATTATAATAATCATTTTTGCACATCAGGAACTTTACAATGGAAACTATTAACAAGTATACACCATGGGACACCCTGTGGTTTTATCTGTATGACAACAGGGATGACATGAAGTTCGACAGAACATCAGCCTTGACCCTGGCACAGGTAAATGGGTTACAAGGCAAAACTGTGATATGTTATTATTATCTTTATTATTTTCCCTTCCTATTCTGTCCTGTTAAACTTCCCCTCCCCCCCATTTTTTTTTTTTTTTTCTTTCTGGATTTTCTCTCCCATTCAACTGAGGGCAGGGAGGGGGAGGGAGTGAATGGCTGTGTTGTGTTTAGCTGCCTTCTGGGTTAAACCACAACACTGGTAGAAACTTGTAGAGAAGTACAGAAAGTATTCAGTCAAGAGCCAGTACAAGGCATAAATATTTACATTACTTACCTTGGAAATTATTTCCTCTTCATTTCCTGTTCTCAAAAACCCAAACATATCTGAAACCAGAGCAGCTGGGTCTAGAAGCCTTTTTATTGCTTAATTTTTTCTTAAACCCATTTCAAACAATTGAGTTTTTGATCATTCTAATTCTTTATCAGTTCAAGCTTTTTAATGTAGTTACCAGTTTAGTTAGCTGAGTGCCTTAACCATGTAGTGTGGTGGAAGGACAACCAAAACTGGTATACATGTATAATATGATGATCGGTAGTGACTTGTGTCAAAGCACTTAATATTAAAAGGTAGTGTGAAATAAATTGAATTCTTGTAAAGGCTTAGAGTTTGCATGCATGCTATTTTTCTAGATTAATGGAGGTAATGCTGCACTTTCTTGTTCTGATTGAATTGTGAACATACAGAATTTCTTTTTATGATTAGTGATATTCTAATACTATTGTTATAATTACTGATATATTGAGGTGATGTCAAATTTTCAATAGTATACCTGAGAGCTAAACTTGCCAAAAGCCATGGGTTGTTAAAAACTGAAGTATTTATTATTTAAAATTATATTTCAATTTGCACTTTTATAAAAGCTTGTAACATAAATTAGCTTATTAAATTATTTTAAAAATTATGGTTACTTTACAAAAATGTAACTCAGCAGAATAATTCAAAATCTCTTGCTTCTAAGACTAGTGACTATAGTGACTAGTGACAATATTTGTAATGCATATTAATAGTCATTAGTATACCCCCTAAAACATATAAACAGGTTTTTAAAAAGTTAAAAATAATATATGACATTTTCTTGCTTAATCTCTTAAATCTTTTAAAAGTGGGATAGATGGACAGAAAATATATGTTTTTCATGATCATTAAGGATCCATACCTCTGAGCTTGCTCAAAAATCTTTATGAGCAGAAGCATGAGAATGGTTGATGGTTTTGAAGATTAATTTTATTTGTAGTAAACTTTTTATTTACACTGAAATCATCAGCAATTTATATTTTTATTTGAAATCATGATACTTTTAAGGCATTTTTAAAATCTTTCTCTGAATATATAACTCTGACTTCTGTAACATTGATATGATAGACTTGCTTGAATCACTATGTCCATTCTCTTAAGTAAGCTTGATCACTCTTTCAGTCGATCTCAAAATATTTTAAGGTGTTATGCTGATTTTTCAGATGAGAAAAGTAAACTATAAGGCAGGTGGATGACTTGCCAATAGTAAACAAGTGAAATGATTCAGGAGTGAAACAAGTGAAATGAGTGAAATTATTCATTTCTTTTCCTAAGACTATAACTATAATTCTGACTACATATTTGATGTTCTTGAAATTGAAGACTATTTTATCAAAAACTATCAAATTCTCATTTCTTGTATTTGTCAGTTTTAATTTGATCCTACAGATAAAAATAAAATATATATATATATAAAAAATAAGCTACTGTTGGTAAAGCAAAAAAGTCTGTAATAAACTATTGACCATTTCCAAGAAGTGTCTCCTGTTTTTTCTTTGCACCTCACAGTGCTTTAAGTGTCAAGTAGCAGATCTCAAAGTGTGAGGTTGGCAGAATTCAAATAAAACAAACAAAAGCAGAATATATATACATATATTTTTCCCAGTATTTTTCTGTCATTTATGACTTGCAACAAATAGAAGTTATTTGTGGTACATGTTGAACTTTATTTTCCTGCTTCAACTTAAAATGGATTAAGATATGAAGATATGGCAGTTAAAAAACAAACAAACAAACAAACAAACAAAAAAAACCATAAAATAGACAAAAGGTGATCATACTCTAGGTAAAGATATTGCTGATATTGGTCAAAAGTATTGATAAAAAAGATATTGGTCAAAAGTAGTGACATACATAAAACATAAGTTCAGATTTTTTTTCATATTAATAAATTATTCACATCAAATGCTTAAGGAAAAGGGTATAAAAAGTTCTTTAAGAGAGAAGCTCAGTCAATTATTTGAATCTGCCTGGAGATTTTGAGGAGATTACCACACATAATGCGGTTGTGGTAACAGATAGGTTGTAGGAGTGACAGAAAATTCAGAGAAATACAAAAATATGAAACCGAGGAGAAGATGTCACTAGGATAAGATGACAAGTCACACAAGGAACTCAGCTGAAAGACTGAAGGACTATGGAAAAGATGGATAACGTTACAAACTGCCACCGAGACAAACGCCAACACGTTGCTCATCTCTAGTTGCCCATGCTCACATCTCTGAAAAGGGGGTCTGGAAGGAATTCTGGGAACTGCAGACAAGTGAGTTTCACTCACTGCAAAGGCAGATGAGTCTATAATAAAGCATAGGTTTCTGAGCACACATGTGAAATAGTATGCTGAGAAAGAGTCCAGAATGTCTGAGATGAGAATGCAGCCTCGCTGACCTGCTGGGTTTGAGGTAGCCCATAGATAAGGAAGACACCATGGAAACCATATAATGAGATTTTAAAAAAGCCTTGGTCTGCCACACAAAAATCAATTAAAGGAACTGAGCTGTCAACAGATTCAAGGAGAGTATGTTTTAAAAATTGGAAGCAAACTTTAGAACTTAATTATTTTCCATTTTGGAGAAGAGTCAGCCATGAATTCATCCCATGACCAGTCTTATTCTATTTTTCAGGACATGGAGAAGGGACTATTGAGTACGTTTACAAATTTATATATCATATTAACCTCTCGCAAGCAGTCAAATGATGTACTAGTGACAAAGTACTAGAAAAGAACTCACTAAACAAATGATGAAGCTAAATTTGGAAGCGTAACTTAAAAATGAGTAAAGGTTAAAAGTTTTCTAAATAATTTGCTCCATCTGTAGTAGCAGAAACAAAACGCACCAGAATGGATATTTGCTCAGGACCAACACTGAGAGGAAGACAGGGGATGTCATTTTGCTAGTAAATAAAATCATGCTATCCCAGGCTTTATGCATTGAACATAGTTCCGTCCTCTACACCTAAGAATGACATCAATCAAGATAGACAGATAAGATACAGCAAAGACCATGTAAAACAATGAGGTGGATAGAGCAGCTTCTATCTGAGGAGAAACTACAGAGGCTACAATTCTTCAATTTGGAGAGGAAGGTAATGGGGCAGGGACATGACTTGAGGTTTACAAAATCATGGAGGTGATGAACAAGGTCATTGCAACATTACTATTATTCACCATATGAAACTGTGCTGAAACACAGGCTTTGATATCAACTAATATTAGTTTAATTGAAAATATACAAAATAACGTAATACTTTATGTAATAAACTTCTGTACCTTAATCTTGCAAGAGGTTGTGGGAGAAGATAATATTGGCTAATTTAAAAAGGATTAGGCAACTTCATGGGCAACATGTCTAAAAATAGTACTAGACAAGACATGGTTGTGTCTACTATCGTTGCATATACAGCAATTCTGGAGTGCAGAAGTATGAAACATTTCTAAAGATCACCTCTAATTTCCCATCCTTACAGATTTTCCCTTAGGACCGCTTGAGTGCCTGACTGATAGAAATCTCAAAGTTCCCTTTGTGAAGGTGTAAGGGGAAAAGGAAGAGAATTCAGCAAGATGCCAACAGTCAAAGGGAACAGTGAAGGAAGAAAAAGATTGTAAAAGTCAAAAATGAAAAAACAAGGAACTTCAGAGAGACTTTGCACAGAGCACACCATCAGAGCCCACCAATCCCTGATGACATCCAAGGAGCCAGTGGATTAAACTCATTCAGAATCACAGAATCACAGAATGGTTAAGGTTGAAAAGGACCTCTGGAGCTCATCTGATCCAAGCCCCTCTTCAAGGAGGGATACCTAGAAGAGGTTGCCCATGACCACATCCAGACAGTTTTTGAAGATCTCCAGGTAGGGAAGCTCCACAATGTCTGTGAGCAACCTGTGCTCCATCACCTGCACAGGAAAGAAGTGCTTCCTGATGTTCAGTGTTCATACAAGTGTTCAGTCAATGGTTATTAATAGGCATCATATAGTTAAAGGCTCAAAATAGTAAGCTATTGATATATGGGTAAATCTGTTAGAAAAAGGTTTAATTTTAATTGTGAGCTTGACCTTGACAGACTTTGGGTGGGGGGGTGGGGGAGGGAGAGAGAATAATAAAAAAAAAAAGGGGGGGGGAGGGGGGATGGAGTAACAAATGTTAAGAGTGTTTTAAAGTGAAGAAACATCTTTTCCACAGAACAGCTTTTGCACCTGGGTTTTAAATAATCTAAAAGAAAATAATACTTTAGTCTCTTGATTTCTGAATGGTTTTCTCCATGAAAATAATAGAGGCCTTTGTCTGAAATAACTCCAGGAACATCTATTTTATTCTTCATTGTCCCAAGGTACTTTACAGATCAATTGTAAACACATGAGTAGGATTAAGTATAGGATCTTGTAGTAGAAGCTTATGACATATCACAATTTTAAACATATTAAAAACATATACTTTTTTATTTTATTTATTTTTTATTTTTTTTAACAGCAGTTTCTTTCCAATGTAAATGGGTGTCTGTCCTGGAAGTCCTGGACAAGAAATTTTAGTCCATTAATAAAGAATCTGTTGAACAAGGCATTAGAGAGAAAAAACAAAACAAAACAGAAAACAAACAAACAAACAAACAAAAAACATAAAATAGACAAAAGATGATCATACTCTAGGTAAAGATATTGCTGGGGTGGGGAACTACATACACACACACACAAACACACAAAAAATAACAATCAAAACCAAACAAAAATAGGAAATAGTGTCAACTGCATAAACAGCTGTAGGAAAATGATATATTTTAACTCCCATTGATTATTTGACAGAGCATAATCCAAACAAGAGAGATTGCTTGATGAGATTCTGAAAGCTGTGGGATTTGTAACAATTTTTCTTCTGGAACTTGTGACCATTGTGGTGGTAGAATTCAAGAAAATGCGTAAAAGTACATATCTTTTGGAATTGATTATCGTGAATTTTCTTTTACATCCTAAATTTATTTTTCTGAAAATATGTTCACAATAAATTTAGTAAATAAAGAAAAGCTAGTAATAAAAACAAGGTGAAAATTTTTAATTTTGTGGCTTCATTTTTTCCCAGGTTGTCATACAGGACTTCAGCTTCACTAAGTGTACAAGAAGTTTAATACTTTACAAAGTTGATTTGACATAAATAAATAAATGCATTTATAGCCTTAAGGAAAGAAAATACATTTATTATCTTAACATATACAAAAATTATTAGAGCTCATAAAATAAAATATGGTCCCATTGACATTTCTTATTATTGCTATATAAACTACAAACAACAAGAAAAGTGATTATTAATTTTTACAGAAAGCAACAATCATTTTAATGATCTATAATAAAACACACCTTGTCTCTCCCCCTTTTCAAAACACTACCTAGAAAATAATGATGCATAATTAAGTTAAACTGAATGCAATCCTTTTTCACAAAACTGAATGGAAATAATAAAAATCCAGACAGTTCTACAACTAAGCGAGGAACAACAGAAATAGTAGCAACATCTGAATGTTGGGAAGACATTTAGTCTAAGGAAACATCCCCATAAAAGCAACTGTTTTAGACAGGAGGGTGGATAGAGATATCATGGCAAAATGTACAGGAATCATGATAGCAATCTAACAAATGAAACTATTATAATTAAATCATTACTATGCCATAAAACATAGTATTTCTATGACACATTAGATGACAGCTGGGAATCATACTATTCAAATATGGTATTTAACAGCCAAGAGTTTATAAAAAGACTTTCTTTTCTAACCACCTCTTGCAGAAATGCAGTCTACTAATGTTCCTAAAAACCAAAATTGTGCAGATCTGTCATATAGCTGGAGAACCTAGGGTTAGAAAAATAAACAAACAAACAAATAAGTGAAAATGCATGCAGTGCTCTGACCTCCTCTCATCCAGGAGTATGGGAGGTTGAAGGCTGCTCTCCTCAAGCAGCCTACTCTATAATTCTCTCTCTTGTCTTTTCTTGCTCACTTTTTTTGAGGGCAGCTTTGTTTCTCATAAAATAATAGCAGGGGAGAGCAGAAATATCCTTCATTGAAATTGGAATGGATCAGAGTGACACAGACCTTTCTGTGAAGAACACAGGAACAGGACAACCTTCCTCTGACAATCTGATGGCACTAACTTATACCAATGCATTCAACAGACTTGAGTCTGCTCAGCTGCTTTACCTCCTGGGCACCAAATGACAGGGATTTAACACTGCTTTAAAAAGCCATCATGTAACAATACAGTGTATTTGATTTAAGTTTAGCTAATTATTTTATTTACTATAAGACAGTCATATGTATTATGTGTCATTTATTGTTACATTTTGCTCTGTAAGAACATATGATAAGTTGTTAACATTGAAGCATTAGCTTTAAAGCTAATATTAAAAACTAATATTAAAGCTAATAAATTCAACAACTTAATGTTCCTGTTCAATAAAATAAATACTTTTTTGCTATTAATATCTTCATATCATCTCTAGATTCATCATTGGTGTTAATTCTTGCTAACCTTTTGTTGTTGTTGATTTTATATGAATCTTCACTTCTGTTTGTAAGAGTCCTTGAGACTGACAGTTAAAAAAAATGGACTTACCATAGTTTAGTTATGCACAAGGGAAAAAAAATGGTGTTGTCTATTTTGTGTTCCAAAACCTCCACTCACATACAGTGAGAAGAAGCTTTGGGAAAATGTGATTTATTTGGCCCAAACAGAAAGAAGTATATAGAATATAGTGCTGATTGTGTCACTGGGGCTTTGTCCCAACCAAGGCTGCCTGAAAATAATCCAGCTGCAGGGGGAAAAAAGGGAAAGATTAATCACTCAGAATTAAACTGTCTGATTGCAAAGATGAAACAAGACTTGATAAATGCTAGAGATATTTTACCTCTGGAAGACCATAAAGAAAAGGCTTCCTAGAAGCCTTTCTCCTTTGCCCTTTAGAGGGCTCTTTATTTTCTTCTGTTCGGTCATGGCTGGAAGCCAAAAGATGTGGAAAGGGAAGGGCTGAAATATAAATCCTCTAACCTGCCTTCCAGAAAAAAAAAGAAAAAAAAAAAAAAAAGAAAGAAAGAAAGAAAGAAAAAAAAAAAAAAAAAAAAAGATTTTCATCCAAATCTGTATCTTTACCCTGACACCCATTGGAGTTTTCTCACTGAAAGCAAATTCTTAAACTGATGACTCATTTCTCACTGACTCCCATCCCCTCCCTCTGTAAAGTGAAGGGAAAAAAAAAAAAAAAAGAAAAAGAAGAAAAAAAAAAGACAGGATCCTAGTTTATCTTCTGGCTGATAAACTGACTTGTTTGTATATCCCATCCTCATTACTGATGAACTGAGAGCTGATCACACGACCAGAAGAACAAGTAGGTCTGTGATATACTGTATTTTCACAAGATGACTGTGAGTCACCAGTGTGATGCAGTCATGGGAATAACTCATGCAACCAGTGTTCATCCATCTATTCAGACTATCAACAAATATTAAGGACATAGGGTCGGATATGAGGGAGATCATATCTGGAGTATGGTATGCAATGAAGAAGTAGTCACAGTCAGGGAAAATGTCTGATTGGGACAGATTTAGAGTAAGACTGTGTCCCATTAGGATAGTATGGAAACAAGCCAGGGAACCTGATTAGCGAATGTCTGCACTGAGCAACAAAGAGCAGTGCAGAGGGCCCTGAGCTGCCATGGATTTCATCTTCTCTGGAAGCAGTACATCATGGTGTGGTGCTGTTGGGCAGTATTTATTATCTTAAATGGCATTAAAGTGGATGAGCTGCTTATGCCCCTGAGCTGGTACTGCTGGAGCACAACAGGTAGACTTATCAGCTAGAGTCAGCAATAGCTTAGGAATCTCTGCACCAAATTTCCCTGCATTGCACAGACATCTTCTGTATGAGCTTGTTTTGTGCATTCAGGCAAAATGAAAGCTGTCAGGGCATATGATTGCTTGCTATAAATATACTAAGGAGAGGAGGGGAAAGCGTGAACTGACACCAGGGCTGGAAAAGAACTATTTAAATTAGGGGATAATGCTGGCACAAAATCAAATAGATATAAACTAGCTACAAATAGGTTTAGGCTGGAAACTAGAAGACAGTTTCAAGCCATCGGAGCAGTGAAATTCTGGAAGATTTTCCAGCAAGAGGAAGAGTGCCAGAATGCCTAATTACTTTTAAGATGAATTTTAAACATTTGTGAGAGGGTTTATATGACATAACTGCCTGAGGAAGCTGGATCAGATTCACTGACTTGGTCTGTTCTTCCTAAATTTGTATTCCTCCAAAGATTTTCCTATCATCTCACAAGCCCCTTGGTCTTTCACAGTAGGCCACTAGGTTCCCCTAGTCCACCCTGACAGCTCTGATCTTTTGTACACCACATCAGCACTGAGGCCCTTTACCTTGCTATCAGGGAAAGCTCAGTGAATATTTCTGTACAACTGAAAGCACAGACCACACAGGTTTGAGTTACCTTTGCCCTTCAATTTCCATTTTTACCATAGTATAAGCTCCCATTTTTTCATGTGAACTGATGAAAAGCCTTAACTTCATGCTATTTGCAAATATTTGCCTTCCAGTGTGAACAGAATGTAGACTGTCTGTGACGATGCCCTGATCTCAGCCTTTGCTGTACTTGGCAGAACTGCAGTAGCAAAGACCACAGCCAACCACCCATGATCTCTTTTCCTTGCTTCAGTGAAAGGCCTTAACCTTTCTGAGACCTTGTTTCTTCCCTCACTAGCTTTTTGAAGCAAAATGGGAAAAAGAAAAAGAAAAAGAAAAAGAAAAAGAAAAAGAAATAAAGAAAAGATAAAGAGGTGAAGAAAAATGAAAAGAGACATCTATCTCAAAGAATTTTTATTTATTTATTTTTTCTATTCAAAAGAGAAAGCTTTGATCTGGCCTCATGGGAAGTTTCATTCTTGCCTGGCCTCATAGGAAGTTTCTTTCTTGTCTTTTCACTGGGACTGGTACTTGATAGAGTACTTTTGTTTTTGTTAAAACCCCAGTTTCTACGGATATGTTCTCAGTCTCAGTATCCAGTAAAAATCTTTCTAGTCTTCAACCCTTCAACAAAAAAAAAAAGTCCAAAAAAAGTTCAGGTTGGACCTTAGGTATTCTAGAAAAATGGGAAGCAAGTGAAGCACTACTATCTTCAAGTACTACAATTTTGCAAGGCCAAATTGGAGTGTGTCACAGAATCACAAAATGTTAGGGATTGCAAGGGACCTTGAAAGATCATCTAGTCTAACCCCCCTGCTGGAGCAGGAACACCTAGATCACATCACACAGGAATGTGTCCAGGCAGGTTTTGAATGTCTCCAGAGAAGGAGACTCCACAACCTCTCTGGGCAGCTTGTTCCAGCGTTCTGTCACCCTCACCGTAAAGTTTCTTCTCATATTTAAGTGGAACCTCTTATGTTCCAGCTTGCACTCATGTGTCACTGAGAAGAGCCTGGCTCCATCCTCCTGACACTCACCCTTTACATGTTTATAAACATTAATATGGTCATACAGAGCTGCTGCCCACACCCTGCCAGATGCTGTTGTTTCTGTACTGTGTACTTTAGGAAAAAGAATAAAGCTCTGTTTATGCACTCTTGAGTGTTAAATTGTCTCCCGATGTGTGATATGTAACTTGTACCATAACCATTTGGTCCAAGCAATATTCCCTTTTTACTGTACCAGCGATGTAAGAGTAAATGCTTTGAAGTTCATAGGATCTTCCAACACAATGTTTTTCCACACCCTTCTTCTATTAAAGAGCTAAATTTATCTTGATTTACAGTGTCTTATGGAAGGACACCAAAACATACCCACCTTTCCATCTTCTCAGCACCCTCAGCTCTTTTGTACATCATAGTTACCCATAGTTTTTATCCTTACAACATTTTCCTGAGCCCACTGGGCAGCAAAGCCTTACCTACACTTGACAGTTTTCCAGTTTAATCTTGTTTAAAACGTGTCTGTATATGGACAAAAGAACAATGATACAGTTCTCCTTGGACTAGCACTGAGCCTCTGAGAAAGGCTCCACAGTGGCGTGGTTTGGCACTCCGGGAAGCAGAAGCAGCATAGGCTCATCTGGGCCCAGTAGGTGCCCCAAGATTCTCTTAACTTTTCTTCTTGGAGGGCAAGTATGTTAGTTGTGACATATATAAATCGTGAATTTAAAGAAACTTATTCAAGGATTGTATTTTAAGAAACCGTGATAACAAGAATTTTCATGTGAGGCCAAAATCATTGGGAAAGATGTAGAAGCTGCTAGATAAAAATTGGTATTTCAGAAGAAAATAAGCATTTATAGGATTAATAATAATAATAATAATAATAATAATAATAATAATAATAATAATAATAATAATAATAATAAAAATCTTCAGCTCTTCAACAAAATAAAACATCATTCCTGGGGGGCTCTCATCCCAGGAGGCGTTTAAGGAAAGATTGGATGTGGTGCTTAAAGACATGGTTTAGTGGGCAATATTGGTAGGTGGATGGTTGGACCAGATGATCTTAGAGGTCTTTTCCAACCTTAATGATTCTATGATTCTAAAAGAGAAAACAGAAATGGCATCTGTAATAGCAGTCCTTTACACTTGGAATATATTTACTTCAAAAAATTTCCTAACTTCGTAATATTCTGTGACATTCTTCACTTCTTTTAAGTGCTCTAACCTTTCATTTTTTTTCCGGACTTTCACTTCAATGTGGTATAAAAACAAACTTGAGACACATGAAACAACTATAGTTGTGCCAGAGATAGCTATGTTTGCTAACCCACATCAACTGAATCACTCAGAAGTGAGGATTTTTTCAGCACAAAATATTCATCACACTTATTGTTCTAATATATATATATATATTTTTTTTTCCTTCTCTTCAAGATGGTGAAAGGGCTAAGACTAGCAAGACTGGGACTTCCTTGAGTACAGAGCAACAACAGACTGAGGTCTGAGAAAACCCTGGTGATTGGTTATGGAAAAATGGGTTGGGAAAGAATAACAGAAGCATGGTGACAGGGGAGCAGACCTTGCTTCTCCACACTGAAAGCTCAAGAAGGGCACAAAAGATATGCATGCAAAAAATGTGCTGCAATGTTCCTCAGTTGTTGAAAATGTACAATGCTGCTTAGCTAACCACTGGGTCTCCTTTTCTCCCCATCCATGCCTTCAGTCATGGAAAAAGTCAAACAGAATTGAACTGATCAAGGTTGGCTTTGTTTTAATAGTGGCAGCACTGTTTGAAAATTGTTACATTGCAAAGATGTACCAGAAAATACCTTCAGGCATTGCAGTATCAGGCCCAGGAACACTCCAACCAACACTAAGCATTTAAATGTCAATGGTAAAATAATCTGATTGTTGAAGGGGGTGAGCTTCATAGCCAGGGGGAAAAGAGAGGTATTTAGAAATCTTAGTCAGACTTTGAGTGGGTGACTTGTGTTGTGGAAATGATCATACAAGTGAGCAATTGTCATTATTTCTATCAAATAATCAGTTGAATATGGCGGTAGGCAATAACATTAGCACCCCTGGTTCTTCAAGTATTCTCTTGATCTCTCAGACTTGACTTTCAATTATATAAAACTCATACACTCTATGACCGAATGCAAAAGATTAGTTAAAAAGTATTTATTTTCTACATTTTTCTGTTATGTTCTGTTACAAAAAGAAACAAAACAAAACAAAACATAACAAAAACAAAACAGAAGATAGCGTTTTATTAGTGGTACATTAATGAGCTTAAACAACTAAGTGACGTGTTCGTCACAAATACATATTACAAACAACCACAAAAACATAACTGAAAATGAAATAAATAAATTGAATATTTTTTCTTCAGTTTTTAATATTTATAAAATATATAGCACTTTCTATTACATTTTTTCATTCATTTTTGTTCATAACAAATTAAAACTTATGACATATATTGCAAATGTGCTTAAGGATAAGAATAATTAAAAAATCAAAATTCTGGAGGTATGAAATAGTAAATCAGTTAATGTTCATCAATTTATTATCATATATCCAGATTGTGCATATCCTGCAAAAATAGCCATTTCTTCAACTAATATACATATTTCTTTATAGTATTATAAGATTAAGTTTTTAAATGTAAAGCTTCATGGATTTATGCTTCTGTTTTATAGTTGTGCCTAATGTGTAACTTTCATTAATATATACTGAATATTTTCCATTAGTATATACTAATATATACACACATACGCACACACACACACACTATGCATTATATATTAGTATATACTGAATAATGAAAGCATTTCTGTAATATATAGTTGGGATTTTTGTAGAAAAAGTTGTTGAAAGTGGGAGACGTGTATAATAACAATGAAAACTGGCTAGGTTAGCTAAATGAAAGCATTTAGTTTTACATTATTCAACATATTTTAATAGACATGGAATGTACTGTAATAATATACAGAATCTAAATAGAAATTTATTTGTATTCCAGTATCCTTGTGTTTTTCCCTCTAATTCCAACAGAATATGAATTGCCATCTCCACTGAACATCCTGAAAATGGGAAAAGGAGTCAAGAAAGTAGAAATTTGTTGACATTATAGACTTAATTATAGGAAAACTACTAAAATTGCATTTAAGATCTGTCCTAGTCAGGAAAGCACTTAAGCTCAGGTATGACTTTAGCCTAAATGTTAGTCACAGACTACAGCATTCCTCCGGTACATGGATGCCCTTGCCATAATGCTTACTGTCCCCTGGCTGTATCAGATGTTTAGAGGCTCCCTTATGTAGCTGAGTGAATGCAGTTTTGCCATCTGTCCAGAGCAAAGGGTCTGAGGGGACACAGCAGTGTTCGTGGGGATGTCAGAGTGAATTTGCAGGTATGCATTTGTGATAGACGGGAAGAAAGACACAGCAGGGAGAGGGCTGACCAGCACCATGTAACCTACTTGCAGTCAGTAATTTCCCTTTGTGGCAAGGGAAAAGGGCAACGCAGGATAGTTTGGCATGGGCTTTTGTCAGCTGCTTTCTTCTTTAAAAGAAGGTTCAATTAAGCCCTTTGCTGCAGCACCACATCCTGTCCCAGGCACTAGGCTCTGTCAGACTGCACAAGGAAGCTCAGCTTTCTGGGGTCCTTCCAGCACCCACAGTGCATGAACATCAGCCACCGTGCAGAGAGAAAGGGCTCTCACCAGGACCCAACAGCCCTAGTGTTTCAGGGGGATTCTGACTTTCAACTTGCTTTAGTCAGGTCATATGGACTGAATGTCCATTAGCAGCTGGAACTCATGAGGTGTGATGCTGGTTTAGCTTCAGCTTAAAAACTCATTTTGTGTGTTTATTGCCTGCTCTGCAAAATGCACAGTGAGAGGCAGTGGGCAGGAGCCTGACTTCAAAAGCACATTGCTGATGCAATTGAAAACATGAATGTGACTGCATCTACAGTGCAGTGGCTACCTACAACTACAGTGGCTACTGTAGTTAGAGACAAACACACCTTCAGAGTCCTAACTTGTGGTCCTGCCTTGTATTGCCCTTTTGAGAGCCTCAAGTTCTGTACTGAGCATCTACGGCAGGTGCTAAAATTTAGGGAATTTGGGTGAGCGCCTCGGATGTCCAAATCTGAAGGTTTTAAATTGTCCAAGGATGAACATTTTAAAATCAGCTTGAGCTTTTTTTCCAGAAACTACACTTTCTCAGGGACCAGACCCTTTAAGGGAATGGAAAGTGCAGTACAGGAGTTAGTGTTTAATAGTAATAAATTTGCATTTTCCTTAGCATTTCTATGTCAGAATGAAAACTGATCTTTCTTTTTGGCATAGGGAATACTAGAGGGTGCTTAAACAACAGCAAAGCTACTGAATTTTAAGGGCAGCAGCTGTACATTTAAAAGATCTTCAGCCTTTTTAATATTTATCTTGATGTAGGAAACATCTTAAGGCATTGAATAAGATAAATCGTATTTAAAATAACAGGATGTAGTAACTACAACCGCCTAGTCCACTGTGAGATGTTCTGATAAAGTTAAAGCACACAAAGTAAATAAGTGTATTTTCATGGGATTAAGTACTAATTTGTAAAATAATATTTTTCAGTAATTTCTTCTCAAAGCATATTGATATTGTATATTATTATTTTACATTTTTATGAATTCTAGTTTGAATAACCAAAAGTTCAAATTACTGGTTTTCAAAAATAATCAACTTACAACTGGTTCGTGTCCACAAAACTCCTACTGCACCTACTTAAAAAAAAATAAAATGACAAACATTTAAAAATATCCTGATTTTTATTTCAAAAATGCCTTCATGCTACTGGTTTGCAAATCTCTTTTGAAAATCTGTAACTATATCTTTAAACAGATGTAGGAAACAAAATGTATTCATTCACTGATGAAATTCAGAAAAACATGTATATAAATCTGCAACACTTTCATAAAAGATTATGTTAACACTATAGCCTCGCTTATGGTTAGTTCTGTGGAAGAGTCAGATTATCTGAATTCAGATTATCTGAAATTTCAATCATGAAGCAAATCAAATAAACCCAAATATATTTTGTTATATTTAAGAGTATGTTACATTTGGTATGTTATAAAATATAATTTCAATAGTCACATACCATAAGTATAAAGATTTTTTTTTAATTAAACTTATTCAAGAATATAATACATAAAGAGAACAAATTATTTTTTACTCTTTGACTTTGTTTGTTCTTTTATATGTCAAATATTTGCTTTAATTTTCATACAAATTTTTAGCAAGAGACGATAGTTCTTTATAACTGTTTTTTCTTCATATTCAGTGGGCTGTGTTGACTTACAAAATGCATGGATTCATTATATATTATATGTTAAATGAGAGCAATATAAAGCCTGGCTTTTTACGTATACACATGAGGTTCACAATAATTTAGAATCTTCTTTGTATATTTATATGAAATATGTAGATATTTAAATTAAATCTTGTTGTTTCAGGATTAGGTATTACACATTGTTTGAAATTTTCCCTCTTGTTTCAAGGCTGAGTTTCTGACCAACTTGCCCCAAGAGGGCAAAGCTGAATACTGTGAGGTCAGTGCCCAAGCCCCCCAAACCTCCCATTTACAAACCAGTGCTGACATGTAGCCAAGGCTATGGCATTTTATGCTCTCTGAACCACACTTTTATCTTCTTGAAATGAAAAATTTGATTAAGCCCCAACAGTTCAGCTCTTTTAAAATAAAATAAATAAATAATAATAATAATAATAAAAAACAACTACAACAACAACAACAACAACAAATGCAGTTCTAATTTGTAGGCTAGTGTTTGTCTCTTAAATATTGTATATTTAATGCCCAGTTAAAAAATTCTTATTGATGAGTATATCAGTTCTACAAACAAAATTCATGACAAAGTTCTTTAGGATACCCTAGTAGAGTCCAAGCCTATTAAGTTCATGTCATGAGACCAGTTCTACACAGGAAGCAAATTATTTATTTACTTACTTATTTTTCGCTTTCATATCACAGATTCTCTTAATCTACTGCAATTTGCAATAGCATACTTTCTGCTGTTGTGGATAAACATTATGCTCACTTAACTGTATTAAACATCTCTTAAATAACTCAGTTTCAGTGGTGCAATTCTGCTTGTCATATGAGCTGGTTGAAGGAAAAACATTCAACTGGCAGTTGATTAATTCTAGATTCTGCTATTACCTGCAGAGCACATATTACTGAGGTGTTGGCATATGCCAACACTGGGATGGCTGAATGCCACAACAACACACTAACAAGAAGGAGATGATCTGTGAGTACAGAGGGGGAGAACTGTTATTAACAGATTCTGTTTTCATTCTGTTTCCAGCATTGTCAGTGCTCTGTCAAAATTTGCTTTTCTAGTACATGCTTTCTTGACAAGGACATTGCCTGAGTTACCATCAGTAAACCCCTTTGAATGTTGTAGTTTTAGATTTAAAACATCTGGCACTTATAATCTCCCACAAACAAACTCAAGATCTTATGGACAGCCACAGCATTATTACTTGTGAAGCAAAGACCAGGATCTGACCCCCTTATTTAGGGAAGCTTCATGTAAACAGGATGATAACTATGAAAATGATGAATATTGTTGACATTTAAAACAGCTGGATAATAGCTGGATAATGACACTATTCAATTGTATTTAGCATAGGATGTGAATCACAAACTGAAAATTTTTAATGCTGTAACACTAAAAGATGTACTAATGTACTAATGTACATCTTTTAGGAGATGTACTAATAAGAAGTAAGCACCTACTGATTGATAGTCATTTGGAAACAATACAGAGTTGCCAGAAAACATTTTTTTCAGATTATTTGGTTATAATTTGAATTCAGATTCTAGTACATATATAACTAGAATCTTCTGCTATCAGCTTTACTTCAATTCCCCATTTTGCAGGGACACTTTCTCACACACAGAAATCCAAATATTTCTACTGCAAAGCAAAAAAACAGATGCATAATTTGCCACTGTGGTTCATTCATTTTTTGTGTCTGCATTACATTTGAATTGTTCCCATTGTGAAAAAGCTTTTCTCTGGCTTCTCTTATGAAGTTTTCCTTATTTTAACATATAAAAGTGGATGTGAAAGATTTTCTCTTTCTGCTACACATGAGAGATTGTGTCCCTAACCCTTCTATGAGTATTTATAACAAGTTTAATTGGGGAAAAACAAACAAACAAACAAACAAACAAAAGGATTTCAATATAATAAATAGAATCTCCAGAAAGTATTATTTAAAATCGTATGCACACACTAAATCTGCACTAACTGTTTTCTCTGCAGTCTTTTAGGTTTATATCCTGTTTGGCCAAAACACCATACTACCTCTTTTGCTCTTATCCCATATATGCTCATATCCCATACGTGCTCCCACCACTTTGCCATCTTCATTGATGTGTGTAATAGCAAAAAATTAAATTATTTTGTAAAATTATATTTAAATAAAGTTATTAGTTATGAATGTACAAATCCTTCAAGTTTCATCAATAAATGAAACCCTGGAACTAGTATGGATGATATGTAGTTGAGGGTGATGTATTTTTAATATACAAAGACATTATGCATTTTCATCTATTCTATTGTTACAGGTTATTTATTTTATTCCTGTCTCTTACTAGCAATATATAAAAAGAAATTATTAAGAATTCAAAAGTTGGACTCATTTTTCAAGCATATTTCAAACTCCTATTTTGTTGAGATCCTGAGTGGAACAAAGGTTAAACATGGGAACAATGTATTAGGTGGATTATGTTTGAAACAAATTCAACAGCTAAGTCTTGTGAGCAAAGACTTCTAGATTTACAGAACTTAGTTAACTAAAAAAAAAAAAGGAAAAGTAAACAGCAGACGCGATATTTTACACACTTGCACTTAACTTGTAATTAAAATAGAATACATATCACATTATCATCACTTGAAGAACAGGGACTTAATCGTGGAAGAAGGGTTATGTTTTGTTTGTTGGTTGGTTTTGTTTTTGTTTTTATTCTATATGCCAGTCAATATGGCTATATTTTGTTATTGTTAGAATAAAAGAACAAAATAGAAAAAGTAGCATGACTCCATACTTCATGTATGGACACAAGTATGGATTTACAACAATGCTTAAAGTGCTTTCTTATTTGAGGAGATACTTACACAAATGTCTTTTCATGCTCATCTCCTTGTCACCATGTACTATATGCTTGTTGCTTGCTCTTATATCATTTATAACACAATCATTCGGTATTAAGTTCATACTCAGAGTTTAGCATATTGTCATAAAAAAATCTGAAAACAGGAAAATGACAATTCTATTTGTGTATTATTACAGCCATTTGAAAATTTTATTAAATACTGAAGTGCTTCATTGCATCATTTATTCCTTTGCTTCCAATGTTGCTTAAAGCACTATCTAAGTACAAATAGATCATACTAAAAGCATATCCATCCTATTCTGGAGTTTTGGCTAGGATTATTTACTGGTGTCTTGCAGAACAGAGATGAATTTATGATCCCATGTGACCATCTATCTGCTGATGCTGCAAGATGTCTTGACTCCAGGATTGGTTTCCACGTACATGGTTCACCAAAGGTCTACATCTTATGAATATTTATACACTGTTGCGTCTTTTTCTTAAGTGGCAGTGCTGTAATGTGAGATCTCAAGTAGTATACTTTAATTTGCCAGTACCAGAAGTTGTGGGAGCAGCAGAAGTTGTGGCTTGACTGCCTACAAACAAAGGGTCCAAACAAGCCACTTTGGCTGCAAAGAATGAGTGGATACAGTGAAGGACTGCAAACAGGTTGGAAAACTCCAGCTCCTGGAAGTGAAAACAAAAAGATTTAAAATGAATCAAAAGAAGACCTCAAAAATATACACCCAGGAATGAACCAGGAATTAATTATTTGTATTCAAATACAAATAATTTTAATAGTTTGACATAATTCTGCTGATGTGCCTGAAAATTCTCCCTTATAGAGACTTAGAGACTGAGTTCTCTCTATTCTGTAAATAATTGTTTAGATGCTGATATGGACCATTTTCTGATTAAGTGCTTCCACAGAAATATGAGGTCCTGCCTGGTAAAGAAGGCATGAGACAATCATACAGTCCATTTTCCCCCTCATTTTATTAATACAAATCTGGCACATTTTGCAGGTTGATTTATTTAAAAATTAAATGAGTGCACCATAACATATATCTACTGTATATTCAATGTAGCCACAAAGTTCAGCAGTGTTGATTTCCACATATGTCACATTTATGTCATATTACCTCACCACACTGGTAACTATTATTTCACCTATGTTGAGTCTTCATTTTTTTTTTATTTTTTTTTAAGACATTTTTAAAATGTGCTACTATCATACAGTGATATTCTGGCTCTGTCTTCACTGAGGCAAATATTATTATTGGACCAAAAATTAGGAACAGACTTCATGTTTTAAACTTATTAGCAATATTAGACAAAGACATTCTTGTTCTACTTTAATTTACATTACTTTATAGCTCCTCAACTGAGACTTTCTTAGACACTACAAGAGAGGAAATAAATAAAAAATACATTTTTTTAACATATTTGCTCCTTTGTGTCTAATTGACTTTTCCTGATCAATGAGATCATGATGATAACTTTATTTTTTATTTTTTGTTCTTTTTTTCTTTTTTTTTTAGGGTTTCTTCAGTATGTGTTTTTGGTGTTGATATTTAATCAATAAACATCTGCTGTATTTGAAAGCAGATACTGAGGTATTTGAATACGTACATTTGTAGTGATGGTGGTGCAGAGTTGCCATCTTTTTTCTTTGATTCTCCGTCTATGTAAATTTCTGTACTGAAGCCAGCAACAGGTATCTGTCCTATTTGTCTTTCTGTCCAGCACTGATAGTTGATGTTTGACAAAAATTTGTGTTTTTTTTTTTTGTTTGTTTGATATTATTGTGAATTCAACAAAAAATGATAAAATTCTAAAAATTTCATTAACATGCAATTTTCTGCCTCCTGACCTTTCCTAGAAGATGTTGCTTTACATATTTCATGGAGACATTCACAAATCCCTTATCTGCAAGGGGTATCAACTGCCTGAAAGCAGAGGGCTATGTGTGCCGAATATCCAGTGATGTACTAGATGAGTGGAGCTTTGTTCAACTCTCTTACAACCTGAGCAGATGTACTTTGGACATGCTCAGAAATTAATTTTTAATTGCTCATAAGCTTCTTTAACATCCCCTAAGTACTAATTCTCATTAAGGAAGATAAAGTTTCACATACCTTCCACCTGTGTCCATTTAAAAAATCTGTTTAGAGACATTTTCATTTTAAAATACTAAGCTAGAGGTTCCCCCAACCCCTCTTTTTTTTTTTTTTTTTTTTTTTTTTTTTTAACGGAACTTCAAGAAACATGTCATTTAAATTAAGTTATTTTCCAGTTAACCCCTTTTTATTAATATCTTTCTGGTACTATAAAAATAAAACTGAAGCTTAAGATGAGAAAATAATTTAGTGGAACATGATATCACTTCTGTGTTATCTGTGAAAAGACTACCTTCTTGTCTATGTTTCAACAGAGCAAATCTATTAAAACAAATAGTACAGTTTGAAAATTGTTCGAGTCAATTAGGTAATCCTACTAGCTGAAAGTTCTTATGTACATCATAATTATGGCTACTGGGCACTGAATTTTCACAGTGCATTAGTACAATTACAACCAGTTATCACAGGTGTTTCTGCAACAGTAACACAGTGGGAAGATCCATTGCTCAATGGACCTTCAATGAAACTGTGAGAGAAAACAGCACAGCTGCTGAAGGTCCCATTGGTTCACTATTACTGACAGTAATGACACAACACATTACCTTGATTGTAAAGACGAGCACTAACAAGTCAACAAATGTTAGATTGCTATTTGGCATGAAACATTATTCCTATTTCAGTGTCAATGTGTGTATCATGTCATGTACTGAATGAAATGGGAACCTCTGTGATCACAGAATTTAGCTTGGTACACACATTCAAGGTGGTTTAGGTGGAGACTCCAAGTAACATCAGCTTGATTAAGAGAGACACATTATTTTATTTTATTTTTTCCCTCACACCAGCTAATCAAAATAACCAAAATCTGTGAATCTCTTTAAAGACACATAGCTTGTGTCCTGACTGTGCAGGGCAGAATTCCCACCCTTGTGATTCCCACCCTTGTGATTCCCACCCTTGTGACCCATCCTTGTGCCACTTCTTCCTAGAAGGGCGGGTGCCTCAGAAGGAAAAAGAGGGATCACACACAAACTCTGCTACAAGCACGCTTCACATTAACATTGGAAATAGAAGAAATGTGAATCAAAGTAAGCTGATATTGGTTTGCAGTGAGTACATACAAGCCTGATTAAAGTCTGCAGCTTAATTCAAAGGAGTCTAATTGCTGGAATGGGATCCATCAGGAGCAACATTTTTCTGGACTAGTCACAAGAAATCTTAATGAACAGATAAAGGTTCACAAAAAGCTGCTGACAGACAAAACATTCCCTCGCTTGTGTTGAGAACTTTCACTTTTAAATCTCCATGGGTCTGCAGTACTGCATGATGGAGGGGAGCCCACAAGTTTTTCTGCATACCTAGCCCCCCCTTTTTGTTTTTGTATATACTCTGTTATCAGTCATCTGCTTGTATGAATACACTTTCATCTAGCAGAATATTGTGTATTCCACACCCAGGTTCAAATAAACAAACAAACTTTAAGAAACTTAAATAAATATGCTATCAAGCTATAAAGGGTGCCACCTATAGGGAAAAGCAGATACTCTGAATCCTCAAAAAGCAAGGAAATCCAAACTTCATCTATTTGTTCATGTACAAGAATACAATTTACTGTTATTCCAATTTCAGACTGTTGTCTGTACCCATCACCAACAACCCCACTCTTCCAAAAATACCACTATACCCTCTTGGGCTCCATTCACCTATCTCTTGACCAATCTATTCTCACCCAACATTGTTGTCATTACACCGGGCATTACCAGACTATTAATCTGAACATTTGCAGTTTCTGTAGAGGACAATATAAGTCAGTAAAAAGGTGTGTGAGAAACATAAAGTCATTGAGCATGGCCAGAAGTGTATGAAAATTCTAGTAAACTTACACAAAGAAAATCTGGATTGACAAAACAAAGGTGGAAAAAAAAAAGGAAAATTAAGACGGGTCCCAAATGAAAAAAAAAGTACAAATTGACTATTATTGCATTATATTAATTGTGTAACTACGTAAACTGTACATCTACAAAACTGTACATCTACAAAATCAAACAACTGTTAGTTTGTAAGTATTCATGTTTTTGTCACAACAAATCTCTTTAATCCTTATATAAACTGCTGATATGTGAAGATATTTGCTGCTTCATCAAATATGATGTTAAATAGTCTCTCTATATTAGGATAGAATCTGATTTAAACAGATATGAAACAGATATTCCATGTGCAAGATGCAGGGAAACTAAAAACTAAGACACAAATACCTACGCAGTTCAGAAATCTGAACTCAGAATTCAGTCACTGCAACTGAGCAATCACTCTATAAAAATCTGAAGGATGTATACTTAAAACCCATTTAAAGCTGATATTCTAAATTTGAAGCACAGTGTGATGCTCACATAAAAAACATCAAGGCTAAGAACAAGGATTAAATTAAAATTATACTTTGGAGAATATACTTGAAATGAGCAGAAATATCACCCTGGAAAATCGTAAAAGCATTCATCGTGACACCTTGCAATGCACTTGAAAGCAAGTATTTTGTTCACATTTGCAGGAGTAGTAATTCAGGCTATTTTTCTTATTATAGATTATATTTCTATATAAGCTAATTTCAAGTACAAATTAAATAACATTAATTACTATTAATGTATTATTAATTAATTAGTATTAATAATAAATTAAATTAAATTTAAAGTTCTTTTGCTGATACCATAGTTTTGCCCAGTTGAATAGATCTACATTAGCTGATTTCTCTGCTCACCTCTGTTTCATAACGTTCTCAGTTCAGGGAATCATCTAGTCTGTGAAAAAAAGCTAACCTGATACAGTATAGCTGTAGGTGCCTTTGTCACAGTATAGGTGATTTTGGCCAAGTTTTGCTGAGAAAACTGTTCAGCTGTGAAAAATCCCTTGAAGTTCAGAAAGGTGAAAGCACAGAGAGAAGTGTAGTTTTGGGGATATATACCATGCCTTGTTTTACAGTGGGTGAAATGTAAGGTCATACTTTTGCTCAGTCCAGTTCTGTAGGTCTATTGCTATTCTAATTTACGAAGTATCAAATTCTTGCCTTTGTAATGGGGAAATTACTGTGTTGTGTGTTTATTTACAAAATATAAGTGGAAATTGCATGTAGTAAAAAATCAGCAATAATCCTGCTTTATATATATATATATATATTCCATACTGTGATGGTTGGGAGTCTATATGTATGGAAACGGAATCTCTCATGGATTTAATACACATTTTGTCAGGAAGGAAAAAAAACAAACAAACAAACCAAAAACAACAACAAGACAAAACAAAACAAACAAACAAACAACAGTTTTCATTGCAGTGGTCCACTCTTTGGCCAGGTAAAATTAAAGAGTACAGTGCTGTGAGTTTATGTGCTGAGATTGTGCTAATTTCTGGAAGCTGCTATGATGCTGGAAAAACATTAACAGATCACTAAGCTATAGCTAAAGAAATAGATAAATAGATAGCAAGGTGCCTAAATGAATCCTTTTTGTGTCTTATAGATGAGAAATAAACTCTCTCTTCTGTGTTTATCTTTTCAACCCAAAAGAAAAGGCAGAGGGACATCCAGTATCTTCTTCTTGCATCCCCCCAGGGGTAACTGCACCTGCTACTTCCCTGAAGTGCCTGTACACCAATGCACGGAGCATGGGAAATAAACAGCATGAGCTCGAGATCTGTGTTCGGTCGTGGGGCCACGATCTCGTTGCGATCACTGAGGCGTGGTGGGACAGCTTGCATGACTGGAGCACAGTCATGGAGGGCTATGTCCTCTTTAGAAAAGACAAGCAGGGGAGGCGAGGGCGTGGGATTGCCCTTTATGTGAGGGAGCAATTAGAGTGTACCCAGCTCCAGCTGGAGGAGGGTGAAGGACAAGTGGAGAGCTTGTGGGTAAGAATTAAGGGGTGGGCTGGTATGGGAGACACGGTGGTGGGGGTCTACTACAGGTCTCCAGATCAGGAGGAGGAAGTCGATGAGGCCTTCTACGAGCAGCTGCTAGCAGCCTCACGATCATGAGTGCTGGTCCTCATGGGGGACTTCAATTACCCAGACATCTGCTGGGTAAGAAACTCGGCCAGGCACGAGCAGTCCAAACAGTTCCTACAATGCGTTGAGGACAATTTTCTGCTGCAGGTGGTGGAGGAGCCAATGAGGCGGGGGGTGCTCCTGGACCTCGTTCTTACCAACAGAGATGGCCTTGTTAGGGATGTGAAGGTTGGGGGCAGCTTGGGATGCAGTGACCATGAGATGGTGGAGTTCCAGATGGAACTAGGCAAAGGAAGTAAGGCTAAAAGCAGGATTGCTACCCTGGACTGTTGAAGAGACAACTTTGACCTCTTCCAGGACCTGCTTGGGAGTATCTCATGGGACAGGTTGCTAGAAGGCAAGGGTGCTTGTGAGAGCTGGGCTACATTTAAGCAGCACTTCTTCCATGCTCAGGATCGGTGCATCCCCAGGAATAGGAAATCAGGGAAGAGGGGCAGGAAACCCGCGTCGATGAGCAAGGAGCTCATCAATAAGATCAAAAGGAAGAGGATGGTCTATGAAATGTGGAAAAAGGGCCTGTCCTCTTGGGAGGAGTATAGATGTGTTGTCAGGGCCTGCAGGGATGCGACGAGGAAGGCTAAAGCCCGCCTAGAGAAGAGGCTTGCGAAAGAGATAAAGGATAATAAGAAGGGTTTTTTCAAGTATGTAAACAGCAAGAGGAAGACTAGGGATAATGTGGGTCCCTTGCTGAATGAGGGGGGTATCCTGGTCACGGGAGACACTGAGAAGGCAGAGATACTGAATGCTTTCTTTTCTTCAGTCTTTGCTCCAAGGACACTCCCCCAGGCCTCCTCGCCCCTAACAATAGGACAAAGGGTCTGGGAAATGGAGGGCTCCCCCCTGGTGGACATGAGAGTGGTTCAGGAGTGTCTGAGTGGGCTCAACACACACAAATCCATGGGTCCTAATAAGAACTTTGACAGCATATATAGACTTCAGTGTCAGTAAAGAACTTTCTATCAGTTAGGAATACAGTAGGAATGTAAGTCTGGCAGCAAGTGTGTTTCTCAGAAACCAAAACAAACCAAACTAAACCAAAAAAAAAAAAAAAAAAAAAAAAGGAAAAAAGAAAAAAAGAAAAAAGCTGTCTGATGAAGGGATGAAAGGATGTCATTCTGCATTTTTTCTCAGAAAACGTATTTTTCTGGGATTCTTGTAACATTAACAGGGATGTATTTATTATTAACAGATATATTTATAGAATAGAAACAAATGTATCTAAATTTTGGATCAGTATTAAATATCTAAGCACTCTGACACTTAATTTTCTAGATCATGAATCAATGTTCTAGATCTAAAGGATATTATCACACAGGCACAACATGACACAGGCACACATACCTGGGCTGAGATACACAAGATGTGCAGCATTGTACATAGTGATGACTGGAAGCATTTGGATTTTGATAATTCATATTCTTACAGGGAGGAATTATATGATGAAGCCAGTATCATTTAAATAGAAACAAAAAATAAATCTGTGCCAGGGCCATTTCACATTTTCAAGGTGCAGCTGAATTATACTGCATTCAATACATTAATGCATCTTGTCAGTGCCAGAGCTGAAACTGAGATGGAGTAAAACAGGCACCGGAGATACAAAAAGCAGGAGTCTCAAATCAAGTACACACAAACCATAGCAGGTTCTGCATGGAGCATGTTACCATTGATGATGAAGAGGAAAAAAGTACTCTCAGTTCTAGCAACTTTATTTAGCTGCATCATAGTTATCTGCTATGTCCTGCTTCCTTGTTACCATTTGGGAATGCAAAAGTGACGAGTCTTAATATGCTGAGGTAATAGTTCCTCAGATGTTTTTTTTTTTTCTTTCAACAGTAAGCTCTCATCCTACTATATTCTGATAATTCCCCATATAATATAACTCACAGAAAATTATATATATCTCAAGTAAATGTTACCCTCTATTTTCCCCTTATAACAGTGGGTCTCCAGGACGTGCATAATACAGAGTTTCATTTAACAGTCAATGATAGCTTTGGATATGAATATTCAACACAACCTTTAACAGATGTTTTAGAAAATTCCCATAGTCTGATTCCAAATGAAGCCTTCATACAGCATGCATGAAACCTGGCATTACAAATATTTCTGAAAATCTGATTAACATTTCCTAATGACTAGAGAGTTCCCTGAATAGCTATTTCTGTAGCTCTGTAATGCTAGCAAATTCCAAAAAAAATACCACCTCTTCTTGTGCTGAGTAGTGCTTTAAATATTTGAAAGGCTCAATAGATACACAAGAGGGATATCCACAGAATTTTAAAGTAAGCAAAGTTAAAGAAATATGACCTAAGAATCTTTTCCTTCATTTTATAGACAAGTTTACCCATACTTCTTAGACTAAGCCACATACTTCATTTATAAACAAAATTGGAAGTCCTTTCTATAGCACCTCACTCACTGGAAGTCCTTGCTCATAGCACCTTCCAAAGACTACACAATCTGCCATTCTTTGATCATGTTGTAACTGGTATATTTTGATCACCAACAAAACTACATAAAAGTAAAAATATATATATATATTTCCAAATTGATCAACAAGAAAGTTTAAACTTTTAAGAAATAGAAGTAACTAGAAAACAAGATAGCATGTTAGTTAGGATGCTAGTAAGGTTGTATAATATTCTGCCTTCACAAGGTAGAAGGTAGAATTTTTACCTTGATAGAAGGTAGAAAGATGACATTCCTTAGAAATTAAGCTCTGTTCATTTCAGCTGGGAACAACAGTCAGTCCCATAAAGTACCAAGTTATCTCCAAGTATTAAAAAGTGATTTACATTACAAATTTAATTCAAATCAGGACACATTTTGATGAAAATTATTTTTCTTCTTCCAAATCTAGATTTTGTACTATACACTGTTTTTAATTTGGGGCAGGGCAGGGCAGGGCAGGGCAGGGCAGGGCAGGGCAGGGCAGGGCAGGGCAGGGCAGGGCAGGGAAGGGAAGGGAAGGGAAGGGAAGGGAAGGGAAGGGAAGGGAAGGGAAGGGAAGGGAAGGGAAGGGAAGGGAAGGGAAGGGAAGGGAAGGGAAGGGAAGGGAAGCACTATTTGACTCTTGGATTCCAAAGAAAATTCCGAGAAATATTATTGCATCATTAACTTAGATAGTCCTAAAATGTTGTGTTAACATAATAGTAATACAAGACAGATATCAGAACAGAAATGACAAGTTTCATCCTTCAGCTGTATTCAGGAGCATGGTAATAGTTTCATATTATTTGCTTAACAGAAAAATCATCCTTAAAGCTCTAGCCTGCCTTTGTTTCTTATTAGTGAAGAAAACATCTTTAGTATTAAAACATTTTCTGAAGAAAACAGGAAGAAAATATTTATCCTTGAGAAGGAAAATATGATTGTATTGAAAGACACAGTCCACCATACTTCATTGCTGTTGATATAATGGAAGCTTTTACTTTATACCTAAAAAAATATATACTTTATTATATTAAGTATAACATTAAAAAACAAGTAAATAGCTGTTCAGTGAAGAAAGGAAAGGAAGGAAGAATAGCTGCTTAGTGTTCCTTAGCTGTTTGTGTTTAAACTCTTGATTGCCCAAAATACAATGCCCTGTTTCTTAGCATACCTTATTATGTTCTGTTTTTTTAGCCCCTTTAGAAAACAATGTATTTAACCATTTCCTCTTTCCTCACAGAATGCTATTGCATTTATACAGCAATTTTTTCTCTGACATAGACATGAACAGGAAAAAACATATACTAAGTGCTTCAAAACCAAGGCATAAAAGACATCCAAGCAAAAATATTTAGGATCATGAAAATATTGGGATTCTAGCCAAAAAGACCTCTGATTCAGACTCTAAGGCAGTTTCAGTCATTAGTGAGCCTTGTAGATCACTTGTCCTCACATACATTGGGATAGTAAATGCACTGTTCTCAAAAGACAGACATAAAACTAGGCATAAATATCTCAGGTGACTGTTTTTGTAAATCAACTGTTGAATCAAAAGCACAACTGAAAATGCAACTTTTCTAATTTTGAATTAGACGCAGACACAAAGATTTGATGACAACTTCTTGTAATGGGTTTTATGTTTAATCCACGCTTTTTTTTTCTCTGAGAAATAAAAACAATGTTAGACCCTTGCTGGATTGTCTGACCAAACTGACTAAAGGATACGTTTTGCACCATTTCATGATACAAGTATAGGGTGAGAGGGCATTTAAACTCTAAGCCATCTTTATCAAAATGATTAATAGTCTTAATAGTCTTTGCAAACATGCCTAAAAATATATATATCAATAATATATACATACACACACACATATATATTATTGATATATATACTTTTAGGCATATATATATTTAATGTAATGGAGCCCTTTAAAAGACTATATCTACCAAAAATCCAAACAGTTCATTCAGATTTCTTTGTTTTTCTTTAAATTCATTGACTGCACACATTGATCTAATACTTTTAATTAATTTAGTTTAATTTACTCCTCCTGTCTCCTAGATGCTTTAATAAATGTTTTAATGTATATTGACATTCTAAAAGAGAACACGTTGTTTTTACCTTTGCTTCAATTTGTTTAGTATCTGTGTTTTGAAACAAGAATTTGATTTTGCTCTTCCCATCATCTGAAGAACCTTTGAGCTGGGAAAACTTGTACCTCCAAAGTACAGCCTAGAGGTGGGAAAAAAAAAAAAAAAAAAAAAAAAAAAAAGAACAAGCATTATTATGGTGAACTGTAATAGAAACAGCTAATGCCCTTCTAGGGGAACTTTTAACCTCTCAGTGGTACATCATTAAACCAAATGAATATTACATATGGGTGTAGCATACTTTAGCAGTGTCCGATTGAGATCAGTCAGACTACATTTGTGAAATGTACTCTGAAATCCCTTTAACTATATTTAATCAAAATCTGTCATGCCCGAAGCCAAAGATTTTTCCTCTGAAGATCTGTGGATTCCCTGAGCCATCTGAGGCAATAACCTGTCACAAAATTTCTCCTTTCACAGGAACAATATTATTATTAATAATAATCTAGTTGTATTTCCATAAAGTGTATATCAAATTAAAACCAAATATATTTAAAATGACAAATAACAATAGAAAACCTTATAATGAGAAGTCATTTTGAGTTTACTTATGAAATCTCCAGTAAGAAATTTAAGCAGATCATAAATTCTAAGTATTAGTGACCATTCAAGTCTTTAAATTATTAATTAAGTTGTGTCGTGTTGATAAAAGGCAGATTTCTCTACAGAATAAACATAGAATTAAAAAAAATAAATCTATAAAAATGTCTGTTTATTATATCTCATGTGGATTTATATAGACAACTGCAATTTATATAGACAACTTTTATAAAAAACTGCATTTCAAACTCTATTTTCCTAGAAGTGGAAAAGAGCTGTTTATTATAAATACTTTCAGCTTCATTAAAAGATATTTTCTCCTGCAGGTATTTTGAAGCAGTATCATTTTTCATTGTGATTTCAGTATTATTTCACATAATTATAAGGTCAACCTCACTCATATTGTGCTGCTGCTTTTAGGAGACATTAATTTCACATGCAATAATTTCACATGACTTTTGTTGTTGTTGTTGTTAATGGTTTGTAAGTAAATGAATTCATTTCAGTGGATTAGCATGATGCTTCCATCTGTGTCTTTTGACTATATGTATTACATGATTTAATATATAGTTAATATTAAACAGAATATGAGAGGTCAAATTCTCAACTTTCCTGAGCACAGGAAGGTCCCTTTGCTTCAGGATGTCTTTATTTCTTGTTGCTAATAAGCTTCAAAAATCTCCAACATGCAACAAGTTAAAGTTTGCTACATTTATATTGTCTAAGTAGATGGGGGGTGGGTGGGTGGAAGGGACAATATCTTAACTGTGCACAGTACACAATGAAAGATTTATTTTCCAGTAGACGTTTGCAATTGTATATAACAAAAAAAATCTCTCTATATTTGTCCATTTCTAGTAAAAAAAATAAGCTTAGCACCACTTTCATTCTCCAAGTGTATGTGACAAGTGATCTCTCCTCTACCATAAACAGAATTAAAGACATTCTGTTTCAGATAAACTAGAGGAATTTGGCAATTTATGTGAAACTATATCATATTTGTTTGATTTGCTGTCCTCCTGAGCACACCACTCTGTGCTACAAAAAATAGAATAGCTTCCTTGATCTCTAAATGTGTGCAATTCCTTTCAGATGGTTTAAATAATGACATTTATTTACATACTGTGGAAAATGAGTAAAAAAATAAATAAATAATAACCCCCCCCAAAATACTCAGGTGGTCATACTTCCCACCTACATAGTAATGTCTGTTTTTACAGACCTATGTTACTCCACAAATCTTGTCAGAAAATCAAGAGTACATCCTTTCCACAGGAACACCAAACCTATTTAAGCATGTCATTTCCTAAATGAGAAACATAAGGTCGTCTCTTTATCTCATCTTTATCTCTGGAGAACCACAAATAAATGTACTAACGCCTTTCTCTTTGCTGATGTATGGTGAGGCCAGGAGAGAGGTGCAGTTGTAAAAAGGATCCTCAGTTGGGCAGTCAAAATCCTGGGGTATCTGGCCTTACTCTAAATCAGATGAAGTCTGAGTGAAGATGAAGGATGCATAGAACTGCCACACTTTGGCATTTCCCATGTAGCTTTGCTACTCACTTCATTTTCATTCAGAGGATAGAGAATGATAGTCACACCAAACCACAGGCATGGTTCAGGAACACACTTCAGTTTATGCATAACTTCAGTATTGAGAGTCCTACTTAGCAATGGCTTTTAAGTACACTGCAAAATCAGGCTTGTAGTGCAGAGGGGGCAAAATCCTTCTAGAGACTACTCCCAACAAGATTGCACTTCTTACTTAGGATATCAAAACAAGTTCTGAGAACTGAGATCTCAACAGCATACTTTGCAAAGACTAAACCCTCTTCATCTAAAGTGTAAAGATTAAAAAGGCCATTGACTATGCATGAAATTATTCAGAAATGAAAGAACTATTTGTTTCTTTTGAGTGGTCTTCAACAAATTGCACACTTTTTTTTTTTTTTTTTTTTTTTTTCCCAAAGAATTCCACATGAAGGAGGAATCTTTTTGTAAAAATAAGATTGGGGAAAATGCTGTGAGTTTTAAGTTATTAAGTCAGGAAAACAACATATTTC
The DNA here is from genome assembly GCF_965140915.1 of Aythya marila. Classification (NCBI taxonomy): domain Eukaryota; kingdom Metazoa; phylum Chordata; class Aves; order Anseriformes; family Anatidae; genus Aythya; species Aythya marila. The sequence goes on from NC_139043.1 coordinate 109,743,967, forward strand.
TAGCACTAAAAAAAGTCATCCTAGCTATTTCTTTTGTTCTAGAAAGAGAATTTCTGAAGGACAATTCCTTCATCCTGGTTTGAACTGGGATGAATACTGGTTCCTCCTGATACACTCTGGATGTGTATGCACCTCTCTGTTACATCAGAAGTGTAAAAGCTGGTTAAACTAGATGTCCAAATTCTAGCTAGCTCAAGTTAGGTGAATTAATTAAGCATATATGCAGTAAGACTCATTTAACTCCTGAGAAGCTAAATGCTGTGCTCTGTAGCCAGAACTGCACATTTCATGTGTAGTAGACGTACAAGATGCAGAATGATGTGACCCAGTAGTCAGACCACTCTTAAAATGTGGTACATTAGGGAACCCTGTGTTACTTCCTCTTGTGGTTTCATGTGTTCATTTTTAAGACCTGTTTGTTTGTTTTTTCATTATTGCAAAATGCTCAATCATTGAACAGGGATTAGACCTATCTTTTTCAGTGACTACCTCATAGTGACAAACTATAAAGAACAAGCAAGACCTACATGCCTAAATGCCCAGTTTCACAGTGATGTGCAGCTACATTACTGACATAAACACACAAGAGGCAGAGTTTCATATGTTGTTATCTTTCATGTTTCCTATGGTCTTATTTCAGTGTCACAGTGCTCATTGTGACTGCTTTGAATACTAATTTTAAAGGCTAATTCTCCTGCATGAGGAATACACATCTCCGGGGATACTTGTCTATACCACTGAATGATTTTTCCATGTTTTTGAGCATCACAATTCTTCAGAACTGTTTCCTAAGTGCTTGCCTCAGAGAATTAAATTAGGTTGAATTAATTTTGTACAAATATATATATTTATGTATAGACTGACTTTTGAGCAATAAGCACATTTGTAAAACATGTTGGCTTTTTGACAAATTAACAAAGAAATGGAGCGTGTGTCATATAAATTATTCTTAAATCAGTTTTTATGAATCATTTGTAAGGGAAGTCTGAATGTGTGTTGTTACTGAGCTCAACACTTTATAATACATTCTGACAGGGTTTCTTTTAGTTAAAAACAGCCTGTTCCTTTCTTTGTAAAATGTTCAGTAATTGTCCACATAGCCTACATCAATAACAGTTTTTTTACAGGACTGTGTATACTACTTTTAAGAAGTGGAATATTATTTTCACCCTAAAATAAATTTAACATGCGAACCAAGTAGCAATTACTTTTAAAGCACAAACTGTAGTGTTGTTGTTGTTGTTGTTTTAAATATTTTGTGGATGCTGGCATCAACTACTAGTTAGGATACCTCTCAAGTCGAGGCACAAAATCTTATTTCTTGACGGAGGATGATGATAACAACTCAATATATACTGTTTATCAGTGTGCCTTAGTTCCCTTTGGAAGGGAAATCTCAGCCTGTGATTAGAGACAGAACTTGACAATCACAGCAAGCACTCTGATTTAGACACTGGAGACTGAGATTATCGTATATACTGAAAATACCATCTGCTTCACAATTTGAATACATCCATTATGATCATGGAAAATATGACAAAGTTACATCCATGTATGGAAAAAAATGCATCATAAGACAGTCCCATCTGAGCCAATATGGTACGCACCATGTGTAACATTGAAAATAACCAAAAGAAATATATCCTTTCCCCAACTGTTACTCATAGATCACTTAGGCTGCATTTTACATTTTATAACACTTGAAAAAATAATCTCAAAGAATATAAGAATGTAATGCAAACAGATGAACAGTGCAGAAGAGCTGACAAATTAGATGCTAAGACCTCTCATGAGTTGATATTGCATTATGTAATCAAAAAATCATCAAAAAGCAATATCTTCATTGAAATTAATAGGATTATTATTATTTTTTGACATACTTGGGACCAAGATACCATACCATTTTAATGAGAAATATTTTCTTTACAAATAATTACTTCGGACTTATTTACTCCAGCATTTGTAGTAAAATTACTATTACCTTCTTCAAGTATTATTTTGTTACAATTACCCAAGGATGTTCTCTGCCTGCATATTTTTGTTTTATAGATAGGACATTAATGCAATACAAAAATTATACATGGAAGAAAACCTATTGATTTCAGTACCAATAACACTTTCCTGTGGTTCTCTACAGTCACAGAAATGAAGGGAATTTATGTTACTTCTTTTCTTAGCACTGGTGCTAAATCTAGAACAAAAATTCTGCAAGGGACCTCAGAAAATATTTATGTATTATATGACAGTTTGCTACTCATTGCTGTCATTTCAGAATGCTGAGCTAAACTGCATTTTAAATTTTGATGAGGTATCACTTTTTCTGAAGATGCAATGAAAGAAAATTGATTCTCCTCTAGATAATTGTACCACAAAACTGGGAAATGCATCTTTATGTAGGGTGTGATGTTGGTTAGGGTTATGTTGGTTAGGTTTCAGTTTTGGTTTTGGTCAAGGGGCCTAAGACACCCTACAGAGAGACTGAATTATCAAATAATAATAAAATAATAATATATATATATATATATCCATCTTTGTATTTTTATTTGCCATAGGAATTTCTCCAAGGAAGATACATAGAAATTGGACTGTCAGCCTAGTCCTTGACTCCGTGATAGATACACATGTATGATTTAACAAGGATATACTAACACACATTTTCTTCCTGGGAAGAAAAGCTATATTTTGTCAACATGAGAGTCTCCAAGCAAAACAGAATTAATTTATGTCCTATGGTTTCATTGAAGGACTGCCTTCAGTTTATTGTTAAAGTATCTTGCCTCTTCTATATTGGATTATGCACTGTGAAGCAGTTCTCTTCTTACAAGAAGACAATGTACACTTACTGAGCTCATGAAATAGTGTTTGCACCTTAGACTGCAACTGCATCATTTCACCTGTCAATGCACATTACCAAATATGGATTTTCTCTGGACTCTTCACTGGCATGAATCATAGAGGTTCTATTATGTAGTAGCAAAAGAAGTTTGGTCTTCAGCAGGATACTTGGAAAAAAAATGGAAGTCTATCAGTATTTTAAAATGGCTAGAAAGCTACATCTCAGACCACCTGTAAATGATGAAGTAAATACAAGCTTTGTTAAGAAAGTGAATTTCAGAGGTCACTTTTCAAATGCTAGTTTTAATAAAAAATTTTGTTGTCTCTTCACAGAATCACAGAATTTCTAGGTTGGAAGAGACCTCAAGATCATCGAGTCCAACCTCTGACCTAACACTAACAAGTCCTCCACTAAACCATTTCACTATGCTCTACATCTAAACGTCTTTTAAAGACCTCCAGGGATGGTGACTCCACCACTTCCCTGGACAGCCCGTTCCAATGTCTAACAACCCTTTCGGTAAAGAAGTTCTTCCTAACATCCAACCTAAAACACCCCTGGTGCAACTTTAGCCCATTCCCCCTCGTCCTGTCACCAGGCACGTGGGAGAATAGACCATCCCCCACCTTGCTACAGCCTCCTTTAAGGTACCTGTAGAGAGCAATAAGGTCACCCCTGAGCCTCCTTTTCTCCAGGCTGAACAAGCCCAGCTCCCTCAGCCGCTCCTCGTAGGACTTGTTCTCCAGACCCCTCACCAGCTTCGTCGCCCTTCTCTGGACTCGCTCAAGCACCTCGATGTCCTTCTTGTAGCGAGGGGCCCAAAACTGAACACAGTACTTGAAGTGCTGGCCCTGCTGGCCACACTGCTCCTTATACAAGCCAGGATGCTATTGGCCTTCTTGGCCACCTGAGCACAGTGCTGGCTCATATTCAGCTGACTATCCACCAGTACTCCCAGGTCCTTCTCTGCCAGGCAGCTTTCCAACCATTCCTCTTCCAGTCTGTAGCTCTGCTTGGGGTTATTGTGCCCCAGTTGCAGGAGCCGGCACTTGGCCTTGTTGAACTTCATGCAGTTGACCTCATCCCATTGGTCCAGCCTATCCAGATCCTCTTGCAGAGCCTTCCTACCCTCAAGCAGATCGACACATGCACCTAACTTGGTGTCATCTGTGAACTTACTGAGGGTGAACTCGATGCCCTCATTCAGATCATCGATAAAGATATTAAAGAGGACCAACGTCAGCACCGAGCCCTGGGGAACGCCACTAGTGACTGGCCTCCAGCTGGATTTGACTCCATTCACCACAAATGGAGTCACCTCTTCCTTCATATCTTCACAAAATGGAGCTTTATTTTCCATCTTTGCCTTTTTTTTTTCTTGACACTCTCACTGATTAAATTATGCTTCCCTTCAGCTTTCTAAGGCAACTTTTATACTGCATATATTACAGAATTATTCTAGATTTCAGTGGACACCTTTCAAGCTATTTTTTTTTCTCATCTGAATAAGATAAGTGATACTCCTACAAGTCAAACTAAATCAAGTGCAGATGCCCTGTGGATCTCCATTTTCAAGAATAAAGGTAATTGGGTCTTTGATCACCTGGGATACACCTTAATTTAGCTGTTTCTCTCATATCTAACTGAGAAAGATTGCATCCTTGCAAAGTGACACTTTGCTCATGCTGACAGCAGCAGTAGGGAACTGAGTAGGAACTGAGTAGGATTAAGATCTTGGTCATGCTCAGTTCTGCTGTGTTACAAATCTCTGGAGTGTCTACTTCAAAAGAATTACGGTCCAAGGTAATTTCCGTTGTCAACTGCTGTGGCTTTCTAACTGTAAAGGGAAAGGAAAAGGAGGATGCAGAGGATAAAGAATAAAAATGAGACAAAGGAAAACAGCAAGAAAGTCATCCATGATAAATGAACTTATCAATTGCTGAAGTTACATTGAATGTTAAGGCTAGAGTTTATATGATTAGTATTGATGGATGATCTACCAACATTTGCTTGTTTGCTTCTTAGGTATGAAGCATGACTGTATGAACTATGTTTGACTGTTTACATCAAAGCTATAGTAGCTGTTTATTCAGCATTTCAATTTCTAAGCCTGGAATAAATATTTGTTCACAAGAGTTACATTATTAAATCTTTAAACTGAAGTGAGTATCCTTCTGTCTTCTCTATTTATGAACATTGTTTGTAACAAATCAAGTTTGTTTGTTTGTTTGTTTGTTTTTGATACATTTTTATTTCAATATGTGGTATATATATTAGCTGAATGAATGGACAGACCTTCAGGTATGTATCCTTAGAAAAGACAGTTTGCTCCTACCGAAATTCAAAGAAATTCTGTTCTATGTTACATAGTAGATATTTTGTATGAAAAAAGAAAAAAGAAAAAAAAAGAAAAAAAGAAAAAAGAAAAAAAGATATTTGCGTTGCTGTTCATTGCTTACAGTGTATTCTCTTTTTTGATGAAGTGTGCAATGCGTTTGAGAGAAAAGGGAAATAGGTACACTGAGCTTTGTTGTTATGCAACTTGTGGACTATTATGGAGCCTTCTGTTACTTTGTTCTAGCATCATCGTATAAATTAGCAGCACTTTAATTTATTTTCAGTCCTTCAAGGCATGATTTTTTTCTCTTCTGACAAATGTGCATTTCTGACTGCCACTTTAATGAGCAGTAAATGTGGTGGAGTGCAGACAGCACTTTGCATAGGTAGGTACATTTTACTGTACACTCACATAAACACAAACTTTTTTTACAAGATATGATGTAAATATGCACACTATGGAGAACAATTGTAATGAATATGTCAGTTTAAACAGAAATATATATCATTTATATGTAATATATATAAAATATGTATATATATGTCTATGTATATACATCAGCATGCATCTATGATTGGAGAATAGCCAATTTTTGTGAGAAGCATGTTAAAAATAAGTTATTGAATGCCATCTGATTAAGTACTTTTACACATTGTATCACCTTCAGAATAGTAGTTAGATGAACTGTTTTAAACAAGTCTTAGGCTTTTGGATCTATTGATCTATCTATGTCCACCCTTAATTGTTGAGGTAGCTACACTGGCTCAAAACCTTACTCATAAACACTTCCCATAGTCTATGTATATGTCCATACCTAACATAAACCATCACAAAGAATTTCATTTGGTCATTATAACATTGGGGTCTACACAGAATCATAGAACCATCGAACAGCTTTGGTTGGAAGGGACCTTAAAGATAATCTATTTCACACCCTTCCCATGGCCAGGGATTCCACCCACGAGATCAGGTGGGTCAAGACCCCATCCAACCTGGTCTTGAACAATTCCATGTATAAGGCATCCACAGCTTCTCTAGGAAACCTGTTCCAGTGCCTCTCCACCCTCTGAGTAAAGAATTTCCTCCTAACATCTAGTCTAAATTTCCCTTCTTTTAATTTAAAACCATTCCCCCTTGTCCTGTCATTGTCTGCCAGAGCAAAAAAAAAAAAAAAAAAGCTTTCCATCTTTTTTTAAGCCCCCTTTAAGTACTGAAAAGCCTCAATGAGGTCTCCCTGGAGCCTCCTCTTCTCCAAGCTGAAAATCCCCAGCTCTTTATTCATCGGAAACATGCTCCAGCCTCTGTTGAAGCAGCCCAGTATGCAATCGGCCTTCTGGGCTACAAGCACACGCTGCTGGCTCATGTCGAGCTTCACATCCATCAGAATCCACAAGTCCTTCTCAGCAGGGTTGCTCTCAATGAGTGCTTCTCCCAGTCCGTACCCCTGTCTGGGATTGCTCTGATCCATGTGCAGCACTTTGCACTTGCCTTGTTGAACCTCATTAGGTTCACATGGGCCTACTTCTCCAGCCTGTCCAGGTCCCTTTGGATGTTATCCCTGCCTTCTGTTGTATTGAATGCACCACCCAGCTTAGTGTCATTGGCAATCTTGCTGAGGGTCTACTCTATGCACCCTCACTGTCTATGTCATTGATAAAGACATTAAACAGTACCGGTCTCAGGACAGACCTCTGAGGGACACCACTCATCACCTGCTTCCACCTGGACATAAAGCCATGAGCTCTGGGTGCAGCCTTCAAGCCAATTCCTTATCCTTTGAATGGTCTACTCATCAAAACCATATCTCTCCAATTTGGAGATCAGGATGTTATGTGGCACCAGGTCAAGGCTTCATGCCTTGCAGAAGTCCAGGTGGATGACATCGGTCAGTCTTCCTTTGTCAACTGATGAAGTTATTCCATCACAGAAGGCCACCAGATTGGTCAGGCACGATTTGCCTTTGGTGAAGCCATGCTGGCTGTCTTGGATCACCTCGTTGCACTTGCCTTGACATTGCTTCCAGGAAGATCTTGATCTTCCCGGGCACAGAGGTAAGGCTCACCAGTCTGTAGTTCCCCGGGTCCTGCTTTATACCCTTTCTAAAAATAGGAGTGATGTGTCTCTTTTTCCAGTCACCAGGGACTTCATCTGACTGTTGGGACTTTTCAAACATGATGGAGAGAGGCTTGGTATCTGCATCATCCAGTTTCATCAGGACCCTGGGTTTGCATGTCATCAGGCCCCCTGTTCATTTTAATCAGGTGGTCTCAAATCTGCCCTTCGCTTACAGTAGGAGACTGCTCCCCCAGCCTTTATCTACAGGTTCAGTCATGATAAATATATAATGATTGTGTGCCATGATTTTGAATTACTTTAAAATACTGTAAAGTCGGAGTTATTCAAGTATTAAGTCAAGTATTAAGTACAGACAAATTCTTGGGTGCTTCTGACCATTGTAATAGTTTCCATTGTACCAGGCTTCTTTTCTTCATCATCCATACTATGAAATAGAAGATACTTGGTGCAGAAGTCTCTGTGAGACAGCCTACCTCTGACACTCTTGAGGAGGAGTAACTGGATGCTAATTGAAACCAAAAACTGCAATGACTGACAGACAAGCTGGAAAAAGAAAAACATAAAGCATGCCTCAAATACTGCTGTGGCATTTCTTTCTGATGATGAGTGCAGCTTAGTAAAGTTCTAAGACACAGAGCAAGGAATCTAAATGAGGATGTGTCAGCTCAGCCTCACCATATTTAAATCTAGAAAAAAATATATATGTATAGGTCCACACACTTTGCAGATAGAATGAATTAAGAGTAACGGAAAATGGTGAAAATGTAAAGTCACAGAATCACAGAATGGCCAAGGTTGGAAGGGACCTCTGAAGATCATCTAGTCCAACCTCCCTTCTGAGCAGAATCTCCTAGAGTACCTTGTGCAGGATGGCATCCAGGTAGGATTTGAATATCTGCAGAGAAGGAGACTCCACAACCTCTCTGAACAACCTGTTCCAGTGCTCTTTCACCCTCACAGTAAAGAAGTGTCCTCTTACACACAGGTGAAACCTCCTGTGCTTCAGTTTGTGCCCATTGCCTCTTGTCCTGTCACTGGGCACAACCGAAAAGAGACTGGCTCCATCCTCTTGACACCCTCCCCTCAGATATTTATACACATTGATGAAGTTTCTCCTCAGCCTTCTTTTTCCAGGCTAAACAGGCCCAGTTCTCTCACCCTGTCCTCATACAACAAGTGCTCCAGTCCTCTAATCATCTTAGCAGCCCTCCTCTGAACTTGATCCAGTAGTTCCATGTAGCTCTTGTACTGAAAAGCTAGTTCATGATAATGATTCTGATTATATAATAAATGTTTCTATCATTTTATGATTCTAATTGTTGTAACTGGTAAGTCTGCCCTGAATATTTTCTCTTCATATTAGCCAGACTATTTTTTTCAATTATTCAGATGATTTTTTTCAGAGTATGGTAGATTAAGAATTTTTTAAACATCAACACTAATTTTATCAATCTCATTCCTTCAAGCATAGTTATCTCAGCTGTCATTTAACAGCGGAAGTCTCATTTTAGAGGTAACTGGGTGATAGTTATTCTTGAGAATGCTAAGAAATGTCATACAGGTTTATAGAAAAGGTGCATCTATCCCTGTATCTTGAGAATGATCACAAACCAACATGTAGGGAAGACTAAAAGGAAGAAATGTATATATAGTATCTCCTTCTAACTCACTCGCAACTTCCAAATATCTGCAGATCAGAAGATTTCATAAAACTAATGTTGCTTGTCCATTTGATGATAGTCTGATTTAATGATCTCTCCTCCAAGTACTTGTCCAAGACCTCTTCAACTTCATTAAAATATTTTGTAACTCTAGTAGTATTCTGCAAATAGTAAAAGCTAGACAGAATGAGTTACCTGACATTGAACTCTAAAGTCTATAGAATATGGCTTAAAGTTCAGTCCTAACTCAAAGAGGAGAATTTGGTATGAGTAATGGGAAAACAATAGAGTGAACATGTAGCAAAAGAGTCATAACTGCTACTGGCAACCAATTTATTCAGAAGTTCTATTTATAGGTGTATTTTGGGAATGATTAAATCCATGACCTAACACGATTTCTGTACTACAGTGACTTATGAAAGATAATAGTTTGTACAGATTTTTTTTTTCCAAATACTAAGTGTAAAAAATCATACAATTTATAAGCAATTCGATTTTTTTTTCTTCTTTCATGACCAGTATGATATTTTAAGTAGCATTTTTGTCTTTAATACTGAGTTTGTTAATTCAATTGAAAATTGCTAGGACTTTCATACAGTCTTAATTTACAGATGGGTATGTATGTATTCATAAGATATTGGTAACAATTTAAATTTTATTCATGTTTTCCTTGCCCTACAAACCGGTTTCCACTTTTTGTTTTTTATTCACTTCTTTATTTGCAAAGCAATTTTGAACTCCTGCTTCATATGAACTCCTTCATAGGTGGAGAAATACTATTTTTAGTTTATGTAACTAAACATTTCTAGTTTATATTTTAGTTTACACACATTTAGCAGTACTCTCAAACAACATTACCAGCCAAGACACAACCACAACCTACACCTGCCATCATGATAATGAAAATATGCAAACAAATTTTTGGCTCAGAAAATTGCACCCTTTATCTTTCCATAAAATGATGGAGAGTAATAATGGTTTTCCTATTTAGGTACTCATTAAATTGGATTAGTATGTGGCCTTTCTCTGGTATGTGTGCTAAATGATCATGCATTTTTAACACAGTGCCTTTATCATAAACAATGCTCTCTGCTTGCCTGTTTTTCTGTATCAAAGAAAACCAAAACAAACCCTGAAACTGTCAAGGTTCCCTGTGTACTGAGGCCTAAGCTTTACAAGCGTTAGTTTCTCCTTCCATGCAGGAAAGTAAAACCCACTTTTATAAGAAAAACTAGGAAGCAGTAAAGCAATTTTTATTTTATCAGTCTCAAATGCAAACAAGAAAAACAGAGAAAACATGGACAGCACTGGTGGCAAAGGTGGAAGGAAAACTAGGAGATAAGTGTAATTTTGAAAAATGGGATTTTTAAAATTTTGTTTTTCAGTGGAAATCACTCCTGCTGCAACGTACAGCTCCTTTTCTTTGGATGAATTTGACAGATCAGCAGGAGTCCCCTGCTCCTCCCTTCAGTCTGTATGGAACAAGTGTTTAGTGGGCATTTATCCACTGCAATGGTAGAAGGTGAGAAGAAGGAGGACCAGTACAGTCTGTCAATTGCAGATGATGCACTACTTTTTTTCTTGCCACAACAGTCCATTCACTACAACAAAAAATGTCTTTCCTCCTATTTGTGAAGTATTGCATCCTTGTCCCTTCATAATGCCTATGAAGTCCTTCCCATCCTGAAGGAAATTCCACCACACATGTGCTACCCTTTCATGTCCAGATTAAACATGTACTGCTTCAACTGTATTTAGATCTCAAAATCCCACTAAATATGGTTAGTTCTTGGCTTAAAATTTCAGAACTTTTTGGATGCCGAGCTTGGATGCCATCCCAGAAGGATCATCTTCATTCTGTGGTTTCATGACTTTAAAGACAAGGGGAAGAGTAAAAATTGACTCATATTTTTATAATGCATTAAGGTCCTTCCTCAAGTTTGAGAGACCTGGAAGATGGAAAATTCCTTCTTAGCTTTTCTCTGGTCTTCAAGTCACCAAAGCTTAATTCCAGTTGTCTTGCGTTGTGGATTTTCTGATACTTTGTTGTGCACTGTGGTTTTAGTTTGAGAAGGGAAGAAAGTAGTGTTTCTACCAGGCAGGGTTGAAACACTACCTAGCTACCTAGTCAGACCTCTTCTGGCTTGAAGTGTAAGTTAGATTGCAATTTTCTGATGCATTTATTTTATCACTGGAGTTCATCATATATTTTTAATAAGACCCATGTGAGCTGGTGGGGGAGCATGGGGCAGCAAGAAGAAGAGGGCAGAATAGCTAAGTGCAAATCTGTTGTCAAAGCTAACAAGTGCCTCACTGTTTCAGTAGTCAATTTTAATATTTGAAATACTGTTCTGGTTTTGGTTATCAAATAATAAATAAATAAATTAGTATTTGGCAAAGAGCAAAGGAGAATCTGTATTATAAGTAACATTGTTCAGCAATGTCTCCAGGAATTTTGTATGACTGGAAAGACATAGAGACTTATTTAAGAAAGCAGCACAGTGAAGTTATATCCTTACTACAGCTTTTTTCCATATCTGGAAATCCACCATACATTTCCTGAGGACATACAGAAGGAGTACCACACCATTCAGCCATGTTTACAAGTATAAAGGCAATTGTGTTTATACTTTTCAACTTTAAATTTGGTCTGCGTTTGTACTGTAGATAATGTCTTCAAAAGTCTTACCAGAATCAGAGCTGTGCAAGAGCTTTAGAGGAGATGCAAATCAACTTCATACAAAAGCATTGCTATAGTATTACTGGAGAATTTGGGGGAAACCTATACAATCTTTTTTGAACTGTACTTTAGTTCTGTTGCACTGATCTTTTACGTAATTCCTCCCAAGTTGACAGTCATGTATTCCACTGATGAATCATATAAGACTATTTGCTTGACAAAATATATATATATATACACAAGAATTTGAGTTTCAAATTCACCACACCTTGTGCGAACAGCAGATTGAAGTGGGAAGAATAAAATGCTGATCAATGGACTAACATGTTCAGACTTAAGCTGTACGATAGGAGCATGTACTGGAAAGACAAGGGCATTTTTAACAATTGTTAGTGGGAACTGTCATCTATAGCATCTCCAACGAAAACAGGAACTGAAGATAAGTGAAACTCAGAAAAAAATATTTCATGTTCTTCCATAACAGCAGTGTCTAGTAGTGTCTAGACTGCAGCAATAAAACTTGATTACATTTCAGTACTTTTTAGCAATTAGTGCAAATGCAAACAAACTTAGGTCAACAGTGACTTTACTGAGTTTTGAACCTACATTAATATAATGTAGAAATTGATGGCATATTAATTACTTGACATAGAAAATTGTTTCACCAATTGTAAAGAGCATTTTTAAGGCTGACAGGAAAAACATGAGATAGACAGACAGTGGTTGAATTGAATGGCTGTCCTTCTGTATCCTGCACAATGCTGACAGAGGACGTAGAAGTATAATTCAACACAAACATTTGTATGATTATATTTATCTTTTTTATGGACAACGAAGAAAAACATCTAAAAATATATATTGGGAATTGCTGTAATAACACACACATAATCATGCAACAGGAAAACAGAAAGGTTGGCATTGACTTTTCAGTAACACACACATAACAGAATACAACTTCTTACATCATTTAGAAGTCACCCCAAGTTTAAACTAAAGCACAAGAGTTGACATAAGATGATCCATTACAACAGTAAAAAGATGTACTATTTATCCCAAAGTATATGAAATGAGGAGGAATTATATGAGCATAATGTAAAAAGTCTTAGACCTTTACCTTTGTGGCAGCATCAAAACAGACAAAACCCATGCTGAAGTCAATAGTAAGTCCCATAAGATGACTCTCCAAAACACAGGCATATGTCTTGCACTGTAAAAGGAAAATCAGAGAAGGCAGTTAACATGGAACATATTTCTTCAATTTCTTTCTAGGACCAGAATGTCTTTGTCTTTGTTTTAATGCACATATATCTCAAAAATAATATTTGGGAAAAAAAAAATGTGTGTAAAAAGGCAAATTTACTGCAGGTATATCTTAAATCAGAGGATTTATATCAGGTTTCTAAGAAGTGTAAAAAGAGGCTTTGCTTTCATTTAGGAAAAAATAAATTGGAATCAGAATTACCTCAGCGGTTTACCAACAACAACTGCTAAAAGGAACGTTTCATTGTTTTTGAACTTTCATATTCACTTTGGAATCCAATAACTTCCTGTAATATTGCAATATTCATCTTTTTAGGAAAAAAAAAAGTATTTGTAAAATTTGGTATGCTGTGTTGTAATAAATTTCAGTGAAAAGGATAGTTTAAGACCATGCAACTATTGACATAATCTTATGAAATGCTTTTTATACTGTCACTAGTGGATCAATACATCCCAAAGGTTTCTATGAGAAATCTTAAAATCTTGAAATACTTTCTCATTGAATGATTTTTTAAAACATTTGCAACTACTTATTTCCATAACATTATGTTTCAATACATGTTGTGAGACATTTATGATATTTTCAGGATCAAAAGTATTTCTTTTCCTGAAGACTGACTTCAGGTACAAAATTTTAAGCTTGCATTGTTCACCATAAAAGAATGTGAAATTTTTAAAACACTTTCAATTATTTAAGTAAGTTTTAAAATAAATTATTTGTATTTTATAAAAAGTTACCCTCTGGATAAAATTTAATTATAGTTATATTCTTTCAGTCTTGCTCTAGATATCATATATATACCAATCGAGAACAAAGACTTTAATTGTTCTATGTTAAAAAATATAATAATAACAATAACAATAACAATAACAATAATAATATATTAATATTATTACATATACTATTATCATGGATACAATGTGACTAACTACACTATCAGAATTAAAAAGGTATCCATTATTAATTTGGGTCTTTTGATGTCAAGTATAAACCAGAGGCCTTTACTTTGAGTGGGTATTTTGGATCCTGAGTGGTCTACGCCAGAACACGAGATCCTGAAATGTGCATTTACTGCACCTAAGAGCTGAAATAGACATTCCAATGCTCATAAAGAAGGATAATGGAAAAGTTCATAGCTATATGTGATATTTGGTTATTTTCAAATTTACTTTTTCACTCTTGAATATAGATTTCTTTTTCTGGAACTGAAGTATTTGCATGAATTGCTTTCACAGATAGAGTCTCAACTACACACAAACAGTTGTTGGATAATCTTTGTGCACACACCTTGGCACTCTAGAGTGCAAGTTTCAAATTCAGTGATGTCTATTATTTAAGCTTAAGGACACTGCTAGCCATCAGTGGAACACAAGTGCAATGCTTAATTCAAGTCTATAGATTGATTATGATCTACTGCTCAGAAGTGAAAACAATCAATGGCATGTGCTTTACAAGATGGTTTTGCACTGTTGCTGAGTAACAGCAAATCATATGTTATTATGTGATCCAACAAAGGTGATTTAAAGCTATAACCGTCCCTCAGTAAATGAAAGTTTTCCTATTGCTGGTGGAAAAGGAACTGGTCTATTCTCTTCCAACACTGAAAGAACTTCTTGTACTTCACTACATGTATAATATCTGAATTTACACAGTACAGGGGTACATTATAATTGTTAAGGCATGAAAAAATGAAGATTTTTTAAATTATAAAATCAATGGTTCAACTCTGTGGTATCACAGTCATATGGTATTTGCATTCACAGTAGCAAATAAAAGTGGGCATGTTTTTTCTTGGAGCAGCTATACTATAAAACTGCTATGAAAATGTAAACTTTGATCCTAAATCAGTTTATCAGTTAAATATAAACTTTGATCCTAAATCCTAGAAAACAAAATGATATTGCCTTTGGCAACATCTCAGAAGAAAAGACTGTTCATCAGTGTTTATCATTCTCCTATGCAAAAATGTTCAATTCAGCATGCAAAGCAAAAAAAGAAAAAAAAAAAAAAAGTGTGGTTTTGTAGATTTACTTTGCCAATTTCCTACAAGATACATAACCCATCCACATTTTTTATTTACAGACATTCAAGATATTTAGAATAGCCTTTACTTAGAATTGAAATTTTTCAAGGAGACAGTATCTCAGATTTAAAGTATGTATCACCATCACTTGGCCTCCCACCTCAACAGCAGAAGTCTAACCTACAATGCACTTTGCAGCACCACACTGAGCTGGCATGGCTACCTCTGAAAGAGCATGGTTTAAGCATAGCTCTGTGCCTGGGTGAGAAGCCTCGCTGGGAAGATAACATTTATGAGAAGCAAGACATATCTGCCTGGGCTCAATGCAGCTCTGAAAAAGCTACGCACTTCCCAGACTGCAGGTTCTTTCTGCAAGGCAGTGCACAGCTTGTTGAGAACTATCATCTACTTCAGCACAATATCAGTATTGTTGGGAAGAAACTGCATTGTAAGGCACAGATTATCAGTGAAGTAGCTGATTCTGCGAAGAAATTCTTCCTAGGAGACTTGATTATTAAGTTTATATAATTTCATTCACAAAAGTTCATAAAAAGTTCATATATATTTAGCATACAATTTAAAACTTTAAGAATGACTGCTAAAAAAAATTATTGTGAAAATTTGGCTTTGATTTCTGGTTTCTCTCATGCCGCTCATTAAATAAATAAATAAACAAACTAACAGCAGGGGAAAACCAACCAACCAAACAACAATAACAAAAAAAAAAACACCCCACAACTTTTCAAAACTGAAGCATCTCCTTCCCAAAAGAATATATTTCAGCATTCATTTCTTGTTCACACAGTACAGAACCTTAAATTGAGTTTACAAATAATTCAGCAGGTCAAAGGCTGAAGGAGACAACCCAAAGTATTATGTTCTTTGTACTCTGCTCCCTCAATAACACCTAGTTTAACTTCTGGAAAGAATTATAAATTGTAAGCATACTGTAAGCTATTTCTGAAGCTAAGTGAAACCATACTATTAATCCAAGACATAACTCAGACTTTCAAACTCAGATTCAACTTCAATGGAGACAAGCTTTTAAAATATGGTACTGCAAAGTAGTTTAAACAACAGGCCTTATATCAGGGAACAAGCAACTACAATGATAAAAAGAGAAACAGCAAGAAAAAAATCTTGAAGGAAGTTGTGAAAATTTTAGCATAAAGTAGTGGGAACTTGAAGGGAACCTGGCAATCGTATATAATTGCACTTCATTATACATGTTTTAGTTTCATGATTCTTCATAGTGTGGTGAAACAGCATGGAAAAGGGATCTCCATTTTAACTGTTTCTTTTTTGTTGTTGTTGTTTGTTTGCTTTTTTTTTTTCTTTTAGGTTTATAAACGTGAATTAGCAACTTTTGATACTCTAAAGAAAGCTAACTAAAGAGTGACTGTAACATTATAATTACATGAACTACAGTATCATATCACATTATTGCCAAATTATTATCAGCTTGACTGTCTATCTCTCTGTATTGGGTTTACATGACAAGGTTTTGGTAGCAGGGGACTGCAGTGGTGGCCTCTATGAGAAGAATTCAGAATCTGCCCCATATCAGATAAGGGCCAGTTTCAGGCAGTTTCAAAGGGACCCGTTGCTGGCCAGAGCTGAGCCAGTTAGTGATGTTTGCGTCTCTTTAAGAGCAGATTTAAGAAAGAGAAAAAAAAACTGCTGCACAACAGCAGCTGGGAGAGAAGGAGTGAGAAACAGCCCTGCAGACCCCAAGGACAGTGCAGAAGGAGGGCAGGAGGTGCTCCAGGAGAGACAACAGAAGTTCCCCTGAAACCTGTGGAGAGGGCCCTGGTGGAGCAGGCTGTCCCCCTGCAGCCCATGGGTCCCATGGCAGAGCAGATCTCCACGCTGCAGCCTGTGGAGGAGCCGCTGGATGTGGCCTGGAGGAGGCTGCGGCCCATGGAGAGCTCCCACAGGAGCAGGCCAGAGCTGCAGCCCGTGGAGAGGAGCCCACACAGGAGCAGGAGGTCTGGGAGTAGCTGCTGCCCATGGGGGACCCGAGCTGGAGCAGTTTGCTCCTGGGGGATGGATGGACCCCATGGTACGGAGCCATGCTGGAGCAGTTCTTGAAGTGCTGCTGCCTGTGGGCAGCCCCCGCAGGCTCAGTTCGGGAAGGACAGCATCCTGTGGGAGGGACCCCACGTGGAGCAGGGGCAAAGAGTGACCATGAAGGAGTAGTGGAGAGTGTCAGGGACTGACCGCAGCCCCTGTTCCCTGTTCTCCTGCACCACTTGGGGAGAGAAGGTAGGATAGGGTGGATGAGGGAAAGGTGGTTTAGTTTGTTTTCTGTGTTTCTCACTTTTCTAGCTTGATAGTAATAGCTAATACATTTCTCTGTTCTCCCCATGCTGAGTCTGTTTTGCCTGTGATGATAATTGTTGAGTGATCTCCATGTTCTTATCATAACATTTGAGCCCTTTTCATTCTATTTTCTCCCCCTTTTCCTTTGAGGAGGGGCAGTGTGAGAATGGTTGTGGTGGAGTTCAGCTGCCCAGATGGGTAAAACCACCACACTCTCCTGTAATATATTTCTTTCCTAAAAAGAAAAGACCTGTCTGTCTAATTTTTGTTTAAGATATAGGCCTGGCAGAAGCTATAAATGAGGTTTAGATAGAATTGCTTACATAGTTATGATGACACATCTTTAGAAATATATCAGAATAGGGCACCAATTAACCTCAATAGAGGTTAATGCCAATTTATACTAGTTGAGAAATACTGCTATTATTTGTATGATTATGGCATAACGTGCAACATATTTGAATAATTTTGAATGGCAGTTTTAACCTGCAGTTATATTCTCAAAATTGTATCATTGCATAGTAAGATAAACCTGCACAAAGCTGGATTATCATTCATATGAAATGCAAATATTCATACGAATGACTGCATAAAACAGAATTTTAGTAAACATTTGCAGGTGTTGCCTTGATTTTGAACCTTTTTTTTTTTTTTTTTTTTTTTCTCTCACTGGGAAATTAAAACAACTTTCCAGAGGCAAATTTTAACATTAGTTATTCAAAACAGATTTTATATGAATCTGCAAATTCATGCATAAAAGCAGTAATGGATTTATGAAGGACAAATAGGGAAACCAAAGTGAGTTATATTAAAAATTGATAGTTTTTGTTTTATTTTATTTCCAAACTGGGATATAGAAAGAGAGGCAGGCAAGAAAATAAAGAAAAAAGGTGAAATCATAGGTGTGTGCTCCACAATGATAAGATGGCTGTTTGTCCCCTTTATCAAATATGCTATAATCGTTCAGACCCAGGAAATTAATAGTTTGAGTTCTTAACGGCTATTCTGAACATCCGTAGAGTCATATGAAAGGTGAAAATTTTAAAATATTAGGTTAAGTTTTTTAGAGAAAGTCTGTTTAGGAGACATGGGAGCAATTCTGAATAAATGTGGTTTTAAAACCAAAAGAAAAAAAAAAAATCCTTTATTAGGAATGCTCCAGCATGAATCAATACCAGAGACAAACAGATACAATGTGGCTTCTGGGTTGAAAGTATTTGAGAAAATTGCCATATCTTCTTTTACTGATGTAGCAGAAAGCTACACAGTAACGTAGCACAGTAGTGCTTCTGCAAATAATGTTTTATATGAGAAAGAGAAAGTTTCTTAAATATTTAGTAGCAGAGGATATATGCTGTTGCAAATTTTATACAGAAAAACTACATTTTTATATTTACATTTTTCAGCACAACAATCAGAGCTCAAAAGGTAAGAATATCTCTTGTAAAAGGTAGCAGGGTGCATCAACATAAAGATAAAAATTGAACCTTAGACTCCTCCTTCAGTGATGGTAATACACATTAAAGCTGACAGCAGTATAGCTTTTGCAAAATTGATCTTTTTGATCAATTGCAAAATTGATCACTTATCTCAGTCTATTTGCAATGTGGGCTTATAGGTCAGAAGAGGGGTAGTATATAAACTATTGTAGACTAACAGTTGTCTAAATAACAATATTAATAACAATAATAATAAAACAAAAATAATAATAACAAATATAATAATAATAACAAATATGTCATGCTTGTGTTCACAGGAGGATGCAGAAAATGAGTGAATGGAAATTGAATATTAGCCAATATTTGCACAGGGTAATACATTAATATGATTTTTGTAGTAGTGTGTACAGAAGAACTCATGGCAACCTCAACTAAAATTGTTCCATCGATAGGTATTATTTATGATTTGAACATTAAAATAACCACTAGGATTAGGTGATTTATAATTGTGTGGGTTTTTTTCCTCCTATTGTAAATCAAAATACTTTTTTTTTTTTTTCCACATGAGAAAGAATGGTTATCTGTAAATATAACCAGTCTGATATTCAATAAGAAATCCATTAGTAATCTCTACCGGAATGTCATCCAACTCTGCTCTGTCAACTGACAATTGAGTAGATACCCAAGAAACGAGAAAAATGTGGAAAAAGAATAAAGACCAGAGGTGCATCTTACACCAATTAGCACTCTCAGTGTACTCTCACTCCTGCTTATTGCAAGGACAATTTGATTCATGCAAGGTGTTGTTACATTGTCCAATAACACATGAAGTAGCATATAAGACAGAGTATCTAAAGATAAAGATAAGAGTATCTAAATAGCTTTTTTTTTTTTTTCCTTGATCTATACATTGTTCATATTCTTTTGTCCATGAACTTTAGTTAAACAGCTGTATATCATCTAGCCATAACTCAGAGTTGGTCTCTTCAGAACTTTAGATTGCAAGGTGCTTGGGAACATTAAAAGGAGGTTTACAAAGTTACATACATAAAATAATAATAATTTGAGAGTTCCAGGAGGCCAGAGAATTTATTAAATTGCATGTTAATGTACCAAAAGGTAATCATTATGGCAGTTGTTCTCACCTGTATTCTTTCAACTTCTAAAAAAGTTGCAGTCTGGAAGGCTTTTTCCCATAGAGTTAGGTCAGACTCTAATTCCACAGAAAAGTAAAGATCTTCTCCAGATTCAGACTGGACACCAAAACAATGTTTCCGACGATCCAGTAGATCACTGTCCTGATGAAAACCTGAAGTTATATAATCTGGCATACATCAACTATTTTTTATTGCAAACATCCATGCTCCAAACCTAGCATGTCTAAATGACATTTTTAATGTTGCCACACTGTAGTAACTAATGAGGGATGAGGAACTGAAAATAAAAGTTTTGGAATAAACATTGACACCTCGAAGAATTTTAAACAGGACCCCAATATTCAGGGTGGTACAGAAAAGCAGCATATCTGGCATATTTTTCAATATCTTAAAAAATCACTTGTTATCAGCTATACGCCTTTAAATTAGATAAATTATAGAAAAAGGCAACTACTTTCTATTCACATGAGAAAGGCAAATACTTTCCATTCACACGAGAATACAAAGATCAGCTTCTCTGACCTATTTGACTCTCCCATGCTAGTCTGAAAGGATTTATTTAAGCATTTGATAAGTCCATCTATTTTGCCTATGGAGACTAGATAAATCAAATCCATACTTCTGATGCTTACAAAATCCACTGTGAAATTTGTCTATGGCTACATATTACCATTAGAGACAATGTTGGAAGCCAGTGGTTAGGTTTCTGGCTTTGGAAGTGGAGAAGGAATTTACTTTTGGCATTACTTTCAACATAACAACATACAGAGAATGTCAGATTGCAGAAATATATGGCATTTAATGATTGCTAGCATTTGTAATTGGCACTATAAACAAAGTTAGTTAAAAATAACAAAAACAAAAATAACAAAAAATAACAAAAATAACAAAGTTAGTCAGGAAATCCATCACTTAAATGTTATTCAATTATTATTTTTTCTTTTCCTGAAAAAGTAGAGGATGTTTTATGCTAAAATTCTGGCAAGTAATTCATCCTTGTGAAAAATACACTTGCAGAAGCAGTTTTAATTAATGTTGTCCATACTACAGCAAAGCAGCTGTCACAAACCACAGGCTCACCAGCTGTCCTTGCAAACAGTTCTGGAAATTTGGATATATGTAGCTTGGGTGCAACTTCTACAATGTTACCCTGTTGCAGAGGGCACAGCTGAGATCAGTGAAGAACTTGCAGGACAGCAGCATCATCTGGTTATAACCAACTTGAATAAACCAAGGAGACCATAATTAGTGGTTACAAGCCTTATATTGTTCAAACCAGCTCTCTCTGGGGCAGATAACCAGGAACTTTAAACTGTCAGAGAAAGGAAATAAATGAAACAGGAATCTCTATGAAATTATTACACTTGGGCAGGTAAGTAGGTAATGGTAGAGAACGCATTATTTTCCTCCTTTCTTTTCATTCAGTGGACATAAGACTGACCTGCCCAAGGTTTAGGACAGCATGTGCTCGTGGATGCTCTTGGTTCAAAATTGCTTTAGTGTCTAGAAAAAGCAGCTGTAGAGGCAACACAAGCTCTCTTTGCAATCATCATGACAAAACTGAGGTGTTCAGATTTTTAAAAGACCAACAATTATGAAGCAATCATCTTGATCAAATGGAATGGGCTGCCCAGGGAAGTGGTGGAATCACCATCCTTGGAGGTCTTTAAAAGACATTTAGATGTTGAACTTAGCGATATGGTTTCATGGAGGACGTGTTAGTGTTAGGTCAGAGGTTGGACTCGATGATCTTGAGGTCTCTTCCAACCTAGACCATTCTGTGATTCTGTGATCTCCTTCTTTACCTATCTTCTATCAAATCCTAACCTCAACAGAATTAAATAATGGATGGAAAAAACATAATGAACATAGGTTGTTAGATCTTAAAACAGCATTTCCAAAAATAAATATTCTCCCAAATTAACATCTTTTTCCAGGTGTTGAGAGGGCTATGTAGTTGAATTAGTTAGATGTGAATAAACAACGTGCTGTGTCCTATGACAAATACTTTTGTCTCATAATCTCTGTCCCTCCTCCTTGGCCCTTCACCTAAAACTAAAGATTAAACAAAGTTTTAAACAATTCCACTCACAACAGGTTTTCATAATGTCTAGGTTGCTGTCAGCGACAGCTATGTTCTACTGCATGCTTAACCTCAAAGTGCACAGAACAGCAGCACCATGACAAACATTTCATCTTTTGAGTATGTGAAGCAACATAAAACATATCTAGCACCTGATAATACAAACCCCATCAGTAGGAACTGGATGAATAAAAGTGCTCACTCCTCCAGGAAAGGACAGCTACTTCATACAGGGTAACAGTACATCTTGCCTAACAGGTCTTAAGTGGGATCTGAAAGTCATTAGAGTCCTAAAGCTACACCTGACTGAATATATCTATTGGTCCATAATCAGAAGGACCTATTCAGCACAGAGTTTAACAAAATTTATGTATGAGATACATATCATTCCCAGGGAAGGTTCTTCACACCTTGGATGAAACTAAAAAATACCTCAACCTCATCTTCAACTATTTTTAACAATAGCCAATAGAAAAAAAAAAGAAAAGAAAAAAGAAAAAAGAAAGAAAGAAAAAAAATCAACTCTGCCTGAAACTGGCATTTTTTGAAACAATTCTATGGCACTGTGTGGGATCACAGGAATCACTGTCTAAGAACAATTGAACTAACAGGCCCTGTTTTTAAATGGAAGGAAGTGTAATTCTTGGTTCCAGAATGCCTACCTGTGTTTAGCTGGGTACAGTTAAGGTTTGATTACACTGTGAGACTCACATGTTCACTGTCTTTTTTTCCTATTGCGAAGAATACGTTGGCTGTGAAAAAGTGTTGAGTTCTTTTAGAAACTGTCAAAATGAAAGTGTTAATAGCTATACTGACACTGATCTCTGTTAAAATGTGTTTGAAAAGTGCAAAAATCTCAGAACAGTCTTTTGAACTGATTAAATAAAGGCTTTTGCATTTTATCACCAATATTGCTAGCAGTAATTGTACTAAATTTTATTAAGCATTTCATCAATCCTAGAAGATGAAACAAGAAAGATAAACTGGATTTGGGATATTAAGCCATATTTTTGCTATATCTATATTAAAATGAGGATATACTTGGATTTAGAGAGGATTTAATCAATACTATGCATTGATAGCATACTCAGTGACTTACATACAAAAAAAAAAAAGAATATTTCAACTACTACATCAGATTGTGACAGATAACATACACAGTATACTCATTAACAAAACAAAGTAATGCAAAGTAATAAAAAAGATGAAAAATAAAGTTCAAAACAAAACTTCTTCATACCAGAAAATTAGTGTAGAAAAATAATTTGAAATATTACAGGAAGTTTTCTTATTTGGAATGAAAACAAAATTCAACATGAAAATTTTCCACAGAACAAAAATTTCATTTTTTTTTAATTAATTGTAATTTGATGATCTGCATGTACATGTGATTTTGATATCCATCTATATGGTTAAGTGAATGGTAAGAAAAATTCCAGTCAACTATTTGCTTGGTATATTTTAGTTTACAATCAGTTGTCACCATATAAATGAGATATTAATTTCCTTCTTAGTGGTATTTTGTTTTATGTGTAAAAACAATTTGATGGCTCTGCAAGGCTCTCTTTAGTTCTGCTTCTGCTTTCTTTTGACCTTTCTTTAAGCTTTCATTTCTGCTCAGGTATGTAAAAAGTGAAACCTACATACCATATCATAGATTTAAATATGTTTTCAATTATACTATGGATAGGTGTAGGAAACAATATGTATACAAAGTTAAAAGACAGCTGTTGAAATGTCCTTGGAAAAGTAGCAGTATGAAATTCTGTCTTAGGAATCCAACTGAGAATTGTCCTAAGCTCTGCAAGTTTAGGATAAACTTGTCAGGAGTCTCAAAAACAAGCCTGAATTAAGAAGGAATCTTCACTAATTGACTTTGACAAAATAGTTACTTCAGTTATAATATATTATATCCAGTTTAAAAGCTGTTTTGAACCTGTATTTTTATTAACGCTCACTAGTCAATGATGGACATTAGCTAATTTCATGTTATTTTGTAAGTACTTTTTCATACTGTTAATGATCATCTGTACCATTTGTCCTTGATGTTCTCAATATGAATTAATATAGACTCTGAAGAGGAACAGTCACAAAGCTTGTAGCAGTATGCTAATTCCCTACTGGAAGGAAAGTAGCCCTGCTGAAGGATGAGCTGTGAGGAAAGTCTTTGGCTTACACCCAGCTTCAGGGTAATCCAGCATCTCTGCTGACAGTATGGGATGATTCCTGCTTGCCTAATTAATAATGATGTCCATGTTAAGTGAGAGTAATAAATTTGTCTAAAGGGAACCAAGCATGGCTCATTAGGCAGGTCCTTTCAAATTAAGGCAGAGTGCTTCTTTATCACTGAGTAGTGACATCATATTCTCTTTGGCAGAGGGAATCTTTCCTCCTTTAAAAGCGACAGTACTCCTTTTAGATTACTTGGATCTTTTCATTTTATGTGTGATGGATCCACTGAATACTCATTTAGGTCTTAGCTAAATCCACTAAGATGCAAGAGACCCTGACTTTTACTACAGTCAGGGAAAGCACTGTTCTATTCTATAAAGGTCAAACAAAACTAATTCTACCTGCCTCATGTTCATGGTATGACTTTAACCCAGAAGGCTCAATAACTGCCTGGAATACTGTTTAACCTGTTATACATGTATATAATATATATTATATATATTATGTATAGGTTATACATGTATATAATATATAAAGAAATTTGAAGGTTGATCTGTAGTATTAGTGGCACTGGTAAGCAGGTTTTGGTATGAGCAACAATCCATGGAAGATGTTCAAAACCATCTCAATCAGAGTTATTTACATACACATACAAAAAAAAAAAAAAAAAAAAAAAGACCTTAACATTTAAGTAATTTTTATTCCCACTGTAAAAGTGATGTAAACATTAATGTTTGCATTATTAGATATAATTCTTGATAATGCATCAATGGGAAAATAAAATGTGTTTTGTTTTTTTTTTTTTTTTGCTTTGTTTTTTTGACTACTTTAGACATTCCTGAAATAAATGACTCTGTCCTATCATAAACAGGATTCAAATCTAGCATCTAAATTCTCTGAAGACAAAAAGCTCTCTCCCCTCTGTACAAGAATGACTCTAAAATAATACCAAAGTAACTGCAAAAATAATCACATCATGCTTTCGCATCTGCTGGCATCAGTGCCCTGATAATTTTACTGTTTTTGCTACCTTTCACTTATCTCCACCTACATAAACAAAATACTTCTTTCTAAGGGATACTAATGATCTATTTCTTTTTCTGAAACTTTGGGAACACTTTTCTCAAGCACCACCATTAGTTGCTATGGAGATTTTTCTAATAGCATTTACAGGCAGCAGGGAACAGATTCACTCAAGTGAGAAAAAAAGATACTCTTTTTCCAATATATCCTCATTAATCAAATAATAAAGAAAATAAAACACCCTATGTCATTTGCATGCAGGCATATGTCTTTTTTTTTGTGTTTTTTTTTTTTGATCCATCTGAACTTTGAAGTCAAAAAACCTGAGATTAAAAATGTTGCAATGTATTTAAATAGACACAGAATTTCAGCTAAACAAAACAATGGATAGAATATTTTTCAATATTCAAATTTTGTGAAAATATGCATTCTGAAGGGGAAAAATCATTACAAGTACAAGATAAATTTTAGTTTCAATTAAATTTCCATTAGAAACATCTTTGTGATTGCTTGGGAGAAATAGAAATGTTCATTCCTTGTAACTTAATAGGCAAAGCACTAAACTCGAATGTAAAATTAATTTCCAATTCTGCCTGATTAAAAGATGATTCAGGCTCAAAGACTTATTTTATTCAGAGTCTGAATTTAGGTTTCTCCTGATGTGCCATAATGTTACCTGTTTGTTCCTTAATAACCTCCACCCAGAAATGTGTTTATTTTAATGCTATATGGGGACAATTTTCAAAAGTATTTTATAAAGACAATTCATCTTTGAGGCAAATAACAACAAAACCAACCAAACAAAAACCTATTCTAATACTTTCCAGAGAAGCACTGGTAGTTGTATTCTCCTAAAGAAAAATCAGAGTGCAAGGTAATTACAAGCAGAAACTTAAAATGTGCTGATGACCTCTTTGGAGAGTTATTAAAGTCTTGTACCTCTCCAAACTCTGAGGCATTATTGGCTGGAAATGAAATTTGAGAACAGATCCCAGAAGAGTAAACATTTCAATTACTGATAGCAGTGCTCATATATTTTCATTCTAAGCCCTTGTTTACAAGTTTCTCAAAAGTAATAGTGCTTATAGTTTTTTCCATGTTAGTTGCCTAAGGATATTTTTTTATGTTCAAGTTATAGTTAAAACAGCTCAATCAGTTCTGTGAAATAATTTAGAAAAAATATGAAATTGTTCCATCCATGTCATATACAAACAAACAAAAGAACATACAAAGAAAGAGAACTAGCCCCTGAAACATCTTTTGGGGCTGTTCTGGAGCATATATCCTTTGTAACTGCAGTGTTTGCTTTTGGTATGGGAGGAAACATTTGCTGTCCTCAAAAATAAATCAAGATCTACTGCAAAATACAGACATTCTGAGCAAAATTTGGCTGCTACTGTTTTGATGATTTCTTTCTGAACTTGTTCTATCTCTATCGCATAAGGAAAGAATTTTCCCTGCTTTTCCCAGCTGTTAGGGGATGTTATCTTACTGCTCATAAGAAATGAGAACAGAATACATCATTCTTTCTTCAAGCGGCTATACACCTCTCCAAAAAACAAAAAGGACAAAAGTCCTAAATTTTGTCCTTAAAAAAAAGTCCTTATAGAAAAAAAAGGACTTTTTCCTTAGAGAAAAGTCCTTATAACTCTCTATATGTTATCTACATGTTTGTCTATTTTCCAATCATGCATTTCTTTTAAAGGTATGAAAAGGTCTTTTAAAGATTTCCCTTGTAAAGGACACAGATATTGGGAGAATATGAATTAAATTTCTTAGAAGAGGGAAGAACTAATGCCTTTAACCGACAGATTGCAAGAATCATTTAAGTATATATCTTCTGTATTTCTTATTCTTTTCCTGTTTTTCCATGTGTTTATCTTATTATTTCTTCCAGGAAGCAGGATCAGACTCTAATGGTGGCTGCCACAGCCAAATTCAACTGACTGAGTTTTCCCAAGAGTAGACAGTTTATGCTATCTACTGATATATATCTACTAATATATAATATTATGCAAAAATAAATAAATAAATAAATAAATAATTTAAAAATCCCCCCTCCATTAAAAAAATATATATAAAATTAAAGAGAAACGGAACCTTACTTAAAACTTTACATTTAAAACATCTACCTTTTCTGAATCAAATAAAAATTTACCAAGTCTTTATACAATGGTAGATGTCATACAACTAATAAAACTGTCTGCTTTCAAAAAAGGCCCATTGAACATATCCAAATTAGGAATTAGGTATTAGGAATTCTATCAGTATGTAGCCATCAAAGAGAAATTAATTGAAATCACATACAGAATCACAGAATAAAAGGAAATGTGGTCATCTAGTACACATCTCTATCCAAGGTAGGAGCAGCTATCCTATTTTAAGCTTTATGCTTAAAAGGATACAACCATGGATATTCAACAGCCTTGGTAGGAGCTCTATTTCAGTACTGAATGACACTAGCACCTGACAGTTTTTTCTTTATTGTGTAGCTGAAGACAACTTAATGATGGTCTTAATGCCAGTGGACAAGGAGAACATTTATGACTTCTACTTTTATTTTTATCTTATAACACAACTGTAATATAAGTTAAAGTGGGAACAGAACCTCTTTTCTCTGGAAACGTTAAATATAGTTAACATACAGATCAGCAGGACATAAAATTACTTCAACTACTTAGAAGTGAAACACTCAACAATTTAACATTTTTTTACAAGTGTCAAAATTGGCTGAAAATGTAATGTTCCCTAGATACAGTATTAACCTGTTGATAAAAGGGATCCATTACTTACACCTCCTAAGCAGTTTTGAATTTGCATAAAGTATTGAAATCATACCACAACGTAAGCCTTAGTCATTGACCAAATTATATTAATAATGCACCTCAAAATACAGTCTTTCTTAAAATACCTTTACTTTAAATATTTATTAGTCTATTGGCATTCATTTTAAACTTTACTCTGAATATATAAACATTTTATGTAGTTTCCTATGATTCTGTATGATTCTTTTCCTATTAAAAATATCTGAAGCAATAATAGAAATTATTTTTTCCCCATAAAGCACAACGTCTATTTTTCCTAGTTGAGATCTAGATGTAATGTGACTTATTGAGGAAGAAGAACAAAATTACAGGACATTCAATTGGGAAAAATAACATAGTTCCATTTGAGAAATTTATACACTAATAGCTAAAAAATGAGGGAGGAAACACAAGTCATCTGAGATACTGAGTTGATCCCAATTACTACTATAGTAAGAAAAGTATAACTACACTGATGTGAATTATATCAGATATAAACATCAATGATTCACCATTCTGACATACTGCCAGCATGGACTTCTTTTCGTAACTACCCTCACATTTCAATTCAGATCGGATCTGCTACCTGAATATGCTCCCTGTTTTATGCTAAATAAAATACGCTGTTTATTGTAAATCTCCAAATGTTTTTGCATGACACATTGAAGACAGAGGGGGTGACTGAGAGATATAAAGCATTTTCTCACAGTTACAACAAGATGCTTGTATGAAGCTGAAGAGCATTAGTAACTTAAGTAAAAAAGCAAACTTGATAGAACATAAATGTAATATTTTCTATTTTTATTCACATTTTACCTGAATAATTTCCCCTTTTTTTTCTATCTCCCTTGTGCAAGAAATTACTGAAATAACAAAGTTACTTAGCAATTTATCAAATACTATAATCTTTTTTTAAATATACACACACATGCATGTGCACACACATACACACATTCAAAAGATGGCCACAAGTTAACTGCACATCAAAAACGTAGGAGGTACCAAAAGACATATTCAATTCAACCAACTTTGAAGTGCTGAGGAGGCCAAGGCCATCCGTTTATTTCTGATGGTTATATCTGGCTTCTTCAATTTTTGAAGTCTTGAACAAACCTAAAATTGGAATTATCTGGCTATTAATGGGTCTTTACTCCTCAAAATAGAGGACTGGGTGAAACAAGATTCTTCCAGAATAAAATAGCAATATTTATTCATAGCACTATCCCTACTTTTCCACCAATTCTGTTGAAAATGATTAATTGATACATTTTAATTTCAGAAGTGGTATCATCAGATTATCTTTCCAGAAAACTTGTTTAACATGAATTACAGATTTTCATTCATATGCTGAGTGTTGATGTCCCAGTAGCATCAGTTTGAATAGAATTTGTACAGAAAGGAAAGTGGATTAAAAGTATCAATCACTTTCTCTCATCAGTTTATTCCACTGATTCCACTCATCAGAACTGTTACAAATTCTAACTTCTTCCCAATTTGAACTTGTCTAGCTTTACTTACTGATTGTTCTTTCTTGTAACTTGTTTCTTTTAAGGGTTAAAGAGTGCCCTCAGTTCCTCTATTCTCAGTCCCTCAGTGCCCTCTATTCTCTGTTAAAGTACTTGCATCCCATAAAAACCTATTACATTTTTATTAACTATGCCTATCAACTCATATATCTTTCCTCCAGACACAAAGTTATTTGTATTTTCATTAATGTCCCTTTTCCTTTGAATATAGCCCACTGCTATGTTTGCCATTATGTCATAATGAATAATTTAGTCCAATATAATTAAAATATGATTGTTGTACTTGGTCTGATTTACTTAATTTGCATGTCAAAAGGTAACATTTCAACCCCAAAATATTGACTATGAAGACTTTTATACTTATAATATACATATTTTTACAAGGTAGTTTGAAGGTCTACTACAGAATCTTTATTTTATTTTATTTTATTTTATTTTATTTTATTTTATTTTATTTTATTTTATTTTATTTTATTTTATTTTATTTTTTAAATAATCCACTATTGTTCTGGTAGTGTTTGGATGTGATATTTTATTTTTATTTTATTTTACTTTTTAAATTGCACATATTACGGGATCAGTGCTTGTTTGATGAATTTATGTCAAAAAAATGTTTTTCAAAGTCAAAATAGAGCTTTTAAAAATCTACTTTTATATTTCAATTTTTTACTGGTGTATCTGATTATGTAGAAGGTTGTAATCACATTAAGAATATTGACTTATTGTTGTGTAAAAAATAAGTCTCCTCCTCTTTCTTTTCCTTGTAGAAGCTGCATTTGTACTAATAAATAAAGCATGTATGGGACTGTTTGCTCACACCACAGTTACTGGAAATGGCAATTCATACTATGAAACTCTGTCCTTCTTAAACAGGATGTACACGGGAAAACAGCTCAATAGAAAATTTTTCCTCACCCATGATAACATTCAAGTTACACCGAGAATTGTTTGGGTAAGTGCTAGGTGGTCCATTTGGTCTAAAACCCAAGGTAGCAATCATACAAATAGATAAATAAAAGTATGTGGTGTTCCACCATCTGGGAATGTTTTGTGATACTTATATCTAGTAAATGAGTAGCCTGAATAATTTGAGTTTAGACATGAATGTGGAACTAAACCTACTTCAGAGACACTGAGTAGCTATATTATTCTGCAGATGGCATTATTATCTTCCTGGATTTATTCCTGTCCAGTAAAATATGATTATCTCTTATAAAGTAGAAACAGAACAATTCTATATTCTCAGTATTTCTAAAAAGAATGACACAAACTCAGTAGCTTCTCTGGAAGAACAGAAAGTGTAGAAGAAGGAACAGTCTGTAGTAGAAGAGTCCAGGTTTCTTTTCTTCATTTTTTTCATGAGTCTTCCCAAGTTATCATGCTATCTATCAATCTGAGAATATTAAAAACCTGTTAGTCTACCAGTTTGCCATCCAACTCATTCTCCAAGAGAAGCCAATTTATTATGAAAGTAGCTTGAGAGGTACAATAAAAGGGAGGAAGTTTGAAGGTGATCACAAAGTACCAAATTAACTTTTAAAAAAGTTGTCTCTGCTTTGGTAATATCCATGCAGACAATGTGTTTTGTACAAACGTGTCTAGAAACACACATTGCTAAAACTGAGACCTTCATGATGCTGGCAAAAAAGCTTAAAAAAAACTTGAGTCTCTACAGAGGTTCATTGTTGTAGTAGTAAAGGAAAGCTGTTTTTCTGGTTTCAGAAGCTATAATTTCACTGAAGTTAATTTTATGCTACTATTTTTTAATCACTTAGAGTTTTTAGGCAGCCCAAAAATATTGTTTGAAACACTCCAATACCTTATGAGCTTGACTATACTTACAGACAATAAAGGAATAACTGAATGAGTAACATAATAAATAAATGCATGAATGATATTTCTATACCACTTATATTGGAATTGTCCTTATTCTAGGACATGATATGTTAATAAAAACTGAGAATGGAGGATCTACAGACAGCTTGAAGAGCTAGGAGTGAGATATTTCGTCTCTCCCTAAACCTTACTGTTTTAAGAGCACTGGTCATATTAATTTCTCAGTGCAATGTCTTTACAGAGTGAACAGCCATTTCTGTTAACTTTCTCCCTACATGACCACTGCTAAAGAATCAATGTTTACACACACTTGGTAGTTAAAGTACATACCACTGTGATGGGACATGTTGCATTTAGAGTGTGCTATTCCTTAACCAAGACTCCAGACCCCACAGACAAACCATTGGTACTAGAACTCTTACCTTTTCTTTTTCAGATTACTAGCAGGTGTTTGTCTTTGTTTGTTTTGTTTTGTTTTGTTTTGTTTCAGTTTATAAATTTGCTTTCTTATTTTTGAACTCACTGACATAAAAAGCTTCTGAAATTATTACAGCTGTTTGATCTCTAATCTGGCTCCTAAAGGAATGGGTTATTTACCTACATGAGCTATAAAAATTAGAAAGTGTAGTACGTACATCAGTATAAGGTTTTCCCAAAAGGATATACTTTTTTTTTAAAAAATAAGTTTGTTCATACTTCTTCATGATGTTAGTCTCTGCTAGATGAAACTTCAGAAAAGACCAAATTGCCTCTTATATAATTTGGACCTAAAAAAATTATATAATAATAAAGTACATAGGAAAGCACTTCAGATGAATGGAAAGAGACAACTTCCGATCTCTTTTTCCTCTCCTTCCCCACATGCTGAACATCTGGAAAACTGTTTTTCACTGTTTTAAAAACAGAGACAAGACAATATATATTATTTTTGAGTGAATTCAATATGAAAAATTAAGTACAATGTACCATAATGGCCCTATGCAGTTTTCTACTCACAGATTTAACTTTCTAAACATATTTAATTTGGCTTTTCCATTTATTACTGTTGAGGCAAACTGAAGAAACTGGGGGGAGGCGGGGGGGAAGGACAAAAGTTTTCAGAGTGGCATTCAGAGTTTTAAGGACTCTGTTGTCAGTCTTTGTGCAATCTTACATTGTAACTGTGAGTTGCATCAAGGTATTTGAAAGTAACAGAATTGATGCCTATTTCTTTACCTCCTCATTTAGAAGAATAGACTTTATACCAGTTGAGTGTGCCAGTAAAGTAAAACTATAAAACTTTTATTTTATTTTTTTTCAGTACTGCGTTATGAAGAAATAAAATTGCTTTCCAGTCAAAATCAGTTTATTTCCAAATTTTCAATGCCTTTTCAAAATATTCATTATAGATTTTGGCTCTGTACCTAGTGACATCAGGACTTCTGATACTGACTTCAAAGGGTCAAAATTTGATCTTTTTCTGCAAGATGGTCACATGGATTTTTAGTTGCAGTGTTATACTCTGGCTTCTTAACTGGTTTGACAAAGTGCTGTTTTATTTTACATATTTTAATCATACCTTCAGAATTTTGCACATTATCTCATAAACTGAAAATGTTTTCTCAGCTCTTGTCCAATCCCAGGTTGTAACCTTGGAAAAAACAAACAGGAAAAGAAAGCAAGTTATTTTTCTTTATTTCAAGAATAAGCTTACTATAAAAAATAAATAAATAATCTATCCCTAGAACTTCCTACCTCTTACATCCAATATGGTTTATTTTGAGCAATAACTACCAGGTATCAGACTGTTGCATTCAGACAGTGCTGAGGAGGCATCCTGCCTTGTACCTTCAAGTAGCTTTGCATGCAGGCTGCTCATGAAGGAGCTTCCTCTGCCTATGCTAGTGGGGGTTGCATTGATATGCCAACATGATACTTTAATGAGTTCACAGAGACCCATTTCTCCCCACTTCCCTACTTATAATAAGCAATTTGCTCTAATCACCTACATTGTTTGCAAAGGTCCAAAACCATAAAACAGAACACTCCAACCTTGCAGTGTCCTAGACACTTACTATATATATCTCTTAATGTAGTTGAAAAAAACCCAAAACTAACTAGAAATGAAACAGGTAAATCCACATTTCCTTTTTTCTTTACCAAGATGAGTCTTCTCCTAAATTCCAACAAATTGAGATTTGAATAGTAGTCTATTGCTCCTTGTAGTCTCAGGATTTAACAACTGCTTTTAATAGTATTAATTTAAAGCAACTATTTTCAACAAAAACTACATACAGCTTATCAAAATGATGCAAGGGTGGTAGATAATACTTAGACAAGATAAAAAGGGATAGATTAATATATTTAATTGGAAAAAGTTCAAAAGCAATCTATAAATAACTTTTGAATAAAAATGCATGAAGGAAAGAGAAGAATTAGTCACAGTCTCAATAGACTGAAAAATACACAAAACAGAGTAGAAAAAGATGTTCTATAAGAAAAAAAAAAAAAAAAAGGGCAAGAAGTAATGAACAATGGCCCAGCTCCAAAGGAAGATAGTTCTGATATAAAAATTGTTAGAAGAGATAAAGAGGCTGAATAATTCTGTTTTTCAAGATTTAAAAATACAAAGGTATTTGAAAAATATATCATAAAATAGTATTCACAGCATAAGAGAAATTTATTTTTCATTGAAAGTGAAAATCACCATGAATAGACACAGTATTCCTGAATAACATATATAGGTTTGGATGCCTTGCTATAGAACTTTCTTAATCAATACAATTTTATGATGTATGATAAAATCCTGTCCCTGACTAATTTTTAGGTATACAGGCTATTAAAATTGAATCTCTTTTGAGGAAATCACAGTAAAGAATTAAAAGTTCAAAATATGGTGTCATCTATTGGAATTTTATTTGTTTGCAGTCATCTTCAAACACACTTTTTACCATCTTATTGCAATATGGGTATTAAATAAGATATCTAATGAAGAAAGTGACAAAATACTGAGAGTTACAAATTATTTTTGATATAGAGTGAGGAAGTGAAGAAATATTGGAAATATACAATCTTTATGAATGGAAAAGCTATTTAGAGAAAAGATATGTAAAATGTTTTTTGTTAAAATTAATTAATTAATTAATCTGTTTCTACTGAGGACAGAAAATGAAATGAACTTTCTCACCATGATCAGAGGAATGGGGAGATGAGTCTTGCTACAGCTCCACTGCGGCCAAAGCACCAGCTATACATGCTGATGCCATATTGCCCCATCACAAAAAGTAACTCCAATTTCTGCTGAAGCAGAGAGACACTTGAAGCTTTGCTTAAAAGCTCACTGAACTCCCTGCATTTCATGCATTTGCATTTTAAGGGGACTTCTGAGGTCAGAACAAAACCCCTTCTATATAAAGAGATGTGCAAAGCAAAAGGAACTGTAGAATTAAAAAACTCATGGAATATTCATACATTGTTTACCCTGTTCACTTTTTTTTTTTTTTTTTCTTAATTCAGAAGCTTGAATAGCAAGAGAAAAGGTGTTAGCAGTTTTTTCTCAATTGAAGTTCATTTCCTCTGAAATTTCCAAACTATAAGAAAATAAAACCTGTCAGACTCAACACACTCAAAGGAGAAAATGTACCAAGAAATGTCAGGAAAAAAAAAAAAAAAAGTAATTTCTATAAAAGATTTAAAATGCAAATAAGATACATCAGAATTGCTCATGTATCTGAACATGGAAAGTAGAAGTAGTATTGATCAAATAAATTAAAAAACAGTAGGGGAGACAGATGATATATACTGTTTAAACAGATGCCTCCCACTTTGGCAGAGACCAGGGATATAGTTTAATTTGATTTTCTGGTTAAAAAGTTGGCACATCTCTTTTCAGAAACAGCTTAATCCAAGAAGCTTACATTGCAAATATAATTAAAAGTGTTTTTCTTCTTATAATAACACTTTATGCATTCCATAATTAGAAGCTCTGAAACTGCAGCATTGAAAGCTTGTTCTTAATCTTTTGTAATCCCTAGAATAAATTAACACATATACCTGAAGAATAGCAAACATAACTATGTGTAAATGTTTGCATGTAGAAAGTAATTTTAAAAGGCCTGCTGCCTTTTAAAGAAGGCAGCAGTTCTTCTTTAGAGAACATTTTGCTGGTCATGTACATATGTGTTTTTTTTAAGGTACCTCTATACGAACCTCAGTACCTCTAAAAAGTGTATTTGCCATTTTTCCTTCATACTCCATAAACAGAAAATATTGTTTTCTCTGTTTGAAGTGTCTTCCTATTTTAGGATAAGAACCAGAATCTGGTTAAAATAAAAAGTAAATAATAATAATAATGATAACAACAACAACGTTGTGCTTGCAGTTCATCAAGACCTATACAAACCTATAGGATCAGTGCTTTGTCTCATAAAGCAGCAGATTGCCAGAATGGTTCACAGCCCTATTATTAATATGTTCTTTCCATACCCAATACCCATTACCCATCATTACCCATTTATCCACCAACAACACATTGCTTCTGGAAACTAATAATAGAAATAATGTAAGATAATACTAGAAATAATATAATAATGTAATAATACAAATTCTCAGTAAAGAGGCTTGTAGTTTCTTCCAGAGTGCTTACAAAAGAATAATCCTCTTTTGTATTCAACAGGAGTATTCAGCATTGTGTCTAGGAGGGAGGGCTTTTTACTTGACAGGCAGTGAATGCTGAGGTAGATGTACCAAAGCCAGGAAGAGCCAAACTCCCTGTGCTAGTGATGGGAGAGCCAAGCTCCCATACCAGTGAAGTGATGGGAGCCACCAACACTGAATACATGAAGTTTTCCTTTCATATTTACTTTCATTTTTCATGTCTTTACTATGTTTTTAAATACTTTCTAAACAAATAAGGATAGTGACTGAAGAACTGTATGAAGAGTTGTACCTTTGAACCACATGAAGGATGTAAAATCTGGATCTGGACAACACAAGCTTTAGCAGCAGCCAGAAAAGTCACACAATAAAAAGAAATGAATTCACACTACTCTCCCCGTTGCCAATATGGTACTGCTAGTGACTCATTAGCTAGTGGCTTAAAATTTAGCTAGAGGATATATATATTTACTGAGGCTTAGATGTACCATAAAACTGTGAAATGAAATTGCAGAGAATGAGACAGTAGCTAAAATTTTACCCCGTGTTCTTAGTCAGATTCCAATTAATATATTTAATGTAAACTCATTTGCTTCTCTATTTTCCTTTTGGTGCTGCCAAGATGCATAAAAGTTATATTCAGGATAAAATCTAAAGACAGAGATGATGTTTTGCAAGCCTTGCCATTTCCACAGCATGCAAAAAGCTTTGGTATAACCAAAAATCTCAGCAGTTTTCCTTTAGAATTATAGTTTAGTTTAAATGTTACCAGCTTGCTTCAGGCTTGTTCTGTCTGCCAAAGGGAAATGAAAAGCCCCTTTTTAGCACAAATATATCTCTATTGTATTTTTCTAAGTGCTCAGATAAGTAGGGGGAAAGAAGTGCTTGTTAGCTGCACAGTCATCTAACGAATGGTTATTTTCTGTCACTTTTATACCACATTCCCTGGAACTCTTCAATGCTGGAAGTGCTGCAATGCTGTTAGGTCAATGAGTGATACCTGAATGTAAAGCATTGCAGATGTTACATGAAACTATTTTATTTAATGACATTTATGACTACTCAGCATGAGAAATATACTTACTGGAGGTGCCATAAATTTATACAGAGAAGATCCCCTCAGTGCTAGAAACTTTGGTGTGTACATTCGATCCTGAAGGGAGTCTTGTTCCCGTTCTTCCGTCCAACCCATGTAGACTATCTGACGGAAAAATCAATAGTGTTGACAAATTCCTCAGACATTTTCTTCAAATTAGTTGCAAATATTTCAAGCAAGTAAGCTGATGTCTGTCAAATCTTACAAACCTTGAACCACCACCACAATGTGGTATATTGGCAGTTTACTTACAATCACGTGATTAAATGAAGAAAGCCTGTTACATCAAAATACTTCAGAACTATTTATTGCACTAGCAACAACAAAACAGCTAAGCCACATACCTAGCAGATGTCTGTTGTCTCTATTATCTCATTAAGAGCTCTCTGGAGTAATTCTAAATACTTGCTGACAAATCAAATAAGAGGAATTTAATGCAAATAAGGAACCACTAGGCAGGAATG
This sequence comes from Aythya marila, assembly GCF_965140915.1. Lineage (NCBI taxonomy): Eukaryota > Metazoa > Chordata > Aves > Anseriformes > Anatidae > Aythya > Aythya marila. The sequence continues at coordinate 109,781,399 of NC_139043.1, forward strand.
CAAAATCAAGAAACTGTTAAATGTTTTCAGATACAAGACAGACAGATACATGGGATCTTACTTTATCTTATATTGATAAAGCAAACATTCTGGAGCACACATTTTGAACATTGTACTGATTGAACACATTCAGAATTTATTTTGGAGTATTGAACCTCTTTGGCTTTGGAATAGTGAATTAACAGTCTGTTTTCAGGCATTCTATTTTGGATGGTGCTAAAAAGTAGTCAGAATACTGTTAACTCTTACCACTACTTGCAGTTCTTCAGAAACAAATGCACAAACTAGGATTTATTCAAACCCATTTTAGGATCTATTTCCCTACCTATCCACCTATTAATTCTGAGTAACTTAATATCAAATCCTTAAGGTAGTATGTAGTAGAAAAACATAGTATGAGTAATTATTATGCCAGCTTCTGGAGAACATCTGAACAGACAGTAGACATGTGATAGAGATTCTGATTTATAAACATGATAATAATAACAAACAACTTGCATTGTGCCATGCAGTGTACATTCCTGTTATAGAAAAAAGATGAACTCATATTTTATATGTTACTGTTAATGGAATAAATCTGCTTTTAAACCTCTTTGTGAAATTGATTTCTACATTAATTAGGCATGGAACATTCTTTGTCTTAAATGACCTGATATTTTCTGTGTTCCATAATGAAAATGTAAGGAAACCAGTTTAGGAAAAATATTACAATCATATTAATAGTCAGTTAGTTAGTAAGCTTACCAAGGGTACACATGTACTTAATGAACATATTTTTATTTTATTTTATTTTATTTTATTTTATTTTATTTTATTTTATTTTATTTTATTGTAAGGAGATCTTGTATATTGCATACTTTTGAAAAAGCAATTTACACAAGGTTATTTCATTGCTATTGAGAAGAGGGGAAGAGGGTTTTTATCAATAATTCTGCATGGAATATACATTAAAATATATTTTTCTTTTTCTTTTTTTTTTTTTTCTTTTTTCTTTTTTTCATTGGATGTTCTTATTGCATGTTGGAAATAAATGGCTTTTTCAAATCCCCATGTACAAAGCTTGCACTACTGCTCTCTATCAGTGTTTAGTACGTACTTTTTGGTCTGTAGAGAAACAGGGAGCAGGTCCATTCCTCCAAGAGTTAGAGCAAAACCTAAACATTTAATTATATTGCTAATAGCAAACATTAATACTGTAATACAATCTTGGGTTCAATGCCTAGCATTTGTTTAAGTATCTGCTGGTTCAGTGACCAAAAAAGCTTGTAAGACTCTAAAAAGAAGACATACATGCCTCAGTACTCAAGAATTAAGCAGAATGATCAACACTATATTGTCATGCAATAACTAAACCCCCACATTTTCTGAAATTTTATTAATTCCTAAATGAAAAAAATAGTCAGAAATACAACCTGACAGTTACAATAAGAAGAGTTTTAAATTGTTTTAGTTTAATGTTTATTCAGATTTCCCTTATTTCTGATGTTTTGTGTGTTAATCAATGCAAGAAACATATGGAGACCCATCCTTCTGACTAGGTATTAATATGTAGAGCTTAGTGACTGAGAGGAGGAACATACAGGAGGAAGTTTAATATAGAAATTGTACTACTATTTACACAATTTTGATATATTTTCCTTCTGTAACTGAAAGAGAATGAATGGTCTCTAATTTCTAGGAATGAGGACATCTAAAAAAAAGCAGTCATTGGTCCCAGCCAGCATGGGTTTGTGAAGGGTAGGTCCTGCCTAACTAACCTGATTTCCTTTTATGATAAGATCACCCGTATGGTGGACCAAGGGAAACCAGCTGATGTGATTTTTTTGGACTTCAGCAAGGCTTTTGACACGGTTTCCCATAGGATCCTACTGGACAAAATGTCCACCATACAGCTAAATAAAAACATCATACGATGGGTGAGCAATTGGCTAACGGGCAGGGCCCAAAGGGTTATGGTAAATGGGGCTGTGTCAGGCTGGCGGGCGGTCACTAGTGGGGTCCCTCAAGGCTCCATTTTAGGGCTGGTACTTTTCAATATTTTTATAAACGATCTGGATGTAGGAATAGAAGGTATTTTGAGCAAGTTTGCTGATGACACCAAACTTGGAGGAGTTGTGGACTCGAATGAGGGTGGAAAGGCCTTGCAGAGGGATCTGGATAGGTTGGAGAGCTGGGCGATCACCAACTGCATGAAGTTCAATAAGAGCAAGTGCCAGGTCCTACACCTGGGACGGGGAAACCCTGGCTGCATGTACAGACTGGGCGATGAGACGCTGGAGAGCAGCCTAGAAGAGAGGGATCTGGGGGTCGTGGTAGACAGCAAGTTGAATATGAGCCAGCAGTGTGCCCTGGCAGCCAGGAGGGCCAACTGTGTCCTGGGGTGCATCAAGCACGGCATCGCTAGTAGGTCAAGGGAGGTGATTGTCCCGCTCTACTCTGCGCTGGTGTGGCCTCACCTCGAGTACTGTGTGCAGTTCTGGGCACCACAGTATAAAAAGGACATGAAACTGTTGGAGAGTGTCCAGAGGAGGGCTACGAAGATGGTGAAAGGCCTGGAGGGGAAGACGTACAAAGAACGGCTGAGGTCACTGGGCCTGTTCAGCCTGGAGAAGAGGAGGCTGAGGGGAGACCTCATCACAGTCTACAACTTCCTCGTAAGGGGGTGTCGAGAGGCAGGAGACCTTTTCTCCATTAACACTAGTGACAGGACCCGCGGGAACGGGGTTAAGCTGAGGCAGGGGAAATTTAGGCTGGACGTCAGGAGGGGGTTCTTCACAGAGAGGGTGGTTGCACACTGGAACAGGCTCCCCAGGGAAGTGGTCACTGCACCGAGCCTGTCTGAATTTAAGAAGAGATTGGACTGTGCACTTAGTCACATGGTCTGAACTTTTGGGTAGACCTGTGCGGTGTCAAGAGTTGGACTTGATGATCCTTAAGGGTCCCTTCCAACTCAGGATATTCTATGATTCTATGATTCTATCTATGCTTTGAAATTAATTAAACTGAATTGATTCTGTGCTGTCTTAGATTGGTTTCTTTAAAATTGGACACAGTAAGATATCATCTTTCCTGATGATACTTCATTTTAGAAGGTTTCTACTTCTCCTATTCATCAGAGTAACAGGGCACAGTCACTCATGCTGTGCAGATGCATTGATATTTCACATTTTATTGCCTTAATACTAAAGCAGCCGTGAAATTTAAGGTGATTTCTCCATTCAGTATTGCTCTCTTGCCTCTGTAGATCATGAGGAGAAAATAGATTGATTTTTCAGACAATCTGCTGCACTAAGGTTTTATTAACAAAATGCATTTTTCCTTCAGACTAAATACCTAATTGACTATTAAACATACAGCAGAACTGTTAAGCAAAGTTGGTATGACTGTAATTAGAAACAAAGTGGTTTGAATATTTGCAGTAACATTCCACTTAAAAGATGTTTTTACACAATCCTGGTAGTTTCTAATTTACCTGCAGTGGCTCATTTCTCAAAATCAAATGGTGGCGCAAATTAGTTAATGTAGAGGCTGCTGGTTCAGTAACAAAGATTCGGTAAGCTATTATGGTTTATGAGCTAAATCATGTACAGTTAAAAGAATCTATATCTATATGATAAATAAAACAGGACACTCTCTTCAGTCAAAAATCCATAGTCTTTACAAAATCCATAGTATTTCCATCACACTGACACCCAAGTCAAGAAAGAAAATAATCCACAAGTTGCTCTCCTTCATATCAGTTGAAAATATTGCTAAAATGTCTTAAATAGCCTTAACAAAAAGTTTTTCTATTTTCAGAGATTTCTCCAGAGTTTTAATACAAATTTTATTATATTTTAGGAAGAATGGTAAAAATAAAATACAAGACATTTTTCTCAAAATGAAAGGTAACGTTTATGTGATTTAAAATGAGAGGACATTCAGATGTCCTGACAGATGTACTGACAGCTTTTTTATCTTGGAATTCTCATATTCATACTCATATTACATGAAACAGTGCTGTAAGGCAACAGGATAAACATGGAGTCAGAAGACAAATGAATATGTCAGATAACACAAAGAAAAATATGATGAGGGATGACTAACTCAGATAATTCCTTCTACCCTGATTTTAATATCCTTGTCCCTATGTGATAGTCTAAAAATTCATTATAGACATTTTTTAGCAGAAAAAAAAAAGAACACAAAACAAAAACAAAAAACACGCACACAAGAAAAACACATTAAAATGGAAATAAAAGTGTGACACTAATGCAGTCATTGGCAAAGAGTCACACACTGAAAAGACCTAAGACATTTTTTCAAAAGTAACAGAAGAATTAATGGTAGATAGTTTGAATAAATGATATAAAAAATTTTGTTCAAAGTCAAAATATCTCCTATGCTATTTTTTAGGTTGTGGAGAGCCTGGTTATCTTTCAAAAAATACCTTTTTTAATTAACTATTTTTTTGTTTTTATTGCAAAGAGACATGGTCCTGGGCAATCTCTTCCAAGTGACCTTGCTTAAGCAAGGGGGTTTGACCAGATGACTTCTAGAGGTCCCCTCCAATCTCAACCATTCTTTGATTCTCTAGAATAAGAAAAATTACCAATGTGTAAAAATGTTAAATGATTGCTTGCAAAATATTTTTTTCTTTCAGTGCTTCTCTGTTCTCTTTTGTATCCTATGTGTTTTATCACTGAAAAAGATCACCTTAGTATCTCTATAAGTACATTAAAGGAGGCTGTAGTGAGGTGGGTGTTGGTCTATTTGTGTCTGGTCATGTGCCTGGTGACAGGACAAGGGGGGATGGGCTAAAGTTGTGCCAGGGATGTTTTAGGTTGGATATTAGGAAGAACTTCTTTACCAAGAGGGTTGTTAGGCATTGAAATGGGCTGCCCAGGGAAGTGGTGGAGTCACCATTCCTGGAGGTCTTTAAAAGACATTTAGATGTAGAGCTTAGCAATATGGTTTAGTGGAGAACTTGTTAGTGTTAGGTCAGAGGTTGGACTTGATGATCTTGAGGTCTCTTCCAACCTAGACAATTCTGTGATCTTAAATATCTATGTAATAAAAGATTATTTCATGTTCACTCATTATTCCATATGAGATTGTAAGACTAGATATTTATAGTACCATCTAGTTTACATTCTATTCTATCATATAGTTTACTATTTACATAATTTACATTACTATATTACATCACACAAATTTAAGGATATATTTAGGGGGGTTAAAGTAGAGTACCAGAGAAATCTGAAAATATTTCTTAGTAATGGAAGATTATTTTTCTTTATATTCCATCTAATGGAAAACTGATAATAAAATACTGAAAACAAATAGTATATTTTGCTTTTAAACATAAAATATTATAATCAGAGTGAAGACAGTTGTTTAGGATAACAGAACTACACTAGAATTTGTTATTTCCAAGGCAAATGATGCACAGAATAATGAAGAGTTCATTTTAGGAACTCTGCAGATATCTATCCAATATTAAGAACCTCCTTCACATATTTGAAAAGTAACAGCTACACACGGAAACAGGACAGATTTCTGAAGAGGTAAAGAGTTGTAATTTGGCTTTCCAGGTTCCTTATAATCTTCTTCATGTCATAATCTATTAATCCACAGTAAGATTTTATCTCATCCATTCAATTCACCATCCACTGCTACATGTTAATAGCTACACTCATTTTTCTTATTTAAGACTAAGTATCTGCTTATTGAAATAAATTCTTCTAATGATAAAGTCAATTTAAACATTAATTGGGCAACTGCGTGTCTTTGTCAAAATGTCAACGTTAATGTCTTTTTTTTTTTTTTTTGGCTTCCTTGAATTATTCAAGTCAATGAACAATTACTTGTATTTTAAAATCATTACAGTTTGAATTTGTTATTTTAGTAGAGTTAACTAGCATTTCAGAAGTATGTCTTTTCTTTTGCTGAAGACCTTTTCCAAGAAAGACCTTATGCAGCTCTTTTTACAAAGATAGATTTTTGTGTAAATAGCATGAATTAGACACTATTTTGCTTATTTATTTATTTATTTATTTATTTTTCAAGGCACCTCATTTCTTCTTGTAGAGACTTCCCTTGCTTACTCACCACATCACTCACCTTCAGAGCAATTTAATACAACTTTAACATATTGCCGAGCAGGTGCACTTGGCTGCCAGGTTTATCACCTTGGAGCATTGGTCCCACTGCCATCACAGACATTTTACAGGCCACTTGAGAAGCTTCAGGCCTTCTCTGACACTCAGCAGAGCAGCTCTCATCATATTCTTCAATAGTGAGAAGATCTCACACAACTTGGCTAAAAAACTACTATGCCACTGTCATCATTCTCCCTCCTGCTACCATAGCCGTTAGGATTTTTTTTTTTTTATTATTATTTTTTTAACTGGGAAAAACACCTTTTTTTACGTGGTCATATTTGAATGTCTGCCTGTTCATTTTTCACTTACTGAACTTAAAAACAGGCAAAAATAGGGCTATAAATTTTAATCTAAGGTGACTGAATTCAAAGCAGAAAGCTTAACACTCAGGTGGCCAGAAAGTAAACATCATCTATTCTAAAGCCCAATAGTTTGACTATATTTAGGACTTACACTTTGATTATTGTGGTGTGTTTTTTTTTCCCCCTCCTATATGTACATAGTATACATGTAACAAAATTTTGAGGCTCTAAAATATAAATGAAAAAATAAACAAATATTTCAATCTAGGTGGAGGAGAGGTGGCCTCTCCTTTCTCATGTAAAATGGGTCACCTTCATTTTTGTTATGTCAGGGTAGGCTACTGAAACATGCTGAATGAACAAAAAATCTGAACATTACAAGTCACTAGACAGCGTCTTTCAGACTTTCTCATGGTGCCAACAAGTAAGCAGTGACACAGTCACCTTTCTCAGGTACACGTGCAAGTGAATCACGTATGAAAAGATTTACTATCATTCTTAACTCACCTCATGAGTAGTTTTCAATCAGATTTCAATGTCTGGTTCCAGATATTGGTTTGATTTCAATTTTCTGTTTCTCCGACAAGGACTGGTAAGCAGAACATGGACAGGACTGGTGGATTTTTGGCTATCTGGCTGTCTCTGTGAGATCATCCTACCTGTGCAGCTGCTTCACTTACATCCTGAAAGCCTGCTTACTGAGCTCTATCCAAGATGCAAAGGAGAAGGTAATAATAAATATGGGAGAACCCCAAATGTTTAAGTCTATAGAAGATACTTGGTAAGAGGTAATATTTTTCCAATGTCCAATTTTTAGTGACAATGGCTTCACAAGACCTAACTAACAAATATTTTATACCTTTGTGGGATCAAATTCTGAACCATTCATAAAAACAGCATTGCTGTCATCTGTAAGTATACATATCTGTTTAGGCTTAAAATAAAATGCTCAAGTGCTTCATCCTCTGATGAAAGCAAAGTCAAAATTCCATGGAAAAATGTTATTCATTGGATGAAGATTATCAAGGAGCCAAAATTTAATTTACATTCTTAATTATTTAAATGACAATATGTACAAACTAAGTAAAATTGCTAGTAATGTTTGAAAAATGTCTTTTCCTGTTTATACTGAGGAACTATTATTTTCTGTTTTATCTGATCACCAAAAGAAAAAGACTTCTGCAAGCTTTAACTGTTCTTAAGGGCTCTCAGGGAGCAAAATTACTATCAATACTCCTAGAATAATAAATATAGAATAAAATCTCCAAAAACAATCGAGCAAATTTAGACTAGAATTACACTGCATTTCAGCAAGTCATGCATTTTTGAATAAGATTATGATGCATGTAAAGGAAAGAAGAAAAAGTCATCAAGGGATGAAATTTCATTTTCAAATGTACAAATAAGTTTTCTACATTTTGAATGAAAAGAGTGTGACTGAAGAAGTAGAAATAGTGACAGGTTTTTTTTAATTAGTTAGTTTGTTTGTTGTCCTTATCGTGTGATTTTACTTTATGAAGCTCTGAGAAAGAAGGTCTGTGAAAGGTCAGGTCATGGTTAGTTGAATTTATTTATTATGAAAAAAAATAATAAAGGTTCAAGGAAAGTTGATAATTTTTTCAGACTTGACTGCATCTATGGAAGGACTCTATTATTACAACAAGATAAGACATTATTTTAAACCAATATTCACATGCTCAGAACAGTACATAATGAAGTAATTAATAAAACCAATTCAAAAAATAATAATATTTATAATCCTTCAAAGATTAAATACTACTACAATCAGAAACATGATGGCAAATCATAAGTGACATGTAAGTCAGCATTTCTCTACAGCTATTAGTGGGTACAGATATTTCTTTTAAGCAAAGCTAGTTATTTAATTTTCTTATTAAACTTTCTGGGCTTCTTCTCTAGCAACCGTCAATCAGTGCACAGCAGCAAAGTTTACTAAAAGAAAGGAGTTTGCTAATGAAGGAGTTTTATCTACTACTGGATTATTCAGAAACAACTGAAAGACACACAGATCTTCCATAGAATGTGCAAATCTCCAGATAGTGTTTGGTGCTTCCACAGAGTACCTTTGGTGGGCCAACTTTACTGATCCCAGTTAATAACATGTAAAATAAACGGGCAATATAAAAAGTTAATGTTCAAAGCAATAATGAATCACTCCCTAATGTGATTTTATCATTCATTAACTATAACAAATAATCTTTTGTCTAATGAATTCACAGTTTTTAAGATCATTAAGCAATAAATCTAATTAACCTTAATTTCCAAATAGAAAAATATATTTGTCTTGATATGCAAAAAATTAATAATTCAGTAAAACTTCAGTTTATATTTCAATTCTTACCATGTAATGAGAAATTGTAACCAAATCCATAAATTTTGCCTATAAGGATAACATTGTGTTTCCTTCCTTAAGAGGAACATCAGACAATATTCTTCCTTTAAGTTAGAGATATATATTTATATATAAATAATCAAAAATAGGAGAAATGGAACAAAAAATTTTGAACTAAGTTACTTTCATGAGCATCTTGATTGCCGTCTACTAACTCGAGACCAATAGAAGGAATTGATTTTTTGTGTGCTTTGTTTTGTTATTCTTTAGCCTGAAAAACTGATTTAAAGTAAAAATTCTGGACAATCACCCAACTTTGTCACATACAAAAAAAAAAAAAAACACTAACTGAAAAAAACATATTTAAAAAATACCTCTAAAATGTCATCTTTTTTTTTTCTTTTTTTTTTTTTTTTTTTCTTTCCTACAGAAATACCTAGTTTGAACTTTCTTCTCTAACTTCTTTGTTTCAAACAATAGTGCACGTCAGTCTAATGAGTTGAACATTATTAGGAATTGGCTTTGAGTTATTCTTATTTCATACTTCTCAGACACATAGCATCTATTGGAGTATCTTCAAATGTACAGGTTTTTTTTTCAATTTTGTGGCTTTCAACAGAAATTTTAATGGATTTTGAATGACTGATGAAGACAACTTTAAAAGTTAAAAAAATACAGTTGAATGGATAAAACTTGCAGCATTTTAACAACTCGGTCCCAGAGAATTCATCTTCCACTACTGCTAAATAGAGACAACATTATGAGTCACTGCTTTTTTCTTTCACCTATTTTTAGGGTTTGAACCTTCAACTACAGCAGCCTGAAAAATAAATGAATCAATTTTTATAAAAACAAATAAATAACCTGCAAATGAAAACCACAGTATGTACCTTGCTAGGTCTACGGAAAGGCATTTATTCTGTATGTCTACCTTGTGGTATTATGCGGAAGAAAATACATATCAAAGTAGCTTAGATGTCTTTTGGTTTTAAAACTACAGAAAAGTTTGAATTGTTTCTCTTAGTGAGAAATGTTATGAACTCTCCATTCTTAAAGATACCCAGAAATTGACTAGACAAAGTCCTGAGCAACATAATTTATATTGACGATACTTTGAGCAAGGTTTCAAGGTTTCTGAGCAGATAACCTACAATAACTAATCCAACTTACGTTATTCTATGATTCTATCATTAATAATCTTTAATATCAAAGCGGTCATCAGTCTTGGGATCTGCTACAGAGTACTCATGACTTAGTATTCTTAGTAACATCTTCAGTGTTACTTTTATTACAATGCTGTAATAAATGCTGAGGAATTACAATTCCTCGGTGGTACACAGGGTGCCACATAAAAATGTAGTAGTTCACATTTGATAATCCATTTGTAGCAGTCCAGGATTCTCTAAACCTACCCATTTTACATCAACCTTCATCTTCAATAGGGCAGTGTATCAAACCTCTCACTACAGACCTTCAACATAAAAATGCATTCTGAGGAGGAATTTTTAGTATAGTCTGCTTTCAAGTAAGGCAGCCTTCTGAGTGGAGACAGCAGGATTCTATTTTTGCTCATAAGCAGAACACAAGACATGAAAGATGAATCTTATGATCCCTTCTCAGTTGTTAACAGGGTGCAAAATGGCTATGTTTTTTGAAGGTTCCTGATGAGACTGAGAAGAAAGGGAAAGAGAAGTTTATAAGTCAGATGAAAACAGAGTTGATAAATATCACAGTGCTCACATATGTGTATCCATATGTAACTGTATACTACATACAGTCTGTAGAAAACAACCATGTCAAGTATTTAGCCTTCCATGTCAAGTATTTAGCCTTATCCTTCAAACTTATAAATTATGGTGAACCTCAGAAAAGTTTAATAATGCCATATGCAAAATAAAGGTAGGAAGTAATTGTAACTCTATTGACTTTCCAACCAGAATGGAAAAGCTGGCATGTAAAGGACTAAAGTAATAACATGTAACTTGCATTCTTACACATCCTTAAGTAAGAATCTTCCTAAATTATTACTAAGAAAGAAATAGAAGTGGGGCTATTCTGGACTACTTTAAAATATTAATTTACAAACATCTATATCCAAGTACAACTGGATTGAGAAAGAGAACCAGAATGCACTCCCATTTTGAAAGACAGTAAGGTAGAGGGAAATGACTTTTAAAATCCCTCCTTTGGAAGCTGAGGAAAACCTTAGGGGATGATTAGATCAAGAACATGATATTCAATAAATTTTACATAATACTGTTTTCATGCTTCTCTTCATAACTTAATTTTTTATCAAGAATTTATTCTTTTTTCTTCTTTTGTTAGAATAAAGCTTGTTTTAATCAGTCTGGTGCTCTGCTGTTTAAAGTGAACTTAGGCTATCCTGAAGGATCTCCGATAGGCTATATGCCCATGGCTTCTGGAAGGGAGTAAGTGTAGTTCACATTTATTGAACTCTTGTTGCACTGAATTCTTTTTCAGCAAAGGGGTGATACCTTTCAATAGCTTATTTTACAATAGGCTGTTACAATAATGGGAAACAGAGTGACTTCCAACTGTATATTTGAAATAAAGCAGCATAGAAATTGCAAATTGTGTCATGATAGTGATGGACTTTGGAGTACGCTGAAAATGTCAGTTGGATAGAGATTCATTTAGCAACTCACATGACAACAGAGCCATTAATCAGAGAATTGGAAGATGCCAGACACCTGCCTGGGACTTTGTGAAGGTTCCCAGACCCAACATTGCCTATCTACTGCTTCAGGCACTTTTGCCTCTCCAGATCTGCACAATTTTCATAACAATTTTCTTTTTAAAGGAAAGATGCACTTTTTTGGGGGTTCTAAATTCAGCAGCAGTAGGATATTCCAACAAGAAAAATGTTAAAAGTAAATAAATATATGCTTCAGTCATCAGCTTCTGAGAACAGCATATTTGCTGTTAGTAAACTTCTATTTGCTGTGTCATAAAATAATATGGACTTAGCAAGTTATTTTCCCCAAAATTATAAAATTGAAACCAAAACTTCTCTTATATGCTAAACATATAACAGCCATGTATTGTTTGCTAAACAGTGCCTCCTTACCAGGTACTGTAACTGTTTAAAAGAACACACCAAGGTGTTAAGAACACCTATCATGAATTTCTAAGGGATGTTTCTGCATTCCGAATCAATGACATTGTCAATTGTTTTGCACTACTTTATGCATCAGCTCTTTTCTGAAATTCAAGTGGCAACTGTATCTCTGGTACCATGGAATATTATTGCAATGAAAAGGGAAGATTAATAACTGTCTATGTTCCACAGAATTCTGTTTATACACTATTCTTAGAAATTCAGGAGATTAAATAGTTTTATTTTCACAGGGTATGATACCATCACAAGGTAAGAAAGGAAGCACAGATCATCAGTGTAGAGATGAAATTAGTGAATGAAAAACAATGAAATGTGTATTCACCTCTCCCCTTGAAATAAACTTTAATTAAAAATACTTTCTTTAAGCTTTTTGAGTCCCATGTGCTCCTTCAGTAGAAGATCAACAGTGAAAGTATATGCTTCATTGATTCCAATTAATTTATTTAGATGATACAATTCCCCAATGAGTAATGCTTGTATTGGTTTACTGATCACCATCATTCTAATCTACAAAATTAATGTTATTCTTGGGAAAATTTAAACTTGCTTGACATAATAAAAGAGACACTACAATAAATGATTGCACTGTATTTATTTCTATCCTTAGGCTCCAATGAAAATTCCAAAATGGTCAGAAAGAACAAATTTGTATCTGATAAGACATAGGTATTAAGTCCATATTTGATTTAGGGTGAGGTTAGAGAAAACAAAGAGTTTTTCCTATACCCAGTATTTCTGAGTATGAGTTTAAAGAAAATATGACCTATATCTTTTATGGATATAGTGACTTGACTTCTCCTTTTTTGTTACTTTCACTGTTTCTGAGTTTGTTACAATCTTTCAGGACATTGTAAGACAGCAGAGAGGTGCAGCCCATGCCCATCACTGAATGCACCTATTTCTAAACAAGGATGCTTAAAGTCGCTTTCTGTCCTCTTGCTTTGGTGGACTGTTTGGATAGTGACTAAAAGTCCCATCCAACAATAAAATACAAGAAAAAGATGCAAATATCTATTCTATTAGAATTTTAAATGGTTCTTTCTTGTTTTAACATTTACTAATTATATTGCCAGTTTTAGACATTATAAATATCCATCACACACACAAAAAACAAACAAACAAACAAACAAACAAACAAAAACAACAACAAAAAAAAAACAACCAACCAACCAAACAAACAAAAAAACTCTGTCTTTTGTAAATTTTATAAATTGCAGGAATCCCTTTCACTATCGTACTTAATTTACAGATCCAACTTCTTCAGTAGCCAAATATCAGATACAAATATTTTTAGAGACTTAAAGCAGAATTTAAATGTATGTTGTGCATGTAAATAGAATATTGAAATAAAATGACGCAACAAAAGCCATGTCTTCAGTTTCTGTTTAAACTGAGTGGTTTCTCACTGTCTGACTTTGCCCTAAATACACAGTTATGCTTCTCAGCAAAAGTGCAGATATTCTTCTGTGTTAATGACAAACAAGGAAGTAATGAATCCATTGCCTAAATCTGCTAGGATGATGTCTGATTGAGAAAAACCCTGGATGTGTACAAGCAGGATCAAGGTTACTAAAAAAAAATAAAATATGATATTTTTGATATTATTGATGTTTTTTGATATTATTTTGATTTTTTTTTTTATATTATTGTAAAAAGTAGCAGCTAAAGGGCAAAAGGGCATACACTTTCATGGAAACCTAGCAATCATAGAGCTGACAAAGTCAATGCATCACAGCTGTATCTTTCATCACCGAACTAAAACTTCAAGCTAAAGCTTGAGGCTCCTGTTGAATCTATGACAGATAGATATGCATATCTTGCAGAAAGATATGCAAGACTTGTGGGATCAGAAAGAGCCTGAATCTATATCTGAGAGGAGTTTACAATGCAAGGTGAACGATCCTGTAAGAATTCCTTAATCTGTAAAGCAGTAGATTGAGCTGTCTACTTGGTTCAATAGTTTTAAACCACAACTGTCACTCCAAAAAGAGACATAAACATATTATTTTGTAAAGTGTATGCATGTATTTATTTATCTATTTATCTATCTACTTATTTAGAGCAGGAACTCTCATTCAGTTTTTTAGAAAAAGTCTTTGTGTGAGCATTCAAATATTTGAATCCTAACGCAGCTCTACACTGCTGGTTGGATTTTAACAAGCCGGTTGGATTTTATCTCAATGGTTCTCTAGGAACCAAAGTTAAAGCAAGTATCCCATTACTTCTCTGCAGTCACCTCTATTAATCTACCCTTAATTAATAAAGGGTAGATTATTAATCACTTAAATATTTACAACATCTAAATCACTTAAATATGCTTATAATATCTAATAACATTTCTTCCAGAACTAGACAATAAATGTTTACCTTTTCAATTTAGGAATCCACTTGTGTAGTTGTAGGACATGTCTATTACATCACTAGATTTTAAATGCCTATAACAGAGAAAGGCATTTAGATTTCCTTAATTCTCCTGTCTTATATAAGCCTTTATTTGAGAATAAAGTACAGTTTTCCCAATATTAACTAAAATCTGAACACAGATCTAACATTAAATATTGTCAGGCAAAATTCAAAATTTACCCTTACTGAAAAGACTTTTCAGGGAGTAACATTAATATAACAGAGAGAGGAGGAAAAAAAAAAAAAAAAAAAAAAAAAAAGGAGGGGGAAAAATAATAAAATATGTAAGAGTAAATTAGGATGAATTCTATACTTGAGGCAAAACTGAATTTGCTGGATATGCAGAAATAATTTGATACACAGCTTGAGACTTGTAGTTTGAGATTTAAATAAGAACTTGATCTTATCATTCTTTTCTATCATCAAATTTTCCAGCAGGTGTTCAAATTACTTCCACCATCTCAAGAGCTATAGGGTATGCAGCCCCAGGATATAAGCACTGCTATCCAGTAACTTCATCAAGTGACTCACAACATGAATATTATCTAGCTCATCAGGTAACCCACTATCTTTGAGAAGCAGTCTGACCTTCCTCTCAAAAGTCAACATGTAGGTTTCCTCAACCTAAAAACTGTGTAACTGTGGTGCATATTGTCATTTTAGAGCTTACATCCTGAAGCTCAACAGCTACTCTGAACTACAATATAAAGGAAAGAAAAATCCTTTACTGACCAAAGGAAGCACAGTTTTTATAATAGAAAATGTCTCAAAAGCATCTAGCACAATTAAAGAATTGTGATAACTATTTCCTATCAACCAAACAACACATATTTTTATATATCTATTTCCTTTTACTTTACAGAAAGTCCAATTAGTATTAACAAGCAACATAAGCCTTTCACAGGTTTAAGCTATGGAGTAATAATCCATGCCAAGTGCCATAAATGGCTGACAATTCAATGTGGAAAATTAGCACAGCACAATTTACACCCTATTGTGTACTTCTGCCTAATTTAACAGCAGGAACTCAGTTCCCCCTGTGTGTTTCTATAAACATTTAACAATAGAAGCTTCATTTTACAGATTTTCCTTCAAAATAAACCTGATCAAATCCTTACTGTGACAACAGATTGTGATAGAGCAGATGTACCATAGGACGTGAAAGTTCACTAACTGTCAGTCAAGATATGCAAAGTAGAGACTGAAGAAATGCAGTAATGGCATACTGTAAAATGATTAATTCAAACGTCATGTGAAACATACCACCAAAACACCAATGAAAGGGAACATACCTACTATCCTTAAAGTACTATTGATACATTTTTCTTTGATAGCATGTCACCTTCCAGTAGAACATTCTGTTTAATCATTCCAATTTAAAAATATTAATACAATAGCAATGTCATCTCAGAGGCCATTACACAACAATAAAAATAATTAAATATATGGAGTATGTTTCATACAGATGTTTATCAACAGAACAGATGTTGTTCTGTTGTTGATCTGTTCTTCTGAGCAATGCCATTCGCCTTTTGAAGTGGAATAAAGATGTAACTCATCTGCAGCAAAGGACAGTGGCTTGAGTGACACGCAAACCAGCTACCATGACATTTGTGTGTAGTCTCCTTCATAAAGCTTTCAAATGTTATGTTTTATTAAACAAACTCAGTGAGCAGAGTATTTAGAAGTGATTTTAAATGAGACTGTTCTAACTGCATAACTTTAATCAAGCTGAGCAGTAGCTTATTAAGCCAGAATATAAAATGGTATTACATAGCTGATCTGATAACACTGCATGTATTTCTTTTTATTAAATGATATCAAAAGTAAGAGAAAATGGGTATACCCACCTGTATTTATGAAAATCAGTGAGAACATACATATGCTGCAAAACACTGGGATTCAGAAAAGCCGAGTACTGCAGAATGTGACACACACAGCTATAATCCAGTTTCTTGCCTTAATGTGGCATCAGTTAATTATGTTTTAAAACTTAACGTTTTAAAACTTTTAAAACTTAAACATTGTTTTAAAACTGAATTAAATACAGTTGTGGAGCTTGAAACACTGCTCAGTAAAGACATAAGAATCTATGAAATAGGCTAAGATATTAGTTCCAAAGTAATGTCTTGAAGTACTAAAGCTGCATGGATTCTCATAAACTGTTAACTTTGCCAAGGACAGCTACCAATTATTTTCTCATAAACATAGGGAAATTCTAGAGGGAAAGATTCTTTTAAAAATTAAGATTACTTAATGAGAATATCTCATCTTCTGTGGAGACAAGACAAATCTTTCAAAAATACTTATGATGTCTGTGGATAGAAAAGAAATAGTGTCTTACTTAAGGACTATATTTTTTCCCCCTTTATCCTTTTTCTGTGAGGTCATCCTTGATGACAAACGGAGGGTAATAATTTTTGAATTTGTCATAATAAAGATAAGAGATGCAGCATGGATAAAGGAAGTTTATATACATTGTTCCGCTAAGATATTCCTATCCCTGTTCCATATGTAAAGCTTTCTATCAGGGTTGAGAGACTGACTGGACTGCAGTAGTGTCTCAGGAAAGACCTCTTTCTTTCTTACAGCAACTGTACTACCCTTTGCATAGCAAAGGAGAATTTGGAAGCAGATCTGTTGAGATACAATGTTCATAGCATGTTCATAGCATGAACATTGTATTTCATGTATTTAATGAAATATATTCATTATATTGCATTGTATTTCATTTCATTGTGCATGGACATAACATGTTCATGTTGAGATGTAATGTTCATGGCATGAATGCACTGAGCTGAGGCAGGAGATGGCCTGCAGTCCCTGTTGAAGTAGAATAACAAAATCAGTGTTACAGATCCAAGAGGGAAATGTGAGAATGAGCAGAACAATCTCTGTGGCTGAGAAAAGCAGTGGTGATAATGTGAATCAACACTGTTGTACATCAACAGCTGCATTAGAAAAAGAACCATAGAAAATAGTTTTTTGAACCTTTGAACCAATGAGAGATGGGCAGGAATTCTCCTTGTTTTGATAACATGTGTTCTCCACTGTGGAAAAAATTGCAATACACACAAAGAATACCAATGCACTCCTAGTATTAGGATACTTGTCCTTTCTTGGAAAATAAAACACCCGTTTTAGACAGCATGCAGGGAAGTAAACTGTTCTTTGTTCTTCTCTTGAAAGTAATGCCTACAGCATTTGGTAACCTTGAGAAGAGAAAGCTAAAGGTTGCATGAAGATGCACGCGTCTGCTCTGCTTATATGCCTCCTTAAGTGCTATACCATTTTTGCTGTCTTTGTTTAACATAGAGCAAAAGTAGATTAATTTTCAAAAACAGGATTTTATGAAACATCATTTTATTAAAATTATATTCTTTTATTTCCCCCCTGAAGCTGGTATTTATTTATTTTTTTTGGTAGTTAATGCTGTCAGTTTAACCGGTATGCTTGAATCACAGGTGGAATTTTCAGCAGCTATGGAAATTAGCCTATTAAAAACATAGAGATTCAGATACTGTGTCAGGTTAATGCTCAGATCTTGAAAGAGATAGCAGACCTAAACTTTCAATAGTATAATGGAAAAGATATGAGAAATAAAAGAATATAGCAGTTCTATTTATATTAATTGTAGGCATTTCCTAACATCGTGTACTTGTAATACCACAGAAGAGAACCATTTTGTGCAGATTCTTTGATTATCTTTAAACCTTGAGGCTTGACTCTTTTCTCTGTAGTACAGAAGCAAGAGGCTATTTACTGCATTTGTCAACATGTATGTGAACATAACCAGAAGCCAGGAAAGTAGAAAATCAGTTCCCTGTTTTTGCCAGGGACCGAATTTGCTTTGTACTGCTAGTTTACTGAGTAAAATAAGATAAAGTGGAATCAGAAAGTTCAGACTTCCCCAACTGCAATTTAATAAACTACGTGTGGGTGCAGGAGGAGGTGAAATCAAGGTAAGAACTAAGTTTTAATTCTAAACACAAAATTGCACTGCATATCTAAAAGAGATGTATTATGATATGTAAATGAGAGTTATAAGTGCAGTGAAGTCTCCAGTAGTTGGAGGCAATACATTTGGTTTCCTACACTAAGAAGAATCAGAAGATTTTGTAAGAAGGGCTATCTAACGCTGATTTTCCTAGAAGCTACCAAGTAGATTTTCAGCCGACACCAGAATATTCACAAACTCACAGTGGCTAATGTAAAGACTGCAAAATGAAAAGAAATTAGGTAGTGAAGTACATGCTCTGCTGAGGTACAGTGTATTTTCCTGCCATTTGGAAAGGCTTTGCAGGAAAATTGATGCTGTCTTTCAGAACCCCCCTGCCTGATGATGGCTCTCACAGGAGCTGACATTTGCTGTACTCAGTGTAACACTGGTGATGAGCTCCAAGAAGAGGAAACAAACCTACATTTCCTGTTCCATCTTGGCTGATCAAATGAAGAAACCTCTGGATGAAACCCTGAAATATCATGCCTCTCTGCTCAGAGGTCCTTATGCATTTCTGTTTGGTATCATGGAAATTTTGTCTATTGAAAATACATAATTTTAAACAGAAAGAGAAAAATAGAATAGTTAATTTGGAAGGGACCTACAAAGATCATCCAAGTCCAACTGCCTGACCTCTTCAGGACTAACCAAAAGTTAAAGCATATTTATGAGAACTTTTGAACATTGACAGGCATGACGCATCAACCACCTCTCTAGGAAGCCTGCAACAGTGTTTGACCACCCTCATGGTAAAGACATTTTTCCTCATGCTGTCTGACCCTCCCCTGGCACAGCTCTATGTCGTTTCTAGCATCTTGTCATCGGTTCCCAGGGAGCAGAGGCCGGCACCTCCCTCTGCTTCCCCTCCTTGGGAAGCTGCAGGGAGCAGTGGAGTTGCCTCTTGGCCTTGTTTTCTCCAAACTGGACTATCCAAGCAACCCCAACTTCTCCACAGAGAACATGTCTTCCAGCCCTTTTACCAGTTCTGTTGCCCATCTCCAGATGTTTCAAGTACCTTAACATCCTTTTTAATATTGTGGAGCCCAGAACTGCACACAATATTCAAGGTAAGATCACACCAACACTAAATATAGTGGAAGTATCACCTCTTTTGACCAGTAGGTCATGTTTAAGGCATCACAAAATACAGTTTGCCCTTTTGGCTGCCAGGGCACATTACTGGCTCGTGTTGAGCCTGCCAGCACCCCCAGG
Source organism: Aythya marila (assembly GCF_965140915.1). Lineage (NCBI taxonomy): Eukaryota > Metazoa > Chordata > Aves > Anseriformes > Anatidae > Aythya > Aythya marila. The sequence continues at coordinate 109,800,951 of NC_139043.1, forward strand.
TTGCTTTCTGCTGAGCTGCTCCCCAGACACTTCTCTCCTGGTCTGTACCTGTGTCTGGTATTACTGCCTCCCAGATGCATTGTTTTCAGTGTCAGATTATTAAAAAAACTTTTTTTCTCAATTAATTTCAGGTTTTCTGTTAGATATTCTATACTTAGGTTCTATATGTAGCTCACACATGGAGGAAACTATACTTGATTCCGAAATGTTGCTGACTTTTTAATTTTTTACTACCTTGAAGTGTTTGTTTCACCAATATCAGCTCAGGCAAGGGGAAAGTTTATTTCTCTCTTTTCTCACAGTCTTCTTGAACAACATTTTGTGGTACTCTTCCATCATCTTTTGCATAATCTTTCCACCACTATTAAACCTATTAGCACCATTCTCAGAACTTCTAAATACTTCATGCTGTCCATGGACTTTTTACTTTCTTATTGGTGTTCATCATCCTTGAACTTTTGATTTCCCATAAATATATCTTATCTTTCATTTGAAACATTTAGATAACACTGTCAGAGTAACTTCGACACCCATGCAGGTTCATTTGTTTCTGCAATGTAATGCCAATTGATGCCTGTGCTATGTTCTTCTCTAAATCATGACTATATTCACAAAGGAATTCTGATAGGATCAGTTCCTTGACCCTAATTTGACAACCGCCTTCCCTCTTTTACCTTTAACAATTAATTAAAATCCAAATATATAGAGAGATACTTATATAAATGATGGTAAACTCTATGGAAAAATTTGCTTAGATAGATGCAAGTGTAAAATCAAGACATTTACAAGTTTTTTAGATAATAGTAATATCTAGAAGTGAGAACTATATTATTCCCCTTAGTAGATGAGCATTTAGCAAAGGAGGATATTTGAAAGAAAAAGTTAAATAATGAAATTTATTTTTATTTACCAAGAATCTATCTTTAATATATACAGTGAAGAAATTGAAAATATACTGGAGAAATATTATTACTAAGGAAGAAATGAAAAGACGCATGATCAAACCATCCTTTTCCACTTGTACTCATTAAATATAGAATTCTAAAAATGCTTAGTCAATAGATGATTCTCAATAAACTGACTTTATTATTTTCACTACAGATGCGTAGAAACTATCTGTCAAAGTTTGTCTAATTACTGCATCTTATTGAACGAGATGCATCAGGTGTACTAAAAAAAAGGTAATATGCTTGTAACTTTCACTAATTATCTTAGATTATATGGATATATAAATAATTTTATATAAAATACATATTTTTATTAAAACTATATTATACTTTCCTGTAAGGAAAAATATGGTAGTAAAATCATAACCAGATCAGCTTGAGTTCAATTTCACGATGTGCTTGCTGAAACAAGTTAAAAATAGCTATTCTAATTCCTAAGAGAAAAATATTTAATTAAAATAAATGTCAATAACAAAATTCAAGGTGATAATTTAATATTCAAATAAATGATATGATAATGTAACAAAGAAAAATGCACATTCCTTTCCTGCATATCATATTAATGCCTGCTGCATAACAGAAGACAGAAATTAACCTTATATCTGTGTAATTTTTTGTGACTCTTCTCAGAAGTGTCTTCTCATTTATTTCCTACCTCAAAAAGCAGTTATATTTAAAAATAATAATAATAATAATAAAAAGAACAACAGAAACAGAACAACAACAACAACAAAAATACTTTACTTAAGGTAAATCCAAAAAGGAGTAAAGAAGTCTGCTTTTGAAACAAATGTTCCCTAAAATTTCAAGATATTCATGGATCAGTAAGCCTTTTCCTTTTCTAGTATTTGATGGACCGTGAGACCTTACATCCTAATCTGCCTTTCTCTTCTCAGTTTAATACTTTGGCTGACTTCCTTGAAATGGTCCACAGTAATTCCTTTCAAAGATAGTGATTGATGCTGATGAGAAAAGAACACATTAATTACAGGCTGCCCTGGCAGATAACATGACCAACAAGCTACTCAAGGCAAGAGTTATTTTTGCTTTCCTTTGGAATTCTAATGAAAAGGAATTGAATGCTTTACTGACCATACATGTCAAGAGTTCAAAACCAGCAGATATTTCTGAATTAATGATAGCTTGGCCGAACATTATAGCAGTTATTTATATTTTTGTTGTCATTTTTATAGTAATAAAAGCAAGGAAATAAATTCAGAGTAAATCAGAACAGTGAAATATTAACTTTTTTGTTTACTAGAAATTTTGTCCTTCCTTTGAGATAGGAACACTTCTTTGCCACTGCCATCAGACAATGTTATATGAACTGTTCTGAAAACGCCCAATTGCAATTGTTAATTTTGATTTCTGAATGCAGCAAAAAACTTCCCCTTGGTGACACCAGGAGGCAAGGATGAGATATTTTTTTCTAAAAATCTAAGTGATTGTAGCGCAGATGAAGTACTGAAAATCAAGAGCAAACAAAAACACCTAATTGTTTATTATGTAATTAAGTAATTTATTCTGACTTTATTTATACATACTCATAAAAATATTTGCTATAGTTATTATTATTATTCATTTGTTATGATTTGTGGAGAAAGAAACAAATAAAACAATAATGTCTACCCCTGCCTTCTGAGTTAGATTTGGCAAAATTCCAGATTAATAAAGTTGGACCAGAGATGTGTAACTCAGATATAATGTTGACTGTCTAAAGATGTGGTGTAAGAGAGACAAAGCACTTTTATTCCTCAAATGTGTCTTCTTGAAGTCAAGTCTGCATCTCAGTGCTGTACATATTTTTCTTGTACATGGAAGCAATTTATTCCTCTGGATAAATCAGAGTTCTCCATTTCCCGTTATTTTAAGTTTCTTAAAATGAAACACCCATTATGCAACAGTTGTGACACAAAACACAAACTTAAACTTAAGTAATTGGTCTAATTTATTAAAATTACTTTATTAAACTTACTTTGTTATAAGTACCCCACCACAAAACAGTCACATTTTCAACTGCTGATTTGCACAGTACACTTAATGGCTTTACTGTGGTATGGGACTATGTTCCAAATGAGTCTTTGATCACTTTACAGCGTACTCAGCTTTAATGTGACATTTTTTATCTGTGCTTTGTTTATATGGTTTTGTAAAATATATGCTGATCCTATCAAGGAGATGTGACTGTTGCCCATTCTTACTATGGCCTCTAGCAACTACAACCTCAGAACAGTAGTCTTTCAACTTTAAACTTTGAAGTCTTTCTGTCTTTCAACTTTGAGCTGTCTGTAGGTTTACTTACTTTAAAAAAAAAAATAAATCTGATTTCTCAAAAGAAAAAAGCTCTATTTCTTTGTCCCAAGAAACCTTTCTCAAGGCATTGCAATGCCTTCCAGTAACATGAGAGTGCCAATGGATGATCTTGGAGACAATCAGATGACGTAGTTTGTCCCCAAATTTTCCTACTACCTGCTCCATAACACTGGATAAATATTCATTTTTATGCTTTCATTAGACAAAAGACTTCATACATTTTAAAAATTTCAGAAGAACACTGATTAATAATGGCTAACTCTCTTAAGTATAAGACTCACAGTCCTGCTTTTATAATAAAATAGGTAAGATGCAATCTGAAGAAAATGAGTATAAATATATGTGCATCAAACTTATGTGCATTAAACTTTTATTTTTTTCAACTTGAAAAGATTAGGCATGATCTTACTTTTACCAAACATTCCAGTTCATATTGACTTTAGGAAAAAAATAAATATATGTGTGTGTGTGTGTATATAAAATATATTTATATTATATTATATTATATTATATTATATTATGTTATGTTATGTTATGTTATATTAGAATATATATTCTATATGTTATATATATATATTATATACATATATTCTGAGGCAGCAAGGTACTCTCTAAAAAACACCTACCTAGAACACTTGAGCTAAAATAATGCACAGCTATTACACAGTTAAGTACAGATGAAATAAAAATTATGAAATAAAGTACCCCAAATTTTATTTTTCTTACCTGCTGGTTTACTGGAAAATTCCTGTTGATTTTTTTAATCTATAAAAGTGAAAGAAGAAATAGATTAAGATTTCAACCACTAGAAGAAAAATAAAAATAAAAATAAAAGTTAGGTTTTAAAGACATATCAGATACTTCCTTCCAAACTGTGTAAAGTCCTCTACAGTATAAGAATGAAAACCATAGTGAATAATGAGACCTAATAATAATAATAATAATAATAATAATAATAATGATGATGATGATGATGATGAGTCACTGTGTAGTTTATTTTGCTTTTTCAGAATATAGGAAAGGAGAATATTTACAAAAATATTCCTGAATTGTACAACACTACCTATTTTTCCATTTTCTGACTAGAAGCTCTAATGTAAACTAGATTATTTAAGTATAAAAGTAATTCAGATCAATTTACTGCCATTCACTAAGTCATCATGCTTTAAGAAAATACCGTTCCGTAGAGAATGATGAAAAATTGGGCTGGAATAACCTTTGAAACATCACAGATTCTATCCTACTAACCTAGATGCAGAATCAGGTGTGCAAATTTAGTTTTGGTAATTGTTCAAGTAATATAAAAACATTAAGCAATATCACTAGGTAAAATGTAAACAGTAACCCAGTCTGAGATGCAAGATTCATAAGGAGTTTGTATTTTAGCCCTGCAGATCACTGACTCCCTCTAAATAAACATTGCCAGCTACCTGACTCAAAACTGTTCAACACAAGGAGAATTAGGTGTGGAACATACCCATTCCTGCCATTAGTATCAGAAATAAACATATTATCTGTGTTTTAAAAATAAGCCTTGAAATCCTTTGAGCAAACCTAGCATATCTACTATCTGCATTCATGACAGATACTTATCTCTATTCTTTTCTGCTCCGTTATGTCAACTTTTCACAATTGCTTTTCTAGCTATGGGTTAATGAGAAAATAAATAAATAAATAAATAAATAAAGACCTTGTCAACAATGATTCAATCGTGTAGCCAACCATGCCCTGATACCACAATGTAACATTTACACTGCTTCAGCTAAAGGTAGGAAGAACAATGCTTTTAGGATTAGAAGATCTTCTTAGAATTCATCTTAGAAGAATGCCTATTGAACTTTATTCGGTGTTTATAATTTCACCTCTGAATAACTATATGCAGGGTTGTGAATTACACCATGTTTTGCATACTTTAAAACAGAATATTTATTACAGTGGTAACCTCTTTGCATTCTTCATGCAAATAATAAGCAAGTCTTTAAGTCACTGACATCCCACAGTTTGGCTATTCAAGGATAATTCTCACTGTCAAGAATACGCTGGCAAGCAATTTCAGTTGGTTTTCAAATGCACCCTGAATTAAAAGTGTCATAAGAACATTTCCACCTTCCCTTCAAGCATGTGCATCAGCTTCAGTTTCCTCCTTTCCTTAACATATAAAGGAAAGGATCTGGGGAGCTATGGCACTCCATGGACAATGCATTAAAATAAAATGAATACACACTTCAGCAGATACCATCTTACAAAATTTCTCAAAAGAAAATATAGATGAAAAACTTTATTATTATTTATGCAAATACAGAGGGTTCAAGATTTTGGGGATTTATTTCTAAATTTGGCATGAAATACTCCAGCATGATAAATCCCTGTTTGTGCTAGTAGGTACTATTAAAATCCTTGTCAAAACTGTGTATTTCCCTCTACTTTAAGCCAGGCTACAGCCTGTGAAAAATTTGAGTTATGAAAGAACATGGCCAAGAAAACAAGATTTTACTATTCTTAACAAAATACTGAAAATGTCTTAAGTGGCAAGACAGGTACATATGAAATACTTTGATAATATTTATTTTTAATTCATATATAAGGACTTCATTTTTTAATAGAAACTAAGAACATCAGGAGTCTCTGTGGACTTTAAATACTCCTACGAAATCTAACTGCATGATCCAAACATCATTTTCTCATTCATGGATTTCCATCTCATTTCTTAAAGTACAATCTAAACACCTGCATTGCCTAGCTGTTTTACCTCTTGTTGCTTTGATGAATTAAAACAATCATGTTTATCTTTCAGGTACTACTGTGAGGATTTATTGTAACACATTATTTTAAAGTATGATAAAATTTACAAAATTCATTACAACAGTTCAGTTCTACCTGGAAGTAAGAATTATAAAGTCTGATTAGTTTGAGAAATCCCTTAACTGTTTATCATGTAACATCCTTGTTTTGGCTGGGATGAGTTAATTTTCTTCTTAGTAGTTGGTACAGTGCTGCGTTTTGGATTTAGATTGAGGATAATGCAGATAACACACCAATGTTTTAGTTGTTGCAGAGCAGTGCTTACACAGAGCCAAGGACTTTTCAGCTCCTGGTGCTGCCCTGCCAGCAAGGAGGCTGGGGGTGTGCCACGAGCTGGGAGGGGACACAGCCAGGATGGCTGGCCCAGGATGGCCAAAGGGATATCCTATACCACAGGGTGTCATGCTGAATGATAAAACTGGGGTTGTTGGGTGGTTGTCTAGGGTGTGTGGGAGCAATTACATCATGCATCACTTGTTTTGTATATTCCTTTACCATAATTAATACTTTCCTTCCCTTTCTGTTCTATTAACTTTCTTCATCTCAACCTAAGAGTTTTACTTAAAATTAAAATTAAAATTAAAAATATTCCCTCTCCTGTCCCACTGATGGGGTGAGGAGAGAGCAAACAGCTGTGTGGCGCTCAGCTGTTTGATGGGTTAAACCACAACATGCACTGATTCATATACACAAATATTGGTCATTCCATCAAAACTAAAAAAGCTCTAAAATTAGATAGCAGAAGTCACTGATCTTAAGATTATGAGATACACTGTCTTGAGAATATGGAAGGAAAACCATTAAGCAACACTGGTCTTTCCAACATGTTACAAAATCCACTGAATAAATGTAATCCACAGATAATGCAGATCCACAGATCCTTAGGAATCAAAATGTAAAGGTGAAGTTTTTTGATTTAATTTGTGAAAAATATATTTTTTTCTGTTACTTGAGATAGATTATCTAAAAGACAAATGTTCCTTCAGTCTTCCATAACGTTATTGAACTCATAATAAAACTATTAATTATCAGGTACAATAACGGGACACAATGCTATGCAACTAATGCCACATTAATAATGTTTGTTTTCTCCAGAAGACTAACAAAGGACACCAGGTATGATACACTTCAAACACAGATGCACATATTTTGAAATAAAACACTCTGCAGATACTACGGTAAGGGGAGGGGAGGAGAGGAAGAAGAAGGAGAAGAAAGGAGAAAGGGGAAGGGGAAGGGGAAGGGGAAGAGAGAGAAAGCAGGCACTCTGAGAACATCTATTAGAAAGACCTGATTAACCAGAGCAATAAAAATCAGGAGGTGCACAAAAAGAGACAAAGGAAGCCAGTAAGCAAATTCTGTTCTGAAAACTGAAGACATCCATGTAGAAAGCATTATGAAAGCTGCATTTAAGCTAACAAGAAATACCTGCGTCTACATTATGTTCAGCAAAACAGGGTCTGAGCACTTAATTCTATTTGGGTTCAATTTCCATGAATGTCAATTAGGAAGAAAATTCTAAGAACCCCCTCAAAGTAGTTTGGGATTTGGTGATAACCTAATCCTCCGAGGAGGAAGATGAGATCAAAAACAAACTGTCCACAGGATGCTGTGTCTGACTATTAACTAGGCAAGCGCTATTGATAAAAGATGAAAAATGAAAGAAGAAATGTTAGCAGCGAGTATCTTAGAAGAATGGTTTGAAGTATAATTGATTGGGATAGGAGGACAAACACATCAGGCTATGTATGTTTTGAAAACACAGATGGGTAAATACATTAGGACATCATAGCCATAAAGACTACTGGACAGGCAGATGATATGAAGTCAGACAAAGAGAAGAATGAACCACAGACATACTCAGATAATTCATGCACTAGATGTTGCCACAGGTGGATATTTTTCACAATGATGGCTGTGCCAGCTCCACAGAAGAAACAAAGAAAGGGCACAAGAGACATCACTCTTCAGCAGGGTGAGCAGATGAGCAGGATTTGGCTTCAGGTGTATGTGCTTGGTATTTTATTTTATTTTATTTTATTTTATTTTATTTTATTTTATTTTATTTTATTTTATTTTATTTTATTTTATTTTATTTTATTTTATTTTATTTTATTTTAATTTTAACTGCTTTCACGCCAGAGAAGCAGGAAGCCCTGCAGGAAGCAGAATATCCCTCCATACTATCATCTTCTTTGTACCTTATTTCTGTTGTCCTGCTGGCATGATTAAGCTGACAAAACTGGGTTTTAAACTTTCACATTCAGTTGAAACTGAATTGTTCATTCCTCCAAGAGCTACTATTTCTGACTTTCTTTGAGCAAATAGCACTACAATAACTACTTTCAGTTCCCATAAGAATTATACATTTCATGTATAATTTCAAAACTGCTATTTATTATGGGGCTGTTTGACCTTTTTACCTATTTATTTTAATCAAATCTGCTATTCCAATGTAATCACAGGATCCTCATGAGATGATGAGGAAATGTGCCCTTCGATGAGCATATTCCACCCTAAAGACTATTAAGGGCAATATGATTTAGAGTTAAGGGCACCAATTCCAGGTTTTTCCATTTCTCAACAATTCAGATAGAAACATTTGTTTGTTTGAAAAGTCTCTGTGTACTATGCTTGCTTTTAACCCATTCTCTGAAAAAATACATTGCAAATTAGTGGCTCAGCAGGTCTAATAAGCTACTAGGAAATATCTTTAATGACAGTGTGGGTCTCAGGTACAAGGTACAGAGGTACAAGGGCCTCTGGAAGAAGCAATGATACAGTAGGTGTTTGTTTTCAGGATAGAGCAATTGACAAGAGACCATTCTCTCTTGGTACATTTGGAACGACCAACACTGAAGGGCAATGTTTGGAGTGAGAGGGCACCAGCTTCTGCTCAGTATTTTCTTGACTTAGATGGTAGCTAAGATATTCCTTTCTTTTACATGATTTGGTCTATCTTTTGCTTGCAGTGTGTAGATGTCATGTAACTGCAGGTATCCTCCCTTACCAGAAATTTTCCATTAAAAATAATCCTTTACTATTTAATTTATACCCATCTTATATCTGGATTTCCCCAAACAATTCAGACTTTGGAGCCTTCTTCATCAACTGTTTGTATTTCATAACAGCTGACTTATATTCATTAAGAGATAATTAAAATATAACAATTTGACAAGAACGTAAATACGTTAAATAGTTCTTAACTTTCTCGTGTATTAACGCAACAATAGAGTGCATACCAGTGGGATGTTAAGTGATTGCAAACAGGTAGCAAGATCATTACAGATTGGAGCATTTTTGAAAAAACATGAATCCATGCTGTGATAATCTTATGTTAATGGATGAGGAAGAAAGAGCAAATAACACTAACATTTGGAACTGATAATTGGTTAGTCCTTGCTATTTTTGTCCTTGCTAAGCTTTGGTTTGTTCAATGTGAGCTGTAAGTTGTGGTAAGGTGAAACTTTGTTATCCAAGAGTATATATGCATTGATAACTGCAGGGAATTAGAGAAAATTTGAAAGAAGCATGCAAAAATTCACATGAAACACATCATACTTTAGTGCATAGATTCAGATAGGTGTATAACTGCCTAAGGGTTGAATGTAGAACTTCATGCTGGTTTTACGAGCTGAAAATTTTTTTAGAGCCAAAGCTGAAAATCCATATTGTATACAATCTGCCAAGTGAACTCTCAATGTGTTCTGGACAATGTGGGAGCATAGGAATGATTTACTACAGCATTTACATGTATGTCTGCTTTCTGACCTATCAGGGATGATGCCATTCTCTATTTCTTGTTGATCAGATTTTACCTGCTAAATGGTTCAAGGGATAGGAAGATTCATTAGAAACACTGCTATGATCTCTAGAATTTTCATGACTAACTTAGATTTTTCTCAAGACCAGATATGCTGGACTGCAAATTCACTCAGACTGAATGAACTCATCACTAAATTCCTATAGGAAAGAAAAATAATATATGAATATTATGTAAAGGTTAAACTTGTTATCCAGAATAGTCAGTAGAATCTAATAATCTAATGAGTAGTATATCCATTCAAGGTCAGTTTGTCATCTCAGCAGTTTAGACCATTGAAAAATGTAAATGCATACACATGACCTCTGTTTTAGAATCTTTTCAAATAGATCCCCATAGGCTGAAACATCGTTGCTATGGTTTCTAGATGATTATATATATGACTAGATTATGTATGTTTCAACATATATTAAATGTTAAAAGAAAACAAAACAAAACAAAACACTCTTATTAATAATAATAATAATAAGATTAAAAGAGATCAAATGCATTTAAAGAATATAATTAAATCAGTGTTGGCATGATTCAGCAAGCCCCATACCAGCTGACTAACAGAAGTCCCAAAATAGCTGTTGGCTGGAAAAATGAAGAGAAATATAACCACATTTTTGCTATCAGCAGATATGGTACTACATAGATCTTTGTTCTGGGTCAAGATTAGCACTTAAAATTCTCATGGATCACCTTAATCCATCTAGAAACTAGAAATTTCCTTTGAATCCTATCTATACAGAGGAAGAAAAGACCCCAGTGAGTCTTGAGGTCTTGTCTGGAAAGAGCCCAGTTGTACATGCTTCCTGGTTAAATTTTTGTACTGACTTACCTTGAATTAGCCAGTGGTATAAAATATACAGAGATATTTTGGTGAGCTGCCCATACATACATTTTATAAATACTTTTCAATACATAAAGGATGGTTTGTTGGCTCATAAATGTCCTTCCCACTCACCACACTCCTCCCCCCCAACAAACAAACAAACAAACAAACAAAAACCACAACAACACGCAAATCAGTTGATTACACAAAATCCTGAACAGAGGTCTTGAATTGATGCAGAGAAAGAGTTATATTGTATATTGTAAATAATAATATACCAGATTATGTTATCAATTTTTGGTATGTGAGAACACGATCAAAGAAAAAATGGCCATCTGAACTATGATTCCAAACTTGCATACCATCAAATTTCTTTCATTTGTTTCCTCATCAGGAAGGGCTCAGTGATGCATTGAATTCTAGCAGCATAGCAGTAACAGATGAATCAAAGAAATATCAGATTTCCGTCTATTACATGAAGCTACAGCGGAAACCCTAAAGACAAAAACCTCAAAACCTAGTCTTCACACGTCTGTGATGTTCCAATAACAGGACTGCAACTACTTTTACTTAAAAAGTAAATAAAGTGTTTTATTTAACAGATGAATGGATTTACTGAATCCTGAGATATTTAACACTTATTCCTAAATAAAATTTTCGGCATTACCTTAATGACAATATTGCTATTGAGTTTCTTTACAGAAGATAATTGTGTTACAAGCATACCATTTTCACAATAGTTAGTCTCCCTAATAGCGTCATTAAAATGCCAGAAGTAACATGCATGTTAGTAAAGACACAATTGAAAGCCATTGACTGAAAAGGCTGTAATGGTTCCATCTCAAAGGGAGAAACATCTGTATCCCTACTGAAGATTTACCGGAAGAACTTTGAACAGAAAAAAAAAAAAAGACTTAGAGATACAAGGAGCTTTTTTTTTTTTTTTTTTCCCAAGTAATTAATTGCAGGTAATTTAAATGATCATTGCAGTATGATAACTGAATTTTCAGTCATACTAAAAGTACATAAATAAATAAACGAATAAAAACTGCTTGAGAAACTCATTAGTAAAACAACTACTCACAAAATAGTGAGATATATTCCTCTTGGGCACCTCTGAATACTTCATAGGTATTCAAACCCATTTTACTTCATGTTAAGAAAACATACGTAGATTCCATGGTAAAGATGTAATTTACATAGCAACTATTAATTCAGTCTTCCTCTGAAGGTATCAGACTTCCATTTGAAATACAGTTCTTTTAGATTCCTCCAGTTAATCTTTTTTAAAATTATAAATTCTATGTAACTTTTACTCAAAATATGTTCAACATAAACCTTTGATATCTTCTGGATATCCACCTGGAAATACTGCATTCCAGAAACTACCAGAGGCCTCCAGAACACATATTTCATTATTTTTCTCTGTATGCTTAATATTCAAGTAAAAAATTAGTTGAAATTCCACCTATTTTTCAATATGTTTTACTAGGTTTTTGCTATATCCTTTCTCTATATAATCTTGCTTAAGACTTATGTTTAAATTTAAATAGAAAAATTCTATGTATTCAAAACTCATATTGCTGAAAGAAAGATAAAACAGGAAAACTAGTTCACTAGTTGCAAGAGAAAGCTTGGCACTAGAAATCTGTAATTTGTTTCCACAGACTATAATCAAGTTATTGTGGGATCCTAAACTTTCTAATGTCACAAAATAAGTTTGTTTGAAATAATGTGTTTGAGTTATTATATTTTACTTAACTTTAATTTGACTGAGAACACTAGAATATAACATTTAAACTTCAGAATATGGCAGGAGTAGCAGGTCATAATGACTGGTTTAGTAGATGACAAAATGCAAAAGAAGTTGGTACATCCTGAACTCATCATGATATCAAAATGCCAACACCTTGGAGATTCAATATACCTACACTTGTCAAAAGAACTAGGTTAAGGCAATGAAAAGAATTAGATCTTGAAGTAAGAGCACACTGAAGAAAACCTTGGATCACGCCCCTTCACAAAGCTGTCTATTCAAAAACACATGATAAATGCTTGAATACTTGCTTGAATAGTGTTGAAGAAGAAGATAAATGTGTGCTAGATATGATTAAGAATTGTCATTGATTCAGTCAGAAAGGTTTCTGGAGCTGGAACATTTTTTTTTCTGAAGTTAATATGTAGTTCACAATGGTAAGTGTAGTATATAAGATTAATATTTATTTAATGCATTGAAATATTTGTGCTTGTTATGAAACTGGGATGAAAACAATAGACAATATGCATTTAGAAAGTAACAAGGCTGGGTGTTTTTGTCATTTGGAAAGTATTTATATTATAAATTCAGGAATTCATAGCAGCTAATAATGTAGTGAAAGTCATGAAAGAAAAAATCAAATTTAAAAATGAATATGTATTGCATGCAAGTAGTGTTCAAGTGACACAGAACATGAAGTGATGAGATTGGTATTTAACAAGGAAGGATTTAGATGGCTGAGTATCAGGGCTGCAGCTCTTTAGCCCACCTGTTCATCACAGTTACTACCACAGTTATTACTGGGGTGATTTGGCCTGGAGAAGAGAGGTTTTCAGGGAGACCTCATTGCAGCCTTTCAACACTTAGAAGTGGCTTATAAGAAAGATGGAAAGAGACTTTTTACAAGGGCATGTAATGATAGGACAAAGGGTAATGGTTTTAAACTGAAAGAGGGTAGGTTTAGATTGGATATTTGAAATAAATTCTTTACTGTGAGGGTGGTGAGGCACTGGAATAAGTTGCCCAGAGAAGTATGGGCATACACAACTTGTATGACCCATCCCTGGAAGTGTTCAAGGCCAGGTTGGATGGGGCTTTGAGCAACCTGATCTACTGAAAAATGTCCCTGCTTATGGAGGGGGGGGGGGTGGATCATTCATCGTATATGCCTCTCCTGATTTAAAGCAACAGACTTCACACTTTGTGATTTCTCATGGAAACTAAATAACATGGATAATTCACATTTCAATTTTACTTTTTGTGGTGTAATGACCACATGAACACCAGGGCCTGGTCATTTTGCCACAACTTTTCACTTATAATTTCACTACACTGTAGCATTTAGACAATACAATATATAGTCTACAGTATTTTCTTTAGGTTTTCATGGAATTCCAAACAAATGGAGGATAAACATTAGTTAAATGTTTTCCATAGTTTGTCTTATCCTAATATTTCTGAATGCAGTCACAAGCACTGATAATGAATGTTAATGCTATGATGATACAAAATAAAAAACATATGGCTAAACTGAATAAATCAAAGCTGTCTGTACAACCATTTATAAAACCCTGTAATGATGTAACCATCAATGCCTTATGAGTGAATATATTAGTAAGCACCACTCCACTTAGCACCAAAAGTTTTCGTAATACCTAAACCTACTCTTTCTGGTTGCATTGCATAAGAATCCCATTCATTGCTTCTCATTACAGAAACAAAGAAGAGACTGCATGCTCTTTGTGTACCTTTTATAAAGTTGAAACATTATTCTTTTCTGCAGGCTAAACAGTTCCATTTCACCCTGTATTTCCTAACAAGTTCATGCGATTGTCAAAGAGGCCAAAGACCTCTTTGGTGACACTGCATATAAGCATTGTTTGCCTTGACACATTTTTCCTGCATTACCTAGGACTGACTAGCACATTACAACACCTGACTCTCGTCTGCATACCTGCAAGAGTCTCATAGTAACTTCTGATCTGCTTACAGTCACCCCAAAACACAGCCATGCCCACATGAATAAGCAGCCCCAGAGAATTGTCATTTGGCTATATGGCTTTGGCAACATCCTTCAGATTTAAGCTCCTGGGAGACAAAAGGCTTCCTACAATGTTAGGTTCAGCCACTAGACAGACTTCATCATACACAGGAGTGAGTCATTGATGATGACCAATACATTGCTTCCTTAGATCATTAATCTCGCATTTTTTCCATCCTGCCAGGTTTTCTTTTTTCTTTTTTTTTTTTTTTTTTTATCCACTATGTCATTAAGCTTGAATCTTAAGATAGTGTGGGGCAGCATTGTAATGCATCACTGCCTAGAATTAACCACTGAATTAACCATTTCCCTCCAAAGAAGACCTACAAGTAGAAATGTCTCTTTAGCCAGGGCTTGCTCCCTCACAATAGATGTTACTGTTGGTTTCCTGACTTGTTGTCAGTCTTTTTATCTACAGCCTGCAATTCCAAGTTTCACTCAGTTTGACATCTTTATCATGTAATTTCTCTATATATTTCCTTAGGGATTTCACAAGAACGTATGATCCTCTCAAGGCATTTTAGGTCTCCACAGTCTTCTCTGGAAAAAGAAATGTAAACAATAACTCCTACAAATCCGCTTTAAGATTTGGAGTGAGACATCTGTAGCTTTGGTTCCCAAGTAAATTTTCCATTTCCACCACTAGTATATGCTGGAAGAAAAATACTTAACAATAGAATTTACATTCTCACCAACAGTTTGCACACTTACAAGGCACACTTGCATTAATTTCCTCCTGTCCCTTCCCCCCCCCAAAAAAAGTTCTTATTCACAGCTTTTGAATGGTTCATTTATTTAGTCACACAGCTCCTAGCCTTTAAGTCCCTCTTGCCAACCTGGACTTTTCAGTCCGACTTGGCTGAAAGAGAATGAGGGGCAGTTTGTTGAAGACAGCAGCCAAATCTGTTTTGTTCCTACTCTCTCAAACTATCAACAATCTTCTGACTTTACCTATAAAGAGTTCACAGTTTGACAAGGTTTGCATTATTTCAGGACTTCTCACTTTGGTAAAGAAAATATTCACAGTTCACAATTTGGCATTTAATAAGAATAAATGAGTAATAAAATGACAGAAGAAATGGGGAATTTTACACAATTATGTATAACACACAAGACAATTAACCCTCCTAACATTAACCTAACATTAATATGTTACCATGTTAACCTAATGCCCTGTAGAAATGCAAATAGTGATTTTTAAAATACAATTAATATTTATACCATAGCACAGGTCTAAATGAATTCCTGCAGGCAAACCAATAAATTTCCCAGTTGCCGATGGCATAAACAAATACATTTACCAGAGACAATGAAGCTAAAGAGTTTTTCTGTAGTCTTTGGTACTATAGTATACTTTACTTTCTGGTATATTTACTTTTACTGGCATGTAGTATACTTTCTGTATCATTTAGTACTGTATCTTCCATCATCCCACCATCATCCCAAGGTTCACATTACTTCAGTTTGATTGGATAAAAAGCAACAACAAAAAACATAGAAACAACTAGTGTTGTATTGTGTCACATTTCACTTTTCTGTCTAAAAGAATTACACACTTTTATTCCCTTGGAGCTCTCAGAAAGAACAGCAATATTTATGAAAGCATTTGGCTGACAGCACCAGATAACAACCTGCTTGCAAGTAAGCTAAAAGATCTCCTGGTATTATGTTACTTAAATAATTTGTTTGACATAATATGAAATAGCTGTTGAGGCATTAGGTTCAAGTGATAATGAACTAGGTATTAATATACCTGCTAAATTTGATGTTAAATAAATAAATATTCTCATATGTCACTGAGCTACCTATAAAAGCCTTATGTTTTCAGTTCTTATTTCTGCTGAAAGCTCACAATTCATCTTCATAACTAATCAATAGAATTATCCTTTTAAGAATTACCAGTTTCTTGGCATTAAGAATGACTAAGACCAACACTGGAGGTACCAAAAGAAAATTTAAAGATGACTTTTACGTTAATGTGGATTTCAGGCTTACCTATGACTTTTTATTGGATTTCACTGCATTAGACTAAGCTAAATATGATATTTTAAAATCATTTTTTTAACAAAGAAAAAGAAAAAAAAAATAAATAAAAATATAGTCCGTTTTAAGATGACATATTTGTGCATCAGTAAGAGATGTCACATAGCATATAAAGTTACAGAAACAATTAAAAAATCTTTCATTGGAAGTGCATCTGTTTCCACAGATTTCAGAACAGCAGCTCATTATCTAATATAATTTCAGCAGTAAAAGATATTGTGTAATCAAAAGTATAGATTTTCTTTTGCTATATCAATAGTTATTGTAGTCAAAATGAAAACACATTTTTATAAGTTAATAAATGCAAGCAGCATTTAATCTTTTCAAGATATCAGTGGGTCAAGTTCTCTGAGCCTCAACAATAAAATGCACTATCAAAGGTACATTTAAACGCTTAAATTACTGGAAAAAGTTAAACAATTAATTTATTTTTCCTCACCAGTTTTACTCTTTAATCTACTAAGTCTTAGTTAGCAATCATACATGCTTACTACAGCACTATAGTGAAAAGATTAAAAAACCAAAAACAAAAACCAGGGAACATTATTCAGCAAAGGTATAATGGTCCATGAGGACAATTACATTAATAGAAGAACACAAAAGCTAAAATTTACAACATCTGAAATATGTATGTCAAGTTGCAATGAAAATGGATGATGTACAAAGAGTACAATTGTGTGGTTACATTGTTATATATTGCTATGGTGTGGGATGTAGCTCTATAAACTTCACATTATTATAATGACATTTTAAATAATTATATATATCAGAATTATGTGTTATTTGAAAAGTTTAGAACTGAACGAAGCAATTAAATATCTGAATAATATCATTCATGTCTTTTCATAAAGAATAGGCTGCTTGTGACAGCGTAATCTCAAAACCCAGGAAGAAAAAAAATAATCCCCAAACTGAATGAAAGCAGCAATTCACATATCAACTACAGAATTACTCTTTCACTATGACTACTAACTGTACTTAGGAGTAATTAGGTGAGTATTAATACACACAATACAATTTGCAAAAGATTTACTTTCAAGCTGTTCACAACTGAAAAAAAAAAAAAGTAATGAACTCAGAGCTGTATAAAGAAAGCTTTTACCCCTGCAGCTGTCTTCATTGTGTGTTTTAAACCACATAGAATCTATCATGTCTACTTTACTATATTTTTATTTGATCTAGAATATTTTTGTACGCTGCAAATGGATTTAGAATGGAATTTCAATCTTTTGTAGCTTTTGACTAATGTAAATAGGACACAGTTGACATAAGTATTCTAACTCCTATATATATATTTTATATATATTAAACATATTATATATATACATATTTACATCTGTATTTATAAGTATATATTTATATTGGCTTGGATAATAAAGAACGTATGTACTTGAAACTCTTCTCATTAATGTATAAGTAGTTCTCTGTCTTGTCTCTAATGTATTCCAACTTTATTCAAGACTGTGTCACACTTACCCATGGCCACAATTGTCTGTTTACAACTGACCATTTATGTAAATTCTGACCCAAAAGAGCATTAAATACTTTGACATTCTTTTCATCATCTATCAGTATGCAGTGAAGCAGCCTTTTCCTTGCTGACTCTTATCACTGGTGTATGTGAAAACTTTTTCTTTTCATCCTTGCTGCCTCCCTGCTGAGCAAATCTCATCTAGTGCTGCCACATTTCTACATACTTAGACTTCCCAAGCCCACTCTTAGTAACAACTTAATTCTACTCTGTTTTTTCTCTCCTGTGCTTAGGTTAAGGAAGATCTCATCATTTTGCCAAGAAGTTCCGTCTTGCACTTTCTTCCAATGGACTGGTGGAATATGAATTCACATGCTATTTATTCAAAATAAGCTTATTTTTCTGTGTGTGTGTGTGTGTGTTTGTTTGTTTGTTTTGTTTCTTTGTTTGTTTGTTTTGTTTTGGTGATACAGGTATTCATATACAATAATGTCAAAAAAGTTCCTTTGAAGAGGCAACACAATATTGGTAGACTCCCCTATGCTCTACTGGAAATACTACTGAAATGGTAATGGTAAACAGAGTAACAAAGACAATACAAAGAACTGCTAAGAAGCGGAAGACAGACTGATGAAAGAGTGCCAGTGTTGAAAATAATTCTGGTATTAATATCAACTTTTTTTTTTTCTTCTTTTTTTTTTCTTCTTTTTTTTCTTCTATTAGCTGGGAAAGAATACAGCAACGTAAAAAATGCAAGATGACCTTTCAAGCTGAGAGGTTAATGTTTCTGGAGGTAAAGGTTTATTTTCTATTCAAATACAGAAGAAAAAACATGCCTTGGATTTGTAACTGTTGTGATCAGATAAAAACAATATTGCCAGTTGAACTACATAGATCAGTAACGATACATGTCATTTTTTTTATATATTATTATTTGCTGATGTACATGAAGTAAAATGTACATGATGTCATGAAGTAAACTGCATTTTAAGCCACTCTAACATAACAAAGAATAGTATTATAACCAGGAGAAAGTGGGAAGTTTCTGTGAGTCCAGTTTCAGGGTTTAAAAACGTTATAAGCATACCATGCATAAGCTATGATTTGCGCTGTGATTTGTTCTATGAACTTACAAAGGTAATGGAAAGAGAGTTTGGGGTCAGAAGACTAAATAGAGGTCAGTCAGCTATAATTGCTTTAAGCTAGATTTGGCCTACAACCTGACCATCTAAGTGAATGGCAGTCTAATTTACTGGTAGGACCATCTGCAAGCCTTAGGGAGTGCTAGTTGCTCTCAGAACCTGGGAAAAATTCTCTTTTTATCCAAATTGCATACTTTATTTTCCTGACTTCTGCTCATTACATTTTGACATGAAAATCCTATTTATGGTTACTGTTTGGTAAATAAATGTGCTAATCGCTCTCCTCCTGTATCAAGAGTTGCTAGCTTAATAAAGGTGCAGGCATACTTTGCAAAATATTTTACTGCTATCAGTGAAACCTCAGCTATGGAGGTGTATACCGGCTATTTCTTTGGGCACTTTGACTGCTTATTAACAGTTTAAACTGTTTAAAACAGCTTGTCAAAATCACCTTTTAGAGTTTTATTTTCTATAGTATTAAAAATATATAGATTATTTTTATACAGTCATATCAAGATCCATTTATATTAATTTGATGCAAAAAGTAATAATTCGGATGTTAAATATGCATATATACTAAAATTTATCAATTATTTAAAGAGAAACTTGAAAAAAAAAGTTTAACACCACAAGTCCTTAGGGGTTGTGTTAGCCTAAAAAGATATTTCTTCCTCTAAAATACCCTACATATGATGTCAAAATAAAAATACCTTTAAAATTATTATTCCTACTGATACAAAATAAGACAAACAATTAAATAGAATGTACACACTATTAAAATATAAGTTTATGAGTAGCCTGTGTTTTCAGCCTGGCAAAGAACAAATGGTAAGCATAATATGTTCGCATCCTCTGACAATTATACAAGTATGTAGGATTAAATGACACTGCTCACCGCTGAAAGCCCAAACATCTATGTAGGCATTGCTCACTTTTACAATATTTATTAGTTATAATGCCAATGTCCTTTAAAAATTTGCTTCATATTTGCCTTTGCATTTCTATGACTTCTGTTATAATAATAAACTTCAAGCGTTGCTTTGTAGACATCTGGAGCATCTCAGGAAAACCAATGATAAGAAAGACCTTTGTGTCATCCCAGAATACTTTATGGAAATGACTAATAAGATCACTACAGCAAGAAGGGAATCTGAAACACTAAAACAGGTGTCTGAATGTCAGTGAACATTTTCCAGTAAAATCAACCTAATAAAAGTTTGAAGGATTAAACTTTCCATTTATTCTCCCTTCTAGAGAGAGTTAGATTATTCTACCATTTTGCTTCCATGATGTTTTAACCATCTCTCTACACTCTTCCATAAATTGGGACCTCCAATTTATCTTTTCCACCATGCAATATAGCCACAGATTCACTCGATACAAATGCTTAAGCCTCTGAGCCAGCCTAGCCAGCAGGCAGGGAGCCAAGCAGCACAACCCTTGCCAGGTTCCAGCATTTCAGTGTTTCTGAATTATGTAGTCTTGGGTTTCAGAGAGGCTTTTGGGAGATTGTGATTCTTTACTGAAAACTTGATTCATTTTTAAAAAGCATCTATCTATCTGTCTGTCTAAAAGATCTATCTATCCATCTGCCTGTCTGTCTATCCATCCATCTATTTATTTTATACTGTAAAAAAAGTATCACGTTTAGCAGTAAGTGAGCAAGGGCACCCTTATGCATATCCTCATGGTCCCTTACAGACAGTTCATTTAAATAAGCAAAAGAGTTTAGGTATCATTTAAGGTATCATCTGGAAAACACAGACTGTGTCCAAAATAAGAGCAGCTGAGCTGCACAATGCAGCCCATGCTGTGACACCAAGCCACACGTGCAATCACAGTCATGCACCTTTCTCTTTGTTCCAATCCGTCCTCTAGCTGTTACCTCTTTCTATCTTTGAGATTCATGCCTAGATCATTTACTGATGATAGCATTTTACCTAAGATATTATGTTTTTTTTTGTTTGTTTGTTTTTTGTTTTTGTTTGTTTGTTTTCTGAACAGAATAAATTTAACATTAGTAAAATGAATAAGTACCACATATGAGGAGTATTTTCTTTTTTTCTGATTAGGATTATTAAATCAATAATATGGATACTAAGAGTTTTCCTAAATCTAAACAGCAGCTGTAGGTTGGCTTTCCAGCAAAGTAATATTAAGCACATATATCTAGAAATACCCAGTAAAACTTGTATTTTCCCCAATCTGTGCACCTGCATGGTGCGAAAGCTACAGCCACAGTAAATGGAAAGGCACATAGGACAAAAGAAAATGAATATTTTCATTCATATTCTTTATTCAGCAATAACGAGCCCATTGCTCAAAAAGAAAGGTGAAGTTTTGCAACAACCTGCCTTCCCCAGAGCTATGTGGGCTAGTTTTGCAGCACTTATTATGCCACAAATTAAGAAGCCTTAGTATTTCAGAATGGTGGTGAACATGTCCTATGCATGCGGACAGCATCTCAGAGAAGCATGAATTTTAATCTGATCTCAAAAATGAGACATTTTTCCCCATTTTCTTAGTTCTAAAACTTTTGTGGATCACAACAGAAACTCTAAGACAGAGAAGTAGTGAAAAAGGTAAAGAAGGCTTACCTGACTATAGCATTCGCAAATATAAAACATTCTCAGGTGCTCAACTGAAGACATCTATCTGAGGCCTGTTTTTTCTGCTCTTGCTTATTCATAGCAAACATGGTTGAAGAAGTTTGCAATGACTTCTCTCTTCCTAACTGTATATCCACCCTGTATTCTCAGCCTTATAGTTGGCCGAAAACGACTGGGGGAATTGCACTGTTCACGAGATTTGTGAATCGAGTTGGGTTAAAAAATCTGCAAAAATAAAAGCAATGCTGTAGTATAGGGAGCGAAGTGCCTGTGTCCATTTTGGTCATGGCAGGTAATACCAGTGTACCCAACTATGATACAGGACATTGGATTATCAGGCTGAAGGCGAGAAGCACACGTACTGCACTTAAGCAATGCACCAACTCAAGAGAGAGCCTGATTGAGAGCTACATCCTAGAACACCAATCCTTGCCTCCTGGTAAACAGCAAGGGAAGCAAGGGTTACTTCCCTGCATGAGCATGAATTTCACACATGGCTCAACAGATAGCCAAGAGAACAGTGGGAGGGAAGAGAAGGGGGAGTGGAGCCCCAGTCCTGCTCTGTCTCTGGACATCCTTTGGCTAGGGGTGAGACAGTGCCAGCCCTGAAGGCCAAGTAGCATGGACAGCTCCTGTCTCTCATGTCAGGGTGACTCTTCCAACCTGTAGGCTATTATGCTAAAGTACTCTCTTGCCATTTCCTATTAGAATTGGGAGAGGTAGGTACTTAATTCAAGGAGATTGAATTACCCTCTAGAGATGTCTTCATTCTTTATATAGTTAATGGGATAGAAGTAAGTGTCTAAGTTAGGAGGACTGGTTCACTTTCTTTACATCTTAAAGACATTTTCTTTTGTCCATTGACTATGTAAACAGTTTGGGTAGAGACGATCTTGCCTTTTCAGGGACACACACATAACTTTTCTGTGAGACCATTTAATTAGAATCATACAATCACAGAATACCCTTAGAAGGGATCCACAAGGATCATCAAGTTCAACTCCTGGTTCCACACAGGAGCATACCAAAATTAAACCATATGTTTGAGAGCATTGTCCAAACAATTCTTGAACTCTGGCAGGCTCAGTACCATGACAACTTCCTTGGGGAACCTGTCCCAGTGCCCGACCACCCTCTGGGTGCAGAACCTTCCCCTAACTCCCAGCCTGACCCTCCCCTGTCCCAGCTCCATGCCATTCCTTTGGGTCCTGTCACTGTCCCCAGAGAGCAGAGCTCAGCGCCTGCCCCACCGCTCCACTCGTGAGGGAGCTGCAGGCCACCATGAGGCCTCCCCTCAGCCTGCTCTGGACTGAACAAACCAAGGGACATCAGCCATATCTCATACGTCTTCCCCTCTAGACCTCTCAGCATCTTTGTAGCCCTCCTTTGTTTTATGTCTTTATATTCCTATTAGTTTTATGTCTTTATATTGTGATACCCAAAACTGCACACAGCACTCAAAGTGAGGCCGCACAAGCGCAGAGCAGAGTTGAACAATCCCTCCCCCTGACCAGCTAGCAATGTTGTGCCTGATGCACCCCAGTGTACAACTGGCTCTCCTGGCTGCCTCATATTCAACTTGTTGTTGAACAACACCCTCAGATCCCTTTCCATGGAATCTTTCCTGTTTGCTCTCCAGCCTTTCATCCCCCACTCTGTACATATAGCCAGGGTTTCCCCTTCCCAGGTACAGATTGCAGCACTTGCTTTTGTTAAATTTCATACT
Source organism: Aythya marila (assembly GCF_965140915.1). Taxonomy (NCBI): domain Eukaryota; kingdom Metazoa; phylum Chordata; class Aves; order Anseriformes; family Anatidae; genus Aythya; species Aythya marila. Next base: position 109,824,441 of record NC_139043.1, read on the forward strand.
GTTGGTGACTGGTGACTGCCCAGCCCTCTAATTTGTCAAGATTTCTCTGCAAAGCCTCTCCTTGATGGAGACAACAGCCCCTCACAATTTAGTGTCACCCACAAACTTACATATTACACCTTCAAGACTTACTTTACTTAAATTTATTTGTATTCCTATATTTTTATCTGGTTCCTAAAAGCACAATTTAGTAAAGAGTAAAATTAAGGATTGTATGAAGAATGCTGCATCTCTGGGATCTGTTTCACTTCTTAGCAAAATTCAAAGTTTCTTTAAAAGGTAAAAAATCCTAAAAAGAAATTAATAATACTCTCTTGAGTGCAGTAAGTCAGAGTGTTGTACATTGGGCAAAAAGAAGAAATCAAGGTACTTCATTCTTATTTCACGCTTGATTTCATGACATCAATGACATTCTTTCTAATAAGATTTGCATGTAATGACCTCATTTTCTGAAACAAAACAAAACAAACAAACAAAAAAAAACAGACAAACAAAACCACAAATGAACAAAAATACTTGCAATCATATGGAATGGCCACACAGGCCATCAGCATGGCTGTAATTTCAGACCTTCCTCACAGTTGCCTGCCACAACTACTACGTGAGGTATTATTAGGAGAGAAGAAACTTGCCACAGATTTTCATAACTCATTTTGTTAGCAGAGAAATGACAAATCCAAATGATCTTGGTCACATTTCCTTTGCAGGAGTTTCTACTTACCAGTAATTTGTTGTTTTGTCTCTTTTCCTGTCTACTGGACTTGTTTCCCTCATCTCTTGAAGGTGTCCCTGAATGACTGAAATTCCTGTCTTCTCCCCCACCCCTCTGTGGTGGATTTCTGATTCATTCTCTTCCTCAGGCAAATATAAGCTATGTGCTACCAGAATGCACTGGATGTCTACGGCACTTTATGAAGCAAGACAACCAACGGAGAAAGTGCTTTCAACACATTAGCCTACTAATAATGTATACCCTGAGGTGTGTTATGGCTCTTTGAGTGCATTGCAATTTCTTTTAATTCCTTTTTTTTAAATTGGCTTTGGAAAAAAGCCAAATCTTTTGATGTAACCACCTTTTAAAATGTATTCCAAAGGTGAGTAAGAGGAAAGGGATGTAAAAACAAGTTAAGATTGCTTTTATAATGATATTCATGTTTTTCTTTTTGTTTATGGTTTTGGGTTTCTTTTGGACTGCAAAGAGGATGGAAACAAAAAGGAAGATTATTATTGCCTAGCCTCCCCTCCCAGTTCCCAGTTGCAGTTTTACCAACAGCAGTTTGTAATTCAATAGCCTCTTTCAACACACTCTTAGTTAAAATAAACCAGTTGTGGAATATTGAACAGTTTCCTACACAACAAAAACTAGGTCAAATGCTGGAAGTCTCCAACTGTTACTAAGAGGGCAGCCTGGCATTTTGGCAGGAAAGGGCAACTTTCTTTTTCTATGTGCTGCCTCTCTGCAAAAACTCAGGTGGCTTACCTGCATTCCCAGTCAGACTGGTCCTACTGCTTTTATTCTTGTCATTCTTGCTTTGCCACTTTAAACCAATAATGAAACTTTTATTTTTTTTCTTCACTACAGGTTCCTTGCTATCCTTCATCAGGGTGAGATGTCAAGGCATCTCTCCGAAGTGTCTTGCAACCAAACAGAGCGTGGACTTTTCTATAGTGTGTCAATTTCAGTCTTCAACAATAATAGAATGAAGGAAAAGAAATAGTCTCAGTACTATAGTCCTAAGTATAAATCTCACATGGATTAAACAACACATCATATATTCTCATGTTCTGCTTTTGTCTAAATACCAAGCCTACCTTGTTTAGCTCAAATCCATACAAAGCTGGATGAACCAGAGAAAGTGCATGGATTCTTTGCTGTGTGACACCATTATATAGATAAAACTGCAAAAAATATTCTTTTGCATCAGTATTGTGCGACTTTCTTTTAAGGCTTGCATTTAACAGGTACACTGTAGCCCTTCCGTATGAGGAACATTTAAAAAGATAGGCTTTTGATTTTATTGCTCTAAGAATGTTATTTCTCTTACATGATATTTTAGAGATGTATGGATGATCATTTACATCAGCATAGGCAATAATACTTTCATAAGATATTATTGACTGCTGCAAGATCTGACACTGCATACAGTAAAACTGAAAAACTATTATTAAAAATAGTTTGAGCATTTGGGAGAAGTTTGGTACAGAAAGTCCAATTTTATTTCATTTGAAAAGCTATCATTACTAATTAAAGTTTAAAAGGGAAGGACAAACAGAAAAGACTCCATTTCTGTAAATTTGATGCAGCATCGCTACATTTATTCACTTATATCAATGTGCCTCAAGGAAACCACATATGAAAAAAAAAACACATCTATGGCATCATTATGTTACATTTCATAGTTTTAAATCAGTATTGGAATAGACATTTGTGATTTCCTTTACAAGGTCTAGAATGGAAAGCAAAACGAAGAAATGAAGTACCAAAACTCTGTAAACGCTTGAGTACTTAATATTGCTTAGAAAACAGTTGAACAAACATTAGTAGATAACATCCAATTTATTTGTGTAGTTTGTTACCTATGTTCCATTTTGGGAAAAAATATAGGAAAAAAAAAATCTACTAAGAATCTTTTGAAGACTTCCTATACTCCTCTATCTTTTGTCTTCATTTTAAAAGGCAATAAATTTCTAGACAATAGTCAGTATTTGCCTTATGCACTACTACAGAATACACTACTATGATTTGTACACTACTATGGTTTGATACTAATACTGTTGTTTTCGGATTTGCTCCAAATGTACATAGCTTAGTGACCAACAAAAAAATTATTTTTACTGTAATACTTCACAGGGCATCTAAGAGCTTAACATCCCTGCAAACTCCAAAATGACTAACGTCAGAGCCTTCTGAAGGTTTTGCCATGCTATTTCAAATCAAAAATTGAAATGTGAAACCTGTTCATTTCATATAAGTGACATTGATTTATTCATGCAACATAGCATTCCACTGTATGTTCTTACTCGTAGTACATTCGCAAAAAAAAAAAAGAAAAAAAAAAGAGTGAACATCTTTTAAAAACTTACTAAGCACTGAATGTAGTCCTATGATATTTTATTCTTCCCACAAGCAAAACAGTTCATACTAATCTTATTGCTTTTTTTTCTCTTGTTTTTTTATTGATTTTTCTCTCCCTCTACCTAATTACTTACACAATTCCTGTACCTGAATTTCAACATTATAGAGATATATAATTAGGTACTATTGCTCTTTTCTCCAGTGAAAGTAAGGACAAATATATTGTCCATCTTAGCAGTAGTTTCTTTTGTTACTCATTATATTTTAAGCATATGATTAAATCCATGATTTCAATTGATCTTTTGAAACTGTTCAAAATGCAAGCTTAAGTTCAGGAAAATATGTGCCCAAAATCACATTAAGTTTGTAGATCTATTAATTTTAAGTTTGTAGACCTATTAATTCACCCTATCGTCATGTTTCTATCTGCACCATAAGTGTACCTCAGTAATTTTACAGATACATGGTATTTTGCAAGATTCACACAGAAAAAATTTGCCATTATGGAATGATGTCAAGTTACTGGGTAATAAATCTTGCAAGATATTATGGGCATTCTCAAGATAAATTTAAAATTTCCTTTTTGTCACCTTCCACTTGGCAACCTTAACTTAGTTGCCTGTCATTCCTGGTTGATGAAGTTCCTGTTGTTTCTTCTCTGTCAAGTGCTAATAGCTTCAAGGTAAGAAGTGGAAACATGTTATCTTTGTAGTGCCGGGCACCCAAACAATTTTTTGGGGCACCCATATAATTTTGAATTGGACTACGTTTGAAAACTACCTTAGGTAAAATCTTAACCCTGATAAAGCCATTACAAATACTAAGTCCCTTCAAAAACTATACCACATAAATTAGGGATTTAATGGCAAGAGGTAGATCTTTATAGACCATGTGATTTTGGAGTCTTTTATTTTTTCATAGCATAATTTCTTAAGTTATGTGACCTATTGGATACTGTTATCATAAAATTATTTAACAAAATAAATGTCAAAGATTAGAAATCAGTATTAATTATCACAGAAACTAACACAGCCTGTAAGTTGCTTATTGAAGGGCTAATAGTTCACAGTTGAATTGACACAGCAGAATTGCAAATTCCTACTTGGAGCATATATTAAAAAAAAAAAAAAAAAAAAAAAGTGGAAGCAGCAGATTGTTCCCTTTCTAATCCTCTTTGGTCTGTCATCCAGACTGACGATAAAAAGGCATAAAGGCATAAAACCCTTTTCTACTTTATCAATTCACAGAACAATTAGAGTTTCCATGTGCAGTTCAATTTAACATATTCAGCTTTCAGCACATGAGCTTCAGTTTCAGGATTGCTTAGAGAAAACTCTGGACTTAATATAAACCCTTTGTTTATTGAAGCACATGCTTAATTGATGAATTTTTTAACACAGATGAAGCCACCTTCAGAAATCAATGACTTTTATAGATCATTGATCATCAGATCAATGATCATCAGATCATTGATTATAGTGCAATATTAAGTCACTTTCAACAGTGCATTTCTATAGTATCCTGTTTGTTGCATAACAATATACAAGTCAATTCATGTTTTGAAATCTTAAAGGGATCTATTTCATCTCATATGTAATTGTTCCATGGCTTCTGGGGATCTACAGAGATTAGAACTGGCAGTATCACTCTCAGTATTCCACAAACCCTGATGAATTCAGTTCTAATTTACTAAGAATACAAAGAAAAAGACTTCATAGCAAAAAAAAAATTGACAAAAAAAAAAAAAAAGAAATGAAGTCAACTAGATCAGTCAGCATATTGATATGCTTTAATCTGTGGCTGAGTAGCCAGAATACCATTTTCTTGATGTGTGCATTAAAACTATAACTATTTTGTGGCATTGTAATACAAGTTTCATGTCACACTGTACGATTGACAGTCTAACCACTGCTGGCAAAATGTGTTTGCCTGCAAACACCATCTTCCAACCTCCATTACTTATACTCAATTAGCAATACACTCTTTCAAAGGTGATAACATCAAGACATTTTGTCTTTGCTTCCACTTGTGACTTTTTGTTATTCTCTTGCTCTCTGGTTACATTGCTGATTCTGCAAATGAACCACACCAGCTTTGTGTCAAACATCAAAGTTTTGTGTCATGACAGAAGAGATTCAGACTTTATCATTACAAAAAAATAACTGAAACATGGACTCAAATAGGAGATTGTGGAGACAGGGATTTACATTTCACAACTAAAAGGGATACAGGGAAGGAAAGATGGCTTTTTGCCACACACATCTGTGGAGTTTGAACCATCAGATATTTTGTTTTCAGACAGTAAAATGGTCCAGAATTACTGTTTGAAACTAGCATGTTTTCTGTCAAAATATCTAGCAATGTCTTTGCTAGATTTATTCAGAGAAGCTCTCTCTTGTCCCACAAAGAGACTAGCGACAGGATATATTCTTCTCCTTATATATCTAAGTCTGAACTCACCACCTTAGGGTCCCTTACCAGTCAAAGGAAAGAAAGACACGTCCTGAGGAAATTAATCTCATCAGAAAACAGATGTCAAAAGTAAATCAAGGGGATCATTCTTCAGACATTCTGCTTTAAGACATTTAACCTTAGGCAAGATAAATCCCACCCAAATCTACAAACATGACATTGGCAAAGGAAATGTTTTCAGAAACAATTCAGTTATTATAGTCTTTCTTGTTCTCATCTTCTTCCTTCTGTTTCATAAGTTAGATGAGAGTTTACATTTTGATGGACCATATGGTATTTAAACAAAAAAATATTTTACATAACTCTTAGATAAAAATAAGAAGTTCACTGAAACTAAAATTCAAGGGAGTGAATATATTGCATTTTGTCCAAAAGTTTAAATAAAGTCCTACAATTTGTTTGTTCCTTTGGTATTGGATGCCACGGAAATGGAGAATGATCATGATCAAATGCCTCTCACAGAGGAAAAACAATAGCATCAACAGTATGCTGTTGATATTTTATGTCAATAAACATCTTGTAAAAAAAAACAAAAAAAAAAGAGAGAGAAGAAAAAATATAGGGACCTCTATTCACATTTAATCATAGTTCTGAGTAACAGATTTTTTTTTTTTAATTTTTTTTTCTGAATGTCTATTGTTCTTAGATTCACTTTTCACATACACTGTTAAATAACAAAGTCTTATTGGCAACTGAAATTTTAAAATAAAAGTATGTCATGCAAAAGAGAGTATCATTGGTTTCCATAAATTCATATGGGCTATGAACTTTTACAAGAGTTCTAAAATAGATTCATTGACAATTGTGATAAGCCCTAATAAATTACAGTTACTTTACAGGATGTATTTGGAATAATAAAGTAAATATAAATGTTTGCATAATAACTGTATAATTAGCAATTTCCAATTATAAAACGTCAGCTACACTGTTTCTGTTTTTATGGAAACTAGTGTAGAATTATATACTGTACTGATCTTTAAATCACTGGAAATATTTAATGTAACAATGGAGTATTACCACATTCAAGTTACTCTAAGCAACCATTATTACAGTCTCAGAGTATTATCAGATAAAATTTAGGGTCAACTATCTTTATAAGTAAACAAATACACTACTTTAGATAGTAAGAATCGTTAGGAATCATTAGTAATCTGAACTAAAGATGGCAAGAAAAAAAGTAACCAGCACTGTCATTTGTCAGCATGCCGATTAGACAAGAAGTTCTATACAGCAGCAGTATTGTAAGGAGGAATAAATAGCCATAAAGTTGGCTTGCATTGCATGGAAGCTTGCAGATGGTGGATGAATTCATGTCTGTCACGTTTTTATAATACAATGACTTTTACATATTGCTGCCAGATGGAACATAGTTTTGCATCTTGAATATAAAACTGCAAGAAATACAACTTCCTTCAATGCATTCCCTGTATTTGAAACAAAAGCAAATTTAGAGTTAGGTTTGGGAGGCTAAAGCACACTTAAGGAAATCTGGAAGAATATAAATTAAAACCTTAAGGTCTTCCTTGTTATAACTCAATTCAAAGTAATTGAGTTAACCACGTGTTCCGTATTTTTTGAGAAAGTACAGGAAAGGTATTGTATAGAACTCTAAGTTAAAAATGACATGTCATATATCAAATGCAAAATACATCCTAGATAGGTCTGAAAGAGCTTTCAACTGAACTTGGTAGTAGTTTAGTAAAACCTTTGCATAACATTTATCTTTGCTTCAATAAAAGGTTCTTTATCCCACAAGATCAGACCTTAAAAGTACAGTGCATGAAGCATAAATGCATTTAATCTTTTCTGGTAATGAATGGTTCTGGTACTGGCCTTGTGTTAAGTGAACAGAACTTATACCTATTCAGATCTGAGCATAACAATATTAGTATATATATATTTTTTTAAACTATCACGAAAATGCAGAATTCCCTTTTGCTTTTATATGTGCTTGTCCATCACACCTGTCTTTCTCCTCTGTCTGGTCTTTGTTTCTCATGTTAGCTGGTATTGCTCAGAAGTATGTAACTCTGATAGTGATGAAGTGAACTAGATGACTGTAAGGGAGAATATTTTCCCATTCAACGATTTCTCACAAAATCTGATTCGATGACAAACTTGACTTGACTTCTCTCGGACAGCCTCAAGCATTGTTTATATGTAGACAATTCTGTGGTTGAACCCATTAGGCTTTTATGACAGTTATAATCAAATATGATTGGGAAACCTTCTGGCTTACTTGGATCCATACTTACATTGTGCTTTGTGAGGTTGGAAATGTTACTTGCTATTGCTTGTAGCCAGTCAATACAGTCTTCAGCAGAGAGACACTGAATTATTCCGCTGCAAACCCCATCCACAGCAATTACTTGGAACGCATTTTGCCTATAGACATGTCATAACAGATCAGGTCAGAAGAAAATTTCATCTGTTCTAGCATACCTTCTTAATACTTGTAGAAAATGCTTTTCTTTCAACTACAATGAAGGTCAGCCACTGAACACTGATAAATTGCTGGTCTTCGTGTTTTATAAATACCTGACATATTAAAATGATTATGCTAAAAGGTCAACTATATTAAGTTTCCATAAAGCTATAAAAAAATCCCATAGACTAGCACCATGGAATCTTAACCAACACTGCGTGACTTCAGAAGCTAAACAAGTAAAATAGCTGATGCATATCAAAGTGTTAATGCTTTAATACTGCAGGTCATGGAGAAGGAAAATGTGCATTGGACTGTAGTCAACCATTCATAAATTCAGTGGAATACTGAATTTTCTCAAAAACTTTTATTTCATTTTTCTGTTATATTTCTGTTATATTCTGTTATATTTTTAAAATGCAGTAAAGTTACTGTCTCGATATACCCTTATTCTTGGTGATCAGATTTTGATTGTGAATGATTATCTTTTTACCTACTGATGTAAAAGCTGGAGAATTCAGAACTGACCAGGTAACATTAATTATTTTTCCAATTGCATTTCTGAATGTAGGATGATTAGTAAAATGCACTGAAATGCCAAGAGACATCCATTGACAAAAGGAGTGTCCACCTGGGTGTCTCTACACCAGCAACATTCTGGGCATTTACACCATGCTTTGTGATGCATTATAGACTGACTTTCCACAGCTGAGTGCTGAACAATTACAAAACAAGAGAAAAAATTCAAATGCTAAAGCTGTAACAGACCTAACTTCTTCTGCAAATAGCCTTTTTGGCTAAGAGCCTTTGGAAGGCTTACAGGTCTTCAGCTTTAGAACCCAAAAAGCTCAATATTAATCATTTTCCAAAAGCAGAAGATTACTAAGCATGCAGAGTAATGAGAGTAATAATGCGGGCATTCTCCCAACCCAATTCATTAGTGATAAATTTGTGGTTTAAAATTAAGCATGTCATTCAGATTTTCTGAGGTGGCTGGGGCAAAATGAGTGTTATCTTCACTGTAAAACTAAGTGCCACTGATTTCCATTCTGCAAAAGCATTTGTTTTATGTGATCAAAATTATTGTCTAGTTGTATAGGAACATAGAACTAATATCTATCTCTACCATAAAAGTCTTTGCTGTGTCTTTGTCAAGTGCAGGCTTTTTTGTCCATCTAGGAGAAGCATAAAAAATGAATTAGAGCCATGCTTGCTTTCTTTTTTCTTTTCTTTTTTTTTTAACAATTCTATCATGTAGAGGATGATCATGCGCATATGAACACGATCATGCAGAGACCAATGGTTTCTCTAAATCTACTAGATAACTTATCAGTTCAGTAGCCTTTTCACAGAAGTGGTGATCAGTCTTTAAATCCCTACAGGAACAATCCAATAGAAAATTCTTTTAAAGATTAACTACTCATTTTCACAATAATTCTGACAAAGTTCTTGAAGAAGTACTATTTAAAGCATTACATCTCTAGTTAATGTTAATGCTAAAATGCTAAAATAGTATTTAGTTAATATACCTTTATTTTAAATGTCTATAAATACAAATTGAAAATTCTTCTATAATAAAATGCTAAACAAGTTATTACATAACACAGCATTACGATCAGACAATTTGCTGATTATAAGGGGAAAACAGATCCTAGCCCAGGAGCTGGCGGGGTTCATTGAGAGGGCTTTAAACTAGGTAAGAAGGGGGACGGGGCTGAAACAAGGCTTGTTGGAGCTGTGCCAGGGGAACAATGGCAAGGCTGGGAGAGAAGGCAATGGCCCAACTGAAGTGCATCTACACTACTGCACGCAGCATGGGTAACAAACAGGACGAGCTGGAAGCCATCGTGCAGCAGGCAGGCTATGACTTGGTTGCCATCACGGAAACATGGTGGGACCACTCTCATGACTGGAGTGCTGCAATGTCTGGCTATAGGCTCTTCAGAAAGGACGGTCAGCACAGAAGGGGTGGTGGTGTGGCTCTCTATATTAGAGAGTGTTTTGATGCTGTGGAACTTGACGCTGAGAATGATAAGGTTGAGCCCCTATGGGTTAGGATCGGCGGGAAGGCCAACAAGGCAAGCATCCTGGTCGGGGTCTGTTATAAATTGCCAAACCAGGATGAGGAGACTGATGAGGAGTTCTATAGGCAGCTGACAGAAGTTGTGAAATCATCAGCGCTTGTTCTCGTGAGGGACTTCAACCTCCCAGATATATCCTGGAAGCACAACACAGCCCAGAGAAAGAAGTCTAGGAGGTTTCTGGAAAGTGTGGAAGATAGATTCCTGATGCAGCTGGTTAGTGAGCCTACCAGGGAAGGTGCCCCACTAGACCTTCTCTCCACAAACAGAGAAGGACTGGTGGGAGATGTGGTTGTTGGAAGCTGTCTTGGGCATAGTGACCATGAAATGGTAGAGTTCTCTATGCTTGGAGAAGCCAGGAAGGGGACCTTCCTGTCGATCTGCTCGAGGGTAGGAAGGCTCTGCAGGAGGATCTGGATAGGCTGGACTGATGGGCTGATGTCAACTGTATGAAGTTCAACAAGGTCAAGTGCCGGGTCCTGCACCTGGGGCGCAATAACCCCAAGCAGAGCTACAGGCTGGGAGAGGAGTGGTTGGAAAGCTGCCTGGCAGAGAAGGACCTGGGAGTATTGGTGGATAGTTGGCTGAATATGAGCCAGCAGTGTGCTCAGGTGGACAAGAAGGCCAACAGCATCCTGGTTTGCATAAGAAACAGTGTGGCCAACAGGTCTAGGGTAGTGATTGTCCCCCTGTACTCAGCTCTGGTGAGGCCACACCTCAAGTACTGTGTTCAGTTTTGGGCCCCTTGATACACAAAGGACATCGAGGTGCTCGAGCGAGTCTAGAGAAGGGCGACGAAGCTGGTGAACAAGTCTGGAGAACAAGTCTGCAGAACAAGTCTGGAGAACAAGTCTTATGAGGAGCAGCTGAGGGAGCTGGGTTTGTTCAGCTTGGAGAAGAGGAGGCTCTGGGGTGACTTTATCACTCTGTATAGGTACCTTAAGTACATAGGTACTTATATGCTGTAGCAAGGTGGGGGTTGGTCTATTCTCCCACATGCCTGGTGACAGGACAAGGGGGAATGGGCTAAATCTTAACCCAGTGAAGTCTATATGATGCAAGTGGAGACTATGAAATGCATGGCTAAGTATTAGATTATTTCTGAATGTGTCTCAGCAGTAGGTAGTCTTAGTCTTAGATTACAATATCCTTAGATTATTGTATTACTGTTATTGCAATACTATCTTGAATTAGTCTACCAGCCACATACCACAACACAAACATTACATATATATATAATAAATGTTATGTATTAAATAGAAAATATTATTTACCACTTTTTAATACAGAAAAAAAAAAGTTAAGAACAGATTAATTCTTACTCAAGTACACCTCTTAGGTTCTGCACCTTCAGAAACTCAAGAATTTGAAGTTAGTAAGATTTAAGATTAACTTAAATATCCTCTGGAATTTCTTATGAATACTCTCAGGAATTTATGAGTGTGAAGCATCCTCCTAGAAAGTTAGCATATGATTATGAGGAATAATAATGTATGTGGGAATGACAATTTATGTGTCAGTATTTTCAAACTCTGAAAGATTAAAATTTATCACGCTTTATATAGGGAGAACAACCTTATAAATACTATCTACAGAAAATGTAATGAATTAATGTCCACTTTATGTTGCTTTCCTTAATATTATTTTCAATATCTTTTCCTTAATATTGGTCTTTAGAGTCCTCAACTTTTCAGTCCCTTTAAAAATTTATCTTTCTCTGAAAAAAAATTTTGTGAGGGAGTCATATTTTAATATGTTTACACTAATTTAGAACACTCTTGTAAGCTGTCTTGTTACCAATGTTAAATGTTGGTTCTGTGATTTTTGAGGCAAAAATAATAAATAGATAAATAAATAAATAAAACACTTTTGTTATCATTGTCAAATTTCTTTTTACTTTCCTGTTAAGTACTCATATTTCCTCACGTTAGACAGCATGGTAGGATACAAGAAGAAAATTATCAGCGTAGATATTCAGGGTGTGAGTATAAATTCAGGTATTCATTGTTGTATAAATACACTTGTAAAATTATTTTTTCTGGAAATTCAAATCTCAAGAATATCATCACTGCCTATACATGATCCTTTCTGTAATGTACAGTTCTATATTGCGCACATTAAGCCTGTGTTTTATTGATGTAGAAGACTGAATTTGAAATCCCTAAATCTACAAATAGTTGAATACATCCTGACTTTCCATGTGAGTAGTTCCATTCAGTTCAGTATTTTATTTGAAGTATACTGCAGAATAGATCTCAAATTTGACTTTTATGATTCTGGGCCCTTTATGCCTCATGCTCTTAATTATTTCTATTTCAACCACCGCAAAACACTGAGCTGAAGTTTTACAGAGTTTAAAGCAAAAACTCCTGTATCTGTGGCATCCATATCTGTCTCTCTTTCAGTTCAACCAGTGAGCCACTGTAGCTTTGGTTCACATGTTTACTCTCTGGGCCAGTAATTGTCAATAGATGTAGCTAAGTAAACATGATCATGTAGCTAAGTAAACATGATTTTGTTATTATTAATCAGAAGACATAGGCTGTTTTTAGCTTATCAGTCATCTAGTGGTGAAGTGACTATCCACTCAACTGTTTTAAATTAAACTCTGTGCATAGGAAGAAAGACTGACAAACCTTGGTGGTATAGTTTGAAGAAACAATACCCCTTAGAATTAATTTAGGCCATGGGACACTTTTGTGCAACTTTCAAATGTTTGCTATGAACTAATGAGAAGGAAGCAGACCATGACAATAAAATAAAATTAACCCCAAACAAACACAAAAACGAGGCTGAAAAACAGTCCTCTTTCCCCACTTTTCGTGGGGGATCATAAACCCTCCCCCAGGCAGGTGGTAATACTTCACTGTAGGACCCATAGAAACACTGTATAACAGAGAAAAGAGGCTGGGAAGGTTCTTTCACAAAACACTCCTGCCAGAAATATCAACTATGCTTTTCTGTATTAATTAGGTAATCTTACATGTTTTTAAATAGAGAAACAGGATAATTTTAAACCCTTTAAAACAATTCAGGGTTAATAATAAGAGAACACATTATTCTTCCCAGATTCAAACACCTAAGCTTGCAGTCTTGATGACTACACAGGAAAGCCAGCTTTTATTTCAGTTTGTAAGTCCTCACAGTCTCACATTTGATACAACCTGTGTGCTTAATGTAAGAGTTAAATTTTCTGATTGGTGAGAAGCAAGAGAGTAACATACTCTTTAACTGTACACAGCTTTCCTTCAGTTCATGACCTATAAGCTGGTATGCAGAGAATATTTTAATAATAGAATTTAATTTTTATATATATATGAATGATGAATTAATCCATAAAACATAGTTATTGAAAACTTTAAAAAAAATATCTTACGTATGTACTTTGCTTTGTTGCATTTAATAGCTACTTTCCTTTCTGTCTGATTGCATAACACTTGAAAAACGGTAATCATTCCAGAATATTCTTGTCTTCCTCTCTGATTTATTCTGATTTACTAGGATAATATTGAATTAAAGAATGACGAGTTGTAGGTCTATATGATGCAGTAAATTTAAGCCTGACTATGAGCTTTGGACAGGCTTCCCTGTGATTGAAAGACAAAGTATTGATGAAATTCAATGTTAATACATGCAAAGTAACACATATAAGAAAATTAGCCTCATCTATATATATAAACAATGAAGAACCCTTCTATAACTATTAAACCTGAGGAAAGAAATGCAGGAGTTACTGTAAATTGTTCTCTGAAAATCATCAGCTTAGTGTTCAGTGACGATCATAAAGCAACAGACTTTAGTATTAGGAAAAAAAAGAATAAAAAGTATTAGGAAAAAATAATAATTATAATAATAAAAAAAAAAAAAAACACAACACTGTTGTGCCTTATTGTACATCAGGAGGGTCTGAGGGTGCACTCCTCATCATCTTTGCTCAGAGAAATTAAGAAATTAGGAAAAGAAACAGGGAAGGTAACAAGGATGATCAGAGCTATGGAAGGGTCCATCACAAGAGAAAACAGTAAGGATCCTTCAAATAGGAAAACAGCAGAGTTCCATGTCAGAAGGGTCAGCACGCACCATCAGTCCCATCTTGGGGGCCTAGCTGCCTACACTTAAGGCCACCGCCGCCATGGTGAGGTCATGGTATGCAAGATCAGGCTGCTGCGAAAGGGCTGTTAGCAGGGAGACTGTCCCATGCTTCTCTGGACAGCTCTCGCCTTGGTCCTCACTTGAGTTTGTCCTCAAACTGATGTCTTCCGGGCATCTAATTCACAACTAATTTGGACCCAACCTGCAGGCTGACTCCCCAGCCTGACCTGAGCCCCACCTCATCCCAGTGGAAGTGTATGATGACCATCCCTAGGCCTGCTCTGCTCCTTTGGTAGGGCCAGTGAGACAGGGCCTTTGTTTGCATGGATTGTCTCTGCCAGCCTCACTGCCACCCTGTGCTCATGGCTTGCCCTGCCCATGGGGCAGACAGTCCTTGCTACACCCTAACAAGATTATATCACCCAGCAAAGTCATCAGGCAAGGGATTTAACACAAACAAACAAGCACTTTTAAAAACATAATTTCATGACAGCTCTCAATGTGACAATGCATTGCAAAGAGGGAAGGTATAAAAAACAAAACAAAACAACAACCAAAAAAAACCAACAAAACACAACAGGAGCTCAAAAAGAAGCTTTTAAGGACAGGAAAATTAACAACTATTATATATGTTGACCTAAGTGAATACTCACACTAAGAAATGTGCTGACCACTTGGGGCAAGTGGGAAAATTACGTGTCTTCTCCAAATACCTGGTACTGGCTGATGTTAGAGCAGAATATGGACCTAGGTGGGCCTAGGAGGACCTTCATGGACACTCCTTTGTCCATGGACATGTCTTTCACAGCTGCATTGAAACTAATAACACTATTCCTCTAACATGGCAGTTCCCTAAGGCTTGTATCTGTCAACCAAGAAATCAATAGTTTTAACTTTCTGAACTTCTTTACCTGCACAAATCTGATCCTGGAAGGTACTGGGAAAACCGTGAATGAAGAAGAGGAATTAACCGGAGATCACACCACCTTTTTTCCCACCTAAGTCCTGGGGATGCTGGCCATGAGGAACATGATAATGTATCCTGAAAAACATTTAGAGGGTCCTTCTCAGTTTTGGACTTCATTAGAAGTACTCAGCAGACTTTGGAAAGAAAGAGATTTTTCATAGTCTTGATATAGCATTTAGCATTGTTTTCCACTATCCTCAGATTATTTATCTAGTTTTAGCTAATACTGGACAGATTCTAAACTTTTTCTCACAAATAAACGAACTTAAATAAAGCTCAACAGTAATATGCTTGGAGGAAGTGTGAAGAACAGTATTCTAAAAATCTAGAGAAAACAGATTGTATCATTTTTTGAGATGACTAGTCATGAACGTGTATTTACTACATTAAATGATGAAAATTGATTACTCAAACCTGCATATTTATGTGTCAAAATTTATCTTACTTTTGCCTACTTATACAATACATTATTTGTATGAATGAATATTTAGCTTTCTACCACCTAATTTCAACACCTTTTTTTAGAGAATACAGATTAGAATGAAAATTGCTTTTAGAGTGAAAAACAAAATATTTTTAATAATGCAATTTAATTTAAAAAATTCAGTACCTCTTCCTTTCTTTATAAAACACTTTACAAAATAGTACTAGTCATGATGTTATTTTCTGAATATTCTCACTGAAATGTACATAGTGTTTTCAGTATATTGGTAAAATTACACATGTTGATCCTGCATCATCATCCATTATGTCTTTTAATCATTTGCTTCATATGTTTTCTTACCTGTATGTTCACATATCTTCTGTATTTGTATCATGAAATATGACTATGAACATTAATTTAGCTTAGTGGTAGATTTTTAATAATATTTATATTATTTAATATTACACGTTCTTAAAATGTTGACTCTGGTGAACATTCCACAGATTAAATCCAAACAAATAAATGATTGGCTAGAAAGACTAAGCTAGGACATTGTTTTGAACAATCTCTTGAATTTTTCAGTGTTCTGTCTGCTTTCAGGAACCTTTTTTCAACTGCAATGAAACTTTGGGACAAAGCTGAAAAGCAGCAAGAAGTATAGAAGCAAACTGTAGGCCTAGGTCCTGATGCAACAGAAATATTAACCTCATCTGTAGTTTACATAACCCTTTCAAATATTGACAAAAGACCAAAACTGCTCCTTGACTACTCCAAATTCTTTGAAGTCAGACATTTTCATGTGGATCACCAAGGCTATAAACTAAGAAATAGATTATGGCTATAAGCCATAATACATTATAGAAAATAAATTGAGAAAAGAAAGAACTGTGATGAAGGATTTTTACATATGTTAGGAATTCGTAGAGAGGTCTTATTTGGTCTTATGAAGAATTATATTCCATTACAAGAGGATATCTATCTCAGGTAAGAAGACCTGAGTCTTCCCAGTCTTCATAAGAATTTAATTTAGGGTGAATTATAGACTGAAGATGCCTGATTCTATTGTTTAGACTGAAAGAAAACTTGATTTCATTAAATTATTACCAGTTCAAATAGAAACTATGTTAATTTAGATAATTTTTGACATCTGCAGAAAGAGGATTCACAATTCATAAACATTTTTAATCCTAAAAGCAAAGCTAGACTTGAAGTGGCTAGCAAAATAAGTTTGGGATCTCCTCCATTAGCCTTTTCACTTTTAAATGTCTGCTTCTGATGTTTTTGAACTATTAATATATATTTATTTTTATTTGACCTGCAGTAAGACACATCGTTACTGTTTTTATCCCATTTTTATTGATTCCATCCTGTACACAAATGTATAAATGCAAAAGGTTTCACATATGATAATCAGGTTTTATAATATGATAATCAGGTGGTTTTTTTTAATCAGGCTATTGACTTTTAAATCTCTGGGCTCCCATTTGAAATCTTTGCTAGTGAAATAAGCAAGAAAAATAAAGCAACCCAGAAAGTAGAAACAGCAAGTCTACTGAATAGTGCTTACACTTCTGTTTATTTGTATATATATGTAATAATTGTATATAATTTGTAATAATAATAATTTGTATATATCTATAATAATTATGCCGCATACTGTTTTATTTATTCTTTATTTTTTGAGTATTTATATCTATAATGAAGCCAAACACACATGAAAAGATAAAATAATAATAATAAAAACCGTTAGAACTATTTAAAATATTAGAAAATTTGTGTTTCATTGCTAAGAAAATTGTTAAAAACCCTGTGGTGCACTTCCAAAGCATATTTTACTACAAATCTGAATAGAGATCTGTAGCATTTCATCCTAAAGTGAATTTGTTCCATAATGCTATTATTCTTCAATACGTTTGTCAGTTACTAAGGAAATATTCAGAGCTGAATACAGGCAAAAACATGCACCTAAGTAAGATTTGTCAAAAGTTCTAAATTATAAATGAAAGTAAAAAAAAAAAAAAAAAAAAATTCTGAAAAAGTTTTCTACCTTCTCTTTAAATAGGTACATTTTCATTTTCTTTCCTATGCTCTGCAAACAAATCTAGAGGGAAAAAATGCCTTGAAATCCCTATTGCTCAGATAAAAATAGTAATCACATTTATCAGGGCATAATCTCAGCCTTTGTCATAGTTTAATTCTCAGCCATATTATCTGGCAACTTTTTTTGCTCCCAATGGGACTATATCTAATGTTAATTAGAGTTTGTCCCATTTGCTGTCTTTTATCAATTATTTCCACTTAGCTATGGTAACATTTTTAATGCAATTCTATTAAAGAAATATAAGCTCTTACCGTGTTGTTGGGATGGTAGTTGAGGTGCAAACCACTGTCACACAGGGGAGAGGATGTGCCACTGCTCTGGTCACTGGGGGCACCTAATACAAATGTAAATACACCCCCCAAAATTTCATTAATCTATAGTGGTATAATGCAAATGTGTGTGCGTCTGTATGTCTGTATTCCTTCCCTCATTGGTTTTCTCATATCTAACACTCACTTCTTTTTCTCCATTCAGCTAATATCTCTCTTTTGGTTTGAATGGAGTGTCTTTTAAAGCTGATTGGAGGCTCAAGATAACCACTGGTGCTTTTCTCGATAAAAAAAAATAAAAAAATTAAAAAAATAAAAAATTGCTTAGTAAGAAAAATAAAAGTACTAATGTTTTTGGAAATTTGATAATAAAAGATAAGTGTGTACTTTCCTTACTTGGTTTTCACTTGAATGAACTAGGCAGATAATGCTTTTGTTATTCTCTATGAAGTTCATGGTTCAAACATTTCTTGTAACAGTTTAAGAGGTTACAGAGCTACGTCTCATAAGTAACATGATAGGATATATTCAAGTGGACCATTCAGTGGATAAGGAATTAGCTTGAAGGTCACAAGTGGTCAATGGTTCTATGTCCAAGTGGAGGCCAGTGACAAGTGGTGTGCCTCAGGGGTCTGTCCTGGGACCAGTGCTGTTTAATATCTTTATCAACAACATAGACAATGGGATGGAGTGCACCCTCAGCAAATTTGCAGATGACATCAAGCTGAGTGGTGCAGTTGATAAAATCGAAGGAAGGGATTCCATCCAAAGGCAGGCTTGAGAAGTGGGCCTACATGAACCTATGTTCAACAAGTCTAAATGCAGGGTGCTGCACCTGGGCAGGGGCAATCCCAGACATGAGCACAGACTGGGCGAAGAACTCATTGACAGTTGCCCAGCAGAGAAGGACTTGGGGTTCAGGAGGATGAAAATGTCATAAAATGAGACAGCAGTGTGTGTTTGCAGCCCAGAAGGCCAATTGCATCCTGGGCTGCATCAACAGAGGAGTGACCAGCAGATCAAGGGATGTGATTGTCCCCCTCTACTCAACCCTTGTGAGGCCTCACTTTGAGTATTGGGGGTTACTGAGTACTAGATGATCTTTGAAATCCCTTCCAACTCAAGCCATTCTATGATTCTATGATTCTGAGTGTGTGTTTGTGTGTGTTACTCACTGCACTGTATGGTACCACATCCTTTCATAAAAAGGACAATGAGTTACTGAGATTTGTTTTTATTTACGGTATTGTTATTTCTTTATTGTCTCACTAAAATTTAATACCTGGAAAAAAAAAAAAGATAAAGACAGTACTTCTGCAAATGACTGTATACAAGATTATATAATAATTTAGTTTATTTAATTCCTACTAACATAAAATCAAAGGCTACATGTAATGAAATCAGATTTTGGCTTTTTTGCTTTAAAAGTGAACAATTTATTTTACCCTTTTAGGAGGAAGAAGTGGAAGGAAAGCAGGGATGGCAAAAGCCACAGGCTGACATACATGAATATCCATATAGATGCTCAGGTATGCTGCAACTGTATAATTATGCACCCACACTCACATTTTAATACAGTTAAAGGAAGACAGCTGTCTCGATATGCCTCTGATGGGGCTAACTTACTAAAACTCAGTTGGACTTAAACAAAATACTAATCATCTGAAATTAATTTATTTTTAGGTAGAGAGACACCTACGTGAAAGCTGCTGAATTTTAAATAGGAAAGTTAAGCTCTTCAAATATACCCACACAATTTCATTTTCACATTTCGACGACAAAACTCTTTTGGACTAAAATGTTATCTGACGCTGCCTGGAAAACTGCTTTTAAATACTCTGCGTCAGAATGTGAGCTACAGTTAATTAATGTAATTCCACTGACTCACATGCATCTTTGCTGATTCACACCAAAGGCCAAATGCTTTCTGATCTGTTTTTCAAGGAAAGATTTTACTCTTTTGTTTGAGGTGACTACTGCTACAAGACTTGGCAAAGACTTGCAATGTGGCCTCATATTCAGGCCACAGTGCTGCCTGAAAATGCTGCTGTCAATCTCCCTCAATGCACACTAGGTTCAGAAGATGCAACATTGAATTTAGGTGTTTTTTGTGTGTTTGTTTTGCCAAGTGATAAAGGCTTACATGTACAATCTTCATTCAGTGGCAGTTTGAGAAAAGCAGGTGCTCTCTTTAGAAAGGACACAGTTAGGGTCACTTCCTCCCCAGCATTGCGAAGGACCTGAACCTGGAAGAGAAATACAGACAGGACACACTGAAATAAATGTACGACCAAAATATAGTTGCAAATGTAAACAATGACACACAGCTTTCACATATCAGAACATAACTGCTTTCCAACATATTGCAATAACATCTTTAAGAAGAAAGTAAGGTTTAAAGTTTTGTGTATTTTTGTTTGCCGTGCTCCTAGTCACACAAGCAGGTAATGGTGGTGGCACAATTAGCCTCCTTAAATAGCACTGGCTGTACTATAGCTTGTTCTCTGACACTGCTCAGCTCTGCACCTCCCTCTTCCAGACCTGGCATCATCCACGCTACCCTGCATGTATAAAATTTGTTTGTTTTGCTGGGCTTGTCTCATAAATCTCCAACCAAAATAATAGCTGTAGTTTCCACAGCTGTGCCATAATCCTATGAATAAATCTTTCCAATAGCCAGAGTTAAATTTAATCAAACTGCTCCGGCATGGATGAGAGATCTAATCTTCCTTAGAAATGCAGTGGAAAAATACTTATTTAAAGCCTTAAGTCTTCGAAAAGCACAAGGTTGTGTTTTACCATGGTAGTAGCCTAGATTTTGGAAGTAGGAAGACAAGTAAATCACCGATCCAGCTGTGAATGCTCTCAGCCTTCTTGTAACTCTTTCACAATTACTTCTACGGCTCTTGTTCATGTCTAGCTTTTTTTTATGGTGTGGCTGATGCCAGCCCATGCCACACAGCACAGAAGGGAACTCCATGCACCTCACCAGAGTGGTACAAAGGAGGCACATGAGCACCTAAGCAAAATGCTATACTTAACAGTGGAGAAATAACATTACAATAATGTTATATTATGAAAGCCAAGAAACATACACGGCTCTGTGTATCAGAGAATGAATAATTCCTGTTGTTCTGCCTCTGTAGCCTGCTAATTTGGGTTGATTTAGAACTTTTAAAACTGAAAAAAACTTAAGATTGCAGCATTCCTCTGTCTTGATGACTGAACTTTCTGCGCAAAGAGCCAGCTTGTTGGGAGCAGTGGTGGGGAGCTGCTACAAAGTGATATATTAGACAAAACCTTTTAATGTGACATATTGCCCCCTCTTCTGCTATGATTTCATGATATCTGAATAACTCACAAGTTATGCCTATCAACAACCTATCCTACACATTTAATTACACGTATGTATAATACTATATACAGGTATTCTTCCATGTGGAATCACTGCATTACATTTAGTTAATTTAAAGCAATTCATCAAGAAAAAAAAACATCAACTTCCCATTTAAACACAATACTTCCTATTCTAGATTGGATGGCACAGAGGAGTAATGATATGATGACAAAATACTTGATTTAGTATCTGAAATCTACTCTGAAATTTTAGGCTATTTATTGATTAATATAGCACAGTGATTGTCAAGGCATACTTTGCAAGATAGTATGTATGTGTACTAATAACCAGACACACATATACAGATACTGTCATGCTGACTCAAATCTCACCCCAGAACTTTAGCTGTAACATGAACGACTTTGATGTGCACTTCCTATTTCTGGTGTGTTTTATACCTCAGCACTCATAAGTCGCACTTATTTCATAGAAAGATGACAATGTCTGTGGAGTAGTATAGATCAAGACTCTGAAATCCTGAATTCCATCAAAGAGACCATAGTGCATCCTCAGGCCTCACAGAAAACACATCCTTCTCTCTAATGAAGCCGTTACACAGTTCAGAACAGTCATAGACAAAGCAGACACAGGCATGTATTCTGTATTGAAATGACAGATGTGGATAGACAAAGTGTGGGAAAAATACAGCTACCATCTGCCTTTTTAAATTTTTTTTTACTCAGAAACAGGGAAGAAGGGAAGAAATTACAGCATTACCAACTCTAATTTATAGTCACCTTTTAAGATACCTACAAATAAGTGGATACCATCTATGAAAGACGATGAGACACTAAACTCTGACCCTGAGGCTTTCTTCTTCCAAGAGTAAAATGAGCCACAAGTCTACATGATTTCATTTGATAATATATTGCTCTATGAATGCTAGAAGTTGCCCTAAGTAGTCTAATGTGACCATTTTCTTTAACCTCTCACACTTTCTCTCTCAAATTTCCTTTTCCCATAGGATGAAGAATTTAAGCTGGTATACAGTCTAGTTGAAATCAGCAATACTTACTTAATTTAAGCATATTTTGGAGTGTATAAAGCATATGATCCAGAAAGTGACTGGATTTGACACGTAAAATAAAGACTAAAGAGACATAAAAGATTGAATCACGGAATCATCTAGGTTGGAAAAGACCTCCAAGATCACCTAGTCCAAGCTCTGACCTAACGCTAACAAATCCTCCACTAAACCATATCACAAAGCTTTAAATCTAAACATCTTTTAAAGACCTCCAGGGATGGTGAATCAACCACTTCCCTGGGCAGCCTATTCCAATGAAAAACAAAACAAAACAAAACAAAACCTAATTAATTATTACAACATAGGAGAAGTGGGCTATCAGCTATCAATCCCATTTCACTTACTTTCTAGTCATTATCAAAGCCATTTTAGGAAATAAGGCTAGTTGAAGAAAATTAGTTTTTTAATGAAATTAATTGTTATTTTGTAGCTTTCAGTTGAAAATCTTACTGTTATTTTATGGTTTTGTCTTTATTTTACATAAGAAATTAACAATTGCTGAACTGTTTTAAATCGAGTATGTCTTACAGGATCAATTTACTTGGTGTTCTCATTCAACATGTACTTTGCCATGCTCCTCCATTCCAAAAGAGAATGAGATATGATAGGAAATCTATTCTTACTGAGGAAACTTTTCAGTTGTATACTAGAACAGCTCATGTTCAGAAATAGAAAATTGGTAACTTTTATAAAAAAGCTAACAGCCAAAATAAATTTAACTAGTTGTTATGGAGAGTTATGTCTCTGGGGATAACAAAAAAAGATAATGTTGAAAACGGGAGTCAGTTTGTCTGAAAGATGCAATACAGTATGTATGTCTACAGTTTTACAAAGATGAGTGGAATTCTAACAGAAGTCAGAGATACTGGCATATCAGTTCTTTCTTCTTCTGTCTCCATCATTGCCTGCCATTGAATTAGCTAAATGCTTTGTAGAACTATTTTTGTAAAACAAGAACTGGATGAATGTAAATCTAGTGCTTGTCCATGCTTGGGAGATGTACATGAATGAAAAATACATTTATTTGCACAAGTATATCCATGTGGATCTGCATTGGTAACATATTCCGATAACAAAGCTACCACTGAAGTAATTTCATGAATATACTGAATATGACAGTTATTAATCGTGACATAAATTTCGGATAAAGAAATGGATAAGATATCTGCTGATCCATCCTTCTCCCTTCTTAGAACAAAGCCCCCTCACATTTATTGTATATACATTGTCAATACCTTATCAGTCGAGCACTATCATTGACAATGTATGTATTTGTAATTTCTGGCAGTGATAATTCAAGAAGTATTTCAAGACTGTTTTCAAATTTAAGATTATCAAAAACCTCGATAAAATTATTCAAAAACCTCTTCAGTTACAGCGTATTTTCTGATGGAAGAGGAAACCTTAAAGCTATGTTGATCAGAATAACTAGCCTTGTCTTTTTCTCCTGCACCATGACACGTTGCTTGCATTAAAAAAAAAAAAAAGAAAAAGACTGAAGACTTACTACAAAGATGTAATTTGACCAACTTCTAAGAAGAGAAAAAGAAACACTTTTTATTAAAGTAATTTTGAATAGACTTTATTAAAAAAAAAAAAAAAGACTGTAATTTCCTAAGGTTTATATACACACACACACACACACACACACACACATATATGTATATACATAAATATATGTATATATATATATATATATGATACTTGAGGTAAATTCATAGTAGTAAATCCATGGAATATTTTCCTCCCAAAATTTTAACTAGGTTATACACCTAACATATTGAAAGTCTAACAAGATTACATCTAACCTTCCTCTCCCCAAAAATCTATTTAGCATTGCTGTTACTACTTGATATAGTTTTATTTCATTTAATTTGGTGAGCAATACTAGCCATTGATTTGTTGGTGTAATACTCACTGTGTAGTGAAGTTATTCCTGTAACAGGAAGAAGCTGCGATGCTGTAAAGTCCTTACATTTCCTCATGAATATCATAGCTAAATTTTTAATTTCTGCCACTGCAGAAATGCATAATATATGACATATATACATACATATGTATCTACATATGTAATATAGAATGTTGTGATGTGAAAAGTACTATATAAACATAAATATTAAATACTGTTTATCAATTTCACTGTGCAAATAATAAGCTTACTACTGGTGTGGTAAGTAATAAATTTACCTTTGCCACACATAGCCCTATCTAAGGTTGGTATTTTCATGAGTGAAGTAAGACAGGTAAAAATAACAGTTGTGCTTTTCAGAAGCAGCAGCTGTGCAAAATAGTGAAATAGAAAAACTGGTATTTCTGGAGTGACAGTGTCTGTATTTCTACAAAATTACTGTAATGACTGCAAGACAGCCATTTGAAGAGGTGAATTTTATGGTGGTGTGTGACACTGCTGAATAAATCTTTCCATAATAATAACACTGGTTTGAATTTTCAATAATGCCTGCAATGATATTGCCTTTTAATTTTATAACAGTCTCACTTCAAGAAAACATTTGAGCATATGCTGAAGTCTCTCAATATATTCATGAAAGCACTGATGCGTGAAATCCCTCTGACTTCAGTAAGTATTTTTTCCTGAATGAGGCTGTAAATTCACTCTTAAATTACAAATGAAATTTATCCGCAAATGAAGTGGTAAGGACTTAAACAGAAGATGTATATTATCTAGGATTTGTGGTCTCCTGAGCTGAAGCAGATTCCACTCATCAGTATGCTTCAAAGAAGAATTCAGTTCTTTAATGAATACCTTGAATTATAAACACCTGGGGAAGAAGAACAAAAAAAAAAAAAAAGATACTGTGTGTAGTTTGCACAATCCACTAATCATCAAGTCTGTCAGCACATACTACAATATATATCCTGGTACAATGACACAAAAGTCTGAGACCAGAATGCTCAACTTATGCACGCAGCTGTTTTGAATTGTGTTTATTCAAAAAAAAAACTGGCTTCTTTCAGTAAAAGAAAATGTAGTTGATTTAAAATATTCAAATTAAAAACACATCACGGTATGGGGAGTTTTAAATTCCTATGATCTGATAACAACTAGAATATTTGCCCATGAAGAATGTTAATTAATTAATATGATAGTTAAACCTATCAAAGCTTTTCTTTAGAAAATTTCTGTTATTGATGTACAGAGCAAACTAGAACACATTTTTATGACAGCAGTTCCAACTCAGGCTGTGCAACTGAAAGTACACTTCAGGTCATAGCTTGACATTACCAGAGTTGTTGATTTTGTAATTTGCTGCCCAGCTGTAGAACTTGTACTACATATTTAGATACAAAACCAAATGATTTCCAAACTAGAATGAGGAGGCTCCTCAAACAAAGCAAAAAGAAGTGCACAGCAGAATGGTACATGTACTGAGGATGAAGGAAGATATGCCCTTCTCTTCAGAAAGCAGTGACCTTTTTTGCAACTAACTTGCTTCCAACACTCTTTTAAAAAAAGGCAGGAGGATGTAGTAATGTTAGTGGTTACGGCAGTGATACCCTACCTAAGCTTACTACTAATTAATTATTCTGAAAAGTGGCAAATAGAGATTTAGAGTTTCTCAGGATTACACAAGAATTGAACCAAGGTAGCAGTTACACAGTGAATGCTCCAACTACAAAGAAACTATATAAAAGATCATTTCAGAGCCATATACAGAGAGATTCAGGGTTTAATGCTTTTTGACAAGTCTCAACAGACTTACCACTTAGAAGTAAAATTATTCTTGATTCCAAGTGACAGCACTCATTTGAGCTAGACCATCACGTGGTTTCTCAGTTGGACAATATCATACTAGTCTTATTATAACTGTCTTCTGGCTTTATTCATTGCTCTTCGCCCTACCTGTTTTCACTAGCTCATGGGCTTTGGACATAAAAGATCCATAATATGCAACCTCAAGACTCATGTATAAAGCATTAGTAGAAAACTAAGTGACTTTCCTTTAAAAACAGATAATCATGTTTAAAGCCTACATGCAAAGTAGGTCATTTGCATTAGTTGACAGTAAGAGCTATCTACAAAGTTTTGTTCATAATCAGAACTAAAGTGTTTTGTAATAGCAATAGACTGCAATTCAGAATAGCAGCAGACTGCAATTATTACTTAGATGTTTATCCTTTCAAAACTAAGGAATGCCTCATCAAAAGATAACCATTAACACCTAAGGAAGAAAAAATAAATCATGTTTTACAAAAAAGTAAAAGTCTGACAGAAAAAAAAATGCTCTGACAGCATTTTCCTGTTCTTCTTTCATTAAACTTAGCATTGTTAATAAACAAAATCCAGAAAAAGATATAACTTAGTGTTTAATTTAGTGTTTAAAGTGCTTAATTAGCATTCTTAGGTCATATACTTTAGTTTGGAATTCTGTTCTACTAAAGACTGCACATAATGGTCATCACAGTTCGTATTATATAAAATCATTAGCAGGCCATTAGTTCAATGCAGAAACTACAGAAAGTGAGGAATTAGAACTTGCTAAAATTGTAAATGTTTGCAAACTGGGAATGGCAGTTACAGGCCCCTCAACATTCCATATCATACTCTGAAAAACTAAAGATACTATTTCCCTTAATAAATTCTAACTCTACTACATTGTTTGCAGTGACCTGTCAGTAACCTAGACTTATGGACTTTAGTAGAACAAACGTTGGCCTCTTCAGGAATCTACTTGGAAGAATCCATGGGTTAGGGCCCTAGAAGAAAGGGTGGTCCAAGACAGCTAGTCAATATCAAGCATCACTTCCTCCAAACTCAAGATCAGTGCATCCCTATGAGTAAGAAGGCAAGCAAAGGGGGCAGAACACCTGCATGGATGAGCAGGGAGCTCCTGGTGAAGCTCAGACAAAAAAGAAAAAGGAAGTTTACAACATGTGGAAAAAGGGACAGACCACTTGGAAGGAATATAGAGACACTGTCAGGATATGCAGGGATGTGACAAGGAAGGCCTAGGCTCATTTGGAGTTAGATCTGGCAAGGGATGTCAAGGACAACAAGAAGATCTTCATCAAATATGTAAGTAGAAAAAGGAAGACTGGGGAAAATGGAGCAGGTGCCCTGTTCACAAAGGATGACAGACCTGGATGCTGGACGACAGAGCTCAGAGAATTGTGCTTAGTGTTGCAGTTTTTTTGGAGGCCTGTAACTAACTGGTGGTGTCCCCCAGGGGTCAGTACTGGGTGCAGTGTTGTTCAACTTATCAAGGACCTGGACCATGGAACAGAGTGCACCCTCAGCATGTTTGCTGACAACACAAAGCTCGGAGGAGGGGCTGATACCCCAGAGGGCTGTGCTGCCATTCAGAGGGACCTCGATAGGCTGGAGGGTTGGGCCAAGAGGAACCTCATGAAGGTTCCTCTTGGAACCTTCACAAGGGCAAGTGAAGGGTCCTGCACCTAAAAAGGAATAACCCAAAGCACCAGTACAGGCTGGGGGCTGACCTGCAGAGAGGGACCTGGGAGTCCTGGTGGACAGCAGTCTGGCCACGAGCCAGCAACGTGCCCTTGTGGCCAAGAAAGCCAATGGTATCACAGGTTACATTTGGAAGAGTGTTGCCAGTAGGTCAAGGGAGGTGATCCTGCCCCTCCACTCAGCCCTGGTGAGGTCACACCTGGAGTATTGTGTCCAATTCTGGGCTGAAGAGGCACACAGAGTTCTGTACAAGAGGGACACAGAACTACTGGAGTGAGTTCAGAGGACGGCTATGATTATTAGAGGACCTGTCATATGAGATCAGGCTGAGGGAACTGGTCCTCTTTTGCCTGGAGAAGAGAAGACTGAGGAGAGACCTCACCAACGTATATAAATACCTGAGGGGAGAGTGTCAAGAGGATGGAGTCGGTTTCTTTTAAGTTGGGCCCAGCGACAGGATGAGAGGCAACAGGCACAGACTGAAACACTGGAGGTTCCAGCTGAATATGAGAGGGCATTTCTTTACTGTGAGGGTGACAGGGTGCTGGAACAGGTTGCCCAGAGAGGTTGTGAAGTCTCTTTCTCTGGAGATATTCAAAACCCGCCTGGATACCATCCTGTGCAATGTGCTCTAGGTGATCCTGCTTGGCAGGGAGGTTGGACTAGATGATCTTCAGAGGTTCCTTCTAACCTCAGCCATTCTGTGATTCTGTGTGACCAGTACTTCTCTGAATCACCCAGTTGAACATCAGCCTGTCGATTCTCATGTAAACTCTCTTCCATACAATGGGTTTTGTTAACATTCCCAAATCTATATTCCATGGACTACTACTGGTCTTGAACTGTGTCCATAGAAGAAAAAAGTACACAAATATGCATTTCTTAGTTATTGAATGATCATTCATTCTAACAAGAAAATGAGTGGAAAATAAAATATCAGTATTTGTTTTATAAAAGGATACTGTAGAGTACAAAGAATAGTACTTGTATAGTGCAAAGAAAAGTATTTTGATTGAAAGAAACATTACATTTTAATGTTTCTTGTACTCTATAACACATATTAGAATACAAAGAACATGAATAAAATGCATTTTAATGTTCTGATTAAAATGTAAGCATTGAATCAACTGAAATTGGACATGTTTCATGTACAGACCTTACCTCAGTGCTTAAATGATGCAGTTACTCATGACAAGAAAATACCTATGCAAACAAACAAAAATTTCAAAGAACTGGAAGACTCTCACCTAAACTCTTTCTGTTCCTGTTCTCTTTCTGTTCCTTTCTGTTCTGAGCTTTTTCAATACAGCTATGTGTAGTGTGTATACGACAGAGCTGAATCACACAAGTGCCTATCCTTGTTTTCACATTGCCTACCCCAGTATGGTTCTCCTTCTCTAGGATTACTCAGCTACACTGAACAATCAGTGTGGTTCTATAGTTTTAATAACTCTTTAAACTCTCATAACTTTTATTTTTATGTGGAAAGTTATTATGTACTCAACTTCTGGGCATCTACTATTCTTCTCTGCTAATTCATAAACACATATTATTGTAATTATATATTTAATGAGTTTCTAAACAACTGGATGAGAAGAATGAAGCAAACCCCTTAATAGTACTGAAAACATAAAACAGTTTCTAAACTTCTAAACAGACACTAACTTCCATTTATTCTATATTTTAAAAAGGATATGAAGTAGGAGCTTTAATTCTTTTGAGCAAAATAAAACATTTTACCAGTTGTATATTACAACTGTATGAGGCTCATATAGCCATCACCATGTAGCTAAACTACACAACCCCACCATCTGTTAAATATTTTAGGTCAATATGACTAATTCTGGTTTGAATTAGTTCCAGTAATATGTATATTTCAGCTTCTACAGATATTACATGCTTTCATTATAATAGAATTTATTTATGTAAATCTTTCATTGGTGTGATAATTCAGAAATTTACAATAGGAGTCAGATTTTGTTTGGAATCAATCTCATTGCTACAGTCCAAATAAAAAATCAATCGTAGCTGCTTTGGAAGAAATATGTGATCCTCATAGTAAGCAAAACAAGATTCCTAGAGAAATGGGAGAAGCATCTACAATACTGTTACAACAACGTCTACAGATTTCTACACAGCTTTGCAACATTTACTAAACAAGCATGTTCTTTCTGTATGTTGTTTGTGAAAAGATCATCAACAATATTCAAAACTCATGCACATTACTAAACTGCATAACATGGCTACTGCTTCTTTTCCTAATGCTTCAAGTCTCCCAGTTGGCCCTGCAATTTGAAATACATTCTTAAATTTTAAATATTTTCTGAACAGAGATATGTCTAAGATCATTGAAAACATTGCTTGAACATTTTATCTGACAAAGCAGAGCCTCAGTTCAGGGGCAGGGCGGGATCAGTTCCAGAATAAGGGTGTGCTTACACTAATCACATTGCAAGACTGGGGTCAAACAAACAGCTAGTGGCAAATTTCACATTTACATATTCAATATAAAATTTGCTGTTGGCAAATATGACCTTAACATTTACTTTTCATGAACAGTCACACTAATCAAGCACCAGCACATAAGTGCTCATGAAAAATTAATACAAAATGGTCTTAAAGAGTTTGAAATCAAATTTTAATTCTGAATTTGAATAATATTAATGTGCAAGCCTACTGCTATTTGTTCAACACTAAATGTTATTGACTTCACAATGACATAAAGCATAATTCTTGGACAAATTTGTATTTGAAGTAATGTTTTAGATCAATATATGCAGTTAAGTCTGGTAAACTTCTCAGCAGCTCAAGATTTAATCTCATAATAAGATATTTTATTACTTCAGGGAATGTGCTCAATGGCAAAAGAACTAAGTTTTCATCTGAGAAAACATATAATAAAAGTCTTTCATAGCATTTAATGCTATTCAGTACAAAAGAACTTTACTGCATCTAGCTGAAGATGAGAAACTGACTTTGTTCTTTGTAAATATATGTAAAAAAAAAAAAAAAAAAGGAACAAAGAATTCCCAAATTTAGCAAAACACTTAAACTGATAGTTTTAGGCAAAGGCATAAATGTTTTGCTGAATTGGGATTCAACACAGCTATCCTGTGATATGGAACATCCACAAGCGATATTGCCTAAACATTTCAGGATCATTTTCAGAATCTATATTTTAAGCCTTGGAAAAAATGAGGTTAGGGTACTCACACTGGAGAACTAACTGGAGGATATCTACAGACATTTTGGAAAGAAAAAAGACTAACATATAATAGGTAGACAAAAGAGCCAATTTTTATTTCAGCATAATTATGAAAATGTGCTGCTGAATTAAAGTTCTATCAATTTATAGAATGAGGTCTTCATAACTTATGAGGTTAAGCATAAATCTGAGATATTTACCCCAAATGATCAGACTGGATATCTCATTTCAACCCTTATTTTATTTTCCTAATTAGGCAATAACCCCACAAAAATCTTATCTTGCCAGCATTTAATTACCATCTCAGACTTAATACTCCTATAAAAAACAGAATGTATAGACTGTTAAATAACATGGACATGTTCTCCGAAGGAAAAAAAAAAAAAAAGAAACAAAAAAAAACTGACAACAAAAGAAAAACAAAATGCTTTATAAAAATTGTTACATTGCTGCTGGGTGATAAATCAGAATATCACAGATGAATGCACAAACCAGAGGCCCCAAGTTTAGAAACTGTAGGTCTTCCAAACCTTAATAATTTTGGTTTACAATTTTCTGTGTGCTGTCAGTGGCTATAAAAATTCAGAAAATAAGCAAAACAATGCTGATGCTACACAACTCAAAGTTATCTAAGGAACAACTATATAAAAAGATAATTCCAACAAGCACACTCTTGCAATTATATAACACTTTCCTACTGAGATATAAAAAAATAGGTCTCGATAACTTCTTGGATATTAAAAGCTGTAGTTGTAGACGTTAAAGTAAAATTTTAAATGTCTTTGTACTGCCAAATTCCAAAGTTCCCAAGATTTTAATTAGAAAAAAAAAAATACTACTTTGTGTCTAAGATTTGTTTCTGTGGTCATTGTTGTGCATTTGATTTATCTTACCCTAAAACTTCATTTATTGATTGATAGAACAATGCTTTAAATAGCTTGTAAAACCTTGTAATCTTTCAGGGTGACAGATGTTAAAATGCAATGTTTCATCTATTAGCTTTCATTAAGGCCAAAGTTATCTCTCACTAACACTTTTATCTGCAATCACTAACACTTTTCTCTGCAATCACTAAGTCAAAAATAATACATTGAAAAAAAATAATACCTGAAGTGCACAGGGGATTTTTAATGTGTTTTATATTATATCTTTATGTAAACCTGACTGGGTAAAAGATGCCAAAAAACCCTTAAGATTACTGAGGTATGATGAAGATTTTGTTAAATATGTCTAATGATTTAGTATGTAAATATGTTATATTCAGATTATTATAAGAAGGTATTTCAGTATTTCAGGGAATTCAGAGATACCCTCAGTACTTACTACTGCACATCAACATGCTAAAACACGGTCGTTGTTTTAATGCAAAGTACTTTCCTTTTAATGGGGGAGTATAATTAGAACCTTTGATGTATTCTGAATTGGGACTGGCTTGACAAGGCCATGTGAAGTAGAACAGAGCTACCTACATTCTACCTACATAAACGTAATTTAAAGATACGTCATTATCCTGGTAATGCCAATTCAGCCTGAGCACTGACTACTTCCCATCTTGTTCAGAAAAGTACAAACAGCACGGTGAGGCAATAATATCTGCCTGTCTCTGCACTACAATCTGAAGAAAGGGTAACCTTTTTCAATTTTAATGAAGAATTTCTTCCTTCTGTCACAACATCTGCACCACAGTTTTCTTCCTTGCACCCATCTGATTTTTCTATACCCAGAAAAATGACAATTCTGGTTAGTTAAAGCAGATATTGTAACAGCTAGGAAAATGTCATAACTCTCTATGCCTGCATATGCATATTTATACTTTTTTGAACATGCCTTTTATTTGTGAATCCTTCTGACTAGCTAAAATAGTGCATATGCTCTGTTTTGTCCTATTTAATGTTTGGGTCCATGACAAGCCATAAGAAATAAAGAATGTGACTTTTACAGGTGAACATTTCCCACCACATGGCTGTTTCTTGTTTAAAGAAAATTCTGTTGCCTTTCAGACAATATTTTCTAGATCATATGGATAAATGAAAAAAAAAAAAAAAAAAGTAATAGAGACCTGCGAAGATATTTATGTATATAGAAGGTTTCTTTTTTCCTACACTAAATTGTTCTGGACTCACAGAGCGCTTTGTGTATTTTTGTTTCATTTGCCATTTGGTGGCACTTGATCCTCTCTGTGCTATTCTTGTATAATCTATGTTATTATGAAGTAATTATTTCAAGTTAAAAAAAAAATAAAATCAAAACAACTAGAAACAACTAGTGGACTGTGTCTTATGAAATAACAGCCACTCAAAAACAGATTTAAAACAATTAGGCCTCTCATGCTTTACTAGCATTTTCTTATTTTTCAATTATTGTACAGCTATGCAATCTCAGACATGAGTACAGACTGGGAGAACTCATTGAGAGCAGCCCTGAAGAGAAGGTCTTGGGTGTTCTGGTAGATGAAAGGCTTGATGTGAGCTGGTAGCATGTGCTTTCAGCCCAGAAGGCCAACTGCATCCTGGGCTGCATCAACAGAGAAGTGGCCAGCAGGCTGGGGGAGGTGACTATGCCACTCTGCTCTGCACTCTTGAAGCCCCACTTGGAGTGCTGCATCCAGGTCTGCAGGCCTCCAGCACAAGAAGAATGTGGATCTCTGAGTGGCTCCAGAGGACGGCCCTGAAAACGATCAGAGGGCTGGAGCACCCCTCCTATGAAAAACGCATAAGAGAGCTGGGTATGTTCTACCTGGAGAAAGCTCCAGGGAGACCTCATAATGGCATTTCAGTATTTAAAGAGGGCTTATAAAAAAGATGGAACAATTTTTTACTGAGGCAGGTAATGATAGAACAGAAAGTAATGGTTTTAAACTAAAAGAGGGGAGATTAGAGGTTAGGAGAAAATTCTTCACTCAGAGGGTGATGAAGCACTGGCTGCCCAGAGAAGCTGTGGATGCCCCATCCCTTGAGGTGTTCAAGGCCATGTTAAGTAAAGCATCAATGTAAACAAGTATCGATGTAAACAAGGTCAAAAACAAATCAAGTCTAATGGCACACACATTAAAACCTCTGCTCAGTTGTCTATTTTCTTTGCACCACAGGCTTTCAGCCTTAATAGAACTGCATGCCAAAGAAGGAAACAATGGCAACCACCTGAAGGATGTCACACCATAACTGTCAATTCTTTCAGTCTATCACACTAAACCCCAATAGATTTTCACTTTGAGAACCATAGCTATGTAAAAAGAAAATAACAATACTACTCATATAGACTCAATACTAGTCATGGTGACATGTTCTACCCCATCTATTAAAACTTACTAGAACTGATGAAAAGTTTTAAAAGGTGAAGTCTTGATAAAATGACCAATATAGGGAGAACTATGTTGAGAAAAAGATATGTTAGACATGCAGCACAAATTGCTGTTTTTAAAAAGTCTAACATCAAAGTTCTTAAATAAGTTCGGGTCTTTTCTGAGTATGACATGAAAAATATCTATTTGAACACTGAAAGCGTAGCTAAACGCATGAAAGAATGAAATTCCAGGATGTATTTTAATACAAGGAATTTCTACCACACAGAAAAACAAACAAACAAACAAACAAACAACAAACTCCAAAACCAACCAACCTAAAAAAAGACAGCAAACTACTTCCACCTGCTAGGTTCTATGCTACCTGATGTGCACTCATTTCAAATCAATGCTGAAATACTTGCCAGATTATTAGCTCCAAATTTCACAAACAATAAGGACATTATAAATACAGTATCCTAAAAGTTTTCATTAATTATATCAGAGTAGTTAAAGTGGTGTTATCATTTTTCTTGTAATCCATGAGTCACATGTAGAAAAAAACAGCTATATGGAAGAAGTAATAACTCAGCCTCTTCTTATGAAGAAAACTATTGGATATCCAAAACGTTCAAATTGAAGAATGAAATTTCATTTATTTATTTATTTATTTATTTATTTATTTATTTATTTTCCCCCCTCCGAAGTGCTGACCACACAGCTTCAATATTTAAAGCCCTCATTCAATCTACAAAGGAAAAAATTAAATGGCTGTGCTATGTGTTTTACAGTACAGGATCTCTGCCACATAATATGAGAAGGTGTTAACGTGTATGTACAGGCTGCTGTTATCACTATCACCAAACAGCACAATATTAATAGAAAACATTTTCTAAAGATACTTTTCTCTAACAGATTCTGAAGTATAATATGTTCAGTGAACTAAACGTGATAATAGTATAGGTCTCTCTTTCGCAGTTAAGGAAGTAAAGATAACATAAAAACTTAATTTACCAACAGATATATTCATCAGAGTCAAGACAGAGTGAGATTTCAGATCATTTGGTTTCATGTCCTGCCTTACAAATACAATATGCTCA
Organism: Aythya marila; assembly: GCF_965140915.1. NCBI lineage: Eukaryota > Metazoa > Chordata > Aves > Anseriformes > Anatidae > Aythya > Aythya marila. The sequence goes on from NC_139043.1 coordinate 109,859,788, forward strand.
TTCTTCTTTTAAAAACATTACCAAAAAAAAAATATGTTACTGAAACAATTAATAACGGATTTAATTAAAAAAAAAATTGGATGATAACACTTTTAAAAGAAAAAATCAGAGTAAGAGCTTTTTCAGTTTCATATAATTGCAATTAAGCAACTGTTTCTACACCATCACCTTCATATAACTCATATCACTCACAGGTACAGTTAGAACCCTGCTAAATATAGGGAAAAGGAGGAAGCCAAAGGTACAATGCAATGCATGTGGATATCTCATTTCAGGCCATTTTGTTAGAAAAGATGCACTACGTCCACACTAGATCGGCTTCTAGATAGTATGCAACTGAGTTGACACATACTCCAAGCTACTACTACTACTACTCCAAGCTACTAAGTGGTAGCTTGGAGAAAGTAGCTCACAGAAGGTCCTCTCACTCTCACACATTTCTTCATTGTTAGTGATATAGTGGCTAGCCTTAAAACCACCAAAAAAGTCCTCATGTTGCAAGAACAGCATTATACTGCTAATTGCCTATCTATTGTTTGCCTAATCTAACATGCCTAATTTGCCTATCTATTTTGCCTAATGTTAGGCAAACAACATTAAGTGGAGGTAAGGTCTACAGATTAATTAGTTTCCAGGCTACAGATCTTTCTAGCCTTATGAATGATCATATTAATTGTGAACCCTTAAAAGAGTAGGTGTGTGGATTCATGCCTTGTGCACTATTGGACCATATTCATCAGACAGAAGCCTAAACTTATATGACTATCTATGCATACTATTTCTAATGTCAGCTTTCAAAGAGTCTTATAAAATGTTAAGGAGATTCAAAAAAGACATCAAAGAAATAATGAATATACCTAGAATAGAAAGAGCACAAATTCATATAAATTAAAGGATGTAACACACTCTCCCTACTTCCAAATTCAACCTGAGACTATACTGTTGGAGAGAAATTGCCAATATGATATTGGGAGATATTTTTAAAGAAAATTATAAGTCCCCCGCCTCCCCAGCCTCTTCCCGTGCCAATATTTCACTACAGACAGCATGTATCTATTTCACCATAGTAGAGCTCTTGGAGTGAAGCAATGTTATGTTGTACTCAGATGGGATTCTTTACAATCCAAGCTGAATAACAAGCTGACACTCAGTCTTTGATAGAGACTCATAGTATCTTTTCATGGTAATGAATAATATCTTCACCTTCTACAAACAGAAAAATAAGCTCAAAATTAAGTGACTCACCTAAAGCTAAGAAAATTCGTAAAAGAACTGAGCAGATACTTCTAGTAACGTATACTAGAAATGAATAAACCTACATATCCAGCCTTATAAGAGTCTTATCTATACATCAATTTGTTATACTCAGGCTTCAGATTATAGTATACTTGAGGAATAACATTATCTGTGCATCACTAAATGCTACATCACCAGATTAACTAATAACTAATAACTGAATAACTAATGGCAGACAACAAAGGACAAGAGTGTCCACAACTGTTAAGCCAACTAAATTTAACATATAACAGGGAAAGATTCTCCCTGCTATGAAAGACAGTCCTAATCTGATAAAAGTACTTAATTTTGAAATTCAAATGGGAAAATAATCTTATCTGTGTAGTGTAGTAAAAACGGCACGGTGAAATACTAGAGCCAATTGTCACTGGTGTAATATCATAAGCTGTACTGATTATGATGCCGATTTTTTCATTACAGAGCTATGAAGTTCAGACATTTGCTTAAAATGTTTCTGCAAACAGCAAGAAGTGTTGGATCTAGAAAAGAACAAGAATAAACACTAACAGTATTTGAACTGCAGATACATATACAAGTCTGAATTTCCTATGGGAAATTTCAGCTTCACACACTGCAAAAAATTTCATACTAGTTTATAACAAGTATTTTCTAAGACATCAGGACAAAGCAGAACATGAATATAATCTCACATGATACCTGCTACGTCTTAATTAGTTAAATAAAATAATATAAAATAAAATCAGAATGAAACAAAGCTCATGAAAATTGCATAGGCATTTTAAAAGTACCTAGATGTGATAAGGATTGAAAATGAAGTCTCCATTGCTGTTCTGCTCACTGCTGTGAGCAAGTATACCACCCACACTTCCTATTTTCTCTGTTACCTTGAGATTAGAGCTATGGATCCCGTATTCAAGAAAGCCTCTGCAAGACAGGAGTGATAGAACAACTGAAACTACACAGGGCATGCTGCAAACAAAATCCACCTATAACTCCTGCTGGCAGAACAGTTTCTGTACGTGCTCTTTACTCAGTGCTATGCCTAAAACCACACTCAAATGAACAATGTATAAACAGATATATAACTACTATAGCAGTAGAAACTACACTCAGGCTTTAAAACAAATTTAATCCACATACATATATATCACTTGAATTGCTTGAAAGTGAATTTATTGGGGGAAAAAAAAAAGATTATCTTTTTTTTTAATATTGTTTTTATAACTCCTCTGCTGCATATTTAAGTTTAAAAAATGCCATATATCTTATTTAAGTATTGCCCAATATTTATTCTTAATTCTTATGAGTTATTTGTAAAAATTAAAAGTAAAAAAATATATATTCACTTGCTTCTTAAACAGTTAAAACACTTACTCATACACAAAGATACATTCAAAACTGGTAAGATAAAATGTTTTCTATTTATTATTACTATTCAGAAAGAATTATCTATGAGGAGTCTGAGAAGCAGATTGTGTGGGATAGAAAGGTATAAAACAAAGTATAACACAATAATACTTTACTTGTCAAAGTATTTATTTTTTTTTTTTTTACTTTGCTTTGCAAAGACACCAAGTTAGTTGCAGATGACACCAACTTAGGTGCGTGTGTTGATCTGCTTGAGGGTAGGAAGGCTCTGCAGGAGGATCTGGATAGGCTGGACCAATGGGATGAGGCCAACTGTATGAAGTTCAACAAGGCCAAGTGCCGGGTCCTGCACCTGGGGCGCAATAACCCCAAGCAGAGCTACAGGCTGGGAGAGGAATGGTTGGAAAGCTGCCTGGCAGAGAAGGACCTGGGAGTATTGGTGGATAGTTGGCTGAATGTGAGCCAGCAGTGTGCTCAGGTGGACAAGAAGGCCAACAGCATCCTGGCTTGTATAAGAAGCAGTGTGGCCAGCAGGTCAAGGGAAGTGATTGTCTCCCTGTACTCAGCTCTGGTGAGGCTGCACCTCAAGTACTGTGTTCAGTTTTGGGCCCCTTGCTACACAAAGGACATCGAAGTGCTCAAAAGAGTCCAGAGAAGGGTGACGAAGCTGGTGAGGGGTCTGGAGAACAAGTCTTATGAGGAGTGGCTGAGGGAGCTGGGCTTGTTCAGCCTGGAGAAGAGGAGGCTCTGGGGCAACCTTATTGCTCTCTACAGGTACCTTAAAGGAGGCTGTAACGAGGTGGGGGTTGGTCTGTTCTCCCATGTGCCTGGTGACAGGATGAGGGGGAATGGGCTAAAGTTGCACCAGGGGTGTTTTAGGTTGGATATTAGGAAGAACTTCGTTACCGAAAGGGTTGTTAGACATTGGAACAGGCTGCCCAGGGAAGTGGTGGAGTCACCATCCCTGGAGGTCTTTAAAAGACGTTTAGATATAGAGTTTAGTGATACGGTTTACTGGAGGACTTAGTGTTAGGTCAGAGGTTGGACTTAATGATCTTGAGGTCTCTTCCAAGCTAGACAATTCTGTGATTCTTTGACTATGTCAATCTGCCTGCCTCGTTGGGCACATTTGAATAAACTTTCCAGTTTTCAGTTTGCCTTTGTATGTGTAGCTCTGCACTTCTATTTTGTATATTGTTTTCCTCTAAACTTCTATTTTTCTATATTGTTTTCATGTCTTGAAAATCCATTACCCCACTGAAATCCCATTGAGAAATTTATCACATTTTAAACCAAACAAATACAGTAAGCTTATAAAAAAAAAAAAAATCTGATCACTGTTGCACAACTAAAGTTTAAAACTACTGCAAATATGATTGTAAGCCTCTGTATGCAGAAGGTGGATTAAGGCTCTAAAGAATGATGCGTGATTTGCAACACGAAATCAGTGCACAAATACACTATGAGAGGTGGAATAGTGCACGGATCTAAGCTTTCAGTCTGCACTAATTTGTTCATCAGAAATTCATCTTTATTAACTTGTGTTCTTTCTATACCCGAATGGCATACGTTTAATCATCTGTCATACATTATAGTAATAAATACTAAATTTTTGAATTGGCAAGGTAAGCTTTACAGGTAATAAATTAGCTATGCAGGATTTAAGGATAATTTATTTGGCAATCTTCTCTGTTCTGGCATTATTTTCTGAAGTATAGTGTTTTTTACTTCTGAAAATATTTAAGTAGAGTCAAAAAGACAAAGATAACAAAAATATATGACACTTTTACCAAAGCTGCTATACCAGGGAACTAGCCTACTACAAATCTCTCAAATAAATACACATGGCTTCTCTAGAAGAAATCTAAATTCTTTGTTCTTTTAAATCTGGCTCAACTGAAGAAGGAGAACATCCTCATAAGTAACAGCCAGAGAAAGGAAGCCAAAATAATAGTTTTGTTTTGATTGCTATAGTGTATTTTTTTTAATAAATAAATTCCAACATAGTGCAAATTACAGCTTTTGAAATTACAATGACCTCACACAGCCAGAAAGGTGTAGCACTGACGAAATTTTATAGGTATAAGCCAGAAGAAGAATGTTCATAATATGTACGGCAAATATCCTCATAATAATCAGCTTTAATACAGAAAAACCTATCTGAGGGCAGTAATTATAACAAGCCTACTAAGATCAGTTTTACCATGCTAGAATATAGTCTTTTTTTTTTTTCCTAGAAATAACGATAAAACAGATGATACCAGTGCACTGCTATAATTTCAATATCTACAAAAGACAAAAAGTAGACTAAAAATCAGAAAAGCTCACCACTTCTTCATGCCTGCATTTTCTCACATTAATTCCATTAATCTGTTATTAAAAAAATAAAGAGAAGACTTACTCTACATTTCATAAGTATAGATTTCATTTCACTTTTCTAGAAAAATATAAATAAAGGAATTTGTCATTTTACTCACCTGCAGAATTGCATCTCCTATAAAGAGCAAACCTGAAAGTTCCGCTGAAAACAAAAAGCATATTTTTCATTTGTTTTGCACAAAACATGCCATATTTCTTGTACTTGTATTCCTACTTCATTTAATGTTTTTCCGTATTTTTTACAAAACAAAACGAAACAAAACAAAAAACTTCTAAATAAATTGTTTGGATTCTTTTTTTAATCGCCAAACACCAGCATAGCAGTGTTACAATGACGGAGTCTACACATCTCAAGTACCAAGACTCTGAAACATCCTCTGTCAGTCTCTAGCATCTTTTGGGCCATTAAGGTGAGGTATGGCATTTTTTTCAGAACAGAGAATGACTGTGGAACTAGGTCCTATTTCCCTGAGAGAGATTATTTCTTATTAGTGCTGAGGAAAAAACAACATAAAGACTCCAGACCTACTTATGAAGGACAACTTCTAATTTGCAAGGTTTTACCAAAGAATCTTTAGATCCTACATCTTTGATTAAGAATGTTAACAGGAAATATGAAATTATTTATCTATAGCATTCCAAAACATCACAGAAGATGCAGTCTAGAAAGTCTGAAACTTGATTTTCTAAATCTAACTAATTGATCTAATTTTAACTTCTTTACATGAGTTGTAAGACTGGCATCAATATTCATATAAATTATGATACTCAATATGTTTGAAGAACTGGCTTTATTAGGCTAGATGTAGCAAAGAATGCTTCAATTATAGGAGGGTAACAACTATGTTTGTTTTGTTTTGTTTTGTTTTTTTGGTTTTGCTTTTAAAATAAATGCATATAATATTCTGATTTAGACACAGGGCATATATATTGAACATTTTCACATGACCTAAGCACTCTATGTATAATGCTGGTTTTAAGAAATGCATCAGCTGGCATATTTTTGGTTAGAGGTCCAAAAAAAACCAACAACTGGAATGCCACCGGGAAGAGGGCAGAACTAAGCCTCCAAAGCTTTGAGTTACAGGCTCTGGGTTAAACACATTTTCTGTATCCAAGATGCCTAGCACAGACACATGGCATGACACTTGCATAGTCTTCTCATTCTACATAAGAGATGTCCCTCATGACTAGCTCTCTAAAAATCAGCAGTATTTTTAAATAAAACAATAATGGAGTTTATAACTCAACTATGTAGCGAGGTTAGAAATACTTCATGAGTTATTATAGCAAAAAATAATAATAATAATAATAAAAGAAAACAGGCTGCACATTTGTGTGTTCAATTAAACTTTGGTCTATGTTTCTTATTTTTCCTGCAGTGCTTAATAGCTTTTTAATAGCTACTATAAGCAATGTATACCATGTTACTAGGTATTAAACACTTATACTTGTGACTCCATTTTTTTCAGTATAAATATAACTTCTTAAGGTTAACCTAATTACTTTCCCTAGCAACTAATTCCATGCTACTCTGTAGCCTCCTTACATACAACTTCTTGGTTTCAGGGTCAAATTTCAATTCCCAATATTCCAAGATTCCCCTGTACCTTTCTTTACCTGCAGCATGTGGGTAAATATGACATTTTTGCTTATACTCAAGCTTTCTAATTGAGCAGAGGAAGCATTCCAGAATTATTGCATTACAGATGGAGGAAAATGCTTCCAAGTTTAAGTTTCTGATCTTACACATATGAACACAAATATACAAAAGCATAGCAGAGAAAATACATTCTAGAATTACTGACTCACAACCTTTATCTCTCATCACAGAGCACATCATGAGCATTCTTACAACTAGCCATTTTCCTAGTACATACTGTATCATTCTAACAATTTAAAAAGAGCACGGTTAAATAATAAGCACGGTTAAGACCTTAATGCAGTACCAGTTTTGTTATGTATCAGTTGCTGCAGAGGTTTACATAGCACAGCATCTAATGTTGAAATAACATAGGGTATTATCAAGGTTCTGCCGCTACCCACTCCCGTCTGAGTACTACCCTACTACTCAGTATAAAGAAACACACGTTCTCTTTTTGTATTCACATGCTTTAAAGGCCAAACTTTTGATCTGCTACTGCTTTCCAGAAATAACAATTCAGAAATATAAGACAGAACTAAATATTTCATTACTTAAATTTGTTAAATATTTTCATTCCGTAAATGGCTTCCTATTTTTCCCCTTAAATTTATGCTTTACAAGAACTTTTAAGAAATAATTGTTTGAAGACAGTGTTAAAAAAAACAAAACAAAACAAAAAAACACTATTCCAAATATAAGTTTTGTATGTTTACATAAAATAGTTCTAAAGAATAGAGAGATCATGATATCATGAAGAGAGAAATAGAACATTAATAACATCTATTTAACACTTCCTGAGGGATCTCAGGACTTGAGGCACCTTGCTTTAAGGAGCATATCAAAAATAGTGTAATAATCTGACACTCACCTCTTTGTTCTTTGGAAATCTTAGAAATGACCACTGGGATATTATGTTCTGCTCCACCCTGAAGATATAATAAATGGAAATATCATGAGTTACTGCAAATATTTTTGCTTAAAATTATATTTTACACTTTCTGTAAGTGCAGTTTTAAGAGAGACCGAGAAAACAATTCTGATCCTGTATTTTCCTCATTTTTCTCCATTTCTTCATTCTAATCAAGAGTTGATTGGGATTAATTCCTTATTGCCTCACCTATAGAAGCTGTCAGTTGCCATTATTACCTCAGGAAGTGAATTGAATGTTGTTCAAAATTCTACAAGACTTGAAGAAGGACATCAGTTTCTGCAGAGTCCAGGTAGTTTAATGTATGAAACTGTGTCCTACAAAGGCAGAATGGCCATAACACCACAATGGAAACCATGCTGTGACCACTCTGTTTTCGTGCTGGTAAGAAACAGGTAAACAAAAACCCAAGAAAGGCAAGTTTGGACTTTCATCTCAAAAGCAGTCTTTATTTGTTTCCGTTTCTGTCACACATGCACAAAGAGTGAGAAAAGCTGTGGGATAACTAACAAGGGACAGAAAAGAAAACTTTAAGAAATGGAACAGTAGGTGTTCAATAAATGTGGGAAAATAAAGGAAAGCTGGATGATAATTCAACAGTTCAACAGCAATTCAATGCTGTTGTTTCATTCAATTTATCCTCATGGGACTGGAAGCATTCATGATGCTTAAAGTATTAAAAGGAAACCTTAAATAAAAAGGACACTAAGGACGAAAAAAAAAAAAAACAAACATATAACAGAGCCACAACTATTTTTCTTCCTCTGAACACAGCATCAATGTGCCAGCCTGCATGTAACCTGTACAAATTCAGGTCATTGGAAATGACAGCCTGTCACACTGTCATTTTGCCTAAGAATCCTAGTTAAATGTTTGCTTACTCTTCTCTTTAGCAGACAAGTTTTTCTTTGGAAACTGGCCTTCTTAGGTCCTGGCACCCAGTTTCATTGTGTGGAATGGACTGACCTGTATATTTTGATGGTCTAAGGATTTGTACATATCCCTTTCTTCGTTCAGTAACCAACTGTTTGAAACTGAACAGATGTCTGCACTCAACAGCTATTTCTGTCATGGAACAGAGAAGAAAACCATAGAAAACATGTTTCTGTGGCTCTCTCTGTGTATGGATAGACCAGTAAAGTCTTTCAATTTTAAATCTGAGCAAAGGAAGAACGTCTCATCACTGCCTCTGCATATGCGTCCTAGATGAATGCAAGGAAACAAGCTGAATTTCCCATAGGATTAAGTTCCATCTGGTAGCAACAATCAATTGCAAACACAGAACATATTGATATTTCTTGTATGGACTGAGTGTTCACTCCACAGAAGGCTACCTTCATTTCAGTCAGGTTTCGACAGGTATTCAAACCAAATAATTTGTAGCATTATAACCTGCTAAATATCTTTTGATGGTTTTCATCAGAGGAACAGCAACCATGAAGGTTGGCTTCACTTAAGATTACTAGTTCAAGCTCACTTAAGTTTATAAGGCTTGTCCTTCTTTCTTCACAGGTTTCCTCAGCCACATGCACATTTAACTTCTGTAGTTTTCAAATAAACAGAAAAATCATTGTGCCTCCCTAAGCCTCCGATATGTTACACAGATATTGCACTATTCAGGATATTTGAAGTTCAGCTAGTGCATGGTCTAAAACTCAGTAACACTAACTTAGGTCTTTTTTTTTTTTTTTTTCTCTCCTTCCTGGTAAACTGGCCGCTCTTCCTCCTTAAACTAAACTCTCTGGTAAAGAAGTATACTAATGTTATTCTGAGACCAGGCAGCACTATATTGTCCTCTCTCACCCACTGTATCTAACTCCACTTACACTGCAGTTTTGAAGAATCATCCAGCAATGCCATGCTGGGGGAAGAAAAAAAAAAAAAAAGAAAAAAAGACCTTTTCACTGCAACCCCATCTAGCCAGTATGAACAATTCCTTTTAAATTAGTCACAGGAGATGTTGCCTGCTGTTTGAATACAGCTGACCATATAGCAGCTACCCAGTCATCTTCAACAATTTGCAGCAAGTAAACGTATTCTTGCAACATGTTATTTAATATTACTTCTGATTGACAATGCAGCCTTGCATCCTGCATTCTTCATATTTGATTCTCCGTAAAATAAAAAGTGCATGAATGTCTGGCTTTACAGGCTCTAAAGATATACTACTTCAGAAATCTCCAGGAACAGTGGTTATTTTTTCATTGCTTAACAAGCCCCCTCCCCCTTTCAACCCTAGACCAGTGGAGGGAAATAATACATGTCAATTAATGTTGCTAAAGGTTTAATGGTTCATTCACTTCCATAACACATTCAACACCAAATTCCATCAGTACACATCTTTGAAGATGAAAAAAGATAGATTTGTAAACATAAAGCTAAATGATTCATCTATTAACACTAACATTAAAGAAAAAAAAAACACACCACTATTTCCACATTTCCGCTTGAAATGCAGAGAAAATTTGTTTATATAATAAAAAGGTCATCACAAAATGAATGAAGAGGAGGAGAATCATCTAAGTATCTTCATAGGTGTAAGCAAGACAGTTGCTTTATAGATAATTTGGTGGAGTCAAACTGAGAAGTCAATCTCACCAAAAACAAGACCAAAACAGATACAAGAAAATGACCCTGTGCAGAGTTCTAGTAGGCAGAAGTCTGTCTATAAGTGAAAACCTTAATTTATTTAATGAACTATTACTTTTATTGCCTATTTCCTCAAGAACACTACATTCTCTCCAGTTATCGAGAGACATGATGCTCTTTCAGAAGTCATACACTTTGCAGCTTGTTGTCAAATCTCAGCAACTCAAACTTATCAGAGATGTGATGAGTGAAATATATTATACTATACATCAATTTCTATGTCTAACTCCATGGCTATTCCTTCTCACATATGTTTATTAATGAGAGTTCTAAAGGGAATTCAGAAATGAGAAAATAATTCCTTCTGAATAGTGTGGAATAGATCAGTTCTGCTCCAAATGTAATTAAATTTTTACCATTAACTTCAGTAAAATGAAGTACAGCAAAACACAAAACAGTATTTTTTGTTCTATCAAACTGACAAAGAGTGGATTGTAATCAATTTTTAAAGGGACTTAGCTTTGGATCTTATGTAAAAATCAATTTTGCAAGCAGTTTTTTTAATCAGTTAGCTGAATCTCAGATTTTTACAACTTTAGTTGGAGCATGAAAGTTCAAACACAGAAGAAGAGACAAGTAGAATATGCAAGTCACCAAAAGAAAAATTGAGAGCTTCTTTTCAGAATTAGTAACTTTTTTGTTCTTCTACTCAGTAGAAAAAAAATATATATATATATTATATATATAATTATATATATATATATTATATATATATTATTTTTTTTCCAGAATATTTAAGGTAGGACAAGACACTTCCAAAACTTAATTAATAGGTGACTTGTTCATGTGAGATTTCTGATAGCAAACAGGTGTTTGGCAGAAAAGAAAAAAATAATAATAAAAAAAAGAATAACTAACAATTATCATCTGGTCATTAGTCATTCCAAAAACTGAAAAGAAAACCTGAATTTATGTAGCTCTACTACCTAGATTAATTTTGATTAAAACAATTATGCAATAAAACAAGAAAATACCTTTAAGTAACATTATTTAATGCCATGGTTTGTAAATTCTCTTGCAGTTGTTTCTAATACACTCAACATACTTTTTAATATAGATTTTTTAAATTGAAACATGACTTTATTCAATTTATATGGAATTTTAGGTCTTTCATAAATGCATAAAAAAGAGAACTACCCTCCTAAGCTGAATTCACAGTCTGAAAGATCCATAGTTTATTTTGGCACTTTTAAATACTGTTGCAACTTCCAAGAAGTTTATTCAGAAAAGTCTGAATCAAATAATCTTGCTTTAAAAATGCCACTGATTTAAGAAAGACCATCTGGTCATTCACTTCTTAATTTGTATTTCTCAGTGATATTTTATTTTCTTTAATTTACCTGATATATATATGCAAGGTGATCTTGACTTTTTTTTTTTTGTCCCCACAATTTTTATTCTAAAAGATAACCTCTTGTATTGTATAAATAAACAAATTGATTTTAGTCAACTTTACTTGACTTTGTGAGACTTGCTTCCCAATCCTCTAAAATCCTTACTGTAAACAGCTATTTCTTATTACCAACTAAAAACAGTCTCAATCACCCATATACTTTATCTTACATGCATTACTGCATCATTATTCAGTGAACAGTAACCTATAATGACACTGCAAGACTTTTGTACTGTTACTGTAAACTCATGGGAAATTTTGGCCACAAAATAGCAATACATTTTCCTTGCACAGAGGTCTTTAGTGGGTCAACGAGATAACACCAAATGCACCAAGATATATTTTAAGAACTAATATTTCTATTTGGCAATATTCTTATCAATGACAACACAAATGCACATTAATCCCTGTTCTGAGTCATTTCTTATAAAGTCAGTACTAGCAGATGTTCACAGGAAAGTCTGTAGTTCCACATAATATGCATACTTTAAGGCTCTTTGCATTCATGTGAAGTACTCTTGATTTTTTCCATTGCCATTTTGAGGCTGAGGACTGCTGTGTTTAGAAGATAAAATTGACATTGTATCTGTACACTGAGATTCAGAGCTAAGGTAAGGTTTTCAGTATTACAGCAGTATAGATTTACAGAAAACTTATGACAAAAATGATTAACCCTCTGTCCCTCAAAAAGAATCACTTACACTTCCATATGTTCTTAATTCTTACTGAGGATAGGCAAAATATGGTAACATGAAAATTACTACAGCTACTTGATCTGTAAGCAAAATAAGCAATATGAGAAAGCAATAATGCTTTCTGTCCACCTAATGAATTGCACTGAAGTTACACGAAATTCTTTTTAGGAGAACCAATGATGAACTTATTGGCTCTTCCCTATACCTGCTGCTGTAATTTAACATTTATTAACAAACACCTAAACTAGAGTGCTATTGAACAAAAGTACAGTCTGTGCAGTTGCAAACACTTTTCAACTCTCCTATCAAATCGTATTAAAGAACTGCTTGGTTTGAATCTTAATGGGACGATCTTTCCATTACCACAAGGTAATGTAGCTACTGGTTGCCATATTGTGACAGAAGCTAACTTTCCAGAACATATTTGCTCTATTGCTTCTTGTCCTCTGAATTATAATGTGTCCCCACTAAAATTAACTATATACAAAGATACTTTTTGTGTAATGTGGAATAATAGAACAAAAAGAAATCCTACCTTTATACTTAATCCAAATCCTCCTACAGTCTGTCTTCTAATTGTTACTGTTCTTTCCTGGAAAAAAGAATTAAAAAAATAAAAAAATAATAATAAAAAAATTTGATTAGAATTAGTGTTGGGGTTTTTTTGTCTTTTTTTTTGTCTTTTTTTTGTCTTTTTTTTTTTCCCCATAACATCCACATTCACACTTCATTAAGTTGTTCTATGCTACCCTCTTACATTGATTTTTCTTTTTCTAATAAACCTGTGAATTCCTGAATGCAAAAATCCCATGAAACCTATGATGCAGAGGGTAAACGACACAGTCCAGAAGAAAAGCAGATGTTATCTCAGACAACAATGAGTTTGTTCAGTTCATACAATACTGTCTATGTGTGCACTACTGTACGGCAGCCAGTACAGCAGTGCAATAAGAACAGATACGTAGAGTTAAACTGTTAGTGCAGGACACATCATCCAAAACAGATGCATTTCAGAGATCTTACTTAACTGGCAGTAAATTGGCCCCACAGGCAGACTGGACACTAAATGCTTAAGTATATAAACTGCATTTCTGGAATGCAATTTCCAATTTTCCAATTTAGTTTCATCCAAAAGAAATACAGTTTGCATACTCCAACACCAGTCCGTGACGTGAGAAAAGCAAGATTAGTGCAGATGATTCAGAAACTCATTTCAAGACACATTCCTGATTGAAATTAAGAGACTAATGTAAATGTGGTCACTGTTGACCTCACAGATATGATTTAAAAATCACAACCAAGTCATAAAGGCTATTGTTATGGGCAGAGTTATTTAAAACAGATTTTTTTTTCTTTTATTGCTTATTCTTAAAATTTTTGTGTAAAAAACAGGCTAGTGTCTATCTTAGATATGAACATATAAAAAAAGACCTTTTTTTCCTAGTCCGTCTTGTTTGTCTTGTTGACTTTATTCCCAAGAATCATTTAGTAATCATTTAGTAGTAGTGAGTTTGGATAGCAGTAAAAAAAAAAAAAAGTAGAAAGTAGTAGTAGGTATGCACATATACCATATGTCCAGGCACAAATATGTGGAATAGATAGATTTTATTTTATTTATTTATTTATTTATTTTGTTCTGGATATGTGGCCTGGATTTTATATAATTTTCAATATGGAGAATTGCATAGCATAAGTCTAAATATGTATTTTATACAATATATGTCCATACATTTCAGCCCAATCAGCATAGATTGCCAGCGCCCTTCAGATTCGCATAAACACAGAAATATACTGTCAGTGTTATTTACTACATTAAGGCTTGGATCATAGTTCATTCCATATGGCTTTTGAGGAATGTAAGAAGCATAAGGATGCATAAGGTATTCTTCTGGTTCATATGAGAAACCTGTCAGCAAGAAGCCTGAAAGCTTTACAGACCTATTTTTCCTTCATATGCAAAAAGGAAAAGAAAAGAGGCAGGGGCACCAACTAAGAGTTTTGGAAAATGGAATTGTTACCTTTGAGGGAAAATGCAGTTTCTTCCTTCTTTTTCACATTTGTTACAAATATGAATTGAGTAGCTGCAGAAAGAGCAAGTATAAACTTGTGCAGTGTTTTGGGTTGCAACACAAAACCAGCTGCCTAAAATAAGACTTTATGTTTAATTATTTATGTTAATATTTGTAAATGTTTATTTCTTATATTTTTTTTTCTTCTAATAGCCAAATTTTTTAAATTTTTAATGTATTGAAATGCATGAACAAATTATACTCTTGCATTGCCAGCAGATATATAGGGACAAGAGAAGTGGTTATTTTAGGAACATGGTTTAGTGGGCGACATTGGTAATTGGGAGATGGTTGGACCAGATGATCTTGGAGGTCTTTTCCAACCCTAATGATTCTGTGATTCTGTGATTTGTAACCTGAACAACTGAATGCACAGCATGGCAATAGAGGAATATATGGCTTATTGTTCCATAAATGTGCATATACACTGTGCAGAGGATCCAGAAGAGCCTTCCCAGCTCTCCACTCACACAGTCTAGGAACTTTTATGATGGCATTCCCAGAAACTGAGTTCAGTCCACGAAGCTACTTGAGTTCAGGGCATTAATTGCACTCAGAAAACCTTTTGTCTGCCAGGAGGTTTCACCCACAGCTAATACTGCAGACAATATATTATGGATAAACTCATAGGCCACAGCTTAATTTTTGGTCTAAACTGAGCTTACACATAAGATCTTGAATCAATCAGCTGTGGCTCTGTTGATGGCAGTATTTTTTCTGTTAGCTTCCCCTCATTTCCACTTCTATCTTTTGTTGGATATGCAGTTAAGAACAAAAGCTTGCGTAGTATATTCTAATCAATGCGTGCTAACTTTTTTTTAATATATGTTCAAATCAAACAAAATGCTCGTGTTACTTAATAAGACACTGAAAAATAACAACCTGTTTAGGTTAAACTGGCATAATAGCTAGCATTAAGGTAAGCTGGCATAGTACTATTATATTACCTATGCATGGAACAAAGCATATCACACTCCACAAATTACGAATTAAGCACTATGCTCACTGAAGAACATGAATCGTCATAAAAATTTGTAGCTCATTATCTCTGTTAAGTGTAAATAGTGGCACCTGTTAAGTGTAAATAGTGGCACCTGAATATATTCTAAGCTTTAGCTATGCCTTCTAAAAAGCCTAAGACAAAGCTGCCTGCAAATTATTATTTTATTTTTTTGTTCTCTTGCTTAGCACAACACACACAAAGGTACCCATATAAAAGAGTCAATAAAATATTCTTTCTGGTTTTCACTCAAGCTAAGGCAGATCAAAGCAAACCATGGAAACACTTGAATTTTTTATTTATTTATTTATGTATTTTATTACTGAGAGAGAAAAAAAAGAGTTTGCCAGGCCAGCTGACAGAAAACTAGAAATATTTTGCACTGGAGCCTAGCATTACGTTTTAAGAGGAAGAAATAGGTATTTCAAAAATGCTTTACCAATACAGAAGATTACTAACTAGACAAAGCTGTGTAAGAGTAAGCAAATGGAACAGACTGAAAAAAAAATTACGCAACTGTAACTTTATAGCACAATGCAGTTTTTCAGTGGATTTCACATGGTATTTTTTCTAGGTTCTTTTCTAGCTCCACAGAGAGTGAATATTAAATATTTCAGGTTTGGACTGTTACTGAACTGAATTGAACATACTGCAAATTAAATCCACTCTAGTTATGTGTTACATGTAAGGCTTTGTATTATATTTGTATTGTATGTATCCTAGGTTAATTCAACACACTTCCCAGACCTACAACAAAGAAGTATATTACTTTGGTTTATTTTACATGTAAGGACTTCCGCACTCTACATAACACAATAGCTAACAAATACAAACAATTAACAACCTCCAAAATCAGAATTACATACAAATTATGTATTTCATTACTAAATCATCAGTAATCTGCAACTACAAACCTCACATAAATAATATAGTGAAACAGCTTTTCCAGAATTGTCAGAAGTATCAACACATTTCATACACCCAAAATCTTGGCATTGGATCAGACCCTGACTCTGATCAGCTTCTCTTCTTCTTTTAACCAAAATATTGTAAGAAAAATAATAGGACTCATCTAATCAAAGTTAAGTCATATAAAACTCAGGCAGAGGTCAAAGCTAGTTTTCTCCTGTAATCAATACAGAAAAATCACACACACAGAATCACAGATATATTCAACCTAGATGAGTCTAAGCAAGTGCCCAAGTTAGACAGTAATCCTCTTCATCATCTATGTCCTCCATTGAGTATAGAGCCAGGATGTCAATTTTGACTTTGGAAAGATCACCCTCCCATTTACAGTTGGCAAAGTAACTTGAGTAAGTATTTTGATAGCAGATAACAATTTTGAAAGGTTTTGTCAGAAAACTCTTTTATCTGAATAAGGTTTTATTTTGCAGTACGTTACTTGTGATAAATCTAAACCAAGCTTCATTTTTCAGTGCCATCCTTAGCCAAGGTGAACTGAAAAAAAAAAAATCTCATCTACAACACACCATCTTTTTATGTGAAATATGATGATTAATATAACAAAGAATTCTGACCAGTAAACTGAAACAATAATAATAAAAGAATGTTCTGATGCCTTTAATTAGAATTTCAAATGAACAATAAGAATAGTAAATTTCTTTTCACTAGTCTAACAGCTTTCTAAGTTCTTACATGCCTTACAGTTATTAATTAATAAAATATAATGACAAGTCTAGAAGGCAACACATTTTTTTTTAATAGTAAAGAAGCACTCTACATATCTCAATACACCACTTATGTTGTTCTAGCTTAAAGACGGTCCTGCTCCATTGATTCCAATTATGTGCTTAAAACAAAATCCAACTGAAAGTCTACGTCAGATGTAGACTTGTCTATTAATATTTTACTTAATTTAGCCTTCCCTTCTTTATTTACAAGGGTAACATTCTACAATTGAGTTTGCATTGGTTTTCCAGCTTCCCAAAACAATGCCATCTCCAAGTTTTCACAAATAGAACTTGATTCTGATGAAAATCTACTTAGTTTGATATCAAGATTAAATAACATCCTGTTAGCTTGTAATTTCATTATCACATTTGTTAGCTACGTTATACTAAATAGAGTCAGAGATCCTAGGATCTTTAAAAACAGGATTCAGAGGAGTGTTTTAGAAACTGCTTCCTGGAACAGAACAAAAGTAGTTATCATTTTACTGAAAAACTCAAAACTGCTGCCAAGCTGTCAGCACTTTCCATGCTCTAACTCAGAAAATTCCTCATCCACATGTGTTTTCACTGACTAGAAAAGAGAGCTAAGAGTTTTGCCAAAAATCTTTTTCCTATGAGATCTGTGCAGTGGAACAGAAAAGCAGTATTTTTTAGGCTTCCATTAGGGATATATAAACATTTCTCATTAAACAGCAGTATGATATTCTTGAGATCACCAACATCATCTTAAATGAGATTAGAAGTGAAGAATGACCTCGTGAGCATGTACCAACAGTAAATAAACAGGAAAGGAGGTACAGAATCCTATGTAATCATTAGTTATATACAGACAGGAAACAAGAACTCTGCTTTTACAGTGGATGAACAGACACCAAGGTACTGTATATATACATGGAAAAACATGGAAAAAAAGCTGAACCAAGGCAGGGGAGAAAAACAGGAAAAACAGGAATAGACCTGAAGAGAAATCTACAATAGCACAGTGAAATGCAAAACTGTAGAGGAAAAAAAAAAAAAAAAAAAAAAAAAAGAGAGAGAGAGAGAGAAAAATGTTAAGATAAAATTCTAAAAATGCAACAATGTAATATAAAAATATGAACAATACATTGATAACAACTTTATAGGCCAATCTGTAAACATTTAAAGCCATAATGCCATAATATCCTCAAGGCTATACTCCTACTTTAGCAGCCATTAGTAATAACATCACACATTGACATAAGAAAGCGTCATAAGAAATTTTTTTATGCATTGAATATTTTCTTACATTTTCAAGCAGAAAGATTTCATACTCTCTTTTTGTTACTTAATCCAAATCCAAATAATTAGCTTTGCTCTTTTGTTGTTGGTATTTATTTGGATTAATTGACATGAGCAATCAGACTTTACACTCATTCTAAAAACATGCAGGTCACTTACATCTCCAGTCTGAACTAGCAGCTTTCTCAGCTGCTAGTAACTCATATTACATGACATTCAAAACTTGTCACCTTATTTCAGTTCCTCATGTAACTGGAGAGGGGTGGCAGTATGGGAGGGCAGCAGAATGCCTGGTTAGTCAGAAATCCCAGTTCCTCTGCAGCTGGGCTAGAGACTGAGGACTGAAATATAACATTTCTCAATATAGAATTGAGAAATAAAGCATTTCTCAATATATCAATAAATGAATAAATATAATGATAATTTAAAAATCAAAAACCAAAAACCCAAGGTCAGTACAGATTTTAATTCCAACAAGTCTTGGCAAAGAACACATTCTGTGGTTTCATGATAGCTGCAGTTCCCGGTTGCAACCTTCAGGCAGTGCTTTGGGTTTTCCAAGTCTTTTCCGGTTTTCAGTATTTGCCTTTGTGGGAAAAAAAAAAATAAAACCAAAGAGAAGACTTTATTCTGGTCTTTCAAATTTGGCCATTCATGTGGCAGTCCTCAATAAATTTTGTTTTTAACCCCAATAGATTAAATGCATTTTATTTTTAAGATGCAGAAAAATAAACTGACTTGCTTTGTCCTTAAATAATTGTGTTTACATTTGTCAGGTCTAGGTTATCACTTATAAAGAGTCCAGATTTGCAAGAAAATATTTGAGGACCTCTGTGAATAAATAAATGAATGAATGAATGAATGAATGAATGAATGAATGAATGAATGAATGAATGAATAATGATTCACTCCATTGAATATTTGAATGCCTCCATGGGGTCAGGTTCAGGGACATTGCCAGAAAGCTTTCCAATCTGGTTCGCCCCTCTGACTATTATCCTCTTTTAATAGTCCAGGCTGGCAGTGATGATATTGAAGAGAAAAGCCTAAAGACCATCGAACGGGACTTTAGGGGACTGGGACAGTTAGTGGATGGAGCAGGAGTACAGGTGGTATTTTTGTCCATTCCTACGGTGGCAGGGAGGGGTACAGAGAGGACATGGAAAGCCCACCTGATAAACATGTGGCTCAGAGGTTGGTGCCAACACAGAAATTTTGTGTTTTTTGACCATGGGGCGCTTTACTCAGCACCCGGCCTGATGGCCACATATGGGTCCCTATCTCTAAGAGGAAAACAGATCCTAGCCCAGGAGCTGGCGGGGCTCATTGAGAGGGCTTTAAACTAGGTAAGAAGGGGGACGGGGCTGAAACAAGGCTTGTTGGAGCTGTGCTAGGGGGAACAATGGCAAGGCTGGGAGAGAAGGCAATGGCCCAACTGAAGTGCATCTAAACTACTGCACACAGCATGGGTAACAAACAGGAGGAACTGGAAGCCATCGTGTGGCAGACAGGCTACGACACGGTTGCCATCACAGAAATGTGGTGGGACCACTCTCACGACTGGAGTGCTGCAATATCTGGCTATAGGCTCTTCAGAAAGGACAGGCAGCACAGAAAGGGTGGTGGTGTGGCTCTCCATATTAGAGAGAGTTTTGATGTTGTGGAACTTGATGCTGGGAATGATAAGGTTGAGCCCCTATGGGTTAGGATCGGCGGGAAGGCCAACAAGGCAAGCATCCTGGTCGGGGTCTGTTATAGACCGCTGAACCAGGATGAGGAGACTGATGAGGACTTCTACAGGCAGCTGACAAAAGTTGTGAAATCGTCAGTGCTTGTTCTCGTGGGGGACTTCAACTTCCCAGGTATATCCTGGAAGCACAACACAGCCCAGAAAAAGCAGTCTAGGAGGTTTCTGGAGAGTGTGGAAGATAGCTTCCTGACGCAGCTGGTTAGTGAGCCTACCAGGGGAAGTGCCCCACTAGACCTTCTCTTCACAAACAGAGAAGGACTGGTGGGAGATGTGGTGTTTGGCAACTGTCTTGGGCAGAGTGACCATGAAATGGTAGAGTCCTCCATTCTTGGAGAAGCCAGGAAGGGGACCAGTAAAACCTCTGTATTGGACTTTCAGAGGGCTCACTTTGAACTGTTCAGGACACAGGTTGGTAGAGTCCCTTGGGAGGCGGTTATGAAGGGCAGAGGAGTCCAGGAAGGCTGGGTGCTCTTCAAGAAAGAAATCCTAATGGCGCAGGAGCGGTTTGTCCCCACGTGCCCAAAGATGAGCCAGCAGGGAAGAAGACCGGCCTGGCTCAACAGAGAACTGTGGCCTGAGCTTAGGAGAAAAAAGAGGGTTTACAATCTTTGGAAAAGAGGGCGAGTCACTTGGGAGGACTATAAGGATGTTGTTAGGCAGTGCAGGGACAATATTAGAAAGGCCAAAGCTCATCTGGAGCTCAATCTGGCTACTGTCGTCAAAGACAACAAAAAATGTTTTTACAAATGCATCAACACAAAATGGAGGACTAAGAAGAATCTCCAGCCTTTACTGGACTCAGGGGGAAACTTAGTTATGAAAGATGAGGAAAAGGTGGAGGTGCTTAATGCCTTCTTTGCCTCAGTATTTAGCAGAAAAAACAGTTGCTGTCTAGATACCCAGTACCCTGAGCTGGTGGAAGGGGATGGGGAGCAGGATGTGGCCCTCACTATCCATGAAGAAATGGTTGGTGACCTGCTACAGCACTTGGATGTACACAAGTCGATGGGGCCAGATGGGATCCACCCAAGGATACTGAGAGAACTGGCGGAGGAGCTGGCCAAGCCGCTTACCATCACTTATCAACAGTCCTGTCTATCAGGGGAGGTCCCAGTCGAATGGCAGCTAGCAAACGTGACACCCATCTACAAGAAGGGCCGGAGGGTAGACCCAGGGAACTATAGGCCTGTCAGTTTGACCTCAGTGCCAGGGAAACTCATGGAGCAGATTATCTTGTGTGTCACCACGTGGCACTTACAGGGCAACCAGGTGATCAGGCCCAGTCTGCATGGGTTTATGAAAGGCAGGTCCTGCTTGACAAACCTGATCTCCTCCTATGACAAAGTGACATGCTTGGTGGATGAGGGAAAGGCTGTGGATGTGGTCTACCTTGACTTCAGCAAGGCTTTTGACACTGTTTCCCACAACATTCTCCTCAAGAATCTGTCTGCTCGTGGCTTGGACTGGCGTGCGCTTTGTTGGGTTAAAAACTGGCTAGATAGCTGTGCCCAAAGAGTCATGGTGAATGGAGTCAAATCCAGTTGGAGGCCGGTCACTAGTGGCGCTCCCCAGGGCTCGGTACTGGGGCCAGTCCTCTTTAATATCTTTATGGATGATCTAGATGAGGGGATCGGGTACACCCTCAGTAAGTTCACAGATGACACCAAGTTAGGTGCATGTGTCGATCTGCTTGAGGGTAGGAAGGCTCTGCAGGAGGATCTGGATAGACTGGACCGATGGGATGAGGTCAGCTGTATGAAGTTCAACAAGGCCAAGTGCCAGGTCCTGCACCTGGGGTGCAATAACCCCAAGCAGAGCTACAAGCTGGGAGAGGAGTGGTTGGAAAGCTGCCGGGTGGAGGACCTGGGAGTATTGGTGGATAGTCAGCTAAATATGAGCCAGCAGTGTGCTCAGGTGGCCAAGAAGGCCAACAGCATCCTGGCTTGTATAAGAAGCAGTGTGGCCAGCAGGTCTAGGGAAGTGACCTGTACTCGGCTCTAGTGAGGCCGCACCTCGAGTACTGTGTTCAGCTTTGGGCCCCTTGCTACAAGAAGGACATCGAGGTGCTCAAAAGAGTCCAGAGAAGGGTGACGAAGCTGGTGAGGGGTTTGGAGAACAAGTCTTACGAGTTGCAGCTGAGGGAGCTGGGCTTGTTCAGCTTGGAGAAGAGGAGGCTCTGGGGCGACCTTATCACTCTGTATAGGTACCTTAAAGCAGGCTGTAGCAAGGTGGGGGTTGGTCTATTCTCCCATGTGCCTGGTGACAGGACAAGGGGGAATGGGCTAAAGTTGCACCAGGGGTGTTTTAGGTTGGATATAAGGAAGAACTTCTTTACCGAAAGGGTTGTGAGGCATTGGAATGGGCTGCCCAGGGAAGTGGTGGAGTCACCATCCCTGGAGGTCTGTAAAAGATATTTAGATGTTGAACTTAGCGATATGGTTTAGTGGAGGACTTGTTAGTGTTAGGTCAGAGGTTAGACTCGATGATCTTGAGGTCTCTTCCAACGTAGACAATTCTGTGATTCTGTGATTCTGTGAATAGCTGACAGATACCAACATGATAAAAAAAAAAAAAAGTAGAATAAAAAAAAATATATCACATTATAACTGGTAGCTTTGCGAAGGTAACACATAGAAAATGTTTGAAAGGTTTCCATTCACATATTTTCAGTTCTCTGCTGGACAGGGAGTTTCACTTTGGTACTGTTCATACTGCTCAGTCTCACAGCAGAATCAAACGGTAAATAAATACAGAAATAAATAGAAAGCAGAAAATAGAAAATCAAACCCTTATGTTTACTATTTTAAACTTTTCACTTTTCTTTCTTCACTCATTTTTATACTCCTTAGTATTGCTAATGTTAATTGAACTTGTTTTATCTACACCAAAATATATGAAAAAAAAAAATAATCAAACTCTCAAAACACAATGATTCAAGGTAACAGATTTAAAATACACTTTCAGTAAGTCTCCAAAATTCTAAAATGTGTAGCAACAAGCACAGAAAATAATATATGAAAATGATATATTCGTCTGACTGCTTATGCAAGTCAGGGTTAAGTGACATGTTCTGAATTTATGCTTGTACTTAAGAATGAACAATAGCTTTATATTTAAGAAAAAAATCAAGAAAAACATTTTATTGTGCAAATCTTGTAAGATGAAAAACTCTACTTAATGCAACTCATTTTTAGTAAATATGGACATTGTATAGAGTTGTAAACCTTTCAATGTAGGTGATTTCACAGTAGCAAAAGGACAAGGTTAAAGGTAATAGGTTCTTATCTGTACAAGAAAAAGAAGAATGGCTGTGTGATTAGTAATGCCAGGAATCAGATTTGGCTTCAGTTCAATAGTTTAACTCAGTCTTACTTTCTGACCTTGAAAAAGGTGTTTATAGATGAAAGCCTCTTACCTATCCAAAAAACATTTACAGGTTAACTTCCAATATAATGTATCAAACTCAGTTAATTTCTTAGAGAAATGCTATACCACTTGGAGAGCTCTACAAATTCACATTCATTTTTCTATTAGTATAGAAAGTACAAATATCTTTGCATCAATCTCCAGAAAACATCCTTAATGTAAAAATGCTAGAATAAATTATTAGACATTTACCTAAATAATGCATGACTATATAGCAGCATAAAATTATATTACACAAAATGAACGAGAATCATCTCTATCTTTTCATCAGTGAGTTAAATGTATTTCAGAAAATCTATGACTCTTCAACAGAACCTATAAGAAAATTATTTTAAAACAAACTGTCCTGGTAACAAAAGCTAGCATTTTGCCAGCTCCTCACAGTTTATTTTCTTTTGGAAAAACAGCAGGTGATTCAAACCATTTATCTTGTCAGATGGTACATTGTCATCATTGGTTTACGGATCTTACATGCAGGTACACTATAGTAGAAAAAAAACTCTTGCCTGAGTACAATTAGCAAACAAATAGAATCTGCCAAAAACAAAAAACAAACAATAAACAAAAACAGACCAACAAACAAAGAAAATAATAATAATAAGAAGAAAATGGCTCCTAGACAGGTAAACTACATTTCTTGATAAAAACATAGTAACATAGTAAAACATAGTAAACTTGAGTTTCAAAAGGTGATAGAAACTGTAAGGATTAACTGCAAAACAAACAAACAAACAAACATGATTCTGGAACAGTAAAGATTAAAACATTTCCTAGGAATTAGCCTACTGAAGATTTGTGTTTCAAACCAGACACTCTATATCTTAGGGGATCCCCCCTCCTGTCCTAATTTTCAGGAAGGACAGTATCAGGCAATCCTGGTCTATTTACACATACACCTAAAAAGGCTGTGTTTCGCCTTATCACGCATTGTCCTCTTGAACATCACATAGTAAAATTTTGTGAGTAAAATTTCATGCAATTCAAGGAATACATTTAAAATGAAATAAAAAAATAAAAATTATTCTGCTACCAATAACAATGAAGTTCACATGTGGTATATGTGGTTCAGCTGTTTTCAAGGAATTTCTTTTTTAAGTGAAATGAATAAAAATCCTGACTGTACTGTACTACAAGTGACGTCTATAGAAATTTCTGATGATTATAAGAAAGCTATGTGTTGGCAGCACCACAATTATGAACAGATGTTGTGTGAGTCTACTTTAGGAGAAAGAAAAATTTACCTGACCTAACAGTCACTGGGCTCATCTTCCAATTTTCTCACATGGAGTATCTTCAGCAAATACACTAGTCAAAAGCCAGATATGCACTTCCCATAATATCAAAACCCTCCACAGGCAAGGATTTAATTTGCATTTATAAAGACACTGCCTTCTAGACTTTTGAGTTTCACAAAATATTCTCATCTCACTTGTTTATTTGCACTGGAGTTCAAATCAGATACCCACTAGTAGCATAATAGTGAATCCACAATGTTTCTATTTCTTGGAAAGCATGTCTTTCATCTTGTATACATAAAGAAATGTCTGTAATACTTGGTGCAACTGATACGGAAATTTAGATCTAATCTGTGGTTGTTTGAACTATCTTTCTATGATGTTTCATGGAATTGCTTCAGGCAT
This sequence comes from Aythya marila, assembly GCF_965140915.1. Taxonomy (NCBI): domain Eukaryota; kingdom Metazoa; phylum Chordata; class Aves; order Anseriformes; family Anatidae; genus Aythya; species Aythya marila. The sequence continues at coordinate 109,884,941 of NC_139043.1, forward strand.
GATTGGTATAGGATCCTCATGAACATTATTCTGTTCAACCTACTAAAGAAACAGATGCTTTCTTTTTTAGTTTAATGCTATGCTGCTTATAATCTTTCACATATTTTATTTTCTTACTCCAAACTGCATGCAGTGATAGGAGAGACAAGGTTCCTTTGCCCCTCTTTAGTTTGGGGAAATTAGAATTGTTTTCCACTAAAAAGAAAGTGTACTTTCTTTTTATTATTTATTATTTTTTTTTTATTATTAGCAACTAGCTCCTTATTCCATGTACTCAAATTAAGTAGCACCTCACTCCTAAGGGTTCATTGCTTCACTTAAATTATTCTGCAGGATACAAATCAGGATACCGCGGGAAAGTTAAGTGGCTGTTTAAAGTCTTTCCTGCACAGAGGAGCATGCAAATTGATTCAGACTCAACACACAGAAGAGCCACTGTTCCAAACTAGAAATATAGTAACAGTCTTTCGTTCCTAAACAGTGAAGTAAAACCCTGTAATCAAATTATTTAAAGATTATTTTTGAAAGATTAAAAAGGTGTTTTACTGTCTGTAAAATTTACCGCTATTGTTCCTCAGCTACAAATTTTATTTTTATTCTTCAGAGTTTATTCAATGAGGCATTCAACGTTATTTTCTAATGAAACCACTCGGTCTGTCTAAAGTATGTTAAAGTAAAATAGATGTGGTCCATCATCTAGAATGACACCAAGAACAAAGAAAAATCACCAAGCAAAGTAAAAGAAAAACAAGCAAGCAAACAATAAACAAACAAAAAGCAACAAACAAAAAGAAGCTTAATAACAGCAAGAATAAAAATGAAGAAAAAAAATGTAAAAAAGTAAGACTGTGGGACTTGTCTGATCATGCTATACATGATCAGACAAATAATCACAACAAATAATTCCAGAGGATTTAAATGGTCTGTGACAAAAGGACAGTTAACTATCTATGAAATGCTAATCATCCTTAGCTACAATGAACCTACTGATTCAAGGCCTAGTCTTAATCCCAGAGGAAATCAGGGTAAAGGCCTCCAGAGTTACTGGCCTAACAATGAATACTGACAATAGAAAAGAAACTCCTCATTTGATATTAATATCAATCAGTTAATGAGTTATGCATCCAATATGCAAATACAATAGAGGGTGTGTAATCAGTAAAGCAATCATTCACTGTTTTCAACAGTTCTGTTGCAAAACTAAAGAGGAAAAAAACTAAGAGTGAAATGGGAAAAAAATAAATATGCATTTCATGAAGATATTTAAATGCAAAATTCAGCAGAAGTAATAGATATTACAGCACAATAATGAAAGACATATTTTTGAGTGATACAATCTTTTAATAAAATCAGAATGGTGTTGTTGGAGTAAAAGTGCTGTAGCGTGTGATGCTAATTGACCAGCTATAGCTATAGACAATGCTTGAACTCGTAACTTCTTTCTGCCTGGGTTTCTAGACATCCTGTATGTCAAGGAACAGTCTGATTAGTAAAAGGACCATATTTATTCCATATACAACTCACAGACTTGTATTAATAAATTGTACAGCATGAAATGGTCAAAAGACAGATTTGTCATGCAAATAAACCCAATATGTATGGAGACACCATAAAGAGTATGTTGCTCTTGTTTCAGAGAAATGATCAGAAACATTAACTTTGAGATGGATTCCTCTCCAATTTTTCCATTAATTTTCCATACTGTAAGCACCACTAACATTCTACCAATTAATTGCTATATTTTGATTTTTATCTTTTTATTATACTTCTATTTAGAGACATAGTGATGTGGAAACAGCTGTTATTAAATGATAACATAGACAGACATAATATTAGTCAGAGTATGTCTGCATTAACAGGTATTATAGCACTATGCCTCAGAAGATTTAACATGAAATCCTACAATAATTTTATTAAGCTGAAAGGGAGAACAAAATGTTCATAAAAGTTTCAAAAAAAATAACCACTCTAAAAAATATAATTACAGCATGTGTTTATAAATTAATAGAAAATGTTTTTTTTGTTTGTTTTTTATTTTGCTATCTTCTACATAAAAGCTTATTACAATAATTCAAAAAACTACAATATTATTCTACATTACATTTCACAGATCTTCCAAATACTTGTCTACAGACCTAGTTGCTTATCCACAAAATTCTATACAATGCAAAATAAGAGATCTGACACATCATGTAAAGCAGTAATGTATAAATCACACTACTGCACTGTTCCAGCTGAAGTCCATCTGTATTAAAGCAACTTGCCAGTTCAACTGGTGACCCTCACATCATCGGCTGACAATATCTACGAAGTGTTATACTACAATATGAAGCAAACAAAGGATAACATAACATTGGTGTACCTTGATCCAGTAAAGCCCTACCATAACAGTGAACCATCAGCTGTCTTACCAACTCCACAGACAATACTCAGATATCTGAGTACATCTGTTTTGCTGTTGTTGTTTTGTTTTGTTTTTGTAAAAGTCACTGCCTAACTGTATTAAGTGGCACCAGGATTCAAGGGTCAGTGCACAGAAACAATAGTGTAGTTGTGCATTTAACTTATTTGTTGTTATTGCTGCTTCCTAGATGGGCATTGCCAGGATTTACTCTCAGTAGATGTTATACTAAAATATACTCGGTGTTAAAAATGTAAAATTAAATATTAACCTGAGATTAAAGGCATACATACGTACGCACACACACATGCCCATGTACACACACACAGTATTTTTACTCTTCATAAAGTACATCTGAAAAGAATAAATAAAAACTACTTACACCAGAATAGAAAGGCTCACCAGACACACAGATCACATCCTGCTCCTGGATCATCAGAATATCTTTGGCTAAGTGCAGTCGCACTTTGAAAGGCTCCTGGTTACCATCCTGCAGCAAACAAATCCCTGTCTTTGTCTTCAAAGAAAGGAATAAAGAAAAAAAGTTTTCTTGGTTAGCATGCTGTATTGCCAGACTCCATCCACAAATACATCAACACGTATCCAAAACTATTACCAGGTGCTTAGAATACAAGAGAAAAAATGGCTGTGGTAGCACTGAGTGAAGGCAGATTTTTAAAATTTAAAATCAAAATATTTTCTATTCTGCCCAATGATTTTACAACACTCCTTTTGTTATCTTCAGGGCAGTGTATTGGGAGTGCAGACTTAACAAAGGGGGGGAAAAAATGCTGGACAACAGCATCTGGGAGAGCAAGGAATGAGAACCAGCCCTGCAGACCCCAAGGGCAGTGCAGAAGGAGGGCAAGAGGTGCTCCAGGCATGCAGCAGAAGTTCCCCTGGGGCCTGTGGAGAGGCTCTGGGTGGAGCAGGCTGCCCCCTGCAGCACATGGCGCAGATCTCCAAGCTGCAGAGCGTGGAGGAGCCGCTGGTGGAGCAGGTGGAAGTGGACTGGAGGAGGCTGCAGCCCATGGAGAGCCCCTGCAGGAGCAGGGGGTTTGGGGGAAGCTGACACCCGTAGGGGACCCGTGCCAGATCAGTTTGCTCTTGAAATAAGGACCCCCTGGTATGGAGCCATGTGAGAGCAGTTCTTGAAGAGCTGCTGTGGGCAGCCCCCATAGGATCAGTTCAGGAAGGATGCCATCGCGTGGGAGGGACTCCAGGTGAAGCAGGGGCAGAGAGTGACCATGAAGGAGTGGCAGAGACAAAGCGTTAGGGACTGACCTCAGCTCCCATTCCCTGTTCCCCTGTGCCACTCTGGGGGAAGATGAAGAAGAGAGTGGATAGGGGGAATGGTGATTTTAGTTTGCCCGTAGATTTTGAATCTTGTCTGGTAGTGATAGGTAATAAATTATATTAATCTCCCTATGTTGATTTTTTTTTTTTTTTTTTTTTTTTTTTTTTTTTTTTTGCCTGTGATGTGGTGGGTGATCTCCTTGTCTTTATCTCAACCCTTGAGCCTTTGTCATCACATTTTCTCCCCCTTTCCTTTTGAGGAGAGGGAGTGAGAGAGTGGCTGTGGTGGAGCTCAGCTGCCCAGCTGAGTAAAACCACCACAGGCAGCTACACTCAGTCTCCGTTTTTGGATTAAATGATGACACCTCACTTATATAAGCTGATATTCCTGCATACTGCACCAATTTTGACACAGAAGGACATATAATTGCTTAATACCTCCAAACTAATGAGTTCTAAGCAGTAACAGCCTACATGTGAAACTGTTGTGAGCTTTTCCTAACTGTGAGCACAATGCTGACTTATGCTTTTATAGTACTTGTCAAATGAGAATGCTGAAGTTAAGAATGAGAGAAAAGAGATCAAAGAATGCAACTCCTTCCAGTAACTTAATTCATGCTTCACTTCTGTATTTTACATTTATGGCTAGAGGTCAGAAATTTTGTAGGATTCTTCAGTATACAGTAAGTGGTTTTCAAACAATTTAACAGAATCTTTGTTTGCAGTACTTATATGTTCTACTTTTGGGGCACCATCAATAAGAGGTCTGAGCAGTGAAAAAATCTGAATGTGTAAGCACCCACAGCATGTAATAATCTTTCCCTGAAGGCTGTGTTGAAGATAGCACTCTGTATAATGATTCATAAGTGGAAGTTATGTTGGTAGGGCATTTGGGGTATTAGGAATTTGCCTACAAATAATGAAAGAATTCAGCATTATAACATGGAATTTACTAGTATTGGATAACTATACCTATATGCATAGATACAAATATATATGTAATTGTGTCGTATCTCAGAAAATCATTCTTCATTAAAAATGGTTTAAAAGTTTGGACTCATCAATGTCAATAATAGAACTTCAATTGTCTTCATTCAGGTCAGATTTCAGATTTCAATCCACTATTAAAAAAAAAAAAAAAAAAAAGTTGACTTGAGAGGAGATCAAGGAAACAAAATTCAAGCTGTGAACTTTCTCTGCCATGGCTGACCTGGCTGAATCTAAGGGCTCTTTCTCAGACAAGAGGTTAAAAGAGCATTTGGAAGATCTCCCCATAATACACTCAGATAACTTCATCCCTAGCATGAAGAGAACAAACACAAATATGGAACTGACAGTACGCAACTGGAAAAAGAAAAGTTTAAATTGCTATCAAGAGGCATTAAAAGAGGTCAAGGACAATCTTAAAATAGCTTTGTGTAATATTCTTTACTGATGAACTTTCCTTTTACTTCTGCTCCATGTTCAACACTCAAACTTATGAAAATGTTTTCCCTTGATCAGCAGTAGGAAATATGTATAATTTGAGAGATTTTATTCTCATTTTCAGGAAAAAAAAAAAAAAGAGTTCCTCATGCTGAACTCATACAGATGTCAGGGGGTGCTCTTGTCAGAAGACAGCATACTGCCTTGTTTAGTACTTATGTGTATTTTTTGCAAAGGGATGGGGTAGAAACTGATTGACATGGACAAATAAAATAAATGGATCAGCAAAAGGAGTTAGGAGTTTTCAGTACCACTGGAAAATTCCCTCTCATAGCATACTTAAAATCTTACAAAATTAAAACAAGGAGAATGTAATATAGTTAAATTGCTCTGCTCTTTCTCCTTGTATCTTTTGCTTTACTGACTAAGAAGACTCTTTCTTTCCATGGACCTGTGAAGTAAGCAGTAAGTGATAGTGGAAGTTGAACAGAGTGAGCTGTAAATACATGTAGCTACAGTCAAACAAAAGAGGCTGGCCTACAAACATATACTGCTTATAAAATACCTTTCTCCTGCAGTAAATGTTTGCAGACTTGTCTTCTGTCCTCCCCTGGATAACTGGCAAAGGGATAAATTCTGCCTCTGATGCAATGATTTTAGTAGCTCTGCCTTACTTGACTGCACATTTCTTGTTTGGTCAATTACCCTATAAAGTCTCCAATGAATCTTTGCACAAAGCTGAGGGGCTTCTTTGGGGGAATTAAGAGGCACATAACCATAGCAGACACAATTAGGCATTAGGAAAAAATAAATTAAAATTCAAGTCAGTTTCCAAATGCATGTGGGCTGAGTCTATTCAGTCTTAACAAGAGCCAAGCTTGGGAACAGCAAAATATTTTGGCCCTTGGGAAGACTGATCACACAAATTCAGGGAACTTATTTACATCAGACACTTTAAAATGTAATGAACCACTTTACTGTTGTTGGGCTTTATGAAAGATGGTTTATGACACAGTTCAAAATTAAAGCTTCAATTATGCTACCTCTTTCCCTCTGCTACCTGAGAGCAGTATTAACAGCCACGTAAAGGAGAAGATCCTAAAAGACAATGCTAAAAATGTAGTTCAGTTTCTTTAGATAAGCTCAAGACAAGTCCTTAAAAACAAAGACTTTGTTTCATTATGTTTTATCTCCTGACATTTCTTTTTTATTCTTTTTCCCTTCCTCAAAGCATCCAGGACACTGAATCAAATAAGGACATAAATTCCTGTATCCTGAGCTGGAACTCAGGGAAGATATCCCGCATATATGTTTTCATGTAAAATCACAGTGTACATCAACATTTGGCATCCATGTGACCCCAGTAAAATTACCCTTGCTGAAGGAAGATCAGGCAGGCTGCCTAGTCTTTACACCTCCTCTCCCCCCCCCCCCCCCCATCTCTTACATGTGAAAAGCTTAGATGGCATGCCTGTGGATCAGGTGCAGGGGTGCAAGGTTGTGGCTGATGTTAGCTTTTGTTCCCATTACTAATTTTTATGAGATTCCACAAGAGGGTGTACTAAAATTTTCCCTTCAAGCTGTCTGTGTTTCATTGGCAGAGGGCCCTGCCCTGCCCCTGGCCTACAGCAATAAAATAGCATATGTCACATCAGCTGAGCTACTGTAACTGTCAGTGTGAGGTCAGGCAAGGCATCCTCTGGTGCTCAAATGTATGATAAACTGCATCGTCTTGCAACAGACATGGGCATACAAGCATTAGTTCAGCTGCTAGCATTTTGTAAAGCCAATACACCTTGACTACCTGTTACAGCGAGCCCATAATGCCCTGCTTAATACTTCTACCTTCCTACTTTCTTCAGCCTATTTACAGAGTTAGGCACCTGTTGTAAAGAGGGCAAGAAAACTGAATGCTAAAAGTTGCATATGCTAGTGAAGTGGTTTAGGTAGGCTAAGGAATGGATAAGGAAGTAAGATACAGTGGTGAAAGAATAGGTTTTTACATGGGAGAGCAGTAAGTGACTTCAAACCAAAGCAGTGATGAAGGAAGGTAGCCATACCTAAGTGACAGATGCAGCGAATTTTTCACCTGTGCAGTACTGCCTCTGCCATCTGATTCTACACCCTTGTAGCTCAGGTACAAAGGAACACTAATTTGGCAAGAGCTGATGTCCTTGGTAGGAGTTTAGAAATTGCTTACTGTTCCTGATCTAATGTAACTATAAGAGGGACTGAAAACTGATCTCTATTTGCTCTGTGTGTTGAACTTTCTTACTTTCTTGTTCAGATTCTTATCAGAGAAAGGTGCAAGCAGGAGAGCCCTCAAGGCAGGCTGCTTCTGCAAAGAATACGGTCACACTCAGATCATTATTAGCAACAAGGCAGTGAAAAAAGGTGTTTTAAAAACCTTGCTCCATTATACTCTGATTCATAAAACATCACCATCTTGGCTGTGTATAAGATCTGTCCCTAACAACTTTCCTTAAAGGAATTTATAAATGTTCATGTACTATTAACAGCTTGGTGCAATATATATGGCCTTCACAAATATTTAGGAATTAATTGCAGAAGAAATACATACAAAAGAGTGCTGGGACTGTACAGCCTGGAGAAGTAAAGGCTCATAGGGATCTCATCAAAGTCTATAAATACCTGAAGGGAGAGAGCAAAGGGGATGGAGCCAAGCTCTTTTCAGTGGTGCCCAGAGCCGGAACAAGAGGCAATGGGCAAAAACTGCAACACAGGAGGCTTCCTCTTAATACCAGGCAGTACTTCTTTATGTGCAGCTGACAGAGCACTGGCACAGATTGCCCGGCATTACTGTGGATCTTCCTCCTTGGACGTGGGCCTGGGCAGCCTGCTCAGGGTGGCCCTGCCTGAGCAAGGAGTTCAACCAGATGACCTCCAGAGGTCCCTTCCAGCCTCGAACTCTCAGTGACTTTGTGATTCTGCTAAAGCTATAGTTTGTACTTTTAAGGTAGTAGCATAGTTCTCTACTAAACATATACCCAAATAAATACTGTATGAGACATGTCTTTAATGTTACCTATTGGTTTCAGAGTCAGTTTTGTGCAGGACATCAAACATCAATATTTTAAAATGTATCTGTCCTAAATAAGGTTAGTAGCAGGTTTTCTATTAAAGATTTTTTTTTTATGTTGATTCCTCCCCTTCCCTCCCCCCCCCCCCTTTTTTTTTTGTTTTCTTTGTCATTCACATTAAAAAAAAAAAAGAAGAAAAAAAGAAAAAAAAAAAGAAAAAAAAAAAGTAATCTAAAACTTTTCCAGTGATTTTCCAGTGTTTTGTTCTGGAGGAGACCTAATGAGTATCCCAGGCTATTTTAGTTAATCTCCATTAGTTTTCAATAAATGAATATACCTTTTGGTTAAACTATTTTATCTATTACTTTTGCTCGTTGTTAATAAAACAACGTAGTTATTTTTACTACTTCGAGTTTCAGACCAGTAAAAGGGCCTTGTCACTTCAGTAGGCACCCAAGAATAGTTCAGTTTGTGAACCAGTAGGAGAAAGAAAGGAAAAAAAAGATCTGTCAACACATTTTCTATGCAAAATGACCCAAACTTTTAGTTTCAGCTTTGGTTGGTGTCTTCAAAAATATATCAAACCTCTGCAGTTTAGCTTAGAGCCCTGAAATTTAGTTTTACCATCAAGAATCTGATACCAATAAGGAGAATGGTTGCAGAGACTGCTTTAAATATGTAGGTAATTCACTTCAGATGCACCTTAGGATGCGTATTTGAACTGAAGCTGACCTCTGGGCATATGGAGATATGCCTGTCACTGTTTTATAATGGCAGGTATAATAATGAAAAAGGAAATTGAATCAAAAGGTATAAGACGGTAATGGAAATGAATACAGGAGGTAGGAATACATGTCAGAACCACAGAAAGGATGTTTTTAAATGGTCCAGCTACTCCTTCTGTGAGAGTGTTGCTAGTGCGGGTGAAAAGCACTTACACTGTCAAAAATATAGCCCAGATACACAGGGATGTGTTCAGCTTGTCATTCAGAGCCTGTTGTATCAGGTACTAATATTTTCCAACCCAAAGGACAAGAAGTTGTTTCCTGAACATGAATTCTACACTCCAACCTGAAAGAACTAAAGAAAATATCAAATTTGGACTCAATCCTTCTTTCTTTCTTTCTTTCTTTCTTTCTTTCTTTCTTTCTTTCTTTCTTTCTTTCTTTCTTTCTTTCTTTCTTTCTTTCTTTCTTTCTTTCTTTCTTTCTTTCTTTCTTTCTCTCTTTCTTTCTCTCTTTCTTTCTCTCTTTCTTTCTCTCTTTCTTTCTCTCTTTCTTTCTCTCTTTCTTTCTCTCTTTCTCTCTTTCTCTCTTTCTCTCTTTCTTTCTATGATTTCCCAGGTATGAATATTTGGCTATGGCATTCTTCCTAAATTGTTTTCTCAAAAGAATAAAGTCCTACAGTGAATTTTCTATGTTTCGTACAGTCTGATTAATTCAATATGCAAATTGGACATTTGGAAAATGAACACATATTTATCTGCATTTACATAAATATACCTGTATGTATGAGAACATCTTTTTGAATTAAGGTACCTTTTTAGAGCAAAAAAAAATATTTTTTTGACACTATAAATAAGCAAGTTTTAATTCCTTAATTGCCAATGAGCTACTGAAACTAGATTACATCATTACAATTGAAGCCAAGAGATAGGCCAATATAAAACTGAAGGCTATTGTGAGCATGTATGTGTTTCTTTGCATATATATTCACATGTATTCTTCAAATTTAATTAGTTTATTAATAAGACATTCTCACAGGCATCATAAATTGTCAGTCTTTTTCTGTGTTGTGGTTTTAGGATTAAATTATGAGTTGAAGCTGGATTTAGAAAAACACAAAAACAAAACCTAAGGTCTTAGAAATCCCAGCATAGCAAATTGAAAGCATTTATAAAGAAAGGAAATCACTAGCTTAAGCTGAAATATGTGGATCATAAACTGGCACAATGGAGACTAGACAGTCTAAAACAGTGTATAACAAGATTTATTAAAGAAAGTAATGAGAAAGACAAAAGATTGCTTAAAAATAAAATGCATTCTGTGACAGGCAAAAAAAAAAAAAACAACAAGATGGATGTTGAAATAAAACTAGAGCTGTGAACACATCATTATAAAGTTTGTGAAGTCTATAGAAATATTCATAGGATTCAGAAAGCAGGGGACAACGGCTTAAAATATCAAAGCAAATCTTCAAAGAAGCAGTGGACAGTATTGTAATCAGATAAATAGATAACAAATGTTAAAACAAATATACTTACTAATTTCAATGATTTTATAGTGATCTTAGGAAAAAAAAAAAAAAAAAAAAAAAAAGCCAAAAAGAACTACCAAAGCCAAGGTATTAGAAGTAGAGAATGAGATTTCAAAAGCAATGAAGTTAGAAAAGTTAGAAAGCAGCCAATGCTGCTTGCTCACAAAATACAGAGAAAATACCATAAAAAAAAAAAAAAAAAAAAAAAGGAGAGAGAGAGAAAAAAAAACACAGCATTCCCTAGGGAAAAGATACTACTGCAGCATAACCATCCTAAGTCTTTGATTTTATCAGAAGGGTATTTTCAATGGAGAGGACAGAATCATGTCAGAGACTGAAGTTACCTTCCAAGCAACAGTTTTCAGAATATAGAATAAGGTCAAGTGAATACAGGCAAGAGTTTAAAGAACCTAGTGACTTTAAATCACTTTAGTGATTTATGCTCTCATGAAGTTCAGAAAGCTCTGGGTAAAGGATAAAAGAGGAGTTGAATAGCCTTTTGGCTTGAAAATTGTTGAATAAGACAATTCAACAGCTGTTGTACAAGAACCAGTACAGTGTACACATTTACTCATCAGTGAAGGAAGGAAAAGAGTAGGGAATCCAGAATAATTCCTTAGAAAGTGTTGTACATTTGTAGATTTATTTTTTTTTTTTAGTATTATTTAACACAGAAGGTGTTTTATTGAAGAATAAAACCACTTCAAAATCCCTTGAAAAGCAGCATAGTCTACAGATAAAATTCTTAGGAAGAAAATAATCATCAGAATCATGTTGAAATTGACACCAAACTGTATCTGTCTTCTAAGCTCTCATTATAATCAATGAAGAACTGTTCATTAAAGTCAATAAAGCATAAAGAGCAATTGAGCTGATCATCAAGTTTAGGGACTTGAGGCTATTCACTAGGCTCCACTGCCTGCACTATTCAGATTTGCTGTGAGAACTTAACACAAACTCCATGTGCAGATATCTGTATGTAGGCAAGACCATCATTGTCCAAATCTCAGACCAAATATCACTAGACACCAAAGGTGACATTATAGTGTGTTTCTGTCACAAGTCACCTAAGTAGAACAAGCAGATGAGAACACCAGCCAGCCCTTCTTTGTGTGCAGTGATGGGGCAATGGTACAGGTTGTCCAGAGAGGTTGGAGTCTCACTTCTTGGAGATCTTCAAAAGCCACCTGGACATGGGCCTGGACAACCTTCTCTGGGTGGCCCTGCTTGAGCAGGGGGTCAGACAAGTTGACCTCTGTAAGTCCCTTCCAACATTAATCATTCTGTGATAGTTGCCACTAGAAAAAAAATAAGGGATTCGTGAAAGCATTGGTACTAGAAAAGGACTGCAGTTCCTACAAAGATGCCCAATGCACCGGAGTAGCAGTTATTTAGAATGAACAGATGTACTTGTTTGACGTGGGAGATAGCTAATTTTCTTCACAGTGGCTTGTATGGTGCAATTTCTTTGATTTGAGATGAAAACACTGTTGATAACACTCCAATGTTTTAGCTATTGCTGAACAGTGCTTGCACAGTGCCAAAGGACTTTCCTGTTTTTCACACTGCCCTGCCTGCAAGTACACAGGAATCTGGGAGGGCAGAGAATATGGCCAGGACATCTGACCCAAATGGACCAAGGTGTTATTATATGATGCCGTGCTCACCAATAAAAACTGGGTGAAGATGAAGGAAAGGGGCACATTAGGAGTTATAGCATTTGTCTTCCCAAGTAACCATTGCATGTGGTGAGCCATCGAATATGTCATGGCCATCATGAATAATGTGCTTTGTCCTTTGTGCATCCATGTGGAATATTTTGGTTTTATGCTATTTGAAACTAAATTCAAAACACTTACTGCCATAAGCAAGGATGGGGATGGAAGTACCAGTGAGGAGAGTCTAAGCCCTACTCATCATTTTGGGAGAGCGATCCCAGTTCTTCTGTTGGTGGAGGTTACAGGTCTCTGGAGGATGGGGAAAGATGGGCAATAAGATATTCAGAAGAAAAGAAAGAAAGAAGGGAAGAAGACGAAGGCCTCATAGAAGACTTTATTGCCATTATCAAAAAACTGCCTAGTGATTATACTTCTATAGTATATAGAATAATCAAAGCTTTGATGCGATTGGGGATAGAGGGCAAAGAAGATTTAAACTTATAAATGTACTGACTAGATAACATATTAAACAAAAATACTCTGGAGTAAAATCTATTTCCTATCAGTAAATAAATATGAAATAAACTGAGAACAAAGCTATTGTGGTTGCACACAAAATACAGCTTGAAGTGACTAAACAATTGCTGAAGATGTGCCAGTGGAATGACACTGTAAATTAACTAAGGAGTCAGTGCCACAGTGGTACTTCTTTTGTCTCTATCATCACTTTTACAAGAAGCTTTAAAGATAATGTCTTGACTTAAAGACATTTTGGAATTGAAATACCTGACAGAATGGATGATTACTTCTCATACTGAACTTAAATGAACAACCTTATTATGGAATTTCTTAAGTCTTGGATAGTGCAATTCAAAGGAAGCTGTTTGCATCGGTGGAGAAAAAAAAAAAAATGCAAACCCTTCCAGTAATCAATTAGATGAAAAACACAAGAATTAGGTTACATGATAAGTCTTGCCTGCACACACACAGACAATTGCAGATGGTGGCAGTCCAAGTAACACCTTGCCAGGCCTGTCACAGAAGCCATCAGCCTATCAAAGGCCCATCTCCACAGGCCTGGAGGGGCACACAGACATAATGTGGGACAGGTGAGAAGCTAAAACAAGGACTTGGAGGGATACCCTGTCTGATCCCCTCCGAAGGTTGTCCTGGGACAGTCTTGGCCCCAGTTTCCAGGTGTAATGAATGTGATGAACCCATTTTGATGCCTTCATCACGATGAGACAATGCCAGACCACTTTTAGGACTAAAGAATGTCTCTGCCTAGGGCTGTGGGACTGTCAGTTCTGGATTGCACAGGATGGGATGTTTAGGGGAGGAACCAAAGGCAGAGCAAAGGAGGTATTTAAGTCTTTTGGGGAGGAACAAACATGGAAAAATAGAAGGACAAGGATACGAAAATGTATTGGCTGCATGTAAGTAGGTTTCTGGTCAGCACACTTGTCCGGCTGTGCTCTGTCTTACTGAATTCCTTTCTAACATTTTTTTCCTGGGATAGGGGCTCTGTCTACATCCATTGTGCTCAGCCAGAAAGGGTAGCAGTATGAGGCTGCTGGGGATGTCTGTGTTTGTGCAAGTGCTCTGTGTGTCTGTCTATATCTAATTAGTGTGGCTGGCCATGTATATACATATACACGTATAGAAGGATATGTGCATATATGTAGTTTATATGCATTCTCTGTTCATACACCTACTGCCACTTCAGCCTCACTACTGGTTGAACCAGTGGGCACACAGCTACAATAGCCTCACTGCTCACGGGATGTCAGATACAGCTTGATGTATTTCCCTCTAACAACCAAAGCAGAGGATACCTTACAATGATAGTGCAGAGGATTTAGTTAAAAATTACACCTGTAAGCATAAGACTATTGATGCTTTACTTAGACATCGGTATTTTGTGAAAGTAGGTTGAAAGTCTGCATTTTATTAACTTTGATTGGCTTAGAAGGAAAGATGTAGATCACAATAGTTTGAAGAATTTCTTAGAAGTAGCACTACTAGTTTTGTGGCATAGGGATCATTTTACATAAACCAAATAAACTGGGTTTGAATCTATTTCATTTTATTTTATTAATCTAAAAGTTAAAGGTGCTTGTTCTCCATATCATGAACATTTTAGGGTGGGAAGAGTCACTCTGTCCTTCCATTGTCTATCATGGAAAGTCAAGTAAAGTAGGTGATTTTTAAAGACTTATACTTGAAACAAACACTCTGACTAGAAGCCATATAGTGAATGAAATAGATCTGCAAAAAACTTTTGCACTGTAACGGCTAGCACAGGACTCGTATTCCAGGTAATCTTTCTATGGCTGTTGTCATTATTGCTGCTGGGCACAGAGTGAAGTTAATTGCCACTAAATAATATCTACTAGGCTGCAGTTTAAATAACACCATAAAAATCCTAAGAAAATAAGCAGTATCTATCTGTTTTGTTCAATAAATACATGAGAAAAAAAGTGAAACAAAAAATAACCTAGCCAGAAATGCTTTTTTTCTCAGGCAAATAATTTCAGTTATACTGTATTATGGTATTTAGATTGTATATGTACTAAAGACTGTCACATACCATCCTGGAAAGCAATCATACTACCCATTCCCAAAGACAAGCTTCACTCTAATATTATTTTTTTATCCCACTGTTAGTTTCAGAAGGCTGTCATGATTTCATGTTCTTCATCCTGCTTATTTTCTCTTTTTCCATCTAATTTACACCCATAGATGCTCAAGCCAAAATTGTTTTTAGCTGAATTTAGTACTTGGTCCTACTGTTCTTCCCATCCTTTTACTTCTTTTTTTTTTTTTTTTTTCCATGGAATCATGGTCATCCTTAAAGGTGTGGTCAGTTTTCTTGTTGCCAGTCATAACTTCTTAACCACTGTTTGTTATTCTCTGTATAAAAGCAACTGTATTTTAAAATCTTAATAATGCTGTGTAAATTGGTGTAAATGGTTCTCAGTGGATCTCACTTGCTAACATTGTACAAACATTTTAAAACAATCTGTCCACAGAAAATCATTGAGAGAATATAATGCCCTTTTTATCATATACAAATGCATCTTATTTACTTTGTGTATGTGTGTGTGTGTGTGTATGTGTGTGGTTTTTTTCGTCTTTTTTTTTAAGGTAAAATTGGTATGAACACAGAAACAAAAGAACTTCCCCCCATCCTCAGAGTGGGGGAACTAAATCACTATTATCATCATAATATTGATATTATGAAACTATACCTATGTTAAGTGAAAATTACTCTCTTGCCTCATCAAATCAAAACAGAATTACTTATCAATGGGTCTACTTTGCAGCTTCCCCTCTCTCCTCACCCTTTTCCCATACTCCTACATTTTCCCTTTGATTTTGCTGAACAGTGACAGACAGATTTCTGTCCCATGGATGTTTTAATTCATGTACATACTTTCAGATATAAACACGTCACTAAGAGCAAAGCTGACATAAAACATAAATACTTGCACCTATGTTGTGCCTGAAGAAGTAAATTGGAGTGGACAGAGGTGAAGGCTAGCGATGAATATACCTGGGCAAATTTTTCATGTTCTGCTACAAAGTCTGCCTGCCACCATGAAGCGATCAACTGCATAACTTACATCTGATTATATAATTCCTCTCGTTTCAGAAAAAGAGGGTAGATAGTGTTTTGCATAATAAAAGGACTAAAAGTGCATTGATTTTGATTCTACTGTTGTTTGAAAGGAAAAATATCTGATCCTACCTCTTCACAGGCGGTCCTGAAATCCATGTGCTATGACACAGCAAGTGATATTTGTCTAAAATAGAGAGAAAGATATCATTAGAATGAAAAGGATATTGCAAAACATAGAAGTTACCTATCTGAGCTGTGCAACTGATCTACCCTTTGTCAGGTCCCGTTATAGTCATTGCGTAAAAAGAGAAATGATCAAAGTTGCAACAGGATTAGGAAGTATAAGATATTAAAATTGTTCCTGCTTCTTATAAAGTACACAACTTGGTTTCACTGAGTATGATCAGAGGAATTCTCATGCTCCCACAATTTTCTTCCACTCATGGGACATAGAAACTTACGTTTCTTATTCCAAGTGTGAGTTTATTTTTCATTTATTTTCAAAAGTAGGGGCGCATTGGAAAGTAACACTTCAGAAGGAGACAATTAAGTGTTGCTCTTCAGAATGCCCTCTCTCTCATGAAAGATTGTTTGTTTTGTTTTTCTTTTCTCCCACAAATAAAAACAATCAAGCATCAATACCTTTGTCTCACATTTATAATCTGTCCCAGGGAGCCAGTGTCATTTAACAGTGTGTTAAAAACAGAAATACTTACGAGCTGAAAAAACAAATGTTAAAAAAGTCAGGAATATATGTGAGGACTGGCAAAATGTCACACCAAATCCTGTGATTATTACTTTGCTAGGCCTCTACCTAACATGTACTCATCCCAATGCACACTTATGCATTCATTTTTTTATGAGATAAAGCTACTGGAACAGGCTTTTTAACAGAGGATAATAACAGTGTCCTACTGTTGGTTCAGCAACAGAAATGCTCATATATCTGCCAATAACATTTCCAGGAAACACTTCCTGGGCAAAGCAGACATTTCATTCAATGACTGGAGATACAAAACCTATAAACCAGTTCTCTATCCTATGACTTGCAGGCTGTCATGGCAAATAAAACTATTGGCCTTCAGCAAGGCAGTCTTCAAACTATAAATACTGCTTCCCACTATCTGTTGATACATGGTGAATCTACCTGCTGATCACCTTGGTGACACTTCATTTTTTCCCTTATATTCTAAATTACACATAGATAAAATAGAAAATACAACAAATACTCTCCTAACATGTATTTCCCCAGTAAAATAATATCTTTGGTTTCCAAAGAAATGTTACTCATAGAGTTTTATTGAATCGTAAAATGGTTTGGGGTGGAAGGGACCTTAAAGATCCCCTAGTTCCAACCCCCCACCATAGGCAGGGACACCTCCTGATCAGGTTGATTAGCGCTTCATCTAACCTGGTCTTTAACACTTCCAGGGATGGGGCATCCACAGCTTCTCTGGGCAACCTGTTATAGTGCCTCACCACACTCTGAGTGAAAAATTTATTCCTAATATTTAATCCAAATCTATGCTCTTTTACTTGTAAGTCCTATTACTACTCTCCCTGATAAAGGGTCCTTCTCCAACTTTCTTGTGGGCTCTCTTTAGGTACTACAGGCTGTTACATGTTTTCCCTGGAGCCTCCTCTTCACTGTGCTAAATAACCACAACTTTCTCAGTTTTTCTTTACAGGAGAGGTGCTCCATCCCTCTGATCATCCTCATGGACATCCTCAGGACTCATGGACTCATTCCAACAGGTCTAAGTCTTTCTTATTACAGAATTATAGAATTACAGAATTGGAAAGGACCTCAAGAGATCATCAGGTCCAACCCCCCTGCCAAAGCAGGTTCCCTAGAGCTGGTTGCCCAGGGAGGTGTTCAGACAGGCCTTGAATATCTCCAGAGAAGGAGACTCCACAACCTCCCTGGGCAGCCTGTTCCAATGCTCCATCACCCTCAAAGTGAAGAATTTCTTTTGCATGTTGGTGCAGAACTTCCCGTGATAGATTTTTTTGACCATTGCCCCTTGTCCTATCACCACAAACCACCAAAAAGAGGTTGGCCAAATCCCACTGTCTGCCAAACTTCAGATATTTGTAAACATTGATAAGATCCCCTCTCAGTCTTCTCTTCTCAAGGCGGAACAGAAAGGTCTCTCAGCCTTTCCTCATAGGGAAGATGCTCCAGGCCCTGTAACATTTTTGCTGCCCTCTGCTGAACTCTTTCCAGGAGATCCTTGTCTTTCTTGTAGTCTTATCAGACTTGGGAGATTGTATAAAATCATGGGATCGTAGAATCATAGATTGGTTTGTTTTGGAAGGGACCTTAAAGATCATCTAATTCCATCCCCCTGCCACGGGCAGGGACAACTTCCACTAGACCATGGTGCCCCAAGCCACATCCAATCTGGCCTTGAACACCTCCAGGGATGGTGCATCCACAGCTTCTCCAGGCAACCTGTGACAGTACTTCATCACCTCACTGTAAACAATTTAATCCTTATACCTAATCTACATCTTTTTTAGTTTAAAGCTGTTACTCCTGGCCCTATCACTCCACTCCCTGATGAAGAGCCCCTCCTCAGCTTTTCTGTAGACCCCTTTAGGCATTAGAAGGCTGATATAAGGTCTCCCTGGAACCTTCTCTTCTCCAGGCTGAACAACCCCAACTCCTTCAGCCTGTCTTCATAGCAGAGATACTGCAGCCCATTGATCACCCTAATGAACTTCCTCTGGACTCACTCTAATATGTTGATGTTCTTCTTTTATTGGGGGAACACAATACTCCAGGTGGGGTCTCATGAGAGCAGAGTGAAGGGGAAGAATCACCTCCCTCATCCTGCTGACCATGGTTCTTTTGCTGCAGCCCAGGATACTGTTGGCTTTCGGGCTGCATGAGCACATTGCCTGCTCACATTAAGCTTCTCATCAATCAACAACCCTAAGTCCTTCTCCTCGGGGCTGCTCTCAATCCATTCTCCCTGCAACCTGTATTTGTGCATGGGATTGATCTGACCCAGATGCAGGACCTTGCACTTGGCCTTCATGAGGTTTGCACAGGCCCATCTCTCAAGCCTATCCAAATCCCTCTGGATGGCATCCCTTCCCTCCAATGTGTTGACTGCTCCACATGGCTTGGTGTCATTGGCAAACTTCATGAGGGTGCACTCAATCCTATTGTCCATGCCGCAAAAAAAGAAGTTAAACAGCACTGGTCCTAATACCAATCCCTACAGAGCATGACTCATCATTGGTCTCCACTTGGACATTGAACCAACTCCTTGAGTGCAACCATCCAGCCAATTCCTTACGCACCAAGTGGTCCATCCACCAAATCCATGTCCCTCCAATTTAGACACAAGGATGTCATGTGAGACAGTATCAAATGCTTTGCACAAGCCTAGGTAGATGGTGTAAGTTCCTCCTCCCTTATCCAACAATGTTGTAACCCTGATGTAGAAGGCCACCGGATTTTTCAGGCATGATCTGCCCTCAGCAAAGCTATGTTGGCTGTCCCCAGTCATCTCTTTGTTTTCCATGTGCCTTAGAATAGTTTCCAGGAGGATCTGCTCCATGACCTTTCTGAGCACAGAGGTGAAGTTGGCCTGTAGTTTCCTGGGAACTCCTTTTTTTCCTTTTTAAAAATGGGGGTTATGTTTCCCCTCTTCCAGTCAGTGGGAACTTCAACAGACTACAAAAATTTTTCAAATATGATGGGCAGAGGCTTAGTAACTTCATCCGCCAGCATCCTTGGATGAATCTTATCAGGTCCCATGGACGTGTGCACCTCCAGGTTCTTTAGATGGTGTTGAACTCAATGTTCTCCTACAGTGAGCAGTTCTTCATTTTCCCCTTCCCTGTCCATTTTTTTTTTTTTTTTTTTTCAGGCATTCAACCACTCAGTCACTGATCTTTGCAATATGGCTGCCATTGTTTCTATATTACACTATTTTTCCAACTGGTTCTTGCCTGTGGCTTGGCTCACAGTGGAAATCAAGCCCATTACCAATGTTTCTTTTTCGGTCCATCAACTTTTTTTTTTTTTTAACTGTTGATATGCAAGTAACAGTACACACAAGCATAAATTACATTAGAAACATCATTTTTCCCCCCACATTTCAACTCTGAATAAACTCTCTAGATTACTAAATTACAGGAGTATATATCATACATAACAAATAAATTTTATGATATTTTACTGCTAAAATGTTCTAATGATTGGTTATTATCTCCTCCTGTAATACATTTTAAAAAGCAGAAAATACAGAACCAAACAATTTTAAAACCAAAGAGTTTTTAAAACAATGAATTGCAAAACCCACTGCTGACAGATATCCCTTGGTCTGCCTCTGGCTAACCTCAGCAATCCCCTTACCTTCAAATCACAGCCGTGTTCAGCTGAGAACCTTTCCAGTTCTCTGAGGAGCTCCCTTCAGTCTCACCCAGACAGACCACTGGTTACCAGCACAGAAACTCCTTTGGCCTCAATATTTGGTTTGCCTTTGTCCTTTCTCACACATAGGTTGGCACAAACTGCATCCGAGAAGGTGAGAAAGGAGCTGGCAGTGACCTTCAAAGGCTGAGGTACAGAGGAAAAGAAGCAGTGTTGGGACAGGATAGGGTGTGTAAGCACAGAGAGAAGCACAAGCAATGTGTATTATTCAAAGAGAAGGAATGGCTGAATAGCAATGAGCCTTCCTCTGAAAGGGTTTGGGGCATGCAATCAAGGAAATGTAAACAAGCAGGCTTCAAAATGTTACTTTCCTTCCTTTCTACATGATTTCCGTTCTGTAATTCCTCAAAAACTGAGTTACCAAACTTATTTAGCTCATCTCTGTTGATAGATGTAACGGAAGTAACGTATGAATGACAGAATGGGAACAGAATTTGACACCCCCTTGGCAGAACAAGCAGTTATTCAACACCACAAATAAATAAATAAATAAATACTGTGCAATATTACTATGGCATTTGTGTTCTAAAGGGAAATCAATGGCTAAAACATAATGGTAAAGTTGAAGGCAATGGAAACCTTCAGAGACAAAGCTTCATTTAGGATAACGCACTGAAGACTTGAGCTATGCTCAGATCTTCCTGTAATAAATCAGGTCATATTCCAGTAGTATAATAGATGTAATTTCACCATGACTGGAGAATACTCCAGTATATATAATATAATAAGACAGCAAACAAAAAGAATATTTCATGTGCACATGACAGTCTTCAGAATACCACAAGCCAAGCAAAATACTAAGAAAGCAGTAGGAAGCACTTCATTTTCAATGGCATTATTGCAAATAATAGAATATTGTATGCAAAATTAAGTTAATGGAGAGATGATGTATTAACAAACACAATTTAGTGTGACTCTGAGAGCTATCTTTCAGGTTATGTCTTCATCTTCAAAGGAATTTTACAGGTGAGGTGCTGGCACAAGGTTGCCCAGAGAAGTTGTGGATGCCCCATCCCTGGAATTGTTAAAGACCAGGTTGGATGAGGCCCTGGGAAATCTGATCTAGTGGGAAGTGTCCCTGAAACTAGGGGATCTTCAAGGTCCCTCCAACCCAAACCATTCTATGATTCTGTGATTCTATAATTTGAACTCGGAAGAAGTTTACTTTGCAAAAAAGGCAGTCTAAAAGTATTTTAAGTCATGGCCTTTCCTCCATATATTTATGTATACAGAGACTATCTAGAGTCACAAGAATTCTTATTGTCAGAGCATTGTCTGAATTGCTAACTGGAAAATAGACTAAAACCAAGTTTCAAAGGCATAAATACCCATTCTGCAACCAATTGTGACAGCCATTCACTAATAAACCACATGTTTGCCTTTTAATGTCCTTCTCCCAGCTTTCTTATTACCAAAATCTTTTGTGCTCCACTTTTTGGCGATGTTTAAAGGAAATCTTATCTGTCATTTCTTTGCGTGTTGGGAAATTAAACACACTTCTGTATAACAATGAAGGTTTTTTTATAGCAACAAGTAAAACAAAACCAAAACCAACTCTATTGTAAATAGGGAAAGACAGCTTAGGAATTATCCTTACATGCTGGTCCTTTGTGTTTTAAGGGAAAGAAAAAAAAAAAGCAAAAAGCAAAAAAAACAACAACACAGGGAATCAGAGAAGTTATTTTAAACGCACATTACATGCAGCCATCTTTGTTCTACCCAGCTTGCCACAGAGAATTTTATGCTGGAACACTTTTCAGAGGCATGCACACAGCACAGGAATCTGAAGGAGCCATTAACCACAGGTTAATAATACCCTATTCTGTTACTGTTTTCCAGCCCATTTCCATTATATTTCATTTGAAAACAGAATTACATACATTCAGTAAACCTAATGTTTTAAGTCATCTACTATATTAACATTTTGGACTCAACTGTTGAAAACTTTCAACACAAGTTGGGAACAGCTTTCCTCATTGAGTTCAATACACCAAGGAGGATCTACATAACCCTTGCAGAGTATTGCAGCCTTAATAAACTAATTTAGATTGAAAGATGCTCAGAAACCTGGTTTGAGATGAAGTTTGAACTCAGCAAAACGTGCACTTTTTTATTAGACATTTTGTTGAGACATCCAGTTCTTATTAAAGCTCATGCTTTAAAAGAATTGAAGTTGGCAATTAGTAACTAACAAGGTTTTTAAATGTTTTATTCATTTTATTTTGGTTAAAACAAGAACATTTACTTGCCAGTCATAACATATCATATTAATTGCAAGCATTTGTAATCAGCAAGCTCAATTAAGATTCACTGTATAAACATCGAGGTTTTCAAGATTCACTGAGCCACAAGGCAGTATTAACTGAATGAATGTATGTTGGACTCCTGGTTATTTATTGAGTACTGTTTGCACTAACAATTATCTGGTGCCCCCCACAAACTAACACCCACAGTGTGACTTCATGAGTAACCCAGTCTGTTTTGGCTTGGCAAAAGCAAACCAAAGGAAATGGCAAAAGAGAAAAAAAAAAGAAAAGGTCAATGTAACATAATCTTTCAGAGGCAAAAAGCAGTACTACAGGATAATTGTTTGAGAATAGAAACGTTAAATGCCATCAGTGGACTGGTTTTTTTTGTTTGTTTGTTTTGGTTTGGTTTGGTTTTGTTTTGTTTTGTTTTGTTTTTTTGGGGGGGGAATGCTCTACAGCAAACTGGAACAGAAAAATTTGGCTGGCTCTGGGTTAAAGTCTGGAATATTGCTAAGAAAAAAAATAAATAAATTTAGCACAGATGTGAGAGCCCAAATGGGGGCTAAATATCCCCATATTTTTAGCTCCTCTGGAGGCAGTATGAACAGTATTACATGGTTTAGACCAAGTTCTCAGTTTTACCTAAAAAACAGTTCCTTGCATCAGACAAACAGAAATTCTCTGACTATCTCCCATGGCATTCTGCTTTTTCTCTCCATTATCTCTCACCATAGAATTTCCTTATAAAAGAGATACTGGCAATTCTTCTGCCAAGGCAACTGATTTCCAGTCAAACAAATTTCATGCCTCTGGCGGTATGCCTAATGCAAGTAGTTAGGAGTAAGACTTTCAACATCAAATTGCATCTTTTGATTTCACTTAAGTTAAATAAAGTAAAATAGTTAAAAGTAAAATAAAATGCATTTTACCAGCCTGATCAGGGAGGTAAGGAAATAAATAATTGATTGTAAACACTTGGGAGGTTTTCATTTGCAGGGTCCTTGGGAACTGCTTGTACAATTAAGCTAAAGACAAGAATGCTTCTACTTCTTCAACGAGTTAGCATACTTTTTCAAATTAAAAAGAAGGTAAGGTAATGTTTAATTAAAAGTTTAATACAAGTTTTGTCTATGTCTTATCCCCGATTTAGGACATTTATTTGACAGCTAGTATAAGAAAATACACATCTAGCCCTATGAGGTCCAGAGAAATGAGACTTCAGAATCACGTGGCAATATCTTTATATGTGTATAAGAATATATATATATATACATATAAATAATCATAAAGGTTTCTAAAATTTTCTTATACAAGCAAAACTAATTGGATTGGTGCAAACTAAGATAAAGTGATTCACAGATAGGGAAAGTGGAGAAATTCATTATTACCACACAATGAAATAAATCTACAAACTCACAGAATCACAAAATCATTTAGGTTGGAAGAGACCTCCAAGATCACCTACTCCAACCTTGACCTAACACTAACAAGTCCTCCACTAAATCATGTCACTAAGCTCTACATCTAAACATCTTTTAAATACCTGTTTGTACATTTCAGTTATACATATCCACAACTAAACAAATATATGCAGCATATGTAATAAGGGAATGGGGGAATGGAAAAATATACTTAGTGAAATTGGTTGGGCTAACTGTGTTTTTTTAGGAACTGGATTTTGTTTTCACAAAACTCAGCCACAAAACCCCCCCTAATCCTAGCTCTACTGTCTCAGATACAGACTAATAAACTATAAAGGCAATACCACAACATAACAACACATTTATATTGTCTAACCAACAACAGAACCATCCCTCCATTTCTGTATGGTAATGTAGCCCTATTGACTTAAAAAAAAAAAAAAAGTTAAAAAATAACTGTTTTTGTTACTCTGATTACTCTGATCTGCTCTGTTCTTTGGGCAGTGTTTTGAATACAGGTATTAAAGGATACTTGTATAACAGCATTTACCATTTTAGCAAAAGGTACAGGAAAAAAAAAAAAAGCATGGAAAACACTGATGTACAAGAATTCTAAGGTCTCAAAATTCTTTTAGAAATGCTTTCAGTACTTTTATGCCCTTAGTAAAAATACAACATTTTTACATGTTAATAATTATGTGATTGTGGAGAGTGCAATCTATTAATGATTTTCTCACGAATTCTCCCAAATGAAAAACAGTATTATACTATCCTTTAAAAAGGAAACATTTAAATTTTGATAAATTTAAAACTGATAATTCTATTCTGGTAGGCATTGATTTTCAGTAAACAGAGATAAAATAACACCAAATATTTTCCAGAGATTTTTCAGCTCCTGTCTGACATACGATTTATACCTCTGTATATGTACATGTCAAATCCTACATTAATTTTCAAAGTTCCTAATGGAAAAACAATCATTCACATTGAAATCAGAAAAATCTGTATTTTCCCCACAAGTCCTACCTAAATAATAATAATAATAATAATAATAATAATAATAATAATAATAATAATAATAATAATAATAATAATAATAAACTACAATGAATTATTATAATTATAACCAGATTACATGATGGAGGGACATGATACCAGACTTAGTACAGAAGACTTTAATTTTATCAATTATAGCATTGTCTTGAATACGTTTTTCTTCCAGTTTACATTTTCATGAAGTTGTACATATTTCCATTTTGTTAATTGACTGATATTTTTCACATATACCAAGGAAAATGCAAAACAGAATTTTTCAACAGATATGGCATGTTTGTGGCTCATATGCTATTGTTTGAATCACAGTCTCTAGCATACCTTGATATAGCTTGAACAAGATAAGCATAACTGAAAAAAATGGCAAAATCTAATCTCAGAAAAAAATCAGAAGTTTCTATATAGAAACTCTGTAGGAGCCAGACCCCAGGTTTCTTATTTAAAGTGGGCCAAGGAATCTCTGTGTTGTACTTCAGCTTAGACAAATTTTGCATTGTTTGCTATGTCAGGTAACCTATGTCAGATATCCTTCAATATCATGGGCTTTCTTCATAGACTTTATTTCCTTTTTATTCTAAGGTATGAACTCAAATAACCAAGTTAATCACAAATGATACAAGGAATAATTTGGAAAAATAAAAAGGTTTATTTAAGTTAATTATATTAAGTGACCATTTTACTGCTTTATACTGAAGTCTGAACTGCAACCCAGCTTCAATTACCAGATCTTGTAACCAACAGTGGCTTTTCTGCATAAAAAGTATTCCTATAGCAACATGGATTCATACATTTCAGGGGTCAACATTAAGATGTATGTATTCACCATCTCTGGGACAGCATAGCTATGGCATAGGGAACTCCCAAGGATTAATGCAGTTGCTGCTTCAGTATCATCTTATCTACAAAGTCATCTCTAAAGACACCATTAGAGCATTAATTTTCTCCAGGTTAAGAAATAATAAAAATATTAGAAAAAATAAACTATTTCAAATAGTTGCCACTGAAGGAAGGTGGCGTACTCTACATGAATTAGGACATTCAAGCCATCAGAGATACCTTGGTCATGGTTTGCAGTCCTCACCTCACCACATTTATCTTTTTCCAGAGCACTTACTTTCGTGTATAGGAATTCAGCACT
The DNA here is from genome assembly GCF_965140915.1 of Aythya marila. Classification (NCBI taxonomy): domain Eukaryota; kingdom Metazoa; phylum Chordata; class Aves; order Anseriformes; family Anatidae; genus Aythya; species Aythya marila. The sequence continues at coordinate 109,910,951 of NC_139043.1, forward strand.
TACTGAAAACAAACACCAATAACTTGTCTCAAAAATAATCATCATAATTAGATCTTCCACTTGAGTATTTATATAATTGCAGCAAAAGCCTCTTTAGTTCCTATGAACTTCAGAAAGCAAGAATTTATAGCAGTACTGTTATAATATCATCAAGTCAAGTTTACTTGTTGTCAAAATGCTCCTGCAGTGGTACATTGTCAAAACATATAATAAGAGATCTTGAAATATGCAGAATGTGCCACATAGGAAAACACAGCACTTAAACTACTGTAAAATTAAAATAAACAAAGTTAAGTAGCCAGTGAACACTTAAAACTAATCAGAAAATCTCTCTGTGTAACAGCAGCATCCCTCACTGAAAATCTTTCTCTATGGGACTGGGTTGGACAGGGATAGTGTAATGGTCATCCCAGCTGTCCACATACCCTCTCCTGGAGGTTGTTATGCTGGACATAGAGTAGTAAGTTGCAAAGGAACACCAATTACAGTCTTGGCTGATTTGCCACTGTCAAGTGGTAGAACACTACCAGGAACACCAAGCCACCACACGGTAGTACCTGGGCAGGCAGATGTGGATGGACAGCTATAGACGCCATCCTTCGTTAATCATTCACCTCAAGGGAATTACTCATTTTGGCTATCTAATTTTCTACCTCATTGACTATTGCTTAGCTTAGATTTTACTTAATATGTTTTTGAGCTCATTGAGAGCCAGGAGGCCAAAAATTCAAAGTCATAAGAAATCTGTCGATAAAGTTGGACAGACTCATGATCCTATCTAATTGTAACGTGGGTGGAACTAATATCAGTAACTCCTAACTAATGTTGTCATAAAAACTCCATACTTTTATTCATTTGTAACTTTGCCAAGTTTTAATTGTTTGAACTTCTTTATTACAAGTTTCTTAGCACATATGATTTTTTTTTTTTTCCTTCAGTAATTTAGCCAAAATAGATTACCTGTTTCTGAAAACAAAGATAAGGACTAACACATTAGTTTGCTCATTGAACAGAGCAATAAGAAGGTATTGGTCTTGCCCTGAAAAGCCTTACAGCTCCCGTGTCTGGAAAAGACTCTGGAACTTTGCAGAATAAACTGCATTTTTAGAAGAAAAAAAAAAATAAATCTAAATAAAACTAGCAATAGCAGTTAGGGAAGGGGAAAGTGAATCAGGACATGGATGTGAAGAGTGAAATAAGGATGATGGTAAAATGGAATAGGTAATGCATGAATGGCCCTAAAGAAAGATTATGAGACACTAAATGTAGGTAAGAGCTGATGGTGAAAATCTGAAGTGTACTGTCAAGGAGACTGGGGAGCACTGTGTGTTTTCAATGCAAGTCTGGAATCACATTGAAAAAGTGATACCAGCAATAGTATGAGAAGAATGTGGAAGGGACTCGGAAACTTCATAAGTTCAAATAAATGAGTTTGCAGGGTAGGACAAACTGAGGAAGCTTTTGGGCCATGGACAAGTTGAGAGATGACAAAGAAAGAGATAATTTTCAGGAGAGTGTAATTAGGTCTGTAACCACTGTAGAGCACTTGCCTCCAAAGAGGAGATACTCAAAAATCAGAACTCAAAATTCATCAGGTGTGGTAGTGTTACAACTGTTTTACTGTACAGAATACTAAAATTAAGAAATGCTAGCATTTTATTATATGTAATGTTAAACTGTTGGTATTATGGGCTTGCTCCATTCGAATTATTACTCTTCAAAACAACAGGTTCAGGTAATAAGTATGTAATCATTCTCAATAGGCTTGCTTATTTATTTATTTATTTATTTATTTATTTATTTATTTTTGGCACCCACCCTATTTGGATTATAAGGTTGTAAAATACTGTGGGTACAGGCTGTCTCATGGAACCACTCTCAGTCTTGGAAGCCAGTTTAGTTGATAACAAACTAGGAGCTTCACTTTTTGAAAACTCACAAAAAACAGCAAAACAGCACAGCTGCTGCTGGTACAGTAGCTTAAATGGAAGCTGTAAAGGTTTAAAGGCCTTGAAGTATAAGGCCTTGCAGTTTAAAGGCCTTGCAGTATCAGGAAGGTTCCTCATCATGAGCTCCTTTTTATATGCATTTTTTATTTTTATTTTATTTTATTTTTTTAAGTAGTGTCCAGTGGAAAATTTGGATTGTGACTATGTAACTGAAACAGTCATAGTGTATGAATTTGAGCAACCTGGTCTAGTGGAAGGTGTCCCTGTCCATGGCAGGGGGCAGGAACTAGGTGATCTTTAAGGTCTTTTCCAACTCAAATCAGTCTATTATTCTGTGATTGTGTGTATGTAAATATGATAGCTTAAGCTTGCATAGCTATGTTTAGTTCAACTATTTTCTAACTTTTAATTTAGCTGAAAGGTTTTAAACATAAGCCTTGAAACTAAATAGGTCACAATTTTAAAAATGCCTTTGATGTTTCTAAAGCTAGCAGGTATAGCAGATGTACATTTATATTGGTACACTAACCAGTACCAAAGAACACGGACACTTCAGATGCAGTCACTGAAGCTAAGCAGGAGTCTTACCCTTTGTTATATTTTCCAAGCCTCTCAGTCAAGAGAGGAGGGGAGAGGACAGAGTTCAGGTCACAATTCCTTTATTCACTTTAAAATCTATTTCAGAAGATAAAAAAGTCTATAGTTTAAAGACTCCATCTCCTCACCCTGAGGGACATGGAACTGGAGGGAGGTATAAGTTGGTTTTCAGTGTACCTTCCCACCAGGAAAATGGAAGTAGGAACGACACTTCTTCAAACTATCCAGAAAGTGTGTTGTTAAATACAACATGGCAGCAGTCTGAGAAGACCTAAGAAAGACAAAAAAATGTAATAAGTGGGAGAGACAAAAAGAAAGAATAGGTAAGAGCTTGCTGATAAGAAAAATGGCAAGGAAGGAGAAAGATGTGAAGGAAGGGAAAATGGAGAATAGGAAATGGGGTAATGAGGAAAGAGTGGTACACGTTATGAATTAAAAAAAATGAATTATGAACAAATCTTTATCTCACGGGTAAGGAAATAGAAATGTGTTTTATAAAATTATTTCAATTTCCCCATTACATTTTTTTTTTTTCCAAATTTGGTCTTATATAAAAGTCAGCTTGATCAAACCCACATTTACTAAGATAAATCTTGCTATTTTTTCATCAATGCTATTCCATATTCTAACTGGTAAACTGAAAGGAAATTATTTTAGGTATGTGAAAGAACCCAAATGGTTTACATTTTGTTCTTTTTTTTACCCTCTACACTCACCAGACCTGGAAAACAAATGATTAATCTTGGAGAAAGAGAAGCAATACAAATCTCAGGGATCAGCTGACTGTAAGTAGTAATGTTGAGCAGGTCAGAGATGCATTAAGAAATACTTCCCTTACATCTTCAGTCCTGTGTTTATGATAACTGTGCTGTATTTCAAAATCTTTTCATGAGATTACCAGAACTATCAAAGTTCATTGCTTGTGACATGCCTACTGAAAACAAATTACCTAAGTGCAGCTTTGGGTATCACCTGAATCACTATTTCTTAAAAGCATTCCTTATCAATTTAAAAATATTCAAGTGAAAAAGAGAGATGTAAAAAGAATGAGCTCTCTATAGAAGGTATGCTGAATTAAAGCAAATGAAGCCAATGTCACCATAACATAGTGATGGAGGAAATAAATATGGACATTGTGGGGCTATACAGCGTGTTCGAGGATCTGGGATTTGGCAAACCTGTCACAAAGGAATGATTAAGGCAGGAAGCTCAGCTAAATTAGGATCATGCAGCAGAACAAAATACATGACTATTTTTAGAAACTGTTGACATCCACACAGCCCAGGGAAAAGACTGGCCTTTTACTTTCAGTGTGACAGCAATGGCATCAAAGTAAGTTGCAAGGACATACCAAGAGTAACCGGTAGAGAAGTTAAATAAGACTGATACAGGGCAATTTGAAATGATGGCTTAGCAGAAGTTCTGTAAAATAAATGTCAAGGACTCTGTCACCCAGAGTTGCAAAAATGTAAGTTCTTTTGGCAGTTAATAGACTGACAATAATACACTAAAGAGTAAGTTAGTCTGAGAAACCCTAGACTATACCATATCAAGCAGCTTTATCTCAGCTTGAAACTATACAAGAAAAAAAAAAAAAAGAAAAAAGAAAAAAAAGTGAAGTAAAAATACTGACATTGAGTGAGAATCCTTTGGGATGCTTCCAGCTTCAGAAGAATTGTTCTATGCTTGCTGTACCTGTTATACTTGGTCATATTTTCAAAGAGTTCTTCACAAAGCATAACAGACTGAGACTGACTGAAAAAGAAATGAAAACTAGAATGCTAAAGAAGATATTAGATACATTTCACTCTTTATAAAATGATTCTCCATTACAGATTGAGATTTCTTTTGTGAACTGCTGATAGAAGAACCTGGAAGCTGTGCTGTTGCTAGAAGTACTGTTTCTTGGTTTTAACTGTCATCAGACTCTGTTTAAAATGGTTCCCTCAATGAGAAATATTTAAGTTTCTTACTATTTAAACCAGTCCAAAGCTTATGCTTTTTTTGTTTGCTTATTTGTTTATATATATATTTTTTTTGTTTCCTGAGTGTTGCATTCCTTTTGTGAAAACAACAGTGGTTTTCAGATAGCAGTAGTTTTGAGGTAGCAATTTTAACAATTTTAACAATCATTAATAGTCAACCTATAAATTATTGTGAGATTTCATAAGTATTGTTATAAGAATTTGTAACCTACCAATTGAACATGATTATGGAAACCAACAATTAGTAAGTATCTGCTCATTATTATTATTTTTTTGCACATTATTATTTTTTTTTGACATATTATATTCATGTGGTGAGAGGAACTGAAAAAAGAGGGCACATCTGTTCCTGAAACACCTTCTTCCTTCCTTCCTTCCTTCCTTCCTTCCTTCCTTCCTTCCTTCCTTCCTTCCTTCCACAGTTTTGTGAAAATAGCACTAAGAAGTACTCAAGTATTTAAAGTTAGAAATATATCTAAATATCATACTGAACTGAGCCTTCACATCAGTTAAGTCTGAAGTTTGAATTTCTTCTCCCTCTGTATAAAAAAATTATGATGATAAAATTATTTTGGGATTAGCTAACTTCCAGAAGTAATAGATTCAATGACACTTCTAATTTGATGCTAGCATTTGAATTACAAGTTTGATCATAGCATAAAAAATAAATGCTACTAGTGCATGATATAAAGATATCAGACAACATTTTTGTAGAATAACAACAAATCCTTGGAACATGAGGAATCCTGAATAGCCCACATGAGAAATAACAAGTAAAAGCCCTTATAAAATTACACTATTATAGTAATTTTTGGAGTATAGCAGTGAGAGAAATTTCATATTTACAAGGCTGCATAGTAAAACTCATAGTCCATCTGTATGGCAGAAAGTATGTAAACACCAATATAAACTAGTCTTTAGTTGTCACACAGCTAGTCCTGGACCACACTGATGCAAGAGAGATTATTTTTCAAAATCTAATATTTAATAGCTTTTTTAAAGCAATATTGATATATCTACAAACTATATTACATGCTTTTTTTTTTTTTTTTTTTTTTTTTTTTTTTTTTTTTACTTCCTCCTTCCTTTATCCTTTATTTTAAGGGATATAGAACACCAACTAAAAAAAAAAAATAATTCCAGGCTGTGAGATACTTACTTCCCTCTACGATTGCATGAGATCACTTGCAGTGATTGCAGTAATTTTCAGGTTTTTGTAATAGATCACATGCTTCAAAACTGTAATTCCTTTGGGTTTCTGTGAAGTTAATCATGTGGAATATATTTTATAATGTTCTCTTCTTGACCTCCATTTTCAGTAGAGGCCATTTAAAATAATAAACAACAAGAACAATAAAAAATCAACATAATACTTCAAATGATTAATTTTTCATCCAAGATATTTTGACCATGACGAAACTTAAGCTCTAATCTTTATATTATATGTGACTGAATTTTTTTTTTTTCTGCATTAGGTTTGACCTTAAGTTCCTTGGGGAAGTAGTCATGACTTGCACAGATTTGCATAAAGCTAAAAATACCAAGAAGCTGACAAATAATAACATGTAAAACATGCACTAACTTATCTTTTTCATTTCTAATTTTTTTCCCAAGGTATGCCATCTTACCACCTCCACAACCTGCTCATATTACCTCTATTATTCTTTTTAAACTTTTATGTCTCACTCTAACATTTCACAAATTGTATTAGTTCTTGCTTTCATTTTCTGCTGGAGTTCCTCCTAGACTCAAATTGAGTATTTATGACCAAAATTTATGCAAAAATAATAAATAGTAATAATAAAAAATAGATTGCTGTGTACTTATCAGGTTTTAGACCATCCATTCTTAGATTGCACTGTTAGAAATATTTTACAGTAATTAAATACTTAAAAGCTTGGACTGAATTAATGTGCTGCAATGCTCTAGCTTCAAGTACTATTGTTCTTACCATTTGGAAATGTGCTACTCTGAGATTAAAATTCAGAATGTCCTTAAATTAGAGCATGGACTAATGCTCCTTCCTTTTCCTCTGCCACCTCTCTTTTCACATCTCATGAAATTGTGTCAGGACTATTCTGCTGCAGCAGTGTTAGAATTTAAGTTAGAATATCTGACCTGCTCAAATGTTAAACATGTCAGTGTGCTAGGGAACCACACTTCTGCTCTATAGCAGTAAGCAGTACAAGGTCTAGCTGCCTCTTCCTGATCATCAGGTGAAAATAGCAATCAATGCCAGTCACATTCAGCTGGCACGTACTTACTAAGTCTTACCCTGGCAATCCAGGATGCAATTAAGCAGTGCAAGACCACCCAGAGACCCTGAAACAGCCTGCAAAAGGAGGTATGATATACAAATTGGACTACATACATACCGCTTTTGTATGCTAAAAGAATCTTGCGAAGGCCAGTAAGCAATAGCACAGTTTTCATAAGAATTCTCTGGATAATAAAACCAATTATAAAAAAGAAGCTTAGATAAAAGGTCAGTGTATACAGTTTAACATAAAATTCATGTATTATGTTAAATATTTTCAAAGTTTTTGTGAAACAAACAAATAAATAGTCAACAAATCTAATCTTCAGGATAATTCAAACATTGTCACATCCATGAGAGCAGCTCCAGCCCTGACTGTCCCTGCCCAGTACCCTAGGTCAGTGCCCAGGGCTGTCAGCCCCTGCCCCAGTATGCCCATGGCAGAACTTGTGTCCAGCTCCCCACAGCTCTGCCTTGTTTGGCCATAGGGCCCAAGTCAGGCCCACCTGTGGCCTATGTCATGGTCTGGTCCTGGCGTGTCCCCATACCCATGCCCGGTGCCCAGGGCTGAGGCTGCTCCATTTGCCCCAGGTTGAGCTTTTCCTGGTCTGGGCAGTGGGACTGGCTCTTGCTGACAGGCCTTGCCCTGCTCACCCCAGGTGGCCACTGTTACCCCCATGTCCCTGAGAGCTTCTGGCCCTCATGGTGCCCTGTCAGGACAAAAAGCAATTAGACAGTAAAATGCAGTTTTAGTAAGATAGTGAAACTGCTGTATTCTTCTATGGCAGTTTTAGTTTATCTTAAGACTTTATGTTGGTAAAAAAATGGAATAAGTTTCTGAAAGGGCATACTTACTGGTTATTAAGGTAATAGGATATAACCTTTTGAAGCACTACAATGCAGATGCGCACATGGGATTTTGGCTAGGCTGAATTGCATTCTCATCTACAGCAAGAAAACTAAACTGAGTCCATCAGAAGAGCAGCATTACTCACAGTGTACACCAAATCAGCCAAGAGCAGGACATACAGCAGGTTGGGTTTTATTTCTTTATTCCCTGTGGCTCCTTGGAGTTTCAGTACTTCAGAAGGATGCACTGACTGGCTGCAAATTTGGTTGGTTAGGCAGAATTTCTGCTAGTGAGCTTCATTTTCTGAGAATAGCATATATTGCTTCCTAGTATGGACATAACTATTGTATTCTTTTCTCCATTTATAAGTTAACCTTCATTTCACACTAAAAATTCCACTTCAAATTATACATCGATACAGGAATGTACATGAAGAAAGAAGTGATCCAGGGCTACACGAGAAAATTAAATTAGAATGAAAGAGGAAGCAGGAAGAGCATCAGCTATGATTGAGACTTTTATTTGAGATACTTTGATTTTGTGGGAAAGAACTGGGAGAGGCTACCATATCTGAAAAGAGTCACTGCAGACACAGCACTCAGAGCACTCACACACTCCAGTGAGCTAAAATAAATGAAAAGTGATGACGGAGCCTTTCAATGTACCAGTCTGTGGACTTTGGCTATGAAAGATAAGATAAACTGCCTGCTCGGCCAGCTCTGCTATTGAACACTGTTCTCTGAAAGTGTGGTGGTTGGCAGCAGGTGGACACACATTCACAGAAGCAGGGGGCTCAAAAGAGCACGTGAGCAAAGCCATTTCCCCCTAAAACAAAATGGGAGTAAAAGGGAGAAGTGTGTGCACCTTAACCTATAAAGATCTGCAAATCTCAAAGGGTTTTACAAATATTAAGAAATGTATTAAACAAATCCCAAGCTTGTGCTGCATTTGATAAATGCTTAATGCACCTATGGTCTAAAATACAAAACTGAAAGTTGTACTTAATAATTACAACCTTTATTTACTTTTTTACTATGCTACACATCATACAGCCTACTCAAAAAACATATTTTAATAGTTCTCCTTTTCATTGAGGGCATCATATATGCCATAAAATTTAAAATATTGCTGCAGCTGGAGCTATGGCTACAATTATGGAGGATTGCTCAGTGCCTTCAGCAATGACATAATATAAATGCTACATAATAATTTCATTCTCCCTCCAAATGTTCATTCAGATTAATTTACACAAGTACATTGCCCTTTTCCTCACATGCCACAGAAACAGTTGCCCTGGAGTGAAAGATAATCGCTCTTTAGACTCACTGTTGCTCAGCTGAATGGGGTGAGACATTCTCATTGAAATGCAATGATTGTACAGCCAACTGTTGCAAAAGTGACAGCAGGAAAAGTTGTTGCTATGGAAAAGTTGACTTCTGTGCGGGTTGTTAAAGGTTCTTTGCATCAACAACACAAAGACAAAAATTTTCACAAATTAAAAGCTACGTGAGAGACAACAACAATAACACTAGATTTCATTGAGTATGGGAAAATAATGACTGAGCACAGTAAAACCAAATCTAAGTGTGAATATTAACTTATAAATATATGTTGTATTAAAATAGTATAAATTCAGCATAAAGTACAAAGAAGGAAGTCACTCTGCCTTTATACCAATGTAGCTGGAAGCACAGCCTGTCTTATTTTTCTATATTGGAATGTCTAACACTAATTCCCGAAACACTGTAAAGGCATTTATTTTTATCTATTCCTAACTACATAAACAATAAGATTTGCTCAGAATATGGAATGAAATAGATACGTCTTATACATAACTGACAATTTAATGATTAAAAGTATTACTTTGGTAATGACCACATTTCATAATTTTTTGAAATCACATGGAGTTAAACAATGAAGGCAAAAGCTAGAGCCAATTTTCACATATCGAAGAGAAAATCTGTGTAATTTAGAAATGGGAGCTGTTAATCATAGAATCATAGAACATTTTTTAGTTGGAAGAAACCTTAAAGATCACCTAGTTCCAACCCTCTGGCAGGGATGCCGCCCACTAGATCAGGTTGCCCAGGGCCCCATCCAACCTGTCCTTGAACACTTCCACAGATGGGGCATCCACAGCTTCTCTAGGCAACCTGTGCCAGTGCCTCATCACCTGCTGAGTGAAGAATTTGCTCCTAACATATAATCGAAATCTTCCATTTTTTTTTTATTTTATTTTTTTAGTTTAAAGCCATTACCCCCTATCACTGCACTCCCTGAGACAGAGTCCCACTCCATTTGGGCCACTTTTAAGTACTAGAAGACTGCTATAATGTCTCTCTGGACCTTTCTGTTCACTAGGCTAAATTACTACAAATTTTTCAGCTTGTCTTCATAGGAGAGGTACTCCAGCCCTCTGATCATCTTCATGGCCCTCTTCTGGGCTCAGTCCAACATCTTTCTTATGCTGCAGGCGCCAGAACTGAATGTAGTACTCTTCCTACTCTTCTCACAGCAGAAAGGTATAAGGGCAGAATCACCTCCCTCACTGCTCTTCTTTTGATGCAGCCCAGGATATGGTTGGTTTTCTGTGCTGTAAGTGCATGTTGCTGACTCATATCGAGCATCTCATCGACCAACACCCTCAAGTCCTTCTTGCAGGGAGGCTGTCAATCCACTTATCGCCCAGCCTGTATTTGTGCTTGGGATTGCTCTGACCAAGGACCTTGCGCTTAGCCTTGTTGAACTTCACGAGGTTCACACAACTCCACCCCTCAAGCCTGCCTAGGTCCTTCTGGATGGCATCCCTTCCCTCCAGTGTTTCGACCGCACCATGCATCTTGGTGCCATCAGCAAACTTGTTGAGGGTGCACTCAGTCCACGTCACTGACAAAGATGTTAAATAGCACCAGTCCCAATTCCAGCCCTTGAGGAACACCACTTATTGCTGGTCTCCACCTGGACATTGAGCTGTTGAACACAGCTCACTGTCACTGAGTGTGACCATCTAGACCTAACCCACCAAACGGTCCATCCATCAAATCCATGTCTCTCCAACTTAAGAAACAAGGTTGTTGAGTGAACAGTGTCAAATTCTTAATTCATCCTATATTTTATTTGTTCCTAATTTTCCCATTATGAATTCTGCACAAATCTACCAGACACCAAGAATATTTTACTTTCACAAGTAATGACTTATTTGCTCAGAATTTTGTCGATAAAATTTTATCTCTGCTGACTTCAGTGGAAACTTCTCCATTACCTTCAGAAACACTAAGGACTTCAAGTTTCTAAGTATGTATTTTCAGTTAATAAGAAGGTGTCAAGTCTCTCAGTACATTTTCACACACCCATTGGACTGTATGGAGATAGAGCAACTGGTAGAACCAAGGAATCAAAACTTTGATACTGTAAAAAATAGATTGACATTCTACACAATGGTACAGTTAAGATACCAAAGCCTCATGGTTTTACTGACACCAACCATGTTACAAAGACTTGGGAAAATAATGTTCTGCATTTTTCCTTTGTTGAGCAAGCCTGCATTAGCCCCACAGTCTAGCTTCATGCAATAAATAAATAATAAAAAATATAACTATTTATTTCACTTATTTAAGTGACAGTAATGAAGCTTTTTTCCATAGCAATTGAATGGACATCTGTCATAATCTGTCAAAGGAGCCTTGCTTCCCAAAATGCTCAAACAGAAATAACTTTAGTTCTGATTTTCAAAAGAACACATCATTGATTATGCTTCATGTAATGATAACATGCAATGATATTAACATAAAATCCTTTACATTTGTCCATATTTTTTAAAGATAAAATAGACACAAATAAAGATCATGAAAGAAAGAAATAGCACAAGTGAAATGTAAGGAGAAAAACAACAACACTATTTTGCATTGTTATGTCCACTAATGATGACTTAACTTCACAACAATGCTGTTTTTAGATTTTTATTTTAATTTAAAATCTCATATATACTTCTTTTTATAGAGTGAATTAAATAATTAAAGGAAGATTTATTTTTATTTTTATTTTTATTTTTATTTTTATTTTTATTTTTATTTTTATTATTTTTATTTTTATTTTTATTTTTATTTTTATTTTTAATTAATATGTGAATTGAAAAAAAGTTCAGGTCGCTCAATCAGCTACACTTTATCACCTGCACTACAAAGCTCCTGCTGGGACTAAAACCAAAGACTTTCAGACATGTATGAAACTATTTCTAGTTTTCTAGCTGTCTTTCTATTTCTGTTTTGGAGACAAAATATTTATTCAAGAAACCTTTTGATCAGCATGCAATGCTTTAGAATGAATTCTCTTAATCTTTTGTGGTATTTGCAACCCAGTCACTCTCTATACTTCAGTATAGAGAGCAATAAACATACCAGCAGTGTGTGTGACATACAAGGTCACTCTGCTTCAATCAGAGTGGATGAAAAAGTTGCTATGGAGGGCAATAGAAACTGTGCTAAAACTCTTAAAAATAAAAATTATGGTTTTCTTAAACAACAAAGTTCATCAGTCAAAGTTCAATCAAAGTTCGGCACCATTATGCCAAAATACATTCAAGCTATGATCATCACAGTTAAAAGGCACCAGATAGTACCTTTTCTTTCCATCTGGGATATATTCTGCTTTTTCTGGCATGAGGGCCTTTCCCATTTGCTATTTCAAATGCTTTGTGAATTCAGCACAGTGTATTACACATAATAGAAACTTTTATTATAGTAGCTGCCCAATGATTTGATGGATAAATGGCAAACTTTCTGTTCCCAACCTCCTAAACAATGCCATGTTCTCACTCTTACTGGCAGAAAGGTTCTTGTAACTTTGGACCACATTCTTTCTAAATTTACAAAATACAAAATTTACATTTTTTCTAAGAAGTATCATCTCTAAATGCTTCCTCAAGCTTTGTATCTCTCTTTCTCCTTAAAAAAATAAAAATAAAATAAAATAAAATAAAATCATTCATTAAGGAAAGGATCCTGCTTGCAGGTGTGCGCTGTTATAGTTGTTTTCTTTTTTTTTTTCTTTTTTTTTTTTTTTTCCCCCCAGTGAGGATACCATCAACCACAGTTCCCACTTACAAATAAGATGGTTATGAACTTCCTTCTGATCTCTCAAGTAGCACTTATTTTTCTACAAGCAGCATGTATTAGGACAAAATCGTGGTTGAACATCTAAAGGTTTTTTGTTTGTTTGTTTTTTAACTCTTAGTATAGGAACAATATCTAAGATCTCTTCACATTGCAGTCCTGCAATCATCTTATGGAGAAAGCTTTTACCAAGGAAAAGCTCTAAAATGTAAATGTAAGAAACAAACAAACAAAAAAATCTACAAGTGTAAATAAAAAATTAAGAAAAGCTATAAATAAAAGCTCTAAAATGTAAATATTAAAAGCTTGTTAACTCTAATACAGTATATGTATCTTTTAACAAGTATAAAAATAGTTACATAAGAGAGGAGCTATCCCCCAAAGTATGTGTTATTGTTCGTTGCATTCAACAGTTATTAATATCAGCAGAATTCATTGAGATATTCCTCAATGAATAAGGAAACCAGAACAGTAGCCACAATATTTAATTTATTTCTTACTTGAAATTTAATTTCCTGTCAGACTGTTGTTTTGTTTTTGTTTTTTTTTTCCCCAAAGTGCTTCAAACCTGTTCCATACCATATAAAAGCAACAAACCAAGCAGCAGCTTTTTATATGACTTAAGAAATTCTAGTATTAAGTTCGTAGCAATCTGTGCTTTCATACACATTTTTAAAGCTCTGAACTAAAACTGAAATGAAAGTGTCCTCTTTTTTTTCCCTTTGTTTCAATTTTTGAACAGAGATGTCTGCCACTGTTATATATACTTTTGGTATATATATATATACACACCAAAATATATACCATATATATATAAATATATATACTTTGATATATATCACTGACATCACTACTAAGCAAAAGATAGTAATTCTATAGCTTTTCTCAATATGAGGTTTAGAACAGAAAGTATCATGCTAAGTTACCTGCTCTAATAAATATACAATGAAAGTATGTAGATGTTTTGATACATAAGCAATCAAATTTCAAAAGAATGAATTAGTCCTTAAATAAGTAGGGAAAGTTGTAACACTTATAATTTGCTGAACTCAAAAGCATGTCTATATCTTCTATAATGTCTTATCAAGGCAGTCATTGACTTGGAAAGCTAGAACACCCCACAGCACCAAACATGTTTGGCAGGTTGCTGCGTTTGCATGGCGTCCCCCAAAAATCAGTGGGGTATCAGATAGGAACTGCAATCTAGTAATGTTTAAGGAACTCTTAAATGAGTGCCTAAAAAGACAGACAAAGAAAACAAGATAATATGCTAGAACTAAAACAGAAAATTACAATTATTATATATTTTTTAGTGGTGGACTTTAAGAAAAAAAAATCTACAACTGCGAAAATATTATGTTCATTACCATGTTACATGTACATTTGGAATATACCTGACATATAAAAGCAACTTAAATCTTTCACTAAAGAAGAGGAAATGTGAAATAGGATTTTTGCAGCTTAGCTTAATGCTTTTGACTTCTAAATTCTAAAAATCAAAGCAACAGACAAAGATTCAAAATCACAGTTTAAAACTTGACCCCAGTGTCTGATAGATGCCCTGAGCCAGGAGAAGGGTCACAGGTGGGCAGAAGAGCACCTAAACACAAAGGAAAACAAAGGAATTCCAACCACTCCAGACAGTAAGCCAGCTTTATCAGGGGCATGGGTAACACGTAGCATGGGTAACAAACAAGAGTAATTCAAGATGTACACACACCTGCAGGGCTAAGATCTCATTGGCATTGTGATGTGGTGGGACAGCTCCCATGGCTGGAGCATTGGAATGGAAAGATACGGGCTCTTTAGGAAGGACAGGGAGGGAGATCTGAAGAGGTGTAACCCTTTGTCAATGACCAGCTGGAGTGCATGGAGCTCTTTCTGCCTAGGGATGGCGGAGGAGCTGTCAGAAAGCTGATGGGTGCTGGACCTCATTGTCACCAACAAGAAAGTGCTGGTGGGGAATATGAAGCTGCAGCAACCATGAAATGGTGAAGTTTAGGATCCTGAGGGCAGCAAGGAGGGAGCACAGCAAGCTTACTACCTTGGACTTTGGGAGAGCAGAGTGAGCTCAGGTTGTTCAGCCTGGGGAAAAGAAGGCTGTGGGTGAGACGTTATTGTGGCTTTCCAGTACTTAAAGGGGGCCTACAGGAAAGCTAGGACGGGACTCTTTGTCAGGGACTATAGTGACAGGACAAGTGAGAATGGCTTTAAACTAAAAGAGGGGAGATTTAGATTTAGATTTAGATGAGAGATTAGGAGGAAATTCTTCACTCAGAGAGTGGTGAGGCACTGGCATGGGTTGCCCAGAGAAGCTGTGGATGCCCCATCCCTGGAAGGGTTCAAGGCCAGGCTGGATGGGGCTTTGAACAATGTGGTCTAGTAGAAGTTCTCCTTTGCCCATGGTGGGAGGAGGGGGAGTGGAATTAGATGAATTTAAGGTCCCTTTCACCCCAAATTGTTCCATGATTCTAACTTATCCTTACTGAAAAACTCATTAAGGAATCTCATATTCCTCAATAACATAATTTGTCTTTGAGAAATAAAAGCAGGACTTACCAAAAAGAGTACGTTTACATAGTCTTACAACAAGAGTATGTTGTTTACCCATATGAGGGAGCCTGCCAAAGTGAAAATGTAAGGCAAAGCCAAAGAGAGAAATGTTTTTTTGTGTTAAAGTTCCTGTGGGTGCACTTCTAGTCCCATGACTATATCCATGATTAAGCTATTCATCTACCAAAACGAGAGTGAATACTTCTTATACCTGTATGTGTCAATTTTTCACTGAATGGACAGTATCAACCACACTGATGAGCTAATCTAAAGAGAATATAGGAAGGGTTAAATGCTGATGACATAGTTCTGCTTATATTTAAAACCATCACTATGTATTTTCCACTTACTAATTTGTATATATTTCTCTCTCTCTATATATATATTTATATATATATATATATAATATATATATATATTGTATATATTTCTATATATATTTCTAACCTTTATGACATAGAGTCATAAAGGTTAGAAAAGACCTTCAAGATCATTGGTCCGACCATCTAGAGTAAGCTTGGCCAGACTAGTTTTGAGAACACGGATATTTAATTGTATTTTTCAGGAAAGTAGCTGTTCCCACTGTGCTGTACTTAACTGTTGTGGCATTGTTCTTAGCACTGCAATCCTCAGAATTGTGCTATATCTGAAATATCCTTGACACCAATGTTAGTTCCTATATACAGATCTTCTTTACTCTAGAGGCTGAATTGTGATTTTAATGACCCTCAACACAAGTTAATAGTAAAGACTTCATTTTTATTTCAGAAATTGAAGGCCACGCTAGCCGCTGAATCAAGGTTTCTCTAACTTACATTGCCAGTGGAGGACGGCTTGAGATTACCTGTAAAGGAGCATTTGTTCTATCCAATCTGCTCAAGCACTACTCAACCCTCCTGTGATCTACTGTTTACAGCTTTGGGTACAATGCATTGAAAAACAAACATAGAACAGATGGAGACAGTTCAGGGAAGAATGACAACATATCTAAAAAATATGGTCTATGAAGATAGACTTTGAGAATTACAGTCCCCGTAGACCAGAATAGAAAAGACTGAGAGAAGGCAACACAGCAATCCTCTCACATATATACACATATTATATGTGTGAATATATAAAAAAAACAAACATGTTTGCGTCCAGATAGTTTGTATATATGTATATACACATAAACATATGCATATATGTACATATGAAAAGAACAGAGAGATTTAAACAAGCTGCTGTCCATATTTATTGTGCATAGGATGAGAAGGAATGGGATTAATTCACAGTGATGAAGATGTAGGTTACATACTAAGAATTTTCCAGTAGTAGAAACTACTACTTTTCCAGCAGTTCAAAGAAATCAATTGCCTATGGAAGTTGTGAACTTCTGTCACTAGAGGTGTTGTGTTCTTTTTTTCTAAGAACTAATTAAATAAAAATATTCCAGGAATGGTTTAAGTACTCATGCTCTAGGGAAAAATTGGACAGGATGATCTCTCAAAGTTTGCTCCAACTGTCTTTTCTAGAATATCACCAGTTTTAAAAGCTACATTTCAGGTAAATTAGATTTCTGCTTGTATCTTTATCTTCAGGAACAGAAAGTAAATCCAGCCTTGCATTCCTCCCAAATGTTTACATCTATTACATTAAAAAACCATGATCCCAAGTCATTACACAAAATTAAAAAGAAAAATGAATTAAAGAGTCACACATAATTTTGAAAAGTACTGTGAAAAGATTTATACTGTGTTCATTGAACCTGTCAAAACTGGGTGCAGCACAGATATCAACTTCAAAACAGTTTAATATTAGCACAAATAGGAACACCTAAAAGGGATAAAAGTAAGCTTTACTTTAACTTCCAGTCAGGTGATTTTCTGCTGTTTATTTAGCCTATTTACTATTATTTATGTTGTTGGAAGTATCTAAAGTTGACACCGTCTTTAAAGGCAACATAAAATTGTTCATATTAAACATAAGACCTTTGTTATGTGCTTTACATTTCTTTTGGTAGGGATATAACATGTCAATTTTTGTTGCTGTTGTTCTGACGAAGAAAAGCAGTAAGCAGCAATTAATGGCATTTAGACTAGTAAGACCTACAAAAAAAAATAAGACTAGTAAGAACTACAAAAAAAGTTCCAAGTGCATATGTAAGGTCCTGTTCATTTTGTAAGAAATATTTTTATTATTATTTCTGCAGGATAAACTATTTTTTTATACCTCTGCCTCTTGTCTTTTGCTTTAGTGTCATTATAAAATGTGCATTTGGCAAAATTCTTACTCTTTATGAAATTGTCAGGTTTCCATCAAAAACCTGGTGTCGTGATCCTGTTAAGTACTCACATACAAGTAGTTTGCTAGCTGCAGGATGTAAATGTTAATCAGAAGAGTTAAATTTCCCTTTGAAACACATAAAGTTAACCTTTTCATAGGGCATAGGCCTTACACTGGCAGAATATATCAGGGCTGAGCTCCAAGAGGTAACTCTTACTGTAATTCAAAAAAAAAATGGGATTACTGGAATTGCAGAAGCTTTGCTGGGGAGCTGGCAATCATTCACTAGCAAAAAGCACTGAAGGGAAAATGTGTATTATGTCAGAAAAACAAACATAAAAAAAGCTTCATGAGATGTACAAATGTATAAATTATTTATCACTCATGTTTCACCAGTGATGATGACACAGCAGATTTTTCCTTTAATCCATAGGAATCTCTATTCACATTCAGAGTAATAAATGTCTCTAATTTGCTGACAGAAAGCTCCCATACCCTGAAATAGACAGAAGTGCTCAAAGGGAAAATAAATCAAAACCATAAAATTGTGACTCTGAGATCTCTAATTATGATCTCCCCTGAAAATATTTAACCTTCAAAACCAGCATGCCCAGATTATTTCCAGTCATGATCTCTTCTTGGAAAATTGCATCTACAGGAAAAGGTCATAAAAAATAACACATTTACTTCATTAAATGTAACCCTTAAAAAAAAAAAAAAAAAAAAAAAAGGCAAACATCCAGCAAGGAAAAGACTGGTCATCGGCCAAATAAGTACAAGTATATAAAATCTTAATACTTTGACTACAACATTTAAATGTAGAAAACTGGAGTGCAGAAAACCATTAGTGCTCTAGTCATCAATAAAATTTTTATATGCATCATGCCAATTTCATTTTTGTCCTATATGATGGACAGAGTACTTACAAATTTCAGTACTCTGCAGCTTTATAAAATCTGATCTTTTCATGAAGCATGATAAGACAAGAAAAAACTGACTTCTGACAACTAACAACCCTGAAAAGACAGCAGTCGTAGTACAGAAGCTTAAAGGACAATGTGGCATGATGTGATTCCATCTGTAACTCATACACCACTTCAAAAGTTAAATTCTGTCCTTAACAAAAAAATGTAAATCTTGTGTAACCAGGAAGAAAAAATTATGCATATATATATATATATATTTTTTTTTTTTTTGCAGGCTTCAGATCAAGATATTTTCCACTTATTCTCCTGTTCCCATAAAAATTAATGCAGTAGATATTCATATAATAGCATCTATAATTCTGATAATGACCTATTTTGATATCAGATTTCACTTAACTGGGGGAAAAAATGTTACAATTTTCTGCTGGTTTCCTATAACAAAACAGGCTGCAAAACAACAACAAAAATAATTTAATGGAAGAGACAGTTACTGGATATGGTATATAGCTATCTACGTACAGTTTTAGTTGACTTGAATGTCAACAATTGCCATCTTTCTTCAGAAAGACTTATATGCAAATACTCTGTGTAACATCTGGATTAAATAATATTACCACATTTCCTGCAAAGATCATCTGCTCATGTATGGTGAATACAGTATTTTGGGGATATATTAAAAATAACCAGCAATTGGGTTATCTGGAAGCATTGAGCTCAGCAGTGTATAAACTATCGATACCTCTTTGTAAGTCTGTCTCCTCAAACATCCAAACTGCTGCCTTCAAAACAGTAACAGGATATTGCAAACCTAGGAAGCGTGCAGTGCAGGAATGGCTGGCATTTTCTGATACTCAGCAGTCCTTCCTACAGTATGTCCTTCAAATGTCCCTCAGATACCAGTATGGTTGGAGCAACCATTTCTTTAACACTGGTCATTAACATCAGTCAGCAAAGCTATAGGAAAAAATTAAAGAATCTAGTTTCCAATCCATTTTGAGAAGTACAGCTGTAAAACTAAAATCTGTATACTTTAAAAAAAAATAAATAAATCTGTATATTAACCACCAAACTTTTAAATAACATAAGGTTATTCAGTATTTTGTCTTCAGATTAAGAAAATACTTGTTTTCTCCTTCTGTAGGGATGTAAACTGCTAAATGTGTAGCTCTAGCATTTTTATCTTTTTGTTTTTCTCAGTAAGCAGACCTAGCTTCCTAGTGGTGTATGAAGCAATAAAAGCATGTTTATTATTCCCTTGAGCATGGAAATTCTTTAAAATCAGTTGCCTGACTCTGACTATGAAGGATGAAAACCAGTAGAGCACAATGGAATTAATAATGAGTCCTCTGAAGTTAAACATGTCATGGTCACAGATGCAGGCTCTGCAAGCTAACAGAGAAATAAAAATTAATCTAGACAGTAGATTCTTGTTGAATTTCTCTACCATCATCAGCTGTTTATTGTCATGCTACATTATGAATAAATAAAAGATTTAAAAGGTTTCAGCATTTATTAAACTCCTAATTGGAATCACAGATATTGAGATCTGAGACTACTTCAAGTCATTTTCACTGATAAGCAAGCTCATCATAACATCCTCAAAGAAGCTATTCAATAAATATGCATGAGCAGTTGTTGAAGCAGAAAACTGTTTCTTGCCTCTCCATAAGAGTAAAAAGTTTGGGGGATCTTTTTTTTTAATCCATAAATGTATCTAAATCAATTGAGTTGGAAATAAGCTGTCTGATATGAGGCTGTACAGGAATGCACAGACAGATGTAAAACAAGAAAGAAGGAATTAGAAAAGCACTTTGAAGTGGACATTTTTCACAAACTCAAGGAAATGGAAAAGTTAGGAGAGTGGATAAAAATGCAGAATATGTCCCTATATTTAATAATGTATACTCAGAAAAACTGCACAGAAATTCTCAGACAGAGAAGGAAATAGACATTTAGTTCCTGACTGAGACCTACAAAATACAGCAGGCAAAATGATCCCAGATATGCAGATTCCACTGGATTTTTATTATAACTGGGAATCTATAGTGGACACTACTGGTCTCATCTTTTAAACAAACAAGGGCAAATCCCCCTTACATATAACTGTTACTAATATCCAGTATCATCAGTCTGGCCTGGACCACATTATAATCAAAGTATATGAAATCCCCTTATAGTACACACAAATTGTCAGTGAAATTTACAACTATACTTTACATGTCATTAATGAGTCATTATTTTGTTTTCAAGTAGCACTCTAAGATCCTGAAAGTGGTATTTGTTAAGTATCTCCCATCTGGGTGAATGCCAATTTGCTTTCCTATTCTACCATCCAAACACAAATTTAATTCTTTAAACACATCTATCTACCTCCTTTAAAGTACAATGTGAAGAATTAAAAGTGGGATTAAAAAAAAAAAAATCATGAAAAGGAATTTGGCATTTCACAATTTGAGCTGCTCCCTAGATCTGAGATTCCATGTTCAGAAATGGAAAGGGTAAACAGCTTTTCTGCAGACAAGACAGATGAGACCAAATGGTAAGACACCATCAGGATATGAGGTGGCTTCACATCAATGAGTTAAATACTGAAATACTCCAGGTAAAAGAAATGGCAAATTCTGAGTTTCTAGATCTAGATAGCAACCTAGAGGCAAACTGCTGTGATTTGTTAGTTGAAAAACAGACTCCTCTAAAAAGAATCATCTTATCCTCTATGTAATTTTCAAGCTGTCAAATCTAAGCTTATGATTTTATTGCCCCTGAAGTTGAAAATATCCTCAGGGAAAACATTAGTCTAAAAGCAAATTGAATTGCAGACATTTTAATATTAATCTGCTTTACTCAATATAGCTTCCCCATTCAAATGACTTTTTGTTGTTTCAGAGTTACTCTGTGGTTGATTCTCAGGAAGAATGTCAGGAAGCTGGGTAGAGACAGGCCTGAATCCTGCTGCCCAGATGACCACTGTAACTCTGGGGGCACAGTCTAGTCTACCTAAGGCCTCCCAGCTTTCAATTCTGATCAGCTTAATAGAACTTACTTCTGGAATACTAAGCCTAAATAAAGTAGCTTAGATCATCTTCTGTACATCTTAACAGATAACTTAGATATAAAACTTTTTTTTCTTTCTTTTTTTTTTTTTTTTCCTTGCCTCCAAGCAGTAGGAAGCTTTGGCTTTGCAACTAGGAGTTTCCATATATTTAAAAAGAGAAAGAGAAAACAGCATATGTACAAAAATAAAAAGAGGAATACTCTCTCCTTAGCAGTGAATATTACAGATGTTTCATCTCTGTAGCAGGGAAGGAATACTTTTGCACATAAACAAGTTGCTTCTGACCTAGTAGACAAAACTTTTTTCTTTTCTTTTCTTTTTCTCTTTCTTTTTTTTTTTTTTTTTAATTATTATTTTTTATTTTTTTATTTCTTTTCTTTTATTTTCTTTTTCACGTAGCAACAGTTAAAGGGAAAAAGTCTATCTGGATTTGCTGGAGAATCTTGCAGGCAGGCATTCATAGGCATACTGAAAAGATTCACAGTGATTTCTACCCAAAAAACTTACAAGTGTGCCAGACAAAAGGACATAATTGGCCAGGCAAGAAAAAATGCTGCTTTCTTTGATCCTGTTCATGAAGGAAAAGGAAAGAGAGGAACCTGTTAGCAGTTCCATATCTTACTTTTCCAGATAGGTATCAGGATATCCCAAATGAAGCAAGTCTCCTTTAAAAGTATATTAAAGAAGTGCAAGCTAGAAGACCAGAAAATAGGGACTGCTGTTTCACATGACAAGAAGGATGCACTTGGAAAAAAGGCCTTTGGGTAATGATTTGCTGACTCACAAGTACTGCACAATGACATCATTAGATGAGACATACTTCTCTAAATCTATCTACGCTTTTGCTTACCAACATGAAGAAATGAAGAGAGAGGAATGGAATAGCAGCATTTAAGATGGACACTAAAAAGAAGCAATTTATTCTTTTCCTGTTAGTGTAATCTGGATTAAAAACAAACAAACAAACAAACAAACAAACAAAACTACTTCCTGTAAAGTGGAGATGGGGTGAGCAATAGTCTTAAAGTATGACTGAGGTGCTGACATTCATCTCCAAGGAACCAAGCATGTCTAAGTAAATTGTGGATAAATATTCCATTGTAGAACAAGTAACTGTGATTTGTTTAGCTGGGTTCCAGCAGGTGTCAGGTGTTGCTTTTCCCTCTAATTTCCCTCTCTTCAGAGTTTTCAGTTATACATTAGTAGATACTGGTGAGGCAGCTCAAGCATTTAGAGACAGATCAGTTCCATTGTAGACCTGCGGACTATGGGTTTTGATAGATGTGCAAATGTTTCGTGTTCCAAGAGACTCTATAAGGTTCTTTCCTGAAATTTAATCTCAGAAATTTTGGGTAAGAGAGATGAAAAATGTGAGTGTGCTTTTGTAGATACACTGGAAATAGTAAGCACAAATACTAGGCCAAACCAGTAGCTCTTGCTCAGCATAAATAAAATCTCTTGGAAGGAAATTGTGTTTTAGGGTCTTTCTACTGGGGAGATTGTGTCTGCATCTCAGTTGGATAGGACAGAACAGTACCTGTAATCTGTGAGGGCAAAATGTAGCAACATACAAACTAGAGCTGCACTTTGCAGAACAATGTAAGAGCACAGCTGAAGTTTCTAGGCTAAAGATGGCTTGTGTCGATGCATTTGCTGGCATTACACTGGGTCTGTCTGCAAAAGTTCACATGGATGTGTTCTTGGACATGTGCTATACATTTTTATTTATTTATTTTTATTCTATTTTTATAAAATTCAATATTCTATAGAATAATTTATATAGAACAAGTATTTCTATATGTATTTATTTTTATTCCATTAATAAAGAGAAAAAAAAAAAAAAAAAAGGCCACTGGGTTTAGGACTGCTCAGAAGGGCCATTTTCTGTTTCCTGTTACAGCACAAACTTATTGTGCTCAAAATTAAACATTTAGACCTTAGTTAATAACAAGATATCCAAAATGCACCTTCAGGTAACTCCAAACTCCAGTAACAGAAGAAGTTAGAAGATGCCCAGTCTTCCACTTGAGTGCCTCAAGTTCTGCACTCAAGTAGCCATACTTTAACAATGATGAGTAAATACTCTCTGAGCTTACATCCGCAACCTTTTGCATCCAGCAAGTAGGACTGCTTGCAAGATCTGGCCATACAATAGTTCTCAGACTACAATTATCTGTGCAGACTCCATAACCCAGAGTAATACTTTCCACAAAGATGTTTTTTTATGACTCAGCTGCAAAATCTACCCTGTATTGTGAGAAGCTTTTTTTTTTTTTTTTTTTTTTTTACTCATAAAGACAATACTCATAAAGACCACGTGTATTAAATCAGTTCCATTACCAAACTGTGACATATTTTCTTGGAAGAAAAAATAATGTAATTATTCTGTATTCCGAAGATTTCAAGCTAAGCTTGAGAGGGACGTTTAACCTTGGCTTATGTGAAAAGAATGAGGTTTTAGAATAGATACAAAGGACTGAAATTAATAGAAGTCTTAGTTTTCTCTGTACCACAGTGTGCTTTTAGAAAGAAATTAATATGGCTTAATATGACTGTGAGCATTTAAGAACTGTAAAAGAGTACAGATACATAAGTAGTAAGTACCAATAGTGGTAACGACTAAAAAAAAAACTAACCTGGGAAAATATTTTATGATGTAATCAACTGAAGTACTGAATGTACATTCTTGAAAACAAGAATTATTTTCAAGGTAAAAAGCATCGCTATGTGAAGCTAAAGGCAATTGTTAAGTATTGAGATAGTTGCATACAAACAAGAGAGGATTCAATGAGATCTGAATACTGTGAGGCACAGGTAATTTAGAATGATCAGAAAGAATGAAGCATGAAAAATATCTTGAAAAAGAGGCAGCAAGTAATTTTGATAGGAAAATGTGAAAGAAATATAAATGATGGATAATTATAATAACTTGATAATAATCAAGAAAAAGATAATAGGAATTTAATACATAAGACCCAAATAATTGGTAAATAATTGACACATTATGTATTATGAAAGATTCCATTTAAAATTGGAATATATTTGTATTCATTGCATATAAACCAGAACAGAGTAGTAAGTGTAGTAATCTGAAAATGCAGTACAAGAAACTCTAAGTAATACCAAAAAAAAAAAAAAAGAAAAAAAAAAAAAAAGAGAGTAACATTACAAAAAAAAATCTTTAACTGGTAGCTGAAATGATGAGCTATAAAATCAACAAGGAAAAATGCTAAACTACAGCTTAAAAACCTTAAGAAATATTACTCACATACCCATTTTCATGTAGGCATGTGATTTTGAATGAAAGCAGAAATGTATGATTGAATTTATGTATGCATTTTGAATGTAAATTCTTGGCTAAAGTGCTTGGCTTCATTATTCCTACCTTTACATGCAAAAAACAGATACCTAATTGTGGTAGGCTCTGCTCCATTTGTTGTCAACAACAAAAACAAATAGTATCAGAGACACTCTAAAATGTCTTTCCAGAGATGTTTCTTTCCCTAATCATGAATGCAACTGTTTATTAATGGAAGGGTACACTGGGCAAATAAAACATGGTAAGTAAAATGGTTAAGAGTCTAAAAAAAAGATATATGAAACTATATTTTCTTACTTGCATTTAGGAAAGCTGAAGACAGGAAAAATAGCATACCAGTTATACACAATTAATGTAAATATTCGTCTCTGTGAAGATTTACAGCATTACAGTATTTAGAAACATTTTCAGTCTGAAAACAGAATATGTGTAAAATATGATGTGTTGGGAATCCACACATCTCCATGTTGACACATGGGGAATCTGTGTAAGACTAAGTATGTCTAGGATGAGTGAGCGCATTCCTTGCTTTGGAGACTATTCTGCAGTTTAGTATGCTTTATAGTATGCTTTGCAGACTATTTGCACACTCTGAAGTTAGTAGCAACTTAATGGAAAAGAAATAATCCTTTTCTGTGTATAAATATACTATCAGTCACATAATTACTTAATAATAAAAAGTAGTAGAGTTCCCAAGAACAACAAGTGCATAATGTGGAGAAATATATCACATGCTAGTACCCTAAGTACAATATTCTTTCAAATGTAATAAATACTCAGCCTTTATATATTGGGAAAAAAAAAAAAAAAAAAGTAAATAGTGAATAAAATATGGAACTGGTAATGAATTAAATGTATTATGAAGAGGATCTATAGCCAAAGAACACTATTCTTTGGAAAATCTGAATATATTCTATCTATTCTAAATCTGAGTATATTCTATCATCTAGATAATCATTCTCACACTTTAAAAAAGCAGGTTGTTTGAAATAACACACATGACTTTTGTAAAAATAGCAAAAAGAAGGCTAATGCAAGTAGGAAATAACTGCAGAAGAAGGCTTTAGTTTATTTTTAGTTTAATTTTTTAACTTTAGTTTAATAAAGTTATGGATCTTAGCTACTAATAATTGTTAAAGTAAACATTCAAGTTTATAGCCAAGAAGATCTTACTAACATGAACACAAATAATAAAGGATTGAAATTACAAAATGGTCTGATTTGTAACAGTCACAGGGGTTAAAAAGTCCAGAATGAAACAGAAAAAAAGTAAGAAAGAGGAGGTGGCATTCTATTAACATGTATTGTAAGAGGAGAGATAAACAGGAGTCTGTGTTACAAAGCTATCTTGAGTCAGCTACTTCATTCACCTAAATATGCACCTTAAGCATGCCAATTCTTGTATATATTCTATGTCCAAAGTAATAAATACAGAGAGCTAATTCAGAGACCTAATTTAAAAGATTCCTGTTTGACGATTCACAGAAATTTTTTTAGGAAATTACTGCCCCAGTCCTCTTGCAACAAATAGAATAAAAACTGAAGACCATTAGCACTTAAAATTTAAAGCAGAATAAAGCTTTAGCTTCAATCAACTGGTGTGAAATGTTTCATGCTTTATTTAATTCATGGAAGATAAATGTTTGCTTACGTTACTCAGACCAGGAAAGATTTTGTCTTCAGCCAAAAACAAATCACTCAAAACTGAATATTAATATATGCTAATGAGTTTTAGACATGCATTCTTAAACACTTGACACTCTAAAGATAGATGATGTACATGCCAGCTTCTAGAAACAATGGTGATCAATAACTTTACATCAGACAAAATGTGTATTCTGATCGCTTAGACTATTCTTCATCTTGTTACATAAAGCCTTAGGGTAGCAACAATCTCTTGCTCGAGGTTTCATAGCCAGTGAATCCTGCTAGAGATAACAGGTGATCCCAGAACCACGTCTGTAATGATGCAGACATCCAAAGGAGATGCAGCGATTCACTGTGACCTCACAACAAGTCAATACCACCGTGCTTGAGAGGGCTTCCGGTTTCCAGACCAGACATGCATCCTGCCTATGTCCAGTTCCTAAACAGAGGGAGATGCTTCTGTCATTCCTTCTTTCCTCTTTCACCCTAATCATTTGTTTTCATGCAAAGGACACTGCATTACCCTTTAAAGAGGTGCTGCTATCCAAGAATAAGAGGGACAAAGTGTGCATCAGCAGAATGCCTTAGCAGGCAAGTCTAAATGGAGCCACAGACAGAACTGAGGTGGGACATAGGCTGTTTCCTTGTTTTCATAATCCTATATCAATATTTTTAATTGGACTGTTAACTCCTGTATTATTATGCTATAGTGAAAAACATAAGAAGTCTTAAAAATCCAGTAGAGCCTTAAGTCTTTAAAATACAGTAGAGACTTTTTAAGTCTTAAAAATCCATCACCAGAACATACTGAAAGCCATGATACACAAAGCTGAGACTTTTGGCTTTGGATACTGAATGTGCCCTGCCTGCTAATGGATTTCTGAATTATGAAGTCCACAGTTAGACTATAGCATCAGCAGCAGTGCATGTGGAGAATATCAGTAAGAATAGTGAGAATACATTTTTCAGACAAGAGTATAATTCTTATTTCTCCTGAAAATATAGAGAAGAATCCTGTAACAATACCCAACTGTGGGTTTAATCATCTGGAAAGAACCCAAGGCACCCCACAAAGAATGCAATTAGTCTGCAAATGGGGTAGGCCTAACCACTTCTGCTTGGCTGCGCCTTGCCATTTTATACCTACCCTTGCTCCACAGGGCACCCACATTATGTAGACAGCTACGAGATGGAAGCTATGGCTACTATTCAGCATCATTCCAGTGACTATTTTGAATAAATGAGGTTGATCAAAAATGAAATGGTTTTCACAGTGGTCTACTGTTTCTTTATTTTTACCTGTTAATTCAATAGAAGATGTCAAATACTCTGGAGAGGACAATTGAAAAGATCCTCAAATAAACTTTGCAAGTACAGTCATTATGCCCTGTAAATAATAAGTTAATGGAAATAGCAGCTTATTAACCATAAATGCAATCCAAAAGTAAAAAACAAGTAAAATGCTATATTTTATCAGCATTACCTATTTTCCCCTCTTATAGCAGAAATTTGGAATTGCAATATTGTGCAACATAGAGAAACTTCTCTGGAAGAGTATTCACCAGATCTTCTATTAGAAAACACAGAGAGCTCTGCTGTCAGCTGATAGACTTACTGTGCCAACAAAAATTCAATCCCGAACTTTACTTATGTGCAATCAATATGAATGTCTAGAAGGTGTGTGAATACATATAGCTGATCGTAAGAAAAGCATGAGTTTTATTTCGGCATCTCCAAGCTTTTTTTTTATAGTCGATTTTCATGAAAGTATTCAATTATCAAGCATAGGTAATGTTAGCTGACCCTTTATTACACTGTTAGTCTCCTTAACAAAGAAGAAAAAAATCAGGATCCATGGAAACAAGATGATGTAGAAGGGAAATGAAACACTGGAATTAAACAGAATGAATTAATCCAAAAGGGTAATAATGAACACTTCAAACATGTACTGTCATTTCTCACCCTTGTTCTAAAAGATTTTCAATGTCCAGACTTAATGTGGTGGTTTTTGTTTGGGTTTTTTTTTTGGTTGTTGTTGCTGTTGTTTTTTTCCTACAATTATTTAATTTTAAAATTTATAGCTATATGCAGATGAAAGAGACACTCAGTTTATACTTTTATTTGCCAGGCATGTTGTTGCATAAATATTGATTCTCATTTTCTACATAAATGGTGCAGCTGACCTTTAAATATACTACTTGTAAAAACATATGTCTTCTACCATTTAGCAGCTTTACACTTGTGATGGCAGTTCAGAAAATTCAGAAAATTCAAGCTATGTGTCTACTCTAGGTAATATATATACAAATATCTAGATATGTGTATATTTACAGATGCACACACCCCTCTCTGCCTGAATCACAGAATCACAGAATCACAGAATTTCTAGGTTGGAAGAGACCTCAAGATCATCGAGTTCAACCTCTGACCTAACACTAACAGTCCCCACTAAACCATATCCTGAAGGTACATGTATGTAGCCACCCCAGAGAACAGCCAACAAACTGTTAGCAAGCTGGGCACATCCCTACCTTTGTTCCCCTCTGTACTGCCCTTGTGAGGCCCCACCTGGAGTGCTGCGTCCAGGTCTGGGGCCCCCAGCACAAGAAGGATGTGGGGTTGTTAGGGCGGGTCCGGAGGAGGAACACAAAGATGATGAAACGGCTGGAGCACCTCTCTTATGTAGAAAGGCTAAGAGAGCTGGGGATGTTCAGCGTGGAGAAGATAAGGCTCTGGAGTGACCTCATTGCGGCCTTTCAGTACTTGAAGGGGACTTATAAAAAATACGAGGAGCAACTCTGCTCAATCAGATAATGACATAACAAGGGGGGATGGTTTTAAGCTAAAAGAGGGGAGATTTGAATTTGAGATTAGGAGGAAATTGTTCACTCAGAGGGTGGCGAGGCCCTGGCACAGGTTGCCCAAAGAAGCTGTCGATGCCCAGTCCCTGGATGTGTTCAAGGCCAGGTTAGATGAGGCCCTAAGCAACCTGATCTAATGGGACGTGTCCCTGCCTATGGCAGGGGGGTTGAAACTAGGAGATATTTGAGGTCCCTTGCAACCCAGGCCATTCTATGATTCTGTGATTCCATGACACCTTGCTCTCAGTTAAAACAGCATTTTAATGCAGACTCTTAGAAAAACCAGGTAAGCACACACAGATACACATTAAAAAAATGTTTAGTCTGGGAAAAAATAAAGAAAAAACACACAAAAAATGAGCAAGTACAGTCCTGGTATAACTTGAAATCAGTTTTACCACAGGAAAGACGTATTTGGTCTAATGGATTATTTTCTTTATGACTATTATTCTTGCTAAAAAGTTGAATTTAGGAGAATAAATAACGAATGCTTGTCTCTCAGATCCTGGAAAATAGGGAGATACACATTTTTTCACTAACACCTTAGCTTCATTTTAGACAAAGCACAAAACAGTTCCTAGTAAATTAAAATTGATTCTGGAAACTGAAAAATATTTTCAAGCACAAGATAGGGAAAATAAATTGAAAACTTCTCAAATCACTACATGGTCCTAACAGTTGATTGCAGGAATTCCATTCACCATGTCATCCCTTGGATTTTTCTTTAACATTTGATATATTCAATTCATCCCAGAGTTGGAAACAAAAGACATATACAACAATTTCCTTTAACCTTGAGCCTAAAATACCTTTGCTATCATTGGACAGAAATAAGCTCTTTAGGTCATTTAAGATGATAGTTAATATAGATGAATTACTCTGTAATGGATGGTATCTGTTAATTAGCTTTCATAAGTATTTGTTCTTAAACATAATTTAGTTTATGAATGATGGACTAGTCAAAAACTAAAAGCCAGATAATCATGCTGGATTCAGAAAGGCATTAATTCTAGAATCTCTCTGGAGTTATTGACTGTTCCTGTTATTTCAACTGGTAATTAACTGCAAATATTCTCCTTGATTTTAAACTTTTAAAGTGAAGCATATGTAAATATTTTCAGGGCTTCTTATGTGCCTCTCTAGCTTATTCTAATGTAAATTACAAATGATTATAACAGACACATTTTGTATGCACCAGGATTCATTATCTTCCCATCCAAGCAATTAAATACCAACATAAACATATATAGCAGCATATAAAATAAAAAGGGCTGCTATTTCCTCTGGCATATTATGTCTAATTATATGCATATTCTTGTAACATTGCAATAAAATATGGGTTCCCCAAATGATAAGCATTTTCTTTGTTACTTTAAAAATACTTAAGGTTTACCCAATGTCAAAGAATGATCAGACTTACAATAAAATAAAGATCAAGATACAACTAAAACTTTGAAATGTCAGACAATAATAAACAAAAAATATACCCCTACTTTTAACTTGAGATCTTCTTTTCCTCATTACAATACATATATAAGGATCAATGAAATCTATGCACAGGAACCTCTCTGCATTACTAGCCCTTTCATAATGGGAGTGTCTGTTTAAATATCTAGTCCTTCACTTTACAGACACGTTCTTTAAAATGTAAGTCACTTGTTAGAAACCCAATTCCAGGATGGTTTTAAAACATTAGAAAACTCCTCATCACCTTTATCATACAGCTAAAGGATAATTTTTGTTTGTCTTAGCTACGTATTCTTGTCCTCATGCCAACAACAAGCTACATTCCTCACACTGAGGTTACCTCCCTGCTGCTCTCCCTTATTCCTCAGGTTGGAAGTGGGCACATGGGAGGACTGAGCAGAGCCACAGTGACATGAACAGCTTAGACATGCAGGCTATCCAGCAAAATCCAGAAATTTAATGTATTTCTTCAAGCCATTTTATTACCAACTGTACAAAATAAATTTGTTCCTATTTTTACAATGCATCATGTATATGTACACATATGTACACATATATGTACACATATGGATATCTGGGAACTGGTATTCAACAATGGTGATGTTTTAGCTCAGGCTAAGACTTTTAAGCTTTTATCCTATTATTTTATTGGAAAATATTTATCTTGTCTTTGTCCTTTTGCAAGCAAAATTATATACCATAGCCTGAAAAAAATCCAAAATTTTCCAAGGATTATTACCTGCTCTTTTTGAACACAGTGAATATGTCAGATTGCTGACACAAATGTACATTTCTCAGATATGGTAATGCAAAGTCAATACTTCAAGCAGTCAAGAAAACACCAGCTCCCAGAACAACTCTTGTCTTTCTGAGTCCTGTGAGCGTTAAGTCTTTGCCAACTTTGCAGTCTTCCCTACAGCTTCTAGAAAGCGATGTGTGTCTTCCCTCCATAATAACCACAGATAATAACCACAAGAGCTGTAAGAAGCAGGTCTTCCCATGCATGCAGGAAAGAACTTTTGAGCCATGTTCTAAATGAAAGAAAGACCCAAGTTGAAAGACCTAAGTTGTACTTGAAAGACAGAAGAAGCTAGTGGTAGATTTACTAGTCAAACAGACCAAGAAACTCTGGTAAAAGTGAGAATCACATACATAAAGTTATGAATCTCTATAATATGCCTAAGTTTTTTGTATAATTCTAAATGAAATCCATTTAACAGACTCTGCTACATTTCCAGCAAACATAAGTCAACTCTTATCTCTCCATACTGCATCAGTCCATTCAATAAAAGCTCCAATTTTTTATACTTAGATGGTGAACACAGTCAGACCCACTCTTTAATCTTATACCAAATCATTATTCTTTTTCTTAGAAAGAACTGAAGACAATACATGAATATATATATGTGTATATATATATATATATGTATATAAATGTATAGTGTATAAATATACATGTATATAAATGTAGAAACAGAAAAAAACTGGGACTTTGGAAATAATGCAACACATCTCTTGAAGGAATCTTGTCACCATGATCACAGCAGTATGTGGTAAATAGCTTCTCTTTAGCTGAGCTGGAAAGACCTTAGAATGAAATTATTACTATTAAGCAAAACCTTTGGAAAGTAGCAATTTATGTTATAAATCCACTGTTTTGTTGAGGTTTTAAATAGGAAGTGCAACTTGTTTTAGAGTTTCTGTAAATAGGAGCAGTTTCATCAAAACTTTCAAATTATAGTCTTCAAAAGGCAGGCACACAAGTGCTTGTGGCAGACACAGTTTGAAATCTTAAACTGCTAATGGCAAGATATTTTTTCACATTCACTTAGAAAGTAAAATTTCAAGTTTTTAGAAAGGCTGTGCAGGGTAAAAGTCCACTATGTGTGCAGAGCTGATGAAGAATCACTTGGAGACATGCTCACACCAGGGGCTGGCAGAAAGCTTTATATGATAGAGATGGTACATTAGGTCAGAGGTAGCTAAAAGTAAATTTCACATTCTTAAGGGACATTCTCCTTTTAGTGAATAAAGGGCAAATGGCCATCCTGTTGTTCCAATCCTCTCTGCAGGCTTCAGTGAAGTTGACCACAAGATACGGCTGTGCTATGTGATGGGTATAGCCAGGTTCCAGGGGAGATGCTTAAAAGGACACCTATTTATGATCTTCCTCATATGCAGGTATTTTTGGCAGATTCCAGAAGAAGTGCTTTAACAGCACAATATTAAGTGCTAATAACTTGCTAGTAACATATAATAGCACTCCCCTACCTACTCAATGGAACTAGCATCCTATGCAGTGCTGAGCTCTGCACATGCATCTAGAACACCAATGTTTTGTCCATTGCTGACCAGTGCTGGCACAGCACCAAGACTTTCTCCAACCCCCCCCATCCCAGTAGACTAGGGGTGCGGACATCGCCAGGGCAGCTGACCTAAACTGACCAGTATGTTCTCCTGGAACACCTACTACGCATGTTGAGGTCCTGTTTCCCAGGACATGGCCGAACATTGCTCATTGATGAGAAGTAGAGAATAATTGTTTTCTTCATCTTTGCTTCCATGTAGACTTTGCTTGTTTTTTCTCTTTTTCCTTTAATTCAATTGTCTTTTTTATTTTATTATTATTATTTTTTTAATCATATTTTATTTTCCTTACTCTTTCTTTGAGGAAGGAGAGTGAGACAGCAGTTGTGGTGGAATTTAGCTGCCCATCAGGGTGAAATGACCCCATAAGTATACAGAAACATACACATACTAACAAAAACAAACAAACAAAAAAAAAAAGCAGAAAATTCCCACTCCACTGCGTTTATTTCTCTTTCTGGAGAGAAGACAGGAGAACAAACAATATATGATTTGGTACACCACAGAACAGTTGAACTGTGATGCTACCATGATGAATTAAAAAAAGTATATATAATAAAATTACAGAACAGAGAAACCAGTTTCACCAAATCCCATGTCTGATGCATGCACTTCATGTTCTTTACTGTGGTTGAAAATAAACAGGGTTTTGTTTTTAGTTATATATATGTGTGTGTGTGTGTGTATGTGTTCTGCTTTCAGCTACATTTCTACTTTTTTCATCTCAAAAGGAAAAGAGGACTGCATACCTAGTAATTCACCTAGTTACTTTAACAATGGATATTACCTACCACCTTTGTCCTATGTCCTTAGATACTCATAGAAAAGATACTCTTGCTCAAACTGCAATGATATTGTGTCTATAACAGACGTGTGCATCTGTAACAGATGCAGAGTCAAAGAATTGACTAAACCAACAGTCACTACCTCTCTAGAAGCTGAAGAAGGAACAGTGAACTATTAAGTCCATGTATGTCTTCAATAATTAGATGGCAGGCTAAGAAATTTGGTATCATTTCTTTAATTTACAAACATTACTTCAAAATGTAATCAAACTTTTATGAAATCCAACCAGAAAGATTGCAGCTATAGAAACAAGGTGAAACGACGTAATATGATGGGTTCAGTGACCTCTCATTCCATGGAAAATTTCACTGTTTTCAATAAGTCTGCTTTACCTAAGTATTGTTCAGATGAACCACTACTACTAGTCTGTGATCATACATTAGCAAACAAAAGAGCCCTTTTGCCTATGTTGAAAAATAATCTCTGAGCTGAAACAAAGTTCAAGACAATTTGCAAATGCAAATACAAGAAAAGGTTATTACCAGGCTAATGACATGAAAGGCGGGTATAGATTAAAGCATTAAATAAATAAATAAACATAAAAAATGCTATAAAAAGCTATACACCGGAATGGTCTTCTTTGACTAAATAACCTTTGTGGAGACAAGGTCTAGCTAGTTTGGGGGGATTTGTGTGGCCAGGCTGCAGTAAGAACATCACAGCTGTCACTTACTGCACAGATGAAGTATAAGATGGTTGATGAACAATGAAGTATGATTTGCCGGGTTCTGTGCTTGGGTATCTTGCTGACACGTAAAATCTCCACTGACTGTCATGTACTTCAGACCATCACACAAGGGGAAGAGTCACAGGAAAAGACAGATACAGCCAGGCGATACACAGTGCTATTTGTACATGACTACAAATTTCAGATCCTAATGTCTCTATAATTAAAAGATTCCAAAGAGCAAAGGAAAGGACAGGAAAATAAAGATGTAGAGGCTAAAAGTTCACACATGGTCTCTTGTTTGCCTCTTCCCGAGGCTAAGTAACAGAAAGACCTTACTTGGAATCTGCTCAAAGGAGTTATGAAGAAGTAAATACAGATCACATCTGTACTCAGATGTTGAGGAATTATGTCCTCTAGTCATCAAGAATGAAAGTATTAAAAGTTTAGGCCATTCTGTTCCAATCTGTGGATGGCTTAGGTTGTCCGTTTGAATGCAAAACAGGCATTGCGGAAAGTCCTGATCTATGGGAGCTAGACTGAACTCAAAGGTCTGAATGCAAAATGAATGGCCAGTTGAACAAACATCTCTGACTGAGATAATAACAAACTACATAGAAATTATATAGGATGGAGGAGCTGGTCACAGACTGATCAATGCCACTTAATCCATCCTTATTTTTCACTTCCAGCTCTTTTGTTTACATTTTAGGAAATAGAAAACAAGAAAAAAGAAAAAAAGAAAAAAAAGAAAAAAAAAAGAAAAAAAAAGCCTGCTTATTCTCTGGGTTCATTACAAACTTAGTTTCCTCAACAATGCATTCTTTTACAAGTTTGGTTTTGGGGATAGGGGGAACTCATTAAGGTCACCAGTTCTATTCTTCTGCTATTTCATTCCAGATCAAAATACCATCTAGATGAACTCCACTACCTCCAGAATAATCACAACACTCCCACATTTTCTCAGAAAAGTGCATAGGATGAAAAACATAGCCCAGATATCACTCCCACAAGGAGTCATTAGTGATCATAAATCTCTGTCCTGGTTTTCTAGGACCAACTGCCAGAATCTTACTTACCAAGTATAGAAAAATATCACCTGCTGTTTCTCAAAACATTTCAGTTCTACGTAAATAGGGGAAAAGCTCTCTTACACAGTGTCTTAATTACTTTATAACAATAAGTGATGAGTTCCTCTTGTCTCTCAATATTTTCCAGAACAGTCAAAAATTTACATCCCATTTTAACCTCTTAAGGCCAAGAATCTTTTCTCAGAACCTGACCCTTAAAGAACTGAACTCTTTCAGGTGCCTGTTCACTTGTCTCTTAAGAGAATTCCCAACTCCTTAAGAGTAGTATTTTGAAATAACATCTTGTGGTCATGCCTAAGCCTTCTAATAATTACTTCCTTTTATCAGGGCAATAGATGTGAGATAAATAATGTGATTCCTTTTAACCAATCAATATTCTCCCCCTATGGCACCTCTCTAGTTGTGCAGTAGGAATGGATAGCTAGCCAGCTCGTTGGACATTGACAGATGCCAGTTAGCTTATCTGAGTAGTCAGTGCGAATGGGATCATCCCTCTAAGTCCTGCCTTTACCTAACTACTGCTGTTATTATTATTTATTAATATTGTTGTCGTTGTTGTTATTATTGACACTAATATCACTAATAATAACAATATTGCTGACACAACATTGTTTTATGTACCTCTGTCAGAATTAAAACTACCATCCCGGGTTGCTTGTAAGCATCCATTGTCTCCTGAAAAACTGTTAATTTCTTCAGAGACTAAATCTTCCAACACTAGTGCTCCTGCTTGCCCACACTGCACGCATTCTGTTACCAGTTGCAAACACTTGGAAAGCCACTTAAGCCACAGGGATTCCTGCTGCTTTTTCCAAATGCGTTGGCTTTCAGACTCATTACTTTGGCTTGCATTCACCACAGCTTGTGCAGCTCCACATAGTTACTCCTTTGTTTAATTTTTACTTTCCTAGACTCTAACTTTCAACAATTTTTATTTCCAAATCAGATCTCCATTTTTATATTGCTCTGTGCCCTGAGTTTTAGCAGAGAGACCAGGGCTGGAGAGAGCTGCTGGAACCTGCCTGGGCCCAAAGTTGGCAGCCCAGTGAGCGGGCTTGAAACACTCCCAAATGACAAGAAGGATTTTAACTGTGGTCATGACAAACCAGTTACACAAAAAGTGAAGAGGAAGTTTCCCTAGAGATTTGAAGTAGGAAGAGAAAAACCAACCAACCAACCAAACAAACAAAAAAGTCATATTTGCTTGTAGGATAGATCCCCAGATGTAGCAATCCCAATCAGCAAATTTCGGTTTAAACTCCAAAGTATTTCAGGTAGACAGTTCAAGGAATTACAGAGACTGCCACATCAGCATCCAAAGCTAACTCAACAGCAGATGGCTGCTCTGCCAGTACAACACAAACATAACACTGTACATTCTTCCATCTACAGCGTATTGGGGACCACTTCCACACACAGTAAAACTGCAATATCTGGAATCACAATTTTGCATGCACATTGCTTAGATAGGGTTTTGAGCAAGATGTTCAGTTTTTCTTCAGTAAGTTTTCCTCAGAGTGCATAAAGTGAGCTTTTAGGGAGATTACTGGCTCCTGCTAAAACACTCTACAGTAAAGCTTCTCATAATGTACCTTTACCCACAGCCACTGCCAAAAGAGTTGAGCAGTATTTGGCATTCATTTGCACTGAAATTCCCAAACTTGCCAAGATTTGTCCATTACTACTTTTGAGATGTCTACTCAGACCATTTATCAGACAATAACAAAATGCATTGCTGGAAAAAAATTGCAAAGAATGAATGGCAGCTGTAGACCATTCTTGGTATAGAGCAAAACAATGTGTGGCTCACTAGGCACTTTCCTATAAAGTGAATGGCATAAATTCTTTTTTATTTGAATACTGTTCATTTGTTCATTTGAAATGCAGATAATCAGGGCCAACAAGCACTCAACATGATGAAAACTTAATTTTCTAGAAATAGAAATTATAAAAATAAAAGAATTCTCTGAATTTTGAATTGGCTACCAAAGTTTTTTAATGCATAAGTGTAATTGCACCTTTTTTTTCAGTCTAATTAAATAAACAAGCATTCTCATGCAGCACTGAAAATTCAAACATTCACATATATTCATATTGAATTCATGAAAGATTTTCTTACAGGATATGAGAGACTTAGGTTCTGTGCTCTCATTACACTGCACAATGTCATTTGATAATCTCAGTCAGATTGTTAAACCAACTAGGAGACTTTCGTCTATTAAGACAAAAGAGAAAGTAAAAAAAACTACAAACCAGCAAAAAGAAAATTGGATTTTTGGAATCCCTTTGGTTTAAGTAATCAAACCAAAGCCTACAGTAATAAAACTAGTGCAATCAGTTTTCTCACAGTACATCACAGTACTATTGAAACACACAGCTCTAACTTGTGAGTTGTAGCTTTACAAATACTCTTTGAGGCTGCTTGAATTCGCTCATATTCTTTGTTTTGAATGTATTGTTTCTACTTCCATTGGGCCTATTTGTCTTTCCTAAGGCAAATCAGCCAGTACGGCAGAGACTTTTTCATTCACTGGTACCTTTGAGGATGAATAGCTCCACTGATGAAGGGTATAAACTCTATTCCTAGATAAAGATTTTAACATACTTTGTTTCAGTAAGAGAAACAAAAGAAAGCAGTGCAATAGAAACTCATTCAATTGTTTCTTAATGAAAAATAGAGTGCACAACAAAGAACCCCAAGTCTTTACAGGTATGACCTAAAACCTTGTAGTTTTGGTTATGTTTATAAAGATTTTCTCAGGCATGCAACTCCTTCCAAACTGCTCAGGCATAAAAGGGACTTACTCACTAAAGTAGCTTTCTGGTGCATGACAGTTCTCAGGCTAGCAAACATTGGGATGCCTTAAGGACCCCAAACCTCACTGAGTTAGCTAGGCACCTAAATATTAAGTATTATGGTGGCACTACATATCATGACATCAAAACTCTTTATGCAATTTTTGTAGGTCTGTGAAATGCAAGTGGAAAAGCTACAACTGAGAGATAGCATAGCTGATTTTTGCTTCATAGCATTCATAGCATAGCATTCATTTATGTTAAAGTTACATAAAAATCTGAGATACAGAGCATACAATTGTAGGAAGGATAGACCACTGTATGTTCCTTCACTTTTTTTTAGTAACGGTGTAATTCTTACCAACACTGTTTTATGAGGAAGATAAATAACTGCAGTAAAAGCCAATGAGAATTTCTACCATTTCCAAATTCCTTTTGATGAGCATGTTATGAACATATGGTGAACATGTCTAAGCTCTAAGCATAGTAATAAAAATCAAGGCATGGATGCCTATACATAATTGGTGTCTCTTGTGCAACTTTCTACTAGGCTTTAAATACATCCATATAGATAAAATGAGAGTACTAGATATAATAAAATTTAATTTGTGAAAATTTGAGAAAAAAAATAATAAAGAGAGTAAGGAATTCAATGTGTTGTCTTTCTCCATGATGTTTAGGCAGAAATCTACAAATTCTGGCACGTGTTGAAAACACTGTCTTGTGTAATAGCAATAAGACACATGGCTATGAATAAAACCACAACCTTTGCAACCCCACTACCCTAATCTTTGAATATATAAACTATCCCAATATGAATGTATCTCTCTATATCTAATACATAGTAGGCATACCACAATGTAGCCAACATATAATGACCATAAGTTTTAAGAATATTAGCAAATACAATGATTAAACTTGTAACTTTTGGAAATGTAAATTCCAAATATGAAAATGAAACCAGAAACTCAACATTACCTATAGCTCCATCAGGACACTCTTCATCACTTTGCCATGGATAAGATTTCACATACTTTTTGCTCAAAAGGGAATAAATAATGGTGATTTCAATTTAATGCATCTTCAAAATATTTCTATTTTTTCAAGAATATGACAATTAAAACAAACAAACAAAATGAAGACAAAAAGAAAAATCTATAACCAGTCCCAGATTATTTGTGCAAAAATTCTGCTCCATGCACTCTTTTATGCAATGCTTTGCACTCTTTTATGACTGATGGACTCCAAAGTCCTGTTCAATGATATAACCACTGAAAGTCACAACAAAGAAATTCAGATCATTTTTAGGATGAAGGAGTCGTACATGTATTTATTTTACCACGGTATATGTAAGCTGTGATCTTTTGATGTCTGTTCATCATCCTCACAATGTGCCTGAGATTTAAGGAAATTTTACTTGCCCCATTGTAAGATGGTGACCACCAGTTGCCACAAGGCCATGACTAGAAAAGCTTAAGGCAAATATATTCTAACATAGTATATACATCTTAATCACCGGGAAACCTCTTTTTCTCTGATGGTAGACATTGAGCTAATGACACAAACAGCATGCAATAGGTTTTAGACTGATGAAGTTGTATTGATTTCTTTATGTCCTAAATACATATTTTACTAGACTCCATTCTATTGGGTAGGAGGCTGCTGAAGATACTCAAGTAGTTATTTGGCCATTTGCAATAGATCTTCAGATCAGCAGAACTGAGTCTTCGGGTTTTGTGATACTATGGCAGAGAATTTGGCCCAAAGACAGCCTTCTGTTTGAGCTTTAGATTTGGCCTACTGTCAACCTCTGCAAATCAAATTTGCATGACTTGCACAATTCAGTATTTAATATCTAAGCATTAAATTTAGCTACTTAATACTTAATGGATTTAAGCACAGACAGTGAAAACGAAATTATTGACCCAGACTAGCCATAAAGACAATAGAACAAACCATGCACTGAGAGAAAGGAAATTTCCATCAAAACTATTTTACAGTCAATGTTTATATACAACGTCTATGTGTGGAATATTTGATATTTTAGAGAAAAAGCATAAAAGACTAAAAAATAAGATGCTACAACAGCATCTCATTCTCAAAAGAGAATAGAGCATTGCTTTCTCAGCTGTGGTTTTAGACTTAAGACATACTGCAGATACATAAATTTAGCTGTGGAATTTGAAAATCTCTGAAATCCAAGGGAGTCAGTTGTACCTGACCACAGTGGGGCAGAATTAAAGCTGATCATTTTTGAATATCCAGCCTAACAAAAGACCTAGTAAGCATGGGTCCAAGCTAGCCCTATTACCACGAACGAGCCAGTCATCCTTTTCTTTATGCTTGCCTCCACACCACTGCAACAACTGAAAATGTTTTTAATCACTAGAGCCTCCTCCTACATATGAAATAAATAAATACATGAATAAATAAATATTATTTTAAAACCAGATACAGAAATAGGGAAAAGACAGTTAAAATTATCTGATTTTGCCATCTTTTAGTCTTCCTCCTTCCTACTGAAAGAAGAAATGTCTGTACTTAGTAGCATACCAGGTTTAAACATCTTTGTAAGCAATATAAAAATAAAATAAAATAAAATAAAATAAAATAAAATAAAATAAAATAAAATAAAATAAAATAAAATAAAATAAAATAAAATAAACAATAAAAAATAATAATAAAAAACTTGCCTTGTTCTATGTGACAAATGTGATTTGGGTACGTTATTGCATGCTTAACTGGAAATGCAATATATTTATTATTTCCTGAACAAATAGCTCAGAACATACAGTTTTGCTGTAACCTACTAACTGTTGATGTTCTCACATATGAGACAGACATTTTTTGATGTTACTCAGACTTACAATTTCTTAATAAACTCACTATGAGAGTTTTTTAATATGGAGATACAGAATGATTTTGCTCATGGGAAAAGACTGCTCTGTATCCCTGATACTGCTTCAGTTCAGAATTCTTAGAGCAGCTGTTTTTTGAATGGTTGTATTTGAGCATTAGAGCTCAAAACTGTGTGATTAAAAGTCCAACATCTGAGTTTTCACACAAAGCTGAAAATCTGAATAATTTAGGCTTAGCTTAATTACCTTAAAAAAGATAATCCCAAAGAACTTTGTGTACTGTTCTGTGATAAACATTTTTATATACAAATATTTTATGTAAATTCATGGATACGTGAAAAGAGTAATAGGTACCAGAATTGTTCAAGTTTAGTTGGTGATTTTTAAAAGGTTGCTTCTTAAAAAATCTCATGTGTATTTATTTTTCTTACCATGACCTAGCTCTTTCTGTTTGAAAGATGCATCTTTTTTCCTCATTCTTTCAATGTGAAATAGAGCACTGTACTCCTTACTTTTTGACAGAAGATTGAAACATTTAATTTAATTAATTTATTTATTTAATATGAGAGTGAACATTTATTTGTATGAAGATGCCTCTAGGTATAAAGTATTTTTAAGACTTTGGTTCAACCCTGTGTTTAACAACAGCGAGTTGAAAATATCTGAGAATATCTTCTTTTCTTTGATTTTATTTTATTTTTTTAATTTTATTAATTTAAAGTGGAACAAACATGAAAATCAATTTTAATTTATATGACAAAGAAAAGTGAGCTATAGAAATAAGTGGAAATATTGCTTCCATTAATCTATTTTGCTTATATTCATAAAACAAATGAAAGGTACTTTTATACATACATGAGAATATATTTTAGAATAGATACAATTATAATATATTTTATAAATGTGCATATATCTAAAAATGAATAAATATTAATTACGACCCAAAGACACAGCTTTTTTTTCCTAACTGTGCATGTTAATACATCAAAATTAAATAAACTTTGAACTCATTAGGCAATTAGTTCTTATTATGTCTTCATTTCACAGATAGTACATACCTGTTTTCTCTACTGACCTAATTTATTAATTCATTAAGAAATACACATATTTTGTATTTTTGTTTTTTTCTTCTTGGGCATTAAGATATTTGCTGGTTTCTAATTACAGATTACACAATAAA
The DNA here is from genome assembly GCF_965140915.1 of Aythya marila. Taxonomy (NCBI): domain Eukaryota; kingdom Metazoa; phylum Chordata; class Aves; order Anseriformes; family Anatidae; genus Aythya; species Aythya marila. The sequence continues at coordinate 109,953,598 of NC_139043.1, forward strand.
AAGTGCTAGTGTGTCCTCAAGGCTAAAGTGCCATTTTGGATTGAGTCATCCATCTTGCATTTAATTTTCACTTCTGACACAAGCCACAGCTTTTGTCAGGAAGGATTTTTGTTTGGATGTTAGCTTTTTATATATTACAAGAGAAAGCTGTCTGCTGCATTCCTTTAACCCAACAGCACAGTCAGAAGCATTCACAACCATTGTGAGATGACTCAAGAAATCAGCTATTTAGAATGCATGAAGATCACACCAAAGGTTTCAAAGGCCTTTTTGAGCTCCTTTATTTCTAAGTAATCTTTCCTTCCACAGAGCTCTGTCGTTGGATAGATAGGGAACCATTAGAAAACTACAAACAGAAATTGCCATTGTAGATCAATACAATGTTCCCAACAGTGACTGCTATAAGACATTTCAGAATAACTGAAAGCAAAATAAATGTGCACCCTACAGTAGGTGGTACAAGAAAGTTTATTCTTGCTTGATATTTACATTACTTATGTCTCCAACGTCACAAAATGCAAGTACTTTGCCATTTGCAATGTGTTCTCAAACTAAAGAAGTATTGAAAAACATTACTGAAGATGAGCAGTGAAGAATACATCAATTCTCTGCTGGTCAGAGAAACTTCAGCCTTAAACATGGTTAAAGGCTAATGGTGAATCCACAGGATTATGGGATTTCCAACAGGAGGACTGAAGCCTGTGTACATCTTCTGTAATGTACACAATTATAGGAAGTAGCCCAATAAAGTGTTAATCCTTTTGTCAACCACAGGATGTGACTCCGACAGAGCATGGGATAAGGCCTCTTAAGCTTAGCTGCTCTACAGTGCAAACAGTGCTGCACTTCAGATTGCACGGAGGAATAATGTGGACTCCAGCTTTCAATCTGACCCTTTTTTTTTTCTTCTATACACAGGTTTTCCACCACCCCTGCTGAATTAGTCAATGGAGAATGGGCTTTAGCATGGACTGATGCTTGAATTCAAAATACAAAATATACAGATACTATGAAATATTAAAATACAGATAAAGTATATAGGCACTCTGATCCGTCTTTTGTCACACAGGAAACTTGTAGAAGAATAAATGCCTAATTTTGATCCTAAACACTGCGTCTACTTCACTCTGAATAAGGAAGACCCCAACTGCTTTCTTTTCTGATGTTTTTTAAGTAATCAAAGTCACTTTTTGTTACCAAGTTTTTGGTCTCTTCAAAGAATAGAACTTTATAGTGCAAAGCCAACAAGTTCACCAAAAGCTCCAAAGACCTCTGTCTGAGCTGCTGAGCAGCCATCTCACTGCAGTTTATTCAGTCCTGTATACTTTCAATAAATATGTTTAGATCTTAACCCAAAACTAATGAGTCAATGGAAACACCCCTTAAAATTGTTTGGAATGGTTCTTTGTACAGAAATCAGTTTATCGATTTGTTTGAAGACTGTCAGGTAATCTTCTATAGTACCTTTTACTCTATTTCTTATAAATATTTTGTAAATGCTTAGTAGTAATTTAGTTCCTTCTGATTAATGTAACTTAAATGGAGACAGGAAATTCCTCCTACAGTACAGGCTAAACATGAGAAAACTGCATGCAAATTATTTTACAGTACATGACTGAGACTGTAAGTGAAGATTAACATGATAATAGATATAATAATGCATTTTAAGTGGCATTCAATAGAATCACATTAATCGTGCTGATATCCTAATTCCAAAAAGAAACATTGACTAGTCTTCTAAAAAACAAAAAGCAAAACTGGAACATCATTTAATATGACAAGAAAAACACTCTTGAAGATGCATATAATCTTCAACATGTCTGCCACACCAGTTCAGATACTTAAGAGTATGCTAATGGGAGACAATATGGAGAATATAAACTTTTTTTTTTTCTCCACAGTCATCTAACATTTTTGCATAGATCTTGATTAATAGCATGTTAAGTATTGTATATGAGATTATACAGTACAAATGGCCCAGTTTGACTTTGATAGAAATAATTTAAAAAAAAAAAAAAAAAAAGAAAGAAAAAGAAAAAAAGTTAGTAATACTTATGTTTCCATACCCTTTTTAAAAGCAAATGCATATAGACACGTACATGCATCTCTGCACAATTATTTTTTACTTCATGCATTAGCGTACATGTGGTCTGAAATATAGGCACGGGAGAGAATACTTATTCATTCTCTCTCTGAGAGTGATCCATTTGTTATTCTTTTTAAATGAAGGATAGAATGCCAATTTGGAGCATTTATGCTAAGTTAATATTGATGGCCAACATATGTTCCATAGTTAAGCAGCTTAACAAAATGAAGGAAGAAGAATGCTATTAAAGTTTCAAAACTATTCCTCAAAAACCCAGAAGCACTAGAGCTGTGAATGCTTCTGTTATCAGAATGCAGCATTTTGCAAATATTTTGTGATATAGCTTCTAATTATGCAGTTACATCCTTAGTTTTGCAAGAATAATTTTTAAGGAATAGAAGACAAAGCCTTAACATAGGAAACATCAGTTTTATTTAGCACCACTGATGTTGCTAGCCTTGCTTATAAATAAACAGAGATTAAAATTCATCAGAATACATACTAAAGCAATGAGTAGCCTACCAGAGAAATGTAATGCATGCTTTTTTGCCACTCATCTGCAAGATCTCAAGAAGATTGAATGAGAAAAGAGAAACAAATTTAAAGTTATAATGAATGAAATACATAACAAATTATACCCGAACACCTTCAACCACTGACTGCGTCCTTGTTTCAAAAATCTTCTCCCTGCAAAGACATCAAAACCAAACGAAACCTTAAATATATTAACAAAATTCTACAATATGTTCTAATTCTCACACATATAAATTATATGGTTCAACAATTAAAAAATGGCTATATAAGAGCCAAAATAAAAAGAAGTGGAATTCCAGGAATTCTCTATCAGTAAAACAGAACTTTTCAGCTATGTTATAAGACAGGAAAAGATGTTTTGTCAAGGACTCATGCAGAACAATACATTCATACACTTCTAGTGGCAGACTATCTGATGATATATAATTAATTTTTGATTAATGACTTTAATTTAGACACTACAATTATTTGTTTCAATTACTGTAGCTAGCAGAAACAGTCATACAAGGTGCTTTCAACGTAAATTGCAACCATTCTCCTTAAATCAGTCTTTGATCTACTCCTATTTTTATTTTTCTGATGTATGAATTTTAATTTGTGCTTCAAATTAATTTCTGCCTTTATTCGTGCAATTTGCTTTGTCATGGTATTCTCAAATCTTGATTGTTTAATCTCCAAAAATTTAAGAATATGAAACTCATAGAATAAAATTAAATTGCGTCTCAGACACAATCACAACTTTTCTGTATTGTGAACGATTTACAGTCTACTGTAAAAATTGTATCAATAACTGCATAGCTGAGTGCTATATAGTGCAATTTAAATGTTCTCCTATGTAGCAACAGATAATTAAAATATTTGCAGTAAAAACCTCCTTGATATTCATTTTATGTACCTGAAACCATTGGATTTATTGCAAGCCTTTTTACAGACTTCCTTCTGTATTTTGGCCATGGTTCTTTTACAAAAAAAATAATAAATAAATAAATAAATAAAATATATATATACATGTATAGTGCATTAGCAGCTATGCATTGATATTTTAGTGCTCTTAAAATGGCTGTTCTAACCATATATTCTCTAACAGAGATTTATTTTGCCCTGCCTCACAGATGACACTTAATCATTCGCTCTTACTTCACTACCACCATCTTTTCTCCACCAAATTCCATTTGCAAAGTTTCATTAAGCTTTTGAAGAACATGTTTCTGCTTTTTCTTTGCAGTCACCAATTCTCTTAAGTGCATTCTGTTTCCAGTAAAGTAATTAAAATCATTTTGCATAAATAAATAAATAAATAAATAAATAAATAAATTTATTTCTGCCTGGCTGCTGGAAAATGTGGACCATTTTACTGGGTTTTCTGGACAGATAGTTCAAATAGTCACACACCAGCATGTACAGTCCTAGAAGCTGTATAATTTCAGCACTATGGGCTGGGAAACAACAGTAAAGTCTGGGGGAAGAGTGGTTGGCAAGCTGCCCAGTGAAAAAGGACCTGGGGGCACTGGCTGATAGCTGGCTGAGTACGAGCCAGCAGTGTGCTCAGGTGGCCAAGAAGGTCAACAGAGTCTTAGCATGTATCAGAAATAATGTGGCCAGCAGGTCTAAGAAAGTGAGCCCTGTACTCGGCTCTAGTGAGGCTGCACCTGTGTTCAGTTTTCAGCCCCGCAATACAAGAAGGACATTGAGGCCTTGGAGTGTGTCCAGAAAAGGGTTACGAAGCTGGTGAAGGGCCTGGAGAATAAGTCTTATGAGGAGAGGCTGAGAGAACTGGGGTTATTTAGTCTAGAGAAAAGGAGGCTCAGGAGAGACCTTATTGCTCTCTACTACTACCCGAAAAGAGGTTGTAGCAAGGCAGTGGTCGGACTCTTCTCCCAAGCAACAAGTGACAGGACAAGAGGAAATGGCCTTGTGTTATACCAGGGGAAATTTAAGTTGGGATATTAGGAAACCTTTCTTTACTGAAAGGGTTGTGAGGCATCAGAACATGCTGCCCAGGGAAGTAGTTGAAACTCCTTCCCTGGAGGTCTTCAAAAGATGTGTAGATGTGGTGCTTAGGGACATGGTTTAGTGTTAGACTTGGAAGTGCCTGGTTACCAGTTGGACCTGATGATCTTAGAGGTCTTTTCCAACCTGAGTGAATCTATGCTTCTATGATTCAATGAATTCAGAGTCTCAAAGATTTCTTTACATAACATATGGATAGAAAACAAAATTTTCAAAATGAATCAGATTAGAACATACTCAATGTTCAGCATACAGAAACACATTTGTGTCCAGAAACCATGGTTAGTAATATTGTAAACCAAAACTGGGAAAAAAATAAGTTTTGTCAGTATCACTCCCAATCTTTCTTTGTTTTTCAGTATCAAATTAACTTTTGTAGAAAGTGATAACTACCGTGCTTCTGTAACTACTTGCAATTTTTTAAAGAGAATATGATAGGGGGAAAAGTTTTTTTTATTTGTTGTTTTATTATTTTTTATTTTTTTTATTTCAATTTTCAAGTCAGAGTTTGTCTAATTGAAAAATAAAACAGACTGTTTCTAACCTCTATCACTCCAAAATGTCATTGGCTTAGCCATCCATTTTGCCAGCACCACTCATTTTCTCACAGTTCTCATCTTCTGTAGCCATCGATAGTTCTCATTTCTCCCCCTCACTGGTTTCTAACAGTTCAGTAAGCATAAATTCTGCAGCTTGTTAATCCTGGAAATCATTTTCCTACAACTCACTGTCTTTTTACAGTGTTTTGGCTCCTGCCCTGCAATCTGAATTACTTCCAAGGCTGCCGCTTTATGAAAATTTTTAGTTTTGTGTAATCATTTAAGTTGTGCAGCTATTGGTTAGCTGCAGTCATTGTCCTCCAAGCAATTTCAAGCACTAGAGGTTCTTTTGATCAGTCCAGTCAACTCAGAATTTAGCATAAGCCCAAAAGCTGTGCATTTTGATGAAGTAGTTAGATGAAAACTTAGCACATAAGAGGAGAGTTCTGCTGAAGACATAAGGAGCAGATCAAAAGCAACAAACTTTGCTGGAAATGCAAAGACAGCAACATTAAGAAGATAAAGTGGAACAAAGCATGGGACACCAAGGGAAGAACCGAGATGTTAGTAGAAAGATTTTCTGCTTAAATAACTCAGAATGGATTCTATGAACTTCACTTCAGAAAACATTAACCCTGCTGGTTTCAATTATTTTATTGATTCAAAGGAAACTGTATTACCTTGTAATATGATGTTTATTTTGCAATTTTCTCTATCATTGGGCACTACCTGCCACAGAGTACGTGGAAAGAATCAATTGCTAGCCATGGGCAGTAGTTTTCTAACATTGGAAATTACTGTTTAGTTTAGGATAGCTGATGTTTACTTGGCTTGGGATCATCAACTGATAAAAACAGCCTTTCTAAATTTTCTCCCATCTTTGTACCCCTCAAGAGGTTGCTTTTTATTCTCCTCCTTCTCTACATCCCACAGACCTACACAGTAAGCCTCAGGTACTTCAATATATATATATAACTATTTCATTCAGCCACCAAGTCCCTTCTAACCCCTTAGAATATTTTTGTTTGTTTCTTTGTTGTTGTTGTTGTTGTTTTTTTGTTTGTTTTGTTTTGTTTTATTTTAAAGAGGTGTGGGGGGGAGGGGGAAGCCACAAAAACAAAACAAAAGCAAATCAAACAACAACAACAACAACAAAATATATAAATAAACCACTGCATATGCACAACACTATAAATCTATGCCTGACAGGCTATCACTGACTGGATTAGTCCTGTTTTCTTTCTAAGCTCTATTAAGATAGCTATGGTGAAGGTATCATATATGTGTTTTCAATTTATCATTTTGATGTATTTTGTTAGTCTTTCATGAGATGGACATCATGGAAATAAGCTTAACTATCAAAGACTTTCAACACTGAGTAATAAAGTGCAGGAATGACCTTTTTTAGTTGATCAAACACACATCTTACAGACCAACATGGCAAAGGCAGGTTCGTGTTAGCAAACAAAAGGTCCAACAGCACTGAGGATTTTAGTTGCTTATATACCCCTCTTGGGATCCAGAAGCTCAATTAAATAATGAAATAATAATTATGACTAAACTTGTAACAAAACTTATGAATTTGTCACAAAATTTGTAGCTCTAATTTTCTTCATACAGACAAACCCCTGGAAGATTTGTGTAACGTAAATTACACGCACAAAATTTATTTCTCTGCTTTCATTACTATGTCTGAACAACTTTTTTATATATAATCGTTTCTCATACATTTTTTCTTGCCTTGACTGGGGAGATAGACACAGATTGGAAGCCTTCATTTCAGGACACCCATTACTGCAGAGGGCTTTATGTTTTCATTTTCCTCAAAAACAATTTTTTCAAGATAACAATTACTAATAATATCGTTCCTCCTTATGTTTAACTAACATAACGCTTCCTGAAGCATTTAGCTGTGATGTCTCAGAATCACAGAATCATAGAATCATTTAGGTTTGAAAAGACCTTTACGATCATCAAATCAACCTGACCTACTCCCATCACTAAACCATGTCTCTTAGTACCATATGTAAAATCTTCCAGCAGCATAAAAGGAATATTTCATCCTTCCTCTTTATCAACAACAGTATGTTTATTTTATTTTTTATCCTTATCCTTTTATCCTTACTAATATATTTTATCATCTGAATGCTCACATTTCAGCCTTTTGCTTTGAGCCTTTGCAGTATTCTACCCCAAGAGCTCCTGGTCTTCAAATTTAAGAGCTTCTGTTCTTTAAATTCAATCAGAGATATCTAACTGGTTCCAACAACTTTTTCTTTCACACAGATTGTAACATTTTAATTTGATCCCATGCTTTCTCGTGACTATTTGTCTTGCAACTCTTCTTCCAGATTCATGTTTCTCTGCTGCCATTATGGCTCTTATTCTCCTACTACCTCCTAGCAATTACAATTTAAATCTATCAGAATGTGGACCTAAAGGCTGAAGTAGTCTTAGTGCTCTACAGTATTAGAGAAGAAACCGGGAATTCTGGATTTGCTCAACAGTCATCTTCTGAGCTTTTGTATTTATATAATCATAAGTAAAACATCACTGTACTGAATGCACAATAAATATCAGTAGAAAAGTAGAAGACTAGTCCTACAGACCAGGTAGGTGAGAAGCTCTAAGGCTGGAGTCCAGCCTGGTTCAGGTCCAACCTGAATGGAACATTTCTTTTCCTCAGCTAGAAACAACAGTGATTTGCTGGTAGAAATGAACTGCGTAGGTAACTGTGCACTAGTAACAAGTATTGAATGTAATAAAACTCTACTATGTTTTAGTATTTAACAAGTAGAAAGTATTACACCTGCAGTACAACATATGTAAAATATTTTACAATATTTTAGTGGTTATAAGTTTCTAACAGTTATTTTAAAAGACATGCTTTTGGACTTAAACTCATTTTCTGTATCAAGTGGACTTAAAAAGACATTTTTGATATTGTATGTTTCCTGATGTGACTATTTTATAGTACTTCTATGATTTTTCCACATCTGATTTTATGACTGTTAATTATTTCTTCATAATGAGTATTCCTCTATATAAAACTGAATTATAAACATTAACAGGTGCCTTTACATAGTACTAAATATTACATACACAGTGTTACGCCATCTATATAAAAAAGCTTGAACAAAAAAAAAAAACATAGCATCAGTATTTCTGGATAGAACCTCAGCCAAAAAGCTTCCATTAATAGCCAAACCACTTTTAGACACTGAGGAAGCAGCACAACAGATATGACTGAGATTCAAAATTAGAAGCTTGTCTACAGTCATAATTAACTGCAAAAGCTGGATGATGTCCAGAGCTGCAGTCCTTACCTTAAAAAGGCTAAGGACTTCTAGGCTTCTGCCTATAACAGAAGGATCTATATTAAATTCAAGTTAATTTAGAATATCATTTTCATGCAGAGCACTCTGCACTTATTTTAACATACGGGATACTGCAGATAGTATATGCAGAGTTAGTTTTCCTAAGAAAAGACAGTTTTCACATGCTTCCTTTCTTGCAAATGTTGCTTATGCTATCATTTACTGTACCAGGTGTCTTCATTTGTTTTCTTGGTTCTCTCTTCTTTTTCTTTTTTTTTTTCTATTGGAAAGCATCAGCTATAGACAGTTTTATTCTTTCTAACAGTGAAAATGAGGAAAGAAAAAGATTTCTTCCAGGTTAAAAATTATTTCTTAGAAACTGAGGTCTTACATCATAATATCTGGAAACATGGAATTAAATGGGAATATGGCTTTTATTTCAGAAATACTTCTTCAAGTTTTTCCATAGGAAACTGACTTTATTAGGCAGCGTATGGGACTTCAGCTTATTTTAGCAGACATATGTTCTACACATTATCATAAGATTATGACTTCTAAAATCTCTGAAGCTTTAGTGCATGGTAAATCCAGTACATATATATATATATATATATATATATATTATTATTATTATTATTATTATTATTATTATTATTATTATTATTATTTTCATGTTATTCATCTTTTTATGTACCAGGGAACAGCATCCTGTGGCTACAGGATTTGGTAGATTTGTATCTAAAATTATTTCTTTGGGCTTCTTATCTATTGCTATGCTAGATATACCTTTTTTGAAAGCTGTTCTTTCATATATTTCTTCTTACTGCTGCCCAAAGTGCTTGGATGAAAACAAGGATGTGATCTGGGCAGGTAGAGACAGGGAAAGATGGAACAAAGCAACAGTGAAGAACAGACAAAAGAACTCTGTGACCAACTGAGGATGCGTCTCAACAGGCTAAACATCAACCAGTGTTGAGTCTTTACGGTCCTGTATTACCTAGCAAAAAGCTGTAAAATAAACAGGAAAAGTATGATGCTGTTCTTGACTAGAATAGTCTCTACTGTGAAAAAAGGCTTTCATCTGTTCCACTAACACTACTACCTTCACTCACTAAGGGCTGTCCTGTGAAATATTTGAAGCATCTATCTGAAAATACTTAAACCAAATTGGGAATAGGAACGAATGGTTCAATTTCTAATTTTTTGGCTTCCAGAGAGGGAAAAAAAAAAAAAAAAAGATACACCACACACAAGGAAAATAAATAAATATACCAAAAAAGCATTAAGTGCACATCAAAACAAACACACAAGAAACACATGAATTGCAGATGCAGTCAAGTACTCCAGAGTCAGTGAGCAGTAACAACAAGTCATCCACAAAGCATTACTTCAAGTTCCTGGCATACATATATTAACAAGTATTTGATTGTGTGTTATTATTGCATACCATTTTTCTCCCCACAGAACGTTTGCCCCACTTGCTGCCCCGGCCAGATTGTGCCCTCATGATGAGTGTCTTGGCCACAGCTGAGCATGGCAAGGCAGCCAGGCGCAGTGCCGTGCAGGTTACGTCCCCTGCACAGTACTCAGAAATGCTGAGTTCTTCAATTAACACAACCACACAATTCCTGCACGATGAACAAGAAACATAAATCACAGATGTCAACATCTTCCTCATGTTCATGAATCATAAAATGATTCAAACCCTGGGATCCCGTAAGTGCTTTCTTTACTTAACCAGTACCAGAGACCCATTTTGAACAAATAATATATTATAGTATGCAAAATAGTCTAAAGTAGTATGTTGACAAATTTGATACTTTGGGCCTTAATCTTTTCCTATGCAACATTTACATCTATGTAAAGGGTGAAATGCATAACACGCATGTTCTAAAAAGAAATGTTGTAATATAATGTAATTTAATAAAGCATCTTGAAACTATCACAGAGTGCAAGAGAACAGCTAATGACAACATTTCACCATAAGGAATCTTGCTGTTTCAAAATAAATACAGCACAGTGACACTACAAGAACAGGTAATGCTGTTCTTTCTGTAATACACCTTTTGTCAGTGCTGTCCACTGTGCACTTATGCACCAAGTGAGGCACTTTGGTTTTTAATAGGTTATTGTGCAGTTACAAAATTTATCTGACGTAATATAGAATATAAATTGTATTAATTTCCTAAGAAATTCCAGAAAATCTTATTGCTGACATTTCTTAATTTTTCATACCCTGACTTTCTTACTTTAACAGTTTAAATATTTCTGTGTCACGTTATGTCACACCTTTGTAATTACTCATTAGTAGCAAGGCATACATTATAGAATTTAGCAATATAGAATAGCAAAAGTAATTCAGAGAGAGAAATCAGCTGTTCAGAAGAATCCTACTACACTACAGAACTTATTGGAAGAAAAGGCATTACAGAATTACAGAGTGTTTGGGGTCATACTTCACTATCCAAAAAGTCAGGAGAAAATAGCTTCAGTATGCAAGCTAATTGAATAAATATTTGCATCTACAAGTAAATATGCATTTGTAGGGAAAATTGTGGGTGTATCAAAGACACAAGTATTTCTTGTTCTTGCGGATTTTCTGCTTCTTTGGAGACCATTTCTGTACATAAAATGCATTGAATAACTACCAGTGTTATTTAATCACTTCATAGAGCTCTTTTGTTGTGCATATGCAAGATTATTGACTTGTTTTACTGCCCATTAGTGTACCCCTGATACTTTTTTGTAATTAAACCAGTTCTAAGGACAGTATGTCAGCCAACTAAGCAACTCATGCAGAGCCCAGACTTTTTGCTGTGCATCAATATGCATAGTTTTCTGTAACTTCAGGAGTACTTGATTATGATTCTCAACATATTCAATCAGAAGGGCTTCTGAAGAGATTTTCATTTCAATTATGCATGCCTCATTATCATACTTTTAGCGAAGCGAAAAGTACATTACAAGGTGAGAGCCAAAAATGATGAGATGGAAAGCACAAAGCATAAGTATCTTAGAAGGATTTCTAAATTTGTCTGAAATAATATTAATTCATAATAATATTAATCATCCTTTCTCTAATGCTGTGTATTTACATGATACTTTAAAGGACTCTCTTCAGAGCATCTTTCACAAGATAAGGTATAGCATAAACCTTCAATAAAGGTGGCATGCAGGTATCGCTGCAGATATGAACAAATCAGAAAATATTCCATGATGTAGTGGGATTTAAGGAGAGATGTTTTGCTAAGGTTGAAAACAAGTGCTCAGGAAACAGGAAAGCCTGTACCTGAGAAGAAATGGGTCACTGTTATGAAAAGTAGAATAGATGGAGACAAAACCTTAGGCTAATGTAGCTAAAACAAGAGAGAAGCAACACATAATTAGAAGATATTTGGAGCATGACACTGAGGTCAGCTGATCAGAAAGAGATAGGGAAGAAACGGGTGTCTGACGGTAAAAGAAAGAAAACGTATTTAAATAGAGGTGGTTAGAGTTAGAGGAACACGACTTTCAACAGCAGTATTTTTGTTATACTGGAGAGCTTAAACTCTCTGAATGGATATTTGAGTAGAGAAGAAAGAGAGGAGGGGTAGGTATGAAGGAAGTACCTGAGAAAGCAGGGGAAAAAATACAATGGTGCAACTAGGAAAGAAATGTAGAGTTGATAAACTCAAGAATGGAGAGACTGGATGAGGAATGAGAATGATTACTGTGACAAAGACACCTGAGACGAGAGAAGCAGCATAAGAGAACAACAGAGGCATCTACTTTTAAATGTAAGACTGTTTTTTACAGAGCAAAATACAGGGAGTCCACACCGCAGAACAGTATAGGCATCTTTTATGTACACTGAAAGAATTCAAAGGCAAAGAGGCAAAGAGGGAGGATGAATTTAGTATGTGAACTATATGAAAAAAGAACAACAACAACAACAACAACAAAGAATTTTTTTTAGTATTATTTTGCTGAAGACCATGGATAATTTATGAAGAAAACAAAGAAAATAAGAAAGGAAGTGTGAAAGAGTAATGGTGTAGATGAAGGGATTGTGAAGATGTAAAGAATGGGTTGACAGAAAGCATATAAAATTAAAAGCTAGGGCAGGTAATAAAAAGAAGAGGAGGAGGAAAGAACCTGTTTGGGTATTATATTTATACCACTGCAAAATTATAAAAGATTATTCACATGACAAAACCATATTTATACTGCTAGTAAACCAACCCATCATCGGAAAATGGGTGTGCTGCTGAACAAGAGCCAAACATTAATTTAATGGGAGAATGAAGATATGACAGTAGAATCTGCATTAACAAAGCAGTAGTAGAAAGTGCGGCGCAGACCTTTGGAGAAAATAATTAAGAACTATAATGCTGAATCATATATGTTTGAGAAAAGGGCAGTGTATAAACTCAGCACAAGTGGCAGATATTTATATTATGGTAGAGACATACAGACTGTCTTCATGCAGACTTAAGTACTGCTCTGTAGCTTTTTGAAATCTTCTGAACAAATTATTGACCTTATGGATCTAAACACAGAACATAATTTCAAAATTGGTAATATTAATGAATCTTTCTAAGCTGAAGGACTGTTAGTGATTTCAAACAATCTGATTCATGTCAGTTTGATAGAAGTCATGACGAATCAGAACAGGCACTTACCATCCTCATTAAAATTGATATAGTATTATGATATCACAACTGTAGAATAAACGAGCCACCTATTTTATTAGGAAAGAACATAAAGTCTACAGGAAAAGTGAGAAATGTTGGATGAGCTTGTTTGCAGGACAGAACACAGTATTCTTCCCATTGTCACAGCAAGAGAAACGATGAAAAGCCTTGTGTACTTCATATTGTCTGAAGACAGACAAAATATGGCTGAGGCCATATTGGCTTCATAAGACAAAAACTTCAACTTTTTTACCTGATGTACTCATAAAAGCAGTACTGGAAAGTCGCTAGTAAAATAAAATGCAATACAAACCTATACAATACAATAACCAAAACCTTTAAAATGATGAGTGGGAGCAGGCTTTTAGAAATCATTGTTGGTACACACAACACAAAAACAAACAAACAAATAAAACCACATTATCTGTGCCTATTGAAAAGGAATTATATGAGTTCTCAAATCCATGGTTTTATTCAAGAATTGTAGAAAATCTAAGTAAGGCATTTCCAATAAACAGGGAAATCTATACTTAAGTGGGAATTACAATCATTTTCCAGTGGCAAGCAAATTTCTGACACAGAATTTTTAGAATACATGTTTGCATTGTTAGGGAACCTAACAGAGTTAACAGCTACTAAATATTTTTACAGGAAGACATTCTGTATTCCAAATACTCTCATGTATACACTAACACACACTAAAACAAACAAACAAACAAACAAAACCTTGAAATAACACCAACAAAATGAAATTTAGAAGTTAGATTTAGACCAAGAATATGTTCTGCCTTTACGATGCTTTAGTAAATTTGTTTCTCACTCAGATGTATTCTCCCCAAGTCTTTCCTGAACACTAAAAAATCTCTCTCCAACAGGGTTTTCCACAAAGCAGGTTTCTAAAAATAAGTAAATAAATGGTGTAAGGAAGTTACACTGTGGCTCCAACTTTTGACTTTTAATAAATGAAATATTTAAATTGTAAGGGAGCTCCTGATGTGTTGACATTTAAGGTCTGAAGCACTATTATTATTATTATTATTAATATTAATAAATCACTTGAATTTTATATAATTTTTATCCTTTTACTAGAAATACAGAATCCATCCAGCTAAGCTTCCGGGCTAATAAGTTCCACTGCATGTCTCATATTATTAGTCTTTATACCAAATCAAATTTTACTTATCATAAATACCCTGCTTCCTGCTTTGGACCTTTGAGATAACTGTTTGCTCTTTGTTTGCAAAAAGCAAACTAGCAGAGAGAAAGACTGGTGTCCATCTTGTATCTGTCACACACCAAAAAGGATTTCCAAATTTCATTTTCAAACCCTTATTTTTCTCCCATGCCATATATGTGTGTATCTATCAACTTGGACTGGATCCTCTCTGAATTCTGAGAGAATACAAGATTATTTCATGAGCAGGATAAACAAGCAGAGAGGCAATGACATACAGAACAAATCAAGGCAGAACACAAAGCAATGCATCACATGCACCGCTCATATCCTACTGTCCAGACACCCATTTGTGATCTAAACTCCATGTTCTTCATCATACAAAAAAAAGGAAAAATTTTATCATTTAGCATTTATGTTACAAGGAGGAGATAAATAGATAGCTCTTTTTCATTTTTGCTCCCTAATCAAATTCTAGTGTTGAATTCCTTACTCTGTTACTTAATCACAAGATCCTGGGAGTTCCTGCACACTCAAATGTGGAAGTAAGAAAATCCCAGGAAAGCCAAGGGTGACTTCAATTTTCGTAGGACTTTAGAGATCCTGTAATGGCCAAGCTGTTATGTAGACAAAGAAACAACAACTAACACATAGCATTGTGAAATGATAGGTGCCTGTCTGTATGACAGAGAAAATACAGAAAAGAAAAAATACATTTAGGAATGCTAGCAACACATAAACTAAGATTGTGTTCATTACCGCAATTAATAAAATCACTGTTAACAAAACTATTATAAATATATTCTACAATAGATTGATAGGGGTCCCACTAAAAAAAAAAAAAAAAAAAAAAAAAAAACCTAATAAAATACATTATAAAATTAATTTCTCCTTTCTTACTTTTAAAGCAACACTTGTGTTGTCTGTCAAAATATAATGAAATATGGCTAAAAAATCTGAAAATCACCTTAATAAAACTTTTGAGGACAACTACTATTGTTGGTAAGCAATTAACTACAGATAGTTCAAGATATAGCAAATTTTGTATATTTTATATCAAATATACTTGTATATTTTATATATTTTATATCAAATATACTTGTAAAATTATGTTGAGAAAATATATTATTGCTTTCTTTTTCTGAAACAGTTAAACATTTCCCAAAATTGCTTTCTGTGTGCATACAAGCCTTCTCTTCTTATCTATCAAAAATAAGGAAAACAATTACATGCTTAAATGTCAACACTGAGAGAAAGTGAGATAAAGTGCAAGGTGGAAATAAAAAACACACACACACAAAAAAAAAACATTTAGACTTTTAGAGAATACTAACTCAATGACTCAGTATCTACAATTAATCCAATCAAAGTTTTCAGCCAAAACTTTGGGTCAAAGGAACAATATAGAGAGATGGCAGCCAAAAAACTATTTATTGAGTTGGTGGCAGTCAAAAAAAGGGCCAAACGCCTTCCCACCAGCATTACTGTATGCAACAAGAAGAAGCATTAAATAGTGAAGGTCACAGTACAAAACTGTACAATCAAAAACTTAGCATTTCTTTATGCTATTGCAGGTATTACCTTAAAGGAGGAACACCAGCTCGGTTCCTAATCTTAACTATAAATATCAGGTTCCACATGGAAATGGCATAAAGCTTTTTCTTGCCTGGATGTATTACTTGAAATGTCAGTACAGAGACAAGTATTGCAAGTTCTCACCAGTTTACCGACTCACTCTGGAATAGGAGCTGATAGTTGTTCTATGTGTAATGTATAGGGTCAATACTGATAGATGAGTAGTGTCTTGCAAGATGCTCTTCTGACTTTACCAGACCTCTTCCTAGGCACTTGCCTGTACTTTTCATGATCAGATCCCAAAGCTAATTCAGCCTCTTAGGTTTTTTCTGCAGGGATTACCAACTGATCTAAGCAATCTGACCTGTCCTGCAGTACGTATAATGCTGATGGCAAATGTATGGCAGCACAGACTTCAGCACAGATACTGCTGCACCAGCGTGCACCTGGAACACAGTGCATGCTACACTAAGCAAAATGGGTTTCTCTTACAAAGAAGTTGTAAGACATAATTGTTGTGGACAATGTACTGAAAGGTCCAGTGCCATTTTTGAAGCTTCTCCACTCTGCCAGAAACAGCTTTTCAGCACTCTGAGCATCCTAACCTTGAACCACTGCAAATAAAACATGCCTATTCTAATAGTGTTTAGATATGGAATTAATATTATCAAATTATGACCGTTTTAAAAATTACCTTGAAAAAACATACACACAAATAATAATACTTTCTTAAACCTTAGCCTTCTTCAGGTTCTTGCACATGCCAATTCCCAGCTTAGCAGTTTGACTTCAAGCAGGCAGCATACAGTAAAACCAAGTAATATGCAATGCATAATCTGAGTAAAGAATAACATTTTCCCAGCTTGCAATTATAAACACCATACAGTAGTTTTGAACCCTACAGTTCCTTGGTTTTAATAGCATGTAGGACAGGGAGAAAAAAAGTTACTCACAAGAGTTTCACTTAAGATTTCTGAAAATAAACATAGCCAGAGGTGGATAGAGAAAATGGTGTCTTCTATCACTGTAGTCATCTCACTGCATTTGACTTACAACAGAACAAGTTTCTCATACATAACAAAAGTTTTCACTTAGTAGTATCACTTTGCATTTCCCAGTTTGATTTCTAATATTCTTTTGCAAATTATATCTGGGCTTCATTAAATGACATGACTTTCCATATGTGTGATTCCATATACATTTTCCATATACGTATATAAGTCATTTCATGTTAGGCCTGAACACTGAATCTGATTTGATCAGAATTAATTTTGCTTCATCCAAATGTTTTAGGACAAGAGACGTTCAGCCATACTTGTGTTCTGACTCAAAAATCTCCTCAGCCCTGACTCAAACTCAAAATATTTAAGCACCCATTTTGGTAAGTAACAGTGGTCCCAAAACAGTTGCTGTCAGCAAGCACTATTTTTAGAAGGTCATTTTAAACTGTTTCTTAAATTTTTCAACAGTGCCAGTAATCTCTGTGTTAAATTGCATAATTACAAAGTCTAGACATTGAAATCCCTGAATTCTGCATTATTTTTTTTACAGTCACAAAATTCAGTTATTTAAAAGCTGAAGTCAAAGTACTTACTATTGCTCCTACTCTTCTTCAATTTATACTACACTAACTATTAATGGAGTTGCTCTGAAATGTTTGTTTTTTACTTTTTTCCTTCATTTCTAGAATTATTAAACTTTATTAAGTCCTACTCCCAGGAAACCTTGTATTATTAGACTTTAGCTTCTTCCCTAAAGTTGCTGTTGTTCCTTTAATTCCACTTACTACTTGTGTTTAAATTGAAATGGTATTTCTTCTCTTATCTCTACTTCTACTTTGTATTTGACTATTCATTTGCATTACCTCTATGTAAATCCTGTGCTACCAACTCAGGAAGATCTAATACTTTGATCTAAGATTTTATTTTATTTTATTTTATTTTATTTTATTTTATTTTATTTTATTTTATTTTATTTTATTATTTTATTTTATTATTTTTTAATTAATAAATACAAAATAATAAGTAAAATAATGCTTCTGTGATTTTGCATGATTCAGAAAAGTAACAGCATCCTGTTACAGGATTCTTTTATTTTATATCCTGTACCTAAGGCTATGAGAGCACAAGACAACTTTACCTGCACTTGTCCATTCATCCTGTTTAGTGGGAGTTTACTACCAACTCAAGAGAAACAAGATTTTATCTTGTGCTTGTCAGAAGATAAAATTCAGATTGCTAGTTAATCATTTCAGAATTTTAAATCCTGGTACTAATTTAAATCTATTTAAAACAGAAATTAGAAGCTAGCTAGCTATAGGATATGTGGGATATCAGAGTAATAGCTAGGGAATAATTCTACAATTAGAGGAAGACACCATAGCAACAGGCATAACTTCTCAAGTTTAAGCAGAAAAAGGAAAGGAAGCACAAACTGACTTTCTGCTTGGATCTATGTAGCAGTCAAAATTAATTTAAACCAGATACAAGACCTCTACAACTCAATTTAATTTTATGAAGCAATTTTTCAAACAACTTTATGCCAGTTACCATGTACAAGATGAGATTTGGGTACTGCATCCTTTATTGTAACAACTATGTGGTAATTTATCTGTCATCTCTCTTGCTAACTGAAGTGTGTCTATTAATCTATTTGTGCTTGAACCAATTCCAATTTTCTGATTTTCTGGGCAGTGTTCACTGTGATTCTATGTTTCATAAAAAGAACCTCCCACAACACACATTTTCTTCTGTCTTCCCATATGTTGCATTTTCCTCCAGGATAAATCTGGTCTAGTGCTTCTGTCACAGACTGGTCACACAATTAATGATTTTTTCTCTATGTACAGAAACTAAGAACACCTGGTTTACTCCAGAGACAAGGAATTCCCTCATTCAGTAAAATGTTTATTCAGTAAAAGAGGAAAAATATTTTGCATTATCTTAAAGGCTTATTTTAAACTACTTTTTATGGTTTTCTGAGGTCAGCATTGATATCTTCATAGTAATTACTGCAAGCAATAATAAAACCAAGTTAATACGTATCTATAGTAATTATAGATTAACAATGATGACAATTCTGTGCACCCCTCTTTGAGCGTAGTACATTATTTTCTGTGCGATTTCAGATTTCCTTACATAGTGAGATGCCCATAACTAACACACTACTCATTACTTAGTTATTATCACTAACTTATGACACTGACATCTCTTATGATAATTATGATTAATGCTATCTGTACCTAAAAACCCAGTCGCATTAGTTATGGGAAAGAAACAGCACATTTTGAAGACGGACTCAGTAGAAAGCCACTAAAACTGGGTTTACCGTGAATTCTTACTGTAAGGGATGCACAAGTAAAAGCTAGTGGGTCCACAGCCTTACAGGATAACAAGAACATTACCTTCTGTTCTATTTAGAAAGACAGGAACTGCTGCAAAACAGTCAAGCCCATCCAAACCTTCACTGCCCTAGAGGATGCTCTCTCTCTCCATCAGCTGCAGGAGAGACTAGAAGAGCTGTCTGCACTATGGAAGTACCAACTTTAATGTATGGCATTAGAGAGCCTTCAGTGTTTTGCTGTTCTCTTTCATTCACTCTGCACTACAATTCTTGTTTTAACTGTATCACATTTAAACAGTTTAAAGTAGTGGATAGATCTGCTCAAGAAAAGGTGCTGTGATTTCCTGTACAGAACTTAAAGGCAAAGGAAATTGGGGACTGAATGCTTTCATCTCTGAATAGGTATATACTAGTAAGAAAGATTGGGAACACCTCTCCTTATAACAGCAGTACATTGAAATGTCTTTAAATGTCATATTGTCAGCAAATACGTCAGAAGAGTCTACGCCCTCTCTTTACTCTTTTTATGCATGAGTACCAGCACGGTCACCTCAGTGCACAGGACTGTTTCTCTTTGTGGCAGGGACTCAAAGTAATTATCTTGACCACGGCTGTAAAATATAGATAACCAGACCATTAAAGCTGAAAGGAAAAACATGTAGTTTGGGATGAATTAATAACTCAGATGAAAACACAACCATATGCATTACTTGATAGGTAGTACAATATTGATGGTTCTCAGAAGGCATAAATACAAACAATATGTGTTTTTGTTATTGGATTTACAGCAAGAAGAGTAGATTTCCATCATAATCCTATATCAGTGGCAGGAGGACACTAGATGACTTCCTGCAGATTAACAAGACCACTGCAAGATAAATCAACTGCACTCCGCATTTTCAGAATATTAGAATAACTATAGTCAATGGCAATGTTAAAATACTTGCTTAGCTAAGCTAAGACTTAAGGGAGCAATTTTTATTCTCAAAGAAGTTAATTAAACTCTGCTAAATTATAAGCTGAGGTTTTTAGATTCTTTTCAAGGAATATGCAATATTTACATTACTAAATAATTTGCCTGTATTATACACACCTTTCATCCACATCAAGTAATTAAATTAACTAGTGAATGATTTCTAAAAAGGAAAAAAAAAAAGTCATTACTCATTCAAAAATAAGTAAATATTTCAAATGACATATCAAATTCTGCCTGTCACTCATACATGGGTATATAAGAAGAATGTATCATAGAGAATGATTCTCTATGACAATCTGAAAAAGAAAAATGCAGACTTTTTAAAGAGACCAAAGTTTATTTCTCGGACAACAAAAAATACTTTTCTACTGCTTGCCTTCTCTACTCTGGAATATCATATTTAAATAAAACACTAACAAAATCAAGGGATGGAGAAATGTTCATACTTCTAAGGAATTTCTTTTATGACAATCTTTCTAGAACATAGAGAGGTGAGAATATGCTTCTTCTGCACTTTCAGAACAATTTATTACTGGTAGTAGTAGTCTGTCATTCCCATGAACTTCCAGTATTTCCCTTCAGTCAGAAGAATGCACTCAATTGCCACCTCAGCTGTCTCATTTTACCAGCAGGTTCCCTTCTGAAGATTTCTGTCACTTCTGTGACAGTGATGTCCCTTGAGCCTAACAAACAAGTCATGCCTCCTCCTTGGAAGAAGGAGATGTATTTTTACAATTCAGTGATCAAATCACACAAATGTACAATTAGTCTATTGTACAATTAGTCTAAATGTACAATTAGATTACAATCATAAGACAGAAGCAGGATACCAAGAAAACTGATACAGGACCTTTATGGTACAATTTATTGACCATGATTCAACCACCTAAAAGGTAGACATCTAGCCTTACCTTCCCATTTAGTTGACAGAAAAGCATCAACATCTCTAAGGGTGATTCATTCTACCTAGTTTAGCTATCTGATTTATGAGGAAATGAATCCTCTTTGCAAACACCTTTTGGGTGTGATTGAGATCAATGCCATTTAAGGCTTCTAGAAAGTAATCAATATTGTAATATTGCACAGCATACAACAGAACTAAATGCAAATTCTTCATATAGAAATAGGTGTTAATTATTTAACAACTATACAGCACATTGTTCTTTCTGTGTGTTTATGTTCTTTACTGTTCTTTAGATCTACATTTATATATACCTCTATGCATTTGTAAATCTAAGATCATATTTCACATTCATACATTCTGTGAATACTTACATAAAAACTTATTTACATAGGTGAAATATATTGGGAGCAGAAGAATAGAAATTCACCTTTTTGCTTCAGTTTGGTTTGGGGACTATTATTCTTATTCTTATCTGAATTAGTAAAATAAATTGAAAACAAGTTCTTAGCTCCTAACCCAGTGGTGTAATAGTCATAGCAGTCATTTCTCATAACCCTCAATTACTTGGAGATCCTGCATTTATTGATTTTTTTTTAATTTTTTTTTTCTTGACAGTGGAGTCCTGAAAGGGTCTCCAGAATGCCTCAGGAATATTTCATACTCAGCAATGGCAGTTACAGCATGACATTTCCTGTCCTGACAAGGTAAATTTTGGCTTTCTCATTTTCAAGGGATCCTAAGGGTCCTACAAATATGACATGTTCAGTACCCTAATGAAAGCTATACCCTGTATTTGAACTAAACAGTCACCAGTAAAGATTACATCCTTTAATACAACCTTATCAGCCACATAGGCATTCATGCCCCTGAGGGAAAGTGTTGCCGTAATATGAACCCAAAAGACATAGAAGTTAAAAGTACTACAATAAAGTAAAAGGAGAAATGTCTGTGTACAAAAATTGTGAATGATTTCCTGTTGTCTATAATCTGCAACACTGGTGCACAGTCTGAGCCTGGGGCTCATCAGAAATAGGAGAGCACGCAAGTCTTCTCTGTTCAGTTCTCACCAAGCAAATGAATAGCAACACAATTTCATGCTTTTCAATAATTCAATACAAATACACAGAGTATTCATTTTTTCTCCAGTTTGTTTTCTATATTCCATGCTGTTTGCTTCACAGAGAAGAATGAAAAGCAAACAGAGAACAGGGAGAATAAAGTATCAAGGCAAATAAGCACAGCATACAAACAAAGCAGAAAAGCAAAATCAATTTAAGGATATGAAACAATAGCTTATGCCAAAAACAAGCATTTTGGAGAACATTCTTGAACAGATCTCCGGCATTTATGATTTAGATTTTCTCAACCATCTAATATGACTTATTTTTTTAACTGAAGAAAATCAAAGAATTTTGTCCACCACATTTTACTGTGTTCTGACCTAATTTATACAATTTTCAATTTTTAATTTTTTACAGCATTTGTCCCACAGTTTGAGGTATGATTGAACAAAGACAAAAATATTTTTCAGATTATTAATCTAATTTAACTTAAAAGCTGCATAGAAGTTCTAACTCCATTTTGTCAACTTTAACTGCAATTAAAGAGAAATTAAAGGCATAACTAAAATGTGCCATCTAGATTATGACAGTATCTAACATATAAAATGTACTAAACCTGTAAAAACCTAAACCTATAAAAAATGCTTCTTATCACAAAATATAGAGATATGAATATCTATATATTTTAACATATTTATATCAATACCTGTGATATGAATAAATAATATATATATATTTAAAAAAAAAAAAAAAGTTTTGAATAGCATAAAAGCTTCTACTTGCACTGGCTGGATTTGATGTTTGGTCACAAGTTGCCTTCCCTTATTTATTTATTTGGGGTTTGAATTAAACACATTTCCACCTTCATCTTCACAAAGCAATGTTCGTCCTAAATTTTGTTTCTATCATTATTCATTCTCTGCTTCCTCCACATAATTAGTGTTTCATGCTTCACTAAGAATGAGTGGTCTTTTACAAGACATATTGAAAGTAGTGATTTTGAAGACCAGGTACCCAACAGGAGTTCTGAGAGATATACTTTACATATTTCTTTTAGCAAATACGCATGAGCACTTCAAAGGAGACAATGATGAGGAAAACCTTAGCATACATATTCTTATAAACTGGCATTTTGCAAGAACAGGGAGGAAGAAAGTTTAACTTTATTTCCTTCACCAGTGGTGTCAGTTGTTAACTAGGACAAAACAGAAATACAGCGAAGGAACAAAAATACCTCTTGGAGGTACTTGTAGGGGGTACACCTTATATTTCCTGTAAATCCTAATTAAAACACTCTTGAAAACAATTGAGCACCATATAGAGTGGGGAAAGCATAATTAAATAAGGTATTTGTGTATATTTATTTTATTCTAATTGTAAAACACAATTCTGAATTCTTGCTAGATTGAATTCTGTAGATCCAGAATTCAAGAGAAAAGTTTCCAGATGTATTTCAGAGACTCCTGTCACCTTAAATGTTTATACCTGGCAACAATAGATTTGATAAGTTACAGAACTGTTTCAAACTTTATTTAATAAAGTCAGAATAGCCCATCTTAACTATCAAGAAATGAATATATATATGGTGTATTCCTTATATAATAAATACATGGTTTATTTATTAAAATGTTTAATAATAATTAAAAAAAATGTAAAAATTTCTAGTTAGTACAATCAAACTCATGCACATGCTGCTATTTCAGAAAACAGAATTTTTTGTTTACACAACTTTCATTTGTAATAACTTCCAATTCATGTTATTTCAGTTTTCAGGTATTTACTTTTTATATATTATTCTATATATTTGCATTACTGAAATGATGAAGCTGAGTTACTAATGTAATAATATCAGTGGAGTAAATAGGCTCTTCAAATCCTTTCAACTTAGGAAGATCAACTGAGTATAGCATTTGACAACCAACCTTTACATTTCTGAGATCAGTTTCTGATCATTCTCATTATCTAAACTGGAAAAAAAAAAAAAAAGAAAAAAAAAAAAGTTTTTCCTTATGTCCTAAGGTTTAGCCTCAGAATTCCTATAGGATATCGTTTTACTGTAAAACCAAGGTAATTTTGTCCCAAATCATCAAAAGTTTGTGACAGACAAGGCATCAAAAACCCACCTCACAACCACCTCACAAGGCAGTCCACATTCCAAGAACCTTCCATACTGTAGAATAACATTGCTGTTGTTTCCTTTTTTCCTCTGAAAGACATGACTTGATGCTAAATGAATCTCATACTAAGAATAAGAGGAGCCAATGTGGCATGTGTATTCTCACTCAACTTCAAAAAATGTAACTGTCCAGTATAAATCGTAAAATCAAGAGACAACTCTCCAGCAGATGAGTTAAACTCATGCTTCACAGGATGTCCAGAGGGATTACAATTTCAAAATAGCGGAAAGCTTAGCAGAAGAAACTCTGACTACAGTATAAACAGCATCTTGCATGTATTGATTCTGATCACAGTTGATGAGTGAAAAAGAGGAGAACTGTCAAGTACATGATTCCAGTAAAAGTACTCAAGTCCATCCTTCCCACAATCCCACACAAAAAAAAGTACAGAATCTGGACAAGAAACACTGAAGGCTAATAAGCTGCAACAAGAACACCAGCAGGTTCTGTGCCCACTTCTGAATCAAGACTTTATATCCTATTTGTGATTTATGATGCTTTTTTGTGAAGAGCTGCTGATGACTTTGGAGACTCCCAAGTGGCACACCTACCCCAGGACTGTATAGTTCTCTTACCCTCTCATGTGGCTGTGCCTGCAGTACTAGGACATGGACAAAAACCAACCAAACAAACAAAAATGCTGTGTGGGTTTAGGGCAGATGGAAGGACACAAAATTTTAAAGTGATGTAAAAGAAAAGCTAAGTAGTCTTTAGATAATCAAGTGAATGAGTCCTTAGAGCAAATTGCACATATTAAGCAAAGAATTCAGAGCAGTGTGATCAGGTAAGAACAGTTACAAAAGCAGCCATAACATTCCAAGCCATGACTATCCTACATGAAACACTAAGAGTCAAGCTTCATTCTTCTTTTCCTCTGTTCTACAGAAATACAATTTCTATGTTTCATTTAGGTCTTTATGCTGTGGCATTTATACTAACCAATAACTAATACTGGGATTTTTAAACTGAGAATTTTGCTCAGGGAAATAAACTTTGAAAAATCTGCACAAGCAAGATGTACCCACACTACTGCATTTTAAAAACAGGCTTCAGTTTGCCATGAAGGTACTTTTGTGTAGTTGAGATTGCACAACAGGTGTAATCACTTAAATGTTTCTACTTATTGTTTAATTTTCTCAAAAGAAAGAAAATTATACGTAAATTCTAATTCCTCTTGCTCTTAAAAATTCTACAATAATGCCTTTTCCATTCATTGTGACAATGTCGAAGAGGCATTGTGGCTGACCACTTGAATTTCTAAACTTCTTTGATATTTAATGCTCACCTACAGTTCCAGCTGCTCATTAATGGTATCATCTGCCAGGTAGGACCTTGCCTGACTGCCGCAGTAAGCAGAGCGGACACAAGGCAGGGGATAGCAAGATTCCACAACACAAGAGTTTTCATTTCATCAATTCCTTTTGTGTCCTGGACTAGGATTTATGATTCTTGTAGTAAAGCAAACCAAATGTTTATAAATGGCAGACAAAAAGGGTAAACCATTTACTGCATCTTGATTTAGAGTATCCCATCAGTTTTCTTGAGCAATTTACTATAAGGAAACACTGTGGATCAGTCATTTGTCTTGTGTGATCAGAAATGCAAAAAAAATTTCACAGCTAAAATCCAATGTTTTTCAGAAAGTTACTTTATCATATTTGCTCTATTTGCTCTTCTCTAAGAGTGTGTTCTCCACTTCCAATGCTCACAACTTTAGCTTTAATAACATGATAGCTTTATGAAGTTCAATAGAATTACCTGAACACTTAATTTTAAGCACATTTGTGTTTGTAGAATCTTGTCTTTTCTCACCACATCTGATGCATGGTGGATAATAAAACATTATAATAATGGCTAAGCCCTGCAACAGTGGCCCTTTGCATCTGAGTTTTCATGCTGTGAATTGTTCAGAAGGCAATTCACTTTAAGTGTACCAGAAATGCTTCTTCTGTGGGAACAGATGCTTTCAATGGCTAAACTTTTTATGTTACATTTCAGGCCCTGAGATTCCTACTGTGTTGAAGGTGATAATCATATTAAGATTCTGTTATCATTATAGGAGGATGTTTAAATTAAATATTTTAAAAGTTAAAAATGCAGTTAGAAATTAGGCTTCTAAATCAGATCATAATAAACAAAGCTAGAAGATAGTGCTTTCCTTGTTTATACTGCTGGCTTATTTCTTTCTCTATGCCTATTTAGACTGCATGGTTACAAAAATATCAGATTTGCATTATGTTTGTATTTCTTGCAGTACTCCTAATTTGATTTTCCAGTCTTGGATTATAAAAAGCATATTTTTAAGGCTTAATCTTGAAGATGATGAGTGAAGAAAAAACAAACAGAAAACAAAAAAAATCTAGAGTTGCTTCTCTCCTCTGCTAGTACATTTTTAGAGTGACAAAAAATATTGATCACACTGTATGGTCATTTATGTCATCCTTCTGTATTAACTATTCATAGATATCAATAGATAGACTTGGAAGGTCTGACAAGTTGTTAAAGACATCTATATTAATGTTATATAAATGTTACTCTTGAGGTTATCAAAACTACACTTTGGTCAGCTCCTTTGGGTAGCTCATTTCCCTTAAGAAATATCATTTTAACTTGAGTAGCAGAAATTATTTTCTCATTTTCATATAGGAAACCTTCTTTCTTTTCTGATATTAGATTTTTTAAAAATTTTTTTTCCCTGAATGGAACTGGATGGAACTAAGATCTTGCAGATCTAGGGTTGAAGATAAAAATAAAAATGAAGGAATATCCCTTTTGTAATATCACTACTTAAATCTATGCATAATTTTCATGCTTGGTTTGTGCGATCGGAGAAGAACAATGATTTAAAAAAAAAAAAAAAATTCTACTGCAGCAATATTATGGAAAAGAAGAAAAGGAGAAATGTAATATTCAAGAGTGATACTGCAGCTTAGTCTCTTGGTAGTGATATAATTTACTCTGCTTAACTTAAAGACCAGGTCATTTCTTTCTGTGAAGTCTAGTTTACTCGGTTATGATTTTTTAAGTCAGGCAGGCTTCAGTAGTGTAACTGTGTATACCTTAGTTTCAACTTAGACACAGTAAGTATACCGTGTAGATTTAGACAATGCTTGTCCCTGAGCTGCCATTATTTTTGAATTTTCAGGTGTTTTTTGTTTGTTTGTTTTTTTGTGTGTGTGTGTGTTTTTTTTTTTTTAATCAAGTTTAGAGGATTTCACAAAAGTGAGAAATTTAACAGAGCTTATGGATAGTTTCCAAACATTTCACTAAAAAAAATAAAAAATAAAGTAAAGTAAAGTAAAGTAAAGTAAAGTAAAGTAAAGTAAAGTAAAGTAAAATAAAATATCTCCTGGCAATTGTCATGAAAGATTTTTTTTCCTTCACTTTGATAGTTAGAATAAAGATGAATCTTTACATGATTAACTCACTCACCTTCACAATAAATCATTAATTCATTAAACAACTTTAATCACTATTTGGAGCTTAAGTTCAATCTAATTCAACATAAACATATATTTAAGATCTTTCTTCCACAAAGTATTAACTCAGTTCCACATACTCCTTATTCTATGTATCTCTGTCCCTATACTTAACCAGATAGTTTGTGATTAATACACATTATTTAATCTGAGTTTATGGGGGGAAAAAAATCCTTCTTCTTTCTAATAATTTACTGTGTGGGTTTGATCAGAGATGTCAGATTAAATACTAAATTAAGGGTAAAATTGGATTAAGCAAAATGAAGGAAGGAGAAGAACATCTAGTGACAGTAACTCATATTTCATCTCATCTGACAATGTCAGCTATCACATGCATAGGGTCAATGAAAATTTTGTCACTGTGCTAAATTTCAAATCTGCAGAATCCTACTCTGTGAATTGTGGTGAACTCTAATTAGTGAGATTTTTATCTCTAATGTAAGTTTACTACTTATTTTATATGAATACTAGTTTATTCCAAAAGAATGGATGGAATTATGAAATATTATCATCAGGCTCTCTCCCCTAAAGATACTGTTGGGAGAAGTATTATAGAGCTCAGGTCATTCTATTATTTAAGCAATTTACAGCAATTTATAGAAAATTTCAGTGAGCCAAAGAAAGAACCTTATAACATAGCTTTATTGAGTAGAAAGTGTTAATGAACAGTCCAAATTCAAACAGATATAAATAAAGTTAAGTCAAATATTAGGATTTGTTTTTAAAGCTTTATAATGCAGAGCTTCTTCTCAAATAGCATTTTTTCCCCAATGATGATAAGATCAAAGATCAAAATTTCATTTAAAATGATTTAAAAGTTTTCTGAGCAGATAAAAAGAAAAGCAACAAAGCAACATACTCAGGCAGTCTTGTTTCATTTAATCTTCTCACTTTAAGAGCTTCACTACTTTATATATTTTTCTTTCCTCCGACTAACTTTAATATTCATTTCAACTGGAATGTACAATGGAAGGTCATGTGAGCAACCTGTAAAGTTGAAGTGCTTACCAAAACAATGACAATTCTTAAAAAATATAAATAAATGAATCCCGTTGTAACTTTTCTGCTGCGGATTTCCACCAATTAAACTACCAAAGTTTTTGAAACCAGATGTAGTTACTTCCTGGTAAGACTTTGCTTTATGATTATGTCAGAAAAAAAAATACATATAGTTTTCTTAATTATAATTCGAAATTTATTACTTCTAACCAGCTTCTAATTTAGCAGGTAAATCTGGACAAGGAGTTGTATAGTGAAATTCTATATTCACCATTATTTTCAATGCCTCCTAAGACCGCAGAAGTAATTCTGGAAGCATTTTGGTTTAGGACTTTGTGTTTACACAAGTTCTGATAAATATGATGCGCCAAAGCCTGTTCTGTGGCACTGAGAGGACGTAGTACAGCTTACACAGAAAATGTTAAAATCTCTTCAGTTTCAGAACAGAAATCGATACTGGCTATCAGGAAGAGCAGTTGATCTATGCTAGTGCCTTAATTGTCCCTAAATATTGCTTGAGAAAGTGTTAATTGCATAAACCAAAGCATTTTTGGAAGCATGCTAACCATTAAACAGCTGTTCGCTTATATATATGGCTTGTAGTCCAGCATCATCTGAAGAATATAGCAATGGTCACTTAAGCACCTTGGGATATAATATGTTACACTCATCATAAAAATCACTGGGTTATAAAACCTGAAGTATAAGCTGGAAATTTAACAATCTCTTCTGTGTTTGGTAACTGAAAGTAGTGCTGTGACCTTTTAGCAAAGATATCTTTACATTTGAACTTATTATAATTACAATCTTTTAAAGCAATTTTATATAGCAATATATAACAATTAATATACATGTAACTATGATAGTAAATTATTTAAGCCAATACACACAACATTTTAAAACACTTTACATTAGTACTTCTGTAAACTTGATTTCAACACTGTTGTACTTATTTCTCCCTTTTACTCACACCTGATTTGAAACAAGTAAAATTTACTGAAATCAAAAGAAGAACCTAATTTTAAACATCCTAAAAATAAATAAATAAATAAATAAATAAATAAAGGAGCCATCAATTAGGAATAACCTGTAGCTTAATGAAAATTATGGTATTCTGAAGGCATGGGTTGCTTGTATTTGCCATCACTTGATTACCGTTGTACTAACAGAGGAACGTGCTAGCAGTTGGCTAAGGGTCTTTTACCTCTTTTTAATGACAGATACATGAGAATACTAATTCTGTTACCATAAAGTCACATAAAATAGATGATCAAATAAAATGAGCTGCTGCCACATTCTGTAAGGACAATGGGAAATTAGATTGCTGTCTCTAAATACTTTAATATGGGCTTCAGGTATCATCTATTACAGAATTATATGTGTATGCTATACTATAAAGAAGAGGCAATGGAGAAGAAGAAGGGCTCGGTATCCTTATTTACCATGGTGCATCACATCACTAGTTGGCTGATTAGTCTATATTAATCTATACTCATTTTGGGTTTGATATAGCTCAGTTACTTCTATGTCTAGTAAATAAAACAACTTTTGAACTAGTTCTGAACTGGTAAGACCCCCTTTGTGAAGAAAAGTATAACATTCTACTTACATGAAATATACGGTAAGTGAAGCTGAGAAATCTTATTTGAGCATATGCTCATCTTTCCTATAGACTGTAATTGTTCAATTATTTCCCTATCTAGATTTTAATGTAAAATGGAAGGCAATGGTCGTCGTGTTTTGGTCTCTACTAGGGCTTGTATGTTGCTTTATTTCTGACAAAAGTCTTCACATGGATTCTAAGTAAAAATGGATTTTTCATGTTTTATATCCCATCTGACCTTACTGAGTACTATTTTTATTTGTGTTCCAGTGAGTCAAAATCACAGTTACCTCCACCTACAGCTAAAACATCTCTAGACAATAACTACACTATTTCTTGTAAGCTATCCAACTGTTAACATAGTTAAACTAAAATAGACAACCATTGTTTATATGTGTTATTGCTAGGAATTTGCTGCACTTTTCTTAGAGAGACAGACCATGTGCCTCAAGGTACTCTTGTTTTTTCCAACAGTACTTACTGGTCTATTAAAAATATTCATTTACATTAATATATGAAGTGAACTGCATTCAGACTGTTTAAATGAAAAATATACAATACTCTACTGAACATTTATCTCACAGCTTTTCCTCTGTCATTATTAGCTCTGTCAAGCTAGAGCTTCTGCAGCAATTTCTGTAGGTTATACTTGCCATGCATAATCTCTGCACAGTGAAAATCAATGCTTTATTTCAGCTTCCTATCACAAACTTACATTTGAAGGCTCTTACTAGTACTGTAAATGACATACTGATCCTTACTCCTGGCACATAAAACCATTACAAACTGAATGTATCAAACCTCACAGACTGATCTCTGTCAAAATAAAGACCGAAGGTCATCCATTCTTCGTTCACACACTCGCTTAGAGAACTAAGCTTTTTTATCCTACCTTTACATGACTGCTGGATTCCAAGTGACAATATCTTTCCAGCAGTAAGCAAACATGCAATGACCGGAAGAAGATTTTGCCTATGGTGATAGGAAGCATGTCACCATGCTACTTAGGACAGATAATATTTAAGCTTTGCAAAACCGGCAATAAAAGTTCATTAATAAAAAAAGTTCATCAAATAAATGTCCCAGGAGATGCTACTAAAGTGTTTTCTAAGGTCCACTCTTGAAACACGGGTTTAATTTTATCTTTTCATTTAGCTATGTGAAGCAAAATTTTAGCTACAACAATCGTATTGCAGTTACATGATTGTAAAAGTAATGTTACATAAATAATTGAATAGACTGCTTTATTATATACTTTTTTTTTTTTCTAGAATTGCTTAAATTGTAGCACAAAAAACAATTACAGATTAAAGCCTATCAGGTAGATTTTCATCTGGATTGTCCATTCTCCTTTCACAATTAAATCCTTTTCAAATGTGGTACAGATGGATTCTGCATTTATGAGTCATGTTAAAATATGCAGAGAAATTAAATAAGGGTCTGCCCTCAAGTCTAAATGTAAAGGAGAAAGATTGATCGGATTAGAAAATACGGTGTAGGAATATAGGACAGAGAAGAGTGTGAGTGTTAGGGTAAGACATGTCAACAGGACAACAGCTGACGGATCCATGAGAGTCCAACGATCAGCTGTTTTGCATGCCTCTGTGGACTACAGCATTGCCTACTGCAAGGACCTACACCGGTGTACTGGGCCTGGCCGACATGGGGTTACATTTCCGCACAGCAGCCTATGCAGTGCTGAACTCTGCAGGTGTAGCTGGAACATCCTTGGTATCACACCAATGTTTTGTCCATTGATGAGCAGTGCTGGCACAACACCAAGACTCTCGCCAAAACCCCCAAACCCAGTAGGCTGGGGGTGGGCAAGACATGGGGAGGCGACATCACCAGGGCAGCTGACCTAAACTGACCAAAGGGATATTCCATACCACATGATGTCATGCTCAGCAATAAAAAGGGGGGGGGGGGGAGGAAGGAAGGAGAGAGAGTGGGGAGGGCTTTTGGTATGAAGACATCTGTCTTCAGACAGGAAGACAACAAGTGAGACTGAGGTCAAATAGGGAAATGTTAGATGAAATTCAAAATCTAGAGAATAACAGTGAAAAAAAAAAAACAAAACAAAACACCACCACCAACAACAAAAAACAATACTATCAATTTTATTTTCTCTTATTTGTTGCTATCTTCTGTTTGTTGGTATCTGCTAAAAAGTAGGCAATTATATCACAAAAAGAGGAAAAAATCCTTGCATATTACATATGAGAAAAGTTAATATACAACACAAAAAGATGCTTCAAATACTCATTAACATACTGATTGGCTTGCATTATAACTAAGATTTCTTCACTATACAGATAGTATTGTAAAATTTGGATGTAAATACATACATTGTAGATGCAGCTTTGTTGTGTTTTCTCTTGTTTTGTGAACTATAAATCAATTTGAAGCTTCCACTCAGCCTCTTACAGTTGAGGGCATCCAAGTACAAGGAATAACGTGAGTTTCCTTTTCCAATCACCTATGTCATGGAGATGGCACTGTGTGTCCATAGGTGACCTCTACAGACACAGACTAGAAACACGGTAAACCTTGACAGAACATTTCAGGCAGAGGAAGCAAGGAACGTGCACAGGTATCTCAACTCTTGCTCTAATGTTAGGAAAACCCTTCTCTGACAGCAATGACAGGTGAAATAGCCCTTGAAGGCTATAGATGCCTCACCTCTAGGTAAGTGAAAGCAAAGCAAGCTCAAATTGCATATGAATTATAAAAATACTAACATATGTAAGTCATACAAACATCAAAGTCCTGAATGCTAGCTGGATTTTTTTCTGTAGTTGTCTTCTAGAACTGATGCATTTTAATAAGCATAATAACTTGTATGTATTGTGAACTATTTTATGTTCATGTAGGTTTAGTACTATTGACAGGAACACAGTATAAAAGCATCACCTTTTATTTTTTTTCAGGTCCTTGATGCAGAGATGGAGTGATTAGAAGGATTAAAAATAATAAAATATTATACGTTTTCAGGAATATTCAGAAATTTTGAATTAAAACCACTCTTATACAAATATCACAAAATCTTTGTACAGCTTAATTCATGCCTTAATATTCTAAGCATCTGATGAAATCTAATGGAGGGTATTTTCTGTATTCTTCCAGAAATAATAGTTTTATGCAGCATTCTTTTATAAAACACAGGATCTTACAATGCAGTGACAACCTTAAATTAGACTCTTAGACTATTCTTACATTTCCATGTGTAGGAACATGATGTATCCAAGACCACTTGAAACCAGTACCTATAAATTTTAAAAAATAAATAAAATAAAATAAAAAATGTTACTAACGTCTTCTGGGAGTGACAACACTGCAAAATGTAGGCTGGCTAAAACACTGTCTGAGAGCAATCTATAGAAAATAAACAGGCTATTCCATATGGACATTAGACATTACATCAAAGCATCTATTTCTCAGATCCTAAATTTAGGAAAATAGTTTTGACATGGACAGTCCTGATCATCCAGTTCAAGTTTCTTGCTATCTCAATCCATTTTGCAAAAGCTGTTTAGTCCAGAAGGGTCAAGAGAACATATGCATGGTGTATCTTCACATAACATATGCCACAAAATGTTTTACCAAACTCCACAGTCCACTATGGCCCAAAGTCCCTGAATCACAACTATTTCCCCTCAATATCAATACACACATTAGGGATTTTGTTCTATTCCTGTGCTACACCTGGCAGCAGACTATGGCCCAAACAATAAAGAAAATTAAAAGAAAAGACAATGGTGTCTGACAAAGTAAGGGTTCGTTGAGGAACCCTTCTGACCTATCAAATACCTTACAGTGTTGAGCAAAGCACTGAAGCCAGGTACTGGACTAAGTTCACCAGCAACACCTCTTTGAGGACTCGGTGGCTAATCTTCTAGGAAGTACTATTAAAAAAAAAAAAAAAAAAAAAGAAATACTATACCCAAATCAATGTTAAACGAGGTGTCATTTTTCAGGCAGTCTTGTATTTAGAAATATATGTTACCTCACCATATATTGTTATACAATATATATTACCTCACCAGATTGTAGAATGTAAGGCTGACAGACCTTTCCTCAGCTCCTGAGTATAAATTCCAGCAACTGCAAGACACCTCTTCATATAATCTTATTTGTAAATGTATCAAGCTTCATTGTATGAGTAGTCAAACTCCTTGTTTTCAGTGCTTCTATTACCATGACTTTTTTGAAACATTACAATCTGTTATTTTCAAAAACAATTAAAAATGCAGTGACAATAGCAAAAATTCATTCATATAAGGAATTTCTTTATTATTAAAATGGATGGAAATTGAGCTATGAAACAAATAACTGAATCATTAATATCTAAAATGTGGAATTGATAACTTAATAATACTTTTGAAAGTAGTGAATATAGCTTATAATTTCAAATGTTTTTGTTTTGTTATTGTTTTTAAAGACAAGATTGCCAATATATTATTAATTATTCTTACACTGTTACATTTTTTGACTAACGTCCTAACAGCATGGCACCATCTCCACTGGCACAGCACATGCCAGAAAATACTTCCCAAAATGCTACAGTCCTCTAAGACCTAAAACAATGTCTCAAAAATGTAACTGCCTCTCTTCAACACTAAGGCAATTTTATGGCAGAATAAGCTAAGATGAACATGGAATGAAGACCATGACAGGTCTGCCCAGGCAGCACAGAGTAGCTGGGGGGCAGAATGGCTTGATTGCATTAAGAAACCAATCTATCTTTCTTTACAGCATACCTTACTATTGACTCAAAAGACCCTGAAAAATTGATCATATGGATTTCTTGAATTTCATATTCATTAAGTAATGTGCTAGAGTCATGGAAGCCATAAATATAAGGGGTTAACCGGAGGGGGGGGGAGGGAGGGGGACGGTAACAAAAAAAAATAACAACCACAGTTAGCTGCACATTCTGCTTTTTTAAAATTTTTGCCTTTTAAGCTGGAGTTCCTAACTGCTTCAGGGAAAATCCTTATCATAGCATAAGCAAACAAATTGAGCATTCATTCAGTCAACGTAATGGGAGATTGAGGACTGATTGATCATCACTCTCTTGCTCGTACCACTCTTCAGGTAGCATGAGTATATTATTTTGCTTTGTCTGTCAGTAAACTAAATCTTTTAAGATAAAACAAACATGGCAGAGATATTACAAGCATGAGAAGGTTCAAGAACAGGAGAATCAGAGTCTTGCCCTTTATCCCATAAACATAAAATATCATGACCCAGATCATATACAAACCATATATTTGAACCATACATAACAGATCTCTTGCCATTAGTCACAGCAATTTACAGAGCTTGAAGATAAACTATATATTAGAAGGACAAGGAAGTAAGAAATCGAACATTAAAAAGCTGATGTTATTGTAACATTTTTTTGTCAGGAAAGAGTCACAATACCTTAGGGAACCTCCCTGCCCAACCCAATTATTATAAACTTCTTTTACATTTTTCACTTTCTAAGACTGGTACTTGTTCATAATTTTTTAAGTTGTAAAACATATAGTCTTACTACACAAAAGATGTCTAATCAGCTTACACAACTTGGGCAGCATTTTAATTATAAATCTATGATGCACCAGACCGGTTCATATTTCAAATACATTTTAGCAAGCTGAATTGTATTACATAAATGATCTTTAAAGTCAACCACTTCTTAGAAGTGACTATCTTCAAGACTGATGCAAGGGAAGACATGTCTATGTTCCAACAGATTTCACAGATGGCTCACAAGGCTGTCATAAGGCACAGGAGGAAGACAGTTACTTATTTCTTTATA
The DNA here is from genome assembly GCF_965140915.1 of Aythya marila. Taxonomy (NCBI): domain Eukaryota; kingdom Metazoa; phylum Chordata; class Aves; order Anseriformes; family Anatidae; genus Aythya; species Aythya marila. The sequence continues at coordinate 109,989,856 of NC_139043.1, forward strand.
GCAATGCAAGTGCAATGTACAATCTGGATTTAATGCTAGAACTTACTCATTTATCAATAACTCTTCTAATCTTTCCTCCTGTTAACTAAAATTTCTGACATAAAAGAGAATTATTAAAACTTTAAATGAAAAGGCTGGAAGGAAATAAGTATACATTTTGTTGATGAGATATCAAGTATTGCCTTACAAAAATGCCTAATATGTGCTTTTTAAGTACAACCTTTAATGGACTCTGCTATACAATGTATAACTAAGTATATTTTGTTAGCACAAGTGAACACATGGAAGCACCACTGTGCAGTCATGGGATACACTGGTTGGACCACTTCAGGAAAAGAACTAAGTTTTTTTCAAGAGGTCAGCGTGGCTTATTGCTATATATGAAATTCTTCTGAATAATAATAATAATAATAATAATAATAATAATAATAACAACAACAACAACAACAATAACAGTCCCTTCATCAGTTTTTTGTTTTGTTTTGATTTTATTTTTTTTTTCCCAGAATTTGCTTACTCATTATGGAAATCAGCTAAAGGAGATAAGGTATAATGGATCATGCTGGTGTTCTTTTGTAACCTTCATATGGACCAATTCTTTTCTCAGCCTCCCAAGAGCACAGGAAGAAATAACAATACACAAAAACAAAACAAAACAAAAACCCAAGAACATAGAAGACAAATCAGGATACATTTTCCTCCCTACAGCTTCTGAAAACTCAACTAACCTGGCTGCAAGCATCTGGCACCAAGCAAGTGGCATATGTAAGTTGTTTACAGACTTCGAATATCTCTGAAATAGAAAGCCTAAGGCTCTTGTCAAGAAATTTCAATTTGCTCTGAAACGCTGTTCTTGTAAGACATCAGTATCAGAGACCTCTCTTCTTTTTGGTCAGCAATGTTCTTTGAACAATTGTAACATCTCTGGTGGGGCTTGCAAAAGGAAATCACTCAGGTTAAGTGCATGTGCCACTCTGAAAGCCATTTCAAATGTGTCTCAAATGTTTGAGACACATTTGAAAGCCTTAGACTAGAGTCTGGTCTTGATTTACTGTATTTGTATTATGTGTTTTTTCTAAGCTCAGCCCTCTACTATTTATTTTGCTGTGTCTTATGTCAAGAGTGAAGAATAGTGTATTAAAAAAGCCTCATTACAAGAAGCCTTCACAAAAAAAAAAAAAAAAAAAAAAAAAAAAAACATATCTGGCATTTTTTAAGTTTTCTTGACAGTTGTTTAATTATACACTCCACTCTCATAACCAGTGTATACATCCAGAAATCACTCAAGATTGTAATACCATGGCATTTAACACAGCAGCATGATTTAACTTCATAGTTCTATAAAGTGCTGAATGCACTACGGGAGCCTTACATATCTGTACCTCTGTGAGACTTTGGTGATGTATTAAACAGAGAGAAGGGGGAAAAATTACCTTTTTTGTTCCATAAAACAAGATGTTTATCTCAACACTCTGTCTACAGCTCTCAGACCAGAAATAAAGAGAATAAGACCCTCTCTTGTCTTAGATGGTTCTATTCCACGAAGACCCATCACCTTCCCTTATAATATACAATTATGTAATTTATTGTTACTGCTGCTGTAGATGATATAATTATGTTGATGGTGTACCGCGCCTGGCTGGCATGGGTTTAACTTCCCCACAGCATCCCATACAGTACTGAGCTCTACACGTGTAGCCGTGGTATCACACCCACATTTTGTCTACTGCTGAGCAGTACTGGCATAGCATCAAGACTCCCTCCAACCCCCCCAAACCTAGTATGCTAGGGGTGGGAAAGAGGTGGGGAGGAGCCATCAGCAGGGCAGCTAACCTAAACCAACCAAAGGGATATTCCATGTGGAATGGCTCAGTCAGCAACAAAGGTGGGAAAGAGGAAGGAGAAGGGGGGGTTCTTGTTATCAAGACATCTGTCCTCTTGCTACACATATTGAGGTCCTGCTTCCTGGGTTGTGGCCAAACATTGCTAGTTGGTGGGAAGTACAGAATAATTGTTTTCTCCATCTTTGCTTCCGTATGGCTTTTTTTTTTTTTCCCTTTAATTCAATTATCCATATATCAACCCATGAGCCTCTCCCTCACCCCCCCCCCTTTTTTTTTTTATCATATTTTCTCCCTCTGTTCTTCTGATGAGAGGGAGTGAGAGGGAAGTGTGATGGAATTTAGCTAGGCATCAGTGTAAAACCACCCTAAATGGCAACTATAGGTGGACTTACATTCAGTAAGAAGCCTCTTCTTCCCTTCCCAGATCTTTTCTTCTTTCCTTCTACACTGTCTCTGACAAGTCCCTTTTTTTTTTTTTGTGACTGTTTCATCAGTTGTCCTTTATATCAATCTAATAGATATATTTGTGTGTGAAACACAATTTAATTTTAACACATTCGGATAAATTCAGGGGAGATCAACCATGAAGCTTTAGCATTTAGAAATGAGAACACCTCAAAACTCATTGTTTTGAGATTAAACCTTCACTAGAACCAGATAGCCAGACATTTCTTTCATCTTTATTACACCTGAACAAGTTATTTTTATCTTTTGTGCACTGTAATCCACTCAGTGTTAGCTATGACAAGCATCACAAAATAATTAACTTATTTCTTCTAGCAGCAGCCATCACTGGACAGCTGGTTTAGTTATTCCTACTGTGATATGTAAGAAAAAGCATTTTCTTTCCTTCACATATAAAAGGCAGTAGCCACATAAAATATCAGCTTCAATATGTACTGCAGTTCTATCTCTAATGACTCACATATTTCATGTATTTTCCAGTAGCTTATTCATTTTTAAAAATCTATCTATAAATAGGTACCTTGAGATTAATTTCAGGAGATTTTTTAAGTACTGTGAAGTGCTTACTGCTAGTTTGAACAACAGAGAGTAAGGTACGGCATTGATACTCTTTCATCATCTTGATATCATATCAACTTTATATCATCTTCATGTCACATGCATATATGTACATCAAATTGAATATACAAAAGGACACGAAATTGTCCATACAACAAGTAAACAAGGATTCTTAGCATTCTGACATCAATTTTGTAAGGCATCCAAATCCCTCTCTAACATAAGACACTTTATGTTCGTTTATTCAGTACAAACATATTCAACATGCTTTTTAAACTAACATCCATGTTACTGTAAAAGTGACAGAGATCAAATAAGCGTGCTTTAATTTCTCGGGTACATATGGCAACTAAATCATTTCTATTATTATCATCTAGTTTACAGTTGCATAATTTCTCAAGCTTCAATTTTCCAGTGAAAGCCAGTCTCTTTCTCTGCCATCAACTAATTATGATGGAACTAAATACTGATAGGTAATACTTTTCTATATATCTGTCTCATGACAGCCACATGAGAGCACTTGAAAATCTAAATACCGCAGAAACGACCCTGAGATTTGTTATTCTGATGACAAGACTGTCACTTTTCCTCCTTACTCCTCATATCAGTAGGAAAGACGTCCTATTCAAGTCATATACATCATGTAAAACAAGTCCAAAAAAAAAAAAAAAAAGTCTATCAAGAAGGCAAACTGAAGTAATCAAAAAAAAAGCTCTTCTAATATCTCCACAGAAGATCTATGTCTAAATAACATTTGAAAACAACAGGAGAACAAAATCAGAAGTGCAGGGAACAACAATAGCCTTAATTGACTCTAAACATGGAGATGACCTATTCCATTCATCAGAGCTACTGGGAACTTTAAAAAAAGAGCTTGAGGTGACATGTGGCTTGACAGAACTAAGCAATCTGCCTTGGAACCATGGCATCTATCCCCTGCCTGGAAACAGAGGATCTCTAACTCAGTCTGGAGAGACATCTGGCTACTGCAGGCTAAAGAGGAGGACTGAGAGAGCATTATCATTTTACCAGCTTTGAAATGCAAGATTTCAAATGTATCATTTTTGTGCAAGTTCCTCACCTTGTTTTGATTAATATGTCTCCCTTCTCTGTCCCTCTATCCCTTTTCATTGTTTTCATTCAAAAGTGTTTACTTGAGCTCGTGTCTTACATATGACTACCAGGAGCTCGGGGCCATAAAAAGAATTGAAGACAACTGCACATCCAATTGTCCATAAGAGCTTGCCATCTCTCAGAGCAGTTGACAAAATGGTGTTGGACTCCCGAACATATAAAGTTATCATTAAGAATTAGAAGCAGTAAAAGAAACAGTGTATTCCCTTTGCTGTACTTTTAACTTCAATTATTTTTGTCTTTTGCCTATGGACATGTAACTAGAAATAATAGGTGTATCGTATCTCAATCAACTTTCTAAAATGTGTGCCCAACAGCTTCAACATCACTTGAGGTCATCTCTTGAGGTCTCTTCCAACCTAGAAAATTCTGTGATTCTGTGAAAAAAATGGAGTTTCTCTCATGAAACTAACTGAACTTAGAGCTAGTTTGTTGTTTTCTACCCCAGTAAAAATATAAAAAAATACAATTCTAAAGAGAACTTAAAAAAAAAAAAAAAAAAAAAAAAAAAGAGAGAGAGAGAGAAGGGAAAAAGAGAAGGGAAAAGTGTTGAAGAATGTAAACTTTGAGTTAGGTGCGCTGTGATGAATTTGTAATTATTTTTTTTCATATTGTCAAACCAACTAATAAGCCCTCGCTTATAAATAAACACGTAAGTATATTCCTAAAACTGCAATTTCTTCCAGAGTCATTACTTACTTAAGTCAATTAAGCCTTACTTAGCATTCCAGATTCAAACCAACTGAAATACTTATTCTGTTTTTAATAAAAAGCTTGCAGAGATTTTTGATGGTGAGCAGGCTGTAGGCTATATCTATGTTGACAAGCTTTATTCCATCTTTGCTTGGGGTCAAGCATGACAAATTTCCAGCCAGATAACACTTGTCACATCTTAAGCCCATCCAGACAGCAATCATGCCTGCTGCTCACAGAAGCAACATCTGCTGCTATGACAAACAAGAGCTCTTGATTCACTCTGCCTCTTGCTGAGCTCCCAGCTCATTAGGATCTCCTAACCACTGCCTCTTACATAGAAAAAACACACCTATTGTTGAATAAGTGAAGTGTTTCGCTCCCTGCTAGACCCTTGAACACAGCAGCTCCTGATGAGCTTCAGCTTGACAAGAGCAAGAGCCCCCTCCACTCGCAGAGGCAAGATCTTGTCAGTCTGTCAGCACTACCTGATGAGCAAGGGTCTGTGAAGCTGTCCCTAGCCCTGCTAAAACCCTGAGGGCAGCTCTGTGGACTTTAGGCACAGCTCTACAGCCTGCACCTGGGTGAACACCTCACCTGGGAAGATATGCTGCAGCATCAGCCTAACATTTACTGTAAACTAATGGTTCATCACACCCTTCAAACTTACCTAACTCATTACAATTGCATGCTTGTCAGGACCGTAAAAGCACATTTAACCCCCTTCCTCTACTTACTCATCCAAAGGTACCTGCCCTCATATTGCATAGAGATTAGGAACTTTTGTAGTCGGGAAGAAGATCCATATAAGTTTGACAGTAAAAATTGAAAAAAGAATTTCACATTGAGCCTGCTTGGTATGAAATTAATTTTCCCTGATGAGAAACAGTGTTTGGAAGAAATAATAATTCACTCAGGGAAAACTTCAAACCAGTAGCTTATATAGGATTAATATCTAAAAGACTGCAACAGTCTAATTTTCCTTTTAAACAATCTTATTCATATACCAGCATAATTACAATGTCATAAAATGGTCTTTCTTTGAAAGAAAAAATAAAACCGTGTCGCTTCCCACAATTTGAAAAATTTCTTTGAAAAAATACCTTAAACATAATTTAGCAATTATGCATGGCTCAAATAATTTAACAAATCCAGTATATTCAGGGATTTGAGTTAAGTAATCTTTAAAACATTAGACAAGTACTACTGAGATCTTGGTATAAAATCTTCAGTAGACATAACTGGGTAGCAAAGGTGTAAATGAGAATCTCAACAATGTGAGGCAAAAGTACTTGAGATAACCCTTGCAAAGAGAAATACCATGCTTTGTTTTCTGGGACCAGTGTTTTAACATTCCAATTACTTTGTGTTTTCTGTAGATTGTAGATCCTTTCTATCTTGTGTTTTTATGCAGAAAGAAACAATTATCTCATGGTTCAAGGACTTTAATTCCAAATATCTGTATTTTGTTTCTTACTTCACCACAAACTTGAACTTGAACTTCAGCAAGTCCCAATAAAATAAAAACATGTGAACTGGAACTTAGGATAAACATTTTAAAGATAGGATTGCCAAGACATTGCAAGATGAATCGAAGAGTTCTGTTTATAGAAACAGAAGAGATTTCTCAGACAGTAGTAATCAAAATAGTTCATCTCAGATTTACATATATTCATATACGTATACAATCCCAAATCTCTGTAAATTTGACATCTGCTTAAACAAACAGAAAAGACTTTATTTGTCCACTGATGGAATAACATCTGGATGAACTTACAGAAATTTTCTCCACATTAACAAATCTAAGCAAGAGGAAAATTCAAAATAAAATAAAATAATACAAAATAAATAAAATTTGATTTTTTTTTAATTTTTAAATTTAATTTTTAAAATACTTTAAAATTATTTTTTTTTTAAATTAATAAATTTGAAGAATAATTCAAAATCAAAATCCATGTAAAATTGATATTATGAGTTCAATTGTGAGAAATTTCTTTATACTTCTAAGTATTCCTTTTCTTTTTTTTTTTTCAGAGCATAAATATAAATGCTAACAACTAGTTGTATACAAATAATATCATAGCCCAAAATACAGCCTTATTTTCATATCCTACCTCTTTTACTACCCTTCTGTTTCATAATTTTTTAATATTCAATCAGAAGTCGGGCTTCTAAACAACAAAAGCAGTATTTCACAAGTCGCTTCTGGACCACTAAACTCCAATGAGCTGAAGAAACTGTGCAAGTATCAGAAATTAATGAGCAACAGTGCAACCTCCTAGAGAAATTATAAAATAACTAGGTACTGAAATAAGTTTCTCCTGGCTGCTTTAGCTGGCGCATCATTAAGTATCCTCTAGATGTAAACATAGAAATCTCTTTTTTTTTTTTCTGTATGCCTAGTGTAAGCATGTGAAGCATGCTTATCGTTCAAAGTGAAGCATGATCTTCACTTTGTAGTGTTTTATACTTTTCATTTCAGTCTATGGAGCCTGTTTTAATGGAAAGAAAATTTATATAATATAAACTGAAGAAAATGCATTCTTACATATACAAAGATTACAGACCCTCATCTGACATACAGAAATATTATATTTGAGTTTCTGATTACAAATTCTTGAGATACTGGTTGTTTAACAACCTTCTTTTTGTGTTCTTATAATCAGAGAGACATAAATACTAAATTCCTTGAAAATCATCATAATAAAATATACTAAACAATTATTTCCCTGTAGAAATGACTCAGTGTTCATGGCAATGGAAGCCATATAAAAACACAAAATACCTATCTGCTTCATTAAAAAAAAGATACCATTATTCACAGCCATTTATTCTTTCCCACAAGGAGTCAGAATTTTTATTTATCTTATAAACAAATAACACATAGCTATGATTAAGATTTTGCTTGATAAATTGAGATATATACACACATACACGTTTTGAAACTTCTTTATCTTTATAAAACTCTTGGCCTAAGTAATTGGAAAAGGGGTAGGAACACCTGCAGGAATGAGTTGTTATTAATGTCACTGTCATGTTATTGCTGACTTCTGAAGTTACATTCTTTTAGCTGGACGCTATTATTAACTTCCCACTGCTCAATAAATTTAGTAAAGAAAAGCACTAGCCTAACAAAGGAAAAAAACAAACAAACAAACACAGGGAACAAATGCCTTCTGTTAATAATCCAGTAATCTACTAGTTAAAGACCATTGGATTCATTAACAGCATAAAAAGAGAAAATGTTCAAAAAGAGCTATTTAGTCAACATATTATTTAAATTTTATGCTTAATTTTGATACCCTACCAATATGATCAATAGATTATATAATCATAGAATATCTGAGTTGGAAGGAACCCATAAGCATCATCGAGTCCAACTCTTTGGTGCCCAAAGGACCCCCCAAAAAATCAGACTATATGTTTGAGAGTATTATCCAAATACTTCTTGAACTCCTGCAGTTTCAGTGTCACGTTCGCTGCCCTGGGGAGCCTCTCCCACTGCCCTACCACCCCCTCAGCAAAAAACCTCTTCCAGTCTGAACCGCCCCTGTTGCAGCTTCAAGCCTTTATCTTAGGTCCCCAGAATATATACATTCAGTATTTTGAAACTCTTATTTGGTATTTTCTTGTAACCAGTTACAAGTACATAGTTACATCAAAGCAGCAAGCATTAAACTATATTTGTATTGTAGTTGGCAACTGATAAATTATTCTGGTAAGAATCAGGTTTATGTTTGTGAATCTGCTGCAGCATCCTATACTATGCTACAATAACATAACAATGCTTCACAGATAGCTATGGAATGTGGCAAATACTGTAGTCCCAGGAGATCCATTTATGAAAACACTGACTGCTTTCTAATCAAGTCTCAGAAAAAAAAAAAAAAAAAAAATATATATATATATATATATATATTTAGAAATCAGATATTGCACACAAAGAGGTCTTCTGAGATTCCCATCTGGTACTGTGCCTATACAAAACTCTCTTTTCCAAGTTCAGTTATTTTAGCTTCCCGATATTTGGAAAAATAAATAAATAAATAAATAAATAAATAAATAAATAAATAAAACTATGGGATGATTCCCCCCTCCTTACAAAGTCTTCCAGTGAACTCAATAAAACAGACCAAATTTAACACCTTTGTAATTCAGCTCTGATTAGTTTAAGTCTACATATAGCAGGTATGAAATCTAATAACCTCAGTTTGAGTACTTTACCCTTATTATTTTGACAATAATAATAATTAAAAATAATAATAATAATACTCTGTTGTGATTATTGTAGCCAAGTAACTATTATTTATTATCTCTCTCAGAGAGAGCCATCTCCTGGTTTTATAGCTTATTAGTTGTCTTTAGAACAAAAGACAATCTGAACATCTGAATTTGTTAAATAATTTCAAGATACATGGAAATATTCAACTATAGTTGATAGATAGTCATCTGTGGTCTTCTGTAGACACTGCTTGGGATGAAATTATATACTTCACTTGTAAGAGAGAAGCTGCGCGTATTTATTGGTATAATGTCGCGATCTATCAAAGCTTAATCGTAAGTAAGACAGCAACTTAACAAGATTCAAGATGGCAAGGCACACATGATTTTTCACTACACAGAGGAGAGGATAAAACTGACATGTCAGGGAGACCCTCGCGCTGAGTCCCAAGGTTCAGAGTGGACCCCCTTGCTTTCTGAACTTCTTGAACAGAAGAGGTAAGGAGTTTAGGTGCAGCTACATCCACTCCTGAACCTACACATGGTCAATGTTTATGTCTAATGGTTGTCTGTACAGTCAAACTAAGATATAATCTTAGTGAAGCTCACTAAGTTTAGCCAGCTATTAATCAGTTGCTGAGGATCTGTTGCAAGGAATCTCTCTCAAGGAGTATGGGACCTCTGCAGCAGGTATGACTTTGACAGGTGTCCTGACTCAAGTGAAGATCCTGTTGTGCTGCCAGGGGCCATGCAGAGGAGCTCCAGGGGCTCCTGGCCTGCTCACTATTTATGGTGTAAAATGATGGACTAATTTGTTTTGTTTTTTTTTTGGTGCATGCTCCATTGGCAATCTTGTGGTCATTATCTGCCTGAGCAAGGCCTGGGGTGTAACGGCCAGACCAATGACATGGGGGTGGAAGCACACCATCATAGATACTGAAGAAGCATAATGGCTTTTTCTAATCTTATCCTGTGAGGGATTGTGTTGTCTCAACAAGCTTCTGACACTTTGAGGATACTGGAGAGTAGAGTTAAAAATCAAGCCTGGATGTAGTGCTAATGAAACTGACTAAATCATTTCCAGAATACAAAATGGAGCAGGCTGTGTGATTGTTTTGTGTGATGGTTTCTACAGATAGATATATTGCTGCCATGTCCACAAACCCTGATGGTGTAGCTAATTAAATTTAATTAATTAATTTGTTTTAATTACCTCTAGTTGTAAAAGTAACTCAATCCCCTAAAGTTTCTTACTCAATAATCACCACATTAAATGGTTCTATAAGACTTTTTTCCCTTGACAGTGTAATGATCAGGTTATCATAGTAGCATTGCAAAAACGGGTTAAAGCGAACTACCTACGTAGTATATAATCGACATCTTTACATCCTCAATATGATTTTTTCCTCTCTTGAAAACTAGGAAACTGGGTATTTACATGTATGTGTCTAGAAATATAGTAGAACTGTAAACAGAATGCCTTAATTATTAGTTTATAAAGCTATTGAACACATCTTTCATATAGTTTGAAAGGAGAAAAAGAAATTTAAGAAAACTGAAGAAGAAAACTTACATTATAGAAAAGAGCTAAATGCATAAAACATCTACCTATCCACAGCGAAAGAGAAAAGCAGGGAAATATAAAATGACTCATATTGAATCTTCACTTCTTACATGAAATGTTATTTTCAAGATTTTCCTTCTTTTAAATAAAACTGGCAAGAGTTTTAGTGCTCATTAAAGTGAAAAATGGGTATTGTTGTTCAGGACAATAGGCACAGCAAAATATGAGAAGCTAAAGCTTTCCTAATAGAAAACAAACCAGGCATGCCCTACAATCTTTTTCTCAAGGCAGAAAAATATCCCAGAAGAGCCTATTTATTTCACATGTACCCAGCATCAATACTGCTGCCACAACCTCTTCAGTAGCTCCAATTGCTCCAGCATCTATCTCCCTATAATCTCTTCCATTTTTGGGTGGAGAAAAAATAACAATGAAAAACCCACAACCCACCCAGTATCTTACCTGGAAACTAGGTGCAAGACATAGCAAATAGGTAATGTCATTAGCATTTAGGCAAACAAAATATTACCTTTTTACAAAATCATGACCTGTTGTTTTAATCAGAAGTGGTTTAAATAAGCATAATTTTAAAAAGGCCTCTCACTTTTGGGGTAAACCTGTTACCCCTCCTGCCAGAGGCACATGTTCCAACTAAAACCACTCATCCTTTCACTGAGCACATTTAGGTGCCTCCAGAACCAGCAGTGGGCAGTTGCACTGAGCAGCACTGCTGCACTCGCTCAGCTCAGCTGTCCTCTTTCACAAACGTCACCACTGGGGCAGCAAAATATTAATGACTTATTTTATCAGCCTGGTCACTCCAGGATTCACTGTGTGCAAAGTTTAGTTACACTTGGGTTGCTAAGGGTCACAAGTCTGGAAGGAATCCACTTGAACACCAAGTCCACTTGAACACCAATTATCTGAATCACCATTTCAAAATCTGGAGCTTTTGTTCCTTCTCATTAAAATGTCGTTCCAGAACATCACTCTTACACTTAATTTCTCGCCCAATTCTTTTTTTTTTTTTAATTATTTTCTTCTTTTTTTCCCCCCTAAGTTTGTAATCATATTTTCTCGTGTCAAAACTGGTTTGTTCAAATGCTGCTTTTCTGGAGTTGCCTGATATATTTTTTAAAGAGCGATCCTACCCAAGCACAGAACAGAAAAGCCAGTAAGCAAGGCGTGATACATATACACTCCTATGGCATTTGCATTAATTGCAGACCTGTACTTGACACAAATAACACCCCCCAAAAAAATCAGAGTATGTGCTACAGAGCTGATTTAACCCAGCTCAGGCCCTTATCAGAGTTTGGCTACTTACAGGTGGGAGCAGGCAGGCTGGCTGCCTGACCTTCAGCATCTCCACATGGGCACCTCTGACTCAGACCTCTGCAGAGCGTGGACAGTTGACAGAAACATCCTCTTGAATCTCCTCTAATGAAACCATCCTTTTCATTTCATTTTCATTATTCCGGAAGTCTTTTCTCATACCTAACTTTTACCCACTTGTATATGGTTTCCTACATTCCTGTGAATAGGAGAACTTGTATAATGAGAACTGTCTGAAGGACACCAGCACAGCCACAAATGCTCTGACACAAAATCTGGTACCACAGAAAGTAGCAGAAAACTCTGTTTTGCTGTTATTTACCTCCATCAATAAAATGCAAATTGTTTCTCCCATTCCAGCATCCAGTCCACTATTAATGGCTTTCATAGTTAAAAATAAAATAAAATAAATAAAATAAAATCTCCGCTGTCTAAAGACAATATTTTTTTTAATCATGCTCAACCCGGTTTCCAGGAATATCTGTGTTATTTCAGAAATCCTTTTCTTTGAAACAACTTTGCATCTTTTCAGCCCTGTTGTCAGACAGTCAGAAATGGAGACCTGAATTTGGAATTAAGACTCAAATACCAGAATCTGAAACTAAGTACTAAGGATCTTTTAAATTCAGTTCTATGACTCGTTTTTAAGCTTCGTAAAGCTCCACTGACCCAGTTTCACAATGACTTTTTTCTGTAATTTTGCCTCCTGCTCAATGAAGCGGGTCCAGCCCACTGTATTCATTTACTGAATTAATAGAACTGAATTAATAGAGTTTTATATTAAGGACATCATCTCCCAAATACAGTTTTAGCATTTCAGTTACACATATTCGCTGCTGCATCTGCATATATTAATCTGTGTTGCATCACTGCTTTTCCTGCATCTTAGGAATTTTCCTTGTATTTTAATATATATTAATATATGAATAGATTAATCTATGAATAAAACTGTCTTTTTAAGGGGAAACTGAAATGCTGAATCAGAAGCTTTCAAGTTTTCATCAACAGACAACCTCTTTAAGAATCATATCACAGAGAAAATATGCACAGAAAGCTACCTTGTACTGATGCCTGAAATGTGGGCACTGACAGAAAGCAGGTGGCTTAAATCCAGTCAGACACAGTGCTGACTATTCATTTAAATAAATGTAGCATACAACTCATTTCCTTTCATCACTGAAATACTAAAATGTTCTTCATCAACATTTTCAATGTATTTAAAATTAAACATCTACAAACACTGAACTCCTGGTGTAAGTATGATCGCTTGTATTTCTGCATGGATCTATGAAAAATGTGTACTATACATTTATGTCTAATGTGTCCACCACAAAATATTGGTCTTTTTAAAGATAATGCTGTAAGATGGCGTCAGGACACTCGCATTAAATATCAGTTTGAATATCAATTATGCAAAAAGTTATAATTTACATCATAGGGGAGTTGAATTTAAGGGCAATAATCATTCAAGCATATTGTCCCCAAACTGTACAATGATTGTTCTCTTAGTTATCAAGTCAGAAGAAGAGGGTGAAGGACAAAAGGATAGCTGGACTGTTTGATCTATGTTCAGAGAAACCAAGAAATATCTCAGACATATACTTCCTAGCCCTTCTCCTGTTCCATGCAACTGCTGCAGCCCTTTTCAGCTGGTACCACACTTTGCAGCCCACGTCTGCAAAGCTGAAATATATACTGACAAGTATTGTATATGACATGAAACTGGGGGGGAGTGACTGATTCACAATGGGACGCACATGGTCATTCAGAGGGACTTTGACAGACTGAAGAGGTAGGATAACAAGAACCTCATGAAATTCAACAAGGAGAAGTGCAAAGGTCTTCACGTGGGGAGGACCAACCTCAGGTACCAGAGATTGTTCTTAAGATGGAAATCTACAGGATTGTTTACCATGGTTGCAGACTGACGCACCCTGAATCTATCATTATGACGAGCTGAAGAGGGAACAAAATTATAGGTGTTTGGTTCCACAGCCCCCACATATACACATAATTCCCACTGCATCACTAGTTATAGTTCTAAAAAGACATCAATCAAATTCCCCACAAAACTTGGAGGAAGTCGAAACAAACATGGGTATATGGAAACCTCATTCATTTCACTGCCCAAATTCAACTATCACACTTTAAAATTGATTGACTCTGTCTGAAAGGAGGAGAGTTTGGAATTTATGTGACAGTGAGGCTAACCACACACAACAGCAGTCAAAATTGACTGATTCGGTCCAACAACTCTCTCTCTAAAAACAAAGGTTTTGGTTCATTTAGAGTGGCTTCGATGAAAATCAATGGCTTGTTTCCAGATTTGCTTTAAATCTAAATTTGTGTCTTTAACAATGACCATTTTAATAACATCAAATGATTATGGTCATGGTTCTATATCTCACAAAAAATGTACTTTCCCTGGAAGAATGCAGAGCTCACTTGTTTTGGCTCAGAAGCAAGTGATTCACAGAGACGATACCATATATTGCATTGTAATTTAATTTAGATTAATAACATCTTATAATTACTGTAGATAACTGATAGCTGAGGACACATCAGTAATAACACCAGTGTTAGTATTTTGAACATACTTTATGTGCTTTTAAGAATTGTCTATTAAAATTGCATTATGTGCACTGTTGGGATGAGTAATGGCAAACACAATTCCATAATGGTAAACCTTATTGAACAATCTGTAGAACACACAGAAAAGCATATAAAATACAGACAAGACTTTTTACTTCTTGCCCCAGCTATGTGTAGTTTGGCACTTCATTCAGAACTGAGTCAGAAACACACATGTTTGTGTAAGGACCTTTGTGTTTAATATTCCAATATGGAATTTTCTGACACGTCTTAGCATTTTTGAATTCACTTATGCTACATAAGAATAATATCTGCAATGATATTAGGCAGTCAGTGAAAAAAGATCCCCTTTATTTCTCAACCAATTTGCATCTGAAAATATCACACATACTCCTCATCCAATCAGAAATAACATACAGTACAGTCCTACTAAACTTCCCAGTTCCATTGCAGAGACATGGTCATGTCCACATCCTGGGACAGAAGGCTTGGAGGACCGTCTGTTTCTTTCTGCTATGAAAAAATACCCATTGTTCTTCACCTTCAGTTACTATCTTCTATCTAGTTAACAATCTGTAAGAAGCTTTTCCTGTGAATTCCAATTTAGTTCTGTTTAATTACAAGCATTTGTTAAGGGAATTTGTCAAAAGCAATTTAGTATCATTTCAAAGTGATTCTTCAACTGTTACATCTTAAATTTATATGAAGCTGTTCAGTATTAAAGCAAGAGTATTCTTTTGTGAGCTCTTTGAATAGTTCCTTCAGTCATTTACAGCATACAACAGTTCTGTCTCAATCTCATTCCACATCATCATATTCACCCAGTTTATACATGGGCAATCAAATTGTCTATTATTATAGTCTATAGTCTATCCCAAAGCTATTTCTCAGTTCCTGTAACCAGCCTGCTAGGCTGGTTAGTTCTATCCTTTCTCCTTATGCCAAGAATTTTACCAACAGGGATTCAATAGCATGTGCTGATGTAGCGATGTAATTTGTAATTGACACATTTGGCTCCACTTTTTTTTCTTTCTGTCTGAAACACATGAACTATTCTATAGCATGTGTAATGTGACAAACAGGAAATCATCATTTCAGAACATAGGTTTTTATAATCTCTGTAGAACCACTATACACTTGGTTTAAGGTATAAGTCTTTTCCTAGGGCCCACTTAAGTGAAACTTTTTTTAATACCATTCTTTTGTCCTTTTTACTGGAATTCCATTTCTTTTTTATCCTATCTGGTACTACTGGTACACTATATCCAAATAAATTCAGATTTCTTTTGGCACTGCCATACACCGTATAACAACATCTTTACCTCTTCAGTCCACCTTCTCCTATGTGCTAGAATCAGTTTTCCAGAGGCACTGCTAACAACATCGTGGTTGAAAGTGTACATAGTTATCTGCTGACCTTTGCTGACTGTTCAAGCAAGCTTGGAAATTATGACATAGTAAATTCATGTCCCCAACTCAAATCATAGAAGAAATGGGTTTCTGCTTCTAGTAACTCAGTTGTTCACTTTAACATAATGTATCCAGTGTACCTGCTATCTTCCTTTGTCATCACAACAGCCTCCAGCAGGGTCAACTAAAGAACACCTTCTACAGGATCTCTGCCTCTGTGCCTCCTATCTCTCAAGAGACTTAACTTCCTCACATCATAGATTTATTTATCTACTTCTGTATCATCTGAAGTAGATAAATAAGTCTGCCTTGTTCTCCAAGATCCAGATCCACAATACACATGGGCTGTCTACTCCACTATATACTCAGATGACAATTTCCTACACTGTACTTTCTTCACAAAATGTTTCAGCAAAGGTGTTTTGCTCCAGTCACCCATCTCCCTCACTTTCTTTAAGCTGACCATATCAAGGTACTTCCTTGCTCCACTATAGCTTTTAAAGAACAAAATCGTGTTGCATGTCTCCTACCAACTGAGGCTACATCTTTTGAAGTCGCTGCAGTTATATGAGCTCCCAGTTACATGCTGGGACCGTACTAAATGTTTGTTCTAACCACAAAAATATGAGAAAATAATGTCATTGTATTTTATCTTTCAGTGTAGCGGTGGTGGTCACTTAGTCTCTACGATGAACATTTTATTGTGGTAAAAATTATAATTATGCTTCAGTGCAAAATTACATTTTTTTGAGTTTTAGTACACTAAAAGTACTAGTACACTAGTATACTGAAGTACTAGTACCCATTTTTCTATTAGATAATAGTGTAAGTCAAGCATGGAGAAAGTACAACACAGACTATTACATGGAGTGGCACCATAGATGGAAATCAGCCATGATTTAATTTCGAGAATCAAATTTGTAGCAAAGCTCACTCCTCAAGGTAAATGGTAAGATTTATTTTCTTAGAAATCTATCACGAAATAACTGACTTCAGAATGTGATATTTTTTTTCCCTCTGCAGTGCATTTGCAACCAAGAAATTTGTTTATTTCTCAAAAAAGTACTATAGAATCAAAATTCCTGAATTCCTGTGCATGTAAACATATGGTAACCTTTCAGTCTTTTTGTATTTTTTTTTTTTTTTTTTAAACAGTCATGAAAAGATGTAGGTTGAAAGAGAGATTCTGGAGGTCTGATATAACCCTCTCTCAAAGCAGGGACAAATACAATGTTGGATCCAACTTCAACCTTAAACCAGGTTGCTCAGCACCTTGTTCAGGCAAGTTTTGAACATCTCCAAGCATGAAGGTTCCGTACCTCTCTTAAACAAGTAAAAGCAATTCTACATATATATCAAAATATACACAGGCATAAAATATTTTCATATTGAAATTGTCAACATTGAGAAAGACGTATCTCTTTAAATTGTTTTTTATAGAAAGAATTTATACTTAATGCTTTCCTGATAATACTTTGAGTAAGAGGAAAATATTCATTATATTTATACAAATCAATCTTCAGTGAAAAAAAAAATAACTACCGCATAGTGAAACTCAATGTATGTGAACGGATTACAGGCCTTGTATGAATACAGGAGACAAGCTATCTCTTCTTATAACCAGTAATTTCTGAAATTGTCTCCTTCATAGGACTGCTAAAAA
Source organism: Aythya marila (assembly GCF_965140915.1). Lineage (NCBI taxonomy): Eukaryota > Metazoa > Chordata > Aves > Anseriformes > Anatidae > Aythya > Aythya marila. The sequence continues at coordinate 110,007,335 of NC_139043.1, forward strand.
TAACAGAAATCTATCTGCATTCTTATTTGCTTGTTAAAAAATACCACATTACACATATTAGATGAGATCTATACTGATGTAACTGAAGTTCACTTATAATTAAATGAACTTGTATGTTCATGTATATTCAGATACTTACTTTTCATCAAGTTACTTCATAAAAACAGAATTTACCAGAATTTTGGAGTCAATAGCAAAAGAAAAAGCATTATCCAAAGAGGCCTGAATTCCACTCAAAATGGCAGTTCTATTAACATGTGTCTTTCAAATTCAACTACTTCTGCACTTTGAGTGATAGAATTTGACAAATGATCACTTTTGGGCTGTCAAGACAGAGGAATCAATCATTTGCAGCAACATGCAATGTTTTTGGTTTCAATTTTCACTTGTCTGTAAAGAATGAAATGTCATAAAAGTACAGGCAGAAAGAGAACACTGCTACTAACATGTTCAACTAAATTCTGCAACATCAAAACAAAAAAGTCAATCAAAAAGTCACATCAAAACAAAAAATACATTAGTATCTAACAGCTCTTTTTTTGGGGTAGGTGAAATGAGATATGAGCTTTGCTCACTCTCTAACACATTAATGCCCATTCTGAAATCACCACTATCCTTGTTCTTTTAGGCCAGTGTTCCATACAGTAATCTTCACCTGACTCATTACCACACACACTCATTTGACTAATTTATTTTTTCAACATTGGCCACAGAAGCAAGCTAATTGCAATGAAAAAAAAAAAAGAAATAGGCATGACAGAAATTAATGACAGGAAACTTTAAAAAAAATCTTAAAATCTAATTAAAATATATTTTAAAATTTCAAGGTTTTGACAGAATTGAAATACTCTACACTCCTATAATCCATCAGTTCTATCTTTCTCCAACTCTGAAAGGACAGAACAGACCTGGTTTCTTGCTGAACTTGGGGAGTGAAGAGAGGGGAAGAAAATTCAAACCCTGAATTTTCTAGCAAAAATGCTAGCAAAAAAATGCTATCACCATGGCAAAGCTGTTCCATGAGGGAATTCATAAAGAGCAGGAGAAATGCCAAAGGTTGTACTTGTGTCAAGTTCATCCTAAGCTTTACCCATACTGCTACAGTTTCAAAAGAAAAGTAAGTTTTGAAAATGGAAAAAACCTTGTTCAGTACTCGAACAGGCTTTAGCCTCTTTGTTCTGAAAGGAAGTTCAAAAGAGAAATCATTTTGATTAGAAAAGGAGGATAAAATCTAGGAAGAGTAAAATGTAGGGGTGATAGATTCTGCAGATGAGTTCCTTCTGAAAAAAAAATAATATCTACATATATATATATATATGTATGGACTCATCTAACTGCAAAACCACTCAACAGGGGAGAAAGGAAAACCCAAAATTTTTCAGGCTGAACTGTGGCATTCTATTAACTCCTCACAAAATTAGACTACAAATACTGGCAGGTATATTGATATACAAAGCTGCTCAGATGAAAAATGTGAAGTGTTAATTTAAGGGTCTCATAACAGATATAAATATATTAGTTGACATAAATGGTAAATTCATCTACATCTGTATCAATGGCTGAGCCAATCCCAAAGCTCAAACAAATCTCTTGGGAAGCTTCAGTCTCTTACCTTTTTAATTTACATCTTTCTTTGTACTCAGGGACTATGAATGAAAAGCTTAAGTACAAAGCAGCAGCTGTTCTCATCACATTTTCAGGTTTGTCGGGATCAAGAGGAAACAAAAAGCTTATGAGACAGGTTCCTTTAACAGGATGTTCAGCAGAGGTTGGCTAACTCACTAAACTAACTAATTTTAGACTAAATTGAAAATGTTTTCCATCTTTCATAGGTGACATGTACTATATGCTATGACATATATACTATGACATATACTGTGTCACCTATAGAATTTAAGTTTTAGCTACTTTTGTTTTGCTACTGAAATTCATAGAATCATAGAATACCCCAAGTTGGAAGCGATCCACAAGGATCATCAAGTCTCACTCTTGGCTCCACACAGGACCACCCAAAAATTAAATGATATGTCTGAGAGTACTGTCCCTACACTTCTTGAATGGCTTGGTGCCATGATCACCTCCCTGGGGAGCCTGTTACAGTGCCCCACCATCCTCTCAGTGAAGAACCTTTTCTTAATACATAACCTGAACCACCCCAACACAGCTCCATGCCGTTCACTCAAGCCCTGTCACTGTCACCAGAGAGAAGAGATCAGGTCCTGTCCCTCCACACACCCTCATGAGGAAGCTGCAGACAACCATGAGGCTTCCCCTCAGACTCCTCTTCTCTAGGATGAACAAACCAAGTGACTTTAGCTGCTCTTCATACGTCTTCTACTATAGACCCTTCACCATCTTAGCAGCCTTCCTTTAGACACTCTCTAATAATTTTATATCCTTCTTACGTTTTGATGCCCCAAACTGCACACAGTAATCAAGGTGAGGTCCCACTAGCACATGGCAGAGCAGGAATATCCCATCCCTCAACCAGCAAGCAACAGTTTGCCTGATGCACCGCAAGATAAGGATGGCACTTTTGGCTGTCAAAGCATGCTGTTGACTCATGTTCAACTTTTTTTGAACAGAACCCCCCAGATCCCGTCCTGTGAGGCTGCTCTACAGCACCTTGTCCCCCAGTCTGTATGTATATTCAGGATTGCCTCGTCCCATGTGCAGAATACAGCACTTGGTCTTGTTAAATTTCATGCAATTGGTGATTGCCCACCTCTCTAATTTGTCAAGATCTCACTGAAAGGCCTCTATGCTCTTTGGAGAGTCAAAAGTTCCTCCTAATTTAGTATTGTCTGCAAACTTGCTTAGTAGCATTCAAGTCCTGCATCCAGATAATTTGTAAGAACATCAAAGAGAACTGGCCATAAAATGGAGCCATGTGAAGCCCCACCAGTGACTGTCAGCCTGATGTAACCCCAGTTACAAAAATTATTTCAAAACACAATGAATTTTTTCCTAAAATTCTTCTAATATTCTCCTAAATATTTTTCCTAAATATTTTTTTGTCCTAAATATTTTCCTAAAATTGCTTCCAATATTCTCCCTCTCCAAGATTTTATCTTAATATGGTATCATAGCTGCACAAGGCTGACATGAAGAAAATTTTCAAAAGCAATCACAGAACTGACAAACAAAAACATCCATAACTATATTATAGATGGTGTCTTTAGAAGTAGTGCAATACAATGCCTGTAAAACACTCTCTTTATTTAACCTGACAAACCCCTCAAAACCAGAAGACTTCCAGGTTCACAATGGAACCAAACAGACAAAGTCTAACGGTAGTTAATATTTGGATTCTTTGGAGTTACGATTTTAAGATAGCCCAGTCATTCAGACATGATGATGATGAAAAGGTAAGAAGGCAGCATGTGTGGACACCAGTCATTAGACATTTTTCTTCCTTTTGTTTAGGAAGATAACAAATAACACTGAAACCAGTATGCATCAGACTACACAAAATTCAAAGGTGAAACATGCTTACAAGAGATGAATAAGCTATGGCTATAGTTTCTCTCTAGAGTAAAATGGAGAGAGAGGAGTTGTTCCAAAAGCCAAGTCAAAACCCTATTTAGAAATTTGAATTTTATTGTGGGGAAAAAAAAAAAAAAAAGTTAAAAATTTCATCTCCTCGGAGATTCTTTCTGACATGTAGTTTCTATGACAACTTCTGTATCACCCAGGCTCCCTCCTACTAGCACAAAAACTGGTAGTACTTTTAATCTCCTTTGGGTCATGAGTAACAGACGTAAGTTCAGCAGTTTTGTTCTTCTGTTGTTGCCAAGAACCAGGTAGCACAGATCCAGCTATGTGCTGAGAGCTGTTCCGTGTTCTCTTCTGTCAGATCTGCATCATAAACTACACTGGAAACCACACAGTCCGTAAGTGAAAGAAAAAATGTGCCAACAGTTCATCCTGATATAAAAGTAAAGAATGGTTGAAAAGCACAGAATATAGGGCCCTTAATGTCTGATTTAGTATGATTTAGTAAGGAGACAAAGAACAATTGTGTTGGAATTGTTTATGGAAAAATGTTAGTAATACCACAGTAAGAAAAAAAATAAGAATAAATAAATAAAATAAAATAAAAGCAGCTTAGTGGTAGATAAACAGTTCAACATTTACATTCACTGTAGCAACTTGCTGCCTCCCTTTTGGACATACGCTGCTTCTGTACCTACTTGGCTTGTACTTCGGTTCCAGAGATACATCTGGAGACTGAAAAGACTTCTCTGAAATCATTGTCATACAACCTGAGTCACACCACAAAACCTGGTGACTTAACGATTTTATGTTATTCAACAACTGACCTTCAACAGCTCCCTGTTTATTTTCAGTGTGTTTGAACAGTATCTGTCAACATCTACCACCAAGGATCTCCCAGCAAAGTGTATTGTGATGCTGAGGGAATTTATTGTCTGATCATTACTATGGTTACTAAATGCTACAGTGAAAAGATTTTGATAGAATTTACTTTTGTGTTCATATTGTTAAATTATCTGTAGTTGTTCAGAGACTGCTGAGTGGTAATGACTGGAAGCTTATTTTTAGAAGTGTTTTGCATTTTTATTTTTACCTGACCTCTTCTCTTGTAAGAAGTTGTAAGAAGTAAAAATACCACCAGGAACTGAAACAATAGTTTCACATCTGTACTGTGTTTGAGAGTTCACCTATCCTTTATTCCTTGCCTAGAAGCCCAGGAATAAGTAATTACTTGCTTAGTATTACCCAACACCAGAAAATTTCTGCATGAACTATTCTAACATAAAATAGCATAAACCAAAACTATTATTGAGAATCCTCTGTTCTATTATGATGAGCCTTTATACTTCAAGAGGAAGGTAACAAACAGTTCTGTTTAAATGTTCTGTATAAACAGTTTAATCAAAAGGTTTATTTTAATTTGAAAACAGTTTTAGCTATTTCAGTTTATCTGTAGTTAAAAACTGAAGTTTGAAAACAAAATGCTTTAAAATTAGTCTACTTTTTTTCAATTTGTAAAAAATATTAAAGTATGACATTTTATCTAGTTGAAATGTGAAAAACCTTCAAAATCTTCAAAGTACTCAAGAAAACCCTCTGAAACCCAGGGCTATCTAATGAGAGTTGTCTGAAATGAACAGTATCATGTCTTGCAGTACCGAGTGATTAACTGGTTGGTTTGAAAGAAGATAGGGTCTCACAACACAAGGCTTTCACAGCTTTCCTCTTCACTGATGCTTGCCAGAGACAAAAGGTATTTTCAGCAACAGTTTTGAACAATCCTTCAATTTAAATAAGCATATTCTATAGCATGATCATTTCAGGTTTGCAAGAACACCATAAAGTCATAAATACCTCACTCAAGTATGAACAATTTTCAATCTTGTCAATAATTGCAGAAAAAGAGAATTAAAGTTTTGTATTGTGGAGATAAGACATCTAAAAACAAGGTAATAGATAAAAAGTGTGTTTCAAAAGTAACTGATATAAATGAAAATCACTATAAATGCAGTCTGTTGAGCAGGTGAAGAAAACAAGAGAAGATATACCCAGATTTTTAGGTTAACTGTAGTGCTGTCTCTCTTGCTTCAGTACTTGCTTCAGAATAATTTATATTTCCATGGAATGATATGGTTCCTATTTTCAAGCTGGATCTTCCATGTGTCACCAAAGACTACAAAATAAGCAAAAACAGCTTCTCTTAAGACCCTTGAACCTATCTTCCCTGCAGAAAAAAATGATGTGTTAAACAGCAGTGACAATCTCTTTTAAACAAGTATTTCTATATAAGGTTAGATGGAAATTTTGTAATAAGATTTTTGTTTTCTTTTGTCTTACAAATATGCACAGGTTCATAGCTGAACTTCATCTTATTCAGAAACAGAAAACCAGATGGGAATGCTGCTCACAGAGACAAGACATCATTGCTGAGCTCCCCATGAGGGCCAGCACACATAGTTCATCACACGCAACACCTCAGTAGGAGCCAAGCACCTGCTTGGAGAGGAAATTGGCCAAAGTAGGTCAGCATTTGAAGCAGAACTACAGAGGCTAGAGACTGTGTGTGTTGGGAAAATCATGAATGACTCTAAATCTACTGGGGGTATTGGAGGAGGTAGACTAACAGGAAGAAAGAAGTCATAAAGTCCCATTATACTTAACCTCCAGCTTGACACAAATATCATCAATCTGTTTATTTTCAAAGGCAATTCTGTATTCTGGTAAATATTGTATCTCTTATTAGCTTAAAAATAAAACGTATCAGCAAGCAGACATCTCAATACAATAAATGCAGTAATAATGAAGCAATAAACAGCTAGCACAATCTAGTTTATTAGATGGATACCCACACTCCTTTGAGGATTGTGGTAGGTCTAACTTTCTAACAGCCTACAGTATGCCTCTCCATGCTATTATGTTGTGCAGCACAATGGAAAAGACACTAAACAAGCTTATGGTGTGCTTGGCCACAGCAGGTAATGGCACGTTTGGGAAGTTTTCTTCTGTGCTGTAATATGGAGCTCTATCATTCATGGACGAATGATAACCCCAAGGCTTCTCTACTATAAATCACAGCACAGATATGATGGAAGTCGGCTTACCCATGTTGGTGCTACCAACACAGTTGGAACATCTCATGGCAAATAATGTATTTGTACCCTTTCTCCTCTAAGACTTTTCACTTCTCACTCTACATTTGATCTTCAGGCTCTAAGTCCCGTAAGAAAAACAAAAGATTTACTACACATGAAAAAATACAAAATCCTAGGACAAAAAAAAAGTGTCCTTCACATTCCTCCTACAGCCAGTCAAGCACACTTTGGTGATGACTGCCATATGTTGTGTGGCTTCTCACGTAAGAGCACTCCAAATATTTTACATAGTTTATTTCGATTATTATTAAACATGACTATCCCTCGATAACTACAGCACATATCCACAGTTTTCAACACAGTTTTTGGCATCTAACTAATTTAGGTCTAACTAGAGCAAAATTGTTCCCTATCCCAACTCTACCACTACATCCACATACAACCTTATTGTGATTCTTGCAACATGCATTTCTATCTGATTTACTCCATCATTAAGTACTGCCTCTGCTCTTTTTGACTGTACTTTCTAAAGTTTTGGCTGTTTTATCCTTAGATTTGAATGCACTGCTATTTCAATTGTTGTTTTGTCTACTTTAGACACATCACCTTCAAAAATTAGTCTTTTGTTTGTTTGTTTTAGTTTGTTTGTTTGTTTTTGGTAATGAAATACTTGGCCAGTGTGACATGAGTAGCCAGGTTTCATGATATGCATCTGCATTCCACCACCACTACCCATGGTTTGTTCTGGGGGAGGTACATGTCTCACTGTTCTCTGCATATTCATTACTTTACATGCCAATATCACCACCTTAACAAAAGCCATTCGATAATCCAAGTGCAGCTGGAGGTCATGTCAAGAAGCCCTCTGAGAAGGGCCTTCAGAGAAGATTGATTTTTAAGATGTCAAGGAAAAATAGTTTCAGGTAGTAAAATATCTTTCATAACTTGTCATTTTACTTGCACCATATGAGGAATTACACTTCCACTAGCTAAATATTGATCACATATTTCTGCCTTGATTCAAAGTTATAAACAAATGTTGTCTAATCTAAACAGTTATGCTAGAACTCTGCAGAAGTATTTCTGATAACATAGCCACAATGAAACCTGACATTTTGCATCTGAAAAATCATATGATGGTTTTTAAGAACTCCCTTGCCACCTCTTTTACAGGCAAGATTCATCTTTGTGTCCTTTTTACTCCCCCCATCCTTCTCTTACAGTCCTAGCTAGTAAGATCCCTATAACAGAATTTAGAATGTCAGGAAATCATGTCATTTTTGCACTTTTCAGCATGATTTGTGACTGAAGAGGGTCTGCTATACAGAATTTGTTAACAGCCTCCCCATCAGACTGCAGAAGCAGAAGTTTTCACCTCTACGGATGGTTTATCTCTTTCTTATTGTTCCAGAAAGCACTAAGTATGGCCATAAGACCCGAGGGCCTAGTTAGCCTGTTAGAAATATGCTCACATGCTGGCTTGCTTTAGAGACCAGCCTCAGAATTCGTTCCTCTGATGCCTTTGATGGAGCAAACCATGCAGCAGGCAGGCTGGTGTGTAGTAGCAGGTGCACAGGAGCCAGGGCCTGGGCAGGTTCCCAGCCCATCTGGTGGTGCTCCTGAGGTCCTGCAGGCAACGTTAAGCTCTCTGGCAGGCCATGCTGCTTTGCTCTCCAGGGAACAATCGGATCATTTATTCACGATCTGGAAGCAGGGATAAAACACTCTTCCTGCACCTTCTCTCTCTCCTTACCTCACTGCAAGCTGCACAGAGTTTTATCAAAAAAAAATAAAATAAAATAAAATAAAACAAGAGGTAACACTGAGGGCAAGGCTCATAGGCTCAAACAAAAACAGTCAAACCCAGGAAAGAAAGCAAGCTCAATTCACATGAAGAGGTGTGTGCCTAATATTATCAGTTAAAATATCAGTAAGTATATGTTATTAGTATAATTAATAATATCATTTAAATTAGAAAAGCAAGCAACATCACTTTCCCAAAGGAAGTAAGATACATTATCTCTTCACATTTATTTCTGGGGGAATAACTCAACCCCTAGGAGTAGCACAATAGAATGGTGGTTACATGATTATGTAAGTTTGAGTTTCTGCACTATACTGTCATCTCTGTGGAAGTCTCTGAAGTCTGCCGTCAATTAATATCAATTTGATGGCAAAAAATAAAGTTAACAAACTCTTGGCACAATCCAAATTCTATACTGCAGTCCACTAACTTTAGTGGTGGTAGACAACACAGCTAAAATCCACCGAAAAGTGGTTCTCAATAGCTCTATGCCTGCCCACCTCACAGACTTTTAAAGGTACACCCAGTGGTGTCAAACCACCTCACTGAAATGGCAAACAAAGAAAAAAAAATAAGTAATGACTCTGTTAAAAAGCTATATTGAAGATGTATATTTTTCTTTTGCCATTTACAAAAGTTAGTAATTTCTGAATATAGAGTCATTTTGGACAAGACTAATCTCTATGGCCCCTGTAGCATCTCAGTAACCAGAAAAAAAAAAAAAAAAGACAATTATTTTAATTGCAGTGTCTTTAAGATTTAATCTCTAATAATGTGATAGCCAGCTGTTTCTGTAATCTATCTCCTATCTCACTTAACAGAAATTGAATTGGTCTCAAACAGCTGTTCTTAAACAGCAGCCACACAAATGTGATTGAATATTTAAGGTCACAACATACAAACTACGGAATTGTGATTTGTGGATAATATCTTTATCTGCCTTTCATAAGACAATGCTGAGCTGCCTGAGGACAGATTAGGTGTTTCTAGTAACTATACAACTGACATTAATTTACTTTCTAAATATAAAGTATAATTATCTGATAACCAGTAAGATACAATGTCTGGGTGTTGATGCTAGACAAATTCAAACAAAAAGTGAACCAGTAGAACTATGAAGTAACTAGCAGCTTATCAGAAGTCCAATACAGTCCCCATTCTAAGCCTTTGAAGCTGTATTTGATGACTTTCTGAAATAAGCAGTCCTTACCAACCTGTCATTACTTCTTTGATGAAGGAATTATTGGTTAAAAATGCCCTCCACTATCAGGGAGAAGGTAAAACAAATCACCAGTGGTTGTCCTTGCAGTTCTTAAAATATCTGAAAATAGCATCACTAAATAGGTCATATGAATATGGCTGTATTAAAAATAACTACAGTTAACGGAGACATTTTTGATATTCTTATTTTTCATAGACTCTCGTTTACACTGACCTATGGACACTTCAGTACCTACAGACATTCTTCCTCTAAGTACTAACCACAAAAATAAGTCAATCTTCAAATTGAACAGATGTTTTGCTTCACGCCTGACTTTTACATTCAATTCTATTCAATTATAGCTAAATGGCTGCAGCTTGCACAAAATTTTCATCAAAGCCATCAAGAATGGAGGGTGGGCCACAGTAATCTACTTTGTCACCAATCTTTGATCACATTCTGATGATAAAATCTGGAATAAAGATCTGTTTATCTCCATCTTTTGGCTCCAACAACAAACTGAACAAGCAAGTACAAATGGTTGGTTAGATAACATCTGTTTTTTTACAGAATCAAACACCCTTAGTGATTTCCTTCAACATGTATCCATATAAACAGTTAAATCTCCTTGTCCACTGGAAGTCTTTCAAAAAGGAAGGCTGTATGCTGCTCCTCCACATCAGCTGTCATTAAGGACTGCACTGCAAACTGCAGACAAAGCCAGGACTCTGGTAGATTTGTTTGATCTTCTCAAACCAAACAGTTCAGGAATTCGTTCTGAGAGATTCTTAAATCTACACTAGAATAAGCTTAGATTTGTGTGTAGCTCTGAAACATTCCTTCAAATATCCTCCCTTTTTCTCCAATTGCACAGGAAAGGGTCATGCAAAGGACAGTCCAATATGAGTAGCTCACACATTTTTTTGTGGAATGTGAAACACATGGAAGGAAGTTTAAAAAAATTACTCTAGAAAACCTAAGATGTCATTTAATGCTACATATGCCATTTTCAAACTATCAATTACATTGGAAGAAATAAAGGTAATATTGAACCAGAAATAAATCTTCTCTAAAATAGTTTCCAAAGTCCCTAGATACATGTACAACGTGCCAGAAAGATTTGTATAAAACGTAAGCATCACTGCAGTGCTTGCTCATTTGACTTTAGTCCAACAAGCAAGGGGATCTTGCCTTACAAAAAATGATGAGCAAAGGATACAAACACACCAAATAACGTAATTAATATTTCTGAAAGTAAGTTAACTCATCCTGAATGTTGAAGGTCTAGTGTTTTTCCAGTCCCACTAACTCAAGGGGCCACAATGATGACCTCTTAACAGATAATATAAATTCAAAGAAACATGAAACAAAAAATGACACTTTCATCGGGGAATTGTTACAAAAACATTGTTAATAATTGCATTTTGGTAGGGTTAATATATATATTTTTTCATCAAAAATAGGAAAGTAGAAACAAGGTAAACTCTTAAAATTAAACTTTTTCTCAAATAAATAGGTTTCTGTAGCTATTTTTATATTCTGCCAAATGGTGGTGAGATATTTTATAGACATAAGCAATTGTCATATAAAAGCACTATAATTATGGCTAAGAAAACTTGTTCAAAGATTGTTCTACATTTACTTTAGGAGCATTAAAAAAAAAAAAAAAAAAAAACAACAAAAAAAAATGTTTGCTCACCTTTTATCATGGAAAGTTTCTAAGCAAACTACATATTCACTGACGTGAATCACATAAACCCTGCCAGACTGTTCCCACTCTGTGCAAGAAACCTCTCCACATGCATATAAAATCTGCCCTATCTTACCTTTTCACCCCCAAAGACCTATTTTATGAGACTGACTTATATAACCTCACATTGACTACATGCAGGTAGGTCTATTACCATGCCAGACACCATAACACTTAACAGTTCTACCTGTTAAGTAGAACTTTCATTTAGCCAAATGGATAAAATATTTTCTCTTCAGCTATAATATATCTTGTCAGGTGCCAGGAACAAAAGACATGAGAAAATATTAATAATAATTAATTACTAAGAAACTGCAAATATTTAGCAAGGGATAGTTCACCCTTGAAACTGCAAAACAAGAACACTCCTATTAATAGCTGCTTCGACATTTCTCTATATGGAAAAGCTACTCTAAAAGTATTTTAAAAATCACTGCCTTTCCATAAACATATATTAAAGGAATTAATGAGTTTGCGTCACCTAATAACTGTACAGATATCTGTACAGAACTGTACAGAAAATAACTTTACAGATAGTACAGATAAAAGCTTAATGTCCAAACTATAAAAGGTATTAACAGAGGAAATGTAACTATTCCCAGTCAGCAACGTTCCTTTATTACAAATGATCTGAACAATGATGAGTCCATCATTGCAGTAAGAAAAATGAATGTACACAATTCTGATGAAGGTGAATGGGTGTCCTTGAGCAGAAAAATATTTCTGAAGCTGTACCTTGCGATACACTTTTGAATAATACAGATAACAAAAGGCAATGAAGTAAAAGCTTAATATCAGAACTTCCCATTCTGTGAATCGTATTCATATAGCCCATCACTGTTTAGAATTTTCAGTTGAGAAAACACACAACTTTTCATCCTTGGAATCCAACATTGGCTTGAAATGATCGGTAGTATGAGAAAATGTTATCACTAAAAGAAAAGAAGATTTACCTGAAATGAAAACAAACTGGACTGTGAAAACAAATAGTTTGCACACAAAAATTTCAAGTTTTGCACATTTGAAAGCATACGCAAAATCATTTTTCACTGATGCAGTGAGACCTATATGTTTTTGTCATCACAGTTTCAGAAGTCATACTCTTTTCCCTGATAAGGAAATAAAGTATGTCACTGCACATATATAATGGGGGGGATAAATATCACTTTGGTATACTGATATAAACTGAAATATTAAATAGTTATAGAACTGGCAGAACAAGTGCATTAGAGAATGTCTGCAAAATGTGAAAGTGAAGCCAAGAGAAATTGTCCAGAGTTACTAAAAAGTATCTCAACATTTTGACACTCAGTTTTCAACACAGATCTTCATTCTTCTGTTTTCTGAGAGATTCACCAACACTCAGAGGCAAGGCTAATGATACAGGCAGTGAGTGACATGCTTTTCACTAGCTCTGTGTCACTTATATTCAAAACCAGAGGCAAAAACCTAGGAATAGGATTAGTATCTCTAGAGCAAAAATGTCTTTTAAGTGACATTTTTTTACACTAAATGATGGCTTTGAATCACAAACGTAACTACTATGAGCTGGATTTACCACACTGCTTGGCAATGACAGCCTCAGTATGATCTTTTTCTTCAGTGTTTGTTTAGTGATTATCTGTAATGTACTCTTGACATAACATGACAAATGGAACAGAAAAAAAGAAGGAAGAGCAGATTTGAAAATTGTTAAATGCAAGTTGTAGCGTGTTTTAAAATGGAAAAAAAAAATAGTCAGCATCTATAAAAGATTTCTGGCACATATGAAAGATCAAACAAAAGTGAGGTAGATTAAGCATCCACTTTGCTTGAACTGAAGCTGCCAACATATCCCTAAATGAACTCCACAAGTTCTTTGAAAGGAAAATTATAAAAGCATGATAATTTCATGCTGCATGTCTGCTAGGTAGTAAGAGTCTACTATTACAATAACACTACTGACTAGCTTTTTATGAATACAGAATTTATTTTTCTTGTATTTAGAAGATTAAGCTGATCCAGGGTTTACTGAGATACAGCAATTATGCTTCATCTTTGTCTTTCAAAAAACACATCCTGTGTTTATACTTCTCAGCTCAATAGATGACTGAATCACAGTTTAATGCCTGACTGTTCTAAGTATGCAATGTATCAGGAACGGACAAACCAGCTCAAAAGCCAAATTTGGCTTACGATCAGTTCAAACGAAGTTTACTTACCAGTGGTGCTGCATGGGTTTTAACAGACCTCCTGAGAACACAGAGAAAACCTGTTCAGAATGTTCTTTAAGCAGGAAAACTTTTAAAGAAATAAGGTGACAAAGTATTTGAGCTATTAATCAAGGTATCCCACTGTCATACGTTTGTTGTCACAACACTCAAGCTTGCATGAGATCCTACTGCTCTACTCTGCTTTGTGCTGCATAAAACTCCCTACCAAAGGCTGCCCTTCCAACTAAGAACATTGAAAAGGGGCATCACTGTGAGATAGAAAGTGCTGGATGAAGGAGATGGCAGAATATGAAATTCAGCATGAGGCTGTGGCCTGTACCGTGGGCATTAGGATCTCCCAAGTGGTCAGCAGTCAGAAACTTAGTTGGGGTATCTTACCATGCATTTGAGGCACCGCAAGTTTAGCCGTGCCTGGTATATTTAATAAGTGAAGAGGCCTGAAAATGTCCTACAATGTAGAAATACCAGTTTTAAACTGAGAGGAATGAAATAACAAAAATTACAGTGTGAACTTCTTACAGAAGACCTGTCTGCCTAACAAATAATACATACTGTAAAAGGAATAAATTAACTTGAAATGCCATTATGTATTCATCAGGAGCCAAAATGAGGGAAAAAATATGGAGTTGTATCTGTACTCAGTTAAAAAGCTTTGATTAATATGACCAAAGAAAAAGAGGAAGAAGATACTACTACAGCAAGCAACATGCAGGCTGCTATAACTATATAACCAAGGCAGCTACTGATCATGTACTGGCCATGTTTCCTTGAGCATCTTCCACCACTTGCCATTACAAAATGACAGTGCAATATTTTCCATTGGCCGTGTTTATGGAATTGCAATGACTCAGTTCAGGTGAGAGCGGTCTGACAGGCCCCATAAATGATGGAATGTAAGGAAGTAAAACTTTCCCTTGTGATCCATCCACAAGACTCACTAATGTATTTTAATTCCAAGCCATACACTGGGGAAAAAAATAAAGAAACAAAAACGAAATGCAGGATCAGCTTTTGATTCCCTCACCAAGGATGCCAGCAAGTTATAAGTATCTCAGAAACAGGATGTATCTGTCCTCTTTTCTAGAATCTGCACTGCTTATGGTATTCCTCTGAAGGCCTCTGTGTATTGTAATAAATTTGAGACAAAAGAGGGAAGTTTCAGATGTTTGCTCATTAATGTAAAGACCCTTAGGTCTAAGAATAAATGTTAAGTGTTGCCCTGAATGAAAATCATGTCTATTTTTGCAAGAAACAACACTTTTCCTTTAGAACTGACAAATCTTTCATAAACCTCAAGACAAAGCCACCTGAAGGGATACTTTAGCCTTTACTAATGCCTTTGTAGAAAGAGAATTGAGCTCTAGAGACAATTCAGATGGAAGTAAAACAGTAAAGTGTCACCTTGTCCACCTCAAATTAACATGGTGACTGATACAGCCTAATGATTTTTCTCCTAATTTGTAGGACAACTAAGGGATAGATCCTTCTGCCAACACATACGTTTTAGGCCATCGTTGTTTTTTTTTTTTTTGCATAGATTTTGCAGCCTATTTTTAGCTTGTATTAACATCAGCAGTATTACAGAATTCTGAAAGAGGATGAGTATAATAGTCCAGCTGGTGTAGGGGTGTAAGCAATGTTAGGCACATCGCAAAACAGTTTATATAAAAACTGGAGTGGATGATAAGTACTTACACTTGCCTGGATTAAATATCTTCCGGTTAAAGAATGTTATAAGGCTTCCAGAGGTCCAAGACAAAGCAGTTGCAAATCTACTACAATCTTTCCTGAGCCATTTCTGCAAACTTTTTTCACCTTCTTGAATAGTCTCAAGTGGGAACAGCTATTGATGAAGCTTGTTTGTTAGGAAAATGGAAACTAACAGGCATTTTTTTGTACCACAAAGACAGCTAGATCTTACCGATAAATTTATATCTTTCTTTGACAACCTCCCTGTAGAAGTGAGTGATGTGCCATCTGCAGGCCCATTCTAAAGATGGCCTAAACTGACTTAAAATTTCAAGATGGCAGATTTACAGAAGCAGACGAGATACATGGCAAGACAGAACAATAATTGCTTGAATCCAGGTCATAACAAATAAATGTAAACAGCTTAATAAGTAACAATTCAATGTTACATTAAGCGCAGGTATCCTTTCAAGGCATTTCTAGAAAAATATGTTTTAAAATGGCAACCTGGCTCTCATTCAATTGATAGAAAAGGAAATGGAAGTACAGGTGGTGTTAGTCCAGTTAATTTGAATTATGCACTTTTCAAATTACAACTATTCCCTTTTAGAGCAGGCTGACAGCTTTCCCTACCTGCTGTGTATGACCCTCCATAGAAGTGAATCAGGTTATTCAATTATTTACATCAAGTCCAAAGATAATGAGCTTTTAGTACATTTTTGTTCCATAGTATTTCATTAGTTACTGGGGTCATATTGATCTGTAGTTAGATAATATTTTGCTATATCAGATGGAGATTCTGCAGCCTCATTCAGGCCCTCTCAATAAAATGAAGAATCTTCAATTTTACAGGCAAATATATTCAAGAAATGCAAAGGACTCAGGATATATCAAAACAAACAAACAATAAATCCCACAAACAAAAAACCCACATCCAAGTTATTGGAAGACATTTAAAAAAAAAAAGAAAAGAAAAAAAAAAAAAAAAAAAAAAAGCAACGTTGATAAAACACCTCTTCATCCTATCACCAAGCCCGACCTCGAGAGTCTGAAAGGAAAATCTGGGGATCTTCCTCTTTTTCTTTTACCAGCAGGGACAAGTGCTAACAGTCTATATTGACAGCTAAACTACACTGCCCTAGTCATCCTGAAGACAGAAGCTCTATCCCTTCCTCAGCCTTTGTTTCTTACCTAGAATAACCCAACTCTGGTTCCAGTAGGCACCCTCTTAGTACAAACCCTTCTTTTAAGAAGAAATTATGCTTGGGTAGATTACAGGCAGGTGATGGCAGGAGAGTACAGATGGTAGGTATAGGGAACAGCTGCCACTACAAGCAAAAATGGAAGGGTAAGGTCACTGTAGAACTCTAGTCATAGATAGAAACAGGTGGTTTGTTTGCTTTCACGTCTCTGAAATAATCCTGGACAGCACTAACCAAATAGAAAACAGATATGTTAGCCTACGTTCTCCTAGAAGAGAACAGAAATCAACTATATTCAAAAGAGCAATTTGTTAGGTATACAGTGGTAGAAGGATTCTTGTCACAACAGGAGACTGTACCTGACCGCTATGAAATACCAGCAAAGCCACAAAAATTCAAGTCCTTTTCCCCTGAAATGTCTGCCTGTGACATGTGACAGCAGACTTATGCAGTACATGTCCCAGGTGAAAATCCAGAAAACCAGATGCCTGTCTCAGGCATCTGATTTGCTAAAAAAGAAGTTATGCAAAGGCCACTGAAAACAGGCAGGCTTAATGACTATATGCTTGTATGACCTGAAGATGATTACAAAAGTATCGTGTTATAAAATGTACACTCAGCTACATATATTAACAAGATGCCTAAAGGCATAATAATGTGGTCAAAGCACAGATCGAAATGTCTTATGCTCTTTACACACTTGTTTCTGCTGTTTAATTTCTATACTACTATGTGTTTTACTTGCTTTGTTTGAGTACATCATAATAATAGCAAATAACTGAGTATGTCCTACACTTTCCCATGAGGTGCTCAGCAGGCTGAACAATTGATATGCCTTACTGTTATAAACAACACACTACACAAACAAAGTAACTAATGAAATATTAAAATACCAAAGCTAGCATGACCATAAGCAGAGACAACGAGACACAAGGGTGCTTTTAGCAGTCCTTTTTCAAAGGAGGTAATGGACCAATTTTAACCAATATTGTTCTGATGCCTACCCTATGCAATGGAATTATACACATATACTAATTATTGTTTCTCACTTCTGTAGATTGCCTTTCTGCTAGGATAAAGTCAACTTAGCATTTACGCTGATCCCTTTTAAACTAAAACATCCTTAAAAATGAAAAGGAAAGTAAAAGAAGAATTATGATGATACACCTTCATGCTAAACAAAATGTAAAAAAACCATCTTCAGAATAGTCATACACAATACTTTTGTATGGAAAGGAAGATAGTTTATTAAATTAGGCAGGCCTTTTAAATGAACTATGGTATCAATTAGGGATCCATGGGTATAGCTACCATGTAACAGATCCGGGGTTGACAAAAATCTATTACATCTGTAATTAACTGGCATTCCAGCACCAAAGGAATATTGTTATATTTAAAGGATCTAAAGAAAAGTATTAAAATTGAATTAAAATATGCTGGTTTTAACTCTGAATATTTCGTAAATTACAGACATGTTAGATAAAGAGAATACATAATAGCAAGGAACTTTAACCCCTTCCCCCACCCCCCCCACCCCACCCCAACTCTCTAAAACCCCCATAAGCCTTAGATAAAACCCCCATAAGCCAAGTCAATAACTAAGAGTTAAGGTTTATATTTGGTATTTTTACCTTTGGATATTTTCATGGAATGGCTAAGGTTGGAAGGGAGTTCTGGAGGTCATCTGGTACAACCCTCTGCTCCAGCAGGGTCACCCACCCATGCTGAGAGGAGCACAGGGCCTGCAGGGTCCCCACAGGCATCTGAGGGTATTTCAGGGCCCTGACACACTTGGGCTGTGTGTGTAGAGGCAGGGTCCAGCAGGCAGCAGCTCTCGCAAGAGGGATAGGCACAAGTTGTGCTGCTCCTGGAGCCCCCACTCTCAGTTCAAACAGTGTGGAGCAGCAGAGAACCATTCCCTAGTGGGCACCATGAAGGGGACACACAAACTAAGGGCAGAGCACTGAGGCAGCAGGTGGGCGGCCATCTTCTCTGTTCACCAGCAGGTTTAGGACATGGTGCCTAAGGTCCCCTCAGCCAGACATTGGTTGTACAAACCTACATAGCAACCTGAGGTCTACAGGGAGTTAGCAGGTCTAACAGAGCTTTGAGATCATTAGAAGCATAGTGGTCAAGACCATAGTCCCATGGCATGTACTTCTAAGGACCACCAGATGAAGGCTGTCAAGAGCAAATAGAGAACCCCCTGGGAAAGGCGTCATGGTCTCTGGTAGCTTGCAACAACAGGATAACACTTCCTCCTGTTTCCTCAAATGTAGGTACACCAGCTGCACACACTGTAAGCTGCAAAGGGACACAGTGAGTGCTGGTATTGGGTGACTCTCTATTGGAAGGCACTGGGGTGCCCATCTACTGGCTTGACATAGTCAAGGGAGGTCTGCTGATTGCTAAGGCCCAGAAAATGGTTTGTCACTGAGAGACCACCACAACTGTTGGCTACCTGGCTGGTATTAATCATCAAGGCCAGGGCCTTGATTTCGATGATCACAGAGCTTATTTTGATGAATACAGATCCACTGGGAGAGATGGGATCGCCTATCTATGAAAGGAAAGGGAATATTTGCTGGAAAGCTGGCTGGTCTTTTGAATTGAGCTTTAAACTAATGAACCTGGGGGGACAGGACCCGAAGCCATGCCACTCATATATTTGCAAATGACAGGTGGAAAAGTGCACCTACCAAAGTAATGAGGAATGTTCCCCAACCCTCCAAAAAGGTTTTCCTAAAAAGATTGGGCAGTTGATAGGCCAAATGAACTGTCTCTCTACTAATGTATGGAGGCAAACAACAGGAGCTTGTAGGTGCTGTCCAGCTGTAAAGCTATGATCTGATCAGTGTCACTGAGACTTTGTGGGATGAGTCACAGAATTGGAGCACTGCAGTAGAAGGCTATGAACTGTTCAGAATGGACAAGCAAGGAAGGAAAGGTGAGGTGGTTGCCCTCTACACAAGAAAATGGGTTTGATTGTACAGAGCTGTCTCTGAAAAAAAAAAATAATAATAAATAAATAAATAAATAAATAAATAAATAAGCAATGGATAGGTTGAGAGCTTAGGGGTAAAAATTTAGGACCGAACCAACAAAGGAAACTTGGTGTTTACAACAGGCCACTTAATTAAGGGGAGGGTATTAATGAGGAGTTCTTTCTTCAGCTACAGGAAACATCACTCACAGGCACTGATTTTGTTAGGGGATTTCAGCCACGTGGACATCAGTGAACATGCCCTGGTAGATTCACAATCTCAAGGGAAATAGGCATGGATATTCCCAAATCATCCTTATCTCATGGTCCACCCTAGTCCCTTAAATCTGTCCCCAGCTCCTTCGGTAGTCCTAATGCAATGAGCTATCTTCATATTTATATTCAATCTTGCTTTGTCTGAGTTCATATAAAAAGGATGGTCTAAGAAACAGAGAATTGTGTAGTTTCATTAGTTTATACACTGAGATACAGTCTGTGACTTTGAGTTATTTTATCCATTGCATGTATTTCAACATCTAATTGTGCCTGTGGAAGAATGAATTATCATATATTACTTCCAGAAACAATATTTATGGAAAAATCACACTTTTTTTTTTTTTTTTTTTTCTGAATATACAAGAAAAGATGAATGCAGCTGTACCAAGACACAATGAGATAGCAGGTATCTGAATAATTATATATTTTCATTCAAGATAATACCTGTGGATCAGTTTAAAAATAGTGACATATTATAAAGAACTCTGTATTTCATTTTTCTGTTTGTTTGTTTGCTTATATATGTATATTTATAATTGATCTCCATTCTCCTTTCATTTCTATTATATACTTGTAAGTCTCAGGTAAAATGAAAAGGTCCTTGTGCATTATACTCAGCAAGATTTTGCTACACACTATAGACAGCAATTATAACTATCTACAAGATTATTGGTGACTGTCAAAAAATGAAACAGATAAATTTTGAAAATAGTGTAGGTTGATTTAACAAATCCATAAAATAAATAGCTCACTGTGCAAACCAAGTATCACAGAAAATAATGGGAAAAGCAACATGGGGTGAAGTTATCATCACTGAAATGTATGAAATCTATGTAATAACGGTGTAGCTTATATGTAAAACAGAAGTCTAAGTAGGTAGATACAGTAAATACATCCATCGTTGAAATCCATACAGATCTTACAGACTTAAATAGCTACAGAAACAGAAATAATTAGAGAAAAATTCCAGATAAAACAGGCATACCTATTTTCATTGCACGCTGTTTTGGTTGTCAAGAATACAATTTAATAGAAGAGGATTAAAATCATCGTACTTAGTATGAAAACTTAAAAAAAAATATATATATATATATACACACTTGGTTTCAGGTTGTTTTGCTTGCTGCATAGAAAGTGGTGATCCTGCTCTAACTCGCTTATACATTGGTGACCAGATCAGTGTTTTGTAGCAATATAATAATAAATAGTAGATGGCACACAGGTCCAAATTTTAAATAGATTTAACAGAAGTTATCTTGTTTACAACTATTCATTTGTTTCAAAGACAGAGCTTTGGTAAGGGTGCATCTCTGCCTCTGGGGAGCCAGCATGACAGTCCTTATCTTAGACACAGGACAGCTGCACTGTAGAACTTAGCCTTAAGTGAAAGCAGAAACATAAGGAAACCACAGACCCAAATGTCAATCAAAAGGCACAAAGAAATGTTATTAGTAGCTGCACTCTATTTATGTGCATATTATTCAGAACAGTGGGACCCACACCACAAAGCTAAGCTCTCTCTGTACCTAGAGAACTCTGAACAAAAGTGCTGTGTTCACAACATGAAAAACTCATTCACTTTAGCTCCACTGACTTGCCTGACAATAGTCAAAGAAAATGCTCCAGAAGTTTATCTGAATCTTAGTCTCTGTTTTTCAGTCGGAGTGCTTCTAGTCATAAATGTTGTCAGCTTATGACTCCTCTGTCCATCACAAACTGCCACTTTCCTTTCCGAATCTGCATCCTGCATATAATGTGTGAACCTGCCAAGAGCCTAAATGAATATCCAAGATTGCTAGTTCCCTAGGGTCCCAAGTAATCACTGTATGATCCACAACAACTTTATTATATCATGACAGATAGATTACAAATGCTTCAAACATATAAATTGCAGTGCAGAAGCACTCTACAGATTATTAGACAATCCTGGTATTACACCTGCTAGCTTCCTCCCTTCTTATATATGCCAGTCTTCAAAGGGAATCATAAAGCACAAGAAAAACGCAATGTGTACCTGGAACTTATCCCAGTACTCAGTAGGAAGATGATACACAGGGGTGTATTCCAGGCTATGAGAAATGGGTACCACTTCTACATACTTCAGACATGGCAACAATGAAACGCTGGTGATTTATGTACATGTCTAACTTCACAATGAATTTTGTAGGACTGAGTGTTCTGATTGGATCAGGAAGTAGAGCACAAATAAGTTAATCAATGTTCCTTTGCCAACCTGAAGGACCAAGAATTTATCCCACCCTCTACTTTTACATCTGATCCCTGGACTTGTATACACAAGGGTTAAAAAAAAAAAAAAAAAAAAAAAAAAAAAAAAAAAGAAACAAAAGCAGGTGTATAATTTTCACAATGGCTTTCATTTAGAACAACACACCATGCTAATCTAGAGCAGACTAAAAATTAGAACTCTGTTCATTTATTATTTCAATTATCCTCTGTTGTTGGTTTCCCTGTTTGTATATGTAGAGTGTGTTTTGTTTTGTTTTTAACCACCAGAGATTTACCTAATATCTATCCTGTCTCAGTGAACAAAGATTAAGAACCAGCGTTTGAAAGACAAAGTATTGTGTGTTGTTTTTTTTTTGTTTGTTTGTTTTTCTTAAGGACTATCCACAAGTAATGATGGATACTAGACATTTTAAGGAAAAGAAGCATAGAGAGACAAAGATTTCTGATGGAAACAAGTCACCACGGTTACTTTTATTAGCAGGATGTTACTAAAAATATAAAGACTATTTTGTCATTATTTTTTCTGTCAGAAAAGTAACCAATTAATAAAGATGACATTGAGCTCTTTGCATTTTATGTATGCCACGGGATATAGGTCATTAGATCATTTCCACCAGCAATGGAAAAAGCGTCCAGGAAAAACCTTGGTGGAACGTGGAGCAGGGGCAGACAGTGACTGTGAAGGAGTGGTGGAGACAAAGTATCAGCCAGTGACCGCAGCCCCCCTTCCCATTCCCCTGTGCCGCTCGGGGAGGATGTAGAAGAGGGTGGATGAGGGGGTGGTAGTTTTAGTTTGCTTTTAGAATCTCACTGCTCTAAACTGTTAGTAAATAGGCAATACATTTTCTCCCTATGCTGAGTCTGTTTTGCCCATGATAATAATTGTTGAGTGATCTCCCTTATCCCAACCCTTGAGCTCTTTCCATCATATTTTCTCACCTTTTCTTTTGAGGAGGGGAAGTAAGAGAGTGGTTGTGTTAGAGATCAGCTGCCCAGCTGCGTGAAACCACCACAGCTCTGGAATACAGCCCTGTAGGTAATGTATGGTCTATTCATTCCCACCCCAGTAAGACTAAAATGTCTTAATTTTTTTAATTCCCATTCCTATGCCTTCATTGCATACTTAAGCTTCATCTGACTGCCAGCTTACTTATTTACATTTGCACCTTGTTTCACAGTATACTAGGCAAACTTGGTTGTAGCTACTGCCATCTGTCCTGTTCCAAAGCCATTTCATTTAGTCTGTCTGAAGGAATATGGATTATTGTGTTTCAAGAGCTCCAAGGGCAGAATCCCCTGGGAACAATTGAAGGAATTGGACTTCCAATGCACTGTCCTTCAAGACTGCCCAGGCAATATCAGTATGATGAATCACACCACATTCTGGTGACTATGTCATGCTGCTTTGAATTATGCATGATTGCTAGTTCACAAATACACTATGACTCAGACAGTTTTAAGGACAGAAAGATCATCTTCCTCTATGGGAATGGATCTGCTAACACTGGTTTCAAGAAGTGCTGAAAAAAGTCCTTCCTAACCTGAATCATTAAGGAAGACAGGAAGACAGGAGGAAAAAAAAAAAAAAAAAAGGCAATATTTTACCTTATTTTCAGTTGAGGGGGGAGGAGGGGCACTGTATCCAAAACAGAAGTATACAAAAAGAACAAGTACATATTTTGCAGTATCACTAATACTGCATTGTAAGTAAATTCTATTTCTTCTCACCTTATCCTGTTCAACTCTCTAGCTCTTCATGATTTTGTCATCCACATTGTCAATATATTCCATTGGCTTTACTTTAGTCAAACCAGTTCAAGAGAGACACCACCAAGGGGCCTCCACAAAAGTGGAGGGCCACCCAGATGAGTAAAATATTGAAGAACTCAACCATAGGTTGAAGTAGTTGGGTTTGTTTGGCCTACAGAAAAGATGACTTCTAACAATTAAAAAATAGTTGATAGAGAAGATGGAGAGCCATTCCTCATAAGGATGTATGGTGACACAACAAGAAGCAACAAGTAAAAGTTCCATCAGTGGAAGTACCAACTTGATATAAGAAAAAAAATCCTCACCATAAGGGTAACTGAATATTGGAAATAGGTTGCCAGAGAAGTGGTGTAATCTCACTGGAAATATTGAAGATTTGGCTTGACAGTGCCCTTGGTAAACTCATCAAAAACCCTGCTTTCAATATTATGTTGGAATAGATGATCATTGATCTGATCACAGTCAAGAGTTCTCTTTCAACGTAGATTTTTTTTCACAATTACATGCTATTAAAACACTTAATGCTATGATGTATGAACCCAATAGATTCTACCTTTAAAAAGTGACTCTGATAAAGCTGACTTACTCCTTATTCCATTTGAATAGTTAGGAGTCATTCATGTTATGGTATGTTCATATTGAGCTTAATATTCAAAAAATATAAGTCCTTATGTAATACACATGCATACTCACAGAGACTCTAAATTTACTGCTAAAGAAAAACACATTTGCTTTAAGGGACTTCCTACCGAGTCCAAGTTCCCCAAGCAGCTCATCATGCCTCTTATACTTGGCACCATTTTCTCTCAATGCATTGCTTTGATCAGTTGTAGCAGCTGTCTCCTGCATGCTCTGTTTCATTTGTGGTGCTGGGGACAGACCTGCAAGAAGCCCTACTAAGCACAGGATCAGCAATTCTCTATCTCCTCTCAGACCTTGAATAGCAAATGTCTTCTGGTATGTGCAGAAGAGGAAAGTGGAAGATGAACAACAGAGGACAAAAGAAGGGAGAAGTGGAGCCTAAGGGCAATGACAGAATTCAAAGCCAGCCATCCCCATCTGTCGTTGATCACCAAGGGCTGTATGAAGACTCCAGGCAAATTTGAGGAACCACAGCTACAACCTCACTCAGCTCCTGCCCTGCTAGCTCACAGACAGGTATCAGAACACCCGCTGACATTTCCAGTATAACAACCAGCACAACACATCTCAACTGTACCACCATTTGTGGTTATTCTATATTAATCTTTTGAATTTTGTTGTCTATAACATAAGCCTTTGCAGTATCTGGAACATTCTCAGAGTGAAATTAGCCCACTTGGAAAGGAGCAAGAGAAAGAAGAAGAAAGAAGTAATTTTCCTCAGAAATGCCCAATGATATTACAAAGTTGTCCCAAAACCAACTTTCTGTAAACCACTCACCAGTTTAAAATTCACCCAAAAAAATCTCTATACAAAATTCAAAAATTAAAAAATAAAATAAAGTGCAATTACAGTTGCGGTACATTACTGACATATTTCCAGGATTCCAAATAAAGTTTTAATTATCTAAACAAAAAAGCAGTCCAAAAAAAAAAAAATGCAACACACACACACACACACAAAATAGAGAATGAATAATGACAACTGGATTGTGAAAGCTGAACAATAATTATGTGGCTTCAGTGTTTTGCAACTTTATTTCAAACCTGTAGTACTGATGACTTTCATGAAACCAATACTGGACTTCACAAAGCAATGATTGTTCTAATCTGGTACTTGGAAATTTATACAAACAATGTTTTATAAAAACTGGTAAAAACAAGCAAACCAGTCCTTCTTGATTGATCTAGAACCATGCATAGAGCACATTGTAAGAGCACAACGGCAAAAGCAAGCCCTTATTTTTCCTGCACATATGCAGGAAAACATTTTCAGGTAGAAGCTGTATTCCAGTTATAATGACTCAGAACAGGCAGTTCCCACTCTACTTCAATACAGCTTGGTAAACATATTTACAGAAACTGAACTTCTATGCAAAGTAATTAGAAATGTTCTTACGCGCTATTTACATCTTCAACCCAGTTGTTTTTTTGTTTTGTTTTGTTTGTTTGTTTTTACTTTTTTTAAACCCATGTGTTAGTGAGATGCGCAAGACATGCACATTTGTTTTTTGCTTGAAAACAGATCATGAAAGAAATCTACAGTTAAGCAAATGAATTAGCTAATAATTACCACAAGGGAAAATACACATGTAAATGAAAACAATTTTAAAAGATCAAATAGAATTAAATATAAAATGTGTTATCCAGAAATGGAATTGACATTTAAAATGTAATGGACATTTACTAAAGGCTATCAATCTTTTCTGGAAGAAACAATAAACACTTCCAAAACATGCAAGTGTTTTCAGATGTATCTGATAGAAAAAATGTGGACTTCATGGCCTCTCTAGATTATTATGGGTATTGTACTGCATGCAGTTCTTAACAGTGAATTTCTATAGCAGACAATCATTTATAGACTTAAAGAACTATTATGTTATTCTTCATGAATGTTGCTGCAGTACCTGGGTAAATGCATAGTAGCTACTTTATATATGTTTGCAAATTCTACACAGGTAACAACACTTCAAATCTTTTCTGTTTGTGTATATATATATATATACACATATACAATATATGCATTGTGTATATATATATATGTATATATATGTGTATATATATATATGTATATATATGTGTATATATATATGTGTGTATATATATATACATATACAATATATACAATATGTGTATATATATATATACACACACATATATATATATTAGCATGACTTATAATTCATGTGTAAGAAAAAATCCCCATCAACATCTTTATTTGTTTCCTGTACAATAATCCTTCTAAAATGCTGTTTGATATGTCTTAGTATACTTCTGTGTTTTGTTTTTTTCCTCTTACATATAAATTAAATTCATCACATGGTAAAATAAATCTTAATACAGTAGAGGCAACATTCTCCTATATGAAATAGGAGGTGTTTGCATGAGTTCTTGCAAACTCTGATCTTACTTATTAGATCCATCACAACAGAATCAACATTAAGCTCTGAGAAATCCAGCAACAGTTGACAGACAAAATTCTCTGGTTAAAATACTTTCCGTATTTTCTGTTTATACAGAGTACTTCTAATTATCACTTACTCCTACACATTTTAACAGAGTAGTACATCAAAGCCTTTTTTTATCAGTCTGTCTGTCTCCAGTGTACATCTGTACTGGCTGTACACAGTCCACTAATTAATCGCTTATTAGCGATTATATTTGAGTACTCCTTTCCTTACTTCTCATGAATAATCTCTAGAAGTTTAAATTGTGGTTTTCAAGCTTTATGTGGTTTTCTGCTTTAATTCTGTTTCCCTGAGAAATGTTCTATAGTATATTTTCAGATAATTATCTTGAATATTTTTTCTCATCACCAAGATACATTTTTCCCATCAAAAATATTATTAAAGTACACTGAAAAAGGAAAAAAAAAAAAAAAAAAAAAAAAAAAGCTATTTATGCTTCTTATGTCATCTGTGAACAAAGGAGATAGTTGCTAACAATCAGATGACAGATTAAATGCCTGTAAAAAGTTTTTTTGATTTCAGAATACTAATTACATATGGTGTTTCACCCATATATCTGAAATGGGACCATTATTTAAAACTGAATTTTTGAAACTGAAATAGGCCATACAAGGCACCATTTTGTGTTACATGCTTTTCTTCATCACAGACTCATCTCTACCCTGTAATGTTGCTCTTTGACCAGATCCCCCACTATTACTTAATGAAGGAAAGATGATTTACACATTAAAGAATCTAATTTATTAGCTCATATACATGTAATAGAGGCATTGCACTTCCATACAGAAAATCTTATTGCCAATTACTAAAATGATGTGTTATTTACTCACCTAAGTCATGAATTTGTAAGTTACACAAATTTGTCTGGGAAGATATTTTGCCTGGTTTAGATTTATCTCACTAAACTACAAACTTTTGGATTTTTTTAACATAATAATAATAATAATAATAATAATAATAATAATAATAATAATAATACAGTCATTATTTTTTTTTAGTTTTATTTTCAAAGTTAGTTTCCTTTAATACTTACTGATCACAGTTCTCTTATAGCTTTGCACTTTGTTTTCAGTTTATTTAATCTTCATGCAAAGAAACAGGATCTACTTTGCTCATTTTAAACTAAATAAACTTAACATATATTTTTTTCTACCCTTGAAATCTGCTGTTGAAAAGACTACCCAGTCTGCCACTCAGCTGGGAGGACTGCAAATTATCCCTGAAATGCTATGGAACGCAGAAGGATTTAAATGGGTGTATAGTAAGAATTTATGTTTTCCCAAACAAAAAAAATGGCTTAATTATGAGGTTAAATATATGCATTTAAACATTCTGTTCAAACAGTGCCCAAAAGAACATGGTAAGTGTCTAATCTGCTCTGGTACCACTAAGGAAAACTGTTTTTATTTTAGTACAATATGTGTAAGAGTCTACGGATTAATAACTAAAAGTATTCATTCTGCAATAATGCTGTTCTGTCCCATTAGCTGGATCATTACTCATGAAACCAACTCATCCTCAGTCAATATAAAGCAGCAACTAGGAAGCACTCCTGCATTTTTGTCCTTAATAGATGGCTGTAATTGATTGATGATGCACTAATACTACCTACAGCAAGTACTCTGTTGCTTATGCTTGCTTTTGTGTTGCAGAGTTTCATTAGCATCAACATAAACTCAAATATTAGTATTCAAGCTCTGTTACACTAGGGACATCATAATTTCCACGGCAGTTTAAAATGCCTGCAGTTTCTGAACTCCTAATATACCCTAACACAAGCTGGAATTGTGAACCCCTTTTTTTCTTTTCAGTATCCAGCCCATAGTTTGCTTCACTTATCTTTCAAGAAAAAAATACCTTTTTATTATTGGTGAATTCTGATATTTTTCTAAGATTGCATACAGAAAATATATCTCTGAACTTTAAAAGTACTATTTGAAGACTTATCGATGTGGTTAAGAATTATGAAAACAGGAATCAGAGTGAAAACAAAATCTTAATTCTCATCCATTTTTATTTATATTGCAGTATTGTATATGAACACAAGCCATACTACTGGGTCTTTACAAAATGGATACATGACACCATCTACCTGCAAGCAATTTCATAATGTGCATGTGTCACTCCTGCTTATGTCACTGCAGCACACTTTATGAAGATACAAACCAGTGAAGTTAGATCAAGGGCTAAAGCAAGATGTTAAAAAGAGCTAGTGTTAAAAGCAAAAGCAAAACAAAGAAACAAAAAATCTCAAAAGACAAAACAAAACAGGAAAATAATGTTGAATTCCATAGGACATACCTTACATATAAAACCATAATCCAAACCCTCATTGATTTTTTTTCCTCTTTAAGAAAAGAACCTTTTTGCATATGTCTAGGACTGCAAGACAAGTTTTCATGAAAGTTTCAAATACTGTTTCAATTTTTAAACTTAAAAAAATTTTTTTTGAAAAGGCCATTTACAACGAAAGTTTTTCCACTTGAAAATATTTAACTAAATCTGGTCCTCAGAGCACAACTGTCTGTGACATAATGTCAATCTACATTCCATACTCAGCACAAGCATTTGAATCTACTGTATCAATAGAAGTATTAATATACCAGAGTCATTATTTTAAAATAAATATTTAAGTTATTACAGAACTACAAGTACTATCTATTCATAAATAATATATTAATATATATTGCTAGTTCATTGATAATCAATACTTAATGTTTTGTTTTATTATTTTTCCTACATTTAGTATTCATTAAATTATCACTTAATTTCATAAGATTTTAATTAACATATTTTTAGTTTATTGCTTGCTAAAAATCTTTTTGATTTTTTATTAGCTTATGAATATGCTATTTGTTAATAGCTTTGTTAAAATATATATATATATTGAATTACATAATACATAACTCTAATAGATAACTCTACAAATTTGATTGCGAGTCTACCTGCTAGGTAATCACTCCAAATGGTGTAGTCTTTCTTCAAGTCCCGATATCTTGAAGAAAACAGGAACATATAAATTTAGAAAAACTGTCAACACTTAAAATTATTGGATATCATGGCACAACGTTAATACACTTCAGTAGAATAAAAATGGAAATCCTAAAGAGAGTGATGAATGCTGTAACACTGCCAAAAGACCAGAAGGGACCTCATACAAGAAGCTTACTAACGTAGGAGTGCCTTTGCAAATATTTATTTAATATTAGGATGGGAGAGAACATATACTGATGTCTCTGTTAACAGCTCTAAGCATGCCTAGCAAAAACCAACTGAGCAGACTCAAATGTGAAACAGAAGGTAAATTTAGAGCTACTGACTTAACTCTAGAGATGGGATCTTTGTAAGTCTTCCTGTGATCATGGTTGTAACTGGTTGTAACTGAGAACCTTGCAAGTATTCTGAACAGCCAATCACAGCGACTCAGTCAAAGATTGCAAATAAGTACGCAAAGCTATTTAAAAATAAGTAGTGCATGCCTATAAACAAGCCAGGATCACTAATAACTTTGATGTTACCTGTGCTTTATCCAGTGGTATTGCTTTCAGTGAAGTGTTAGTACCTCTAATCCCGGATTAAACTATTGATTAAAACATACTTTCTCTTTGTGTACCTTTACTTTAAACCCCATTTCCTTAAAGGAGTGTATAGCATGTAAGGTGGATGAGACCAGCCTGAAGCAATGAAACTGCTAACAAGTTAGGCCAAGTAACAGGCAACTAAAATCTGATGCAGCATTCAATCTGATTTAACAGCCACCAACTGTTGTTGCATTACAGGTTTCCTCTACACTTAACAACAAACGTGGAACTTTAAACTAGAAGTGATGAGGACACCACTTTGAAAGGCTTTAGTGAAAACACTCCAAGCCCACAGGCTATAGGTTGCAGTTGTGTGGCAAAGGTCAAAGAGGTCCCACAATTAAAAATAAATAAAAGCACAGGTCACATTTGTTCACAGAAGAGCTAGTTAAGTCACAAATAACGAAGGCTTTTATAGCCTGTTCTGCTGAGTCCAGTCTTGGATTACAATGAAATACAATGCAGTAATGTATTGTATTTAGAAATAAAAAAGAGAGTATGAAACACTATTTCAAACAGTGATGTGAAAGCAAGCTCTTCCGTGGTAATAGTATTATTTAATAAAGAGTAAGGCTAATTGAACTTAAGTATCTTTAAAGTATAGCTTGTAAAATCAAGGAAGTAACATTATTCTAACTGTTTAACATTATTCTAAGCAGTCAAGAAAGTGAACATGGTATAAAAACACTTGTACAAAAGTACAAAGAAAACTAGTCAACTCAATAGGAATTAAATTTAGGGAAACATAAATGCAAAGAAAAAAATTACAAATGACAGGATCACTGTACGATAACTGATTGATCAGAATTTCTAAGGTATGATCATATCTACTCATTAAACTCTACAATATTATTAAATAAGTATCAATAAATTTGCCTGGACTCCTAATGCTTGTCTTCCCCTATGGAAACTTGGGAAATTGTATACTTTTGTTGTTGTTGTTTTATTTTGATTTTTTGTTTTTTAGGCAAATTGCTAATTGAAAGGAAAAACGTTCCTCTCTCAACCTCATTTTCTTGAGCCCTGCTACCCCAAATCATTCTGTCACTCAGAATTGACGACAAGAGTCTTTGCAAAACAATATCCTTTTTCCTTGTCTTCCTATCACCTTGATGATAGGAAGGCTAATTTAAACCTCCACACAGGGAAGCTCCAAACTCAAGTGAGCAGTTTTCAAAATACTTTTTCAAATCA
Source organism: Aythya marila (assembly GCF_965140915.1). Classification (NCBI taxonomy): domain Eukaryota; kingdom Metazoa; phylum Chordata; class Aves; order Anseriformes; family Anatidae; genus Aythya; species Aythya marila. Next base: position 110,038,941 of record NC_139043.1, read on the forward strand.
GAGCAATCTCATTTAGCTACCTAGGTAATCTTCATAGTATATTCAATGAAAACAAACTCTGTAGGACAAAAATCAACTACGGAATAGAGATTAATAAAATATTTTTTCAAGTACTGGCTTGCTCTGAATCTGTATACAATTTCAAATCTATTTTGTGTTAAGATCACAATAACAAAAGCTATCAATCAGTAATTTAGCAGAAGCATTTTCACCTTTAAAGCTAAGTACATATCTCAGTGTTTGAGTATGAAAGGACTTCTAAAGAAACTGAACATTTTCTTAAACGAAAAGTATCATGTAGCCACACTGGGTACTCTAAGAAAGGTCTTAGCTTTGATCATATTACAAAGCTTCCTATTTAGAATACTCCATCTTCCCGCTCAGTGATGATCAGTAACCATCCCCAAAACAGGTCCAACCCCAGAAACAGGTTCAACTAGTCAAGAAAATACTGGTTGGTTTGCAAATTGAACAGAGGATATTGGTGGCATATATTGTGGGGGATGCAGGGGAGCAGAGTGACCCTGCATTTTACGGGGTTGTCCATTTAACTGCAATATATTGCAAACCTGGATGGTCCAGTCTTGGCTCTGAACACGTCACTTAGAAAAAAGATTTAATTTTGCCTACACAAAGATTGAACATCCTAACTGAAAAGAGAATAGTCATATCTAATAAAACCATTATTCCCCCGTTGTATTAGTTTTTGTATACCAACTTGTATTTTGGATCTGTTGGACAAGTACTTAAAAGCATTCAAAAAATATTCTCCTAAAAGAACAGACATGAGACTTCTATTCCTACCATTGATAAAGCCCTTAACAGGCATCTGCATATCATTTCCACTTTCTTCATCTGTGCACAAAGAATAGATCCTTCAAAGCAATTGCACTGCTGGGGAATCGTCAGAGACTTTCTTGCATGGTGGACCAGGTCTATGTGGTCTATAAATTTCTCTGTACTTCACAGAGAGGTAAATAAGATTATGCTGCTCTACTCCTTCCTTATTTCCAGCTGCTAACCTTCGTTAAAAACTCCATAAACTAGAACAAAGACATCCCTCAGGAGTCAGTTGCTCTACTTCTCCTGGAATATATTTGCAAAGAAGGGGCAGGTGGCCCACACAGTGGTCTGGATGGAAACGTGATCAACCATAGCAACATTTGATAACCCATGCTCACAAAATTGAATGGAAGTTGGCAGGTATGAGAGAGTAAATTATATACCTAATTCTCATAGATTGAGAGCACTTAAAAATTATTAGCTCTCCACTGCAAATACTTAAAAGGAATTAGCAGGCATAGACTTCACCAGAGTAACAATATCCACTGGGAAAGAGACTGAATTTGGTAGCTTAGTCTGATTCTGCCATCCAGTTGTAGCTCCAAAGAGCTAAGAAATTACTTGTGTGATCTGTTCTCTGCTGTGTATTACTGGGAAGTAACCCATATTTAATTTGGAAATGACAGATATTTGTAAAGATACTCTACCATACACACCAGACACTAAAACACTTAGGAGAAAGCATGGGAAGTTCTTCAGCCTTGCGTTTATGACAACATCCTTTCAGCAATCAATATAAGCATGCAGAGCAAGAGTTTCATGCTGCCATTAAGGTATTGTGTGTAAAACGCAGGCAGCAGATTTTCTGAGTTAATGTAGTTCCAAGAAGTTAGAGCTTCTGTCATTCAAACTATTTCAGGAAATTGAATTTCCTCCTATAGTAGTGCCAGAAATGTCACTGGCATTATTAAGGAGTGAGCGATTTGCAAGACAGGTAGACAGACCACAGTTCAACTTTTTATCAGTAGTAATATTATCATTAGCTTATTCAACACAATCAAACTGAAGCTGTCATGCATATACATAGTTACTCATGAAAATGCAAAAATAAAAATAAAACCCACAACTTTTTTTTTTTTTTTAATTGAATTTACTGTTTAACACTCTTGTCTTGTGAAAATGCATGTGTTAAAATTTGAGGATTGAGATTTTTTCCCAAATTAAAGTTATCATTGTCTCTTTTTTAATGAAAACACGAACTTTGCCAAATTTTATGAGATCTGTATGATTCCTGCATACATCCAATTTGTAGATTGACAGATTGGAACACTGCCCAGTGCACTTTTACTGACATGATTTTAGCCAGTTTTCAGTTATTCAGCCAACCACATGTGTGTCCTCCACTCTCACGGGTTTCTCTTCTTCCTTGTATTCTGCCCTAGATTTCCCATTGTTCCCAGTGCCATTCTTCTTGGATTGTATTAAAACCTGACTTGTTCTAAATACTTCTAAGCTTGTTGTAAATACCAGTACATCACTCTTCTAACAGGAACAAACATATACATCTGGCTGTTTACCCCATTCAATGTTTCTCTCTCTTCAGCTTTTTTTTTTTTTTTCCTTTTTAGTTTTACCTGCATTGCTGTTCTGTCCTTCCTAATACAGGCTTCTTTTATTTTACAGACAATTTCTTGTCAAACAACAGTTACAATAGCATTTACTTTATCCTAATATAAAGTCTCTGAATTGCAGTGATACATGAAATTGCAGTGTGCTTTAAAGAAAAGGTTTTTTATTACAGAACAACCTCTACAACAAGGCAAACAGGTTTGTAGCATATTTAAGTCCCAGATCTTCAGATATCAAACCATAATCTGGTATATTGGATTATTTTACCAGCACTCATAAGGAAATATATAAGAACACTCATGCCATCAAGCATACATTTATTTTTATTTTTATTTTTATTTTTTTTAGAGAGATATAGAGAGATTGTTTTAGAGCTTATTACAAATAAGTTTAATTTAGGTTCTCTAAATTATCCTACCACAGAAGCCTATGCTTATACACTATTATGAAAGAGGTCTTGATTAAGGTGTCTAAATAACATCCAAAGTCACAATAAATAAATAAGTTTAAAAAAACACACACACACACAAAAACACCCTGTTACCCAATTTGTATCTTTAAAACTGTATACAAAAGTACTTGTGGTAGGAATTTGTAGAAGTTCGACAGCAGAAACAAAATTAGCTAAATGTTTATTAATAAATTATGTCAGATTAGCTTCTGAAAGAGTGCAGGCTTCTTTCCCACTTTACGTTAAATTGTGAATGAGATTTCCATGGTGCCCCGGTTGTAAAATGCCAAGTACTGTGTTAATGCAATCCTAAAGTCACGTACAGTCCAGATGGTGCCTAATATAAAAAGCCTATAAATATGCTTTGGTTTTTTATTCAAATAAAATACTGAGTATATTGTGCATTTATTTATTTATTTATTTTTGTGACAAGCTAATAAAAAGGTATTGATTATATTGTTCTTGATTTACCCTTTCAGAAAAATGGGTAGCATATATGACTCTGTCCTCAGCTGGTCTGCAGTGAGAGTGGCAGGATGCAGAATTTACCAGGCCTAGTACAACATACACATTACGTGGATTACTATAATCAATAAACCAACAGAACATTGACAACTTGGTGCTCTAGGGCACATCCCTACCAGAAACAACTGTTGCAATACAAGGTGATATCTATTTCCCTTAATAATAAATATTTCTTCTTAACGCCTCAAATACAAGAAGATACAAGAAATACAAGAAGATAGGCAGGCACCTGTTAGATTTTTTTTTTTCTCCCCTCTTCCTTTATGCATACTAATTTTAAATTCACCTAATCTTTGCTACATTGCCTGTAAGCACAGGCAATAATTCATTTTGTTAGATTTATTAGGCGGATATTTACAACAACTGCAAATTTTCAAGTTCTTATTGCATTGACATTGGGTGCTGATCTCTCCCAGATGTATCCACTTGACTGCACTCTAGAAATACATTGTCTTTCCCAAAATTACTCCACTGTTTCCAAATATTCTCAGAAGACAAAAGGATTCTGAGAAACTGGAAACACTGTAGACTGCTGAGTCCTCACACTTTGGGGCAAAACTGTATACTTTCTTAAAAATACCAACATAATATAAAGTATTCACCATGGCACCACTTGCAGACTGAATGGACTAAAATTGTACAAAACACAGTAACATATATGACAGGTATATAACGTATATATACAAATGTAATATATGGAATTTTCCAATACAAGAAAACCTAACATCAAAACACCAAAATATTATGGACTCAGCAAAAGTAACTCAGTTTGTATGAACACCAATCCTTTCATAAACTGAAAGAAATGTATGGACAGCCCATAATATCCCAGCTTGCCAAAAATAAAAAAAAAAATAATAAAAATAAATAAATAAAGCATATTAATGGATGGAAAACAGAATAATTTTAAGCAGTTTTGTTCCCAAAAAACACCAACATCTGATGCTGTTGAAAATAGCCACAAGAATATTAGCCCTTATGGAGTAAGAGTTGGAAAAAGAATAAAAAAATAAAAAGGAAAAAAAAAAAGTATCTTTACAGTATATATTTTCATGACACGAATGAGGCTATTGTGTCATACAATATTTGACCTACATCACTGACCATTCAAGTCAGTTATTGTATGGACAATCTCTAGAATTACAAATATTATATGAAGTGAAAGGTTGTTTATCTGGTTAAATATGCATTTTTTAATGGACAAGTTTTTGCTACTTAGCATGTAAAGTACTAAAGTAATTTGTTGCACCAGTAAAATCAGAACCTACCTAAAACTGCAGAGGGAAGATTTTACCTCTAAAGTAAGTATTTACCTTTTTATTGACCATTTCTTCCTCAGTTTTCTACATCATTAGGCTGTCAAAGCAGCAAATTTATATTCTTTACTGATTAAATTGTAGCTACAACCACTGAGCAAGATTCTGGCTCTGAACATAATAAAAATGTATCAAAGCAAATCACAGATTGATTGTTCTTTGTCAGTCCTACTGCATAATAAATATTAGTTTTCATCTTGTTCTCAACAAACATGACAAGAAAAATAATACTCCACCAGGATCATTTTAAAATCAGCTTTAAGGCTCTTTAAGACATGTAAGTCACTTGTAATGTATAATTTGCCTCAAAATGTTTATTTTTTTTCCCTTATAAGAAAAAATAAATATTTCACTATAAATATGAAGCATACAAAACAGATTTTTGAATAAGGTGGATGAAAGTCAATAAATTATTTCAGAAAGGTTTTCCTATTTTACCAGAAACAGCTTGAAATAATCTCTCATCAGCAAAAACAGAATTTTAATACATTACTAAAACAGAAATGACAAGAAATAACCAATAACCACAGAACTCCAGCATATATATAAATGAATCTCACTAAATTCATTCATTACTCAACCAGAATATTGCCTGCAGAAATATGGAGCAAATTGTTTTGTTCAAATGTCCTCACAAAGCACTGTGTAAAAGCTCTCACATGTGACTTTAAAATCTTACTTATCTCTTATATTATCACATGGCCAACATGCAATAAAAAATAAATACAAACAGAAAAAAAAAATAAGGTAAATAAAAAACACACTCATCCTACACTAATAGTATTTTATCGTCATTATCTCAGTCCTTTTGAAGAAGATATGAGTGTTAGAGCTTTCCTTCAAGATCCTATTTATGTACCAATGAATCTCAGAACATAATCCAGTTATAACCTCAAAGCATTGCAAAATCTCTTTTCATAGCATAATCTCATCAATGGTCTCATGAGTGTTTCATCACCATGAATTGCAGTGCAGTTTCGTTTCCACTACATGATGAATAATGCGAATGCTCCTCTGTAATCTTGTCCTTGATGGATACTACTTGCATTCTGTAAGAGTCGAAACATCTCCCTAGAGACCTCTCATACTGCCTGCATTACAATGGGGCCTCAACATTTTCGGTCGTTACAACCACTGCCTTCCAAAGCTCCTTAAATAAGTAGGAAATATTATTTTTTGTTTCATCTCTGTTTCACAGAGCATACTTCAAATAATATTATGCTCCTTTGAAGTCTAAAGTACTTTCAAAATAGCTGTGTGCTAAACCAGTAAAGCTAAGCTTGAAAGCAATGCTCATCTTATCTTTCAGTAATTCTGCTGTTGTGGAAGATAGAGCAGGATAGGAAGCAGTTACTGTTTGTGAGCTGCAATCATTTTCTACAAATTTAGAAGCTTATTTGCAAAGCCAAAAGAAAATAAAGTGGCCTGAAGGTTTAAGCCTTTCAAACAGGCGTAATAATTTACAGATTTCTTGTAAAGCATGTGAAAAAATGAAGATAGTGGGAGGCTAGGTTGGGCCTACTCCAGGCCTCATCTCTGGCCAAAGCAATATGGACAAGCAAAGCAATATGGACGACAGGAGGCCAACAGATAAGTCATATTTTCAGTGCTTACTCTCCTGAGGTACAGGTCCCATTTCCCTGCTCTGCCCAGAGTTCTACAGAACAAAAAGGTCAATGCTCTATCTCACCCCCTTCAAAGTTTTCTCACAAAATAAAATAACGCCAGTGAAATCTCACTCAGTGATGAAGGAACAAGAGCACTTTCTCTCAGTGGGGAAGAAGAGCAAACCACGGGGTTGCTCTGCATGAGCAGAACAGCCAAGATCCGAGACAAGGGGCAGTAACAGCATCTTGTATTACAGGGATGCTCAAAGCACTCCAACTCCAATTAAGTGTCTTCAGTCTGAAATAAATTGCTTTTCCCTTGCTAATTACCACACAAGAACCTTATATATTCAATTTATTCTGTTAATTCACAGGCATAAGACTGTTTACAGTCATGTATCAACTGTTTGCTACTTCTCTGCAAATGTATTTGGGATTAACTAAATGTGGGCAACAGGCTGCACCAAGTCATTCAGATGGGATCTGATCTGTTCTTCCTCCCTTCCTGAAATAGGTTAAGTTTTTATTAAATTTCCTGCAAGCAGATGGAAGATATTGTATTGTCGTTCTGTGGAGTATCATTTAAATAAAGAAATTAACAGCTTTAAGTGGTGCCTTTGGTAATCACAGTTAAGCAACAGAGCCTTAATGCCAACAAATGCCATCACAATTAAGCTGTTTTAGCAGCAAATCACAGTCATCCTCGACTGCGCTTCAAATTTACAATCAAATTATCCAGTATTACTAGTTTGTTTGTGACAGTCATTGAATTAGCTCATGGTAAGATATTTTAAACATAACTTTGGAGAACATTTACTTGGTCAGTTCCTGTGGTTCATGACTTAGTTATGAGAAACCAATGACTTGGCTGATTCTCTATATATTGAGGATCCCCAGCAATTATTTCATGAAGAAGACAGGAGAAAATAATTATCTGATGCAAAAGCTAAGCTCTACATATTAAAATTTATATCCAGGAAGATTAAGTTATATTTAAGAAATTATCTATTATAATAAATAACTTGGCAAGACAAATAAATGTAACTATTTATTTTAGTGTCTGAACATTTAATCAATCAAATATTACAAATAAATCATAGTATATTTAATTCTGTGTGGGCTAGGAGAAAAAAAAAAAAAAAAAAAAAGAACAAATATGACCCTAAAAAGAAGCTTTTGCAGGCTAAATAGTAAAGCCAACTGTAAAATCTACAAAGACACACTAGTATTTCCAAGACTTGCAAGACGTCAGAAAGACTAGCCTACACCCCTTTCACTTCATTTTCTCCTAGAGAAAACCAACACTCAATTGACCAACATTTCCAAATAAAGCACAAGACAGGCCATGCTTCAGAGCAGCAGGATGCAGAAATTTTGAGAGAAGCAAATAAGCATTGTCCAAGAAAAACAGAGCACTTTAGTTCACAACAAAAAATAAATCACTGAGGCCTTGTCTGTTGGGAAATGCCTCAAAAATCTAAAAACAAATTGGAGTTGACATTGAAATCAATTCATGAACATGAAAGACTCCATTGGTGGATAGATGTATTTGATTTCTATTTCCTGAATTGGCACATTACTTTCCAGGGAATCTCTGAACAAGCTTGATAGTCTCTATGTGCCTGACCTAAACGAGTCAACTCCCAGCTTTAGTCATTTATTGTAACTCAAAGCTCTTCTAAATGGATATTAAACTGTTGCTCCCCATAAAGTTCAATTCTGGAATAATTTTAGTTATTGCAATGCTTTCATTTCAGAATGATACAGGGAAACATACTGTAACTGTGCAGTAACACTAAGTTAAAAACAAAACAAAACAAAACAAAAAACACCTCTTGCTGTCAGAATTTAAAAATAGAAATATATTTAAAATAGAAGGTTGTACTGAACTAAACACAGATACAAAACCAGCTGCACCTCAGCAAAATGGTGTATTCTTATTTTAATTTCACCTGAATTTACAATATAGCCATGTGCAGTAAATACCTCAGGAACCTTCACTTAGACAAACTAATTACTACTTGTGTGAGGTAATTAAGGGTATCTGTCAATATTTTAGAGTGCAGGGAGCTGAAACAGATTAACAATTAAATCAATCAGTGGGGAAAAAAGAAAAAAAAAAAGTTCTCCTTCCTCATTACCATGGATGTTACCTGAGTCCAGTTTCTGGTCCAGACTTCCTGCTTGTCTTCCCTTCATCCCCATACGACCTTTCTCAGCATCCTTCTTCAGCATTCTTATTTGCTGTGCGTGTTTCTTAGCATTTCATTTCATGGATACTGACCCGTCCTGTCTAGGCTTTTCCCTTCTAACTTCATCTTGCTTTAATATTGGTGTTAGACTCCTGCAGCTGACCCTGGGCATTGCTTTGCTTTTCTGGTTTGCTATTTTTACATATATAGGAGAGAGGGAAAAAGATGATATCTAAATGTAATCTAGTGTGACAAATAGAACTGTTCAGTTCAAACATTCAGAAGAAAATACTGAAGCAACTTCTGAATGCTGGAAAAGACCTCCTGAATCAAGTTCATTCATCCACCCAAAAACAAACAAACAAAAAGAAATAAAACTGTAAATGTAAAAAATGATTACTCAGAATAGGCAGTGCTTCATTTCTGCTCTCTGATTTGCCTTGGAAAGACAATCTTACACAGACTTAACTTATCTTGAAAGATCCCAGTGTACTCTTGAGTGATACTTCAGATTTGTAAAACATTAAACCATGCTCCAATTCACAAGTTTGTTTCTTTCAAGATAAATATTTATTGCCTTAGATTGCATTAGATGTTCTCGTTTCATTTATTTTGAATTTTAGCTTGCTCCAATATTACAGAGAGAATAGTGTTTACTATAGTAGGCATCTTTGCATTCTGGAAACCATGCAGTAAATCTTACAGCACATAGCTTTTATTGCTTGGTTATAAGGCAATAATAATGTATATATAGATTTTGAGTCATTTTGGCTCTTTAAATTCCCAGTGATAGATACAATCAGGTATTTTCTAAAAATACCTGGGGGGGGGAGGGGGAAGAAAAAGAAAAAGAATTAAAAAGTGTTTTGCTCTTGTACTGAAAAACTGCCTGTTACCTCATAAAAAATGAGAACAGATTAACAAAATTCTCCACTTATTCAATAAAGGATTAAAATTACAGTCTAGGTTGTTTAGCCCACCTCAAATATAGTTGTAGATGGTAAAACTATCAAAATAAGCTTTTGATATTCATTCAGTCAATCATTTATCCCATTTCCTATATAAAACATACAAAAAACATACAAATGCTACTGCCAGCCCTCTATAAAGAAATAATTTCATGTCCTATATCAAACTGAACAAATAGAATATACATAAATGGTCTATAAGGAACACCCATATCTTTTATGCATACATCAAGTGAGAATAGTCCAAATGTACTTCAGAATCAAAAAGTCAAATATTGCTTTTTCACTGTGGGACATTCTGGTCAGTATTTGTGTGGGGTATGCAAACAGTGTTCATTATTTCATTTCACTGTTTTCATCCACATTGTGGCCTCATGCCTTATTTTATCTGCACTACCATCCTAACCCCAAACTAAATATAAGATTTTCACTTTTTATTTTCTTGGTCTTTCTACCCCTGTAATCATGCTGTCTCACATTTCACAATATTGATGAGCACATCTTCATTTTTCCTATACAAGGTGGGAAATTTATTACTCTCTTTCCTACTCTGCAGCTGGATAATTGTGACAGAGTTAATCACTGAGCTCTGTCATTACTGATGTGCTGTGCCACAAAGCTTAGGTATCCAATTAAAATAATAATAACAATATTAATAATAAAAACAGAAGGCAATATTATTGTTGAGATCCTGAAGAGCCACAAGCCATAGCTTGTCACATCTATGGGACTGAACATCAGGTGGTACACCATTAGTGTCCATCAATAAAGGTCTTGCCTGAAACATTCCTTGTATGTTTTGTGAAACAAAATTGCATTTGACTGTGTGGGTGGCATTCAAGTAAGCAGCCATCCACTCTCTTCTGACAGCATTCATACCTACTTACTATGTTGCAAATATACAACAAACCCAATTCATTCATTAGCACTCTTCATCTATACAGTGAATACTGCAGCTCCTGGTGGAACATAGGTACTGAGGACATAAAATGCCAGAGAGGAGGAACATACATTTATTTACTGGTTTCAACACTTGATGTTGCAATCTTAATAACTTTATCAGTTCATTTAAAAACAAATTAAAAATTAAAAATTAAAAAAATAAAAATAGAAATAAAAATAGAGTGGGAAAAAAAGACAAAAACCTAAAGCTGAAAAACCACCTCTCACCCTCCTTTCAACAAGTAGTGAGAATAGATAACTAAAATACATAGTGCGTGAACATGGGTGTACTGTAAAGGTCAATCTACAGAGGAAAAGGCAATCACACATATCCTTATTTCTGGCATATGGTAATAAAAGGAAGGTAGCCAAAACTTATGATTCACCACACTATTCTTCCAAAGAAATTGGAAGGGGCAATGCACCTTCTGGGTTTGTCAACAAGAACCAACATTTTATCTGCTGTTGTGATCAGCCAAAAAACATAATCGTACTTTCCAGGTGTCAGAAACAGTGTTAATATAGACTACATAGTTGGAGAAACATGAAAATGACTATCAATCATCAACAGAAAAAACTGAGGTGAAACTGAGGTGTTATTGCCATTAGCAGAGCTATATTTTACTCAAAAAATAAATAGAAGGTTTTTAAAAATTGTATTCTTTCCAAAGCTATTGAAAAATAAAGTGCATTGCTTTTCATTATGCAATATATCTGATGAAATTTCAAGAGAAACAAAAAATTATGTTGAGGTTTTGCCTATTCCATGCAATATTTTAAAGAAATGAGTGTGAAGGAATTTTCTTAAGAAAAAAAAATATAAAAATCTTAGATGTTTTTGAAAGTATTGCAGTGAAGAAAAGTGAAAGATTTGTTTTTGTATTTGTCTCTCTCTGGTGTTGTGTTCAGATAAATTCAGAGCAACAAAAATCAAACACTGAATGCTTAAATTAGTCACACCCTGCCCTTTTCCCAAGATAATAATATTGTAAACAGAAGGTATATAATATCAAGTTTTATTCTCAAAGCATAAAGTCAAATTCAATTCTCAATTCAAAGTTTAAAAAAAAAAAAAACAAAAAAAAAACCTGCTCGTAGTACAAGTATGCTACTCATTTCAAAACTGTAATCTAATAATTATTTTCCTGTTGGACACACGTGCACAGAAAATCTGTGTCTCATGACAACTATAAAGGCTTTTAAAAGTCCACCAATGCCAGAAATGCTTAGTTTTGCTCCATGAGTCTCTTCTCTGAAGACGGACAGAACTTCTGTCCACACCACAAACCGCACTGGTATGTGTTGAGCACACATGGGTGTTTGAACAAAAAAAGCAGAAAATTAATCTTGGTTATAAACCTACCTGTAAACTAAGAAACTAATTATCCCAGATGGAAAACCCTGGGATCTGGAGATAAACTAATTAAGACAGCTGGAACAAAAACAGATGAAGATTATGGAACTATCAAGGGTTTGAATGTTTCTTTCACTTTTTTTTTTTTTTTTTTTTTTTTATTAGAACACATCTTCTGCTGGTGTTAATTGCTCAGAAAAGTGGAGATTTAGGAAGAGCTTGGTTTATTAATGTTGGCAGGATTTCTTGACAGCCACTCAATTGACAGCTGATGTACCTCCTTCAGTGTCACAGTGTTACTCTTGGCATTTTCTTCTTTGCAATGTTACCATTGAAATGTTTGAGGACCAATGTTGTTTGCTGACAGGTTTGGAGATCAGCTTTGGTGAGCAACCAGTAAGAGACCAAACATGGAAGAATGAAGTTTATCTGAAATACAAAACTCAGAAGGTGTCTTCTCTACAGGGAAAGCCAGGGGCAGTCTGTGACAAGGCATGCACAGGAGAACTGACAGGTGACTGCAGTCATGTAAAACTTCTGGGAAAATAACATTAAGATTATATTCTGTTTAAAGATGGGCTTTAGTTGATGATATTGGTATAAATTTAAGAGAAGGAAAAATGGAAATCCAAAGGGCATAAGAGTGTGTCAAAGTCTAGTGTTTTCCTGAGAAACAAATCTCTTGATATGCCAAAACATGTGTGCAGAAAAAATAATTTCAATTTTTCGTTTCATTGCTGAAGGTATCTGTGTTTCCAGAAGCTACAGATTTCCTTATTAACATTTCTGTTTGGTTATTGTTAAAACTAAGATGGTTTATATTTTAAAAAACTGAAGTGTTTTTTTTGTTTGTTTGTTTGTTTGTTTTGTGTTTTGTTTTGTTTTGATTTTTGGTGCTTTGCTTTATCTTCTATGCTACTAAAACATCACAAAACTGCCTGGCATAAAGGACAGGCCTTGGGCACATCTTCTGAGCATGCACTAATTGTGCCTCTGGCTGAGCAATGCATTCAAAAATCCAACCTTTTTCCATACTGTGCAAGTGGAGTAAAAGGTTGGGGGTGGAAAAAAAAAGAAAAAAAAAAAAAAAAAAAAAAAAAGGAGGAGGAGGAAAAAGGAAAGAAAGTCTAATGACAAAATGCTAGGAAGACCTGTTAAGGTACAGCAGTGAAAACTGTCTTGGTCAAAGACCTACTCTGTATTTTCTGGGTACATGTAAGTAAAATAGTGATGGTATCACTAAGGCAGCCCTCTTTCCTAAGATTTGGTGTTCTCATTCAATAGCTTGCTGTTGGGCCGATCAGCAACAACCAGATGATCCTTATAATAACCTTATGATACATCCAGGCCAGGTTCCATACAATGTTTATTGGAATTTCAGAGCATTTTCCAGGCTAAAGGTGTGAGGAGTTAGCTTATTTAACTGATGGATTCACCCACCAGCTAATATAGAGAAAATACTTTTTACCATATGTATGCCTTTTTTACCATATGTATGACAAGTAAGCTCTTTCTGCAAAGGAATAAACCAGTACCCCAGAAGCAAAGCAGCTGAGAATCATGAACAACCTGATATCATGGCTGCACTAGTTTAAAACCTGCCTCAAGGCTAATGTTAATTCCTCCATTACTGCTTAGACACAAAGCAGCTTAGAGTAGTTTTACATATGCCTCAACATTTACTGTTAATGCAATATTTTGCATCATCTTAATGAATGTAAAGTTAAAACACATGCTTCAGTGGGTATTAATTATGTGCAGAAAAGGCTTCCATTTTTTATCTTTGACTCCAAAACCAGAGAAGACAGTGATTTTAATGAAGCCAGACTGTAGACTGGAAATTCTGCTTAGATGTCTGGTTAAAAGAAAGGAAAAAGAAAAAAAAAAAAAAAAAAAAAAAGACGACTATAATAACAACTGTTATTGATGTGCACTAAATATAATGAGACAGTAGTGCAGCAATGGTTAGGACAACCTGACACTTTGACAACCAGCAGTATTGCAACATTATTGCAACAGTATATTGATTATCACCAAACATGTTTCAAAGAAATCTCAACTTCCTGTTTTCATATTACTTTGTAGAAGCCAAAATGACTGTTAAATTGTGCAAAGCAACTGACAGAGATTCACAAAACATTTAAAATAGGCTGTACAGAGTTCTGATCAAGACATTGAAGTAACACGGACAAATGTGGAACAGGTTATACTCAGTAGTCTTTCTAACATACTGAGTTTCCAGACAGCTTCACTGGTGACCTCTCTCACCTACTCTGCACTCCAGCTCTTTTATGCTGTCTCCAGAACTGAAGGAGTCCTAACATTTCATCTGAAGTGATTCAAGTTTGATTAGACAGGATTCAAATCTCTTTTTACTTAGAAACATATAAAAGTGGATTGAACCTACTGATGCAATATCAAAACCTATCTCTTTTTGTTTTTGTTCTTGGACACAAGATAAATATTTTTTGAAAGATCACAAATTGTCAAGATGAACGTTTAAAAAAAACAAACAAACGAATCATGCTTTCATCTCAATTTCTCTGCAAATAAATTATTTAGAAAAACAGAATGTCATGCAGTACACAAAAAGATGTTAGACAATTCATCATCTTTGTTTCAGTAGGGTTGCCAAGGGGCTTTAAAAGATCCACTCACAGCATAACCACAAAATCTGGAAATAAGATAAGAGCACACACACACACACACAAAAAAATGTTGATTGTGAATTATGGACAATATTAGCTTTCTGCACAAAGAGGCCACACGACAGCTACTGATCTATATTCCAGCACATAAGTAATGTTCCATCAATTAAGTAATGGAGCATATGGATGTATGCAGCAGTCAGCCCTCAAGCACAGCCACCTCAGCAAGGAGTGAAGCCATGCAGATGGCATCAACATCAAGATCAGACGTGCCACAGTGCTTCTCATGTGTGCCTTGAGCTGGCAGGACTTGGAGGGCAGCACAGCAGGCCAGGCCTGGTGCCTGCAGTGTCCCCAAGATGACTCCCACAAGATGGGCTCCCTCTGCCTGGTGCAGCATGGCTGGCAGAGATGAAGGACAGTAGCAGCACACACTGCTGTCCTGGTACCACAGCTCATGGTACTTGCCAGATCAGACCAACACAGCCACCTCCTCCTCTACACACTGGCTTTTACTTAAGATACTGCCTTTATGGTGTCAGCTCTATGACCCATTTCATAGAATCGTAGAATGGTTTGGGTTGGAAGGGACCTTAAAGTTCATCTAATTCCAACACCCTGCCATAGGCAGGGACACCTCCCACCAGACCAGGTTGCCCAAAGCCCCATCCAGCCTGGCCTTGAGCACCTCGAGGGATGGGGCATCCACAGCTTCTCTGGGCAACCTGTGCCAGTGCCTCACCACTCTGTGAGTGAAGAATTTCCTCCTAATATCTAATCTAAATCTCTCCTCTTTTAGTTTAAAGCCATTCCCACTTGTCCTATCACTATCTGCCCGTGTAAAAAGTCACTCTATTTTATCTTTTTTATAAGCTTCATTTAAGTACTGAAAGGACACAGTGAGGTCTCTAGGTGACATTTTTGCAGTCTAGGCATCACTTCTCAGT
Organism: Aythya marila; assembly: GCF_965140915.1. Classification (NCBI taxonomy): domain Eukaryota; kingdom Metazoa; phylum Chordata; class Aves; order Anseriformes; family Anatidae; genus Aythya; species Aythya marila. The sequence goes on from NC_139043.1 coordinate 110,054,303, forward strand.
TACAAAAGTTTAATGAACCTCATCAGTCATGAGATCTGTCAAGAATACGTTTTATCAATCACTATATGGAAATGGACAGCAGGGATAAAATGCATTATGACTTCTTTGGTCTTGGGTATAACTCAAACTGTTCTGAAGTGCTGTTCATAATGGTCATCCATAGTGCAAAGCAGCACACCTGACATCATATGCACAAAACAATATATGCAGAGGAGGGCTAAACACCACTATTCTGTTGGGATAACTTAATGTCACTTAAAGGCATTGTTTTCTACATTAATTAATGCTCAGGAACCAGGAACTCATAAGCAGAACCCTAGTAAATTCCTTCACTGGAGGAAAAAAAAAAAAAAGTTTTGATCAATCTTAATCTATTTTAGCACAGATGTTTAAAAATGACCATGTCATCATTGCTCAGCTGGACACTTCTGTTTCATTTGTTTTATGACCCAGGCTAGATTTCACTGAATGAATCTATATTTTCCAAAAAGATAATTACCCACATCAACCAATGAATGCTCATTATAATCAAGACAGAACAATATGTCCGTTTGGTAATATTCTTTCTTGTTCCCTTTTGAAATAAAATAATTTCCTAATAATTGCAAGGAAATAAAAAAGGGTAAAACTGCTACTACACTTAATGCAGTTATAATTCAATCTACTGCTAGCCATTGGCATAATTGTTAATACATGTATGTTCTACCCTCTTACTCATAATGCTACCCCTGGAAATGATATCACAGTGCATTATACATTCCCCGTAGGACTACTCTTGGCTTCAGACCCAGTGAACTTATCTTTTTTTCAGTGAGCTACAAATTTATTAGACACAACTCACTATTTTCATTTGTGATATAAACTTATTTGATTCAATTCCCAACTCTAGAGAAGTGATTCGTCAGCCTTTGGTAAATGAAAGTTATTTTAGCATAGAATAACAGTTCTAACTTACTCAATTGGTTGCTACCATCAGATAAAGCAAAATTATTTTCTTCTAGTTGAGTATAAGGTACACTCAGCGTACTAAAAGGATGAAAATGTAAGAAAGTGAAATCATATACTCATATGTGAATACATAAAAGGAATGTAAATCCACCTGCATGTTTTTAGAACTGCACATTAAAAAACAAAGATCTTCTTGATAATTTTTTTTTTTTTTTTTTTTTGGTGACAAGGATGTGCTCTGATTATCTCAGTACTGAACCTGTTATTTGTTTAGAACAAGCCTTTAAGATTAGCAGTCTTGGAATGTATGAAAAAATTGCACAGGATCACATTCCTTACCTTTCACATTTTCTACTACACATTTATGTTCAGTTCTTCCATGGCATTCAAACACCCAAGGTAAATTACTTATCTTTCAGATTTCTTTTTGCTCTTTACCCAGACTTATAAAATCTATTTGGGTATTTCCCTTCTTGGCAGGGTTTAAGAAAATCCTCTGAAGCACAGGTGATACTGACACACTTGTTTTTTTTTATTTCCAAAAATTCCCGTGCACAAATTCATTGCAGCATTCCGAAGTCTAATGCTGCATATACTTTTTAGCATGGGCTTTCAGCTTTCCAGGGACACATAGCATGCAGACACTATTACCTTGCCAGAAACACAATTCTACTACTATTTATCATTGTAAAATTTTAATGTTTTTATATCAAATACACTCAGCCAGACAAGAACATTTCACTCCTTTCATTTGCATAGAAACCAAGAAGCCAATTTACAAATTGTACCATTTTTTTCCATCAGTGAGAATTTTTTCCCTCAGCTCTAGTGTTAAATTGTTTAACAGAGTTTCAAAATGCAAATCAAGTCTGAATCCTACACTTAATTTTCAAGGGCACTGCATGAACACTAGAGACTCTGAGTAACTCTAGGAACAACCTCTTCCCCAAAATACTGGAGCAATGAACTTCATAATTTTGTCTAAAATTCTTCGTAGTGTCTGAGACACCTCAAGAAATAGTAAAGCTCAAAGTGCAAAAATTTGTAGTTCCAATCAGAAAGCAAAAAATTCCACTACATAATTCTGTGTCTTATGGACAAAAGAATGAAACAGTACAAAGTGATACTTCTTTCCATGACAGTGAGGTATGCTAACTATACTTTCAAAGAGTGGAAATCTGGCATGAGAGAAAGACATATGCCAATTAAAGTAGAAAGTAAAAAAGGTAGAAAGTTTAATCACAAATAGGGGCTCTGAAAGTTTATCACTGTGCATTTGAATCAGGTTTTAAGATACTTCTGTGCCTTTGAACATTTTGTTGGACAGGTCTGGTTTAAAGCTTCTATTGCTTTAATCTTTTTAATGGGATGATGATGAACTATGGAGCCCAGAATTATGTGGCAGAAGGTTTTTAGTCTTTCATCCACAGACTTTCTTTGCAAAATGCCTATTGCCACTGATCACAGCATCCCTTTGCCCATTTGCTGAATACTAGAAAAATGTTCTACAGAACCCTAACCGTAACTTAAAAAACAATCAGCTAAATTAATGGAAGCCTATGTCTCCATTTATGTTAATAAACGGTTTTCCCCAGTGGTATCACAATTACCAATTTGGACACAAAAAGCTTTAACTAGGACCCACAATACATTTTCTATAAATACCCAATTGCTTTATTCTATGAAATACAACATAGTATGCAAAAGAGAGTTACAGAAAACAAAAGGACATGTCAGTGTAGTCACCACTGTTTCTTAATTTGATTGTCTAAGAAAATTAAGTTTGTGTTATTGTACTGCCTGTATATACCCACACACAGCTGAAAGATTGGGAATATACCTGCAGGTCTAAACATCTCCAAAAGCATCCAAGAGTTTGCAGTCTCCTCCCAGTACTAAGATTCAGCAAAACTGGCTGTAGAGGGAGAAGTACTGGCAATGAAAGTTCTTAAAGATTTTGTGCAAACACATCACTGGATAAAACAGAGACTCTGTTAGTAATCCTACTGGCAATTAACACAACCACTAGGGATGTGAGCTTTTATTCTTGATGGATAACCTACCACCTCAAAATAAAACAATAATAAATGAAAGCGCTGCTTGCAGAATTAGTAACTGCTGTGGAGGAATGGAGATATCACAATGGTGGGACCACAGAGCTACTTACCCAAATGTAATACAGGAAAGACCAGTGTGGATTATCCCATTTGAAGAGAGAACATTACACCATCCACAATGATATGCCATAAAACTATATTGAAACCGAACATTTTTATTAAGCAGAGTGTGGCCCTGATGGTGAGGCAGTCTGAGTATAAACTACAGTTGAAGACTTAGGGTAACAAAACTGCTGTGGAAGGAGGAGGCAATGGCACTCGAAATCTTGGCTAACAAGCCAACTGCATGCAAGGATTCCAAATGCTAAGTTGTAAGTGGTTTAGGATTGCATATCAGTGACTAATGCACTATCTGGCTGGTTCACCCTGTCACACCTGACGAAGTGCTGTGGGGGTGACAGGGTCACGATGGACTGGCTCTGCTTTCTTTGTTAAGGGACTGACTCTTACCATGTTACTACTGCGTTACTTACACAGTGCCATTGACATTTACAAATACATGCCCAATACATCAGAAGACTTGCCAAAACATTAATATTTGGTGAGACAGTGAAGTCATCCTAGCCCCCTTCTGTTTCTTATGAAAGCACCTGGTTCTTATAAATAGCCATTTCATTTCCATAAATGGTAACTTTCCCTCAAAATCTTATGCACCAGAAAACAAACAAACAAAAACTACCTAAGGCAGTAACTATTAGGAAAACAGGAATTCAGGAGCTTATGTAGCAGAAGGGTGAATGATCAGTCTTGTGGTAACCAATACAAAATCCACGTAGGCCTGTGCTACAGTGAGGCTGAAGCAAGTGTAGTTGGTTTGACAGCCCTGCTAGGCTTCATGCTAGGTTACCTCTTCACTTTCATCCAGATTACTCTGGTATTTCAAGTTTTATTTTAATTCTTTCCCATAATGGGAAGATTGTATCATTGCGTCAAATCCATATGCAGATTTACACTTAAAATTAGAGGAATTTTGAAACTAAATACTAGGGTAGAAAAAGGGAGGTTTTGTTGTTGTTACAACTGTCAAACCTTATGCAGAAGCACAGGTTACTAACCCATAAATTCATCTGTTTGTTTTAACACAAATTATAAATTATTTTGGGAATTTATAGTTCTCTAAAAGAACAAGTCCACTTTTTACTTCTACAGTGCTGTAATAGAAAAAAAGAATTAAATTAGTTAGCAGTTGTGACTCTACAGACAAAAAAGATCTCAAAGAGATTTCTTCAAGTGCTTATTGTAGTATGCGAATACTCAGACCTCCGAATGATTTTCCTTACTGTGTATCAATTAAGACAGAGACTGGAAAATGAGAAAATATGACTTTGTATCAAATTTAATTTATGTCAAGAGTAGATTTAGACAAATTCATTTTAAATGCACATACAACAAGTCAATTTATTTTACAGGTTTGCATAATGTTCTTTCAAAAGATACATCAGAGAATGACTTCAAGTAAACAGAAATTTGCTACTAGATCATGCAAAATACTCTGAGAAACCAAAGATGCATGTAAATCAATATCTAACACACTATGTGCCTCCACTGTCTCTAACTAATGGAATAACCCTTTATGTAACCACTCATTAATGAAGTCTCAAAGTACTAACCCATGTGCCCATGAAGTATGAATTTAAGCTAAATGGGATAAATGAACCAAAAGAAATTCATGTGATGCACTCAAGCCTATGTGGTGATCACAGAGCAAATCTAATTCAGAAGTTTCAGTTCCAGTTCCCTTGCTCTACTCAGTAGATTTGGCAGTGCAAAACTGAAATAATGAGGTTTAAGTTAAAACAAATTATAGTTTTGGAATTTACTGAAAATTCAGTAAGAAAAAACACTACACAGAAAGAAAATAGTTTGGGGTAAAACTTCAGTTTCCAGTTTTTACCAGGATCCACACATCTCCTTTTTGTGCTTCCTCACACTCCACATCTTTGCAGTTTAAATTCAAGAGTAACATTTTCCTTTACCAATTCACTCTTTATTTTTTAATTAACTGTATGGTCAAACTGATGTGTAATTTCACTTGTTCAAGCTGTTCACTCTCCAATCATTTTGCTATATTTTATAACTAAACTCTGGACACTAACTCTTCCAATTTCCTGTTGCTGAAACAGTGGAAATTGGTTTAAATCCAAGAAATCTATCACTAACCACTGTCATGACTGCCATCAAATGTTCAGAGTTAAAAAACAAACAAAACCAAGGATGTTTTATTAAGCTGAAAGTAAATTACCAGGTAATCTGTCCTTGTCTGGTATGTACTGCCTCAAGGCAGATATTTGAAAACATTCACTTCAAGAAGGCTCGACAATTTCACCGAATAAATGTATATTAAGTAACTGTAAATTAAATATTCAAGTGTAGCTATTAAAACAAGAAATACTATTTTCAGGCTCTGTGACAAGATACTTTAATACTCAAGAGCATACAGTAGGTAGATTTTATTAAAGCAGCAGAAGGAAAAAAATGGAAAAAGGCAAAATTTAATTTGCTCAAAAAGTAGATGCTAAGATCTCACTGAATTATATAAAGCTATTAATATAAAACTATTCAAAACAAAGGACTGAACAAATTTCCTTTTTAGGCTGGAAATTAGCTCCATGTGAAAGTTAAGTTAGTTTACTAGGTTATAAAGGCAGATATGCAAGTCATAGGTAGAACATTTTTACTTTTATTTGAGACAAGAAAATACGTATTATGCAAATTTCAAGGGACAGAACAGGCAACTCGGTGGTGGACTGGTGGCAACAGCAACAATCTCAGTAAGCTGCTGAATATAAAACCTAATGCACAGCTTTCCTAAGCAAAACCCTGGAACACAAAAAGAGAGCTTCAGCTTGATGTTAGGGAGGAGAAGAACCAGCAGAGGCATTTAAAGAGAAGATTTAACATAGTCAGGCCTGGAAGATGACTTCTGGCTGTGACTGTGAATGGGCTTGAGTATGTGGCATGGGAAAGATTATCTGAAAGAGAGTCAGTTTCAGTACATGCACAGGTCTGTATGTGCATTATCTAAGTCTAAAACAAGTGACAAGAACACCCAAGAACACAAACCAAATCATGTACTGTGGCTTCTGTCACAATCAGAAATGGGTTTATTATAGATTTTCTTATTCCAGTACTATCAAGGTTGACAAGGTTATTCAGTATATCCTATTTAACACAGACATATAGGTGTCTATCTCTTACAAATGTATGTGTACACACACGTTAGAAACATATACAGTCATATGTTTAAACATATGTTAGAAACATATACAGTCAAATCACAACAGACATACTGAAAAAATATATATGTAAGTGTGATGCCCTAACTAGACACCATCCTCAAAAATACTGAACATCAGCTGCTACCAAATTATCATTTTTTGTCATCCCTTTGAGAAAAAGTTGTCTGAAAAGCAAAAATTAAACCTCATGCAATTTAAGAGGAATATATATTTACAATTTAAGACAGAGCTATTCTCTGTATAGATGTATCTCTAACCAGTCATAGACACAAACGTTATACCTGAAGTTTTATGGACGAGTTGACAACAGTCCTTGTAACTCAAGTTGCTTTCACTTCTATGATGGCAGTACCTTGTACCTCATTAAAAGATGCTTTACATGTAAAGCATCATAGTAAAGCAACATAGTAAAGAAACTTACTTCACTTCAGGCACTTACAATTTCTTCTTCAAATTGCTTGCTTTTATATCAGTGTTATAATTCTATAATTGCCACTATAGGAATATTATGCTGAAGATCTCTAGGCTCTCTACCAAGTCAATCTCAGAACTATCAATCTCAGAAATATTCAATAGAAATTTCAGAAATATTCAAGACCCGAAAAGACGGCCAGTAAGAACCCAATGCATGGCCTTCCAGCTGCTAACTGCAAGTACAAGAGCTAAACGCTTGATGGGCCACAACAGGTAAGGAAGGTTAGAAGAAACATTGAATCAAATCATGGTTGTGAGAGGAAACAGGGCTTTGAGTGGTGCAATGCTCAAGGCAAAGGCAACAAGTGGGTTTCTGCCACAAGCATCTATCTGCAGCGTGTTCACTGACATAGTAAGAGGAAACATTACAGCCAATCTTTGTAAATAACAAGGATGTCACCACAAAAATCTCTGATATGCATCATCTACTTTCTTTTAGCGGGAGCACTCCAGTAAGTCAGAAGATAGCAGGTGGCTACTCAGATGGAAGGGACCGACATATAAATCATTTCACACTTCAGAAGCTGTCTAGTGTATTTCAGTAAATCAAAGACTTCCCAGAATGATGAAAACTGATCTTGCTGTAGAAGAACATCCTCTCTGTGGCAGAGGAAGACAGAGCTGATTCAGTCACACGTCATGCCTGCCATGCTCTGACAAAACATCTGCATTCTCCTTCTAAGCAAGCGAATGAAGGCTGCTAGGGAAACCTGCAGTAAAACAGTGATGAAGAATATCCCAGGAAACCACTTCTGTATATACAGAGCAACATGCAGTGTCTCCTTACAGCTCTACATGAATGAGGAGCCTTCAGATTTTAAGAGGCAAAATTACTTAGGTATCTGCTGCATGTAGCACAATAAGTTTTCCATCTTAAAAACAACCAACCAACCAAACAAACAAACCTGCCCTTTATAACCCTAAACTTGTCCTTTATAACCTTTATAAATTGTCCTTTATAACCCCAAACAACCTCTGTTTTTGTTAAATACACGAGCTCTTTCCTGAAGCCCAAACTCAAGCACCAAACTTCATTCTGGCCCTTCTCTTTTTTTTTTTTTTTTTTTTCTTGTCTCTATTAGTGAACTCTGCACAAATAATGCAATGTGCACAGATGAAAAAAATGAGAATTATGAAAGACACTGGATTTGAGAGGAAGACAAATATTTGATCAATCACCTATTCATTCAGTTCATGCAAACAAGATACCACTGACAATACAGCATTTCTATGAATATTTAAATGATAGATCTTGAGATTGTAGGTCCAAAGCTTTAATACATACTGAGATATGGATCTATTAGGTGCTTTAATAGTATTGGGACAAATAAGAATGTAACATCTGTCCCTTCTCAATTAGCTTTATTTAGTATGTCATGGACTGTCCTTTCTGCATGTTGTTGCCTAAGAACCTGGCTACGGCTGCACATGGTGCTGATCTATGATTTAGACTACAGTAATTATTTGTATAAGTTACTTCTTTATTGATTTTTTTTGCTTTCCTTTATTTTACAATTTCAAATGATTCATCCCTCTGGAAATCTGACTTGCAGACTCTAGAGGGACCCACATCCTAAATCAAACACTGCACAGATAGGTGCTATTTACTATACACACTGTTATTCCTAATCTAGAGCTTCTTGCATGTGTATTTACTGTGCCAGATTTGTTTGCACAGTCAAAAAAAAAAAGGTCAAATACTGCCCCCAATCTGCCTCCTGAACATGCCCCAGTACTGTATGTACAATTGACTTGTATAAGAGACCATAATTATGGCATATTTTCATTTTTTTTCCTCATCATTTCTGTATTTCGGTCAGATGGTGTTAAAAAAAATCTTTTCAGTAAAAGATGGTATTTATGTAATTATACCTTCTTTTGAAGCTAACAAAATGCTTTGACGAACAAACAGATGGGTGTTTGGGGTAAAACGATAGGTTTCAAACACACAGCAAGACAGTTTATACATTTATAAGTATAGGTTACTACGACAGATGTATATTTTTAAAAATAAAGGACTAGCTTTCCTTGCAGTATCATCTCCAACTATTTACATGCTATAAATCTGCAGAAAGTAACATTTAGCTGTAATTGCAAAACTTCAAAGTACAGTATGGTTTTTGTGGGCTTTTGTGTAGATGCTTTTTTCCTGCACATTAAATGTCTGCAGAGAAATTCTGTGGGTAGAAAGATCTAAAACACTTTTCCACCATCCAGAGAAGATAATTCTGGTGACATAAAATGAAGAATGCAGTTAATCTTGTGTATCATTTTCTAACTGGAGTAATATTGGCACATGATCCATGAAGGCAGCCTCCTTCTCATCTAAAGTCTCAGAAGCAGAATTATCATTTAGAAAGCTTACAATCATAATTTTACACTTTTACAGGTGCCTTTACAGGTGGTTCCAGCTATTTGTTCCAGCTCTACTTGCTGGAAAGGAAGGTGCCCTGACAATTTTCCTAAGGAAATTAGAATTCTGAAATGAGATCCATAACTCTGTTTAGTCCCTACAGACTACTGCAGTATCTGCTGTAAAAACAGGCATGCGCATGAAGCCCAATTTATTGTATTTATCTTGAACCAGAAACACGTCTATAAACATGTATGTCGAGGGAGAGGGAGAGGGAGAGGGAGATGGACAGGGACAGGGACAGGGACAGGGACAGGGACAGGGACAGGGACAGGGACAGGGAAGAAACCATGGTGATGCCACTTTTGCATCTTTCCTAACATGAAACAACCTGAGGGCCTCACCACTTTGCTCCTTGTGCCCATCTCAGATAGACTTAAGAACCAGAGCATCCCAGCTACATCCTCAAATGGGTCTGCAGAAATGAGTGGCCTAAGGATGCAATAGAACTCCTGCTCATGAGATCCTGCTTTAAATATGGGGGACTTATGGGTAACAGTGACACAGGTACAGTCTTTCCCAGATGGTCAGAGAACATGGTTCTGGCAGAGCTCCTCTGCATTAGTAGCAGGTCTGTATTTCAAGGACATATTTCAATTACTGAACAAGTGCAATCTTGGAAGCACGACTTTCCCCTCAAGAACCCAGACAGCAACTCTCTCATCAAACACCTTGCTTCTGTTCTTCTTACAGTTCTTTGTCTGCTTTGTCTAAAAATGCAGCTACTCACCTTTTCCTCTCTTCAGGGGTCATATATATTCTCTCTTCAACACAGCATAAAGAATTGCAAAAGCACGCCCACTGCATTTTACTCCTTCTTTCTTACAGTCTACTTAGCCATTCACTACTGCAGTTACTGATGGTCTAAAGCTTACAGGCCTGTGGCCATCGAAGACTTGTATAGCAGGCATACTGCTGTGTACACATGGCAGTCAGAACTACTATGCAGTAGCTAGCAGAGAAAGGGTTTTGTCATTTTAAATTCCAGTGAGTAAAAGTTAAAAAAGAAATCCATAGTGAAAAACATCAAAGTTCCCTATCAGTGCCCTTAAGCACCTACTATCATTCTTTCTAATGAACAGATGGATGTGACATCTTATCTGCATCTCAAAACGCAAGGGTTTTCACTCTGTCTGCTGAATGGTCATCATTGATGCCCTTCATAGCACTATAAATCAGCATAAGCTTCTGCAGCATTTGGTAAACGTTTCATTGACACAAGGAAAGCATTATTTTATTTCCTTTAAGAAATAAGTAGGGAAAAGATGCTTATAAGTTTCTTTAGGGTTTTAGCATTGAGATTCAGTGAATACCTCCTGGCTCCACCACTGATGTTACCATGGTATGCACAGTTAGGGTGAGGAATTCCCCTGAAAGGTATCATGTCTCCCTGCATGAATGTTATTATAACGTCTAAAGTCAGCAGCTGTACCATGCCTTGTTCTAAGAAAGCACATCTAGCTACATTCACCTGCATATGTGGGATAAGTCCCTGACTGTGATTTCCTATGACAAGTTATCATAGCTTGTCCCTTCAGTACTACAGGACACATACCAAGTCTGCAGCTATTTCTCAAGTAGCACTTCAAATCAGGTCTTAATCCTTCCCTACTGTTACTCCCTAGAAAATGTATTTGATTCTTCTACAGTACATTTTTTTAGGAAAGAGAGGCCTCATGTTTCTTTATAGTGTATAAGAATAAAAACATGTCCTGAAAATGAACACTGAATAAAAACATCTAAATACATTCCTCTTTAAATCTCCCATAGCAAACATTAGTGTAAGAAAAACGTGTTAGAAGATAACACAACGAAGTGAAGTAGGTGCCATTCTCTGAGGACTGACTTTCACAGAGGTGTTGGTCTGTATCAGCTGGAGAAAAACTCTTCCCCTAAAACACAGCATCATGCAATCCTAAACCCCACTGGGTGTCAGATACTCAGCAGAAGCTGTACCAGACTACAAATTCCATTTTTGTAGATGTAAGACCTTCCCAGGAGCTTGTCCATACCACTCTGCTTGGGTTGTCTACCTAAGCAGAATCAGACTGTCTTGTAACTACTGGATTCACGAGGCTGAAATAAAGAACTAAAACCAACTAAAAACTAGAACAACTAAAGAAAGAACTAAAGACTAAAGAAGAACTAAAACAACTAAAGAACTAAAGAACTAAAAATGTCATTTGAGCTTGTATTTTCCCCAAAAAGTCTTTCTCCACTACCCACACCCTATACTTTCTTTCAGACATCTCAGCCACAGAAACTGATAGGCTGAGGGATTAGAGATTCAAGTCCTTGCCAGATGACCCTTTATGACCCAAATGTTCTCCCACATATCTGCAATTCAGCCACATTGGATTAGATTCCCTTAACAAAGTATTCAAAGGTTAGGTCCTTTGATATTTAAAACATTTCCTGAGTTTTACTATTGTTCCCACTCCTGACTGTCAGGAATCTGAGGGGTATGCATATATATCTCAGATTGACAGACTTCTTCCTTAACTAGACATATCAACCTGCATGTTGGTATCTTTCCTGCAGAACTGCAGAATTTCCCATCTTACCTATGATAAAAGAAGCAGCTGCACATAAATTGTACATCAATTATTTAAAGATTATGATCTTTGGCACATTACCAGCTTTCTTTAGAGACAATATTCAATACAGCAGAAACACGACAAGGTAACTGATTGGATCTAGTCCGCCCCAAAAAAGCAAGCAAAAAGGTTGTATCAAGACAAAAGATCATTTTTACACACACACAAAAAAATGAGCAAGTTCAGGGCTGAAAACTTAAAATAAACTTGCAAATAATAAGACTTAAGTAATCTTGTTTAATACTGGGAGAAAAAAAAAAAAAAAGTGAAAAAAGAAAAAGGGGGTCTGTATACAATGTGCAACCCTAACAGAAAGGTCCAATTTATTTAAGAAGATGCTGGATGATGTTTTCCTAAATTGCCAAGAGGGAACTGGTCACCAAATTTTTCTCTTTTTCCATTTCACAAAATCCTTTCTCACAAAAAAAAAAAAAAAAAAAAAAAAAAAAAAAAAAGCCTTTGCTGAAGTTAGACAATTACAGCTAATATATAACCATGAAGAGTAATTATAAAAGCCAAAATCAATTCTCATTCAAACATGAAAAGTCATGGACTCAGTCCTGTAAACACAGAGTACACAAATAACAATATATTAATATTAATAAGCAATTGTATGTAAAAACACAAAAGCAGAGCACAAAAAAATATAGAATCTCAGACCTGAGAAAACAATCAATTGAATGTAAACTGTACTGCATGATGAAAATAAATAATGTTGCAGATCAACCTTGAAATTCTCATTTCAGGAAAAAGTACGGTAATATCATTACAAAGAGGCTAGAGAAGATGTAATAAGAGGTACATAAAAGGCCATGTTGTGTAGGTTCACAGCAACACATGGGAATATCAAATCACCAGTAACAACTGGATTTCTCCATTAATCAAAGCAAGCAATGAATGATGTAGTTTGTCTCTCAGAAATAAAAAAAAAAAAAGAAATCCTCAGAAGAAAACTGCAAAAATATACAGCTATTCAAATGGTGTTGAGAGCATAGATAACAATACAACAAAAATAATGTATAATTACTGATCAGTAAGATCAACACCCCGTCAGGGGGAAGCTACTGAATGTAGTAAAAATTGAAGTTGCTTTATAAAACAGATTAACAACCTGAAATTTATGTAATTTTAATGAAGACATCACAAGAAAATAGCCCAGACAACCTTACAATTACAAAAGACATCAGCTTGTGAAAAGTAGCATATGATGAACCATTACTATACATGCTTAAGAATTAGCTAGCTGAAAGACTAATGGCACGGTGTATTTGTGCATTCAGTTATCCAGGAACACCTTTTACAGTCCCAGTGATTTAAAGAAAAATGAAAAGTGATAATCTGCAGGTGCTGTCATGATTTCTATACACTTTACTTAGAAATGTCTAACACAGTTACAGTAAGCTTTCTCCAGAAAAATTCTCTCATGAATGTCACTGTATTTGACTGAGAAGTTGCTTCAGCTGAAAAAATCAATATAGTAGTTATTTTTGCACTTACATTAATAGAGTTGCTTAGTTTGCCAACAGGGAGCCCTGCTACTAACTGCACCCCTGACAGCAGCCAAACGTGTCATATTCATAGTGCATTAACCACTCTGGTTTCCTGGAACTATAACCCCAGTTTGCTTTTAAATCCATTCCTCCATGTTATTAAAGTCTAACGCTGATTTTGAAAAAGAGTGCTTTTTATTATATATTACACTCTGTGTTCATAAAGTTGTTTCATAAAAAAGCAAAACACAATGTGTAGAATTAGAATGAAGGCACTCTGATTTTTAAAACCTGTAAGCCTGATGCTGATTCCTATTCATAAATCTATCCCCAGGAAGAGCTCTGTGCAGGCACCGGTGTGTGTTTTATTACATGACAATAACTGCTCTGCATGGACTGAACCTATATATATTGCCTCATAAATGTTTGCCATTTAATAACTAATTAAAACAGGTGTACAATGAACTGTTTGTGAATTCTACTTTATTTAGGAACAGTCAGCTGTGAGACCAACTGATAATGTATACAGGCAGACAGCTGTGTGTGATGAAATCTAGAGCTGCAAGACAACCGCAGAGCCAATGTTTTTTGTCTCCTTTTTCACTCAAAGGAAAAAAAAAAAAAAAAAAAAAGTCTGATTAAAGTAGATCAGTTCTCAAAGGCTGTTTATGATATATATGAAATGATAAGAGAAAGAGAAGAGATGCAAGCATAATTGTAATTGCTTTACTTCTTTAGGGGTCAAAAGCAAGCCAAAGAAAATCAATGTCCATTTATGTAGGAGAAGCTGAAGCATACAGCTCATTATTCACAACTGTTAAAATAGTCAATCAAAACATTTTGCCATGTGAATGACTAGAAAAAGCTATCTCACATAATTTTGAATGATGATATATTTAGAAACAGCAAAGCATTTCATAAAAAGAAGTTCAGAAACAATTATGCAATTAAGAATCAGTGTTCTTATAGTAAGGCAAATGAAAACAACTGTATTATGGAAGAATATCAAACTTTGAGAAGATTTCTAAGAACCTGGTACCTGTTGAAGTCACTGAGAATTTTACATGAAATTCAATAAAAATAGCAAAATAATCATTACACTGCGGAATAATCACTCTCACTGGTCAGATTCTGAGAGCTGTACAGGATGATTTCAAACTCCCTCTAGTTTTTGACAGAAAGGGGAAGAAAAAAAAATATCATCAACAATACCCCCATTCTTACTTCTTTACAGATAGCCATCTTCTTTAATAAATTTAGTATTACAGATGAAAAAAAGTCATATATTCTGCTTTATTCAAACAGCCTTTGTTCAGACTTAAATATAAGTCTACTTAATTAATTTGAAGCAAGGTAGCATTGACTTAAAGAGTAATTTCTAACATCTTCAAGAAAGCCAGTATACCGTCCCCTATTTGAAAAAAAAAAAAAAGTTTGTACTTGAAAAACAAGAACAAAAAATAAAAATAATAATAATACTTTAAAAATATATATAGAGAGAGCATATTCTGATGAATAAACTGTTCCTCTGGTACCATTATCTCAGAAGTTCCAAGCAACAAACACTTTCAGAAGTGTTTGATGCCATCAGCTTAAAGAGCACGTCTTTGAAAGAAAATCTGACCAAATCTCGCAAGAAACACCCAAACCTAACAGCAAGCAGCAAATATACCATGGCAAAAATAACAAATAAATAAAAATTCCAGCAACCATGAGATTTGATCTAGATTTCAAGTACCTGCAGAATAGTCAATTGCACCAACAATCAGTTGTGCTCAAGGTGGCTAAAACTGTGAGCTTTTTCACAGACTCAATTCCAAATCAAGTATAAAAGTATAAAACATCAGCGCCCTTACCTCTGTCACATCTCACACTGGAATTTCAGTGGCCATTGAAATGCACCCTGCGAGCAACAAGTGCTGGGCTTTAGCTCTGTCTCGGGACCTGTTCCACACCGGGAACATTCGTGTCCAATCTCAGGGCAAAATGGACATGTGTGCAGCTCCTGGCAGCAGGGCACCTCCTGCTTTTCATGGGGAAAAAAAGTACTGCACAGCTTTCCAAAAACCATCCGTGCCTCATAACTGAAGTCACTCTGAACACTGGAGCGGCACAGTAAACTTTGTACAACAGCATCGTTTACCCATGTTTTGGCTTTTCAAGCAAAGCCTCATCGTTTAGAACAACCGCACACGGGTAACTAAAATCTACTGTTACTCTCACTGTAGTATCACAAGGAACAGCACTTACTTTTTTGTCCCATACACCTAACGTAAACTGGAGAGCAAGGCATAAAATTAATCTAATCCCAAACATTTTTCTTAATTAGTCTCCTTCTGCCCATTATTTTAATGAATTAAAGAGACCAAGTCCTCAAGGAAGAGCCCAGCCCTTGGTTCATACACCTCCAGATTCATCACACAATGGCATATGCCACCTCTTTTGGCCAACTTCAACTATTTTCTGAAGATAAAGCTCAGAGTCCCAAGTGATGACATCCACAAGTATGCAGTGGAAGAAAGCTTTGTTTCCACTTACAGAGTTCCACTTCTTCATAAGGAGTAGACACATCACCCACTAAATCAATCTCTGAAGATGGACAGATGCTTCCCTTTAGCAATTAAATATGCATGTGAATGTCATTGACAGGGCCTCCGCTGCATTATCTGGTGTTAATTAGAGCAGTATATTTGAAGCATAATCTATTTTATTTATTTATTTATTTATTTATTTATTTATTTATTTATTTATTAATGTGTGCTTCCTCTTTCTCTCTGCTCTCTGATCTGCAACAAGAATGCAGAAAATCTAGGTTGGCCACAATGACAGTAAGGCTTTCTCAGTCTTCCAGCTATGGCAGGTAAAACTCAGGGTAAATGCCGAAGGTTGTCTGTGTTGTAATCATACTGAGCCAATGTCACAGCAGACTGCCAGAGGTGCACGTTGATGCAGCAGACTTAAATTGGGATTCAGCCCACCCACATTCAGTTATTTTTCTGGAAACCTTAACTGAGAGTATAGTCATGAGAAGGGCCAAGACCACATGTTAAATCCATTTGACATATATAATTTGCTACAAATCCTTACCTTTTTAACAATGCATGCAAGCAAACCTGGCAATGACAACTGGTAAGGAATACTGATGGTTTCAGTTTTCCTAGTGGCTCAGGCACAAGGGCCAGTGCTAAATTACAAGGAAAAAGAAATGGTACTTGTCTGAGCACTTCAGAGTGAAGAATTGAGAACAGAAAACAGCTCTTTATGAAATATATTATATACATATATATATATATATGCCTTAAGACTAATAGAAATGATATGCTCAACTTGGTTGGACTGACTGGAAAAACCTTACTTAACTGTTGATGTGTTTAATTTTGCTTACAGGGCTTTCTGTCAGTTCATGAAACTTACATCTGGCAAGTCAAACCCACATCTGAGCAAATATGGAAAAAAATCAGGAAAGAGATGTAATATCTGAGCTTTAGTCTGGAAATCTCTGATTCAAAAGGTACCAGCAAATTGTGATACGTTAATGGGAATGCTAGAATAGCTTTACAGTAAACAGTATGATGCTCACTCCTGAGTTCTTAAAAATTAAGAAAAACACACATTTTAAAGTATAAATATGCAGAAAGGTTTTCTGATATGTTCCAATTCAGAGATAAAGAAAATATGTGAAGATAAAGGGCTTTGATTAGTATCTGAAAAGTAATTAAAGACCCTAGGTCTTACCTTCCACTTTCAAGTTTCTAACAGAAAAAGGAAGACTTCTTTTCTTCTATCAGACTCTGTGAAAACTTGGTTCTTTGGCCATGTAACAGAATGAAAACCTGGCTGTAAGTGACAGTCTAGAGCAGTATGCTCTTTAATTCAGTGATGGAGATCTTCATTAGATTATCTCATAGCTATGGGACAAGACACTGCAAAAGCCAAATGATACATCATTAAAGTATGTTTTCTTCCTCTTGAGGCAAAGAGAGTGTATAGCATTAGATTAATGTGAAGAACTAAAAATAAAAGGAAGAACGGGGCTCTGTAATATGCATCAGAAGTGGCAAAGCTGATACAATTTTTAAAACCCATTTATTTATGTAATCAGGTATAAGCAGTTACTTATGTTAATTGTGGAAAACATCGATGTGGTATCTAGTGCAAATGACTTCCAGATCAGTGCATGCTTCACTGTTTTATGATCTCCCTTGCACATGCCTAGTGAAAGCCTGCCACTCTGCAACAGAGGAAGGAATTACTACAACAAAACCATAGGTACACTTTGTTGAAAATTATGCTTTTTTGGTATGACGCAGAAACTGAGTGCTTTAAGTAATGGGCAAGTTTGTGTCCCGGAGTGTTACAGCGGTTAGTCTAATTGTGTTTCACAGTATCTTCAGGGAGTCAGAAATACCAACCACAGGAAAGCTCTCCTGAAACTGCACTGAAACAAATGACGTCCCCTTCAGCCAGCCTACCCACAGGGAGCTCCATCCACCATTACAGGAAAGGCTTACTTTATCTTTCTGCTATAAACTTGAGTTAGTTATGTGCTCACTGTACTGCCAAGCCAACATCTTTTAATCCTATTAGTTTTGCATCTAAGTAAAAATGTGTGTTCCAGCCCATAAGAAAATCTGCTCCTGCCAGCAAAGGAAAGTTCCTTGACCTGGAAAGCTCTGAGACTGCCCCCACATACAGCTTTGCTAGAGATCTCACTGATTAGAAAAAGAAATATCCAAAACTCACCAAATGTTTCACACACACCGACATTTCTGCAGGAGCGTATGCTTCCAAGTCTGCAACTTACACTCATCTCTGTGAGTGAGTTATTTTCCCAAGCCTACACACACACCATGCCCGGTGCCCCTGCTGAAACTACCGTGTTCCCTGGAGCTGTCGGAGCTGTTAGTGAACTGTCAGAGCCGAGCTATAAATCTGTGTAACTGCTTTTATTCTGTGATGCTCTCGTGTTCGAACAGAACGTACATCAAGGTCGCTGTAAAAGATTGTAGTTTTCAGGCTCAGTGAGAAGATGCCAAGGAAATCAATACAAGCAAACTTAATTAAACACGGTCTGAAGTTCTATCTTCTCCCAAACCAGCCCAGAATTCACCTCTATATCCCCTGCGTTTCAGAGACAGGTGTTTTGCAGATATGGGAAGGCAGGCTGCTTAGCTTATGTGCTATCTGTGCCGAAAGGTGAGCAGGAGAATTCATCCTCCTGTGTGTGACAGCTCTGCTCTGAGCTCCGTGAGGTTTTAACAGGAGATTACAGACCCATGGGCCTTCTCCTTTGAAGTGGAGTTGCTCCGAGAGCAGAATTAGTCCTCTGCCTGCAACCCGTGCTCTGTATACTGAGATGCATTACGGCCAACTTTTTGTTCTGCAGCAATGTCAAGCCAAGCAATAAATCCCCACGGGCTAAAAACGAGCAAACAAACGCGAATGGGTAAACCATACCCTCGCAGCAAAAAGCACCTCGGAGAACATCCCCAGGCAGGACATGAGAAAGTTAAAGGCATCAAAACCAGAGCTCCGGGTTCACCACCCCGCTCACCCGAGCGGATCCGAGAGGCTCACGCATAGCCTGAGCCACCAAGAACCCTCTCTAGCAGGAGCCACGGGTGGGAAGCGACTCGGGAGGCTCCGGCGATCCGGCTGCAGCCGTGCACAAGGGAACGGCAAGGCACGGTGCTTTACATCTCGATGCTCCCCGCAGCTGCCGGGCGGGCGGCGGGGCGCTCCTGGGGTGCACCCCCAGCCCCAGCCCCGGCACCCCGCAGCCGCACCGCCCGCAAAAGCAGGGGGAGGCAGGCAGCAGAAAGAAGTCACTCGAGGCGGGGGTAAGGCGGCGAGGAAGCAGGCACTTACTTGCCTAGACGCTACCGCCGCGTGACCTCCTCCTCTCAGCCGGTGAAACGCCGTGCCGCTCGTCCTCCTCGCACCGCTCCGCGCCGTTTCCAAAATATTTCCACCGGGCGCCGGCGCATCCCCTTCCCGGCTCAGCCGGAGCGCGCAGGGAGCCCGGCCGCCGCGCCCCGGAGCGCGGTGCCCATGGTGCCCAGCCACAGCCCCGGCAGCTTCCTCGGGGAGAAGGGGGGGGCTCCGCTAACGCGGCATCGCGGCCAGCCGGGGGGCGACAGGGGCTCCCCGCGCCCTTCCCGGAGACGAAGCGGGGGCGTGCGGGGAGGCAGCGCCGCCCCTCCGCGGCGAAGAGCGGACAGGCGAGGCCGTGTGAAGCGAGGCGAGGCGAGGCGAGGCGGCGCGGCGCCGCCACCGCGGCCGCAGCCCGCCGCGGCGATGCCGGCCCCGCCCGGGACCCCCGCCCGGCGCTGCCGGGGTGCTCCGTGGCGCCGCCCCGCCGCCGGATCCGCTGACGAGAAGCCCTCCCCCGGGACGAGCCGGGCGCTGTGGTGGGGCTGGGGCCGCGGATGGGGCCGGGGATGGATCCGCAGAGCTGCGAGATCCCTCACTCGACGACGGTGGAGTCCCCAGGCCGCTCCCCCTCACTCCCTCGACCGGCCGCCGGCCTCTTTCTGTTCAACTTCCCTCACAGTTTCTCCCGTGTATTTCTCCCCCTCAGCTGCTCTACTAGCCTCCTTCTTCTTTCTTCCTTCTTATTCAGGCTCCATGGAATGAGAGGTAATTCCCCTACGAATCTTACCGTTTCAGTCGTCTTCTGCCAAGCTGCTGCAAACAAAAATGTTTCTGTTCCCTATGAATTCCTTTAATAAATATTAACTCCAATAACGCTCGCTGAGCCATTAAGGGGGAAAAAGGATTTTAAAAGGAAACTTCGTGCAAGCGAAATGCAAAGATAATAGAGTTGCACTGAAGAGTATAGTTAAACTTTGATAAATGCATGAGAATATGCAGTGATAGGTTTCATGCCTAATTGAACAGATTTGTACTTCAGTTCCCATCTAGAGATACAGATCCTTATTTTTCCCTATTTCTTAATACTGATTGATGTTAACACACTTCTTGATATCTATGAGCTAACCAACTTATCTGCTCTATTGTGGTTCCACTGAAAGATTGAATGGTGTGAGCTGACAGTTCCCCTGACAAGACTGAAAAAATAAATGATTACAATTATACATATATTAGGACTAGGATGATTTAAATACATGTCTGACAATTGAAATAAATGAAATGTAATGAATTGAAAACTATTCCCAGTCAAGCACAGAAGTGGAGCTGTAACCCTCCTTGCTCATACTCTATGGAGAAAGACAACACTCTACTCTTGAGAGCACAGTGTTTAAACAACGTGGATGCAAATAATCTGTTACCATCTGCTAACTACCCTGGCTAGACCCAATCCCACAGCAGGCTTCCAGCAGGGACAGCCTCTTATGTGTTCACTATTGAATCCGCCTTCATGCACCACTTTAAAACCTGTGTACTGATAAATTGATACATGCCATGTTCCCTCTAGCTGTAGGAAGAGCTGTCATCTTTGATGGAGACCTCTCTCTTTTGCGTGACAATGAGGAGTAGGATAGTCTGTTTAAGCAAGATGCATTTTCACAAGAGAAAGGTATTAACATTTTCATTGCAAGATCTTTCAAACTCTTCCTATGTTTATCACAATACACATGTGCTAGTTATAACTTTCATTAGGAGAAAGAATATGCTGAAGAGAAACTAGGAAACCAGGTGAAAAGTATGCATTTTTTTATCATTATAAAGCTGATGCCACATGATTGTATGAAATATGCATGACTGACAGTTTTACACAATATTATAAGGTTAATTTTGGTTTGCATTGTTGCTTCAGGCAGCATGAATACAACATAGCATTTTTACATGAGCAGAAATTATATTTCAGGTAAGCCTAGCATGCAGTCAAGAAGGTGAATTAACATTTAAAATCAGAGTGGGTGAGACGGAATTGTTTTTGTGTGGTATGGGCAATTTTCATTAAGAAGTATCACATAGTAAGCTGGTAGTAGGTTGGCAGCTGTGTTGTAGGTTCTGCAGCATCAGCAGTCTGACACCACTCGAATCACTAACACAGATGGAGTGACAGAAGACGAACAGTGTTAAAAGATGAAACGATAGAGGCTAATCATGAAGAACAAAATGGCATTGTTTAAAAAAGGGGGTAGGGGGGTGAAAGGAAGTGTGTCACTCCACAAGAAAGCAAGTGACATCCTTTGTAAAATTGTATTGGCTTTCTATTTACAAGAGGCCATTTGTCCTCTTTTCCCTTAGAAGAAATATTACAGCACCCAATCTGTTTGTTTGTTTTCCTAGCTAAAGTATAATTTAATTGTGGGCAGTGATTCTGACATTTGGCAACCAAATACCGGTGCATATATCCATCACACAAGGCCCTCACTGTGGAGGCTTTGGGATTTGAACAGGAGAGAACTAGGGCCTTGAAAAAGGGCGTGGGTCAAAAAAATACATTTAGTATAATTTAATAATGTAATATAATATAATAATATAATGTTATAATGTATAATAATGTATAATTATGTAGTACATAATACAATGTAGTTGTGGAAAATTAGGATGAACATTAAAAAAAAAAAGTTACAGATTATTTGGGGAGTGGAGGGAAAGCCTTTATGTCCAAAATCACTGCAACATGTGGTTGTCTATTCATGTAGTAGGTCTTACTACTTCTGAACACATCATGGTTATCCACTGGAATCTATTCCTTCCTTGACAGAACATAGCTCATTACCAATTTGAAGCCATCAGCCATCAAATACACTCCAGTCTGCAAATGAAGGCAAGATATACTCCTATTTTGTGCATGAAAATATGCACCAGAAACCAGGCTTGGTTGTTCATTTAAATGGATATTCATTTACAAATACTTTTTTTTTTTTTTTGAATGACAAAATGCCTTAAATAAACCTCCAGATGCTCTTTTAGTTCCTAGAAAGTACTGAGTCTTATTTTATTCCTGTCAAAATACTCAATAAAAAGACATTCTCAGTCTGTAGAAGATCTTTTTAAGCAGAATATCAAACCAATGGAAGTGAAATTCACAGCAGTGATGGGCTTTTCATTAACTCTATTAAAATAGAATTAATTTATTTTCAATACCCACTTTTGGAGAAGATAGCAATCAGAATAGTGAATGTAACTCTATCAAGGACAAGCATCACAAGTTTTATAATAAGTAGGTCACAAGGTCATCTATGAGCATCATCAAGCTCTTGGTACTCTCTATATTGAAATACAAATGCAGAGTACATTCCCAGTTTCGGTATTATTTTTAATTTCCATTTGCAGACTAGTAATAATCCACACAACTGAGTCCAGAAAAGTTTAGGAATATATTCTCTCTTGTTTCCCCACATCTAGATTAAACTAAACTTGAAGCAAATACTTGATTTACCAGTAGCTGTCACATGTATAAAATAATGTGCCATTTTTCACCATGGCTTGTAATCTGGAAATCTGACTGGGGAAATGATGGAGACCAAAATAGCCTTTACAGTCTGTGGGTGGCTAAAAAAGTGCTGCTATGCTCCATAATATTTTTTGCTGCTGTGATTTGTTTCTCAAGAGCTACTCACACTCATGTAGACCCGAAGAGAGACATGGGGGTTTGTTCAGGCTGGAACTTAATATGCTTATACATTTAAATCCCTCTTTTCACATGTAAACAGGATATTAGCAATTTCATAAATTCCTTGTGAATTTTACTTTGAAATTCCAAGCATTTAAAAGCATGGAGCATTTAGACCCATGTACACTGAAACCAAACAGCAGAGAATCTCAAAGGAGTCAGACTGTGAAGTTCATAGAGATAAACTCATTCCCTAATACCAAAGCTTACACGCAGCCTGTACATCATATTCAGTACCGTTGTTATTTATGCTAGTCTATAATTGGCTTGCATCTCATTAATGGGTATTTTTAATCTATGAGATAATTTGGATAAAATTATTAGAAAGGATTTTAACTAGTTTCAATTAAATTATCTGTTATCTGCCTTAGTAAATAATTTATTAAAATCAATTATCACAAGAGCAAGTAACAAGTCAGAGGCTATAAATAGTAGAATCTAAGAAAACTGTCAATTACTTTTTTTTTTCTGTATTATCCTCTCTAAAAAAAAAAAAAAATCTCTGCATTATCACACTGAAATTATCCCATTTCTTTGTCAAAAGAAGATAAAATTGCCCACTGTATATTTAAAAATCAATTTTGCGAAGTTCAAAAAATTTCCCCCCCGTTGGAAACCAAATAACTGATAAAAGACAAGGATTCAAAACCAGCTATCTTAAAGACTATAACATTTGTAAGTACACATAAGAAAGCCAGAAAGATAAAAGATGACTGAGGATATAGAACAATTTATTTACTTGAGCTTCAGAATTTGAAGGTGATGGTTAAAAGAGAGAGTATAATTAAATTATGAAATGTCATCTGCAAATTATATCATTGATTATAGTATTTTGAAATACGTATGGATACAGCTACACTTTATAAAATGATTTCTGTGTTCCTGGCATTAAAAATCATTTGTATATCCTCACGTGAGACAATTATGGATGGAATAGAAGTTGTAGCTTTGCCCAGAAGTTGAAACACAAACCACTCTGCAAAAATTGTTAGGGTTTAGGTACAAAATTTCAGCTGATACAGATAATCCCTGACAGATGGGTGTTCAAATGTGGTCTACCCTGCATCTTCAGCCTGGCTCCAGTGTCTGCCTATGAAGATGAAGAGAGCAATGACTATTTAATAATCATCAAATACTTTCGAACTGCTCAGTGTTTTGTTCACATGAAATCATAGCTCCCAGTCAGGTAGAGGGGATAAAAATGAGCTGCTTCTGTGGCTGCTGAAGAAATGGGATGTGGGATTAGCTGGCTACGGATGAATGAGGCAAGTCTTCCTGGCTGGAGCCGCCACAGCATCCCTCTGACCCTCCAATAGAAAGGGCAGCTGCTTCAGCTCAGGCTTCCCTCAGTTGCACAACAGCATCATAGTGCTCTATTAGAGCACTGGACAGTGAATTCAGTGTTTGCCATAAATGCAAAAGTGGATGCTTCACTGTATGAGGAACATGATAAGCATATGTAGGCTGAGCACTGTGTTATATATGGAGTGGTAATTTGATGAGGCCATCAGGAATACAAAAGAGTTTAGAGGGAACAAAGAAGGGTGATTCAGGAGACTCCATGCAGTCTCGGGTTGCTTGTTCTCCAGCCGTTAAGGCATGGAAGTTTCTGGGTGTTTGCTCTTGTTGATATCTGCAAAGTTTTTCGACCAATGAAAAGTTGTTTTTGAAAAGGACTGCTGTGGGAAGAAAGGTATAAGAGAGGAGCCTGCCCTCAAGATTAAAAAAAAAAAAAAAAGCAACACAATGTGATGAAGTTATGTCATCAATAAAGAAGAAGAAAGAAGGAATGAAAAGGAACAGGCTGACAGAATGGAGACCAGGACAGGAACAGGCACGTTGATCACCTCATGAAGATCGGTTTGGCCAGACTCAGCAAACTGCTCAAAGAAGCTCATACAGAAAGTCGCTGGAAATAGGCTCACTGGAGCTGGAAAGAAGCTCAAGCTGAGAGAAGCAGACCCGCGCACACAACTGCCCCTCGCTGGTAAGCAGTTGCACATTATGGGGAATCATACGTCCTTAGGAACAAAGACTGTCCTGGTAACCTTACAGCTTATTCTCCTTATTAACAATCAGTTTATAAGCCTGAAATATGGGACCAAATTGAGGTCAAGGTGTGGGACTCTGCAACTAAAAACGACAAGGTTGCAGCGGGATTGCTCGGCACCTGGCGAGCCTTAGGTCTCTGAGGCCTTAAAGAGCCATGTGGGGCCACAGTCAGAAACGTGTGGTTTGCCAGATAGTGAGGGAGCTGCGGACTCCTTTACTGATCCGACTGCTACGCCATCGGCCCCTCTGCTGCTACAGCCGTCGCAGGCCTTTGCTGTTCCGCCCCCTGCTGACCTGGACGTGCCTTTTGACCCAGGCCTATTAGCCTTGAAAAGGAGATGGATATGTTTTTCTTCGATCTGCGAAGAACGGGATACATAAGGCCCGAAGGCCAAGTTGCTTGACAACTTAAAGCAAGACATATTGTTCAAAAGGAATGGAAAATGGAGACTGTTAAGTCATGCAACTTAAAGGATTGTTTGTTATCTTTTCTGATTGTACATATGTACAGGCATACTCAGGTTTAGTATGTAAAAGCAATGTTCTGTATATTTAGAATGTTTGATGTTCGTGTGTGCATGTTAGTGGAGCGTACACACACCCAGCGCTGTTTACTTGCCTTTTATACCTTTTATAAATATTCTTTTATAAATATTACTAAATTCAGATTGAGATGAGACTTCATTTATAACAAATGTATGCTGATGTTCAGTATACCTGAAAAGGAAAGTTCATTGAACCTGGCCTAGATTGATTAGGTAGTTTTCCACAATAACTACCACTGCTAAGCAGTTTCATTGCATGATGAGTTTAGTTTGAATAATCAGCATTGCTCTTCCATCGTTGTAGCCTGTCTTGAAGTTTGGGGTTCCTTTTTTTTTTCACCTTACTATGGATTAACAGTTTACAGCTGGGAAAATTCCCATCACCACTGTGTGCTTCTCCCACCACACTTTGGTGCCAGCTGCTGAACATGAACTCTTAACCGTTCAGTTCTCTAGGGCTCAGTGACTCTGGGCTTTGCTCAGCCCCCAGCTAATACTGCACAGCCCTTTCTCTCATTTCAGCACAGCCTGTTCCTACTTCTAGGCCAACTTGATTAGCTATGTGTCAGAAAATGGCATTGCTTGCCACCTGGGTGTTTTTCCGTGGCTTGGCCAAGTGACAAAGATGGAAAACAAAGATGAAGGACAATAGCAAAAATACAGATAAAAGAATGTTTGTGTTTTGTTTTGTTTTCTCTCTTGTTATTGTTGTAATTGTTTTGTTTTGGTTTGGTTTGGTTTTTGTTTTTAAACAGACTACTTGGTCACAACAAGCATGGTGTTATTTACTGTGCTAGCTTGCCAATGATCTCCCACAAAGCCTAATGTTGTCTGCTACTTCTCTGCTTCAGTCTGATACAAGTGACATTACTAGCATAGCTTCATATGTTTCCCTGATCTGTAGCATGGAAGGGGCGCTCTTAGGTTTCCTCTGCCATGAAGTGCTGTTCCAAAACAGCTTTTCTGAGCAGATTGCTGCTGAGAGCTCTGTAGGACGTACATTTTCATGGATAGTGTCAGGGTTCTGCGACAGTCAATGGCTCCTAGGGGGCCAGACTGCTGTAGTGACAGTCAGGTCCATGGGAAGACAACCCACAAATTCAAGTTCAGCAAGGTTCATAGCCAGCCACAGGCATAGTTATATGAGAACCACAGGCAGGCCAACCTATGATGTGTGCCTGTGTCCTACAGCAGGAACGTGGTCCGGTCCTGGGCCCATGGGCAGGAGTGAGTTGGGGTCCCAGAGGAGATTGGACAGGAACAATATGGACAAGGAGCACCCTCAGGGCCCTCCTAGTTCATACAAATAGAAAATACACTTCTGTAGATGAATGCCTGTAACCCCAGTGAAGCAGAGCCTGCCACTTTACTGAAGTAAGCCTACACTAGGACATTCTTACTGCAAAGTTTTTCTGTGCTGTGTATGTGTGTACCAGATTATTGCTCATTACAAAAACATGAAGGTACTGAGTTGAAGCTCCAGCTCTGATACAGCATTTCCCAAGAGCTGTTGATTTCAGGGCAAAGTAAGCCCTTGTGCAATTTCAGCACTGTTTTGCTCACAGTTATATAAAAAAAAAAATAATATAAAAACACCCACGCCATCTTATTCAGAAATTGTGAAATGAGTTTTTTTTTATTAGTATAAGTAACACTTGCACAAAGTGTTTCTCATTTTTATACAAGGAAAAACATTTTTACATGGTGAGAAAAGAAAGGCCAAGGAAAGTGCACCCCCTCTGATGGATGAGAAGGGAGAACAACTAAGGACAAACTTGGAGAAAGCTGAGGTACTCAACAACTTCTTTGCTTCAGTCTTCACTGACAGTCAGGCTTCCCACGTCTCTCAAGTTTTTGAACCTCTAGGCAGGGGCTGGGGGAGCAAAGTCCCTCCCGCTGTAAGTGAAGAGTAGGTTCGAGACCACCTGATGAAACTGAACAAGTCTGTGGGGCCTGATGACATGCATCCCAGCGTCCTAAGGGAATTGGTTGATGCAGTTGCCAAGACTCTCTCCATCATATTTGAAAAGTCATGGCAGTCAGGTGAAGTCCCTGGTGACTGGAAAAATGGAAACATCACTCCCATTTTTAAAAAGTGTAGGAAGGAGGGCCTGGGGAACTACAGACCAGTGAGCCTCACCTCTGTGCCTAGGAAGATAATGGAAAAGATCCTTCTGGAAGCAATGTGAAGGCACATGCAGGACAAAGAGGTGATCCACGACAGCATGGCTTCACCAAAGGCAAATTGTGCCTGACCAATCTGGTGGCCTTCTACGATGGAGTGACTGCATCAGTTGTCAAGGGAAAAGCAACCAATGTCATCTACCTGGCCTTTGACACAGTACCACATGACATCCTTATAAACATATTGGAGAGAGATGGATTTGAAGGTTAGACCATTAATTGGATAAGGAATTGGCTTGAAGGTCATACCCAGAGAGTAAGTGGTTCATGGCTCTATGTCCAGGTGGAGGCTGATGATGAGTAGTGTCCCTCTGGGGCCTGTCTCGGGACCAGTGCTGTTTAGTATCTTTATCAATGAGAGACAGTGAGATCAAGTGCACTCTCAGCCAATTTGCAGGTGACACCAAGCTGAGCAGTGCAGTTGATACAAGAGAAGGAAGGGATGCCATCCAAAGGGACCTGGGCAATCTAGAAAATTGAGCCCATGTGAGCCTAATGAGGTTCAACAAGTCCAAGTGCAAAGTGCTGCACCTGGGTCGGGGCAATCCCAGACATGAGCACAGACTGAGAGAAAAACTCATTGAGAGCAGCCCTGCAGAGAAGGACTTGGGGGTTCTGGTGGATGAGCCAACAATGCGTGCTTGCAGCCCAGAAGGCCAACTGGTCTGCATCGACAGAGGCGTGGTCAGCAGGGTGAGGGAGGTGATTGTGCCCCTCTGCTCTTCCCTTGTGAGGCCCCACGTGGAGTGCTGCATCCAGGTCTGGGGTCCCCAGCACAAGAATGATGTGGGGCTGTTAGAGTCCAGAGGAGGGCCACAAAGATGATCAGAGTGCTGGAGCATCTCTCTGAAGAAAGGCCAAGAGAGCTGGTGTTCAGCCTGGAGAAGAGGAGGCTCTGGGGAGACCTCATTGCAGATTTTCAGTACTTAAAAGGGATTTATAAAAAAGACACAGAGCAACTTTTTGTTCAGGCAGACAGGACAATGAGGAATGATTTTACACTAAAAGAGAGGAGATTTAGATTAGAGGTTAGGAGGAAATTCTTCACTCAGAGGGTGGTGAGGCAATGGCACAAGTTGCCCAGAGAAGCTGTGGATGTCCTGTCCCTGGAGGTGTTCAAGACCAGGCTGGATGGGGCTTTGGGCAACCTGGTCTGGTGTCCCTGCCTATGGCAGTGGCAGTGGAAGTAGATGATCTTTGAGGGCCCTTCCAACCCAAGCCGTCTTATGATTCTTTGTTTCTGTGGTACCTTTGAGGTGTTCCTTTGGAGATGCAGTCAGCAGCAATAAAACTAATGAATAAATTCAGACTATCCACCTCTATTTGTCTCACAGTAGTAATTTGTCTTCCAAATATTACATCTCCATAAATATATATATTTTTTAACTTAATTTTTTATCCCACAGAAGTAAAATGAAGGTGTGGATAACCTTGGTATTTTTTTTCAGTGTTATATAGAGATCTGCTAAAACTGAGGGTGATACCTTAGTCCCAAATCAGTGCTGTGGTCTTGCTGCCTGCATTATCCTACCCTGTCTTGTAGGGAACTACACAGACCAGGGGCATCTATAGGAAAGCTTTAGCAACATTTACAAACACAGAGGAAACAAAATGACTGTCTTTAAATATAAATGTAAACAATCATTTTAGCAGGTCATGTAACATAAGTGCCCCATATCCTTAATAATTATTTCTATGGGGAAAAAAAAAAAAAAAAAAAAAAAAAGCAGAAAAGTGTTACTGACTTGTAACCTTACAATCTTGATACTACATTTAATATTCCATTTCTCTGGAAGCAACACATTGCCCATTTTCTGCCATAGGTGACTTGCAAGTTAAGTTCAGATGATTAGCTTCCCTCTGAATTTCAAACGTGTGACTTTTGCAGATTTTACTGTATTGTGCCAACTAGCTATTCATTAGCTCATACATACAAATTTATTTTCTTTGTTACAAATATTTATGTAAAATAATTAATTTATTCTCATCCATAAACATTTAATCATTTCAGTAGATTTATGATCATAGTGAAAGGTTAACTGATGAAAAAAATAAGTATTTTTTAAACAAACCATATTAAAATATTTATTGCTTTCAGAAGGGCAAATTGACTCTTAAGTACATTTTGATCTTATTTCTCACTTAGTCAACTCTCAGAAATGATTTGATATTATCTGCAGATGTGATGAAAATAGCCATAATTTAATAAACACTTACATATTAATTACAGCTTGTTCACGATGAAAACAAACCACTTGTCAGTATGCAACAGTTGGACATTTTAGTTTGCAAAGGTTAATTAGCCTTCAACGTGGTTCTCAGCTTTAAAAACAAGACAGAGAAAGTAAAGATGCATATCAAAGTAATCATAATTTTCACTGCAGATGTTACTGGGAGACAAAGTATAAATGGGTCAAAGATCTGTCACAAACTTATGAAATTCTTAGCAAAATGCATCATGGGTAGCTGCGAAATCATATAAATTTCTGTTATTTTTTCCAAGACACAATAGCCAGTTAGATTTTATGCCTACATCATTATGAATATTTTAAGTACATTATCATGTACTTTGCTTAATTTTTAATAGAAAAATATTTGAAATTGGTCTTTAATTAACATTTATTTTCCATTATTAATTAATAGCTCTTAAAACAAACAGTCATAAAATCCTGGAATTTGCATATAACTTGATAAAGTTAAAGGTGGCTGAGTGTTAAATGTGTGGCATACATTCATTTTATAAATTAAATCACTGTGAATTTTATCAGTCATATCAGACCATAAAAGGGGAGAAAGTTAACTTTTATTAGTAGGGAATGCTGTGTTGTTGATGTTTTAATGAAAATAAATGAAAACAAAACCATAAAATCTCTCCCTTTTTTTTTTTTTTTTTTTTTTTTTTTTTTTTTCCAGAGTTACGTAAATACAGAAAAGCTCCTTTAAAGTAAATCAAAACCTTTGTAGTATTTTCTTGTTTTACTCAATACAATGCATTTAGAAGCTATTCCAAACAACTAAATCTGTATTTCTTATTCTCATTATATCATTTTTTCCCAAAACTTACTTCAAAAAACAATTCTGTCAAGCTGACTTGATGCCTCTGTGGCTCACCACCAAAGTGCTTTTGATACATTGGGTTTTCAACAATGGAAGCATTCTACCAAATATATATACATATATAAAATATATAATATATATTACAATATTATAATATTATATATTATAATATTATAATATAATATATAATATATAATTGTATATTATATTATATTATATATAATATAATATATATAATATATAATATATATTATATATTATATATATTGTATTATACATATTATACATATTATATATATGTATATATATAATATGTATATAATATATATACATATATATGTGTGTATATATATACATATATATATATTTTTATGTACACATATATATGACTCATACTAATTCTATTTATAGCAGAAAGTCTATGTACTTCTTATGCAAAGCTGCTTTTATTGACATCTGAATCCAAGCTGGTATTGATGGGTGCTGATATGTATCAAAGCTTCTCCATGCCCTTGTATCATACTGAAGCTTGGAATGATCCCTTGCAGCAGCTACAGTACAGAAGTTGATGTACAGCTGCCAAAAGATAAATCATTTACTTTCAACACCTGTGCTGCCTTCTTGCCTTCTTTTTTCCTAGAAGTTTTACATTAGCATGCTGGCTCCATGTCTGCAGATAGAAAAGACTATTTACCTGAAGCCATTTAAGGGATAAAGAGACAAATTCTCTGAGAAATACTCAGAAAGAAAAAAAATAAATAAATAAAAATAAAAAGTCAAAACATGGCAATTTGCATTATAAATCTTATTTCTGATAAAAAAGAGATGGCTTTCAGGGAACTGCCATATACATAAGATATTGTTCCTGGTACAACAGGTGAAAGTTTGTACTAGGCCTTTCCAGTTCTCTTGTCTACATTATGTTTTTTGCTTGTGGCTTCCTCTGGTCACAAAATGGTTTAATACTCCTGGATCACAGAGAAGAATCACTTAGGAGATACTCCACAGTCTCTTGTGATTAAGTACTCTATCAAAACTACAATCCAGACGTGAAGATCCTGTGGAGAGACTCAGAAGACTGACATTTGGAGCTGAAAAGGATCTTAGAAAACTCTTTACATCTGTCTGGCAAACTCAGATTTATTCCCATCAAACTTGATATTCTAGTCTGGGCGATAATCCAAGATCTTTCATGAAAGATGAGTTCCCTAAAGCCTCCTTAGTATTGCTAGTTCTTAGATAATGGGGCTTAAAGTCTCAAGACACCCTGAGATCTTTCAGCCCTGAGCTATTCCCACATTACAGCCTTCTCTATACTTCTGAAATAGTAACAGCTGAGATGCTTTCTTCTGTCTGATTTCTTTTGATATTGTATTCAGTGAATCACTCCTGTCCACTGTTGCTCATTCAGAATGTGAAAACATGAACATTTATGTACCTGTTCTACCCAGCCATGTCTAGCACTCTAAGAAGGAAAGAGAAATAGTAAATTAGGGAGATGTTTTCAGAACTAAGAATAATAATGGTAAGGTAATATTTTTTTAATAGCAGATGGTGAGTGTCATGGGGAGCTGTGTGCATGCCTGCACATACACAGTACAAGTCTCTGAAAATCAGCAATCAAAGCTCCTAATATTCAGAGGGCAGGAAAATATTGTAATTTCAAAAGAACTCTGAAATGAAGAATTGAAGAACTCTGAATGATGAATTTTTAGTGTTGTTCTCTCTGGGTGCCTTTAATTCAAATGCAAATAATATATAACAGCATTACTTAAAAGAATGTATACAACATAAATCATATTAGAGATCCAAAAAAAAAAAAAAGATTTTGTGTTTCAATGATCATAGAATCAGGGTCAATTTATGCATCTATGTATTGTAAATCTGTTTGCAAACATCTTTCATATAGAACAAATCAAACTGGAAATATTCAAAATGTGTAGAGTTTTGATACAGATGTTCTTAAATATATATATATATATATATATATATTAGAGTCATGGCTGTTATGGGCATGTTCTTTATGGTCACTGGCTCTGGTGTTCAGCCCCCAAAATTCGTGAAGAATACACTTGATTACATAATTACAATATTCTCTTATTTAAATACTAGCAGTATATATATATAATCTTAGGATTTTAGGTGAGAATTTATCCTTTCAGGTTACAAGCTAGACAATTGTTTTGGATTATCACTCAAAATTTTTACTGTGTAGTTCATAAATCAATCCCACCGAGTCCAGTAAAGAAACAAATTGAAAACCCTCAAAAATTCCAATTACTACTATTCCTTTAAATCAGTGCTATGAAATGCTGTTTTTATCAATTAGAAATTTTACAGAAAATTCAATCAGGTTTATTAAAAAGCTCCATACTATAAAGCAGTACTAAAAGAACCAATTCTTAGTCAAGTTTTAATTTAACAGTAGTTAAGATTGACTAAGGAACAACAACAAAAATAATAATAATTATTATTAATAATAATAATAATAAAGACAATTCCTTTGGTGTATGTGGATTAGAACATAGAAATTGCTGCATTAATATTTTTTTTCACTTGTTAAAAATTAACAGGAAAGACCATATTTATTTCTATGATTTTGACTCAAAGACTTAATAAGTCAAAGATTCTTTCTCGACTTATACTTAGTTGCCTGATGGCCTGGATGAGGGAAGTGTTTACCGATGTATTTAGTTTGGGGATGAAAAACATGGCACCATGTTATAAGGAACAGGGGATTAACAGGAATCCCTCACCTCTCATACCATTTCCCTGATTACCAAGCAACAGACTTCTTCCTGAATAAAAAAGATCACATTTTATAGTCAAAATGAACATTTCAAAAGAATTTCAATTAGCAAAAATGTCCAAAAGGTTTTGCTTTTGTTCTGAAGTGGAATGGAAACAAATCCCCAAATCTCAGTAGTTGCTGTGAAACAGAATTGTTGTCAGCTCTGCTATTACCCACAGAGGGCTTTGGATCAGACCCATTATCCCTTTAATCTCTTTATGTCTCTCCCATGAGCAGAGGACAAAAATGAAAAAGGAAAGCCCTGTGTATCCGTGACCTAGATCAGACTACGGAGCTACCAGCAAGAACAGTGAAATATTATTGCTCAACTCCTCCAACA
This sequence comes from Aythya marila, assembly GCF_965140915.1. NCBI lineage: Eukaryota > Metazoa > Chordata > Aves > Anseriformes > Anatidae > Aythya > Aythya marila. The sequence continues at coordinate 110,088,142 of NC_139043.1, forward strand.
AGCTATGCTATGCTCTACCAGTAGATGAAGGAAAAGAGAATGCAAAAGGATAAGTAGTATCCTTTGATACTACTTAGATATGTATGTATACCTTCCTTTTGTGTAAAGGAAAATATGTTGTGAATGTCTTATATATTCTAGCAAAATGTATTTAACAAATATTTAGTGGCAATCTCTGATAAGCTGGAAGCACTGCTTCTATCTCTCAACTCCCAGTATTATCTACTGAAAACTATATGAAGCAAAGCAAAATTTGAGTGATCTCTGTGCTTGGAATCACTTGTTCAACCTTCAAAATCAAACAGTGCTGGTTAACTTCCAGCCAGGTTCATAGTCACTGTAGCTATTTCTGTAATTTACTGTCCTAGTTCATTGTTTTCTGTGTGGGAAACAAGAGGTAATTATGAGTGGGAATTATTGACAGCTGTCTAGCATTTTGTGACACTTTTCATTTGTAAGGGTCTGAAAATTATTTGTGCATCTTTGCTACACACATATACATGTATGAATTGAGTCACCGGTGATGGTGACTGTGACTGTTACACTGTTGGTTAATTTTTGGTACATAAAGTAAACACTTTGGTACTTCCTTAAAGTCCAAAGGTAAGGTACTCCCAGATCACACATGAAGTTTAGTAAGTACTGATTTGTTGTTAATGATAATTGTGCATTTATTAATTTGATATTTAGTAAGCATAGAGAAAGAGTGTAAATAGTAGTTTCCTATAGTAGGAAACTGGAAAATTTGCTGCTAGCACTGCCATAACAAAGAATCACAACCATCTTTGTTATTTATTTTTAAAACCTGTATAACAGTGATTGTCTCAGTGTTCATCGTTTGATAAAGGAATGCAGAGTACTCTAGAATTGTACTTTCATGCTGTTTAATATATACTATACTCTCACCTCTTGATTTACTTGCTTCAAAACATTAACAAAATTAAAGTTGCCCCATTTTTGTGCCTAGAAGATTGAGTCTGCTTCAGATGTCATCAGTGATATCTGTTGCCCCACAAATGAGAAAATAGTTAACGTTACAAGTCTCTTTAGAAAGGCAGCAGATTTTAATACAATTGAAGTCTCTCTGTAGATAAGGATTTTGCTTATTAGAAAGTACAAAGAGATAATGAAACAAATAATTTAGTATCTGTAGGCATAATAGGAGCAATAAATTAAATAATATCGCCAGGAGAAAAGTGTGCTTTTTTTGATTATGCATGTTGCCCACAGCTTTAAGCAATGTGTGTGCTATCAGAAAACTTATTTTTTCTTTTTTTCTGATAAGCAGTATCTATCTGTATCACCATAAAAGCCAGTCAACACAAACACACACACATACATACATACATAGGTGCATCTCTACACATAATATTCCTGCACATAGATGTGAAAATTTCTATGAATTACATATTAAGCTTACACATGTATACAACATTTTGCAACCTTGAAAAAAATACTCCACATACCATTACTCATAGAAAATATCTGAGGTACCCTGAAGTTTTACTGACAGAAAATGAGATAAACCAAACCCCTCAACTCTTGCTTTTACTGCCTTCTGTTTTAACCTTGTGAAATGGTGTTGCATTTACAAGGTTTTACCATTTCTGTTTCTTTAAAGAAAGAAAAATGCCACTGCAGTATTGCTGTCAAGAGTGCTGTAGCAAGTGCACTTAGGCTATGTCTAGACAGCACAGCAGATAAGCATCCTGGCATGCCTGGGGTGCCAGTCTTCAGACACCCCAATCACGGTTGTGTGATGTTGCTCCTCCGTGGCCTCATCAGTCATCTTCCTACCTGTGGAGATGAGGATGTAGAAGAGGGAGATAAGGTGATGGTGCACTTCTGGGTTTGGTTCAGATACTTTCTGGGCTCCTGCAGTGCAAGTATAGTCTCGGAGACACTCCTAATGTCCACTAAAATCACTGGAGACTTTCTGAGTAAACACCTACCTCAGATGTTCCATATCAAGGTGTCGTGGTCTAACCCGGCCAGCAGCTAAACACCACACAGCCGTTCGCTCACCCTCCCCCCCTCCCTCTCTGGGATGGGGGAGAGAAACAGGAAAGTGAAGCCCGTGAGTTGAGATAAAGACAGTTTAATAAGACAGGAAAATAATAATAACAATAATAATAATAACAATAATAATAATAATAACAATGATTATAATAGTACTACTACTAATAATGTGTACAATCAAGTGATGCACAATGCAATTGTTCACCACCTGCTGACCGATGCCCAGCCTAACCCTGAGCAGTCCGGTCCCCCTTCCCCGGCTAGCCACCCCTATATATTGTTTAGCATGACGTCAGATGGTATGGAATACCCCTTTGGCTAGTTTGGGTCACCTGTCCTGGGTCTGTCCCCTCCCAGCTGTTCCTGCACCCCCAGCCTGCCCGTTGGCAGGACAGAGCAAGAAGCTGAGACGTCCTTGGCTTAGGATAAGCACTGCTCTGCAACAATTAAAACATCGGGGTGTTATCAGCACTTTTCTCATCCTAAGCCAAAACACAGCATTCTACCAGCTACTAGGAAGAAAATTAACTCTGTTCTAACTGAAACCAGGACATCTATCCACCCCTTATTCCATACCATTTATGTCATGCTCAGGTTACACTCTTTTCCATACATTCTAATTAGTCACCATCTTCATCTAGGGTATATAGTAGTCATGGTAGTGATGACATACAGTATTATATAGTAATTAAAATTATACAATTCAATTAATGGGCTATTCTCACCCAGTATTAAATCCCTTTGAGGTACACACCGGACCTCTCTGTTCTTTTGCATTACACACCAAGTGTATCTAGGTCCCTGAGCAAAAGCAATTCCATGAATGGGTTTGTCTTTTCCTGAGGCAGGAGTAGCTCAGACTGTTTTACCCAGCATATTTCTTACATGCACTACCGGAACTTTATCCCCTTCTACAGTACGTAACAGGTTTGATTGGGCAGGTCCAGCTCGGTTGACAGATCCCCTAGTATTGACTAACCAGGTGGCCTTTGCCAAATGCGTATCCCAATTTTTGATCCCAGCGCCCATTGCTTTCAATGTAGCCTTTAACAGTCCATTGTATCGTTCAACTTTCCCAGAGGCTGGTACATGATAGGGGATGTGATACACACACTCAATACCATGCTCTTTGGCCCAAGTGTCTATAAGGTTGTTTCGGAAATGAGTCCCATTGTCTGACTCAATTCTTTCTGGGGTGCCATGTTGCCATAGGACTTGCTTTTCAAGGCCCAGGATAGTGGTCCAGGCAGTGGCATGAGGCACAGGATATGTTTCCAGCCATCTGGTGGTTGCTTCCACCATTGTAACTGAAACCAGGACACAAGGTAGAGGTTACAGAAAGAAAAATACTAACAATGTTTATCTGAGAAAAAAAAAAAAAAAAAAAGTATTTATGAATAACTGCAAGCACTCAGATTATTTTAGGTTCTCAGAATAACCTGATTCATTTAAAACCAAGGTGTGGATTCATTATGTCACATATATGAAATTTTGTGTCATTTCCATATATCTTTTGATTTTTGAACATTTACAACAATCTAAACATAGCCAGGCAGAAACTTGAAATAAATCAGGCATATTCACACAATATAATTCAGTTTCACCACATCACAGGTATCAAATGGAAATTCAATCCACTAAAAAGTTTTTCTAACAACATAATTATCAATATATGTTAATTATTGTACAGCCAACAAAGTGGGTCATAGACTCATTCTTGAATGAAAACCAGTAATTTATCTAATTTCAAATCCCACTGGTTCTCAGAAGTGCCCAGAATTTTACTTAATGTGTTAAAAAATACCAAAATAATTAATTTTCAAAGCTTCCAGACCCCAGCAATATATTTGAGATTTTAGTTAGAATTAACTAAATTACTGTCTAGATAGTTACTCAAAACTTGAAAGTCAAAAAAACCTTCCAATTGATACAATTTTTTATAGATTCAGGCCACATCTTTAAAAACAGCATTTACTATATTTAATGTCTTGTTTGATCTGATTTGGTAAATGAAGTAGAGGGGTTTCAATTCATCACACTGCTGCCTCATTCCATGTTTGTTAAGGAATCAAAGGCCAGTAGAAATAAGTGGTAAACCCAGAAGACATCTTGTCTCAGGTTATGAGTTATGCAAAATCTTCAAATGTTATGACCACTCATGTTCAATAATGTACTTTTTTTAATAATCTTCTGTTTCAGGATAGGCCTCTGAACAATTCTAAATGGAATTAAATTAAAAAGAAAGCAAAATCTGATTGATTTAAACTTGTCCACTGACATACATCAGCTTGACTGAGCATGGTTTATGACTTTATTAAAGCAACATATGCACTATTTAGTTTCAAATGCACTATTTTAATTTAGAGGAAGCCTTTTGTAGGAAGTACTAGTCCCTAAGTCCTTACCCATAAAGCTGGTTAAGGCAGGCTGTCTAAATTACATGAGGACAGTCTGTGTCTCAGGGCACAGAAATACTCCTTTTACTAGTACAAGCAATTAAAATTGAGGTACTATATAACAGCTGTGGAAAATCTTAATAATTAGAATCCAGCAAATGACTGCTGTATCTTGATTCAGATCTCTGTGCAGACACAATCAGCTTCAGAGTATTTCAGATTAAAGGTAAGGGGAGAAGAAGAAAGATTTGATTTGAACCCTTTGCCTCTGGAAAAATGGTGATGGAAGTAAGAAGATAAATAATGTTTTTTTCCTTAGGAACTTGCCAATACAGGTATTACAGCAAACTCTAGAACTGTTAGATAAATGAATAATTAAGAAGACAACTTCAAGACAGGAAGTTGTTTTTTTCTGCAGATATTGAATAACCAGTACATATCCAAAGAGAAGAATATGGTATTAGTCATAAGTGGCTATGAGTTTCTTTGCAACAGGATGCAACAAATCACAAAATACCAGCCACCAACTGAAATAACGTGGAAGAGAAAGAATAATTGTTTTGGGAATGCAGAAACATGCCTTTCTAAAGGATTTTCTCCCTTACATTTTTATGAAGGCCTACCAAGAACTTAAGGAAACAATCCTAAAAGTCCTTAAAAACAGACAATTTTAAATACACTACGCCATTTCTGAACCATGGCTGTTTACTTCATTAAGGTGAGAATAAACCTCAAGATTTGTAGGATTCAGAACTAGAATGGCTTCATTCCTTCTAGTAAAAATGGCAGACTGCCATCAGATTGAGTCCTGTTTGAGGTACCAAATGGTTCACTTTTAAAGCAGAATAAATTATCTCACTCAGGAATTTTTGGCATGAAGTAAAACCAGAAATGCATATAAAGAGTTGGATTAAATATGCATAAGAGCCTACAATGTGGAAAAAAAAAAAAAAAAAAAAAAAAAAAAAAAACATTCCTTACACCAATCTATCTTGCCAACATCTTTTTTTTTTTTAATTTTAGTACATATACCTATCCACCAGATCATAACAGAGCCCGCTAGCAAGACCAGTAAGACCTTTAACACCCAGGGAATAGAAAGAACAAAATACTATAAGAAGGAACAATAATTCCATTTAGATTGTAGGAGATAATGTAATTTCACAAAAGTTGTGAGAAGGTTGGGTGAGCAATAATTACTTGACAGAAAAAGCCAGATTACTTTCAACTGCAGCTGCATTTGACATACCTAACTTTGAACGCAAAATACCTCAATGGTAAATTCTTATTTACTTCATTATTTTAGGAAGGATAACTCACTGTTTACTGTGCAAAATACAGTTCTCTTGTTTTCACAGCTATAAATTGCATTACTGCTAATTGCACAGAAGCCCACCTCCCCTTACTTTGCCCTGGGCTAATGTTAAGAAGGGAACTCAAATTAAAATAATCTTATACTATTAAATGTATCTATTAACTATACAGTGATTTTTAAACAAAGTCTTTGAGAGCCATTCTTGTAAAGACAGGCAACTATAATTAAAACTAAGCAGAAAAGATCTACCCTGTTTTCTAAAATCTACAACATGAGACTCATTTCTCATTGCCTATGGACATGAAAAACTTTAGTGCAACACAAAGTACTTGATCACTGACATTCCAGAGGAGAACTCTGACTGAGAGGTGGCTGATTATGCTGGGGTGGTTTCCTCAAATCTGAAGTGCCATCTTAAATCTGACAAATGATGATAGTGATGTGGTCTGAGCTGATCTGATAAACTGATATGTTGTAAAAATAAAACATTTGGGGAATTGAAAACCAGGTTTTCTTTATTTTCCCCTTGACAGCTATGAAAGTAAAGGGTTGTGAATGCACAGTTAATTTTAATTCTTTATAAGAAACCAGTTCATCGAGATGTTAGAAATAACAGACTCAGCTCCATGACAGTTATGCCAAAACCCAAAATTTCAGCTTATATCTATGGAATAGATGTTTACTTATCTATGGAAAAGAATTTACTCAGTTTGTCATCTAAAGCTATAAAGGGATTTCCATATTTATTTAACTATATTGTTTGTTGTTTCCAGGAACTGGCAATTAGCATTAAAAAAAGGCATAACAGAGTGTATTGCTACACCTGTCTGACTCCAGTGAACCAACCGCTCTTGCGATAATGTGTATTCAGTGTGGATCTGGCTGCAGCCAGGGTGGAACACATTCTGGAGAATGCAGGTGCTCTCATCTCGCTTCCACCCACGATCCCCTCTGTACCAGGGAGTCTACGCATTCACTGAGGAGACTAGGATGAATATGTATCAAGATACTTTTGGCTTTCACAAAAAGAAGCAAACTCATCCTGAAAATGGCAAGGTATGGAAGGCAGCATCTGAACAGCATTTAGGTTCTGTTGCACTCTGCATCATTCAGTAATTTTACCAGCAGTTTTAAACTGTCAAGATAAGGGGGGACCCCATGAAAGATACATTATCCTGGGGTGAGATATTGTAATTAGTTAAAGCGTCTGTGTTACACATGGAATCTCAGTGTTTTCTAGTATCAGGATTTCACAGAAAAACTGTGTGTGCAAAAGCAAATAACTGTGGTAACATATATCTCTGTGTGATTAACATTATAGTGACTGTCCTTGTTTCAAAGCCGTTAGAACATAAATGCTTGCCAACCACTGCTATACTGATACCATAAAAATCTCTCTTCAATTGATATTTTTCTTTTTTTATTTTAGCATTCTCAGATACATTTTATGGCTATTTTATGTTGGAAAATTCAATTTCACTGTGATCATCTGAGTAATATTCCATGTTACTGTCTGCTAACAATGCAAATAGCTCACATTTATCATGGCCTTCCAATCAAATTAACAAAAATGCTGGAGTTGTGGAAATCAGTGGTTTTTTTTCCAGAAACATTTAGGAATGCTTGTCACATATTTCGTTTGCATTTCTACCATGAGGATTTTGAAATTCTGTTGGCAAGTATGGAAGTTATCTATTGCTGTTTATAGATGCTCAAAGAAAAATAATGTTCAGATATGAAGGTAATAGGAATCCTGAAAATAATCTTAAGCAGATAAATTGATTAAAGTTGACTTCTACAAGCAAGCAAACAGTGAAGAAGTTGAGTCATTGATCTTAATTTTAGAACAAAGTCATGCTATCCAGGAAAGGCAAGAGGAGCTTTTGTATGTAGAAAGGGTAGGGGAAAAGAGCAGAAGTGAAGCACTCTCTGAAAAATTAAAATATGAATATGCTTCTGTACCTAACATATGTATCAAAAACAAGAGCCAATCTGGCTGAGAAGATGATGCAAGGTAATGTGCTATTGAAAATACCATAGAATGAAAAGCAAGAATAATGATCAGTCAGGCACCTAGCAGTAGTCCAGAAAGCAAAAAGCAACCATGAGCACTGGTAGTTTTGATAATATGCCTCATAATTCATTTTAAGTCTATGTTACTCATTTTGTGTACATGCATTTTACCTATTTATCTTTCTTTTTGTGATCTTTTTCTCTTCTTGCGGTTGTTTCTCTTTTTTCTACCTGGTCTCAGATTAACCACAGAATCACAGAATGGTTTGGGCTGGAAAGGACGTAGTTCCACCCTCCTCTGCCATGGGCAGGGATGCCACCCACTAGATCAGGTTGCCCAGAGATTTATCCAACCTGGTCTTGAACATCCTCTTGGATGGGGCATCCACAGCATCTCTGGGCAACCTGTTCCAGTGCCTCACCACCCTGTGAGTGAAGAATGTCTTCCTTATATCTAATCTAAATCTACCCCCTTTTAGTTTAAAGCCATTTCCTCGTCCTCTTGTCCTATCACTACACTTCCTGACAAAGAGTCCCTCCCTAGATTTCCTGTAGGCCTCCTCTAGCTATATAGTCTAGGAAGACCGCTATAGCATCTTCCTGGAGCCGTCTCTTCTCTGGTCTAAACAATCCCAACTCCTTCAAACTGTCTTCATAAGAGAGGTGCTCCAGCCCTCTGATCATCCTTGTGGCCCTCCTCTGGACTCACATCAACAGGTCCAAGTTCTTCTTATGCTGGGAGCCCAGAGCTAAACACAGTACTCCAGGAGGGGCCTCACAAGGGCAGAGTAGAGTGACAGAATCACCACCCTTGACATGCTGGTGATGCTGCTTTTGTATTGTTATTATATTGGTGCTATGACAGACCCTAATAAATCTGTAGGTTAACTGAGACATGGTCTTCATTCAAGCTTTATTTTATTGCTGCAGAAGAAATTACTGCAGTAGATTTCTTTTTGTATTCCTAAGCAGTGGTTTACACTAGTGAATGGTGAGAGAAGCAGCATTTTATACCATTAGCTTCAGCCCAGTTCATTCAGGAGGCACCTTTCAGTCAGCATTTCAGTAAACAGTGACTCAAGTGCAGTTGCCTTGACACTGTGCTCTGCTCAAACATGATCTGAGTGGGCTGTTCATCCCTGCATCCTCACATGCTCCCATGCCAAACTTCACCTGTGTGACACCTACCATGTGGACATGCTCCAAATTCACTGCATAAAAATGCTGCTGCTTTACCCAAAGTAACACAGGCCTCATATTGTTTGGTGCTTTACAAATAGGAAAAAAATAATTAATAAAAGCACACAAATAAAGAGACTTGTGATGTAAAATGACAGTGTTAGTCCTTGAGTCCCGCAGAGGACCCAGAGCCAAAATTTGCACGGTTTGGCTGTAGCTCTCAGCCTGCACAGCCTGATGAGGGTGTTCAGATAAACACATTCTTTAGGATATGACTGCAGAAGGGAGGCTTCAACAGGCCTAACAGGTGGCCTCTGCAAAAAACAGCAAAAGTTCTGCTACCCATTATTTAGATCACAAAGCAGTATACTATACAGCTCAGTATATCACAGAATCACAGAATTGTCTAGGTTGGAAGAGACCTCAAGATCATCAAGTCCAACCTCTGACCTAACACGAACAAGTCCTCCACTAAACTATATCACTAAGTTCAACATCTAAACATCTTTTAAAGACCTCCAGGGATGGTGACTCCACCACTTCCCTGGGCAGCCCATTCCAATGCCTCACAACCCTTTCGGTAAAGAAGTTCTTCCTAATATCCAACCTAAAACACCCATGGCGCAACTTTAGCCCGTTCCCCCTTGTCCAGTCACCAGGCAGGTGGGAGAATAGACCAATCCCCACCTCGCTACAGCCTCCTTTAATACACTTATAAAGAGTGATAAGGTCGCCCCTGAACCTCCTTTTCTCCAGGCTGAACAAACCCAGCTCCCTCAGCCGCTCCTCATAAGACTTGTTCTCCAGACCCCTCACCAGCTTCGTTGTCCTTCTCTGGACTCTTTTGAGCACCTTGATGTCCTTCTTGTAGCAAGGGGCCCAAAACTGAACACAGTACTCGAGGTGCGGCCTCACCAGAGCTGAGTACAAGTCACTTCCCCAGACCTGCTGGCCACACTGCTTCTTATACAAGTCAGGATGCTGTTGGCCTTCTTGGCCACCTGAGCACACTGCTGGCTCATATTTAGTCGACTATCCACAAATAATCCCAGGTCCATCTCCGCCTGGCAGCTTTCCAACCACTCATCTCCCAGCTTGTAGCTCTGCTTGGGGTTATTGTGCCCCAGGTGCAGGACCCGGCACTTGGCCTTGTTGAACTTCATACAGTTGGCCTCATCCCATTGGTCCAGCCTATCCAGATCCTCCTGCAGAGCCTTCCTACCCTTGAGCAGATCAACACATGCACCTAACTTGGTGTCATCTGCGAACTTACTGAGGGTGCACTCGATCCCCTCATCTAGATCATTGATAAAGATATTAAAGAGGACCGGCCCTAGTACTGAGCCCTGGGGAACACCACTAGTGACTGGCCTCCAACTGGATTTGACTCCATTCATGACGACTCTTTGGGCACAGCTATCCAGCCAGTTTTTAACTCAATGAAGCATATACCAGTCCAAGCCACAAGCAGACAGTTTCCTGAGGAGAATGCTGTGGGAAACAGTGTCAAAAGCCTTGCTGAAGTCAAGGTAGACCACATTGACAACCTTTTCCTCATCCACTAAGCACATCACTTTTTGTCATAGGAGGAGATCAGGTTTGTCAAGCAGGACCTGCCTTTCATAAACCCATGCTGACTGGGCCTGATCACCTGGTTGCCCTGTAAGTGCCACGTGATGACACTCAAGATAATCTGCTCCATGAGTTTCCCTGGCACTGAGGTCAAACTGACAGGCCTATAGTTCCCCGGTCTGCCCTCCGGCCCTTCTTGTAGATGGGTGTCACATTTGCTAGCCGCCAGTCAACTGGGACCTCCCCCGATAGCCAGGACTGTTGATAAGTGATGGTAAGCTGCTTGGCCAGCTCCTCTGCCAGTTCTCTCAGTATCCTTGGGTGGATCCCATCTGGCCCCATCTACTTGCGTACATCCAAGTGCTGTAGCAGGTCACCAACCATTTCTTCATAGATAGTGAGGGTCACATTTTGCTCCCCATCCCCTTCCACCAGCTCAGGGTACTGGGTATCCAGAGAGCAACTGGTTTTTCTGCTAAAGACTGAGGCAAAGAAGACATTAAGCACCTCCATCTTTTCCTCATCTTTCATAACTAAGTTCCCCTCAGCATCCAGTAAAGGCTGGAGATTCTTCTTAGTCCTCCATTTTGTGTTGATGTATTTGTAAAAATATTTTTTGTTGTCTTTAATGGCAGTAGCCAGATTGAGGATTGAGCTCCAGATGAGCTTTGGCCTTTCTAATTTTGTCCCTGCACTGCCTAACAACATCCTTATAGTCCTCCCGAGTGGCCTGCCCTCTTTTCCAAAGATTATAAACCTTCTTTTTTCTCCTAAGCTCAAGCCACAATTCTCTGTTCAGCCAGGCCGGTGTTCTTCCCCGCTGGCTCGTCTTTGGGCACATGGGGACAGACCGTTCCTGCGCCATTAAGATTTCCTTCTTGAAGAGCACCCAGCCTTCCTGGACTCCTCTGCCCTTCAGAACCGCCTCACAAGGAACTCTACCAACCAGTGTCCTGAACAGTTCAAAGTCAGCCCTCCGAAAGTCCAATACAGCGGTTTTACTGGTCCCCTTCCTGGCTTCTCCAAGAATGGTGAACTCTACCATTTCATGGTCACTCTGCCCAAGACAGTTGCCAACCACCACATCTCCCACCAGTCCTTCTCTGTTTGTGAAGAGACGGTCTAGTGGGGCACTTCCCCTGGTAGGCTCACTAACCAGCTGCATCAGAAAGCAATCTTCCATGCTCTCCAGAAACCTCCTAGATTGCTGTCTCTGGGCTGTGTTGTGCTTCCAGGATATATCTGGGAAGTTGAAGTCCCTCACGAGAACAAGCACTGACGATTTCACAACTTTTGTCAGCTGCCTGTAGAACTCCTCATCAGTCTCCTCATCCTGGTTCGGTGGTCTGTAACAGACCCCTGCCAGGATGCTAGCCTTGTTGGCCTTCCCGCTGATCCTAACCCACAGGGACTCAACCTTATCATTCCCAGCCTCAAGTTCCACAACATCAAAACACTCTCTAATATAGAGAGCCACACCACCACCCCTTCTGTGCTGCCTGTCCCTTCTGAAAAGCCTATAGCCAGACATTGCAGCACTCCAGTCGCGAGAGTGGTCCCACCATGTCTGTGATGGCAACCAAGTCGTAGCCTGCCTGCCGCACGATGGCTTCCAGCTCGTCCTGTTTGTTACCCATGCTGCGTGCAATAGTGTAGATGCACTTCAGCTGGGCCATTGCCTTCTCTCCCAGTCTTGCCATTGTTCTCCCTGGCACAGCTCCAACAAGCCTTGTTTCAGCCCCATACCCCTTCTTACCTAGTTTAAAGCCCTCTCAATGAGCCCCACCAGCTCCTGGGCTAGGATCCATTTTCCCCTTAGAGATAGGGACCCATATGTGGCCATCAGGCCAGGTGCCAAGTAAAGTGCCCCATGGTTAAAAAAAACAAAACAAAATTTCTGTGTTGGCACCAGCCTCTGAGCCACGTGTTTATCAGGTGGGCTTTCCATGTCCTCTCTGTACCCCTCCCTGCCACTGTAAGGATAGACAAAAACACCACCTGTACTCCCGCTCCATCCACTAACTGCCCCAGTTCCCTAAAGTTCCGTTTGAAGGTCTTCAGGCTTCTCTCTTTAATATCATCTCTGCCAGCCTGGACTATCAAAAGAGGATAATAGTCAGAGGGGTGAACCAGGTTGGGAAGCTTCCTGGCAACGTCCCTGACCCTGGCCCCAGGGAGGCAGCAGACTTCCCTACGGGTAGGGTCAGGCCGACAAATAGGGCCCTCTGTTCCCCTAAGAATAGAGTCTCCAACAACAATAACCCTCCTGTCTTTCTTGGTGGAGGCAGTCCTGAGGCGTGGAGTCGACCTCCTCGCCCTAGGCATCCTCCTGGGAACACTAGCTACCTCTTCCTCAGCTACTGGTCTGTCGAGCTCCAGGGCCTCAAACCTGTTGCGTAAGGGCACCTGGGAAGGCGGGGCCGGAAGGGGAGGGCGTCACCTGCGATGTCGAGCAGGGACCTGTTTCCATTCCTCCTCAACTCCTAGGTCCCCTGCCCCTGCCCGACAGCAACAGGGCAGGGGGTCCACCCCCATTTGGGGTGTCTCACCCTGGGGCCTGTCCTTCAGGCTGTGCAGGGAGTTGCTCCACAAGTCTATCTCCCGCTCACACTCCCTGATATCCCTCAACCTCTTGACCTCCTCCCTGAGTTCTGCCACAAGGTGGACCAGGTCATCTACCTGCTAGCACCTCACACACACAGTCTCTTTGCCCCCTCAAAGGTGGTAGCAACAGGCTCAGGGACTCCCTGCACCCAGAGACCTGAAGTGCCGCAGTTTTGAGCGGGCAGTTGGTTTGGGTGTGTACAGACTTCCTGGAGAGCACACTGTACCTGGTGTACACCATTGCAGCTGAGCTAACAGTACACTGCTGTTAGAGGAGGTGTTCATATAGGCGGGGGGGTGGGGAGCACTCTGCCCTTCCTGCTCACCTTGCCTGCACGAACTGCCATGCTACTCCCTTCTGATGCGCTGCACCCTGTTTACCCGTCCTGTTCCCTGCGCTCCTGGTCACTCACGCTCCCTAAGGGCAGTTTATGAACGGCCGGGGAGGGGGCGATGCTGGCTCTGCCTACGCCTCCTTGCCTCATTCACCTCCCTTGTGAGGGCTGCCGGGTCCTGGCAGCTCCCTCAAGTGGGCTCAGCGCCAGAAAAATTTCCCTGCCTGTCCAATCCCCCGCTCTGCTGCAGAACGCGTCTGCCCTGGAGCTGATCGCCTTGGCAAGTCTGAGTATTATACAGTCTGAGTATCTAAAAGTTATTATGTTAAATGATTATAATAATATAATAGAAAATCTTGTTGGTTTTTCATCTATTTGTGTGAAGGATATACATACCAGCCTGAAGACTTCTACATGGACTTCAGCCTTGGTTTTCAAAGAGTATTGCACTTTTCACACGTTCTCTTCCACAGATTTCATTGCGACTGGAATAATGCAAAAAATTGTCTTCAGGATCCAGATCACTAAATCACTTCCCTAAAAAAGTTTGTTTTTACTTAAGTTTCTGAGGCAGCTGGATATATACTTTTTCCTGTTCAGACAAAGCTGTATCAAAACAGACAATTCTGACACTTTAGTAGCATTATTTATTTACTATCCTTTGCTCACCCAAGGTGACCATACACATAATATTCATAATATTATGATTTTAGCCTCAGTTGTCTATTATTACATAACATACGGCGTGGCCTCCATAGTGAGTGTGGCTGGACTTTGCTGAAATCTACAGCTACCTTTGTAGTCTGCTATTCACCACAATGACCAATAATGCAAGATAAATTCAATACAAATAGCCAATACACTAAATTCTGAGCATCAGCTCCAAGTCTCAATTGCATCCTATATTTTGAGCCATAGGTTTCTGTTTTGCTGCGGCTGTTACTATTTTGTTTAATTCTTAGGCTAAGTGAATGATTTGAGCTGATTATCACAGGTTCAAATAGCTGCAGTTCTGAGTTGTGTTCTTGGCTGCCCTGAGTATTTAGTCATTTGAATTTAATTTACACACCAAGAATCAGAGGCAACATTGAAAATTTAAGCTTTATCCTCAAAATGCTTTTTTATTTAGAGTCAAATTCAATAGAGTACTTCATCAGCCCCTTTTAAAACATAAATTATTAAAAGCTTTAGGTGAGTCAGGGTAATTCACTCTTTTCACTTCAGCATAGTAAACTTTTCAAAATATGTTGAACGTATTTCAGTTGGACTGACTATGGTGATGCCTGAGGCTTCAATGAAATCTCACAACTACAAGACATGAGTGACACTGATGAATTCACTGGGTGACAGGCTGAAATGAAGAACAGAGGTGAAATTTCAAAATGTGAAAGGTTTCCAAATTTGTGTCTATTTCTATTAATACATCTGTGGATAAAAATAAGTATTTCCAAGAATTATGCAAAAATAAATCATCTTCTCATCTCATAGGGTAAAGTAGAATGTTCAGAAACAAAACAAACAAACAAACAAACAAAAAAGTCAGTATATCTATCAGCTCTATTGAATTCATTAAATGGTCAAGAAGAGGAAATTTCCGCATAATCCCTGCTAGATCCTGTGTGCCTGTGGGACCTGATTTTAATTCTGTTGCTTGAATAAGTCTGTGAAAGTCAATTGTTGAAGCTGAATATAATTATTAATACTACTGTCCTCAACTTCCTTTTATTTTACACATGTAATCATTCAATGAATTAAGTATTCAGGGACTAGAAGACAGGATGCATATTATGAAATGTATGTATGTATGTCATAAACATATTTCATTTATGGAAAAATTGAATACTCTTATATATTTCAACTGTGATAAGAGAAGGGAAGAGTTGTGACACATTCGGGTAAATAAGAAAGCACCATTTGTGGAATACTGGGAGGTATCAAGGAGGAAAGCAAAGTATCTTCCTAGAACTGTAGTTTTCAGGCTATGGTAGAATGAAGCCCTTTGCTTAATTAAATATTGATGGTTATATAATTATATATTTTAGCTGTCTTTTAAAATGATGAATTCAATGACATATGAAAAATTATAGTGCTCTGAACAAAGCTCCTGCAATGGTAATTACATCTAGTATGTTACCTCATAACAACCATTGCTTTTGTGTAAAACGATTTTATTTCAGTTTGAGGACAGTGTGGGTGTACACAAAATAACAAATAAAGAGCTACATTTTTTGCTACTTTGTCAAAAAGGTTTACTGGAAAAGTCCCCTCAGAGGAAATTCATTTTAGACATTTAAGTTTTCAATTCTTCCCAGATTTTCAGCCAAGCATTAAAGTTCATTAGAGTGCTGAATTTTAAAATAGCTGCATGTTGTACATCGTCACAAATTTCCCACTTGTAAATGAGGGAAAATCTTCATTAATATTTCTAAGATACATTTGGAGAGTCTGCTATAAAAATCCATTAAACTATCAAGACTAATTCAACAGAAGCATCAAGTGTCTAAATTCCATAGGTTTGGATTAGATAATAAGAAAGTAAACATAAAGTAATTCTAAATAGTTATTAAAGTGTTTGTTTTTGTGTTTTGCTTTGTTTCATTTTATTTTGTTTTGCCATACTAACTGTCTATCCTTTAGTCTCCTTCAGTCCAGGCAAGAAATAATTATTAGGCAAATGCATAATTTTAAGCACTCTCCTAAAACAAGATATTTTATTGAACCTGGGCTCAACAGTTTAGTTGCATGTTCTAATTGAACAGTGCCTGACCTGAGCCATGCCTGACAATTTTTGTTTTTCACTTTGGAATAAGGTCTTCATACCTTTAAGGACAGCCACAGTAGCTCTCCAAGGCATTCCAGGCATTACTACTACAATTTCTCATGATTCATTTAAGACAGACAGGAAACACATTTTCCAAATTTTCTGAAAAAGATGGTTCCAAGAATTAAATACATTTTTAAGATTTTTGAGACATTACTAAGCATAGCAAAAATTCTCCTCTCCTCTCCTCTCCTCTCCTCTCCTCTCCTCTCCTCTCCTCTCCTCTCCTCTCCTCTCCTCTCCTCTCCTCTCCTCTCCTCTCCTCTCCTCTCCTCTCCTCTCCTCTCCTCTCCTCTCCTCTCCTCTCCTCTCCTCTCCTCTCCTCTCCTCTCCTCTCCTCTCCTCTCCTCTCCTCTCCTCTCCCCTCCCCTCCCCAAATTTGATCGAGTTATGTAAAATTCTTGTAACAGTATTCCATTTAAATATTGCTGTGCATAGCCAACAATTAGTTACACATCATTCCTTATAGTTTCATAAGTACTTTAAAAGAAGCATTATGTATGATTTTTTGAAATGTACCTTTTTTTTTTTTACTGTACAAAATAAACAATATACACAGTTTCCTTATTATACTGCCTTTATATTATATATTCTGTTCCCACCCCATTATGAGATTCTTATTTTCTAATATCAATATAATCAACTTAAACTGTTCTATTTAAAAGTAATATATTTTTGTGTGTCTTAAGTGAACAGTACAAAATTATTCAGAGACTAAAATCCCCTGGATTCAGGTGTCCATGCAAGACTTATGGAGAAAACATTCAATTCTGAATAATTTGAGGAGGGAAAAAAATAATCAAATTACTGTCTGGAAATTATTAGTGCACAAGTAAGTTGTCATTGTTAAGCAAATGAACAATTATAGTTCATGTGTCACAAGAATAGGGTATAGTTCTAAAATTTTTTTCTAGGCCTTTTTTTTTTTTTTTTCCTAGCATGGAGATAAAAGAAGATATAAGAAATAATAAGAAGAAATTCCCTAGAAATGACCAATATTCTGCATCATGCTTTTTTGTGATAACTTTTACATAGAAGATCTTTTGAGGGTATTAAATTTTCCAGGTAGTAAACATTACTCCCATTCTTTTATAACTACTGTAATTTCAGAGGGTATGGAGGTGGGTTTTTTTTTTTTTTTTTGGTTGTTTGTTTTTTTTCTTGTATCAATGGTTGCTTAGCTCCATCTCTTCTTCTAAGGCTAAATTATACCTCAGAAAATTCTTAGTTTTGGTTCCCAAGGTGCCTTTTAGTAAGATAGTTTAGATATGCCTACATGGATTTGTATTGTGAAGATGTGACATTACTATAAATTATGTAAGCATGATTTCTTTTTCATATCCTTCTTTATGGAGCCAACATACGGGTTCCTGATCTATCATAATCATGTAGATAAATTCACAGAGTGAGGCATCTCTAAAGGATCAATTCATCTATGCACTGTGAATACCTACCTAGAGATAAGAGGAATCCCACTGAAGAGAGTCATTTATCTTCACTGATGAAAACCCCATCACTAGCATAGATTAGGCAACTAATTTTTAGGTGGTTAAAAGGTTGGGTGAGGTGAATACCACCCTAGGTGACAGAATAGCACAGTAGGTCAACGCCTGAGTCTTCTGTATTATTCAGTAGCTACAACTCCTGCTGATATTACTCTTCCTAATCAACAACTAACGGTTATAATGCATCACCAGTTCCATTCTAGTGTATCTGAGTAGAAAATTTAGTATTAACCATATCTTCAACTGCAGCCTTTCTTTTTCTTAAGGATTTTTCCCTTATCCTTGCTGAGCTAAAACAGAAAGCATATTAAGCCTTTCTGCAAGCTCTGTCATTACATCATTCCTCTCCCTCCCATATACTCAGTTTACTTTAGAGTATCCATCTTCCTACACTAGAGTGAGGAATTATTCAGGATGTAAGGCAACACATCAGAACAGTCTGTGTTTCTTGATGAAAGATCCTATAGTTTCCTTATTTGAACACTTTGTATGTATGTCTTTGATCTACTATTTCTCCAGCCTATATTCTAGAAATGTACAGTATGAGAACTGTTTTTTGTTTTTTGTTTGTTTGTTTGTTTGTTTGTTTTTCAGGTTAGCAGTCAGTTCTGCTGCAGGTTACTTCATGACAGTTATCCTTTTTTGGCAAATATAGTCTTGTACAAAGGTGGAATGAAAAGTAGGGTTTTTTTGTTTGTTTGTTTGTTTTGGCACAAAACCGAGCTGGAAACAGCCCAATGACACTCATTTGATATACAGTGCTGGAATGGCCTTTGTTTTACCCTGTCAATCATCTCCCATTGTTGTGGTTTAACTCAGCAGGCAGCTAAGCACCACACAGTCATTTGCTCACTCCTCCTCAGTGGGATGGGGGAGAGTTGAAAATAAAGGTAAAAGTGCAAGAACTCATGGGTTGAGATAAGGACAGTTCGATTTAAAAAAGGAAGAAAATAATAATAAGTGATGTACAATGCAATTGTTTACCACCCACTGATGAATGCCCACCCCACCCCTGAACAACAGCAACTCCCCCAGCAAACTCCCCCCAGTTTTATTGTTCATCATGACATCGTATGGTATGCAATATCTCTTTGACCAGTTTGGGTCAGCTGTCCTGGTTGTGGTACTTCACATCTTCTTGTGCACCCTCAGCTTACTCACTGGCAAGAAGAAGACAAAAGTCCTCAACTCAGTGTAAGCACTGCTCAGTAATAACTGAAGCACTGGTGTTATCAAAAATATTTTAATTCTAAACCCAAAACACAGCACCATACTAGCTGAAGAAAATCAACACTATCCCAGTCTAAACCAGGGCACCCATCACGTATTTTTACATTATGTTCCAAAGTCATAAACTCCAAGGAGGAGCACCATGAATTTAAACATGATGTTGGAATAAAGACTATGTTACTGATTCACGTTTTTGGCAGTAATGCCCTAATCTGTGACTCAAACTTCTAAAGTCTCTCCCAGTACAAATAAAACATGACAGTAGGAGCTACCCAGATGATGCATAAGGAGTACCACCTCAGGTACAACTGTGAAAGATGGATGTTTCTATGTGACAAGGTTCCCTGGCCTCTCTGATTTTGCATCAGAAATTTCCCTTGAATCTGCAGGAAACTGACACAGTCTTGTTATCTTAACTGTGCTGGGATGCCAGAGGGTAAGTCTAAAAATTCCTTCCATTCAATGACAACTAAGTCAAATATTTATATTACCTGAGTAGGAGGACTCTGCAGCCATTCAACTGTACTTTTCCTACCGAACAGCATGATCTGAGAACAATTTTGTTGGGGATGAAAAGTCCACTGCGCCTTCTTTTTCTCCTGGTCATAATTTACTTCTGAAATATATTCTCTATTACTTTGTTTTGTAATCATGATATATGAGTCAGCTGTTTATGCCTTCATTCCCAAATCTTCTGTCTACATATTCTGCAAGATGGATAGGGGATTGTTTGCACTTCTACTCTTCTATAGTTTTACAGTCTAAGAGTTGATTTCAGATATTTGTTGCCATCATGAGCTTTGCTGGCTTGTTCTAAGCTTCATAAAAATTTTTGATCAAAAGAAATTACTATGAAGATGGAACAGTAAAAACTGAGGAAACCATAGGAAGTACAGACAGGTAACTGAAACACTGCACATTATATCTTAAAAATTAAGCATAACTAATATGAAAAAAAAGTTATCCTTTTCAGTCTTCAGGTTTTAAAATGCTTATCTCTATCTATATTATTAACCATATTTAATTCTAAACATTAGAAAATATCATTTACATCAAGAAGTAAATTACAGTGAACCAAAAAGGTTGCTAAGGTATTCTATGTTACTTAAAAGATTGAAGGATGATGTCAGGAAATCTTTCCTTTATGAAGAATTAATAAAATGATAGCTTTGTCCCAAACAGCAACTGGATGTACTAAAGGTACATGTAAAAATGCATTGATAGGGGAAAAACAAACAAACAAACAAACAAAAACAGTTCTTTGATTTAAAATGGATTATTTTTTTTCATATGTAACTAAATCATAAAAAAATCAGGGTAGTTCTTAAGATTCTAAGACCTCCCAGAAATCTTAGATTTCTTGTGGGTATAAAGCTGATATTTCTAACCCTGAAAAAGGATCACAATTTCAAAACTTGAATGTGAGAAAACAGTAAGAAGGATATTTACCTGCTAGGCACTCCAAGCCTCTGTAGGGCATGACACTGGAGGAAAGGTGATACCTGATGATAGGCATTGGAAGTCTTGCTATAACATCTTTATTTTTCTCTTTGTCCTACTTATTTTATTACGGTTACACAATAAAAGCATACTTTCTTGCTGTGTTTTTGTGAATAAAAGTGGCGTTAGTACTGAATCCAGCTTTGCTTCTCAAATTCTCAATGTAAGTAATCACAAAGATTTTGGATTAACAAATGACAGGTGAAAAAGACATTAAGTCTTCCTTAATTCCCCTTTGTTTATGAACTTTCTGAGAGTAATTCAGATGGACTTTCCAGTAGGCTGCCCTGCAGTGGCTGCACAGAGGGTGAACAAGGTATCTGCTCTTCTCCCCTCCCACTTTTATGTTCATGAACATGGTATCTCTTCTTTGTCCATGATTGACCATCCATCAAGTTTTCAGTGCTGAAGCAAAGAAATAAATTCTCTTTGAGATTGTTATTCTGGTTGCTGTAATGTAAGGCAGTTTAGTCATTATTTGTTCCCATATCAAAGCAGGCAGCCATAAACTTATGGCATTTTCTAGAAATTCTGACTAGTCAACAGAGTCCTGAAGGCAAATTTGAAATTTGAACCACTGAGTCAATTAAAAAAAAAAAAAAAAAAAAAAAAAAAAAAGTGGACACAGAAGCTGTACTTGGCATTTGCATAGCTCTTTTTTTTTTGGCTTGGCCTTGCATGTTAAACGCAGATGTGTGCTCACTGGGAGCACAACTGTCTAAATACAAGTGGAGGACTGAAAATGGTGGCTGGCCCAGCCAGAAATCTGCAGAGAGAAATTGTTGCACCATTTTTAGTAGTAATTAAAGCTATTGAATATTTTTACAATTATTTGTAACAGGAAAATTGTGCTCAGAATATATTATACAGCTGGCCCATGATTCTTCAGTTGCATTTTTTTTCTTTAAAAAAGTGCTGAAGCACAATTACATAAATGCCAGCAGAATATAAAATGAATAACATTTCAAGATTATACTAATTTCTAGATAAAATTAGAGGAATGCTTATACTTTTTTCAGATATCCCAATAAGGAGAAAAATACGATTAATATCCTAAGAAAAAATGTAAACAAAAGATTATCACTGCAGAGAAGGAAGCACAGAATTAAAGAAGATAGAGCTTTATCTAACAGAAAGATTGCACTGTAATCATAACTTTGATTCTCTCCAATGGCTAACTATGCACTTTACTCAATAAATATATATATACAACTGTTTCACTAACAGAATCAAAATGCTGAAAGATTTTGTTATGTATTCATAGGAGCTAAGAATTGATTTCTTATCCCATGGAACAAACTACAAAAAACAGCATTGGGCAACTAAATTGAAAATACATCATCTACTCTATAAAAAATATATTATTAAAATATATTATTCTCTAAAAACAGGTTATTAAAATAATATAATTAATATTTATATATTATTATTAAATATTAGTAAGTATATTTATGATATATTATATTTTATATTTGTTATATTATATTATGAAATATATTATTAACCCTAGAATGTTCCATGAATCAATCAATTATTAAATAGTCCTAGGTTCCTAATTGCCACAGATACACCATTTGTGGTTGCCATAGAGTAGAAAGAAAAATGTTTGGCTTTATTCAGAGGGTGAAAATGAAGTTGTGGCCATTTTAATGATTGGAAGCAACTTAGGTAAGGAAATACTTCGGCATTTGGGACATACATTAGTCCATGGGTCATGATGGAATGTACCTGGGAGTACTGAGGGAGCTGACAGATGCCATTATAAAGACACTCCTAATGATCTTTGATTGATCATGACAACTGAAAGAAGTGCTCAAAGATGGGGAAAAGAAGGAGAAGGAACAACCCAATAGAGGCTGGGGAGCACCCTGCTGTAAAGCAGCTTTTCAGAAAGGGATTTGGAGGTCCTGGTGGGCAACAAGTTGAACATACCTCAGCAATGTGCCCTTGCCACAAAAAAAGTTAATTGTACTCTGGGCTTCACTACACCTGGGCTTCACATTGCCAGCAGGTCAAGGGAGGTGATCCTTACTTGCCAGTCAGCACTGGAAAGGCCACACCTGGAGCA
This sequence comes from Aythya marila, assembly GCF_965140915.1. Classification (NCBI taxonomy): domain Eukaryota; kingdom Metazoa; phylum Chordata; class Aves; order Anseriformes; family Anatidae; genus Aythya; species Aythya marila. The sequence continues at coordinate 110,110,699 of NC_139043.1, forward strand.
GAGCTTCCCAGTGCAAGTGACAGGTGAGACTCAATGAGAAAGTCCAAGAGAGGGCCCCAAAGATGATCAGGAAACTGGAGCACCTCTCCAATGAGGAAAGGCTGAGAGAGCTGGGACTTCTCAGCCTAGAGCAGAGAAGGCTCAGGGTGGATTAATCAATATCTACAAATACCTAAAAGGAGGGTACAAAGAGGACAGAGATAGGCTCTTTCCAGTGGTGCCCAGTGCTGGGACAAGAGGCCTTGAGCCCAAAATGGGGCACAGGAGGTTCCCTCTGAAATTCGGAATCACTTCTGTATTGTGCATGTGATGGACCTCTGGCACAGGTTGCCCAGAGAAGTTGTGGAGTCTCCTCCTTGGAGATCTTCTACAGCCATCTGGATGTGCTCCTCAGTAACCTGCTGGTTACTGCAAGGTGTTCCTCCTTGAGCAGGAAGTTGAACCAGATGACCTCCAGAGGTCCCTTCCAACCTTAACTGTTCTGTGATTTTGTGATTTTACATCATTGCCTATGTTTCATGGAGTCAATTCTAAACTAAGAACTTTTAATAGTGATGCATATACACAATGACATGAAGATTCTCCCCTTTGGTAGAGAAAATGGCAATGTCATAAGACTTGTGATTATCTCTGTTCAGGATTTTTTCAATAACACCACTTTGAGAAAAAAAAAATTAACGTAAATTACTGATTTATATATTTTTTGGGTCTAAGGAATACTTTAAGGGGAAGATATAGGTAAAAGGACAATTGCAGAGTAGCAAACAGCCCAGTGTCTAGGGCATGTTCTGAGAAGTAAAACTACTCTGTACTGGGGGATGTCACTTTACTGTACTTTCTGGGTGGTTAGAATGCAATGTTATGCCAGGACAAATCCAAAATTCACAGCATGAGAAGGAAACACAAATGTGCAGAATAGAAAAGTGAGTCAAAACATTCACTAGTAAATCCCCAAATTTGGAACCAGTGTCATGGACAATGTGGGTTGCTGTGCTACATACCCAGACCCATATCCAAGCACAATTTCAGGGACTTGCTTGTTTTAAATAAATGCAAATACAGTATGAAACCTTAATATTTCTGTAACAGAGAATTCTTCATTTCTGGATATTGTTACACAAAACAGAAATTAATAAGAGACTAGCTAAAAATGGTTGGTTTTGTTTGTTTGTTTGTTTCAATTACTGTATGTTGAACAAATGCAAAGAGCATATACGCTTTTACAATGCTGACTTTTCCACAGATCATTTCTAAGCAGTAGAATTGGACAAATTATAAGGGTTCATGTGTCACTTGTGTTTGTTCAAATTTGATAACTAATAAGGATAACAAAAAACAAACAAACAAACAAAAAAAACACAACAAAGTAATCAACATGTATGAAAAACAACAACAACAACAACGACAAAAGGATAATCACAGGGATAATTGTATATATCTGGAAGAAAGTGACAAAGATTTCAGATTGATATGATAGGTAGCCAATCTAGGCTTCTGTATTGCTATCAAGAAATGTAGCCTCTTAAATAATAACAAGAGTAGGCTAATTCATGCACATCATTTCTCTGCTGTGAGTCAGGGAAAACAAATGCTATTTCAGTTTATGCAACTACTCATCTGAATAAAATTAGAAGAATTTTTCTGCAGTTTTTTGAAGAAAAAAGTTCTGCTAGAACCAGAAGAATGCAAAAATGCAAAACAAGTAATTTGGGTAGGCAAGACATTTATTTTGGGAACATTCACTCAAAGTGAAAAAAAAAAAAAAGTTGAACATTTTCCAATTATCTACTGGTGAGATAAAATAAGGTTTGAATGATGTTTGGAAGTCAGACGATATTTTAAACTCAAGAATGGCATGTTTTCTGCATAAAGGAAAGCAATTTTTGAGAGAAAAAGGAGGAATCTAGGCTTGTGATTGAGTACATTTCTTTGACTATAGCTTATTTAAAAATGTGACATGGAATTTAAACTAACTTATTAAAAAAGCTTATAATAATTGTATAATAAAATGATTACTGATGTAATTTATTTTTAGCTTTAGAAAATAAATCATAAATTCTGAGGCCATATAAGCATACTGAAGTATTTTGTTCTGAATCCTATTTTTGGTGTGGTTGTCTCATGAGTTCTGTGCCAAGTCTGCTTTGAGCTGCACAAATGGTTTTTGTATAACCCTTACCTCTTACCTAAGGGTAAATAGAGATGTCAAGTAGGGGAGGTTCAAGGTAACTTGCAAAGCTTCTGTAAGTCATCCTAGAAATCATTCAGTCATGATTAATGATTGTGGTAATTTTTAGACTCAACACAGGATATTACCAAGGGCCAGGTCACTTGGATTTTGTACTGATCTTTTTCTGTGTTATAAAATGTCACAGACTGTAAAATAAATATTGCAAAGGAATTCTTTAGCCTGCCCCAGGTAGTTGCTTGGTGTCAAAACGACTGACTTGACCAGTTCAGCTGTTCAGGGTTTTTTCAGTGAATGCTTCAGTTCAACAGAGCCATCCTATGACCTCTACAGACCCAAATAATTAGTATCCCTGAAGCCATAAAACAAGACCCATTCTTGGAAGGGGTGGAGCTAAAGAATATCTGGATTATAGCTTTATCAATTCATAATAGTTTTTGAGTTAGGAAACTCAAATGCACTATTTTCCTGTATCCAAGGCCAGTTATGCACAGGGTATTTTAAGTATTTTTTAAAATTTCTGTCAGATATTCTACAGGCAAATTAATCACATTTGTAGTAGTGATAACTAGTGATAGAGTTCTCTCTCTCTCTGCTTTTTTTTGTTGTTGTTGCTTTGTTTTGTTTTTGTTTTTCCCCGCATGGCTTTAAAATAAGGTACTATTTCACTTTGCAACACCAATAAAATGTTAGCTTCTGCCACAGACATCATAACATTGTCAGTTATTAATGGTATTCAAAACTGCAATAAAGCTTACAAGACAACCAAGAAGGGAGTCCTAATGAGGCAGCCAGTTTGCAAAATAGTAAGAGTGCATGCACTCTCTGAGAAGTAAAAAAATAAAGCAAAAGAAGCTGTAGCACACATGCTGAGTAAACAGCAGGATAGCAAAGTTTTCTTCTTCTGCATGTGAGTGCTTATTGCGAAAGGATAATGAAAGGAGATTGGTGAGTTACTTAGGAGGGATGTGACAGATCTGAAATTCTGGAGATATGAGTATCATGTTATATTGAAAAGTATTTGATGGTCTGTACATGTGGAATATATATTTTTGAAGAACTGTTTATTATTGTTGAGAATGTTTAAATTTTTGGGTTCCATGCTGTATGAACCTACCATTAATGCAAATCCCCAGAAAGTTAGAGAAGCCCAAGAGGAAAAGAAAACAAAACACAAAACCACTTGAACAAACCCTGTGCATTGTCTTTTAACCTTGTTTGAGAAGCAAGCCAAACAAACCATTTAAAGCCTTGAGCTTAGATCAGAAATTTACATATATAAAACAGACTAGAACAAAGAATTCATGAATTTGTCTCTGTAAATACTAGAACATTATTCAGTTGAAGGATAATACCTGGCAGACTGAATATGTATAGACTTTATTTCATATTAACATATTTTATCTGCAAAAATTTCATCCCCCACAAAAAATGATATTATTAACGTGAATAAACAATAGAACTATATTGTTCACATTTTGTAAAAAGAAGATAGACATGTCAGCCGCAGTCCCATTTGCTGGGCTAGTGAGCAGAGAAGGCACTACACTGTGCTTCTAGTTTTGTGGGACAAGAATGCAGCTTCCCCTCCATATGTGGTATTGTCCTATGGATAAAGCCAGGGTATGGAAGTAGTGTTAAGCACAGAAGTCTGAGCAGGTGACTGAAAAAGGAAATGGAAGAGCAAGATACAGGGGGATTGAGTAGGGGTAAATGAAGGAGATGATATCTCCTTTGGTAGCAATCAACCAAAGGAGGAAAACAATAGCAAAACAAAACAAAACAAAACAAAACAAAACATGCCCTACCCCCCCCCAAAAAAAAAAAAATTATATATATTATATTATATAAATACATGTATTTAAAAGTAGTTTTGGCTTCTTTTGACCAAAAATAAAATAAAATAAAATCAGTTTTGAAGCTCACTTGGTAGTCTTCTTTTTGTAGCAGAGCAGGAGACACAGGAGATGCACCTCTTTGTAATGTTGTTCTCAGTGTTCTCACTATTCACCATAACACATGATAATTCTACTAGATACTAGGGAAGCTGTTTATCAAACTATTAACCAAACAAACTGCTTACTATCTCCTCTCAAAACTTTCAGAGTAATTGATGTTCTTTACCTGTTGGATTTGTAGACCCTAACTGACCAGGCTTCCTCTCTTCTACATATGAAAAGCACCACAGAAGTCTACGAAAAACAAGAAAATACTATATATTCTATTTCCAGCAATATATTCTGATAAGCAGTCATTTTAAAAAGTCAGGGAGAGGGAATGGGATACACCAACTCCTGGTATTCATGTGCAAAAATAAGTAGAATATTAGTGTTTCTGCAATTCTGATTGTTTGTCCACATTGATACTTTTCTCCAAATTGAACTGTATAATTTTCAGCCTTCTCTAACCTACAAGGCTCTCTCCCAAACCTACTCCTTTGTCCCTAGAATTAGTGAAGGAGGAGGAAATGTGAAGAGACTGAAACTGTTAAAAATTGTATCTGGTAGAAAGTGACAGTTAACAAAATGAAAATACAAGTTGAATTGTTGGGTTCCTGTAAAAATACAAGACAAATCTTTCTTACATTTATAGAATTATATACTAGAAGATTTGCTTGTACATTTTTCTTTTTCATTATTCTGTAAAATAGCTGAGAATTTCTAACTTTGATATGTGAAGAAGTACCCATTTCTAAAGTACAAGACACTGCTAATGACAGAAGAACAAGAAAACACATTGCTGTCTTTTATTTTGCTTCACCTGTTTTCTATGAATGGAACTCTTGGATATAATGACTTAAGCATTTTGAATGATCTAATGCTAAATTTTAAAATGCTATGTATATATTTTTTTATTGTGAATCATAATCTAAATCTGCCAAATTTCATTAAAAAAATGTTTCAATTTCTCTCAGTTTCCTTCCCCTTACTACATTTCTTACTTGGCTAAGAACACCTCCTATTGCTCTAAGCTTGGTGGTCAACTGTTATTTCTCAGATTACTTTTTCCTATCCTGATCAAGATTTCCTCATGCCAAAACATTATTAAAACCTTAAACACTTTCTGAAACAATTATAAGATTTTGGGAGATTTTTGGTGAAGCATAATTAGTAAAACGTCAAAATAAACTGAGGGATAAATTGTTACAGCTTGTGTCATGCTGAAAGACCGTAATGAAAGTCTTTAAGATTAAATTCTTTTATTTTATTATTATTATTATTTTTTCTAATTTCTACTGAAACTAGCAGGAGGTAGAAGCCTGGCAGTTTTATTTTTCCATTATCTTCCAAGGCAGCAAGCCATCAGCAAAGGAAATGAAACAGATTCAGCCAGGGCAGAGCACACTGCTACAGGATATCACCCCATGAAGACATAATACAGAATAAAAGAAGCAGATATTAAATAATTTATCAATGCTATCACATGACAGGTAAATATTAGAATCAGGTATACAGCTTTCCCTGCCCTGGTTCCTTCCCTAACATCTTCCTTTTCATTTTTGAGGATGGTAATTTATCATGACTATATTCTAGTTTCTAATTTTAACTTCTAAGAATGGCATAATTCATAAAGCATAAAGCATTAGTGACTCCATGGCACAAGTATGCTTTTCATTCCAGGGTATGCTTCCTTGAACTGATACTTAAAATTAGCATATAAATTAATTTAGCTGTGGTTAAGTGAGTGTAAATGGATATTTTGGCAACCATTCTTAGGATGGTTTAATAAATTTATCGTTTTCTCTCACCCAGGAAGAGCTACTATATATGAGTATCCCCAAAGAAGAACATGAACACAAGCTCCTGAGTTTACATACAAATTCACCTGTCAGTAAGATGCAGGTTGATGAACTGAATTGTTCACTTATATACTTATATAGTTTATGAGATGGGGACCTGTAGCACTGTACCACTAAAACTGGACATTCATTTTGTATTCTTTTCTTTAGTTTTTACTTTCTTCAGGGTGGATAAAGCATTTTACTGTTGTTCTCAAGGCATAAGTCAGATTTTGGACTTTCTCCTATCAGTAGCCCTAGTTGTAAATATGAATCTGGTCATACAGACTTGACACTGAGAAAAAGATAAGTGTGATGGCTGCTCATACCACTTTCTCATGTTCCTCTGTGTAGACAACTGACCTAAAACATCCTTCTCCATATGAACTTATAACTGGGATAAATCACTACTGATTCTCCATCTGAATTACTAAAGCATTCTCAAAGAAAAACCTATTATTATTATTATTTTTTTTTTTAATGTAAGGATGCATACTTAGGATTCACAAGTTTTTGTGATTTTTTGTGAGTTTATGAGAGGAAAAAAAGGCTCTGGACACACAGTGTTTTTATACTTGTTTATCACTCTGAGAGGGAGTACTTTGAGCTTATGAGATTATTTATATTGCATGAGTTAAACATCACTGACTTGGTAGGATTTATAAACATTTTTAGAACCTGTGAATAACATTTTACTCTAAAAGGCTATAACTGTGTGTAAGTGTGCAAATAAACCTGTATAAGGTAGAGACAAAAATTCATGCATACAGTTCTTGGTAGAGGTTTTATTCTTAGTTACTTTAGACCTCTTAAAATCTTTACATTATTATTTATTTTTTTACTACTAAACGGGAAGCATTTGTGGGAAGCATTTTTGCAAAAATTACTCTTACTAGATAGTGCACAGTCTCCACTATCCCCCTATGTAATTTTATAATAATGACAACTAAATTGACTGAAGCCACTTCACCTATTGTAAAGTAACTTGTTAAAATTTTTGTTATTGTTGTTTCCATTACCCTTTTCTTCTTAATATTTTAATACACTTTTTATTGGAGAGTAACTATTTTTATTTTTTTTTAAGGAATATTTTAAGTCTTTTGAAAATAGTTCAGATTCATTACAAAACAAGTTCATAATGCTCATAATCCTGAATAGTGCAGAAAAATAGCAGAGCCATGCAAAGCTGTTTATGTTTTGTAGCTATTCAAATTTTAAATCCATGCTGAACAACATTAAGACAGTTGCATCTTATTTCCAGCTGCAGCTCAATCTTTAAATAACTGTACTAGAAAAAGAATGTAAAGATGCCGACTTATATAAATTATTAGCATGAATAAAGAACAAGTACTTTACAGTGTACTATTCCTTGTAAGCCTGTCTGTAAGTTCTCTGATAATTCACAGTGTATCCAGGCAACAAAGTAAATGACAGCTCTTGAATGTATTTCCTGATCTTTCTTCATCCACGTTTATAATTTTTTTTTCTTTTTTTTTTTTTTTTTCTTTTTTCCTCCCAGAAGACTGGTTAGCCATTTTGGTGACAATTTTAAAAAAACTTCCATTTCATCTTGTTCAGTAAGGAAGATGTCTACCCAGCCAACCTGTAATGTGATCTAAAGCTGTACTTATTATTATGCACACTTTTTGTCCTGTCTCCTTTTGCATGTAGGAAATACTTATATTTACCTCTAACCTCTAATTTAGTCACCTACAAATCTCTGTAGCTCCTTCTTGGTACCTCTGTATTTCAGTTGCCACATATCCTGCAGACACAGCTGTAAGTCCATTCCATGGACTATGTAGACTCACAGCCTATTTAGCACATAAAATGTTTATATTTACTTTCAGCAGATTTTGTATCACTTCTGATTAACTGCCAATTTAATAATGTTTACATTTCAACAAACTTTACAGAATTTTACATAAAAGCCTGGAATTTTATGCTTAAACCTATAAACAAGGCAAGGAAGATGATGCTGGTGAACTCATTATTTTTGATTGCCTGAAGATTGTATTCTTCAAGCTTTAGTTTGCAGAGAACAATTTCAGCAGCTGTATCCTGTCTCTGGAATATTTAGAGTAAAAGGAGAGACTCTTAAGTTCTAATAGTCATAAGGCTAAGTTTATTTCCCTCACTGCACATTCATTCACTTTTAAATTTAATTTTATTGTTCTGCAGTCCAACTTTACAGGTCTTTCCCCTAACAATTAGTTTTTTGGATGATACTTAAGAGTTCACTGGCTTATCCTGGCAATATTCACCATGTCAAAACATCAGATTCTAGAGGGAGTCAAAATGAAAAATAATATCTCTTCTGAATATTGTTTCATCATTTACTTTTTCTATATCCTTGAGAGGTCTCAGTATCCAATTAATTTTCCTTCTTTTGAAATCTGTGCATTTCAAAATCAGTTTTTGGAAAGACAAGTGATTGCTTTATCATGTCTGTCATGTATTGACTAGCACTGATTTTCAGAAACAAACCTACTTCAGGGAAACATACTGATCTCTGGACTATGCTATGTTACTCTAAATTGATCCTGAACACCATCTGCCATCATTTGAGCTCTTCATCAAGTTGTATGATCCAGTTGGTTTCTCAAAAATTGTACTAGATCAATGTCCATTTATAACTTCCTGCATATACCTAGAAATCAAAAGATTTCTAAGGCTGAAGTTCATGTGGAAATACTTGGAGAAAGAAACACCACTAGAGGGATACTAATAAATAATAATTGTTGTTAAAAAATACACAAAGTGTCTAATGATAATGAACTTTTTCTTCCAACAAGCAACCCATGAAAGAACATCGGACATTTAGATGACCCGTGCACTACTCTACACTAATCAAGGAGCTCTTCCTTCCCTCGTTCAGTTCAATTCCCATTGCTGTGACTATTCCTCCAAACTCTTTTTGAAAAGGAGTTAATTCAAACTAACTGAATTGCTGAAAGAAGACACAGATAAACAGAATATGCCTGTTCTTAAATGGCAGAATTCAGATACTTTTTCTACTCAGATTGACACAAACTGTTTTATTCATCTTTTTGATACACACTTTACTGAGTAATGATTAAAGAGGAATGGATCTGTTTTCCCGTGTCAGCAAATTGCTCACGCATCCTACTGAACATCATATTTCCAGGTTGGGTGGGAAAGGTTTTAACCTTGGACCTGATAAGGAGGTCTTAATAAAAATGAGGGCAAGTCAACTGAAGGAAGGAGAAAAAGAAAGAAAGAGGGAGGAGAAGATAGATTTCCAATTTAATCATACTGTAATATACTCATGCATAGTGTTTTGGTTTTGGTTTTGTTTTGTTTTACTCTCTTCACTCATGTATTTCATAATTACTTTTCACAATGTTACCAATTGTGGATGATAAATTCTCTTATTTGCATTTTACTTTATCCAACTTAAATTAGTAGCAATTTTGACATCACTGGACAATATCAGGACACTTTTCATCCAGTGTTATAGTAAACAAATATTGGATACAGTAAACACAACTGGATTACTGCAGAATCTTTGCAGTTTTCTCATGCCAGTGTATATGCCAAGCTCTTTTGTTGCAGCTATACATGAGTAACCAGTCAGCAGAAGGCTACAGCTGAGCAGGGAGTTGGAGAGCTGTAGAGGTTCCTGGCCACACACTGCAACAGTTCATACCCTTTCAGAGAACATCTGAAGTGTAACAAAAAAGTCCTAAAAGTCCTCTGGACATGGGGTGCTTCCATATTCTCAGATATCCATTTCATCTGAGGAAAGGCTCATGGCAGGCACTTTCACATTTCATTTAAGAAGAGGGAAGCCAAGAAATAAATTATTTGTTTGTTGACAGAAGTAAGACCCCCTCTTACTGATCTGGAACAGATGTGAGAAAGGGGACTAGCCTTTAGTGTAGGCCTCATCTCCAGATACCATCACTTGCATAATTTATCACACCCAGGAGAACAGGCTCCCAAAGGCCAGTGAGGACAACCAGGAACAGATGGGGCTTAAATGCACACTGGTCATGTTCTCAGAAGCTCTTCATTGCTCTTTTCCAGGCTGACTGCAGAATTGTTATTATGTTTTCTGGGATAGGTTTGCCCTGGACCATGCCAAGATCTGGGATGAGTTCTTAATGTGTGGGATGCTCCCCTTCTCATACAGGAAGGCCAGAGTAGCCCTAATGCTGAAGATCTGAGGTACTGAGGAGTTTTTCTCCACAGCACTAGACTTCAGTGAAGGCCATCTGCTGCATTCAGGATGACGTGATTCAACCAGACTGGGCCCATGTAGTCTCGTGATAGAACATCTTTGATAACTTGTATCTGGACCAAAGCATCCTGCACCTGGTGAATACGAATAGTCTGTCATTTGCCTCCTGCCTCTCAACAAGGAGAAAACATTTGACCCTGCTATGTGTTGTGCCTTGAGCCACTATAAGCCATTGCAGAAAGCTTGGTAAAATTCAGCAGGATCTTGAACAAGGCTGTTGGCTTTCACCATGGATTGTGTCAGGGTGGCCTCTTGTCCTGTCATCTGTCTCCTCTGAGGAGAGAATGATGGTGCTTACAAAGCTCTTCACTCAGAGGGTGGTAAGGCACTGGAACAAGTTGCCCAGAGAAGCTGTGGATGCCCCATCCCCGGAAGCGTTCAAGGCCAGGTTCAATGAGGCCCTCTGCAACCTGATCTAGTGTGTGGCATCCCTGCCTACAGCAGGGGGGTTGGAACAAGGGATCTTTAAGGTCCCTTCCAACCTGAGCCGTTCTATGATTCTATGATCTTTAAGGTCCTTTCCAACCAAAGCTGTTCTATGATTCTGTGGCTCTGTGAAAGCTGAATGAAAACCTGGATGACTTGATTGATATGAAAGCCTATGCAGTCACTGACTTGGTAGTCTCTGTCACTGGGCAAGTGGGTCAAGAGGCCTGGTCTAGTTGGCTTGGGACATGAGCTCTTTCCCCCATGCTCCACAGTTCACCATCTATCAGGGCACAGAGTACTTTACCTAGGCACTTACAGCTCTGCAACCTTTCCCTTCCCAGCTCCTTACTGGGACAAAATGGAGGCAAGGGTGTCAGAGCAGGTGTGGAGGTAGACAGAGCTGCTGCAGCTCCTTGCCTTCAGTGAACAAAAGCTTTTTGTCATCCCACCAGTCCTATCCATTCTCTGGTACTGCTTCAACAGCCTCTGCCCTTTCCCTGTGACCTGGACTTGAATTTTTCTCTGCTAGATGCAGCACTGGCTCCCTTCCTGGTGTCTATATCCATGCACAGTGTACCCAGAACAAGTTAGTGAGGCAGGATTTCCCTTCCCAGAGTCCATACTGATTCTTTCCCTGAAAACTGTGTTTATCCATGTGATTGGCAATCTCATCCTTTAATAAAGACTCTACCATTTTACCAGAGATGAATGACATACTCAGTGATCTGCAGTTACTGAATCCTCTCTGGAGCCCTCTTTGGAGATGGAAGTTACAGTGGCAACCTTTCAGGCCCCTCGCTCAGTGGCTGCTTTTAATGATAGGTTACACATTTTGTCTGCAGGTCTGCAATTTCACATTTGAGTTCCTTCACAGCACTTGGGTGAATGGCTGCTAATCCTGGTGACATCTGACTACTATTTTATTTGGTCTAATACTTCTTGTGTACTTAGCTCAAATTGATATAGCTTCCCTGACCATTCCACTAGATAAATATATCTCTGCTGTTGCCTTATCAAATGCCACTTAAACACCTTAACACCAGTTATCAAGTGATCCAGCCAATTCAAAAGCTGCCTTGCTGCTTCTGAGGTATCTAAGGACCTTAATTATCAACCTGAGCATCCTTTAAAATTTTAGTTATTTCTCCTATAATTTCCTGTGTACATTTTCTATGCCATGATTTTACTCTTACCCTGGACTAGACAACTTTTTTTTTTTTTTTTAATTCAACCCTTTCTGTATACTGACCTCCTTAACTCTTCTGTTGAGCTATATACGGTGTTTTTCCAGGATTATTTTGTTTTCTTTTTCTGAGCATTTTATCTGTGCTTCCAATACAGTATTTTCAAACAGCCTCAAAGCTTCTTGTAAACTTCATGTTTTTCAGAATATTTTAGGGGTATTTTTCCTAATTGCCTCATTTTTATGTAATTCGTTTCTCTGAAATCTTATATCTGCATACAAGATTTATGTTGCTTTTTCCCTCCTACTTCAGAATTAAGCCTGATTTTATTCTGATGCTGTTACAGAGTGCTTTTCTGCTAACTCCACTTGAATTAGATCCTGCTTAGTACTCAGGACCAAATCCCAAATAGAAGATTTTCATGAGCACGCTAAGATTAGTTGTTATAGGAAGTAGCCATTTATTATGTATAGCAACGTTATCTCTACAGAATCACAGAATCAGAATGGCCGAGGTTGAAAGGGACCCCTGAAGATCATCTAGTCTAACCCTTTTGCCAAGCAGGATCACCTAGAGCACGTTGCACAGGATGGCATCCAGGAAGGTTTTGAATATCTCCAGAGGAGATTCTTGTCCTAGGGGAACAGTGTTTCAGTCTATATGTGTGTAGTAAAAATCTCCCACTACTGCTACATGTCTTAAATTTGAAACAATACCTAAGCACTATTACCCTCCAGATCTAAGAGCCTATAGTATCATCCCAGCAGTATTTTTTAATTATTCTTAGAATATGGGATTTCCACTCAGAAGAATCCGATAATGCTTCTCTTTTCCCATAATATTTATATGCTGTGGCATTTGACATTTTCCTTCACGTACAATGCCCTCATCTGTACATCTCATTACATCAGCCTTTGAAGCTTGTAGCCAGGAAACATTGTATCACATTAATTATCCTTTTACCAGGTCTCTGAGACACCTGCTACATTAAGGTTGCTGTTAATATAAAAGGTTGCTTATTAAAAACAAAACAAAACCTAGTTCTCCTATCTTATTTTTTAGGCTTCTAGCACAGGCACAGAAATCAATATTTTTTGTTTTTGCCATTGGTTTAGCTTTGCCATGCTGGTCACTTGCTATTGTAGGTAAACTGACTTGCCTTCCCTGTTTCTGTCTATTTCCCTTCTGGCCTTTTCAGAGGTGTGCTGAATATCATCCAGGTTACCCTGCCAAGTTGAATCAATCTGTGTGTTCCTCCATGCTTGTCAACATTTTCCCAGTTCCTAGTTTAAATAATCCTCTATGACCTTCATAATTTTCAGACCCAACAGTCTGCCTCCATCCTGATTAAAATGCAGCCTATCCTTACCTTATGGGCTCCTTTTTTTTTTTTTTTTTTTCCTCCAAATATTTCCCAGCTCTATGTTCTGAAAATCCATGTTCTGTTTCTAACTGAAATCCACCTGTGTACTGCAGCCCTGAATCTGTGCTTGCTTCTCACACCTTGTGCACTGGAATTGGCAGTATTTTGGAGAATGCCACCATGAAAATTCAAACTTCGGTTTTCAATTGCACAGCTGAAACAGCCCTCCAGAGTATCACCTGTGCACTGTTCCAGGTTACTCAAACTAGCTCAGATAATGACCTCTGGGTCCTCCAATGCACCTTTAATTAATCCATCTAGACTTGTCACAAAGTCTACTTGTGCCAGGTAGTGGATGATCACATTTCTCACCACCACCTTCTTCTTTCAATAGCTTGCTGCTGAGTACCCTTGGTGAAAGAGGTGTGGCACCAGCTGGAGGCTCATCTGAGAGGTGATATCCTTCATTTTCAGCTCAGTGTCCTCCCTCCTTAAGATTTCTATTCAGGGGCACAAAGCAGTCACATTGGACAGGCATCCACTCTGAAGCATCCCAATACTTTGGCATCATCTGTGAACCGCTCCTGTCCTTTTAGCCAATCTCAAAAGAACAGACCAAGTCTCCCAAAACCTATAGTTCCTTGCACTGTACGCACACAGAATGAAGCAGTTACTTAGCTCATGTCTTACCTTAGTCTATGGTTATTAAGCTAACTAGCAACAAATAAGATATACCCAAGAACATGGAGGGTGTAGATGTGTGTAGCAGGAGTCACTATATTAAATTCTGAAAGGATCAGCTCCACCAGCAATCCATGTTAGCAACATGGCAGCCAGTAATTTCAATTACTATCATATCACAGAATAACTGAACCTTCAGATAAATTGGGGAAATAATTATAGGAAAATTATATAAACAAGAGAGCAAAAAAAATAACTAAGGGTGAATTGAAATGCACATTCATATCATTAGATACATGTGTTTATGCTAAAAATGACTTGGTTCTAAGCAGATTGAGTTTATGCAAAACACAAATATGGATGCTCAAAAGTACATACAGTTCTGAATCCATATTTTGTCCGGAGGACACAAGCATGAAATCTCTTTAATCTATGTTCCAAAGAAGGAACAATCTTAGCTTTTCTTTCCTTTTTTTTTTTTTTTTTTTTCCTCTATACATAATATGCTGACAGAATAAACTAACAAAATGAATTACAGCTATTCCATTTACAGTATTTGGATAAACCATCAAGGATGATGGTTTAATTGCTAGAAGAACTTAAATTGCTTACATAGCGATATGAGTAACATTAGATAGTTGAGTTATACAACACAATGGAAGTTATTTCAAAAAACCCTGATTTGAATTAGATCAAAAGTTAAAATCACTAGCAAGACCACTTATCCTTGGGGTATTCAGCCTCCACATCTGGAAGTCTAGGATGAGGAGAAGAAGAACCGAATCGAACCACCTCCCAGTTCCCAGTTCAGGTGGGAACACTTAGAGACCTGCTGTTCCACCTGAACTATCACAAGTCAATGAGGCCAGATGGGATCCACCTGAGGGTGCTGAGGGAGTTGGCAGATGTGATTGCTGGGCTGCTTTTCATCATCTATCAGCAGTCATGGTCATATGGAGAGGTCTCAGATGACTGGAGACTTGCTAATGTAATGCCCATCGATAAGAAGGGTCATAAGGAGGAATTGGGGAACTACAGGCCTGTCAGCCTGACATTTGTGCCAGGAAAAGTGACAGAACAGGTCATCTTGAATACAATCATGCAATGTATGTGGGACCACTGGGGGATGAGGCCCAATCAGCATGGGTTCATGAAAGGCAAGTCTTGCCTGACTAACCTCATCTCCTTCTATGACCAGGTAAACCACCTGGTGGATGAGTGAAAAGCTGTTGACATTGTCTACCTAGACTTCAGCAAGGCCTTTGACATGGTCTCCCCCAGTATTCTACTAGAGAAGTGGCAGCCCATGGCTTGGACAAGTACGCTTTCTGCTGGGTTAAAAACTGGATGGATGGCCAGGTCCAGAGGGTCCTGCGCTTTGGCCATAACAATCACATGCAGTGCTACAGGCTTGGGAGAGAATGGCTCAAAAGCTGTGCAGAGGAAAAGGATCTGGGGGGTGCTGATTAATGCTTGTCTGAACATGAGCTGGCAGTGTGCCCAGGTGGCTAAGAAGGCCAATGGCATACTGGCTTGTATCAGGAATAGTGGTGTCCAGCAGGACCAGGGAGGTGGTAATATCTACTCTGTTCTGGTGAGTCCACACCTCAAGAACTGTGTTCACTTTGGGGCCCCTCACTATAAGACATTAAGGTCCTGGAAAGTGTCTAGAGAAGGGCTGCAAAACTGGTGAAGGGCCTGGAACACAAGCCTTTAAGAGGAGTGGCTGAGGGAATTGGGATTGTTTAACCTGGAGAAGAGGAGGCTCAGGGGACCTCATTGCTCTCTACAGCTACCTGAAAGGAAGGTGTGGGGAGCTCGGGGTCAGCCTCTTCTCACAGATAACTAGTGATAAGACTAGAAGACGTGGCCTCAAGTTGCACCAAGGGAGGCCTGGGTTGGAAATTAGGAGATATTTCTTCTCAGAAGGAGTAGTCAGGCATTGGAACGGGTTGCCTACAGAAGTGGTGGAACACCTTCCCTGGGGATGTTCAGGGAAAGGTTGGACATGGTGCTTAGGGATACACTTTAGTGGGTGACATTGTCAGTAGGGGGATGGTTGGACCAGATGATCTCAAAGGTCTTTTCCAGCCTTAATGATTCTGTGATTCCCAATGTTTAATTCACAGGAATTTTAAATCTAATTAAACTTAAGTATTTAATTTTTATCATAATAAACATTATTTAGCTTTAACCACTTTAAGTCTTACTTAAATATTAAAAAGTAGTCGAATAAGGGAAAAGCACTGTGTAGATTTCAACTTCATGCAGATAATTTTGAAATGTATTTCTACACCTGCTGAGATACAATTTTATTTAAGCCCCTTTTTACTAAAATAGGGATTTCAGCAGAAATGTAATTTAAAAGTTTTCAGGTATATCTAAACAGGCAACTAGTTGTTTGACTTTGTAGTTAAATAAAGCATAGGAGTTAAATAGTTTAGTAATCTCAATTCTATTCCTGGCATGTCAAACAATTATTTTGTTGTTTGTTTTATCTCATGTAGACAAGCCTCATTTTTCATTTGTTGACTGCTAAAATGAAAACAATTAAGGCCAAGTTCTCTTATGAACTCATTATGTACAAACTAGAATAATTATTCACAGTTAATCAGTATTTTGAAAATAGAAACTCTCCCAAATTTCTTACTTAAAGTTTAGCTGTTAATACATTATAATAATTTATTGAATAAATTACTGTCCCTTGGACACTTTGGATCTTTTGATGAAAGATGTTTCTATACCAAAAAAATCTTTACTGAATTTTATGACAAAGGGAAATATCTAAGTCCAAAGAGTGATCTTAATTATCATGTAAACCTTCAATGGCAAAAATGAAGCTGACTCTAGTAGCCCAAACTATTGTGATACAAAGGTAAATCAATCTTACAAGAAGGGACCTTTTTGGCTGTGGGTACACAGGATAACTGAGAGCTATACAGCAAATTCCAAGGAACATAGCTGAGGACAGAGTAGGCTGAGGAAAGAAATTCAGAGCTAATAAGAGCCATAAGCATGGCCAAGAGAAAGAAGCAAAATAAGAATCCTAGTCTACCAACAGTTACTAGAGGATTCTGCTTTCATGGATATCCACAATAGACAGAAGTCTGAATGACTTTTCATCCTAGTATTTTCACAATCCTGAAATCTATTTACCTGTCTTTTGTCTGCTGCCTAAGCAGGCGATATACAACCTATCTGATAATCTTATTATGTACTAAACTTTACCTATTTCAGTCATCTGGTGATGTGATAAAAGCTATACAGTTCCCTTGACCTGTACAATACTATAGGTTCTTCAGCATTTGCTCACAAAATAAAGTTGGATTAATAATGTTATTTTAGTGTTAGAATTCATACAGACTCCACACAATAACCTGATAAGATCAAAGATTCACAACAGGCTTTGTCTTCTCTAAAGAGAAAGTGTGATACAGATGATAAAGTCCGTATTAAAAGCTCTCAATGGGATTTTTCTAATGTTAAAGCCACCAAGAAAGAAAGCAGCTATACAAAAAGTTTTCAGTTCCTTCTGGGAGTAAGATCATGCCAGTTCACTGCCTTCAAAAATCACCTTCAGAGAGTTTGCATCATTCCTAGCAGCGTTCCACAATATCCCACTGAAGCAAAAACTGAAGTGGAATAGCTTGATATTACAGTCTGTTTCTCACTATCTAGGTAAGACATCAGCCAGCATAAATAATGTCCATGACTACCCTGCAGTGACTATTTATTTGATAATACAGCATGATTTACGCTATCAAATGTTTTAAAAATAATCTAAAGCTGTTTTGCTACATTTCTCACATTTGTCAAATTCAACAAAAACTTTGTTAGTTGGATTGATCTACGCTGTTTTAAGAAGTCAGTCCAAGCCTTAAGAAAACTGATTTGTAAGAAAATATCACTTGTAAATGTGGTGTTCAATTTGTATGCTCATATACTGTTCAAAATAAGATAGGTAGGAGGGAGATGAGTCTTTCTGTGGGTTCAGCTACAGTTTCACATTTCAAAGCTGTATTTTATGTTTGCACTGCCATAATCAGAAGTATATTAAAAAAGAAATGACTATATGTTTATCTGGAGAAGAGTTCAGCTATTGTAGGAACTCTTCCATAGTGTGTAGGCTATGGGTCACTTATTTCCCTTTAATTTCTATGCCTTTTTTTTTTTTTTTTTCCTAAGACTAGCAGCTTTTTACATGAATTGTCATGTAGATATCCACGGAGTAGCAGTGGCTGAATTCAGTATGGGAGGAAGGGGTTCAAGAACCTGTATTTGGTGCCTGCAGCATTCTTAACACAAATACATGTGTGAAATTTCCACCTCAAGCATTATAAGTGATACTCATCAAAGAAACATGAGAATGGAGTCAGCAGTAAACTTATACACATGAAGACACTTCTGGGTGGCTTGAAAAGTCTGATTGTGAAAATCCCTGTGCCCCATACCACACCTATGTACATGCAAGACTGGAAGTCTGTCTGGTCTCAGGCAACCTTTTTCTGTGAGGTCTAAAAACCAAAAACAAAATAAAACTTTCTCCATAAGAAAGCTGTAAAACATTTAAGCCTCTCAGGTAGGCATAAATCAGTTCTGTGATACCGTTCATTTCTTTGTAATCCATTATCTGTCCATGAAAGTACCATCTACTATGACACTGCAGGAATTTTATTTTTTGTTTTTGTTTTGTTTTGTTTTTTTATTTTTTGTGATAATAGAAAAAAATAATAAAATTGTGATAATAGAAAAAAATAATAAAATTATTTCCACTGTTTAGGGATGTGCACCTCTACCAGCAGTTTGATGTTTTTTTAATTTCAAAACCTGGAATTATGTTGCTTTACAGCAAGAGGGGCAGCATAGGTAGTAATGCCTCTGTAAGTGGGAGAACGTCAGCTTTCACCAAACCCTGCACACCTTATGGAGCGAAGGGCTCAGGCCATGTGTCGTTCCTCTCCTTTCATCTTGTATAACTAAGAGTGGAATTTACTTTGCCTAACTTTAGACATGTAAACAGTAATTCAGCCTAAATTAGTCATCAAGTCTCCTCAGACAGGTCAGATGAATTGCCCTCTGGAAGAGTATGTATCTTTTCTTTGACTAAATCAAGAAAACTAACCAGCTCAGTCTAGATACCTGCAAAATTAGGTAGCTAAACTTGTCAGAGGTGAAGACCAGAGGGCTGTTACCTGTATTTGTAATGCAGTTTTTGTTAGGTGGACAACTGCCATTCCATAGGAAAAACAAACAAAACACAGCTGAGTACAGCATAGAATGGATTCAGATTGTTCCAACTTGACTATCTCAAAACACTTCAGCAAAATGTTTGAGGTACTTCTCACTTCCCAAACTCCATAATAAGGGCTACTTCCATGACCTGTCTTAGAAACCTATGTCGTGGTTCCGCTCGAGTGGGCAGCTGAGCTCCACCACAGCCGCTCTCTCACTCCGCCTCCTCAAAGAGGAATGGGGAGAAAATATGTGAAAAGGGCTCAAGGATTGAGATAAGGACGAGAAAATCACGCAATAATTATTGTAACGGGCAAAACAGACTCGGCATAAGGAGATAGTAAGATTTATTGCCTACAACTAACAAGCGAGAGAAGTGAGAAAACAAAGGAAAAAAAAAAACAAAAGCACCTTCCCCCCATCCACCCTCTTCCACCTCCTCCCCCCAAGCGGCGCAGGGGAACGGGGGAATGGGGGTTATGGTCAGTCTACAGCGCTTCTTCTCTGCCGCTCCTTCTTGGTCACTCTCGTCCCCTGTGCTGTGCGGTCCCATCCACGGGATGCAGTCCTTGATGAACTGATCCGGCGTGGGCTTCCCACAGGCAGCAGCTCTTTCAGAACTGCTCCAGATATGGGTCCGCACCACGGGGTCCATCCCTCAGGAGAAAACTGCTCCAACCTGGCTCCCCTACGGGCAGCAGCTCCTGCCAGGTCACCTGCTCCTGCGTGGTCTCCTCTCCACGGGCTACAGGTCCGGCCCGGAATCTGCTCCAGCAGGGGTCTTCCACAGGCGGCAGCCTCTCTCGGTGCAGGGCCACCTGCTCCACCGTGGTCTCCTCCAAGGGCTGCAGCATGGAACCCTGCTCCATCATGGTACTCCATGGGCTGCAGGGGGACATCCTGCTTCACCATGGTCCTCACCACAGGCCTCAGGGGACTTCTGCTCCGGCGCCTAGAGCACCTCTCCCCCTCCCTCTACACTGACCTTTGCACCTGCAAGGCTGTTCTCTCACTCCCGGCTGTTGTCTGGCACAGCGTTTTTTCCCTGTCTTAAATATGCTCTCACAGAGGCGCAAACAACATCGCTTATTGGCTCAGCTCTGGAAAACAATGGGGCCCTTCCCAAACATGGGGCAGCTTCTAGATCTTTCTCACAGAAACCACCCCTATAGCCCCCTGCTACCAAAACTTTGCCACGTAAACCCACTACAACCTAATACAGGTCTCTGAAGACCTGCCTAACACTGAATAATATACTTATTCTCTTCGTATATGACCTAAACAAATCTTCTGTTTTAAAAATAAGCCATGACAAACTCTTTCAAGTATAAAAAATTACATGAACATGGAATAATTTTCAGACAACCACTGACAAATGGAAAAAAAAAAAAGAAAAAAAAAAAAGATGGCTAAAGAAAAAATATTTAGTCTCAAAAATTCTGTTTATTTTAACCTGAGTAACAAGAAAAAATGTTGAGCGAAACTACTTGTCCTTACAGTTCCCTGGAGTTCTTGAACTTATATTGCCATGGACATGTAGGAGATATGCAATGCAGTTTAATGCTTGCAGGGTAAGAAAATCCATTCCTATCTCATACACTAATTCTGGAGAAGTCAAGCTTTAAAATTTGCTTTAAAATTTTAAAATTAGCTGAAGAACTTTCCTTCTTTACCTCCATCAAAGACAAATGATTTTCTGCCTTTCTTTGTGCTTGTTACATTATAGCACCATATACTGACTGAATTAGATGAAAATGGTGTTTTTAGATTATCTGTCAATGACTCTGAGAAAATCATCTTCCAGTTTACTTCTTGGCTACCCTTTTCAGCCATCTTTTCCATTGGGCAACTTGCCCTTTCCCAAGGGCAATTCCATTCCATGCAGTAGTTCCTAGACAATTTGATCATTATGAGAGTTTCCTTTTGCTAGCAATTTGAGTGTGTTACAATTGACCTACAGAAATCATCAAAAATCCTTCCTGCCTCCTCTTCTCACTAAGAGGAACTCGGAGTCATTTCGTTATTGGTGGATGCAATGTTTCGTGTATGGCAGGACTCTCACAAAGTCCTTTATATCCAATTCAAAAGATTTCATCAGAGGCACAATGCAGTTAAACAGAAAACAAAATTCAATAGTGTGAGACTCACTTAAACAAAGCGCTTTCTGATCTATCACAGGCCTTACTTGGCTTACAGGGTATTTGGAGGGTTAAAATAGCTCAGTTTTGAACAGCAAGTAATTGACCAGAAAGCCAAACAACTGGGTAAGGAAGCAGCTCATATTGCGCAGTCACCTTGTGACTTTTGCAGAAGAGCAGGTACTTATTTCACAGAATCACAGAATCACAGAATTTCTAGGTTGGAAGAGACCTCAAGATCATCGAGTCCAACCTCTGACCTAACGCTAGCAGTCCCCACTAAACCATATCCCTAAGCTCTACATCTAAACGTCTTTTGAAGACTTCCAGGGATGGTGACTCCACCACTTCCCTGGGCAGCCTGTTCCAATGCCTCACAACCCTTTCAGTGAAGAAGTTCTTCCTAACATCTAACCTAAAACTCCCCTGGCTCAACTTAAGCCCATTCCCCCTCATCCTGTCACCAGGCACGTGGGAGAACAGACCAACCCCCACCTCGCTACAGCCTCCCTTGAGGTACCTAAAAAGAGCGATAAGGTCGCCCCTGAGCCTCCTCTTCTCCAGGCTGAACAAGCCCAGCTCCCTCAGCCGCTCCTCGTAGGACTTGTTCTCCAGGCCCCTCACCAGCTTTGTCGCCCTTCTCTGCACCCGCTCAAGCACCTCGATGTCCTTCTTGTAGCGAGGGGCCCAAAACTGAACACAGTACTCGAGGTGCAGCCTCACCAGAGCTGAGTACAGGGGGACGATCACCTCCCTAGCCCTGCTGGTCACACTGTTCCTGATACAAGCCAGGATGCCGTTGGCCTTCTTGGCCACCTGAGCACACTGCTGGCTCATATTCAGCCGACTATCCACCAATACTCCTAGGTCCTTCTCCACCTGGCAGCTTTCCAACCACTCATCTCCCAGCCTGTAGCTCTGCTTGGGGTTATTGCGCCCCAGGTGCAGGACCCGGCACTTGTCCTTGTTGAACTTCATGCAGTTGACCTCAGCCCATCGGTGCAGCCTATCCAGACCCTCCTGCAGAGCTTTCCTACCCTCAAGCAGATCGACACACGCACCTAACTTGGTGTCATCTGCAAACTTACTGAGGGTGCACTCAATGCCCTCGTCCAGATCATCGATGAAGATATTAAAGAGGACCGGCCCCAGCACCGAGCCCTGGGGGACGCCACTAGTGACTGGCCTCCAACTGGACTTGGCTCCATTCACCACGACTCTTTGGGCCCGGCTATCCAGCCAGTTTCTAACCCAACGAAGCGTGCACCAGTCCAAGCCAAGAGCAGCCAGTTTCTTGAGGAGAATACTGTGGGAGACGGTGTCAAAAGCCTTGCTGAAGTCAAGGTAGACCACATCCACAGCCTTTCCCTCATCCACCCAGCGCGTTACTTTGTCATAGAAGGAGATCAGGTTCGTCAAGCAGGATCTGCCTTTCATAAACCCATGCTGACTAGGCCTGATTGCCTGCTTGCCCTGCAAGTGCTGCGTGATGACTCTCAGGAGGATCTGCTCCATGAGAGAGATCTCTCATGAGAGATATGAGATCTGCTCCCTGGCACTGAGGTCAAACTGACAGGCCTGTAGTTTCCCGGGTCTGCTCTCTGGCCCTTCTTGTAGATGGGCGTCACATTTGCTAGCCGCCAGTCAACTGGGACCTCCCCCGATCGCCAGGACTGCTAATAAATGATGGACAGTGGCTTGGCCAGCTCCTCTGCCAGTTCTCTCAGTACCCTTGGGTGGATCCCATCCGGCTCCATCGACTTGTGCACATCCAAGTGCCGTAGCAGGTCACCAACCAGTTCTTCATGGATAATGAGGGCCACATCCTGCTCCCCATCCCCTTCCACCAGCTCAGGGTACTGGGTATCCAGAGAACAACCGGTATTGCCGCTAAAGACTGAGGCAAAGAAGGCATTGAGCACCTCCGCCTTTTCCTCATCTCTTGTAACTAAGTTTCTCCCCGCATCCAGTAAAGGATGGAGATTCTCCTTAGTCCTCTTTTTTGTGTTGATGTATTTATAGAAACGTTTTTTGTTATCTTTAACAGCAGTAGCCAGATTGAGCTCCAGATGAGCTTTGGCCTTCCTAATTTTGTCCCTGCACAGCCTTGCTACATCCTTAAAGTCCTCCCTAGTGGCCTGCCCACTTTTCCAAAGATTATAAACCTTCTTTTTTCTCCTACGCTCAAGCCACAATTCTCTGTTGAGCCAGGCTGGTCTTCTTCCCCGCCAGCTCGTCTTTGGGCACGTGGGGACAGACCGTTCCTGCGCCATTAAGATTTCCCTCTTGAAGAATGCCCAGCCTTCCTGGACCCCTCTGCCCTTCAGAACTGCCTCCCAAGGGACTCCACCAACCAGTGTCCTGAGCAGCTCAAAGTCAGCCCTCCGAAAGTCCAATACAGCGGTTTTACTGGTCCCCTTCCTGGCCTCGCCAAGAATAGTGAACTCCACCATTTCATGGTCACTCTGCCCAAGACAGGTCCTGACAATCACATCCTCCACCAGTCCTTCTCTGTTTGTGAAGAGAAGGTCTAGTGGGGCACCTCCCCTGGTAGGCTCACTAACCAGCTGCGTCAGGAAGCTATCTTCCACGCTCTCCAGAAACCTCCTAGACTGCTTTCTCAGGGCTGTGTTGTGCTTCCAGGATATGTCAGGGAAGTTGAAGTCCCCCACGAGTACAAGCGCTGATGATTTCGCAACTTCTGTCAGCTGCCTGTAGAACTCCTCATCCGTCTCCTCATCCTGGTTCGGTGGTCTATAGCAGACCCCGACCAGGACACTAGCCTTGTTGTCCCTGCCGATCCTAACCCAAAGGGACTCGACCTTGTCATTCCCAGCCTCGATTTCTACAACCTCCAAACACTCTCTAATATAGAGAGCCACACCACCACCCCTTCTGTGCTGCCTGTCCCTTCTAAAGAGCTTATAGCCAGGCATTGCAGTACTCCAGTCATGAGACTGGTCCCACCACGTGTCCGTGATGGCAATCAAGTCGTAGCCTGCCTGCCGCATGATGGCTTCCAGCTCCTCCTGTTTGTTACCCATGCTGCGTGCATTGGTGTAGATGCACTTCAGCTGGGCCATTGCCTTACCCTCCGGCCTTGCCATTGTTCCCCCTGGCACAGCCCCAACAATCCTATCTTCAGCCCCATCCCCCTTCTTACCTAGTTTAAAGCCCTCTCAATGAGCCCTGCCAGCTCCTGGCCCAGGATCCTTTTTCCCCTAAAAGATAGGGACCCATCTGCGGCCATCAGGCCAGGTGCTGAGTAAAGTGCCCCATGATTGAAAAACCCAAGATTTCTGCGTTGGCACCAGCCCCGGAGCCACGTGTTTAACAGGTGGGCTTTCCGTGTCCTCTCTGAACCCCTCCCTGCCACCGTAGGGATGGACGAAAACACCACCTGTATTCCCGCTCCATCCACTAACCGACCCAGCCCCCTAAAGTCTCTTTTGATAGCCTTCAGGCTTCTCTCTTCAATGTTGTCACTGCCCGCCTGGACTATCAAAAGAGGGTAATAGTCAGAGGGGTGAACCAGGTTGGGAAGCTTCCTGGCAACGTCCCTGACCCTGGCCCCAGGGAGGCAGCAGACTTCCCTACGGGTAGGGTCAGGCCGACAAATAGGGCCCTCTGTTCCCCTAAGAATAGAGTCTCCAACAACAATAACCCTCCTGTCTTTCTTGGTGGAGGCAGTCCTGAGGCGTGGAGTCGACCTCCTCGCCCTAGGCATCCTCCTGGGAACACTAGCTACCTCTTCCTCAGCTACTGGTCTGTCGAGCTCCAGGGCCTCAAACCTGTTGCGTAAGGGCACCTGGGAAGGTGGGGCCGGAAGGGGAGGGCGTCACCTGCGATGTCGAGCAGGGACCTGTTTCCATTCCTCCTGAACTCCCGGATCCCCTCCCTCTGCCCGACGGCTACAGGGCAGGGGGTCCACCCCCATTTGAGGAGTCTCACCTCGGTACCTCCCCTTGAGGCCATGCAGGGAGTTACTCCACAAGTCTATCTCTCGCTCACACTCCCTGATGGCCCTCAACCTCTTGACCTCCTCCTTGAGCTCCGCCACCATGCGGACCAGGTCATCCACCTGCTCGCACCTCACGCACGCAGTTTCTCTGCCTCCCGCCGATGGCAGCAACAGGCTCAGACACTCCTTGCATCCGGTGACCTGAACTGCGGCATTTTTTAACGGGTAGTCGGTCTGCGTGTGTACCGACTTCCTGGAGAGCGCGCCATGCCTGGTGGAGACCATTATCGCCTAGCTAACGGCTGTCATTAAGGAGGTGTTTGTGTGTAGGGGGAGCGCTCTGCCCTTCCTGCGTGAACTGCCGCGCCACTCCCTTCTGACATGCCACGCCCTGTTTGCCCACCCTGGTCGCCGCGCTCCTGGTCGCTCGCGCTCCCTAGGGGCACCTTTTGAACGGCTGGGGAGGGGGCGCTGCTGGCTCCGCCTTCGCCTCGTCAGCCTCCCTCACGAGGGCTGCCGGGTCCTGGCCGCTCCCTCAAGTAGGCTCGATGCCGGAAAAATTAGCCCTGCCTGGCCCGATCCCCCGCTCCGCTGCAGAACGCGTCTGCCCCGGAGCCGATCGCCTCGGCAAATGGCTTGGATTTTATATGTTGAAAAAACACATTGCATATTTCTAGGACCAGCTTACCCAGCAGTTGACAAACTGCAGGTTCTGGGACAAGATTAATATAATCTTGCTGAGAAATTTATAACAAAAGAAAGATCATCAAAACTATAGATTCATAGTTTCATATGATTCATATTTTATATAGATTCATAAGCAAGTGTGTCAGGCGGAAAAACCTCATTTGATTTATATGTGTAGGACATTTTGAATGCTTGAAAAATATGTCTGAAAGGTCTTCATGCCCACTTTTCTGGAAAACAGTAGAATCCAGTCTAATACCTGGGTCAGGCTGCAGAATGTGGATTAAATTTCACTGAAAAAGTTGTAGCAGCAAAGTTGACATCCCAGAGGATTTTTTTTTTTTCTTTTCTTAGAGCTTTGTGACTTATCACTTTCCTTGATCCATTCCCTTTCTTAAAAGGTTTGCAGCTGCAGGGTGGTGACTACAGCTGACCTTGGCTTGCTCTCTCTCTGGAGTAGGATCTCTTCCTGATCCTACCATTACTGATATTTAATTTCATAGTCCAATTCATAGCTACTTTATATATAGCTATAGTCACAGAAAGAAAACATTACTCTCTATGTATCAGATAATTTAAGGTAAAAAGAGGGTTATATGACTTTACATCAGCTAGACAATTCACAGATCAGTTCACAAGGCAAATGATTTAAATGATTCCTCTGTTCAGAGCTTTGATCTCTCTAGTTGCACTTAAAATCACATACTGTCAAGCAATAGGCATCTGACCCAAATGTTGTGTTTCTCTTTGAAGCACTTAACTTTTTTTTTTTTTTTTTGACTGCTACTGTGTTAGTACCACATACAGGTTTAATGAATCATCTACAGAGAAACACCTTGTTTGCTCACACTCTATCTACATGCAACTTGGCTTGGTACAGGATCAGTGTATAAGCATGTGTTTTTTTTTTATCATATACTTGCCAGAGGTTTGTCTGCAAGTACAGTTCTTTTTGTCACTATTCTAACTAATATTACTTAGTTCCATTTACCAAATCAAGAGGATGAAAAAAGTTGCTGTTATTGCAACCTCCCCAAAGCACCTCAATCCTTACAGATTTGTGCTTAATAAATTATTAAGTATTTACTGTTAACTGCACAGCAATATAAAAGCAAAATTATACAGGCTCAATATTCATTCATACAAAAGCCCCCTCAACGTACAAGTGATCCGCTAAGAACCTAATTCTGCATCCATTTCTACTGGTAAATATGCCTTACATTTACTGCCTGCAAGTTTCAGTTGCAAGAGCATGCTTTTGCTGAAGAGTGAAATTAGAGCCAGGTGTGTAAAAGAGCTTCTGACCTGAACTTAAAGAGTTCTTTAAGTATCTATTAGCTAACCCAGTGAGAGGCATGAGTTATAGTCCAGCCTCCACTTTAATAAGGTCTTAACCTTCTTTTTACAGTGTGGATGCCAAGTATTTAATTTATAGCTTCATAGTCCTTTGGGGCTACGTTTATATGGTCATCTGCATATCTCCATTTGCTGTACTGACCCAAATTACCATATACACTAAATTATTTAAGGACAAACAAAACAATGAGAAATCACTGGATCTCCAGTGTGTTCACAGCACTGTTTTGAAGGCTGCAGTCACACAAGTGTGAATGTAACAAGTTGTAAAGATGATTTCTGACTTCTTAGGGTACCTTTCTTCATACATAAGGGTTTCTCTATTGCTCTTTTTTTTTTTTTTAATTCACTATATTGTCATTGGGAATCTATACAAATATTCAGTCTTCTCTTAGATACTGTTTTGGTCTCAACAGTCTCATAAATACCTCAGGAAAGAAAGACAGTGAATGATTCCTATACGTAAAAACTTATCATGGCAAGTTAACGATTGTATAAATGTGTTTTAAAAGTATTCTTAGAAAATTTAGAAAAAACTCTGATCCACTCTTAGATAACTCTAATTCACTTCTAGTTTTACAAACTAAGTTAAAAAAATATATATAAATAAAAAAATAATAAAAAAAAAAGATTAAGAAGAATAAAAAAGAAGAATTTAGTATTCAGACATGAGTTTTACCTCCCAAGAAATTAAACCAAACAAAACACATGACAAATAACACTTATTTGCATTTGGTTTTAAGTACATATACTGTGTTTAATCTGCTCATTCAGATTAAGTTGGCAACTGTTATGTATGGTCATTTATGCTGAGCAGAACAGTGGTGCTACTTTAGGTTTAGATACTGCATATAATACCCTGCAAAGACCAAGCTGCTGGTCTTCATCTTGAACAACGTTGTTCAGACAATCCATAGCTTCCAGACAGACATATCTGGAAGAAGATGTGATGTTATATGGACCAACTGAAGCTACCTTCATTGCAAGAACACACAAGAATGATGGGAGAAAACTTTACATGAGTATTCTCTGTTTTCTAAACATTTTTTCTTGTTCGACCTGTTATAATACTCCCCATTTCATGATTGAATTTCAGACATCCTCACTGTACCCAAGCAGTGGGGGAATTAGAGAACTGTGAGACCTCACTAGCAATTATAAGATCTGTACTGATTGGATAAGCATGTATGAGATCTGTTCTACATATTTACTACCTAATTTGAATTGATGGTTGATTTATTTTTTTTAATCTTCCTATATTATGATTTAATGCACATGATTTAACATAACATTTAAATGAGTAAGGAGAAAATGAATAAGGAGAATATCTGAATACATGAATTTTTCAAAAAGATTTCTAGAAACATAAATGCAATTTATTTCCCTTATTTTATTCTCCTCATTTACCAAATTGCTTCCAGATACTCCTGCTTAATTTCAGAAGAAAACTAGTAAAAAAATAGTGACTGGGATAACATCATATCTGGTATAAAATGTTGAATTTAAAAACTTTAGGTAGAATTTTGCAATATTTTTGCTGGAAAAGCTGTCAAGATAGTAATGAAATCATATCCAGATGGCAAAGTAGTACTGCTCTCTGCTGGTTTTTATAATTGCTACTTGGTTGCTATATAACATTTCCTCAATGTATTTCCTCAATTAATCTTTAAATTATGCTTTTATTGGGATTAGGAGAGAGAAATACACGTTTAGTTAGCTATTATGCTAAAACATAGCTGCTCATTGCTCTGATAAATAAGCAATTCTCAGATAAGGCATTCTCAGAAAAGCATCACATTTGCAGAATTTCATATTAGGAGATCTATCAGCCTTTGCTCTTTCTGACATAACCTGTACCTGTATTCTCATCTCTAATAACTTGCCTGATTCTTCTGCCTCTTTCTTTAACTTAGTCTTCACTTCATCAGAATGTAATTCATGGATTATGGTGCAGCCTCATTTTAATTAGGAAAATATAGGTGACATGAACTCAGCTCAATGAACTCAACTCTGCGTAGATGCACAGCTTTAATCATCTGCATCTCTACAGAAAGAAATTTCCCAAGATCCCTCTGCTCCTTAGGAAAGAAAAATCCAAAGACATTGTCTCTATTACTGTGAGAAGCATGGATCATGCTGCAACTTTTCCATTTACAGATCCTCCTGACAAATTAAGAGATTCCTGTGTGTTCATGCAATAATAGATGACGACCCTCATCAGCCATTTGCTGCTTCTGTCTCTGCTTCTTCTAGAGGATATCAGAGGGCTCCAAGATCAATAACCATTGCAGAAACATCATCTCTGGGCATTTGAGAGTCATGAGTTAGGCTCCTGAGATTTGAAATAACAGCTTTGAGAGGAAAACAATTCTTGATTTTCAGATTTCTGATTACACATTTTTAGGCTTTACAACCACAAATACTGGTAACATATTTGTACACCGATTTCCATTGATTATTTTTTTTTCCTGGAAATATATCAGATCTTGTTTTATCACAATATGTGCAATACTATGAATCATGAGAGTTGGTCAAGTTTGGACATTTTCGCAATCTAAATTAAAAGGACTTTGAAGTTTGATAGGGACTGTGATGTGTTAAAAGAGCAGAAGCTACTCTACCCTAACAAATGACAATGAGAGAAGCCTAAAACCCATTTGTTACTAGCACTAAGTGTATTCTGAGGGTGGACTCCCCTCCCCCCCCCCCCCTTTTTTTTTTCTGTCAGGAACATTGATGTCATATTAACTTTACAGCTCCAAACTTTGCAAAAAAAAAAAAAAATCTAATGCAGAATGCAATGTTATCCTATATTACTACAGCATGATTTGCTACAGAACTAGAGTTAAGATTGTATTTATTGTATTTATCCACTGCGAGGAAAGCAAAATATGATTTTAATCTCTGACAGAAGGGGAAAAGAATCCCAAAACTAACAGCCATTTCTTCCTATTGCAATTTTATTTCAATATCTCTAAAACAAACTGAGAAAAATTAATTGTCATGCATTAAATTCTGTATGGAGGGTGAGATTTTCAACAGCATAAAGGACAGTCAGATGTCTAATTCCATTTAGGCTTTTATAAATAATTATCATCAACATTGAAAGTAAAGCTGTGAAATCTAATGAACATAATTCCAAGACCTCTTCTTTCAAGGAAGTAAAATGTTGCCATTTCCATGTATGAGATTTCCCTGAGAAAGCAAACCAAGCAAAGAACACAACAAACCAAGCAAAGAACTCTTCCCCCTGGACTCCAAGACCCCAGGAAGTACATGCAGTGACTTTTTAAAAATCCATTCTCAAATCTTGCTTTTGCACAAATTACAAACAATTGTCAAGGGCTTTGAAACAGGTGTGTTGTGATTCATAATGCTGCTTATGACAAACCTGATAGTTCACTGCCCCTGTCAGGTTATCACACAGTTTTGTGCATTTAATTCTATCTTCTGTTCTTTGGCAAAAACATGGTTTTAGGCTCTTCAGGACAGAAATTAATTCTAGTATGTGTACACAATGGTTAGACCGATGTGTTCCAGTCTCAGAATTAGGTTGCTGCATGACTTTAGAATATAAACAATTTAAAACTTTTAACTAGTCTCTGAAAAAAAAAAAAAATGAAATAATGTGGACATGCATCCAATCTAAGATTTATTTGCTTTCTCTTCATTTTTAATTAATTCGTAATCTTAAGAATAACCCAATTAAAAGAACATTTTCTTATATCAAAGAGAAGAAAAGCCAAATTGTCATTCTAGTGCTCAGCAAATCAGCTACTTCAGAGAATATAAAACAATGGAGTCTTCCTGAATTCATTATATGCTTTAAAGAAACTGTGGAAAAAGGCTGTTAATGCAACCTGAATATAAGTAGAAGTTCAATTTTCATTGTAAGTTCCCATATTTCCTTCCTCTTCATTTTCTCACCCACCAGTTTTTTTATTTTTCTTTTCCCTCCAGATCAATTCAACTGTTAACATGCCTCAGAGGGAAAAGTCTTGCAAGTCTTGCACAAAAGTATGCTTTACCTTAGGAGATCAAAGCTATTTTAAAGCTGCTTTTTTTTTTTTTTTTTTTTTTTTTTTTCCCCTAAACCTCTTTTAATCTTAGAGGTATCGAGCTCATTAGGAACGAGAGAGAGAAAAAAAAAAAAAAAAAAAAAGAGAGAGAGATTTAATCTAGGCTTAGTAAATGAAGTAGAAGCTTTGATATCTAGTAGAAATTAGTGAAATCAAAAATATTAGTGTTATAAAATGGGGCCTGGGTAGCTGATTATTTCCAGAGGGATGGAAAACTAATTTTTAGTGTCTTACCTTGTCAGAATGAAAGTTACAGAGTAGATTCTATCTTTTACAGGGAAACAGGGAGGAAACTCACAGTGTAAAGGAACAACTCAAGCTAAGCAAGAATATAACCCTAATTAAGCAATTCAAATGATTTTTTTATGGAAATGGAAAATGATTAAGTACAAATTTGTCCAGTTATGTATGGAACAAAAGAACAACACATTGTAAATAGCATGCCATTAACTCGTGCAAAACAGCATACCATAAATGTCACATTGGTCCTGAAAAGAGTATGCAAAGCATATAAACAAAAGCATAATAACCTTACTTCCCTCTTCAGTTCAATTTGGTTGACTTAAAAGCTTCAGCACATCAAAATTAATACACCGATTACAATCTTCACTTCATGGGAAGAATGGGTTAAGTTAATTTCATTTCCCATTTCCATTAAAACTGTTTTCATGAGAAAATTTCCAGACCATTTTCAGTTTGCCTGTTTCTCTCTCAAAAGATTTGGACTTCTGAATTTTAAATCTCCAGAGTATCTCTAAAAGACAACAGTTTGCTGGACACTTCAGTCTTTTAAATAATCGCTATTTTTGCTACTTGTCCCTTCCAATCTTTGTCATTGGCTGTGGAAACTAGCCCACTGTCAGTCAGCTCTACAACTCTGTTTCATTGGAAAAGACAGCGAGGACTGCCAGCTCACCAGGACCCAGTGAAGACTGCAGCGAGGATGAATGTCACTGCCTGAGAGTGCCCTGAGTGCTAGGGCTGGGCTCTGGTACCATTTGGAAAAGACACCAGAAGAGCCTGGCATGGTTATCAACTGCCTTAATGATGGATGCACCACCCAGTGCTCTAACTTGAGATTTCTGCTTGCCTCTTTGTTTTTAACACAAATTATTTTATAACTGCAGAGTGAGGTATTGTTTCTGTATCACCTCAAAACTTCAAGGGGCCAAGCATCTACTCACAGCATAATTTTTTGAATTATGATTTATCTCTGTATCCTATGGTAAAGTGTATTTAGCAAAGCATAAATACACTTTTTATGTGTAAAAATAAATACACTTTTTATGGTTTAGCAAACCATAGCATATTTTTATTTATTATTATTGTTATTATATTTAAGCTGCAATTCCTGCTGCATAAATATTTTTCCTCTTTCCAACACAAACTTATAAGAATTGCTTATGGAGCCTGTAGCAGTGGTTCTATGCCAATTGTTCACCAGATGAAAATGTCTGTCTTTTTGGAGACCAAGGAGAGTACTCTAGTTTACTGCCTACAGCTTCATTGACTATTGGTTTCTGGATGCTCTTAAGGTGTTGCTTTTAGTCTGGAAAGTACTAAATGTTTTAGGTCTTTATTACTGTGCCTCTCACATGTAACATTCATCAGCTGTGACTCTCTGAAGCTGTGATGAAAAGTGAAAACATTTAATTTCAAATTCCTGCCCTCTCTGCTCACAGACATGTGGACACACACGAAAGCTTGAACAGGAGATGGCAGTCAACTAAGCTTTCTCAATGAGAGAGATGCAATCTACAATTATTTTTTCTGCTTTGATCATTAGAGTGTGGATGTGCTGAAAGTCAGAACACATTTCATAACATGACAAATTTTCTAGGATGAGAAAAGGATAACATGCACGAGTGTATGAGAAAGTGGAGTTTTTATTGGTGATACAATATTGACACCCAAACCAGCTCATATTACTCAAGAAGAGAATTGTATCAGATATAAATATGTGAGTCCAAATGCTGAAATCCTAAATACAGCTGTTACAACTAACTGATACCATTCTGAGAAAGACCAATTTTATTTTATAGTGAAGCATATTGTATATCTTAAAAGATATTTAAGATCAGATCTGACTGTTCTGGTTATACAATATGATTTTCTACACTCTGTAGAAAGATAAATTTATTTATGTGAGCTAAATCATCTGTGTTTAATCATTTAGTGTTACAAATAATAATTAACACCAGTGGAATAGCCTGGGCAGCTCAAGTCTCAGTGTTACCTTTTTCAAGATTAGAATTGCTGAATTCAGAATTGCTGAATTTGCATTTAATGTATACTATGGCTATACACCCTACAGCAATCACTGATGTAAAGCCACTGCAAAGTAGTGATTCAGACTGGGACTCCAGTCTCAAAAAACATAACCCTGAAAATAACCTGCCTTACATGTGATTTTGCTTGGATAATGACTACCTAAAGTTAGAATATGACTTCTAATGAAGGGTTTTCACTGAGGTTTTTTCCCCCATAGAGTACTGATAATTAGAGAACAACTCACAAATTGTCATACATGAGTAATTCTTCAAAGGAGAAGTTTCTGAAATTTTCTTAGCTGCAAATATGTTATCTTGTGTTTTTGTTTGTTTTTATTTGAAGATAGGAAAATTCTTACTAAAAACAAATATGACACCCCATTTTAGATGGTTTTGGGGTGACGTTTTAACAACATATTGTACCCTCATCACCACAACTTTGATTTGATTCACTCTAGCCTGTGGGTGCTTACATTTAAATTAGATATGCTTTAGCCTTTAAATGAATGTGCAACTTATTTTTATATAGTGGATGTCCTTCTGTTGCTATAGAAACCAGATGTTTGATAATTAACCTGCACTATCAACAGTTGTGAACTGTCATGTGAAAGACTACTCTTTACAAGTTGCTAACCAGCCAAATAGTCTGGGTTCCTGGCTATTGAGAAATTACAAGTAAATTAAATAAAAAAATATGTTATGCCTTGGAAATTAACTTTAAATAGCAATCACTTTGCTGGGGTATTTTATATAATATTAAGAAAGCATTGTTTGATTTTGTGGCTATTTTTCAGGTCATAACCTGTCATTACTTTCCTTCTTTTGGTTTTATTTGTCTATTATCTTCCATTCACAGAAAAATGAACATGAACAATGAATGAAACATTAAAGTCTTCCATACATAAGAAGAAGGTCATCAATTTCAGTCTAACCAATGTAGGCACAATGTAGGCTCAAAAAATGTTTTTAACTTGTTCTGGTAATGTAGAGGAAAATTGTGTCTTGACTAACCCTAGTAAATTTTCCTTTTTACTTCCTCTGACTGATCCTTCATGAATTTCAGAGCATATGATTTAAAAGGTCTCAGCAGTCAGCAGCTAAAATCTGTACAGGTAGCTGGGCGATTGGCAAAGGGGAGAACCCTGACATGAGATGTGGAGAAGTGGAGAGAAAGACTGCTGCAGTCAAGAAGCAGAACTAGTAGGTCTCCATAGAGTGAGGACAACCAGCACACTCCTGAGGGTGGTGTGGAAAAAGACCTGTATAGTAAAAGAAAGAGGAGGTGGTAGAGTATTTCTAGTCCTACTTTTTTCTTTTTTTCCTAAAAAAAGCACAACTAATATAATGATATAAGGACCTAGAATTTGTGCTTACTTTTACTCTCAATAAGGAAAAAGGTTCCCAGGTTAAGGAGACCATCTATAAGTAACAACATTAATGAAGGTCTACACCTCAAAGTGATTTGTAACTGTGAATTGCTCAAATAATGTACTAACAATGTTAAAGTAACCTTCTAAATATTGTTTTTTCTATTGAAGAGAAGAGAGATCAAATGCTGTTTCAGCTTTTCACAGATCATTGAAATTCTAATTAATATTTCTTCTCTGACGTTTTTCACACAAATAGTTACTTCCTGGAGTAATATCCTAGCTTAATCTGTACACTCAAAACTTTCATGATCACCCAAAGAAGTTAGCAACTTCCCTATAGTAAAAACATTTCTGGGTTTGGATTTTATGCTTTAAACCAATTCTGAAAGTACACAATACAATGGTATCAATGTGCAATAAAGGCCTTCTAATTCAGACTCTTTTAATTTGGTGTGGAGAGCAATTCTGCTGTTACCACGACACAAAACTTGTGCAGCAAGAAAACTTGCTACTGTTGGGCTGAGATGTGCAACATCTTGTAATCTGTAATTATAAAAAAGCTTTACTCTGTTTACACAATCACCCGTTTTTCTTCCAAACAGCAGACAGGTCACTGTTTGAAGGAAAGCATCTTATTCGTAAGCTTATGAATACAGCTTATGATTTATAGCTCTAACTTGCTGTTGAATTTCTCCAGTCTCACAACCAAATGCCTTACATTCTTCTTCCACCAGAGAAGTATTATTATTTTTGGATTTATAAACATTTTAAAGATAGTAAGATTACAAGGTCAGAAAAAAATGATAAATATTGTATAATTCCACTGAAGAACTAAAGATTATCTTTTAAAAAACAACAAAAAATCTGAAGTTTTGAGAGCTAGACTTTTTCCCTATCTCCAAACATGTTTTTTGTATGTTTTTCTTCTTTTCATATACATTGCCTTCAACCCCAAAATGCCCTTTTGAAACAATTCAATTAGGTTTTCAGCAGGCAACCACATCAGACTGTTATGTGTAACACTTGGCTGGGAATAGGAGGCATGGAGCATAACCCTAACTTTAGTTTCATTATGAACTTCCTAAGAATTCCACCTTGAGATGTTATTTACTTGAAAAGCACTAAGACTGCATAGGGAATGATACCTTTTAATACATGCATGTTAGACTTCATATCAGGCACCACACAGAGCATCAGAAAATATGAATCAAAGCATGTGCATTCAGACTGAAAAGACTGAATTTCTCAGTGGGAATCCTGCATATATTATTTCACAAGCCTCTGAAGCCTACAGTTTCTTTATCTGTAGCCGCAAGTCTGTTAGTAGAGGTCCAGTTTTGTGACATTTACTAATAAGGCCATTTTTTCCATGACAGGAGTGTGTACTTTCTAACTCCAAAGCAAACTTGTTCTCTCCAGCCTTGTCTCTAAGTTTAGCAAATGACTGTATTTCATTCAGAATACTCACCTTTCAAGAGGACACTTTTTGGACAATATCTTTTTTGTTTTGTTCAGGCACTTAACTGCCACAGTGTACAAGACAACATTGGTCCAAGTACAAGGCCACTTATACCTGTACACCCCTGAAAGCTTTCCCTGACACTAGGCACTTTTGATATTTGAAATAAAATACAAACCATTTCCTAGAGCTATCCTCAAAACAGAGTACAGCCTGGCAGTAGATACAAAGGAAAACTGAGAACTGTACTTTTCCAGTGAATACAATAGAAGACTGATGCTGACTAGTCACCTCACTAAACTTCAGAAGTCATGAAAAAGTAATCTCTGAACATAAAGCAAAACTGAACTCTTTACAAAGAAGCCAAATAGAAGGGGATGTAATATGAGAAAATGGCAAATCAGGAGGGAAAGCAGATCAATGAATCTCATCTACTCAATAAAGAATAAAGAAAGGAAAGCACTAGCTGCTACTTACTGCTACAGCCGGTAAAGAACAGCAATTATAGTGGCATTCTACCCACTTAATCACACAAATCTAACTGTAAGAAAGTAATTTATTCCCCTCTTTCTTACCACCATACAGTCCACGTGGAATAAAAAGGCTCACCATTTTCAACTGAAATTGTAAAAGAAAAAAAAAACAAAAACATAATAGAACTTAACCAACAGAACAAAACAATCACTCTTATTCTAAGAATAAAAATGAAAAATTAGAGTTTCAGACACAAAAATTCATAGATACTTGTAAAACATGCTATAGAATAGCAATACATTAATAACGATACATTGGTAAATTTACTTCTCGTGCTATTATGCTTTCCATAAATAGTAAGTATTAGTCTTTCAAAGCAGGGACTGTCCCAATCAATTACATATGTACAATATTGGTTGCAGCTTGACTTCATGCGTAGCTACACATGGCAGGTGCCTAACTGAAACACTGGGTGAGAAAACATCTCTCACAAGACGCAGCACATCTCAGCACTGGAAGATTTCTGGGGAACACCCTAGTTCTGCCTCTGGCTCTTTGACAGATTTGGCTTACTGGTTAGCTTCAGAAATGTCTGGAAACTGAATCACTTGTGCTTGTAATCTAAATGTGGGACTGACAACAACTTATTACATGCAGTATGGGCATGTTTCTGGGACAGTGTCTTTGAAGAATAACCATGGACTATCTTCAAAGACAACCTCAATAATAACAAGACACGTGAAAGTCCAGGAGTTCAAGAGCTTGGAATTGCTGCTGCTAACATGGATTAAGATAACCCAAAAGCTTTTTGCAGCATACCACAAGCTTCAGAGTATTTCACAGGATCAACGGGATGAACAGGATGCACTGTTATTGAGCCAGAAGTGTAGGTCCCCAAATGATCCAGTTGGGAAAGTAGTCGCAAAATACAAAGAAAAGAGAGGGAAAAAAAAAATAAATCTTTTTAATAACAAACAAGTCACTTGCATTTAACACAGCTTAATTATAATAAAATATACACTGACACAGTCAGAAGGCCACAAGTGGGAGGTGTCAGGGAGCAGTAGCCCCAGAAGCTCTGCATGGAAGGGTGGCAAAGCCAAGGATGTGGTCCCATCCCTGACATTGGTGCAGACCCCCAGTGCTCAAACACTAATTGTTTGCTCTTACCTGCTACTGTGGCCATGCTGCCTAGGAGCTGGCCTCCAGCATAAGCAGCCAGGTCCCCACAGGCAGAAAAGAGGAACCCACAAGCAGCACAAGAGGGCTTATCAAATCTCATTTGACTGCAGCCTTGCTTATTTCTAATAGGTGTAGGGTGATTTTAAGCTATTCTGTACCTCTTGCAAAACAAATCACACACTAGGTGACCAGTCATACAGTGTGTTGCTCTCTCTGCACTTTTCAGTATCATGGTCAGACAGACCTGCTGTGGATGTTTTCTGTGGGTCCCACTGCCCTGTGCCTTCAGAGCAAGTGGGGAAGTGGGCCAACAGCTTGGACAGACCACTGGAGGGGAGAGCAGCAGCCCCCACTGGTTTTGAAAAGTTCAAAAAAGAGAGAAGATCCAGTGCCAGAATAAAGAAGAAGAATGAAAGCACCTAGATAAATGCTATAGATGATGACATAATTTGTTAATGAAATTTCAGGAGACTGGAGAGATCAAGACAAACAGATGTTTGGATGGCTCGAACAAATGAAGAATTTTTATGGTAGAAAGTTTGCTTGAGGATCTTGGTGGAGTTACACTCTTCTAAGGCAGACAGGAGACTGGAACAAGATGCCTATATATAAACTTGGCATTTATCACTACGTAATCAGAGCATTTCATGGTACTAATGGATTTTCCTCAAGAAAACCTGCAGGAAAAAATAATAATCTGAACACTGAATATGAGAAAGAAAATATAAATATATAGAAAGAAAATATAAATATAAAGAAAAAAAAGCAGCCAGTTTCTTTTCTGGTCCATGCTATTCAAAATTATGCATAATTCAATTGCAAAAAATTAGTCAACTATCTTTAAAAAAATCAATCAGAAATTAAATTTAACTAGTATTACTACTGACTGAGGAACATGAGCTATCAAAATAGCCCATTGTAACACCAAGTTCTATGATTTGCCAAGTGTGTTCTGGACTGAGCATACCTGACATTGCAGGTATTCCCAAACATGAAAATAAACAAGCAAACAAACAAAATTTAGGCAAGATTATAAAATACTAGTAAGAAGCCTTCTGTTTTGTCACCGTATACTCTTGTAAATTACACTGGTTAATTTTAGTTCTAGCTTTTCAGAAAACACTGAATTTCACTTACCACAAATTCAAATCATCTGAGAGAAGGCTTAATGTCTTAAAGTATTTTTGAGTCCAGTTGTAAGAGTTTGGAAGAGAATTCAAAACTACTTAAAATTTTAAGATGCAGATGAATTGAAGTATTGTTCAGTAGAAGTCTTTGCCACCCTCTTTGCCCAATATAACAAGTAACTGGGGAGAACATAGAAGTAACACCAGGTAGGTTGTTTGCATCTATTCACATAATAGTGCTCTGATGATGATGAAAAATGTGTTCATGAATTCATATAAACAGCATCTATATATACTGCTCTTGATGACTGGCTATGTTTGTTTCCCAGATTACTTAATTTTAATAGTTTACTGCTCATTATGGTTCTGGTTTTGTTTCCGATTTGAACATGAAAATCAATGTAGCATGCAAACAAATAGACTGTGACATGAAAATACCACTATTTCTAAACAATGCTATTCATACTAATTCTTTATTTTTTATTTCTTTATTTTTATTTTGTGACTAGATATAATGTTTACTGAATGACCCAGAAATGTTTTTTTATGCCTTTTTTTTTTTTAAAAACAGCCAACTGGAAGTTAATACAGAATGTTTTTACATCCTCATCCATTACTTTATTATTGTTATGCTAGGTAGTGACTTTTTATTATTATTATGCCACTCAGAGAACATAAATTTTCACCTATAATTGCAGAAGTGCAGCAGAACAGAATGGTTTAGAATTGTAATTAATTATTGGCATGACCTTCTGGAATGAGAGCAGAATTCTTCTATTTTATTTACCAAGAGTGATAATATACCAAAATAAACATGTTCTTGGCAGTTGCAGGACTTATGTTTATTTTTATCTTTAGACAACTAGATTATCACTTGGATTTCATAAGCAAGTAGAGCTGATGTGGATAGCCCTATAACACGGAAAATATTGTATACCTTTCATGTTCTGACTGTGTCTTTCACATTTCTGGGAAACTAGAGCAGAATCAAAAGAACATATTCTTATCAATATGATCACCTTTCCTCAAGTGTATACCTTTCCACTATAGCTCTATATAGAACATTATATCTCTTGCTATACAAGAGTTTCCACTTATTTTGTCTCCTGTCTTTGAAAGTCATCCCCAAACTGGGACTGCTTTTACAAATAATTGTGAAACAATGCCCTAAATTTCTCAAGTGAATGTTCATAATGAATATATATATATTATATATATATATATATATATATTTACATATTTTTATTATTTATGAAAAGCTGTTGTGGTTTAACCCGGCCGGCAGCTAAACACCACACAGCCATTCGCTCACTCTCCCCTCTTCCACTCTGGGATGGAGGAGAGAGACAGTAAAATGAAGCCTGTGGGCTGAGATAGAGACAGTTTATTAAGACAGAAAAAAAAAATAATGGTAATAGTATTACTACTAATAATGTGTGCAAATCAAGTGATGCACAAAGCAATTGCTCACCACCCGTTGACCCATGCCCAGCCTATCCCTGAGCAGCCGGCCCCCCCCCACCCCAGCTAGCCACCCCTATATGTTGTTTAGCATGAAGGGCCGGAGGGCAGACCCAGGAAACTACAGGCCTGTCAGTTTGACCTCAGTACCAGGGAAGCTCATGGAGCAGATCCCCTTAAGAGTCACCACGCAGCACTTGCAGGGCAAGCAGGCGATCAGGCCCAGTCAGCATGGGTTTATGAAAGGCAGATCCTGCTTGACGAACCTGATCTCCTTCTATGACAAAGTAACGCGCTGGGTGGATGAGGGAAAGGCTGTGGATGTGGTCTACCTTGACTTCAGCAAGGCTTTTGACACCGTCTCCCACAGCATTCTCCTCAAGAAACTGGCTGCTCTTGGCTTGGACTGGCGCACGCTTCGTTGGGTTAGAAACTGGCTGGATAGCCGGGCCCAAAGAGTCGTGGTGAATGGAGCCAAGTCCAGTTGGAGGCCAGTCACTAGTGGCGTCCCCCAGGGCTCGGTGCTGGGGCCGGTCCTCTTTAATATCTTCATCGATGATCTGGACGAGGGCATTGAGTGCACCCTCAGTAAGTTCACAGATGACACCAAGTTAGGTGCGTGTGTCGATCTGCTTGAGGGTAGGAAAGCTCTGCAGGAGGATCTGGATAGGCTGCACCGATGGGCTGAGGTCAACTGCATGAAGTTCAACAAGGACAAGTGCCGGGTCCTGCACCTGGGGCCCAATAACCCCAAGCAGAGCTACAGGCTGGGAGATGAGTGGTCGGAGAGCTGCTAGGCAGAGAAGGACCTGGGAGTGATGGTGGATAGTCGGCTGAATATGAGCCAGCAGTGTGCTCAGGTGGCCAAGAAGGCCAACGGCATCCTGGCTTGTATCAGAAACAGTGTGACCAGCAGGGCTAGGGAGGTGATCGTCCCCCTGTACTCAGCTCTGGTGAGGCCGCACCTCGAGTACTGTGTTCAGTTTTGGGCCCCTCGCTACAAGAAGGACATCGAGGTGCTTGAGCAGGTCCAGAGAAGGGCGACGAAGCTGGCGAGGGGCCTGGAGAACAAGTCCTACGAGGAGCGGCTGAGGGAGCTGGGCTTGTTCAGCCTGGAGAAATGGAGGCTCAGGGGCGACCTTATTGTTCTCTACAGATACCTTAAAGGAGGCTGTAGAGAGGTGGGGGTTGGTCTGTTCTCCCACGTGCCTGGTGACAGGACGAGGGGGAATGGGCTTAAGTTGTGCCAGGGGTGTTTTAGGTTAGATGTTAGGAAGAACTTCTTCACTGAAAGGGTTGTGAGGCATTGGAACAGGCTGCCCAGGGAAGTGGTGGAGTCACCATCCCTGGAGGTCTTTAAAAGACGCTTAGATGTAGAGCTTAGGGATATGGTTTAGTGGGGATTGTTAGTGTTAGGTCAGAGGTTGGACTCGATGATCTTGAGGTCTCTTCCAACCTAGAAATTCTGTGATAGATAGATTCTGTGATTCTATGACATCAGATGGCATGGAATAGCCCTTTGGCCAGTTTGGGTCAGCTGTCCTGGGTCTGTCCCCTCCCAGCTCCTGCTGCACCCCCAGCCTGCCCACTGGCAGGACAGACCAAGAAGCTGAAAAGTCCTTGGCCTAGTGTAAGCAGTGCTCTGCAACAACTAAAACATCCGTGTGGTATCAACACCAAGCCAGCAGTGTGCTCAGGTGGCCAAGAAGGCCAACAGCATCCTAGCTTGCAGAAGAAGCAGTGTGGCCAGCAGGTCTAGGGAAGCGATTGTGTCCTTGTACTCAGCTCTGGTGAGACTGCACCTCAAGTAATGTTTTCAGTTTTGGGCCCCTTGCTACAAGGACATCGAGGTGCTCGAGCAAGTCCAGAGAAGGGCAATGAAGCTGGTGGGGGGTCTGGAGAACAAGTCCTACAAGGTGTAGGTGTTAAAAAACAAACAAACAAAAAACCTCTGGGAACTAATTCACTGCACCAGAACTTGAATGCCAGTTTTGGAAGCCACCTAGCCTAAACCCATGATGAGAACCGTACCAGCTGCTCTAAGGCACATTGCCCTTCGGCCCAAAACTGAAGAGCCTGTCAGCCTAAGAGCAGTCTGCTTACCTGAAGATAACGACCTTGTCCTACCATCTTCTGCCCCATCTCCAGAAGCAATAGCTTCCAGACAAGGTTAAAATCTTACAGGAGACAGAGACTAGTTACCAGACAGAAGTTCAGTGAATCAAGGTCCCAGATAAACCTTATGTTTTGGTGGACAAAACTACACAAAAGACAGTTTGATCATTATCTCTTCATCAAAGATAGTTTAAAAAAGATAAATGTATCACAGTGGTTAGGGTTTTTTTTGTTTGTTTGGTTGTTTTTATTTTTTTTTTTGTTTGTTTGTTTTAAACTTGCACTCTTTCAGCCAAAGAGGTAGAACAGGACTTGCATTTTTTGCACACACCACCTTTGTATTTCTACTCCCCAGAAACCTTAGTAGAATTCTAAGTGAGATTTACATTCATATATGAAAATCCCCAAGAGAACTTTCTAGCTTTACCTACCAAAGCTACAAAATACTGGTTTTATTTAAGGTACACACATCTCTGACTCCATCTTCCCCTTGCTGAGGACCTTTGCTGTAAGTGAAACTTGTGGGGATAGGTGTAGGTCCCAGGAGTAAAATTATCTTTTCTCAATACATTAAACACACTGCTGTGAATGAAACATGCAGTTCGGTTATTATGCAGTATAGGTTTCAGGTAGAATCATAGAATATCCTGAGTTGGAAGGGACCCATAAGGATTAAGTCCAACTCCTGGCACCACACAGGTCTACCCAAACTTTTAGACCATGTGACTAAGTACACAGTCCAAACGCTTCTTAAATTCAGACAGGCTTGGTGCAGCAACTACTTCCCTGGGGAGCCTGTTCCAGTGTGCGACCACCCTCTCAATGAAAAACTTCTTCCTGATGTCTAACCTAAACCTCCCCTGCCTCCGGTTGACACAATTCCCTGGGGTCCTATCACTGGTGATTGAGAAGAACAGATCAGTGCCTGCCCCTCCACTCCACCTCGTGAGGAAGCTGCAATGAGGTCTTCCCTCAGCCTCCTCTTTTCAAGGCTGAACAGGCCCAGTGACCTCAGCAGCACCTCTTATGTCTTCCCCTCTAGGCCCTTCACCATCTTTGTCACTCTCCAACAGTTTCATGTCCTTTTTGTACTGTGGTGCCCAGAACTGCACACAGTACTTGAGGTGAGGCCGCTCCAGCGCAGAGTAGAGCAGGACAATCACCTCCCTCGACCAACCAGCGATGCTGTGCTTGGTGCACCCCAGGATATGCTTGGCCCTCCTGGCTGCCTCCACTGCTGGCTCACATTCCACTTGCTGTCAACCACAACCCCCAGATCCCTCTCTGCAGGGCTGCTGTCCAGCGTCTCATTGCCCAGTCTGTACATAAAGCCAGGGTTGCCCAGTCCCAGGTGCAAGACACAGCACTTGCACCTGTTAAATTTCAAGCTGTTAGTGATCACACAGTTCTCCAATCCATCCCCATCTCTCTGCAAGGCCACATGGGGGTACAGAGATTGTACCCACTCTATCGTCCTCCTTGCACAGAAGGACGTTCACCCCGATAGCTGAGACACTGGTTTGTACAGGTGGGGATGAAGGTACGTTCTCATTAACTTGGTGGACCTCTTCATATAGTTTCTCCACAGCCAAGATGCAGGCCTGTAGGGAAGAGGAGAGACTTCCTTCCTACTGCCACTGTTGTTTAGCCAATTCATCCACTGTGAATTCCTTAT
This sequence comes from Aythya marila, assembly GCF_965140915.1. NCBI lineage: Eukaryota > Metazoa > Chordata > Aves > Anseriformes > Anatidae > Aythya > Aythya marila. Next base: position 110,155,172 of record NC_139043.1, read on the forward strand.
GGTCTTTCTAGGTCTTCCTCCCAGAAAGGGAGAGTTCACAAGTGGGGAGAACATCTGCCCTTGACACTACGTCAGAAACTTCTAACAGTTACACCTTTCACACTTTTTCTTCAGATAGCCAATCTATGGAGGGGTCAGCAGGAAACATCCAATGACAGGTTCTTTCTTTAAAGTTATCTCCTTTGAGCTATAACTTCTAGTAATTTAAAGGCCTTTGTCTTGCATATTGTGAAAACAGCATTTCTTCTATGAACTGCACATTCTCTCAGTTTCCACTCAGTGGAAGTAACGATAACGCCACCAGTATCTATCCAAACCTGTTTCTACTTACCACAAGGCATAACAACGCCACCAGTATCTATCCAAATCTATTTGTACTTACCACAAGGCATAATCTGAGTTCACATCAAGGCATATTTTTCACAGTCTGTTGTTCAATCTTAAATACTTAAGAACATTCTTCAAAGTCAGGCTTATTTGTAAGCACTTGAGCTTCTGAGTTCTGGGTTTTTATTATTATTAGATTTTATTTTTTAAGGGCTGGCAAAGGTGCTTAGAATCCACATAAGTAATTTCACTGAAAACAGACAAGGTGAAAGAAGTACTCAAACTCCTCAACATTAAACAACTGTAGAACCCAGGAACACTTACCTGCCAACTCCTGAACTCAAAGCACTTCCAAGCTACTTCACAAGTCATGCCACCAGGCTTTTACTGTACCAAGAAAGCACCACCAACAGTGCTAGCTCATAGAGTCTCTAAAACTATTTCACAGAGACAGTGGAAAACACAAAAAGAAAGCAGCCTGCTGGGGGAACACTGAGTCCATTCCACCATGACAGTAGAAAAGCGCACTAGAAAACTGAGACCTCAAAATCCCCTGGAGAAGCAATTCCCCCTGTGAGTGCTCATGCTTCCTATATATCAAAGGTCAAATGATCCCCACCTGGCAGATTTCATCTAACAAGGGTGAAGCCAATAGACCTTGTAAAATAGGCTCATCTACCTGGATTCAAAGTTGTAAGGTCAATTGCTGCTTATCGCTAAGAGAAATCACCTGACAAGGGGCTTGGTAATTAGAATTGACCTAAAGAATTAATTACAAAAAGTGCATAAAGGTCATATATCTGCTAGTAATTCTGTGAGGAAAACCAGTACAGAGCCCTTTAAAAAAAGACAAATAAATATAAATAAATAAATAAATAAATGAAAGGAAGGAAGGAAGGAAATGACCATAAAGGCAAAATTACTCTCACATTTTCATCTGTCTAGTTGCGACATATAAAAAAAAAAAGCAAGCGGAATGGCTTTTCCTGAAACAAGGAATGGGGCCGTTCCCCACATGTAACAGATCCAGAACCCAGGAACATTTACTCACCAGCTCCGGAACTTGAGGCACTTCCAAACTTCTTTCCAGTCAGGTTGCACTATGAGGCTTTTTCTGTACTGATAAGGCACTTTCACCACTGCTTGCTCATAGCGTTTCTAAATCTATTTCACAAAGCTGGTAGAAAATACACTGAAAAATGCAGCTTGATGGGGAACATAGAGACCATGCCATCATGACAGGAGGAAAACACCCTAGATAACTGAGGCCTCAAACTCTTCTGGGGAAGCCATTTTCCCCCATCCCTCCTCATGCTTCCTATATAGCAGAAGCCAAATGATCCCCACCTGGCAGATTTTATTTAACCAGGGTGGAGCCAAGAGACCTTGTGGAATAAGTTCATCTACCTGGCTTCAGTGTTTTAAGGTCAATTACTCCTTATCACTAAGAGAAATAACCTGACATGGTGCCTAGTTCCATGGTGCCTAGTTATCACTAGACCTAATGAATTAACTACAAGGGTTATACAAGGGTCATATTTCTGTTAGTCATTCTGTGAGGAAAACTTCTACAGAGCTCCTTAAAGTAAGATAAATAAACATAAATAAATAAAAGAAAGAAAAAAGGAAATGACCTTAAAGACAAAATTGCTCTCATATATTTTCATGTGTCTAGTCATGACAGATAAAGAATAAAGCAATCAGAATGACTTTTCTTGACATTAATGCTATTTAAATTTGCTTTTCTAAGATCTCTTCTTTAAGCAGGACTTTTCAAAATCTATCCCCATGACCTCTGACTCCAGTATTTACTTGGGCTGCATATTAACTTCTATCACGTAGAAGTGCCACGTTTCCAGATCCTCACTCCCTGTTCAGGTCAAGGACTGGGATGAAAGTTTTGGTTTTAATTTGGTTACATGACTACATTGCTGTTCTTGGGGTTTCCCCCGACCAACAGCTAAGCACTCGGCAACCGTTCACAAAACCTCCCCCCTCCCTCTCTGGGATGGGGGAGAGAAATAGGAAAATGAAGCCTGTAGGTTGAGACAGAGACAGTTTATTAAGAGAGGAAAAAAAAAACAAAAACAAAAACAATGATAGTAGTACTGCTACTGCTAATTTGTGCAGAATAAGTGATGTACAATGCAATTGCTCACCACCCACTGATCCATGCCCAGCCTATCCCCGAGCAGGTGGCCCCCCCATCCCGGCTAGCCACCCCTATATATTGTTTAGCATGACATCAGATGGTATTGAATACCTCTTTGGCCAGTTTGAGCCAGCTGTCCTGGGTCTGTCCCCTCCCAGCTCCTGCTGCATCCCTCACCTGCACACTGGCAGAACAGAGTGAGAAGCTGAAAAGTCCTTGGCTTAGTGTAAGCACTACTCTGCAACAATTAAAACACCAGTGTGTTATCAACACTCTTCTCATCCTAATCCAAAACATAGCACCCTATCAGCTACTAGAAGGAAAATTAACTCTATCCTAGTTGGAACCAGGACATTGTGATATAGCTTAACCTTTTTTTTTTTTTTTTTTTTTTTTTTTTGGATGAGGTCATGTCCTGGTTTCACTGGGGATTCCAGCTAATATTCTGCCTGTACTGTAAGATTATATTGTTTTTGTTAGATATTGTTCACACCCAAACTACCTCTTGGTTTATTAGAATCATAGAGTCATAGAATATTCTGAGTTGGAAGGGACCCATAAGGATCAGCAAGTCCAACTCCTGGCACCACACAGGTCAACACAAAATTTCAGACCATGTGACTAAGTACACAGTCCAAATGCTTCTTATTCTATTACTTGCCTATGTTTCAACAACTTACTTGTACAACTATACTATGTCTCCTTTTGCGCTTCTGCATATACTACATCTCCATTTGCCCTTCTATTATTTATATGTTTATACTTACATGTTGTAAAATAGTACTAATAGTGTTAAGATGTTACAAAGTACTTACACACCTATCCTGGTTACACAATTTTAGAATGCTTACGTCTGGGTTCAAAGCAAACATATACTAATTCATAAAATCATAGAATGCTTTGGGTTGGAAGGGACTTTAGAGATCCATCTAGTTCCAAACTCCCTGCCATGGGCAGGAACACCTTCCACCAGGCCACATTGCTCAAAGCCCCAACCAACCTCATCTTGAACACTTTCAGGGACTGGGTGTACACCACTTTTCTGGGCTGACTGTTCCAGTGCCTCACCACTCTCTGAGTGAAGAATTTCTTCCTTATATCTAATCTGAATTTACCTTCTCTTAGTTTAAAACCACTGCCTATTTTCCTATCACTATATGCCCTCATAAAGACTCCCTCTCCAGCTTTTTTGTAGTTCCCTTCAGGTGCTGGAAGGACTCTATAAGGTCTTGCCAGAGCCTTCTCTTCTCCAGGCTGAACAACCCCAACTCCCTCAGCTTGTCTTGATCATCCTCGTGGCCCTTCTCTGGACTTATTCTAATAGCTTTGCATTCTTATGCTGGAGAGCCCAGAGCTGAATACAGTACTCCTGGTGGAGTCTTATGAGAGCAGAGTTAGAGGGGCAGAATCACCTCCTTCAGCCTGCTGGTGTTGCTCCTTTTGATGCAGTAGAGAACATGGTTGCCTTTCTGGGCTGAAAGCGAACATTGACAGCTCACATTGAGCTTCTCATCAACAAATATCCCCAAATCCTTCTCTGCAGGGGTGCTCTCAATCCTTTCTTTATCCAGCCTGTGTTTGTGCTTAGGATTGCCTCGACTCAGGTGCAGGACCTTGCACTTGGCTTTGTTGAACTTCATGAGGTTCACATAGGCCCACCTCTCAAGCCTGTCTAGGTCCCTCTGGATTGCATACCTTTCCTCCAGCATGTTGACCACACCACACAGCTTGGTGTCATCGGCAAACTTGCTGAGGATGCACTTAATCCCATCATCTATGTATCCAATAAAGATGTTAAATTGTACTGGTCCCAATACCAACCCCCTGAAGAACACCACTCATTACTAGTCTCCACCTGGACATTAAGCTGTTGACCACAACTCTTTGAGTATGACCATACAGCCAATTTCTTACCCACTGAGTGGTCCATCCATCAAATCCATGTTTTTCTAATTCAGAGACAAGAGTATCATAGAGGACAGTGTCAAATGCTTTGCACAAGTCTGAGTAGATGATGTCAGTTGCTCTTCTTCACCCACCAGTGCTGTAACCCCATTGTAGAAGGCCACTGTGTTTGTCAGGCAGAAGCTGCCCTCAGTGAAGACATTGGCTGTCACTAGTCACCTCCTTATTTACCATGAGCTTAACATAGTTTCCAGGAAGATCTGCTCCATGACCTTGCCAGGCACAGAGGTGAGACTGACTGGCCTGTAGTTCCTTGTGTGAGAAACAATCTGCAGTTAATAACAAGGGCTCAGGCGAGGGTCTCAGTGAAGTAGCTTTATTTTTTATTTATTTATTTTTTTTTTTTGTGATTGCAATGGTGGATGTCCTGTAAGCAGTAACACACAGCAAAAGTATATCATAACCTCTTATCCCCTATTACCCAATGTTTGATTCCTCCTGTTTAGTTGAGTACTACAGGTTCACAAACTACTAGATATCTATTACTATACCAGATATGTAACATTTTATTTAACCAACCTTTAATTTCTCCCTATTTCTCCTTTTCCTTTTTTTTTTTTTTTTTTTTTTTCTTTCCCTTCTCTCATGACTAGAGAGCTTTTATCATTTGTTTGTTTGGTTGGTTGTTTGGTTGGTTTGTTTGCTCATTTTACTGATTCTGCAGTGCTTTTTTTTTTTTTTTTTTTTTTTTTTCTTCTTAGCTATCCTCCTTATATTGGGACAGTGGGGCTTTCCACTATCCCCTTATCTGTTTAACATACTCCCCACTGTTTTGCCACTGTTATGCCTGCATAGTCACATTCAAGTATGCAAGTTAGTGGAATTTTCCATTGCAGAAACATGACTTTAATTTTCACACTTGGGTCTTCCTTTTTTTTTCCCCTTTTTAGAAATGGGGCTATGTTGACCCTCTTCCCATTAGTGGGAAATTCACCAGACTGTCACAACTTCTCAAATAAGATGGTGACAAAATAGTGACTTTGCAATTACATCCATCAGTTCCCTCGGGACCTGTGGATGCATTTCATCAGGTCCCATGGACTTGTGCAACTTCTGGTTCCTTAGCTCCTCTCAGAAATGATCTTCTCCTACAGTGGGCAGTTCTTCATTCTCCCAGTCCATGCCTTTGCCTTTTGAGATGTGGAGTGTGTGGCTGGAGCTCTTGCCAGTGAAGACTGAGGCAAAAAATTCATTGAGTACCTCAGCCTTCTCTGTAGCCTGGGTGACCAGGTCTCCCATTTCCTTCTGGAGAATGCCCACAATTTCCTTAATCTTCCTTTTATTTCTGATGTACCTATAGAAGTCTTTCTTGTTGCCTTTCACGTTCCTAGCCAAATTTAATTATAACAGGGCTTTAGCCTTCCTAACCTGATCCCTGGCTATTTGGACAATTTCTCTGTATCCCTCCCAGACTACCTGTACCTTGCTTCCACCCCTGCCTCCTTTTTCTGCTTGAGTTTGGCCAGGAGTTCCTTGTTAATCCATGCAGGCCTCCTGGTTCTCTTGCCTGACTTCCTCTTTCTTGGGATGCATCACTCCTGAACTTGGAGGAAGTGATCCTTAAATATTAACTAATTATATCTTGTTTAGTCTGCTTTTTTCTTTGTGGATACAACAGGCATCTGCTTTGATCATAAACACAAAGACTTACAATTTTGAGTCAGCTTATGACCAACTGTACATGAAAATAGGAATTATTTCCAACAACCATGATCTAGCATATATTACTGCGTGGTGCTGGACTGAAATAGCAAAGCAGAAACAGGTACCACTTGCCAAACATGGCAGCTTTTGCTTATTCTGTCAGTAGGTCTAGAACTACCTCAAGGTGTAATCATAGCAAAGAAAAGGAAGTAAAAGGAGAGAGGAGAGCTAGTTAACCACCTCTAGCCCAGAAGTAGCATTAACTCACCCCTTGTAGTCTCCCTAGAAGGGAAGGTGCCTGTTCATCTATGCAAATAAAGTCCAATCTATATTAAATCAAATTGTCTATCTCATCTGTTTAGGTAAAATTCTCTTGTACAGCATCTGTCCAGGAATAGGAGAACCAACAAAAAAAATAAAAAAGAGTCTTAAAAATTGACAGACACGAAATTAAAAAATTAAAATCGTCACATACCTTCATGGTATAAATCATGAAAATGTTGTGACTGAACTATGAAAAGTGTATATGAATTAGATGTATATATGCATATGCAGTATGAACTGTAGATAGCTTATATGTACACACATGCATATACAAAAATATAAATGAAATCTCTAGCTAAGAATCAGCTGTGTGTGTTATATTCCTATTTATAACACATCTGTTACACCAATTTGTCGTAAGTCAACTGTGATTTTCCTCAAAGGTGAAAGGAAATGGCTGTTGAGTTCATTCATTCTTGGTACAAAAATGCCAATAGCAGCATTGTCCAAAGTTGCTTAATTTCCTGCAGAAATAACAATTCTAGTTCACAGCTACTTGAAAATCACTCACGGAACCTGCTATTTAATTCCCACAGCAACAAGAAAGCAGGGAGTAAATGGGAGGACCAGCAAGTGCTGACTGTGTATTCATCAGTGCTGTTCCCTTGTTTCAGCCACTGCAACACCAGCAGGAGCAAGTGGACTCTGTAGACTTCTTGCTGTGTAACCTGTGTAACAAAGCTCTAGCCTTGACTGTGGGATTTTTTATTACTTTAACTTAGCAGTTTGCAATATTCTCAGTGAAAGGCAGAGTCCTCAGCTTGTTCTCCAGTCAAATTTCTCGCATACTTTTTTTTTTTTTTTTTAATGCCAGATATGAAAGAGATTGTTTTGAAAAAACAGAACAGCCAGAGACTGGATGACTTCAGTAAAAAGAATGAAGCCTGAAGAATTTACATAAATCACACACACAGCCTTGCTGTGTGTAAAATTGCTTTGGTAGTTCTGCATCTGGAAAAATGGGAGGTTTGATCAGTATGTTTTGAAGGAGTGCCATAAACTAAACAAGCTAATCCTGCACCTTAATTACCACATCACACTTTCTTTCTCCAAGCAATCATATTGCGACCTTTCTAAACATATATAAAATCAGAGGTGAACTTGAAAATATGGCATTTGATACAATGAAGTTTTCTTTCACCCTCAAGAAAACATAGCAGTGACTATCTGTGAATCATACCAATAGGCCTACACAGGCCACCTTCTGGTTCAGTAAGAATCTTAATGCCATAAATGTTTAATCCATATGTTTCCTTCGTGATTCATCCCTGAGCAGCTCCATATGTCAGCACTGGACAGATGAGCCTTTTGAAATGCACATGAGCAGAGCTGGTGACTTGCAGACAAATGTGTGTTAGGCACACACATTGTTATGTATTATATATTTTCTGCCTATAAACCCAGACAGCTGGACTACAGAATAATTGGGGAGACTACTGCTGAAAAGATCAATACTGTCATTAAACTGGGTAATTTAACATTTATCTGGAACTGTAGTAAGCATGTCTTCCAGTCCCTGTACTTCTGTTGTAGGGCTGCTTCTTTTGGGGCCTTTTTGGCTCTGCCTGACCTGCAGGAACTGGGGTTAGGTGCTGAATCCAGACCTGTACACCCTCTCCAGTGTCTAACTGAGAACTAATCAGTCTGAGAGGGATTGTCATCATGCTTTCCTTGAATGGGTAGTTAATGGCCTGGTATTTTAAGGCTTATTTCAGCGTCTACCTCCATGCAATGTAAATATAGGTGATGATTCTGGTCTTGGTAATCTTTAGTAGAGAGGAGTGTCCAGTACATAGACCTAATCACTATAGCATCATGGTACAGTATTGCAAGCATTCAGTTCTGTGAAACTTATGACAAGCAAGGTAGGAAATCATTATTCTCACTTTATAAGAAAAGCAATGAAGCATGCAGAGAGAGGATGAAGCACTTCACAGTTCTTTCTGGCTTTATTAGTCAGAAGTATTTATTTTCATAGAAACACGAATAATTTTGATCCTGTATTATCCACAAACCCCATTTTTTAAGGTTTCTTTGTGCACAAGTGAAGCAAAACATTTCCTGGAGTTAGAAAAGGTAGTATATATCTATGGTACTTCCCCCAGAACCCTAAAGCTTACTGTTGTGATCAAAGCAAGTGCCTTTGTCTTAATATACAGGTATGCTGGCACAAGCATCAGGATCACAAAAGCATTAACTATCTTATCGGACATGAAAGAAACCAATACTGGCATATGGGATGGTTAGCTAAATCTGTATCAAGTACCAACTGCAGACATCTGACTAAAGAAAACCTAGATCTTAATGCAAATCTTGCTGATGTGATGACAAGATTTATTTATTTATCTTTTTACCAAATGTAAAAGTGCACAGGGGGCATGAAGATTTAGGTGGCTCTAATGAATGACAAGTAACACTCAAAAACAAACAAACAAACAAAAAGTCTAACCCCCAAAAAACAGCACTTTTCACACATGACGTAAAATTGTTTGAACTGGAAATGCTAGATTCATGGGTGAGAAATAAATGTCTTTTCTTTTGTCTCTATTATCTATAAAGCCACAGTAAATTTCTATTTGTTGCAACAAGTATTTTGCAATTCTTATACCAAACCATACATACAATATTTTTTCAAATTACAAAGAACTCTAGTGGATTACTGCCTGAAATTTTGTATGAATGTTTACAGCATAGCTTGTGCCAATTAAATGCACTTCTGCAGGTTGCCAGGTTTTACTTTGAGCTTTTCTTTAATAGAACCAATTATTCTCATTCAAATTGGTTGCGTTTGAATACAGAAATATTAGTACTCAGAGCCACTTTGAGGTTAAAAGGAACTGTTCCACTTTTAAGCACATATATTTTTATTTTATTTTATTTTAATTTTTATGTAGGCTCCTTTCATCTGCATACCAGTACACTTCAAATAGAAGAAAAATTCTTGCATACTACCTCGGATTAGGATAAAAATATTTTATTATTGAATAGATTGACAAATATTTTGTTGATTAATTTTATAGCTGGTTGAATGCTATTCATCAAATTATTCAAGAGATAACAGTAAATTTTGTTCAATGATTTGATAATTTGTTTTAAGTTAGTTCAATTAAATCTTAAAAATATACAGGGAAGCAGAGAGGCACTTCATAAATAGTGTCTTGCATATTTCAATGTGGTATTGTCATTCTCTTACTATAAAAGTCCCAGAAACAATCATTTCATAATTTGAAGTATGGGTCATCTTTTGTAAGCAACAAAGTAAAAAATAAATGAAACACTTTTTACAGCACACAGTTTTAAAGGAACACTAATGAATGGTGATCAACAATATATGAATACTTATTAAAAAAAATCTTCCTTCCTTCCTTCCTTCCTTCCTTCCTTCCTTCCTTCCTTCCTTCCTTCCTTCCTTCCTTCCTTCCTTCCTTCCTCCTCTTCCTCCTCTTCCTCCTCTTCCTCTTCCTCTTCCTCTTCCTCTTCCTCTTCCTCTTCCTCTTCCTCTTCCTCTTCCTCTTCCTCTTCCTCTTCTTCTATGAAAACGTTCACTTAACATCTACAATGAGTAAGGAAAAAAGTATTTCTGAGACTGGCCACCTTAGATGTTACACCTTCCAGCATAGCCCAAAGGTAAAAGCAATTAAAGATCCTCATATGGGAGATCCGAATTCAGACGCATCAAAAGGAAATGTTGCAAAAGACTGGCAGATAGCACTATCTATTGAAAAAAGTGCTTTTTATTATACTGAATATTTTGCATAAATGTCCATCCTGTGATCCTTTGCCTGTATAGAATATTATAGCTTCACACTCCAGTACTCCAGTAAGAAACAAATTGAGGGAGAAAAAAAAAAGGAGAAAAAATAAAATTATGGTAAACAGAAAGAAACACAGACACTAATTTAACTAAGACTTAAAGTAAGCATTACTATATATACTAATCTTCACAAGATTTGTATAATCACGGGATTACAGAATGGCCAAGGTTGGAAAGGACCTCTGAAGATCATCTAGTCCACCCTCCTGCTGATCAGCATCACCTAGAGCATGTTGTGCACAATGGCATCCAGGCAGGGTTTGAATATCTCCACAACCTCTCTGGGCAATCTGTTCCAGTGCTCTGTCACCCTCTCAGTAAAGAAGTGCTGGAATCTCAGCTGGAATCTTCTGTGCTTCAGTCTGTGCCTGTTGCCTCTCATTCTGTCGCTGGGCACAATCGAAAAGAGACTGGCTCCATCCTCTCGACACCCTCTGTGGTGGTTTTACTCAGATGGGCAGCTGAGCTCCATCACAACCGCTCTCTCACTCCCCCGCTCCTCAAAGAGGAAGGGGGAGAAAATACAACACAGAGAACTCGAGGTTTGAGATGAGAAAGGTTTAATTAAAGGGAAAGGGAATGGGGAGGAAAAACAGAAACAAAAGAAACAATCAGTCCGTGCGGAAGCACAGAGAGAGAAAAAATTATTCTCTACTTCCCATCAGCGAGCGGTGTTCGGCCACGTCCTGGGAAGCATGGCCTCAAACGCGTAGTGGTTGTTCAGGAGGAACAGCCCCCTCCCCCACGAAAGCCCCCCCTTTTATTGCTGAGTGTGACATCGGGTGTTATGGAATATCCCTTTGGTTGGTTTAGGTCAGCTGCCCCGGCAATGTCCCCTCCCCATCACTTGCCCACCCCCAGCCTGCTGGCTCTTGGGGGCTTGGAAGGAGTTCTGATGCTGTGCCAGCACTATGCAGCAATAGACACAACACTGGAGTGATATCAGTGCTGTTCCAGCTACGAGTGCAGAGCACAGCACTGTGCGGGCTGCTGCAGGGAAAAGGTGACTCCAGCTCAGACAGACCCAACACACCCTCCCCTCAGATATTTATATACATTAATTAGATCTTCCCTCAGCCTTCTCTTTTCCAGGCTAAACAACCTGTTCTCATGCAACAGGTGCTCCAGTCACCTAATCATCTTCATAGCCCTCCTCTGAACTCGCTCCAGCTGTTCTATGTCCCTCTTGTACTGGGGAGCCCAGAACTGGACACAATACGCCAGGTGTAGCCTCACCAGGGCTGAGTAGAGGGGCAGGATCGCCTCCCTTGGCCTGTTGGCAACACTCTTCCGAATGCAGCCCAGGATATTTCTGACCTTCTTGGCCACCTGGACACATTGCTGGCAGCCTGGGAATAGTCCACCAGGACACCCAGGTCTCTCTCTGCAGAGCTGCTCTCCAGCAGGTCAGCTCCCAGCCTGTTCTGGTGCTTGGGGTTATTCTTCCATACGTGCAACTTGCCCTTTCTGAACTTCATGAGGTTTCTCTCAGCCTAACCCTCCAGCACAGCCCTCTGGGGCATCAGCCACTCCTCTGAGCTTTGTGTTGTCAGCAAACGTGTTGAGGGTGCACTCTGTTCCGTTGTCTAGGTCATGGATGAATAAGTTGAACAACACTGGACCCAGTACTGACCCTCAGGGTCCACCACTAGCTACAGGCCTCCAACTAGCCTGTGCACCACTAAACAGCCCTCTGAACTCTGCCATCCAGACAATTATCAATCCACTTCACCGACTACTCATCTAGGCCTCACTTGAGCTTGTCTATGAAGATGCTATGGGATAACAGTGTCAAAAACAGTGTCAAAAGCCTTGCTGAAGTCAAGGTAGACAACATCCACCACTCTTCCCTCATCTACCCAGTTAGTCATCTAATCATAGAAGGCTATCAAATTGCATAAGCATGATTTATTCATTGTGAATCCATGCTGACTATTCCTGATCATGTTCTTAATCTCCGCATGCTTGGAGATGACCTCCAGGATGAACTGTTCCATCACCTTTCCAGGGATTGAGGTGAGACTGACTGGCCTGTAGTTGCCTGGGTCCTCCTTCTCACACTTTTTGAAGACTGGCATGACATTGGCTTTCTTCCAGAAACCTCTTCCAGAAATGTCCTCAGAAACCTCTCCTGTTCTCTACAACATTTCAAAGATGATTGAGAGTGGCCTACAATAACACTGGCCAGCTCCCTCAGCACCCATTGGTGCAATCCATTGGGGCCCATGGTTCTGTGGATTTCAAGTTTGCTTAGATGATCTCTGACCTGATCCTCTTTGACCAAGGGAAAGTCCGACGTTCTCCAGACTTCCTCTCTTGTCTCCAGGGTCTGAGATTCCTGATGGCTGACCTTAGCGGTAAAGAATGAAGCAAGAAAGGCATTCAGTAACTCTGCCTTCTCTGTATCCTTTGTCACCATGGCACCCGCCCCGTCCAGCAGTAGGCCAGCGTTTGCCCCTGTCTTCCTTTCTCTACTGATGTATTTGAAGAAGTCCCTGTTATCCTTGACATCCCTTGCCAGATCTAATTCCAAATGGGCCCTGGCCTTCCTTCTCGCATCCCTGCATACTCTGACAGTGTCCCTGTATACCTCCCAACTGTCCCTCCTGTCCCTTTTTCCACATGCTGTAAACTTCCTGAGTAGGCTGACCTGAGCCTGACCTGACAAATAATATTACAATACATGAGAGAGCTTACTATAATAATTGAGCAGAGCTTGTCTTTGCTCAGGATAATGGAAGATACTTCACAAGCTTATAGAAAATCTGCCTACCAGAATGCATGAAGCCAAACCCTAAACTTGAACTAAGGAAGAAATTTGTTTTCTTAATGATCCATTTGCTCGGTTTTTATCTTCCAAGTAAAGAGTAATATTGTATTCAAAAATATTTTTCAGAATCTCTTTGCTCAGACATTTTTTTTTCTTCTTTGCAAAGGGTTAAAATGGACAACCATGCTCTCAGGATGTGTTAAAGACCAGCATGGGCAGTAGCATCAAGCATGGCAATTATACAGTTTCAGCTCACTGGAGCAGGAGACTATACAAACAGCTTGTGCCATAAAGAACTGCACTCTGTTCAGACACAATTGACTAAGACAACAAGATGAATCCTGGTAGAGGACCTGCCAGCGGGAGTCAGTTTCTCAGCAAAGCAGTTGGACTAAGTGATGGTAGGACATGGGTATTTCTGTGCCTTAGCTGCGAGAGGATCATCATACTTACTGTCTGAAATCTGAATTTCTTTTTCATTAGTTGAAGTGTTGACTATATATGCAACTTGTCTTTGGTCCTTTAATCTTCAGACTAACCTATTTCCAGCTTTTTTTTTTTTTTTTTTTTTTTTTTTTTTTTTTTTCCTGTTGCCTTGCAGAGTGGCTGCACTTCCCATGTTACATTCTCAGTGATGAACCCAACAAAAGCATTTTGCACCAAGTGGCAAGTTGTCTTTCTGAGTACTGCTTAAGTAAGTGTTTTCTTTTATGTAGTCTTCACATGGTAATGTCAGTGAGTTTCTGTTGTTGACTTCACTTTTTTGCTTGTTGGTTGTTTGTTTAATTTCAAAGCCATTTATTGCTAAGTAATTTCATGGAAATGTAAGGTTGACATTACATGGGGTACTTTTGGTGAGGTTACTTTTTTGACGGGTCTTAGTCAAATTCATGCTGGAATAGTTGAAGGCCTTCAAAAAACAACAACAATGAAACACTGAAATGCCACAGAAATTGAAACAGTAACTAATATTTTATTTAACAACAACAAAAATTGTATGTTGTTCATCAGAAGGGACAAATGTTTTTATTTTTTAATTTTTCATTTAAGCATATTAAATAGCACTATATTTGTTACCTATTTTTGCTGCCTCAGAAAGATGAAGACTTCATCTGACAATGACAGTAGTTGACAAGTCAAAGCTTACTAAATAAAAATCAGAGATTTTGAAATTTCCTTTAGAACATCAGGTTTATCCTTCTGCTATGTGTTCTAGTGACATTGAAAGGATTTCTTAAAGCACTTAATGCAAGTCCATGGTGATTCCTTTGCCTTTATGCAGCAATCTGTTCTCTTCTAGGTTCATCTTCAAATATAGAATCCCACATGTCTACCTTGTCACAATGATAAAATGCAAAGTATACACAAATTGCATTAGACCCAAGCATAAAACAATTGTATGGCCTTCTATAAAACCAGCTGTTGGGTAATATTTCCTGTGGTGTGGAAATCTAGTATAATTTAGGGGACACATTTCTTTTACAATAAAATATCAAGAAAGAACTTTAGAACACACCAAGAAAGATTTTTGGTACATTTAGTAGGCAGTGCTGATCAATTTTTTAAATACATATAATGTTTCTCAAATTAAAATTGTCCTTATTATAAAGTTAGGATTGGTTTGGCATAGTTTAGTGTTTTGTTTTGTTTTTTAATTATATTTTGGTTGAATAGAACTAAAACACAGTTATGAAAAATATACGTATGTCAAAGTTCCTTTTTTCTTTCAGAATTTCAGGTTCGTGCTTTGTCCATTTGTCTTCTGTTTTTACTGAAGCCAACATGTCTTAACTCAAATTTGATATATATAGTTATATATGATTATACAGTCAGTCATCTCTAGAACACAGGTTCATCCTGAGGTCTCCTTTTAAGTTGATAAGAAGTTAATTTTATTTTACTTTAGGATATTCTGTCCTCCATATCACAGCAATATACAAATGTATTCCATAGAATTAAATCAGTAATAGTGAAATCAAAGGGATTTGATCTCATCGCAATCATGGAGACATGACTCACATGACTGGAATACTCTCATGAAAGGCTACATGCTTTTTAGAAAAGACCAGCCAGAAAGGCAAGGTGGTGGAGTTGCTCTTTATGTGAGAAAGCAACTGGAATCCATGGAGTTCTGCCTAGGGGTGGATGAAGAGTGAGTTGAGAGCTAATGGGTAAGGACTAAAGGGCAGGCTACCATGGCTGATACTGTTGTGGGTGTTTGCTACAGGCCACCGGATCAGGAAGAGGAGGTAGATAAAACCTTCTTCAGACAGCTCAGAGTAGCCCTTCAGTCACAAGCTCTGGTTCTCTTGGGGGACTTCAACCACACTGATATCTGCTGGGAAGACCACACAGCTAGACACAAACAGTCCAGGTGGTTCCTTCAGTGCATTGATGACAACTTTTTGACACAGGTGGTGGAGAAACCAACAAGGAGAGGTGTGCTGCTGGATCTTGTGTTAACAAATGAGGATGGACTAGTTGGAGATGTGAGGGCTGGGGGCAGCCTTGGCTGCAGTGACCATGATATGGCGGAGTTCAGGATCTTGCAAAGAGGAAGCATGGCAAAAAGTAGGATTGTGATCCTGGACTTCAAGAGAGCGAACTTTGGCATCTTCAGGGATCTACTTGGAAGAATCCCATGGGTTAGGGCCCTAGAAAAAAGAGGGGTCCAAGACAGCTGGTCAATATTCAAGCATCACTACCTCAGTCTATCCCTATGAGTAAGAAGGCAAGCAAAGGGACACCTGCATGGATAAGCAGAAAGCTCCTGGCAAAGCTCAGCCAGAAGAAAGAAGTTTACAGCACATGAAAAAAGGGCCAGACTACTTGAGAGGAATATAGGGACGCTGTCAGATTATGCAAGGATGTGACAAGGAAGGCCAAGGCACATTTGGAATTAGATCTGGCAAGGGATGTCAAGGATAACAAGAGGGACTTATTCAAATACATCAGTAGAAAAAGGAAGACGGGGACAAACATAGGCCCACTGCTGAATGTCATGGGTGCCCTGGTGACAAAGGGTATGGAGAAAGCAGAGTTGCTGAATGTCTTTCTTGCTTCAGTCTTTACTACTAGGGTCAGCACAGTAAAGCACAAGAAAAAACTATAAAATAAAATAATAAATGATAATGATAATTAAAACAAACAAACAAACAAAAACAGTTTTAACCCTAGATATTTTAACTAAGCTAGAAAATGATGGGAGAAAAGAGCAACTCTTGTGGAACTTCTGTCAGTGTCACTGTCAAAGCCAGAGCATCTTATAAATACAACGCAAATTCTAAACAGCATAGATTGATATGAAGTAGAATCATATTGTATACATTCACCTAGTGCTGGAAATATTTTCAAATTTACCTAATACTCACTATTGCTTAATACGTTATTTGATTAAATTGGCTCAAGTCAGACCTCGTTTGGGGAGTCTGTCTGTCTGTCTTTTTTATTTTTTCCATGAAAATTAGCAACTTAAGAAAATAAAATATTACACAAGATTTAAAGCTTGAAATAGCCATAGCAATCATAGTGTAATAAATAATCATTTCCTCATGCAAGAGAAAACAGCTCCATTTGTGTACTAATTTTTATTTTTCCTTTTTCCACTCTTACTTAGTAAAGGTATTGTTATAAATGGCTCAGGATTCAAATTAGGATTAAATAAAAAAATAGGATTTATTGAAAGAATATAAAGGAATAGAGGTAAGCAAACAGCGCTGGGTGCACCGGGAGTCTCCGCTCCACCAGGACGCACACCAGTTACATCAAGCAGCTGATTTTTATGCTCCTAGACTAATACATATTCATTACTACTTCTAAAAAAATAGATTATTAAAATTAGCTTCCGGGGTGCAGTCCCTCCTACTGGAGCATGTGCGGTCTCCTCTGGGGTCTCTTCTGGGGGTCTCTAGGGGTCTTCCATGCTGAAGGCTCGCAGTCTTCCTCTTCCCCTTTGTACTTACTGGGCACCATCCCAAGTTTACAGAACACCTTCTTCAAAACACCTTCTTCAAATCTTGTCTCCCAGCCGCTTTTCAGCTTCTTTCTCGGCCCCCCCCCTAACCAGATACCAAAGATCCACATAGTATCCCATAACAGTCACTAGTTGTTATCAGTTGTTCTGAAACTCCCAGACACACGGGTAATTAAAACATTCTTCCCCAGCCATTCACAGACACATCTATAGCAGTGTTAGAAATAGAAGTCCGGAATAACAAAAGCAAACAGGTTCATAAATTTAAGAAGTGATAAATTGGCTAGAATGAGGAATGAGGGGGAGACTGGGACACACTGCAGCTGTGGTTCAAGCATTGAATTGCCAGTGCAGGGCCCAGAGGCAGACAGGATTCAAACATTTCAAACAGAATTGTTCTTTATGGACACGAATTGTTAAAACATTCCTCACAATCCCTTATCTTCTTTTCAATATCCCCAATTCGTGTCTCTTCTGTTATTAATAATTGGATTTCATCAGTTTGTTCTTGGAGGGTCCAATTCTTAAACATCATAATTGACATATCCCCTTCCCTTTTTAATGAAGTTATTACAAATGTACTATTTATCACCCGGTGTATTAATAATGTAAGACAAGGTATCATACAAGGTATATACAATAACATAATTACACCACATGACAATAAAAATAACACTCTTTTAACCCATGGTCCACCAGGCAGCCATGAAAATAAATCCCATTCCATATCCTTACAGGTTTGTGTTTGCTCGCTCACCTCCCCCCCTTCCTTCTCTGGGATGGGAGAGAGAAATGGGAAAGTGAAGCCTGTGAGTTGAGATAAAAACAAGAAAATAATAACAATAATAATAATAACAATAATGATGATAATAGTACTACTAGTAATAATGTGTACAAAACAAGTGATGCACAATGCAATTGCTCACCACCTGCTGTCCGATGCCCAACCTAACCCCGAGCAGTACGGCCCTCCTCCCAGCCTGCCTGCTGACAGGACAGTGAGAAGCTGAATTTGGCTTGGTCCTTGGCTTGGTGTAAGCACTGCTCTGTAACAATTAAAAACAATTAAAACACCAGCATATTATTAACATTCTTCTCATCCTAAACCAGAACATAACATTCTATCAGTTACTAGGAAGAAACACCCTTTTTATCAATCTTTAAACAGCAATTACTAAAGCTAAATTTTCCACAGACTTCTCCTTCTTGTGCTAGTAAATAATCCAAAGCTAGGCAATTTTGATACAAAGCAGTTCTCATCTTTATAACTCATTTAAATCAGTTCTCATCATTTATAACTATTTCTATTACAGCTAATAATTCTATTAAGTATATATACTGGGGTCCTATAGTCCCAGGATCTGTCTTCTGCCCACGTAGCTGGATCATAATAGGCAAACGCCTTCAGTCAAGGAGTTAGGCCCGCTTTCAGGGTCACTTCAGGCTTGTGTTACCGTTCGGCCTGTCAGGGTGATCCAGCTCCTGTAAAACGAATCACAATTTTATATAGGTTTAAAAAAAAGTTTTTTTTTATGTTATTTTCTCGGGACAACCTGATCTTAGTGTGGGAGAAGTCCGGTCGAGGCCCTCTCACTCGGCAGTCAATACCCATAGGGGTTGCCTCCCTCGGTAGACCATACACACCGCAGTGGAGGGTCCTGCCCCGGTCTTGCCTTCTCCGTTTTCTCCCTTTAGGCTTGTCCCCTTTATTTAGCATCCTTCATTCATGCAGAGCCTCGTTGCCAGAATATTAGTTCTCCCTTAGCTTGAGTTTCAGTTTCCCAGGAGTGGACTCAACCCTCCAAGTTTCAGTAGTTACTGGTCCTTTTATTCTGGATGCGTGGGTCCCTTTCTGCAGTTCTCACAGCTGTTTCAGTAGTCAGTAAAACAAGGTACAGTCCCTCACATCGGGGGTTCAGTGATTCTTCCCTCCCATGGCTGCTTGTTGAAACACTTTCTTTTTTATCTTCTGACAAGTTAAATAACAGTTATCTAATTTGCTTTGCCGTATGGCCCTTTCCAGGTTCCTGTAGCAGGATTCATCTGATAGCCACGGCTACATTCACATTTGTAGCCACATTTCAGGTTGATACAGATTTGACTACAGATACCAGGGTTTTGGCATTCATCAATACCTCCACAGTTTCTCTTGTTTACAAACTCAAACTCAGCTGGACAGTCACATTCATTTATGTTGCATTCCTTCAGGGGCTCATCACCCCAGTCCTTGCAGTCTCTCTGCTGGTTACACACTTTATTGATATCTATGCATTCTCCACTTCTGCACTTGAATTTGCCAGGTCCAGAGCACTGAATAACATTGTTTCATCAGTGCCATCCAGACAGTCTCTCAGACCACTGCACTGCCTACTCCTATGGACACAGTTCCCATCTTCACATCTGAACTGGTCTGGCCTGCAGGTCCAGGAAGGGCAGTTAATTTCATCACTTCCATCCTTACAATAAGGATCTCTGTCACATCGCCACTTCTTGTAGATACATTCTTGTAGATACAAGTCACATTGTCGGGCGAAGGTGAGCAGCAGGCAGAGCACTCCGCACCGTCACCTGTGTCACTTATACTACTCCTATTACCCATGCTGTTAGTGTCAGTGGCATCCTCCTTTTCTTTTTGCCACTGACCATTCACCACAAATGGATGAGACACATGATTACTAGTTAGGAAAGAGAGTGTAACGTCTGCTATACGGCTGCAGGCAGTGCCAGCTGCAACCTTAGGTTTGTGAAAGAGCCTGCCGGTGGTCATTTGGCAGTGTAATCTGCGTCTCTGCACTCCTGCCCTGCAATAGAGCTAAGTCGTCATTAGTAATGGTTATAACATCAATCTGGGGACTAATAGTCCTTTTTGCATTGCAAGATAAACCTTTTATAAAAAGAATGCTAGAGTGAAGCAGCACAGCCGCTGCTGCCGCTGCCTCCATGGTTCCGTCAGACAGGCTGCAGGGTCCTGATGTCCGCCCCTCTGCTCTGCGCCGACTCGCCTCACGGTGAGAGTCGACTGCCGGTGTCCACTGACGCCTCTGATCTCCCGTAGCAACTCGATCTCGGATGTTCCGCAATTACTTCAATTTCCCCGCGTTTTGCAGCTTCTGTCAGGTCTATTCTTTGTCTCTCAGAGCCGTCCGTGGCTCTGCAGCGTCTCTCAGGGCTCTCTCCGTCCAGCGGTAGTTCCCTCCGTAGTTTCTCTGGTCTCCCAGCGCCGCTCCAGTCTCTCGGCGCCGCTCCGGTCTCTCGGCCTGTTCAGGTCTCAGCGAGTCCAGGTCTCGGCCTGTGCGGGCCTCATATGTTGCAGGAAGCACAGCCGAAAGCACCAGTAGAGTCAGATCATGCTCCTGCCTTTTTCTTGTCACAGTCAAAACATTTAAGAGCAAAAATAGGATACACGAGATACACAAGATACACCGGGCCCATATATTAGGCACCACCACTCAAACTTGGATAAAACAGCACTTCTTTTCAGTCTGTCAAGCACTTCGTTCATCTCTGCCCACTCCCCTTGCAGAGAGTACAGAACCACGGATCGGAACTCTGCACTCGCTTTGCAGCAACGCTGCGTCTCACTCACACAGCACAATCGCACACGGAGGCCTCCAGCACATCTCATTCATACCACAGGAATATAACTTAGAATGATAACCAACCAAATAAGTATTGTCTCTGACTGTGTTCTTCGTGAAGTGACTTGTAACACTTTGTTTCAAACCCTTACACTTACACAAATACTTTCAACACAAAATACGTACAATATGCAAATATTACAATATACAAAATTTCAACACAAAATACAACACAAAATACATACATAAAAACACATACAATTATTAACACTCCACTTAGTATCCCTCCAGCAGCCGAAAACATACCGTTTGTCTGCAGTTTCAGGAGATCTTTGCTCCTGCGGTGAGCAGCTGAGAGTGGAGTCCCCTCCGAGCAAAACGCTCAGGGTGCACCTAGGGGTGTCCATGCTGCAGCCGATCACAGGATTCAAACATTTCAAACAGAATTGTTCTTTATGGACACGAATTGTTAAAACATTCCTCACAGTTTGAATTGCAAAAAAGGGAAGAAAGTTTGAAAAAAAAAAAAAAAGTATTTTCTCACTGTATTGTTGTATTTACCAGATGCCAGGAAAAAAATCCAAGCAATACACAAAATATTTTAAAGTCACGAACAATTACTTCATTATGAAGTGAAGGCAAGTTTGAAATTCAGTTCATTTTCTCATTTAACCACTCCTTGTTTTTTTTTTCAATATGCTTCAATGTGTTAGGCTGGCTATGCTTCTATGTTCTGTGGGAACTGAAACTCATGATAAATGGAAGATTCATGTGGGAATCTGAAGATTTCCATAACTGTGTGATTTAAAGCAATGGAAATGTACCTTCTGATCCTTAGAACAACAGAACAGGATTTACAGAAGTACTTGACTAATTTGTTGATTTCTGAAAAATACTGATGTTTAAAATATAGCAGTTTTTTGTACTAGTATTATTTATTATTTTGATTTCATGTATTGAAAATGTTAAGCTAATATTTACAGATTAAAATCCACTGAGGAGAAAATGAGTGGAAAAATAGAAGAAAATAGTGATCTGCACTGAACTGCTTCAAGCAAAATGAATGCAATTTTACAAAATGAAAATTTATGTACTGATGAACAGAGTTCATAATTGGAAGAATTAATACTATATCCTAAGTAAAGAACATTCACAGCAGATAGATGCAGTTTGACATGATCTCTAAATACAGTGCTTCAGCAAAAAGTGATAACATTATCTGTGGCTGTATATAGAAGGGGATAGTGGCTAGATGCATGTGATATTACTCAGACAAATCAGAATGATATATGAAGTTCTGTAGTCCATATTTTTAAAATAGAGATGGAAGAACTGGAGAGAAAGCAAAAGAAAGTAACCAATATTACTTGAAGGATAGAGAAATGCATTTTTGCAGAAGACTTTCAGAGCTCAATCCACTTAGCTTATCAAAAAGCACATTAAGAGGTGGTGACTGCAATGTATAAATATTTCAGACATCAGGTACAAAAAAACTCAGGTATTAAAGGGCTCGTTAATTGGGTAGAAAAAGTCATGACAAGAATGAGTGTTTAGAACAAATTCAAATGGCAAATAACACACAAATTTCTAAGAGGGAATGTGTCCAGCTATCAAAACAAAGTACAAGTGATACTGAACACTTCAGTATATTCAGATTCAGATACAAGTATTCTGAATTTTACTGTTCTTTATGCCTTCAAGCCAACATAGAATGACTTCACAGAATAAACGTCTCAGATAAACAGACTTATTGATTTAATTACTTATTTTTTTGTTTGTTTATTGGCCTTGTACAACAAAAAAAACCAGTTATGCAAGTACAGAGAAAATGTTTTGGTTTTAAACACTTTAAAAGTTTTGGGACACTCTCTCTGAAAGTTCAGGGGACTTCATTCTCTGAGTTTCTCTATAATGGGCAGCATTTTTAAAGGCTTGTTTTGAACTGAGACTATATGTCACATTTCTTTCATTCTATTAATTTTAAGAATACTATCACGTTTATAGGAGTTTAGATAATATTTTCAGTAGTCAGTTATGTCTGCATAGAACTGGTTAGAAAAATATTTCCATGTTCCATGAAAGCTCCAACAGCTGAAAGAAAAAAATTACACCAAAAAAAAAAAAAAAAAAAGTCTGTAAAACCATTTAAATCATTGTGAGTCAATTTAATTACTATGAAATAATCGTTGCATAATGATTGATCCAAATAATTCTGTTTTGAACCAGTAGACTCTTTCATTTTGATAATTAAAATCTATTTATTTATTTATTCATTGATAGCATAAAAGTCAAGCGGGGACAAGATGCAGCACATAAATACCCAATAATATGCACACAATTTTAAATGTAATCCCTTAATGTCATGTAGGAAAAAAAAAGACAGTGACCACTGCTCTCTGAAATTTGGATGAAATCAGCATGTTCCCATAATATGCTTCAATCTTAATGAGTATACTTTGTTCACATACTTTTTTTTTTTCACTAAATGCACTCCCTGATGTAAAATAACATTTCAGAAAAGTATTAAAAATGATTGACACTGTAATTCTTAGAGCATTCACCTGATGAGATTGTTTTGATTATTCAAATAAGATTATGACCACCCTAAACCTTCATTTCCAGATATTCTCTGACATGTCTTATTTGCCTTACAAGGCAAGAAAAACCTTACAAGAAAAACCTACTGTAAAAGCTTAGGGACCTGCCAAACTCAACTTATTTAATACATATATATCTTAAAATAGCATTCTGAGTCAAACTATAATGTAATAGTCTGGTACAGTCAATAATGCGAAATACTGCATTCAAACCCAGATGTATAAATGCTAAAAAAAAATAAAAAAAAATAAAAAAAAAAGAACATGAATCATCTGTCATCCAGAAATACAGCCCTGGTGTTGAACTGTGATCTAAATTCTGGATGAAGTCGTCATTATAAGCCCTGTTCCATATTCTTGTCTACAGGAAAAGCAGCAAAGTACTTCTAAAAACAACTTTTAAGATCACCTTTTTTCACAGATCTTGCTTCTATGACCTTTCAGAGGGGTCCAGGAAGGCTGAACGCTCCTCAAGAAGGAAGTCTTAAAGACGCAGGAGCAGGCTGTCCCCGTGTGCCGTAAGATGAGTGTTGGGGAAGGAGACTGGCATGGCTGAACAGGGAACGTGTTGCTCAGTGTCCAGGAGAAAAAGAGAGTTTATCTTTGGTGGAAGAAGGGGGTGGAAGAAGGGGCAGATAACTCAGGGAAATTCAAGGAAATTGCCAGCATATGCAGAGAAAAATCAGGAAGGCCAAAGCCCAGCATGAGCTCAACCTGGCCACTATGGTTAAGGATTAAAAAAAAAAAAAAAGGTTTTTATAAATGTTTTTATAAACAACAAAAGGAGGGCCAAGGAGAATCTCCATTCTCTACTGGACAGAGGGGGGGACTTGACTGCTGAGGATAAGAAAAAGGCTGGGATTCTTAATGCCTTCTTTGTATCTGTCTTTACTAGCCAGACCACTTAACTTCCAGGTAATCAGCCTCCATACCAGGAAATCCAGGTTGGGGAGCAGAAGAAACGCCCCACAATTCAGGTGGAAACACTTAGAGACCTGCTGTTCCACCTGTACTCTCACAAGTTCACACGGCCAGATGGGATCTACCCGAGGGTGCCAAGGGAGTTGGCAGATGTGATTGCTGGGCTACTTTCCATCACCTGTTGGAAGTCATGGTCAGGATCAGGCCCAGTCAGGATGGGTTCATGAAAGGCATGTCCCACCTGGCCAACCTCATCTCCTTTTATGACCAGGTGACCCACCTGGGGGGATGAGGGAAAGTGTGTTGATGTAGTCTACCTAGACTTCGGCAAGGCCTTTGACACAGTCTCCCACGGTATTTTCCTGAAGAAGCTGGAAGACCATGGCTCTTTTCTGGGTTAGAAACTGGCTGGATGGCTGGGCCCAGAGACTAGTGGTGAACAGAGCGAAATCCAGCTGGTGACCCGTCATCAATTGTGTTCCCCAGAGGTTGGTGTTACGGCCCACCCTCTTTAATATCTTTACTGATAATTTGGATGAGGGAATTGAGCATACCCTCAGCAAATCTGCAGATGACACCAAGCTGGGGGGGAAGTGTTCATCTGCTGGAGGGTAGGAAGGCCCTTTGGAAGGACCTGGACAGGCTGGGTCAATGGCCAGAGGCCAATGGGATGAGATTCAACATGGCTAAGTGCCAGGTCCTGCACTTCGGCCACAACAACCGCATGTAGTGCTACAGGCTTGGGGGAGAGTGGCTGGAAAGCTGTGCAGTGGAAAAGAATCTGGGGTGCTGATTGATACTTGCCTGAACATGAGCTGGCAGTGTATCCAGATGGCCAAGAAGGCCAACAGCATCCTGGCTTGTATCAGCAGGACCAGGGAGATGATCGTCCTCCTGTACTCTGCTCTGGTGAGGCCACACCTTGAGTACTTTTTTCAGTTTTGGACCCCTCAGTACAAGAAGGACATTGAGGTCCAGGAGCATGTCCAGGGAAGGGCTATGAAGCTGGTGAAGGGCCTGGAACACAAGTCCTATGAGGATCGATGGAGGGAACTGAGGTTGTTTAGTCTGAAGAAGAGGAGGCTCAGAGGAGACCTTATTGCTCTCTACAACTACCTGAAAGGAGGTTGTAGCAGGGTGGTGTTTGGTCTCTTCTCCCAGGCAGTAAGCAATAGGACATCTAGTTATACTAAGAAAGAGTAGTTAGGCATTGGAATGGGTTGCCCAGGGAAGTGGTGGAGACACCAACCCTGGGTGTGTTTAAGGAAACGCTGGATATGGTGCTTAGGGACTTGGTTTAGTGGGTGACATTGGTGGTAGGGTGATGAATCTTGAAGGTCTTTTCAAAACTTAATGATTTTTTGATTCTGTGATTCACTTAGGGCTCACCCTTATGCTTCCCCACTATCTTTTTCAATTTATTTCCCAAGGTTTCCCAGGATTTTATTGACTCTTCCTTCTGAAAAAATTTCAGAGTGTATTTCATCCTTTGTCTTAGCTACAAAGCTTTCAAAACAGTCTAGCCAAATACAGTAATGAACAGATAAGTAAACTCTATTTGTATTATTATTATAGTTATGATTATAGAAGATTTGTCACAAAAAATGTGCACATAAATGCATCTCTCATAACAATTTTTACAGAAATTGTTTTGCAAATGAATTTAAAATTCTGAATTCGGTCACATCAGATTCCTTAGGGCCATCTCACTGATTAAGTACCCTAGATCAGGAGAAATATCCTTCTTTCAAGTATCATTTTGCTTCTGAGATCAAGACAATTCAAGTCTTTCTAATGGAGCCTATTCACACTGTCCACAACAACACAGTAAGAAAACCGAATACAGAGAGAATGTTACTACTACCTGCCTACATGCACTATAGATTTATACTGTTGATAAATTTTTCTCATCTTATCCTATCCTATCCTATCCTATCCTATCCTATCCTATCCTATCCTATCCTATCCTATCCTATCCTATCCTATCCTATCCCATCCCATCCCATCCCATCCCATCCCATCCCATCCCATCCCATCCCATCCCATCCTATCCTATCCTATCCTATCCTATCCTATCCTATCCTATCCTATCCTATCCTATCCTATCCTATCCTCACCATCCCTGGGGGTGTTTAAGGAAAAGTTGAACATGGCGCTTAGGGACATGGTTTACTGGGTGATATTGGCGGTAGGGGGATCGTTAGACCAGATTATCTTGGAGGTCTTTTCCTACCTTAATGATTCTGTGATTCTATGATTCTATGATTCTACGATTCTATCTTATCCTGTTCTGTCCTGTCCTGTCCTGTCCTATCTCATAAATAAAATCTCTGGAAAATCAGAAGGCAACAACTGTCCCTATGAAAAATACTGGGTCTAGTTAAGGAAAAAATCAAACCAAACCAAACCAAACCAACCAAACCAACAACCAAAACACAATCAATCAATCAAACAAACAAAAACAAAACAAAATGAAATACAGTTCAAGGAAGTCTTTCAAATAATAGACTTGACTTCATCGTATTTGCTCAAACTTGTATAAAAATGTTATTTAAGAAATACATGACCATGTAAATAAAACTCACCCCATGTGTTGTTGAAAAAGGGAGACAATTCAACATAAATACATAGTCTAATATATTTACAGTGTTTGAAATTTAATTTCATTTAGCTCATGAAGAACCTGGAGTCATACAGAATCCTTGCAGCTTCAGGACTGTTCAACACATTCATAAATCACCTGGAAAAGTAGAGGAGGGAGCTATGAGAAGACAAAGTTTGCTGGTGATATTCAGTTATTCAAGGTGATAAAAACAAGGGCAACTGAATGGCAGAAGAAATGAAGTGCTAATGAAATGGCAGATGAAATCGGTGTAGGTAAATGCACAGTGATGCACACAAGAAAAAACAATCCTAATTTTACATAGAAGGTGATGATCTCTGAGATTACTTTTGCCATGAAAGAATGAGATCTTATGAATGGGCTTGTAATAAATAGTTCAATGAAAAGGTCAGCTCAATACTCATGAGCAGTAAAAAAGAAAGGAAAAAAAAAAAAAGCCTGGAAATGGAAAACAATACAGAAAATATTATGATATTGTATGATGGTGTATGAAGCTATCCAGAGTGTTCTTTGCAGTTCCCACCTTCCCCACCTCTACATCAAAAAGGAAGCAAGCAAAAAATATAGAAAGAGTAATCAAGGAAAGTAAGAAGTTTGGGAAAAGAAATAACAAATATGGGATAAATAGCAACTACAATCCTGTAAAATCATAGATGACATTGAAAAGATAAAAAAGGAAAGATTAGTCGAATCAAGACTTAGGGCATTACAGGAATCTACCTGTTGGTAATGTGAAAAACAAACAAACAAAAAACAACAACAACAACAACAACAAAAAACACCCCAAACCACACCGCCAAATAACACAGAAATACTTAATAGCTCATAGCTTATCTGTAGAACTCTGATACTAGGTAATATGGATGATAAACCTCTATATGACTTTGAAAAGCATTGTGAGAAGTTTAGGTAAGAAAAATCTATTAAGGGTTAGTAATCAATGACATAATCTCAAGTGCAGGAAGTCCATTAAATAATGTTTGCCAGAGACTGGGAGACTAATCAAGCATGTAAGAGCATTTTAACAGTTCCTGGGATCACCTGAAATAATGTTAGAGTTGAAAAACTACATAGAAAAGAAACAAAAACTGTCAGATGTAAATATAGTTTTCAAGTCCTCCAAGGCTATATATTTTTCCAACATTTTCAGTCCAATTGAGTCCAATAAAAAAATGCCATCTTTTGCTGTCTGTTCTGGGTGAACCCCAATAGGCAGCTCAGCAGCACCCAACTTCTCACTCTTTCCCAGTACAGCAGGATGGGAGGGAGAAATGGAAGGGTAAAAGTGCAAAAACTCACGGGTTGAGATAAAGACATTTTAATGGTAAAGCAAAAGCTGTGTGCACAAGTAATGTTAAATAAGGAATTTATTCACTACTTTCCATTTGCAGGCAGGTGTTCAAACATTTCAAAGAAACAAATCTTCATGCCTAACCATCACTTGGGAAGACAAATCTCATCACTCTGAATGTCCTCCCCTCCTTCTTTCATTTAGCTTTTGTTGCTGATACCTTATGGAATATACCTGTGGCCAGTTTGGGCCAGCTGTCCTGGCTGTGTCCCTTCCCAGCTCATGGTGCACCCCTAGCCTCTTCACTGGGCAGGGCAGTACAAGAAGCTAAAAAGTCCTTGGCTCTGTGTAGACACTGCTCTGCAACAACTCATCAGTATTTTATGAACACTCTTTTGGTCACAAATACAAAATACAGCACCATACAAAAATTAACTCTATCCTGGCCCAAACCAGTACACAGTCTTATTTTCATCCTTGGTATATCAAATAATTCTGTCATGTGCATATAAGTTTATATAATAGGAAAGCTTTTCTCGATCAAGGTTTGGAAGAGAGTGAAGTTCCTGATTTGGCTGCAGCACTCTCTGTTCAGCAGTCTAGCTTGAATAACACACTCTGTATTACTTGATATACTTATCAGACAAAATCTTCCTCTTTAAGTGTATTAGAAAAGAGGTTTTGAAAAATACTCAGAACTGTTTTGTTTTGTTTTGTTTTGGTTTCTTATGGCAATTAAAACAAAATTAATTATTGGTTCTTGGAAGCATCAGCCTACTAAAAGTCATGTGATAGACACCTGTATTAGATATTGTATCATTTTTGTAGAATTTTCTCATGTCAGTTCTGATAATCAACACTTAGGATACTTTCATTCTATAAGGCTGTCTGAACTTCTTTGAAGAAAAAAAAAAAAAAAAGTGGATAAACCAGTTACCTCTCTATATAACTATTTCAGGTATTTTCCTATTTATCTGTGGGAAACTGTTGTTCTCCATTCCAAAGATGTTTCTGAGCACAATATTGGGTGGAACAAAAATTAAAATTGGTCTTTAAAACCCTAATTATATCACATGTTCCAAACACAGACCTTTTCTCAGTGAGTGATCATAAACGAGTGGTAAACTCTCAGAGGATACTCTGCTTAGATTTTTGAAATCTAAACATCTAGCCATTTTTTGTGGGGCTTGATACAGTGGTCCCTGGGGTTCTACCTCTGTCCTGGTTTCAGCTGAAATAGAGTTAATTTTCTTCCTAGTAGCTGGTATGGTACTGTGTCTTGGATTTAGCATGAGAATAACAGAAAACATGCAGATGTTTTAGTTGTTGCAGAGAAATGCTTACACAGAGCCAAGGACTTTTCAGCTTCGCGTGCTGCCCTGCAAGCCTGCCAGCAAGGAGGCTGGGGGTACACCAGGAGCTGGGAGGGGACACAGCCAGGGCAGCTGACCCAAACTGTCCAAAGGGATATCCCATATCATATGGGGCCATGTTGAACAATGAGGTACACTGACTGGGAGAGGCTGCTGTTGCTCAGGGACTGGCTGGGCATCTGTTAGCAGGTGGTAAGGAATTGCATTGTGAATCACTTGCTTTGTTTATTCTTTATTTTTATTTTTATTTATTTATTTTTTTCCCTTCTTATTAAACTGACCTTATCCCAACCCATGAGTTCGTGAGCTTTTCAATTTTCTCACCATCCCACTGTAATGTCAGGGAGGAGTAAGCAAATTGTTGTGTGCTATTTAGCTGTCTACCAGGTTAAACCACAACCACCTCCTAATTTAGATAAACTGCTAAAGAAGATTAGGCACACTGAAATCTTACCCAGATGTAGATTTGGAAAATCATGGAATCATTAAGGTTGGAAAAGACCTTCAAGATCATCCGGTCTAATCATTCCCCAACTACCAATGTCACCCACTAAACCATGTCCCTAAGCACCACATCCAACCTTTCCTTGAACACCCCCAGGGATGGTGATCCTCTCTGGGCAACCCGTTCCAATGCCTGACTGCTCTTTCTGAGAAGAAATGTCTCCTCATTTCCAACCTAAACCTCCCTTGGTGCAACTTGAGGCCATTCCCTCTAATCTTATTGCTGGTTATCTGTGAGAATAGGCTGACCCCCATCTCCCCACACCTTCCTTTCAGGTAGCTGTAGAGAGCAATAAGGTCTCTCCTGAGCCTCCTCTTCTCCAGGCTAAACAATCTCAGTTCCCTCAGCTGCTCCTCACAGCACTTGTGTTCCAGGCCCTTCACCAGCTTCGTAGCCCTGCTCTGGACACACTCCAAGGCCCCAATATCTTACTTGTCATGAGGGACCCAAAACTGAACACAGTACTAGCCACTGTGATTTCCCATTCCAATAATATGCATGTTACTAACCTTGCACCTAATTCCCACAGGAATGAAATGTGGAGCATCAGCTTGTGTACCTATCACTTAACTAACTTACATCATCACGTGGCTCTTCAGTAGCCCATTGTTATCAAGCAAGTTGTTTCCTCTATGGTCTACAATGCATATTTGTTTGCTCTGTTCTCTAGGATTCAAATTCTTTGGGATAGGCAATGTCTTTCTATGTTTATGTTGTTCTTAAATTTGACTAAAAGCATAGTTCAACAGTATTGCAAATACAGTCTTAAGTCTTCTAGTACTATATCGCTGATGCTGAATCCTGTGAAACAAAGCACTGGTTTAGTATCAGACCTCTCAGCTGCTTCAAGCACTAAAATGATTGACAGCCTAATTTTATTTATTTTATTTTATTTTATTTTATTTTATTTTATTTTATTTTATTTTATTTTATTTTATTTATTTTATTTTATTTTATTTTATTTTATTTTATTTTATTTTATTTTATTTTATTTTATTTTTTTCTGCCATGCTTGGTGATAAATTAGATACTGCCTTTGCCACTCCATCTTCATGTCAGGTCAGATACTGTCATCCCTGACATTAGGCATTCATGAACTCCACACCCAATGCTCTGGTTGATTTGACAGATGTTTGACTGTGGGTCCCTTTGGGAGCTCTGGTTGTGTATGCATATATAGATCATCACTAACAAAACCATGGCTACACAGAGGTGTACATGTTGCATTCCATGTTATGTGAAGTCTAAAGAGAATTAGGTACCCATCTCATATTCTGTTTCAGATGGTTTTGTTTCTTTTTTGTTCTTCTGTCTTTCGTTTCTTCACTGATAAAAGTCATCATCAATATTTTTCATTTTTCTCTGCTTTTAAGCCGTTACATCAGCAGCACAAGTATAGAATTAATACCTATCTATTACATACCAAACAAGTCATAAATAGCCAAAGCAAAACTTCTAAATACTCCATGAGTTGCAAGTTGTCTGCACAGACAAGTGAGAAAACATTTACCAAACAATACATACATGCTACGATAGCTTACAAGAAATTTTTCCACCAGGAACAAACATTTGCCATTTATTGGATATGTATACCAGCATATAATTTGATTTTTAACCAGACTCGTAAGTCCACAATGCACAAAATCAGAAACTTGAAGATTGCTCAACATGACACTGTTACTGTATTGTGGTAGTATTGCATTAAAAAAAAATTGTGACAA
Source organism: Aythya marila (assembly GCF_965140915.1). NCBI lineage: Eukaryota > Metazoa > Chordata > Aves > Anseriformes > Anatidae > Aythya > Aythya marila. The sequence continues at coordinate 110,186,750 of NC_139043.1, forward strand.
GGCTAGAACCTAGTGTAAAGTATGCCTTATTTGAAGATTTATTTGTAGTGTTTATATTGCCTAGTTTCATGCCAGAGCATAAAGCTGGTATTTTCTGGTATGATCAGCACCAATCAATCATATTTATTCATCATTATTTGCTGTGTTGTCTCATACAAGCCTGAAGGCAGCAAGTATCAAGTCTATCTAGGATAAGTGTAGGACTTAATACAGTAGAAGAAATATCTGTGAAGTCCATCAACATAGATGGGGGAAAAGTAAACTCTGTGTGGATGGCACTGAAGCCCAAAGAAAGATTAATGGGTAAATAATAGCATAGGACTAGTATTTCATTTATAGTAGATTTTAAGACTGTGAGTCAGAAAGATTTACTTAGAGCTAATATATCTCGTTTTCTGGTGTAATAATTCTAGAGAAGGCATATTTTCCTGAATGAAGACATATAAACCAGATCATCAAATCCTAACTATTGCAGGCAGGCCTAACTGCCTCTATCTATTCAGTTTGAGCCCTTTTCCTGTCAGCTCTTTTCTCACCCTAGTGATTATCTCTGTACATGCCCACTCTACATAACCATCCTGCAGCCCTCAGGGACTCTGGCTAAGTGCTCCTCCAGACTGCTGAAGGAAGGAGCTGCTGAGCTGTCACAGCATCCCAAAGGACCCTGGGCAGCTGCTGATGCTTCCTCTCACCATCACTCCTGCTCGCTACATATAGGTCTGTCTACAGGGCTCTTATGGTTGTCACTGTGACAATACCAGCTCTCCACAGTCTTGGAGAGTAAATGAATGAACATTGCACCAAAACCACCAAAACACAAACAAACACTCCACCTCTCACCTCACATTCAGTGTCTGAGCAGAATATTGAGCTACACCTACACAGAATGCAAGGTATTACAAGTGAGAAGTTGAACCAATTGTTACTGTTCTTTCATTGTTCTGGCTCTCATATTGCAGCACAGAGAAAGATCCACTATTTGTCAAGATCATGCATGAGGCAGTCTCACATGTTCAGCTCATCATCTGAGTTTGTTGGCAGCCACTAACCAACTCTGACTCATACTGCAAATGGTAACAGATGTAAGGAGCCCAGGAAGCCCACAGTGATATTTTGGATCATACTTGGCAGTGGTGCTGTATACTTCCTGGAAAAGGCTATATTTCTAGGGGCAATTCAACTATAAATATGAGTACCTGAATTTCGGAGGAAGAAAAAAAAAAATCGTAAGTATAGTTTGGCAAAACTAAGTGTTGCATTGACTAATTCTAAATGCTGTCACTAGCTATAGACATTTTATTTTCATAAACCTGCACTTGTAATCCTTTAATTCTTGCAAATAAGCATTGTAAATAATGAAAAGGAAAGGAAAGGAAAGGAAAGGAAAGGAAAGGAAAGGAAAGGAAAGGAAAGGAAAGGAAAGGAAAGGAAAGGAAAGGAAAGGAAAGGAAAGGAAAGGAAAGGAAAGGAAAGGAAAGGAAAGGAAAGGAAAGGAAAGGAAAGGAAAGGAAAGGAAAGGAAAGGAAAAAGAGAAGAGAAGAGAAGAGAAGAGAAGAGAAGAGAAGAGAAGAGAAGAGAAGAGAAGAGAAGAGAAGAGAAGAGAAGAGAAGAGAAGAGAAGAGAAGAGAAGAGAAGAGAAGAGAAGAGAAGAGAAGAAAAAAAAAGAAAAGAAAAGAAAAGAAAAGAAAAGAAAAGAAAAGAAAAGAAAAGAAAAGAAAAGAAAAGAAAAGAAAAGAAAAGAAAAGAAAAGAAAAAAGAAAAATAAACTTTGTCTTCTAATAGCAACATAAAGAGATGTTAAAAAGAGAAGGGGAGAGAAAGAGAAAGAGAGCATAGTGAGAGCGTAGTTTATCTGAGGACTGAGGTGTAAAACATTGAGTAATTGAGTAATAAGATGAAGTTTTCTGAGGAAGTTGCATAAAAAGGTAACTGTGTATGGATAGACAACAAAAAAGTGAAAATGAGAAGTCCCTTAAAATGTCCACAGTTCCCTAATGACAAAAACTAATTCAGATAGAGACATTCAAAGTATGTTAAAAGGAGCTAGCTGTTGAACCTTCTGTGGCATTCAAGCTTCTTTGAAAATCCAAATCATAGTGTGTACTGGGAGACTTAAAAGGAGGGTTAATGATAAATCCTGCAGAGATTAAAATAAAAAGTAACTTTCAAAACTTTGAATGCTCCCTTGAGCCCAAAAGTGAGCAACAGGTAGGCTGTTACCACTCATTACTGTAATCTAAAGTCTTTCCAGTATTCTCGGAAACTAAAGGAAAATAAGTAACAAAACAATAATATCAACAAAAAGCACGAACTAGTGTGGCTGCAGGTGATCTGCTAAGTGATTTGACAGAGAATTCCATTTGGAGAAACACCGTAAGCGATAAAAACAGGCTGTAAAAAGGCCCTTCTTGTTCTGAGGTTATTCTACTGCTAAACATTAAAGAACGACATAAAGACAGCAAAAGCCTCTAATATATTTTTGTAAATTGTCAATAGTTTCATTAAGCAGATTGGTAACGCTGAAGCTTTTGTCTGGCATGGAGCAAATCTGAACTAAAAAGATGTACATTTATAAATGAGGAAAAATATCATTGAGGTGGGCACAATATACCGTATGTAAGTGTACAGCTTATTGATCCTACTACCATAATAAAATGCAATAAAAATTCATCTATAATACAATTCTTTTGCAATGTGCTGAGACATTGGTTCAAACATGGAAACAGTTAAATTATACAAAAATATTGTTAGGTTAAATACTACAAGGACTCCAAGGACTCTCTGCACTAACTCTTACCATTTATTTTTCTCCCAGAGACTGACATTATTTTCTACTAAACTGCATGGATTTCAAGTCCCAGATAGTGCCATTATTTTCTACTAAATTGTATAGATTTCAAATGCATCAGAATTTGATATGGTCCTTCCAAAAGAAAACCTCAAACAAAATACAAGGAAGCCATACCTTGAAGAACTTTATTTTTATCATTAAAAAAAAAAAAAAAGTGTGTGGGGGGAAAGCCAATGGAATAAGGAAGGTCTTGGAAAACAAACAAACAAAAATCAACCAAACAACCAAAAAAAATACACCACACACTTCATTTTTCTACCGACTTTTCGTAGTGTTATTAGTATAATCACTACAAAAGCAATCTATTCTATTTAGTTTAAATATAAGTCTTTGGTCAAGAAGTGCCATTCATCCGTATTTTAATGGGCATAGCAGAAATTTGCAGAATTAATTTCAGAGATCAGATATTGAAACATTTTTCCCTTGCTAACTGTAAACTTAAGAGTAGTTATACTATGAGAAAGCTGTTAGCAACAACAACAAAAGGACATACCATTTAATATCTTCTTCTGCTCTTTACACACCTATTCTGTCATGGCCTTCTGACACTGGAAATAAAGAAATGGTTTGGAAAACCAACCAACCAATCAACCTCTCATAAATTCATATCTCTACTCTGTATCTGTTCATAAATTCATATCTGTGAGAAAATATGTCCATACTGTGGGTAACTCAGAATCCCAAGTACAATGTGCAGCCTGCCGCCTCAAATCTTGAAAAAGGTCACTTCCTTCATCTGGAAAGGTTAGTGTTGTCATGTCATAGTTGTTGCTAAAGGACTCTAATATTTTCCATCTTTAACCACCAAAACAAAGAAGCTGGCACTTAATATTTTAGAACATAATTACCATTAATAATTATCAATGTTGGAACTAGTTCTAGAGTATGCAAAAAATCTGATCTTTTGATGTATGAATGTACTAGGAAAGTGTAATCTCCCTTACAGATACAGAAATCAAAAAGAGGAGCCAAGAAGTAAAGCTGGTAATCTTTTTTAAATGTAAAGTTTTAATTTATGTAAAATGATTTAATTTATGTAATTTATGTAAATTAGGTATTTCTTTCTCAGATGCTGAAATATTTTTGTGACTGAGAGTGAAGAATCTACAAATATCAGTATGGTCATTAATTAGGATATTTTTTTTCATTTATTTATTTTTATTTTTTAACCAGAGAGAAGAGAAATAAGGATAATCAATGAAAGTTCAAATAGAAAATAAGAATGAAGAAGTAATTTATTTCCATGACTTTACAAGAGTTTGATAGACAGATTATGGAACATAGAACAGAGAAACACAGATTTTATTGCTTTTCTTTCAGTGACTAGCATTAGCAATACTGTACCTCCAGGACAAACAGTATTCCCAGAACCTCAAGTTCAGCAGGTCTGAGGTCCACAGATACCTGGCATGATTTGGTCCTGAACAGTCCTTTGTGACTTCAGATTCATTCATGAGCTTTATATTGCAGAGAAATATGCTGACATATCTTCAGCTTCTTCTTCCTCTCTCTTAATCAGTGCATGAAAACCTACAACCAGAGGAATTTGTAAATGAAAATATCCATGAAACTCTTCTGTGCTCTTCTAGGATTTTCTTGAACATCAGGCTTTCCAATAAAAGACAGTTAAAAATAAAGACTCCGGTTGACCGCAGGAAACAAAGCTATTCAGAAATCTAGCATGATCTCAAATGGAAGAAGTCAATTCCCAAAGCCCTGGAGAAAGGGGGCTTCTCATAACCCACCTCAAAAACTTCTCAACATCTTGCATAGCACAATCAAATCCACATGGTCAGGGTGCATACACAAGGCAGCAATGCTGCCACCTCTGATGGGATCATCTCAGATTCAAGTGACCCATAGGCATAAACACAGGGAGCTCTGTAATTCCAACCAGTTCTCAAACAAATTATCTTCTTCAGAAGCAGAAGAAAGACCACAGAGACCTACAACTTCCCCAGAACTGTGTCAAACACAGAGCTGGGACAAAAAATGACACCTCTCAAACCTCTTATCGTCTATCAGGCCACCTCCCTGACAGCTGACACATGCCACCTACTGTGGACAAAGGGAGCTCTCAAACACCCACCACCTCCCTAACCTCCCATTTTGTCCCAGGCAGCTGCAAGGACCCCACTGCTGTGGACAAAGGACCCTCTGCGACACCCAGCCACTCTGCAATCTTCACCATCAGGACCATCCCCAAAGCCCTGGACAAAGGAAGCCTCTCACAAGCCAGCTCTACAACCTGTCAACATCTTCCCAACCTGTCAACATCTTCCCAAGGAACTGCAAATCCACATGGTGAGGACACAAAACCAAGGCCGACTTGCACCCACTTCTCAGGGGTTCCGTCTCGTGCAAGCTTCCTACACACACCAACACAGGGGAATCTGCAACCCTGTCAACTTCTCTAACATATCATCCTCTTTACAGGCACACGAAGGGACTCCATGGACATGAAAGAGAGTCGGCACAGGGACCTTCAGCTTGCCCATAACTGTGTCACACCCAGACATGGGACCAACAAGACACTTCTCAAACATATCATTCTCTACCAGGCTACTACAATGACTCAGCCGAATTGGACAAAGAAAGCTCGGGAAAAAAAAAAAAGACACATTTGTGGAACCCCTCCTGGTGTGAAAGGTAGCCATAACATTCCAAAGTCTTCCCACCACACATTCTCTCTCTAACCTCTCCTTTATTTCCTGGCAGCTGGAAGGTCCCCACAGCACAGGACAAAAGGTGCTCCATGCAAACCAGATACCCGGTAACAATGCATAATCCAAGATGAAGCAGCATGATGCCCAAGGCATTGCCCAAAGCAAGACTCCCAAAAGTCATCTCAAGAAGCTCTCAAGGTCTTCCCAGGGACCTGCAAACCCCCGTGGCTGGGGCACAAACAAAAGGCAGCATCGCTGCCACTCTGACAAGCTCCTGTCAGATTCAAGGGACCCCTAGGCATGGACACAAGGAGCTCTGCAACTCCAACCTGTTCTCCAACAAATTCTCTCTTCTTCACAGGCACGAGAAAGGATTCCAGAGTCCTGGAAGGGAGGAGCTCCACCACACCCAGCGTATTTCCACCCTTCTGTGGTCTCCCTGTCACCTCCACCTCACACACCATCATGGACAACAGGTGAGCTCTGCACCACACTGCAACTCGCCCACCTCTCACGGTCTGCACAGGGAGCTACAAACAACTTCCCCAGAGCTCGGGACCACACACCAAGTCTCAAAGCTCACATGACCTTCAACAGCATCGCAATGTGCCTACAGACATGGAGAAAAGCAGCTTGGAAACACAGCGCATCTCTCTAACCTCTCCTGCTGGTCAAGGTACACACAGCTCCCCCGCAGCCTTGGAGAAAGTGGGATCCGCAGCTCTTGTCTCCTCTCTAACCTGTAACACTCTCCCTGGCAGCTGGAAGGTCTCAAAAGCCACGGACCATGGGAGCTGCACCACATTCCCCATCGCTATGCCCTCTACAGCTCTGCCCCGGCAGCTGAAAGGCTCCAACAAGGCCACCGAAAAAGGTAGTTCTGCACCACCTACTGCAGACAAAGGGAGCTCTCGACCACTCACCACCTCACTAACCTCTGGTTAAGGTACACGCAGGTGCCCCGTAGCTGTGGATTATATTAGATCACAGCTCCTGCCTCTATTCTGACACGCTCTCCCTCTCAGTTGCTTGTCCCAAAAGCCACGTTTCTTGGGATTTTTACTTTATCCCCAATCTCTGTTGCTTCTCCTGCTCTGCCACTGCCACTGAAATGTTGTAGCAGGTCTATAAAATATGGAGCGGTTGTGTCTTATTTCAGCCATCAGCTAAGCACTACAGAGCTATTTTCTCACCTTCTCCCCTGTTGGGTTGAGTGTAGGAAGTGAAAAAATGTAATAGCTTGGGGGTGAAGATAAAGACAGTTAATTAGGACAGAAAATAAAGGATAATATTAGTAATAATTATAATAATGATAATAGTCTTATAAATATATATATATATTTTTACAAAAAATTATACCCAGCATAAATGCTTACCACTTACTCACAGACACGGAGCACATCTCCAAGCTAATGTCACTTCCCACCTTGGCCAGCCACCCCATATTAATTGCTTAGTATGTTGTCCTACGTTATTTACTATTCCTTTGGACAGTTCAGGTCAGCTGTCCTGGTTCTGTCCCCGCCCAGGTCTTTGTGCACACCCAGCCTCCTCCCTGCCAGGGTGGTATGAAAAGTTGAATAGTCTTTGGCTTGATGTAAACACTGCTCTGCAAAAAAATAAACATTATTGTGTTATCAACACTATTCTCAACCTAAATTAAAAACAGAGCCCCATACCAGCTATGAGGTGGAAAATTTACCCTATCCTTGGTAAAACCAGGACAATATCCACCCCTTATTGTATACCATTTTTGTCATTCTGCTTCCCATACTTTGTAATACATTCCAATTAACCACCACTTTTTATATATTTACATAAAATGTCCACTGAGTTTGTTTAATTTGTGACTTACTTTGGCCTCCTATCAGATACTGCATATGGCATTGAAAATCATAAACACATTTTACATTTTCTTTTTTTTGCCATGATTCAATTATCCTATTTTAAATGATATAATACAACCTTCTTTTCGATAACAGACAAAGTTTTTTTGAAAGGTTTAGATACCAGAGTAATGATATATATAGGCAGATGTAATAAATTTGTTTACAGAAAAATATTTTCTCCCCCTGTACTATACCAAATCTCTCTCTCTCTCTCTCTCTCTCTCTCCCCGTAATTATCAGGAGCCATCTAGAAGAAGTAGGAAAAAATAAACTATGATTGACATTGACAGTGTTCTATTTACTTTGCAATCTAAATGAGACATAAATGTGTCTTTCTGGAGAAGAAAAATGTGAGAAAAATAGCATTATTTACAAGACTACATGGTATGTCATAGCATGGGCATTGGAAGCAGTGGAAGATTGGTGGAAGACAGTGGAAGCTCTCTTTAATAAATTTTCTACTGACATTTGAATAAGTAATTTGAGATTTAACCTTGCTTTTCTACTTAGCATTTTCAGAAAAAAACGCTTTTGTATATGAGAAAACACAAGAATGGAAATTGGAAAAGCATTCATTCTTTGCATTTTTTCTCAATCACCATTACCAAAAAATAACTTTTTTTTTTTTTTTTTTTTTTTTTACAAAACATTCAGCAATTTAGCTACTGCAAGATTCTTCGACTTGTACAAGACAACCTATAAATGTAGGCTCTGTGTATTTTCTATGTTCCTTATAAGTCTATAGATACTAACAAATAACAATATCTATGGCCCAATACGCTCGAGGCAATAAAACTGAAATGGCAATGATAAATACCAAAGTAGATTATTGCCCTCTTATAAACACCAAATTCTAAAAATAGCTATTGGTACTATTACAAGACAAATTGGTACTATTATAAGACAGACAAACTTCGTCTTCTATAGGTCTATCCTTCTTCACTTAATTTTCTGCATTTTGTTCTCCTGCTGCTCACTCTAGAATCTTCCAATATCCAGCTCAATTCAGTCAATATCAACTAGCTTACAATCTGGCTCATGTATGAATGAGACTTGTTAAAGATTGACTCTGAAGATACAAAGGTGTAGAAGAGAATTAGTCTAAACAGAGGAAAAACATGGTCAGGATTTTTTTTTTTTTTTTTTTTAAGTATGGACAAGAGCTTTCCCCTGTATGGAAATCAGGACAAAAGATTAGCTGTTTTTTTCCAGGATCAGCCTTGCATTTTAGTGATATGCTGTAATAAAGCTCATGCTCCCCAACGTGCACACACTTAGTTTTGTGAAGATGAAATTTAATAGTGAAAAGTTATTCAAGTATAGGTAAGCCATGGATACACTTATGATTTTTAATTCGTAAAGCACTTTCTTTTTATATTGCATTTGCAATCCTCTGCTCTCAGAACTGTATTTATAAGTGCTACTTAGACTCAGACATCTCCAGAATGACACAGATATTTCTCATTCATATGTTAGATGCCTAAACAGTGAGGAGTCCATACATGCACTGAAAGGCTTAATAAACTCTCACACTTAGCTCAATTGCATGCATACATGCAATCTGTATGTGTCTAGCACTGGCCCAACTGTACCGTTGTGTCCACAGCTGGCTGTGAATTCTCCAGATTGGAAAAAAAAGCAGAGCTTGTGCATAACCAGCCAATTGCTCCAATATATGACTTGACACAAATCCTTGCACACCAGAATAACAAATTTTATAGAGTCCAAATTGATAAGGTATCATCAGAATGTCTGCTTTTATGTCCTGCAAAAACATCAGCTGAAAATCTAGTTTGCATTAACTAAATGTTTTCCACAAAAGTAAGCTCATGATTCAATTTCTCATAATTGTTACATAGAGTTTATTCTGACAGAAAACCTCTCCCATATTATACACAGTTTTCTAGTTAAATGATTCTGGTCTTCTGGGATAATTACAGGACAATAATGTACACAGAACTTAAAAAAAAACTCACATGCAGTTTCAAGGGCTTAATAATGTCCAGAGAATACAGTGTTGTCTTTTTAACAGAACTGCAGAGAGCCTCTCCTAGGGATGCTGAGAATCTGCATGGAGCTGCAGTCCATACCTTAAATCAGTTGCATAGTTGCATATGGAGTTACATAGCTAACAAATTTCTTCTTGTTAGAGGTCTAGCTAAAATCTCATTTCATAAGAGGTGGTATCCACAGAGCTATTTAAAACAACAACAAAAAAAAGTAAGACTCAGGAAAGATGATGTTGGTCATGAAGAAACAGAAGCAGCTGGAGCCAATTCACAAGTAAAATTTATTGGACTCTGCAAAAATTCACTGGACTTGCTGCAAAAATTCAAACATGGATGTAGCTGGGATTAAAGAAAAAAGAAGCAAAACAGTGAAATGACTTGTTATTGTGCGTAAAGTGATTTAAACTGTGAAATTAGGCTGAGCCAAGACAGCAAACTGGAATAATCACTTTTTTTTTTTTTTTTTTTTTTTTTTCTGAGACTTCTGAAAGATACTTAAAAGAGGTTCTTCTTGGCAGAAGTTTGATTTACCTAAAAATCTTATCTGTCATTATGATCCTCACTGTAAGAGACCTGTATTTGATTCCAAGGTGCCTATGCAAACCTCATGAAGTTCAACAAGGCCAAGTGCAAGGTCCTGTACCTGGATTGGGATAATTCTAAATATGAATACAGACTGGACGATGAGTGGACTCAGAGCAGCTTTGCAGAGAGGGACTAAACTTTTAACGCCACCAGGACATCTGGAAATGAAAGAATAGGAGGTGCCAGTTAACACGTGGCTCATCAGTAGAAGAAAGGCACAAGCAGAACTACCTGATTTGAGTGGTCTTCTCCAGGTCTTCTTCAAACTTGTAATATGTTAAGGATGCTTTTTTTCTTGAATAGTTTTAATTTTGATCTTTTGAGGGAAGGGAAATTAAACTGCAAGGCTGAATAGCATCTTTCCTTCATAATAAAGTATCTAACTTCCCTAAGATCACTGGCAATGAAAGGACAGAGTTGCGTTCTCTCTTTTCTTTTCCCATGTCTTTTGGAAAGGAGGCTGAAAAGAAAAATTCAATGTCTGTGAAATCAAATAGCTAAGAAATATGGAAAGCAAATAGTTATTCTTAGCTATACTGCATGCCTGCTGTGAATCAAAGCAACAATAAAACACTTTTTAGAATGAATAGCATAATGAGGTAAGAACAAAAGAATTCCAGTAGCTGCTAAATTAGTTTCCAAAAGACGTTGTTTCAATCTCTCGAGAAAATGTTCAATGTTATGAGGGCAATTCAAAGATATATCCAGACTCTCATTCTGTACTAAAAAACAAACAAACAAACAAACAAACAAACAAAAAAGTATCATTAAAGCAAATGAAAGAACTCTTTTCAGGTAGCTTCAAGAAAAAGGTTGCCTGCTGTACAATACAAGCACAGCACAGTTAAACTTACAACAACTAACATAAATGAAGTGGAATTAGAAGTAAAACGAACAAACAAACAAAAAAAAACAAACAAACAAACAGACAAAAAAAAACAGAATTGGCCAGATTAAAACAAACAAGTTTATTCTAAAAGACAAAGTCAAACTCCCAGGTAACCATACGATCCCTGAACCAAATTCGTGAGCAAAAGTCTCAAACCTGCAAGCCATTTCTGAACTCAGGTTTTCTGGCTGAAGGTATATGTTCCACAATCTTGTAGATGATAATTCCTTACATATACATGTATACATACACTTACACATATCTGTATATGTGCATAGATATGTGTATGTATAATAAAGAAGCTAGAATCAATGATCTCACTGGTCAAAGGCAGTAAGAGCATTGCCATGAAATAAAGGCTGAGATTGCTGGGCATGTTCAGCCTCAAGAGAAGGCTCCAGGGAGACCTCATTGCAGCCTTTCAGTACTTAAAGGGGGGTTATAAAAAAAGATGGAGAGTGATTTTTTACTCAGGCAGATAATGATAGGTCAAAAAGGAAAGGTTTTAAACTAGAAGAAGGGAGATTTAGAATAGATGTTAGGAGGAAAATTTTCAGTCAGAAGGATGTGAAGCACTCAAACCGGTTGCCCAGAGAGGTTGTGGATGCCCTATCTACAACCAGTGCACAGTGACTGTGCACTTAGTCACATAGTCTGAATTTTTGGGTAGACCTGTACGGTGCCAGGAGTTGGACTTGATGATCCTTATGAGTCCCTTCCAACTCAGGATATGCTATGATTCTTTGATTCTGTCCCTAGAGGTGTTCAAGGCCAGGTTGGTGTAGTGGGTTTACGTGGCAAGGTTTTGGTAGCAGGGGGCCATAGGGGTGGTTTCTGTGAGAAGGATCTAGAAGCTGCCCCATGTTTGGGAAGGGCCCCCACTGCTGACCAGAGACAAGCCAATAAGTGGTGTTGTTTTGCGGCTCTGTCAGAGCAGATTTAAGACAGGGAAAAAAATGCTGTGCCACACAGCAGCTGGGAGAGTGAGAGCAGTGAGGAACAGCCTTGCAGGCACCAAGGTCAGTGAAGAAGGAGGGGGAGAGGTGCTCCAGGTGCCGGAGCAGAAGTCCCCTGCGGCCTGTGGTGAGGACCATGGTGAAGCAGGATGTCCCCCTGCAGCCCATGGAGTACCACGGTGGAGCAGGGTTCCACGCTGCAGCCTGGGGAGGAGACCATGGTGGAGCAGGTGGCCCTGCACCGATGGAGGCTGCCACCTGTGGAAGACCCCTGCCGGAGCAGATTCTGGGCCAGACCTGTTGCCCGTGGAGAGGAGACCATGCAGGAGCAGGTGACCTGGCAGGAGCTGCTGCCTGTGGGGGACCCAGGTTGGAGCAGTTTTCTCCTGAGGGATGGACCCCGTGGTACGGACCCATATCTGGAGCAGTTCTGGAAGAGCTGCTGCCTGTGAGAAGCCCACGCTGGATCAGTTCATCAAGGACTGCATCCCGTGGATGGGACCCCACAGCACAGGGGACGAGAGTGACTGAGAAGGAGTGGCAGAGAAGAAGCGCTGTAGACTGACCATAACCCCCATTTCCCCGTTCCCCTGCGCCACTCGGGGGGAGAAGGTGGAAGAGGGTGGATGGAGGGGAAGGTGCTTTTGGTTTCCTTCCTTTGTTTCTCACTTCTCTAGCTTGTTAGTAATAGGCAATAAATCTTACTATCTCCTTATGCTGAGTCTGTTTTGCCTATTACAATAATTCCTGAGTGATTTTCTCGTCCTTATCTCAACCTTTGAGCCCTTTTCACATATTTTCTCCCTGTTCCTCTTTGAGGAGGGGGAGTGAGAGAGCAGCTGTGGTGGAGCTCAGCTGCCCACTCGAGCGGAACCATGACAGTTGGATGAAGCCTTGGACAACCTGATCTAGTCAGGGTCATCCCTTCAACATGGCAGAAGAAGTGGAACTAGATGATCTTTGAGCTCCCTTCCAAGCCAAGCCATTGTATGATTCTATGATTGATTCTATGGTATGTATGTGCATACATGCATACATATACAGATAAGTACATAAATATATGCTGTACTGAAAGAAGATTTTGAACAATGACAATGGAACCAAGATTTTTTTAACAATTCATATATTTTTTCTGCTGATGAGGCTTCATGTAAACTCTGTATGTTGCATTTGCAACATGTGGCATACCATTGAATCATATAATCACAGAATCAAAGAACAGCTTGGATTGGAAGGGACCTTAAAGATCACCTAGTTCCAACCTCCCTGCCATAGGCAGGGATGCCACCCACTAGATCAGCTTGTCCTCATCCTGTAATTATCTGCCTGAGAAAAAAACCGTTCTCCATCTCTTCTAATAAGCCCCCTTTTAAGCATCGAAAAGATGCAATGAGGTCTCTCCAGAGCCTCCTCTTCTCCAAAGTAAACAACTCCAACTCCCTCAGCATAATTTCATAGGAGAGGTGCTCCAGCCCTCTGATCACCTTTGTGGCCCTCCTCTGGACATGCTCTAACAGATTCAAATCCTTCTTGTTGTGGGAGCCCCAGACCAGGATACAGTACTCCAAGTGGGGCCTCATGAGGGCAGAGCAGAGGTGCACAATCACATTCTTCACCCTGCTGGCCACTCCTCTGGTGATGCAGCCCAGGATGTAGTTGGCCTTCTGGGCTGCAAACACACACTGCTGGCTCATCTCGAGCTTTTCATCTGCTAGAACCCCCAAGTCCTTTTCTGCAGGGCTGCTCTCAGTGAGTTCTTCTCCCAGTCTGTGCTCATGTCTGGGACTGCCTCACAAGGGCAGAGCAGAGGAGGACGATCACCTCCCTAATACAATCACCTCAATACAATGCATCTTCTTTACACATGATAGTAAGCAGATATCTACAACCTATTTTATTATTTTATTTTATTTTATTTTATTTTATTTTATTTTATTTTATTTTATTTTATTTTATTTTATTTTATTTTATTTTATTTTATTTTATATTTTATTTTATTTTATTTTATTAATTCATTTTTATATAAATGCTGAGTGCATTAATATTCTGAAGACAAAATAAAAATATCTTATATGGGGAATCTCGTATACTTGTTTATGTACTCAGTAGAGAACAGTGAGTTCTGTTGACATTCTATATAAAGTCTTTTCAAGATAAAAAAAACTTTTAGAATAAACAATATTGTAAGCACAAAATTTGACTCATTTAATACAACTTTAAAGATTGGCTTTCTTTTTTTGTTTTGATTGTAAATACTCTTCTCCACTGGGTTGTTCATAAGTTCCCTGTCCTGGTTTCAGTTAGAACAGAATTAATTTTCTTCCTAGTAGCTGGTGGAATGCTGTGTTTTGGCTTAGGATGAGAAGAGTGCTGATAACACCCCGATGTTTTAATTGTTGCAGAGCAATGCTTATACCAAGCCAAGGACACCTCAGACTTTTGCTCTGTCCTGCCAACAGGCAGGCTGGGGGTGCAGTAAGAGCTGGGAGGGGACAGACCCAGGACAGGTGACCCGAACTAGCCAAAGGGGTATTCCATACCATCTGACGTCATGCTAAACAATATATAGGGGTGGCTAGCCGGGGGAGGGGGCCGGACTGCTCGGGGTTAAGCTGGGCATCGGTCAGCGGGTGGTGAGCAATTGCATTGTGCATCACTTGTTTGTACATATTATTAGTAGTAGTACTATTATCATCATTGTATTATTATTATTATTATTATTATTATTATTATTATTATTATTATTATTATTATTATTATTATTATTATTATTATTATTATTATTATTATTTTCCTGTCCTATTAAACTGTCTTTATCTCAACTCACGGGCTTCACTTTCCATTTCTCTCCCCCGTCCCAGAGAGGGAGGGGGGAGGGTGAGCGAACGGCTGCGTGGTGTTTAGCTGCCAGCCGGGTTAAACCACGACAGTCTTTTTGGCGCCCAACGTGGGGCTCGAAAGGTTGAGATAACGGCAGATCTGACCAGAGTGTGTTAAACTGAAATTGGTATAAGTACTAGACCGGCTTAATAGTCACTTGTCATAATGCTGATTGCTTTAATCTCAACTGTGCTGCGCCTGTTTTCCAAATAGAGTATTATAGCATGTTATTTTCCGTATGTGCTCTCTGTCATGTTGTTTATCCTCTCCGGGCCCTGGTTTCAGACCATTATGGTACTGTGTGTTGTATCAGTAGCTTATGAGATGATGAAATATCTGGCCATGACTCTAACCTGGTATTTGTACTCAGTAACATCTTCGATTCTATACTTTGGAAATTGTATTTTGGAAACTATTAGCAATTATATCTGTTGCCTTTTTTCATTAGGGAGTCAATCTGTGGAGGGGAAAGGGGAAGATAATTTTTCTTACTTGATCACTCTCCCTTTCTCCTTCACCACCCCTGTATCCTCCTTGATCACTCTCCCTTCCTCCTTCACCACCCTCTTATCCTCCGAGTTTATTACAATAACTATGCCCAAAGACGAGCTGGCGGGGAAGAAGACCGGCCTGGCTCAATAGAGAATTGTGGCTTGATCTTAGGAGGAAAAAGAGGGTTTATAAGCTTTGGAAAAGTGGGCAGGCCACTAAGGAGGACTTTAAAGAAGTAGCGAGGCTGTGCAGGGACAAAATTAGGAAGGCCAAAGCTCATCTGGAGCTCAATCTGGCTACTGCCGTTAAAGATAACAAAAAACGTTTCTATAAATACATCAACACAAAAAGGAGGACTAAGGAGAATCTCCATCCTTTACTGGATGCGGGGGGAAACTTAGTTACAAGAGATGAGGAAAAGGCGGAGGTGCTCAATGCCTTCTTTGCCTCAGTCTTTAGCGGCAATACCGGTTGTTCTCTGGATACTCAGTACCCTGAGCTGGTGGAAGGGGATGGGGAGCAGGATGTGGCCCTCATTATCCATGAAGAACTGGTTGGTGACCTGCTACGGCACTTAGATGTGCACAAGTCGATGGGGCCGGATGGGATCCACCCAAGGGTACTGAGGGAACTGGCAGAGGAGCTGGCCAAGCCACTATCCATCATTTATCAACAGTCCTGGCTATCAGGGGAGGTCCCAATCGACTGGCGGCTAGCAAACGTGACGCCCATCTACAAGAAGGGCCGGAGGGCAGACCCGGGAAACTACAGGACTGTCAGTTTGACCTCAGTGCCAGGAAAGCTCATGGAGCAGATCCTCCTGAGAGCCATCATGCAGCACTTGCAGGGGAAGCAGGCGATCAGGCCCAGTCAGCATGGCTTTATGAAAGGCAGGTCATGCCTGACGAACCTGATCTCCTTCTATGACAGAGTGACGCGCTGGGTGGATGAGGGAAAGGCTGTGGATGTGATCTACCTTGACTTCAGCAAGGCTTTTGACACCGTCTCCCACAGCATTCTCCTCAAGAAACTGGCTGCTCTTGGCTTGGACTGGCGCACGCTTCGTTGGGTTAGAAACTGGCTGGATAGCCAGGCCCAAAGAGTCGTGGTGAATGGAGCCAAGTCCAGTTGGAGGCCAGTCACTAGTGGCGTCCCCCAGGGCTCGGTGCTGGGGCCGGTCCTCTTTAATATCTTCATCGATGATCTGGACGAGGGCATCGAGTGCACCCTCAGTAAGTTCGCAGATGACACCAAGTTAGGTGCGTGTGTCGATCTGCTTGAGGGTAGGAAAGCTCTGCAGGAGGATCTGGATAGGCTGCACCGATGGGCTGAGGTCAACTGCATGAAGTTTAACAAGGCCAAGTGCCGGGTCCTGCACCTGGGGCGCAATAACCCCAAGCAGAGCTACAGGCTGGGAGAGGAATGGTTGGAAAGCTGCCAGGCAGAGAAGGACCTGGGAGTGATGGTGGATAGTCGGCTGAATATGAGCCAGCAGTGTGCTCAGGTGGCCAAGAAGGCCAACGGCATCCTGGCTTGTATCAGGAACAGCGTGACCAGCAGGGCTAGGGAGGTGATCGTCCCCCTGTACTCAGCTCTGGTGAGGCCGCACCTCGAGTACTGTGTTCAGTTTTGGGCCCCTCGCTACAAGAAGGACATCGAGGTGCTTGAGCGGGTGCAGAGAAGGGCGACGAAGCTGGTGAGGGGCCTGGAGAACAAGTCCTGCGAGGAGCGGCTGAGGGAGCTGGGCTTGTTCAGCCTGGAGAAGAGGAGGCTCAGTGGTGACCTTATCGCTCTTTTTAGGTACCTCAAGGGAGGCTGTAGCGAGGTGGGGGTTGGTCTGTTCTCCCACGTGCCTGGTGACAGGACAAGGGGGAATGGGCTTAAGTTGAGCCAGGGGAGTTTTAGGTTAGATGTTAGGAAGAACTTCTTCACTGAAAGGGTTGTGAGGCACTGGAACAGGCTGCCCAGGGAAGTGGTGGAGTCACCATCCCTGGAAGTCTTCAAAAGACGTTTAGATGTAGAGCTTAGGGATATGGTTTAGTGGAGGGCTGTTAGCGTTAGGTTGGAGGTTGGACTCGATAACCTTGAGGTCTCTTCCAACCTAGAAAATTCTGTGATTCTGTGATTCTCTCCAAGATATTGAATATCCTTGGGATACTCAGACCAGCATAGTCCTGTTGTTCTGCCTCCTGAATGCGCTTCAGGTTCTGCTTAAAGTTAAACAACTACTTAGGAAGCTCATCCGGAGATCTGCCCAGAGGCAGTATAGTTGTGGGTGGCAGGGAGTATGGGAGGATATGGGCAGGCATCTAGACCAGTTGGCACCCCCAGTGTTTTGGAAATTCACCCCTGAACAAGTGCAAAATCCTCAAAAACTGGCAGAATGCTTGAAAAAAAGGTGTCGCGATTCGGGAAGTTCCAAAGTAATACAAATCATTGTAACATGCTGGGGCCTGGCTCATGCCTATCGAGCTGCCATGGATACTGCTATCAACTTAGTGACAGACCCTGCGGCCACTCCAACTCCCGTGACAGATCCAACGGCCACTGTGACCCCTATGGTGTACTCTGCAGCCGCTCCATGAGATATTTCATCATCTCATAAGCCACTGATACAACACACAGTACCATAATGGTCTGAAACCAGGGCCCGGAGAGGATAAACAACATGACAGAGAGCACATACGGAAAATAACATGCTATAATACTCTATTTGGAAAACAGGCGCAGCACAGTTGAGATTAAAGCAATCAGCATTATGACAAGTGACTATTAAGCCGGTCTAGTACTTATACCAATTTCAGTTTAACACACTCTGGTCAGATCTGCCGTTATCTCAACCTTTCGAGCCCCACGTTGGGCGCCAAAAAGACTGTCGTGGTTTAACCCGGCTGGCAGCTAAACACCACGCAGCCGTTCGCTCACCCTCCCCCCTCCCTCTCTGGGACGGGGGAGAGAAATGGAAAGTGAAGCCCGTGAGTTGAGATAAAGACAGTTTAATAGGACAGGAAAATAATAATAATAATAATAATAATAATAATAATAATAATAATAATAATAATAATAATAATAATAATACAATGATGATAATAGTACTACTACTAATAATATGTACAAACAAGTGATGCACAATGCAATTGCTCACCACCCGCTGACCGATGCCCAGCTTAACCCCGAGCAGTCCGGCCCCCTCCCCCGGCTAGCCACCCCTATATATTGTTTAGCATGACGTCAGATGGTATGGAATACCCCTTTGGCTAGTTCGGGTCACCTGTCCTGGGTCTGTCCCCTCCCAGCTCTTACTGCACCCCCAGCCTGCCTGTTGGCAGGACAGAGCAAAAGTCTGAGGTGTCCTTGGCTTGGTATAAGCATTGCTCTGCAACAATTAAAACATCGGGGTGTTATCAGCACTCTTCTCATCCTAAGCCAAAACACAGCATTCCACCAGCTACTAGGAAGAAAATTAATTCTGTTCTAACTGAAACCAGGACATTCCCAAAAACCTGCTAGCAGTTACTCATTATTTATTTATTTTTCTGAGTAAAGCTCTGGAAAGCATAAACAGGACTTATCATCCTGAAGAAATCAAAAGACATGGAACTTCTTAAAGTATATTCCTAGCTATAAAAAGTAAAGTTTATTTCACATAGTGCCTGTTTCTTGAGCAAACGGGTACATCTGTGAGCAACTGAAAGAATTATGACTAGTTTCCTGTATTAGAAAATGTTGTTTAGATCATAAATGACTATTAAGAATGTGATAAAAATGGTTTTCTTGTTGCTAGGACGTTCATTGTGTCCAGCCCACATAGAGTTTCATGTTTAAGGAAGAGATTTCAGTATGAGCTCAGTCTTATTATTCTATTTTCTACTGGCATGATTACAGTTACAAAGCTTGTAATAAACACAGACCTCTTGCTCTTCTTGCTAACTTCAACTAGCACAGTCAATGGACCCTAGACTGTAAGGAATAGTATATCCAGAGACACAGGAGAAAGCATGACTGGGTGAGCCTTATTTCCCTTTCCTTAGGGAACCATATTAGAAATAAAAAATATTGACTATGGGAATTCTAAGTGGAGAGATTTTTCTGAGTAATCACTACTTGCTTTTGTTATGTGTTTTTTTTTTTCTCACTGCCATGAGAAGGTTTGCTGATTACCATAAGAATGCTCCAGTGAGAAAACTTTACTCACATGAATAAAATGATTTGGGCCAGAGCCTAAAAAAGCATGCTAAATCCTTTCAGCACATCAACATTATCAACATCAGCAACACTATCCTGAGGCAGAGCTTATTTGCTGCTTAACATTCCAAATGTGTTGTGCAACAGACGAGTACAAAGCGATTCTGCCCAGGTGTTCAATATCATGCAGTTGGATCCAGCTGTATTCGCTGTGCACAAGTTGTATATGTGTACACAAACCTGTCCAACTTGAATATTATATAATAAACAAGCTAGAATCAATGACCTAATTGGTCAAAGGCAGTAAGTGCATTGCCACAACATTACCCATTTGATACATTTTTGTCCATGTCCTCATAAAAAAATCATACAAAGTGGTGAAGGTCTAACTCAAATGTGGCTGTACAAAGATCAGGCTCTCTTTGCCTACACAATGCTTTTGCTAAGCATGTAGAAAAGGGCAGTGGACTAGAAAATTCTGGAGCAGCTATTACGGTATGCTTTCAAATTCGATGTAAGCACTTAACAGAATTGATTGGCTGATAGCAATAAATTTAACCTATATACTTTTATATAAATTACTTCAGAACAACAGAATTCATTAAATTACTAAAACAGGAGAAAATAAGTTAACTAAAATATAGAATATAGAATAGTAGAAAATAAGTTAACTAACATCATCGAGCATATAGACTAGCTTGTTTATATCTTATATAAACAGGGGAACAGTTTTATATTTCATGGGATTATTTGATTTTCAAAGAGTACGCAGATTACAAAGAGTAATTCAACTTGGATTACGAAGTTGAAAGTGGAGTTAAGATTTTCAAATATATAATTTTGTTGTTTTTAATTTTATCATATTGAGGTGCCTCACTGCTGATTGAGACATCAAAACACTAAGAAATATTGAAGAATATTGAAATATTGAAGAAGTTTAGTGCTTTGAGAATCCCTGACATTCTTAGAGCATACATGTCAGCTGCTCTGCTCAAATCTTTTCCTGCCATTCTAAGTCAGGTAGTGATATCAATGACTTGAAATCATTTCAAGAGAGTTTGTATCATCGCTCTGCATCAGAATGAGAGGATCATTTTATCAGTATCAGCAGGACATGTAGCTGGTAAAAATTCTAGCAGCTATTGATGCTTTAAAATCCAGTTCAATTTTTGAGCAAGATGAGAGCAGTAGGTGTTTTAAATTCTAATAGTCATTATGATGGCAAACCAAGAAAATGAAAGTAACAAATTGAGTCATCAGGTCACTTTTTCTTTTTTTTTTTTTCCCAAAAATAGTTAACCACTATACAAATATCTCCCATAAACATCTGTGGAGATGTGGGTACGAATGCAATTAGACATGTCTTTGAACATGAAGAGGTTGTGAACATACAACAAAGGTGTGTGACTGAACTACATAACTGATTTAACTTTGGAACGAGTAAAAAAAAAAAAAAAAAAGTAGAAAACAACAGCAATCAATGGAAGGTTATTCTGTCAGAGTACTTCTTGTGGCAGAGATAGTCGTTTGTCCCCTTCTTGTTTCTAAACCAGTGTCATTCCTATATTCCTGAGTCAACATAATTCCACAAGAATCAAGGAAGAAAAGATATTAATATCAAATCAGAATAAAGCTAACATTATTTAAAAGTACTTGCATGTCTATAAATTACAGCAGAAAAAAAAAATATCCTCAATGATACACAGGCCAGGGAAATTCAGACTCTGAATTCTCCCTGTCTTGTTGCTCATAATGCCAAGATATTATTTCTTTATGCTTTCAAAATTTTACCTGCTCTTTTTAGGACTGGTACAACTTTTTAAGTAAAAACTACAGCAAAAAATATACATTTTAAAAAAAAAAAAAAAAAATTGTAAGATTGTAATAATTCTTCCCATCTTCAACCTAAGTTAAAAAAGCAGTTCTTGAAAATTTCCAACTAGAACAAGGCACTTAAGTATGCCCCCATGTTTGGGAATTAGTATGCGTGACGAACAAGGAGTGAAGTCAGAACATGGTCATGGGCCATTTTTCAAGTATCTTACAGTAGTTCTGAATTTGCATTAGAAATCCAGTATTAGCCATGGGATCAGGGTGCAAAGATCTCAAGGACACAATTACATTTATTTCTGTATGTGGTGGTTTTACTCGTGTGGGCGGCCGAGCTCCACCACAACTGCTCTCTGACTCCTCCTCCTCAAAGAGGAACGGGGAGAAAATACGATGCAAAGGGCTCAAGGGTTGAGATAAGGTCAAGGAGATCACACAATAATTATCGTGATGGGCAAAACAGACTCAGCATAGGGAGATAGTAAGATTTATTGCCTATTACTAACAAGCTAGAGAAGCAAGAAACAAAGGAAAGATACCAAAAGCACCTTTCCCCCCATCCACCCTCTTCCACCTGAGCGGCGCAGGGGAACGGGGGAATGGGGGTTATGGACAGTCTATAACGCTTCTTCTCTGCCACTCCTTCTTGGTCACTCTCGTCCCCGGTGCTGAGGGGTCCCTCCCATGGGATGCAGTCCTTGATGAACTGATCCAGCGTGGGCTTCTCACAGGCAGCAGCTCTTCCAGAACTGCTCCAGATATGGGTCCGTACCACGGGGTCCATCCCTCAGGAGCAAACTGCTCCAACCTGGGTCCCCCACAGGCAGCAGCTCCTGCCAGGTCACCTGCTCCTGCATGGTCTCCTCTCCACGGGCAACAGGTCTGGCCCAGAATCTGCTCCGGCAGGGGTCTTCCACAGGTGGCAGCCTCCATCGGTGCAGGGCCACCTGCTCCACCATGGTCTCCTCCCCAGGCTGCAGCGTGGAACCCTGCTCCACCGTGGTACTCCATGGGCTGCAGAGGGACAGCCCATGGTCCTTACCACAGGCCGCAGGGGACTTCTGCTCCAGTGCCTAGAGCACCTCTCCCCCTCCTTCTACACTGACCTTGGCACCTGCAAGGCTGTTCCTCGCTCCTTTCACTCTTCCAGCTGCTGTGTGGCGCAGCATAATATTTTCCCTGTCTTAAATCTGCTCTGACAGAGCCGCAAAACAACACCACTTATTGGCTTGTCTCTGGTCAGCAGTGGGGGCCCTTCCCAAACATGGGGCAGCTTCTAGATCCTTCTCACAGAAACCACCCCTATGGCCCCCTGCTACCAAAACCTTGCCACATAAACCCACTACACTGTACTTCCACAGTCAACTTCAAATTAAATATACTGTTAGGAAAAAAATAAATTTTAAAGTCAACAGAGTAACTAGGTATGAAGTATCTTGCTGTGCTATGCAGGGAAAAGTTGGGTGATAACATTATAAACTAATAATTCTTATTTCTGATTTTTTTTTTTTATTATTATTTTTATTTTCTTCACAACTGGCTGCTTATAAAAATGGAATATTCCTGTGTTATACCAGCATCAGGAATCTGAGATTTCTACAGTTGCTGTTCTTACAGACTATGATAAAAGGTCAAATTAGTTACTTTAACAGTGTTTGTCTTTTAGGTCTATTTCTGAACTTTCAGCAAGGTAATCTAAATAAAACACAAGAGAAATAAAGAACCAGGTGTCTACTTTTTGAAGACAAACCTCCATCTGATAGTGGGAATGCAAAAACACTTTCACAAAATGTCTAAATATTTGCTATCAACAAATAAACTTACAAACCTTGATAGACCATATTGCCACCCAGTCCATCGTCCTGTTTCTGGAGATCACAAGTAACAGGTATGTTGAAAAGAGAGCAAAATACAGGTAAGCAATACTTCCCTTCAATATCCAGTGATTTCTGCCACAGTCAGAAAATAAACCATGTAATGACTTTGTGTGCTTAATAAGTTTTGGTGATTTTTTCCTTCCATTCGTCTAGTCTTTCTGAAACCACCTAAAGCCTTACTATCCACTACAACTTGAGAAACAACCCAGTCATTGTAAACAGGCTTTTTTTTCCTCACTAGACAAAAACAGGACACATTCAAGAACACAAAAGATGACTGGTCAAAAGAGGAAAAACTCAAAACCGAATCTACTAGGCTGAAGAACTCACTGCCACAAGTTACATCTAGATTTAGTACATTAGCAAAATTAAAAAAAAAAAAATTTAAAAAAAAATCTGACAAGCAATCAGCTATAGCAATATTTAACGGTAAAATCTCTTAGTGGCTTTCAGCATCAATTATATTTTCAGTGGCTTCATCACCTTTTCCAAAAAAGCAACCATTTGTTTCTCTTTTTTAATCAAAGTGAAGGGTAGCAAGAATGCATACCCATTTCAGAAATTTCACACTTTCATTTTGCCTCTAAAAAAACCTACACTAAAAGTAAAACTAGCAGAATAATGATCTCTGTATAAAGAAAAGCTTGGCAGCATTTTTTTTTCTGTTTTCTTTTCATACTTTTACTTTCTACTTAGTAAATTAAAAGCTTCATATTCTGCTTAGTGTCTAATATCTTTATCTTTGCAAGCAAAGGTTAAATTGCTTACCAAATGACAATGACTGAAATTGAAGAATAAACAGGAAAATCAGAAAGTTGGCTTTTTTTTACAAGACCAATGTCTTCCCTCACAATTTTCATAACAGATGTTGATTTCTTATAAAAGATTAGGTTTAGAAAGCATTGGGTTTAGATTCTGCTTCATAAGAAAATAAAATGTGTACAGAATAAATAATAATAATATATATATATTATAAAAAAAAAGAACAAAACATTGTGCTCTTATACCTAAGCATGTCAGATGCAGTTAGAAAAACAATTTATAAAGATTTAAAGCACTATTTGTAGTATTGATAAAAGTGACTTTTATAGCAACAGCAGAATTTTTATATATGACATATTGCAAAGTAGAAACTAGCAGAAATGAGACTTTTTCTAAATCTGTAATTTAAGAAACACTAAATAATAGAGGAAGAACTACTGCACAGACTGTCAGTGTGACATGACTAAATAGTAATTAATCTAGAGATGATTAATAATCAAAAAGGCAATTATACTTGGGAGTCCATATTAGAATATACACTGGGTGCCACTCACTAGCTAAGTCAATGGTGTTATTTATACAGTAATTTGGAATTGTTATGTATTAAGTAATGTTATGAAGTATCAGCTGTACATGCTCAAGTACTTCTTACCCATTTTGATTAAATAGCATCTATTAAACATCAGTAAAAATGTAATTAGCTCATTTCTGTATTGAAATATAGCTTTAAATCTACTATATTTTACTCAACTTTTTAAGTTATGCTCCCATAATAACCTGTGACTGAAATAATAAAAAAGGAAATAACCTGTCTTTTTAACATCATTACTGTTTAATTGAGGATGTTTGCATATCCCACAATATTATCTCCTTTTTCACACAGGTAGTAAAGGATTTCAGGAGTCTTTGAATTTATTTCCACAGACAGTGTAAACTACAGCAATGTTGTCACTTCTTCGTTAATCTACCAAACATTCTGTGCAGATAAGGGTTACAATAGTTGATGCTATAATCGGTGCATGATTACAAACATATGAATGTTCATACAGCACATCTTCTATTTATCTACAGAGAAAAACATGTCTCTGCAAGGAGACGGGATCTCACTGGACTCCAAACAGGAACTACTGATATCTCTGTTCTACTTTTCCAGCATTACCCCTGGTAAGCAAGTCAACTAGCTGTCTAGGGCAGGGTATATTTCTACTTATTAATCTTAACTTCCTCACAAATAAACTTCATCATAGTACCATTGCATGCTAGTATGACAATACATAACATAAAATGTTTTTTAACAGCATCCCAACAGTCTGGCAGAATTTTATCCTTGTAGCTGTACCCTCCCTCCCAGAAGGGTTCTTCAATGTTATGTATCTCCCTGCCTTTAAAATAATCACTGCTGAAGAAACTTCTCTGACTCCAGGAAGGATAATGTGCCTTTATGACATGTCTCCTGAAAAAGCACTCTGTAATTGCTTCAGTTTGGAGTTGAGTGTAAACATCCAACTAAAAATGCAAGAGGATAGGAAAACACTTTTAGGCACAGTCCATCACCAAATACACTGAAAATTAATGCATACTCATGTTTAAAAATTCAACCAGATTAAAACTAAATAAATCATAGAATTGTAGAATCATAGCATCATGGAATATCCCAAGTTGGAAGGGACCCATAAGGATCATCGAATCCAACTCCCGGCACCACATAGGTCTACCCAAAAATTCAGACCATATGACTAAGAGCACAGTCCAAACGCTTCTTAAACTCTGACAGGCTTGGTGCCATGATTACATCCCTGGGGAGCCTGTTCCATATATAGGATTTTTTTATAAATAAAAGGAAGAAAGAAAAGGAAAGCTTCAAGGTCTACCAAAGAAAGAATTCTCTGTTGATGAATCCCTCCAGCCCAAATTACTAAAAAGTGGCAAAGTTACAGGGTTCTTCAAAACAAATTAGTTAAAACCATGGACAGAGTCATAGAATCATTAAGGTTGGAAAAGACCTTCAAGATCATCTGGTCCAACCATCACCCTACTACCAATGTCACACACTAAACCATGTCCCTAAGCACCAGGTACAAAAGGCAGGGCAGTAGACAGTAAGCTAGATGGATCTTGTTCTGACCTTATGTATGTGTGTGTTGGGGGAGGGGTATTGTATGTTTTATTTGTTAGTTTATTTATTTATTTTTTACTATTTCACATAGTGTTACTAGCTTAAGAGTTTTGGTCATCAAGTGTTCCTGTGGATGCAGTATGCCTACTTCTATCAGATTAGGGTGTCCCATATAATACCTACCTTCTGTCTACATGACAAACTGTAAGCAAGTAACTTCTGAAATGAACCATCTTAACAATGGAATGAATGAGAAAAAAAAAGCATCCTACTGCAATGTTCTTCCTAACTCTGTATCAATTATAGCATGAAACTACTCATTTAACTTACTTTGTTATAAACCATGCGTAGTTTAAAGTTAAGAATCTCTAATAATTTGCAGCTAAACTACTAATAAAATGTTGAATGCTAACCAGATGTTCAAAGACATTTGAAAGATTTATTTTTATGTCATATAATTATAATAGAGACAATTTAATTAGAGATTCAAAGATGTTCTGTCATTGAACCCTGCAGCACAATCTTCCTTCCAAGACAGAAATACACCCACCCACAAAAAAGCAGCTTACTTTGCTCTTTGCTTGACAGAGTTGAACCAGTGTAAAGAGGTAAAAACAGTTTCAGCAGTAAAGGCCTAGAGGTAGTTATTTCTTACCTAGAACAAAGAATTGTATTTGAAACACAATTGATTTTCCCATTTGAGCTGGCATGGTGCAGCTTACCAATGCAGTTTTCTCTGAGTGTTCAGTACTGACTCAATATAAACTCTAATAACTCACATGCAATACATATAATGAAGACTGGAGTGATAATAATGTATCTCTGGGCATTCATTTGTAAATGTATTTTTATACTTTATAATTTGGGATCAAACCCAGGAATAAGGAATGTTGGTGGGGGAACAGGAAAGCCTGAGCTTCTTTGGCAACTGTCTCTAAAACCTGTATTTCATAGTTGGGAAATAGATCAGATATGGGATGCTCACTGTATTTTTTTCTACTGTTATTAAACCCTATAACATATATCATACATTATATATATTAAACCCTATTAACATATATTAAACCCTATATCAAATTTATTTATTAACATATATTAAACATATATTAAACCCTTTATAAAATTTATATAAATAAGCTTCTTATATATTAAAATGTTTAAGCGTGAAGAACAACAGAACAGATCCTGCTTCTCTCATCCATGCTGACTTTTGTGACTTTGCACTATTCATAAAGCAGCTTTGTTTACCACACAAATTTTATGCTTCTTTTTTGTTTGTTTGTTTGTTTTGTTTTGTTTTTGTGTTAAGCTATGAGGGTAGTTGCCTGGCATTTGCTGGTCATCAGGCAGTTTTAAAAAACATGGTCAGGGTATTGCAAATAAACAAGTTAGAGAATGACAAACAGAAATACATAATAATCATTTGCCTAAATTCAGCTGCATCATTATACCCATTATTCCATGAAATGTGCTCCTTTTTAAGTAACACCTGGAGTTGGTTCAAATTGCAATGCAATTGAAAACTAGCAAACTAACAGAACTGAAAAAGAGAAAGACAGAGGTGCAGCACATAGCTCTTTAAAATTCTCTGAGAACTTTCTTGGAAATGGAACCCTAGAGGAAAGATTGAGAAAATCTGAATTCAAAGTACTTAAAGGTTGCAGATGGATGATGAAGTTTTGTATCCTGTCAGGTATATTTCCTAACTACTACAAAGGCTTTACTTTTTTTTTTTTTTTTTTTTTTTTATGTAAAAATACATAAATGTAAAAAAAAAAAATGTAAAAAAAAAAGTAAAGGGCAATAACATTGTCACCTCCTCCTTTCAAATATAACATAGAAAATCCCAAATGAAAAATTTTCAGCAAATCCATCTGAAAGTTCAAGCTGATTTTGGCAAAGGAATCTCAGAATAAGCAAGGCTCCACAGTCAGAGCTGGGCCTGAAAAGAAGAATAAACAGAAGACAAGAAAGAGAGGAAAAGAAGGACTATAATAAAGAGCTAGGCTCTTGAGACTTGTACTGGGTCTGGCTGGGATGTTAACTTTCCCTGCAGCAGCCCATACAGTGCTGTGCTCTGCACTTGTAGCTAGAACAGCAGGCCCTGCTTCAAGGATGTGGTCAAGCATTGCTTATTTGTGGGAAGTAGAGAGTAATTTATTTCCTCTGCAGTTTCACATAGCCTTTATTTGTGTGTTGTTTTGTTGGTGTTTTTTTTTTTTTTTTCCCCCTCCCTTTTTCCCTTTCCTTTTTTTTTTCCCCTTTAGTTAAGTTGTTTAGTTAATAATAATATTTGCTTATTTTTTTTTTCCTTTAATTAAATTATCCTTATCTCAACCTGTGAGTTGTTCTTTACTTTACTTCTTCCCCTCCTCATCTAAGGAGAGGAAGTGAGAGCTGTTGTGGTGTTAAGCTGCCTAGCACGGTAAAACCACCACAAGGGTTCATAAAGATAATCTGATTGCAAGATTCTGCATCTGCCCCTGCTCAGCAGGATGATATGGAAAGACAAAAGCATGATATACAAAAAAGGGGAAAATAAAGAATAAAAATCATCAGCAACAACAAAAAATCACTTTCACAAACGGGGATAAGAACTGTACCAATTCAGGAAAAAATGAAGACAAAACAAGAAATTATGAGATAAAGTGGATTTGTGTAAGAAACAAGAAAAAGAAAGAGATTTTTTAAAGTTTTTCATTAGTGGGTATGTTAATCGGCATCAAATTAAGTCTACCCTTCAGGTAAAGGATTATAGTTTTAGTGATACTGTAACAGCAATATTGGTGCTGTAAAATGGCAAACTTCAATGCCCATATGAAGAACAGATGACTGATTCCGTAACTATGAGGTGCAAATCTAGAATATATTTAGAAAATAAGTGGAATCTCTCTAATGTGAGACACTTGTCAGTTAGTGAGAAAGACATTAGAGTTTGATCTCTAATTGCTGGTGGATCTGTGGGCATGAGCAGCATATCATAACTTACCAGAGTTCGACCTTGGACTTTTCAGTGTCTATACTTTATACTTGTTAGAAAACTTAAATTAACCACTGAAAATAACTTCTCTGATCATCGTTATTTCAGCAAAGCAGGTCAGCAGCCTGTTGACTCTCATGTAACCTTTCCCTTCTTACAATTCTGATCCATCAAGGTAACTTCAAGGATAGTTTCAGATTATTTCTCCCCAAGGTAGCATTATGTTGACACTTACAACAAAAGATCAGCATTCTCAAATCCTTCTCCTCCTTTGTCATGAACAGATGGGGCAATAAAAAGGAACTGTTCCCTTACTCTCAAACTTAAATGAAGTGAAATTTGTTAGGAAAAACAAAAATTAAACTTACACTAGAAACATTTTTGAAGCTGTTTATAGTTTAGTAATCTAGAAGTACAGATTTACCAGCAATATACTTGGCTTCTGACACTATTGTCATCGATACATTACTGGAAGCTAAAAGAGCACAAGGGATTAGAAACAAAGCCCTTTCACCCCAACTTGAAGCCTACAAATTCCCCTTTTTAACTGGTTGAGAGTTGTAGGCAGCCCAGATGGCCTTAGCACTACCATGAAATGGGCAAAAGAGGAGTTGCAAAGCAGGCAGCTGATGAGCCCTGGAGTGTCAGACACTCATGTCAGTATCAATGCACTCATCACTGCTGCTGTGCATTGGAACTTTTTAAAAACTAAGACATTCCCAATTCCTTCTAAGGAGGGCTTTAAGCTGTCTTTGCCACCACGCTCTCTGTACCCTCCATGACACAGAGCACAGCAGTGTCTCTGTTTTCAAATCCCTGCTCTTCTACCCTTTATTGAAACAAGAAGACACTGCTTCACCAGACACCCACATGGTTTTGCACCATCTCCTCTGCATTAGTAAAGAAACCTCCTCAGCCAGTGTAGGATATTGCTGGTGTGTATCCTGCTTCTCACGGACCCTCTTATGAGATGGACAGAGCAGGAACCTGCCCTTAGCTTAGCAAGTTATAAATACAGACTACTTAGAAGCCCCAAGATAAACAAACAAACAAAAAAACAAACAAAAACAACCAAACCAAACCAAACAAACAAACAAACAAAAAACATTAGTTTCTGTGTTTCTCTGGTGCGTCTTCATATCAAAAATGTTTTGTCAATAAGCAAAAGAAGAAAGTTTTGGCCTTCTGAATGCAAGATTAATTAATCAACCTACCTAGAAAATAACAAGCACAAGAAGTCTCACCAGTTCTAGAGCAGAACATTTTTCTCTAATTCTTCCTTCTCCCACTAAAATTTACAGAAATATCTGAAAAGGAATCCCCCATTTCTAGAAATGGACACAGAACCTACACTTACCATTTTTGCACAAAAGCATAAAGGAACAAGTGTATAGAAAATATATTTTTACACAGCTTTACATGTTCCTGGAGAGAATGTGAGAGAGGAACACTCTGTACCTAGCAACTGAGACATATCAGTACTCAAACTTGGATGAGATGACGATTCTTAAGAAGGGAAAAAAAAATCACACAGGAAATGTTTTTCTTGCTATTTAACAAGACAATGATATATACAACTGTGTGGTGGTTTTACTCAGGTGGGCAGCCGAGCTCCACCACAACCGCTCTCTCACTCCCCCGCTCCTCAAAGAGGAAGGGGGAGAAAATACAACACAGAGAACTCGAGGTTTGAGATGAGAAAGGTTTAATTAAAGGGAAAGGGAATGGGGAGGAAAAACAGAAACAAAAGAAACAATCAGTCCGCGCGGAAACACAGAGAGAGAAAAAATTATTCTCTACTTCCCATCAGCGAGCGGTGTTCGGCCACGTCCTGGGAAGCATGGCCTCAAACGCGTAGTGGTTGTTCAGGAGGAACAGCCCCCTCCCCCACGAGAGCCCCCCCTTTTATTGCTGAGTGTGACATCGGGTGTTATGGAATATCCCTTTGGTTGGTTTAGGTCAGCTGCCCCGGCAATGTCCCCTCCCCATCACTTGCCCACCCCCAGCCTGCTGGCTCTTGGGGGCTTGGAAGGAGTTCTGATGCTGTGCCAGCACTATGCAGCAATAGACACAACACTGGAGTGATATCAGTGCTGTTCCAGCTACGAGTGCAGAGCACAGCACTGTGCGGGCTGCTGCAGGGAAAAGGTGACTCCAGCTCAGACAGACCCAACACAAACTGTTAATGGTGAACTACATGAAAAAGCTACTAAGAAAGGCTGAGCTGACTAAAGTAATCTATCTGCATTCAAAAATCCTCTGGTTTATGCAATGCAAAATCCAGACATACAAGAAGAACATGCTTATACTATACAGCCTGGTCAATATATAGTGCTTTGTCTAGGCATTCTGGGTTTGAGGTTTTTGTTTGGTGATCACATTTCCCTAGGAGTTGCTATAGAGAACAATAACAACAAAAAACGACCAGCTAAAAAGAAAACATTGCTACAATACCAAAAAGAATAGTAATTAGACAGGAGGATGGGAGTAATCTCTTCTTTTTGTCTTGTTTGTAAATAACAATTAAAAGACCCTATAAGTAAACAACTGAGATACAAAAGTCATCATATCTGGTATTTTTGAAGCAAGATAAATACTAAAATTAGACTTAAAAAAAAAAATAGTCTTTTTCATTAGGGAATACAGTAGTATATAAACTCTTAAATACATGGTTACTAGGAAAAAGTCATCTCTGTTAATCAAGGATACTTTCTAAGTTTGCATTTAAAAGAAAGATTACAACATATTTACATTGATGTTCCTATATAGGAACATCTACATCTCTTCTGTAGAGAATAACTCCTATATTAATATTTATGAAATGCATATTGGCTTTTTAGTTGGTTACAGTTTGTTCTCATACAAAATACTTTAGAAATGCTACATATCTGCAATTGCCCTGTAATTCCACCAATGACGCTAAAACAGCTTTAGAGGTTAGTTCAAATATTGGTGGCTTGAAGGCACTCCTTAATTCTAATAAAGAAGACTATGCAAAGAGCAAGCTGCCAATTTAATTACTAGTTGGTCAGAGCTATACTAGGCCCTTTGTAATATAGGCCAGACCATAAGCCAGAGGAAAAAGACTGAGCTAAAAGGGTTCTGCTACAAATGTCACTCAGTAGTTATAGAAAAAAAAAAAAAAAATCAGTCAATGATGTTTATAGAGCAAGGCAGTAGATGCTGATGAGTATTTAAGATTGCTCACTCATGCAAAGCCGTTGCAAGTGTTTGGTACCCTACTGTGGGGAAAGACTGGAATGGAAGAGATTTCCTGTTAGATTGCACTATGTAAAGGAGAGGACAAGGAACAAAATGGTAAAATTCAGAATTGCCATACTAAAATATACCATTAATTTATTCAGTGCTGTGTCATCCATCAATGGAAATGGCTAGTACATATAAAAGTACTGAATACTGTGCAGCATATCTAGTTATATATATTTTTGCATTTCCTGTTCACAATTATCATAGATCTTCCCGCACTACCAATGGTTATACTATAGCATACATTGAAACAAGAGCCCGAAGACATCAGGTTTATGTGACTGCCATTACTACATAAATAAGCATGTTCTGAATGTTATTTAGATTCCTTTCTTGTGACAAACAGTAATTTTTACGACGCAATTTACCATCCTTGAATTCATTACTTCCTCCACACTGCATTACTTAACACAGAATCATAGAACGGCTTGGGTTGGAAAATAAATTAAAGATCACCTAGTTCTAACTCCCCTGCATTGGGAAGGCATGCCACCAACTAGAACAGTTTGTCCAGGGCCTCATGCAACCTGGTCTTGAACACTTCCAGGGATGGGACATCTACAGCTTCTCTGGGCAACCTCGTCTAGTGCCCTCAACACCCTCTGAGTAAAGAACTTTCTCCTAACATCTAATCCAAATCTCTTATTCAAAAAGCGGTTTAAAACCACTCCCCTGTGCCCATGGGGGAAACAAACAAATAAACAAACAAACAAACAAAAAAAAAAAACAACAACTTCTCTATCTTTTTAATAAGTCCCCTTTTAGTATTGAAAAGATGCATTGAGGTCTGCCCAGATCCTCCTCTTCTCCAGCTCTCTCAGCCTTTCTCCATAGGAGAAGTGTTCCAGCTCTCTGATCATCTTCATGACCCTCCTCTGGATCCACTCTAAAAGATCCACATCCTTCTTGTGCTGGGGGTCCCAGACCTGGATGAGTACTCCAGGTGGGGCCTCACAAGGGCACAGTAGAGGTGCACAATCACCTCCCTCGAGCTGCTGGCTGCTCCTCTGTTGATGCAGCCCAGGATGCAGTTGGCCTTTCAAGCTGCAAGCACGCACTGCTGGCTCACGTCAAGCCTTTCATCCACCAGAATCCCCAAGTCCTTATCAGGACTTATCAGGAAAGGGTTCAGCAGAGGGCCACAAAGATGATACGGGGCCTGGAGCATCTTCCCTGTGAGGAAAGGCTGAGAGGCCTGAGTCTGTTCAGCCTTGAGAAGAGAAGACTGGGAGGGGATCTTATTAATTTCACATATATCTTAAATGTGTGAGACAAAGGGATATGGCCAACCTCTTCTCAGTGGTTTGTGGGGACAGGACAAGGGGCAATGGCCATAAAATGGATCACAGGAAGTTCCACACCAACATGCGAAAGAGCTTCTTCACAGTGAGAGTGAGGGAGCCCTGGAACAGGCTGCCAAGGAAGGTTGTGGAGTCTCTTCTGGAGATATTCAAGACTCATCTGGACACCTACCTGGGAAACCTGCTCTAGGGAAGCTAGTTTGGCAGAGGGGTTGTACCCAATGATCTTTCGAGGTCCCTTCCAACCCCTACAATTCTGTGATTCCGTGAAAAGACAAAAGCAGCTGGCATTCAAAAAAAAAATTAAAAAAATAAAAATAAAAATAAATTAAAAAAAAAGAGAGAGAGAAAGAAAAAGCCCTGTTAAACTGAAACGGAACAACATACAATCTACTACTGTATTAGAATTACTGCAGAAGGCATTACTCTACTTAAAAATTTGAAACCCCAGGTTTAGTTAATTTTTATATTAAATATCAAAGTCGCATGTTTAAACTTGAATGCTTTGAAGACTCTTATTTAATACCTCTTGAAATACTCTTTGAGCGTATTTGTTCTTTCACTGAAGATAAAGACACAGCTAATGGTCTGAACACATATTTGCCTCTCCTCTCTCTTTCCCCCATTTCAGCTAGATTAATGGTATTCTTACGAATTAATACCCAGAATTTCTAATTCCTGCTTTCTATCAAACTCTCCCAAGTTTTATAATCCCTTTTCTTCTTATTTGAAGCCTTTACAAAGCTCTGTGAACAATCATTAGAAATATGCTTTAGCATACTTCAGTCACTCCGTGTCTTGGATGTGATCCCATTCTATTGCACATACAAAATACAAAAAGACTGCCTTTCTGGTGATAAGCATGTGATTCTTCTTCAAATTATTTATTGAGTAGGAAAGAACACTGTATTTTGAAGAACAGGTCCTTCTGCTTGTTTTTAGATTTTACATTTTTTTGCACCCTTCCTCACTCCAGCTACCGAAACAACTAACTCCATGTTCAAATCTTTCCTCTAATATATTTTTTTTTTTCCTTTCTGACTGGAAAATAAATATTAGAGGGTTAGAAGTACAGGTTATGCTGTGTATTATGGATTAGATGCAATATATTAACAAAGGATGACTGAATGGCTTTTTCCTACCATATTATTAAATACTTTAAAACAGAAAATCCTCTAGGTATTATTATTAAATGTAGTCTGTACTCTCTCATTTAATCAAATCTGAACTAATTTCTCAAATTCCATATACTATTAGAGTTTTATTTTATTTTTTTGCTGCATCATTTTAATTCTTTTTGTCCCTACACACCTTTGGCTACTCAAGCAGTGTTTTCATGGGTGCTTTTTCAATCTGCAGCAAATAAAATAATACAAAATACATTTTCATTTTCACGTACACAGAACTTAAATAAGGAGAAGCTGAAGGAGGAAAGTTTCTTCCACACTGATATTTTCTAGGACATCTCAGATGGCCAGAACTATCATATTGAGTTGTATGTACCAACTGAGATGTGTGCTAGTCAATTGTTTGCAATATGTTCTTCTCACCAGCTCTCCTCAATTCTTTCTTTTCTACTCATTTGGCTGCTTTTTTAGTTTAAGAGATAGTTATTCTTATCAGACATAACTACAGAGATCTCACTTCCAAAACTGTATTGTAAAATGCATGAATATAACAAGATTAATTGAAGATGCTTAGCATTTATTTAAGCTCTTCCCTTTTGTCATTTGTTCCCCTCAACATTTACTTGAGCAGTGAAATATTAATTGCTTTGAGATTTCTGTCAACATTTTCCTCACAATTACCTGGAATTTTTACTACTTTAAAAGCAGTGTCTGACAGATAATAAGCATTCATTTCTATTTAGTTTATTTGAAATTCCAGAGATATGATTTTAATTTCAGTAGTAATTTGACAGTTTATGAGTAGATTGTCTGATTGTTAAGTTTATGCATTAGTGCTTGCAGCTGTTCTGCAGCTCTTCCTCATTAGTTTAGTAGGAAACTATCGCATTTGAATTAAATCTAATAGGAAACAGATTTATTTTTTTAATGCAACATGTTTATATCTTGATTTTTTTAGGAAGTTTTTCATGCAATAAGCCTATTTGTTTTATTTGAAATCACAAGTGAAGTTTCACACTTTAAATTTAAATTGAACTTGTGCAAAAGGTTGAGAGACCTAAAATCGCTTACAGGAAATTTTAGCATTTTAAAGTGGTCTCAGACTTAGATATTTAAGGGCTTGCAGTAGAAGCTTTGCTGAAGAAAGCTACCAACACCTAACTGCCCCCAAACAGGCCTGCAAGCAGGAACTTGGAACAAAACACAGACTTGCCAAAGCTAAAACAGCTTAACAGTATTTGTAAGAAAGCATCTTTATTCTTCAAAACCTTCCCATTGGGCTATACATCTCAGATACAGCAGACTCTTAGGCTATGCAGCAAACTATCTCAGTGTTTGGGTCCTGTTTGATCCCTTTCTGACTACAAAAACAGCCTAAGATGAAGGTATAGCAATACAATGATACATGTTTGGACATTAACGCTGCAATAATACTCCCACTCACATCTTACTTCATGTTCTACTTCAATACAATAGCTATTTCCATAATAGAGATCAACAGAATTTTGATCAAATCAACCAGTATTTTAGGACAGGAAAGTCTTGTATTTTCTGTGGAATTCACATACAGATATTAGAGTAAAACAGATGTGTAATGCTTTTTTGTTCCAATTCCTCCCAGTAAATTTCAGTCTAACACCTAGAGAATTCATTCACCTACCAGAAAGCTGATCTAACTCCTGTAATTCTTCTGTGTAGCTGAATTTATCTTTAACACAGATTTCCTGTGCATTCATCTGACTTCTGTTCGGGTCTCATAATTCTCTCTAACATGCTGCACTGATCCTGACCTGGAGACTATTTTACATTGAGACGCTAATGAATGTAAGCTCGCAATGTATGTGGGACCACCAGGGGATCAGGCCCAGTCAGCACAGGTTCATGAAATGCAAGTTTTGCCTGACCAACCTCATCTCCTTCTATGACCAGGTGACCTGCCTGGTAGATGAGGGAAAGCCTGTTGACGTAGTCTACCTAGACTTCGGCAAGGCCTTTGACACGGTCTCTCATTATTCTCCTGGAGAAGTTGGCAGCCTATGGCTTGGATGGGTACACTCTTTGCTGGGTTAAAAACTGTCTGGACAGCTGGGCCCAGCGAGTGGTGGAGAACAGAGTGAAATCTAGCTGGTAACCAGTCACCAGTGGTGTTCTCCAGGGGTCAGTGTTGGGGCCCACCCTCTTTAATATCTTTATTGATGACTTGGATGAGGGAATTGAGTGATTAATGATTCTATGACCCATTCAGCCTTTAACCTGTGTACCTCCAGGGCTGTGCTGTCTGTGCTGTGTGTGGCCTTCAGGCTGGGCTGGGCTGTGCACAGCCCCTGGCTGCCAGATAACCTTCTCCAGCCCACTTTAAAAGGAAGCCTGCAGGCAGCTATCACTTAGAATCTTTAAAGTTGGGAAAGACTTCCAAGATCATCTGGTCCAACCATCACCCTAACACCAATATCACCCACTAAACCATATCCCTAAGCACCAAGTCCAATCTCTCCTTAAACACCCCCAGGGATGGTGATGCCATGACCTGCTTGCACAACCCGTTCCAATGCCTGACTATTCTTTCTGAGAAGAAATTTCTTCTAATTTCCAACCTAAATCTCTTCTGGCAGAACTTGAGGCCATTCCCTCTAATCCTATCACTGATTATCTGCGATAACAGGCCGACCCCCATCTCCTCACACCTTCCTTTCAGGTAGCTGTAGAGAGCAATGAGGTCTCCCCTGAGCCTCCTCTTCTCCAGACTAAACAATCTCAGTTCCCTCAGGCACTCCTCATAGAACTTGTATTCCAGGTCCTTCATCAGCTCTGTAGCCCTTCACTTTCCAGGACCTCAATGTACTTCTTTTAATGAGGGGCCAAAAACTGAACACAGTCCTTGAGGTGTGGCCTCACCAGAGCAGAGTACAGGGTGACCTGGTCCTGCTGGCTACGCTATTCCTGATACAAGCCAGGATGCTGTTGACACTCTTGCCCACCTGGGCATACTGCCAGATCACATTCAGGTGAGCATCAGTCAGCACCCCCAGATCCTTTTCCTCTGCACAGCTTTCCAGCCAGTCTCCCCCAAGCCTGTAGTGCTTTTGTGGCCAAAGTGCAGGACCTGGCACTTAGCCATGTTGAACCTCATCCCATTGGCCTCTGACCATCGACCCATCCTGTCCAGGTCCCTCCGCAGGGCCTTCCTACCTTCTGGCAGATTGATACTTCCCCCCAACTTGGTGTCATCTGCAAACTTACTGAAAGTGTATTCAATTACCTCATCTAAATCATCAATAAAGATAACGAAGAAGATGGGCCCCAATACCACTGGGGAATACCACTGGTGACCAGTCGCCAGCTGGATTTCACTCCATTCACCATGTCACCTGCGTGTCTTTGGCTTTTATCTAGAAGTGTATCAAGAAGTTCTCATATGAAAATATTTTCTGTTTGACAGAAGAAATGAAGAGATGTTTTCTCATAAGAAAATCCTGTAATAGCTTGAATTACCAAAGGGCGTAATCCTTCCTATGGACAGCATGCTGCACTCTGATCGGGAAACCATTTAATGTTACGGAACTCAAGGCTTCCAGCATTTAGAGATGTCAAATTATCTATACTACTCTCTCTTTATAGTGTTACCTCCAAGAACTAGTGTTTTAAATGATACTTTACAGAGTCTGAGTGCGTTTCCTACTAGGATCATAAAAAAACAGTACCCCCTTATGCAAAACACACATCCATAATACACCATTCCACAACAGCCACAAGATGCAAGGGGGTTTAGAAAGCTTCTTAGCAATCAGTTACACAGAAAAAGTTTGAGTACAGTTTCTGCAGGAATCTATGGATGTTACTGCAATATTCCAAGACAAGTCACACCTGATGCTTGTATGAAACAAACATACAAACAAAAAAAATATATATTTTTTTCCAATTGATATCAGTGGAAATTCTAGAAAAACTATATACATGTAAGTACACCTTTATTTATTTATTTATTTGTTTGTTTTATTGTGGTTTGCAAGTTATTTGTATTGCATTGATGTATTCATTCAATATTAAGAACCAATAAGAAACACATTAACTTAAAAGACTGTTGGTCTTACTGTACTTAATTTCTGTGACTATAATGGCTCAAAGTTATGAAACTGATATTTCTCCTTCATACTTCCGTCACCAGCTGTTTCTACGAGTTCTTTGTTGATTGCACTTAACACAAGGGAAAATAATCTTACGTTGGCAGAGGCTTCTGCTGAGTCGTGCTGACAAGCACATCCTATTTACAGAACATTGGAAACTTGGATGGTGAGATGATGATTTGTCAGAGCCACAACTTTTCAGAGTGGTAAATCCTTCTTAGCAAATACCCAAGTAGAACAAAACATATATGTTTTTTCATGCCAGCTCATATGCCTGGTTCATAATTGTCTGTGTGAACCCAAGTGTGTGGGTTACAAGGATTTCAGATAACTGGAATTTATAAAAAGCATAATGTTGGATTGAGAGAGTGAGAGAGAATGTGTGTGTTTGGTCTAACCTAAGTGAGATGGAAAGTTTACATGAAAGATTATGTTATGTCTGATTTTCATTAAAGATAAGCATTATTTCCCTGCAGAATGGGAAAATGAAATTCCCCATTCTTTAAACATCTGCATTTTACATTTTGTGGGCTCAGCTTTACAGTCAGATTCTTCAGAAGATTCCTTTCTTTTTCGCTTTTTTTTTTTTTTTTTTTTAAGATTGTATCTAAAAAAAGAAAAAGAAAAAAAAAAAAAAAAAAGATTGTATCTTCTTACTTTCACTCTCGAACTCAAGTTTCCAGGATAATCTCCTCTTCTTTCAAGGTTCTTTAGTTTTACCATCTTTTCCCACCATATAAATTCCCTGCTGTTACAAGAAACTGAAACTTTTTTCAGGAGTTTATGCCCAGGAACAAGGTTAGGAGACAGTCGGATTATTGATATACCTGTTTCTCTAGAAAGACATTACAGCAATATCAGAAATGCATGAAGTACCTAACAGTCTTAAGAAAAAAGATCACTATTACATTTTCAGATCAACGATTTTAAAAGTCAAAGCCGGCAAAGTCTGTGCATGCAATGTTGCATGTAAGTAAGGATTTGCATTCAAAGAAGTTTTCAAAAGGAAGAAATAATAATTTCTTAGTCAGTTTCCAAATTTTCTATCATAATCATTTCCAAACTTTCAGTTATAAAAACTAATTATTAAAATTGCATTTTTTAAAAACTATATTGTCAACAACCTGAATTGAAACCAAACTTATGCTTTTATTGTTTCAGCTAAAAATACGTGCCTGAAATATTTCAATAGTTCCTTCTTGGAATCCAAAAGGAATTTTCACCCTTTTTAATACA
Source organism: Aythya marila (assembly GCF_965140915.1). Classification (NCBI taxonomy): domain Eukaryota; kingdom Metazoa; phylum Chordata; class Aves; order Anseriformes; family Anatidae; genus Aythya; species Aythya marila. The sequence goes on from NC_139043.1 coordinate 110,226,772, forward strand.
ATGATTGTAACAAACATAATAAAAGTTACTGGAGTGGCAGATTATAACCATCTTCAAGGTCTGCATAGGCTGCACATTTTCTAAAGAATTAGTTATTTCCCATTTGTCAAAACTTTTTTCCCCCCACTGTGAAATTGTTGACTATGCTTTTGAATATAGTCTTTGAAAATGTCAGTCTTCTGTCAGTCACAGAAGCTCAATTCGTAGCCTGGGCATTTCTTCCCATTGAAAGCACAAAGTTTTTCTTCAGAAGGTCTATTCTATACCCTTCCAATGCATTCCTCTCCACCAGTCCATCAAGACAAATCATACTGGGTTTAGCTTTCATTGCTATATATTTCACTGAAACTCTTGTCCTAAAACTGAAACTGAATAAAGTTAATGATCACTTTGGCTCTCAGTGTGCTCTATATTTGGTGAGGGTGAAATATAAATGCTAACATAAGTCTTCCTTAATACATTGCTGAGAAAAAAAAAAAAAAAAAAAAAAAAAAAAGGCGTAACTTCATTCTTCCACTCAAGCATTCTCCAGGTCTACATGAGCATTGAATTCAATGAACAGTTCTTGCCCAGATGCAGTAAAAATACCTGAGCCAGTGCAGTAGTTTGTACTCAGAAGCAGCCCATCTTTTTTTTTTTTTACAAGTACAGTATGACTTTACCAGACTAACTTGATGCCACCTAGGAAATTCTGAGCACTGGTTATCCTTTTTTTTTTTTTTTCCATATGTTAATATGAGCAAATGTGAACCCTGTAATACTGGGTTCCATGTTTTCTTCTCTCCAGTATATCAATAGTTCAACAGGTATCCTTAGTAACTTCTCAAAATGTTACACGTACCACAGATCAAAATATGAGCCATATTCTAAATCGGTCCTGGTCACAGCAAACCAGTAAAGTCTTATTTCATGTTGGCTGAGAGTTGAAGACAAAATGCATTTCCAAAAAGGTGATTCTCAAAGTCATGTGTCACTGGGTATTCCACACGATTGTGAGCATCAGTCAACCAAGTAGTGACTCACTGGCATTACATGTTGTTTATATATGAGAAGCTTCTGCCTATAAAAAGAAAAAAAAAGCTTTAAAAATGTGCTAACAAGGAGACCTTTTAATTCCAGAAGAGTTTTATAACATTATGGATGCAAACCGAGACACAAGTGTTGAATTAAAGAGGGCTTATGCTAACTGCAATATGAGCATCCCCCAAAAAACAAGGATTTTTTAGCATAAGAACATGTAATGCAGATGATATGAAAAAAAGACAATTTTCCTTCTGTAACATCATTATTCTTTTTCAGTGTTATTCCTCCCCATAACCTAAGAGCTAGAACTGAAGCCACATATTTTTAGGTACTGATTTGACAACAGGGAAAAAAAATAAATAAAAAGGAAATTTAAGGGACTCTAGTTTAACTCCTGTATTTGCATTACTCTGCAGGTGATAGGACAGCAGGTCTGTAAGATCCACCATTCAGATGAGTGATGTATTTTGGTTTTGATCCAAGTGGTGACTAAGGATCACAGGAATTTTGTGAAGATGGAACTAATACTGTTCTTGACCACTTCCTCATGGCCATATTTATCTCCAATTCTGAAACAGTCTTTTGACCAGCAGTCAATGAAAAGAGAAAAATCTGTAAAGTGAAGTCTATGAAATTCCATTCCCAGCTGTAGTCAGTGATCTAAAGAGGTCTTTCCAAAACATGTTAATTTTACCCTTAGTTAAATCCAAACAGTTGTCATGGGGACATATAAAAGATCTTTTTAAGTCAGTTTCACAAATCATTAGCTATCCTCTGAAATCCCCATTTCCTTAATGGAAATTTAAGCTATTAAATCATATCACTGTCAATTGAAAAGACGATAAAACAATACCTCCAATACACATAATTCATTCCACTTTTCTGTGTATATGGAAAGCTAAAGCAGGGACTTAAGAGCTAGTTTCTAAGTTTGTATTGAGTCATTCACACACACTGATAATTCAGACAATTTTCAGAATATTAAAATTATTTTAAATGATCCATTATTTTACTTAGAAGAAAATAGAGCAGAAAAACTTTCTGCTCCATGGTGTAGGGACAAAGGACAAAAGGGACTGCTACTTGTTTTTTTTATTGGCACTAGTGAGGCAGAAATTTGTAGCTCATCAATGCAGAAAATTATGAAAGGAAACATCCTGATGGATGCAGAAGAAATGCATGGATCAAGCAACAAGGTTGGCTGGGAGAGACTGGACATATTGACAATGACATGACAAGAACCATTAGGCAAATGCAGGCAGATAGGAAGACATGGAGGCAGAGCTCTGTAGGTCACAAAAACATGCAGAAGTTTTCAACTCTGAAATCATAAACACTTGAGAGAATTTTAAGATAATATTTGGTACTGTTTAGAGCCAGCAGTAAAGATATAAAACTGATATGTTTGTATTTCAAATTCCAAAAGAAGGACACAATGGAAGAATTCAAATTAGAGGAAAGAGAGCTTAGTATTACAGTGAGGAAGGATGAAAAGAAAAATGAGAGGTTTTAGAAATGCTGTATGGAGGCATGAAATAGCAATATTACATTCCAATGCATTGTTTCTAACTATTTGAACGGAAAACAATGGGGAAATGGGAAGCAGATCAAAGATGACTCCTGACCATGGGCTTCAGAGGCATCAAACATGTATTGCTTCTCAAATTAGAAGGGTTGAGGAGTAACAACACCAAATTTTTATACAAATATGCAATGAAAATTCAATAAACAAAAACAAGCCCCAAAATTTGTAAGAAATTGAGGCCTTAGCCAGGACAATAGGAACTTAAAAGGGTAACAAACTTTGCAAAAACCACCAATGAAACAAAATAAAGATGGAAAGAAGTCTATATCTAAATATATATATTATCTATATATTATGTGTATATATATATACACACACACATATATATATAAAATAATGGCCCAAAGTCTGCCTTTTGCCCTCATATTGCATATTGACTCTGAAATCCCAAGGTCAAATTCAGTGTCATAAAGCTGATATATACTTACATACAAAGAACACAATATTTACATAGTATTGAGCTACTACAATAAAATTACTGCTCGGTCATGGAGCCCTTCTGTGCTTGTAGCAAAAGACTGCAAGATGATAAATTAAGAAAACTAATGAGGAATTTGCATTTCCTGAAACAAACTATTTCGCAAGCACAAAATTTAATATAATCAGCAGATTCACTATATAAGGTCATAAATACTGCCTAGAGGAAACTTACTTTCTGTTTTTTTGTGTCCTTTGTAATAACATTACAACCTTTTAGACAGCAACTTAAGAAGAAACTATGCTTTGTAGCTGATAATCACTGTATTATTGGCATGGGCTTGTGATGTCTGGCCACATGCAAACTGCAATAAACTACACAAAAGAAATCAAAAGATAGGAGCTTCAGGAATGAAGTGTTTCTTTACTGAGTTCTCCAAATCTTCCTTTTTCCCTTATATGATAAGCTACATAGTGAAGAAGATATTATACATCTTATTCCCCCTCCAAACTATGTTTTAATAATGATTTTACAAAACATTTTACTCTACAGACATCAATGATGGAGCTTGTGAAGTGTCAGTGAGCAAACCAGAGAGCAATCTTTTAGAACTACTATTCTGGGGGTCAAGAACTTGAATCCTATTGCTGATTGTACAATGTACTGTGCTGAAAAGCATCAGACAGACAGAATGTATCCCTTCATTTACAAAACATCTGCAGAATAGTCATATTTGGCATGGTTAAGAATTAGATTTGAATTTTGCATGCAGTGCGTATTTCAACAAGCAGAGCAATAATTCAAGCACAGAAGTCAGATGCATGCTTACAATAATAACATTTCATAAACTATTTTCACAGAATCATAGAATGGCTTGGGATGGAAGGGATCTTAAAGATCACTTAATTCCTACCCTTCCCCCCCACCCAATCCAGAGGAGAGGCAGGGACACCTCCCACTAGACCAGGTTGCTCAAAGCCCCGTCCAGCCTGGCATTGAACACCTCCAGGGATGGGGCATCCTCAACTTCTCTGGACAACTTGTGCCACTTCCACACTGCCCTGAGTGAAAAATTTTCTCTGAACATATCTAATCAAAATCTACCCTTTTTTAGTTTAAAGTCATTACCCCTTGCCCTATCACTACACTCCCTGATAGAGTACCTCTTCAGCTTTCCTGTAGACCCCTTTAGGTACTGTAAGGTTTCTATGTCCATGAAGCCTTCTCCTGTAGACTAAACAAACCAAGCTCTTTCAGCTAGTCTTCGTAGGAGAGGTGTTCCTGCCCTCTGATCATCTTCATTGCCCTTCTCTCTACTTGCTCCAACAGGCTCCACATTCTTCTTGTGCTGGGGGCCTCAGAACTAAACACAGTATTTCAGGTTGGGTCTCACAAGAGCAGAGAAGAGGGGGAGAAACATCTCCCTAGACCTGCTGGCCATGCTTTTGATGCAACACAAGATACAGTTGTCTTTCTGGGCTGCAAGCACACTTTGCTGGCTCATGTCGATCTTCTTATTAGCCAACACCTGCAAGTCCTTGTTTTCAAGGCTGCTCTGAATCCACTCATTGCCCAGCCCATATTTGTGTTTGGGATTTTCCAAACCCAGATACAGGTTCAGAACCTTTCACTTACAGAGTATTATCAACCCAAAGCAACATGCATTTATAAAAAACAGCCCTTACAATAAAAGAGGGAAAAAAAAATCAGTTTTCCAACCATTTAACACTTTCTACATTGGAACTAAGAATTTGAACTAATTGATTTTGATTGATAAGCAGCCAAAAGCATTGAGAGTGGGAAGAAAAAATAGTAATGCTTTAAAATCTTTTAAAAATCTTTAATACCTGTCACATTTAATAGCATCCTTACTTAAGACTATCATCAAGCTTCAGATGCAAGCTAACAGCAAAACTGCAAGGTGAACACATAGTTTCTAAATATCTAGCAGACTTTAGCTGGATAATGTTTATTTAGAATCATAGAATGGCCTGGGTTGGAATGGGACCTCAAGGATCATCTAGTTCCAACTCCTCTGCCATGGGCAGGGATGACTAGATTAGGTTGCCCAAGGCCTCATCTAACCTCATATTGATCACCTCCAGGAATGGGGCATTTAGCAAGATTGTTGAAATGAATTAAAGTAAGGTTTTCCATGCTCCTAAAATAGCAGGTAGTCACCTGAAACAAACACAGGACCCTGTGGAACAGTTTCTCATGCTTTTTTTTTCAGGATGAGGTAAAGTAGAAATTATATGATCACCCTTCAATGACTTCTGTTTTCAAACAGTGTCAAAACAGGGCTTCAGTAGTCTGAGATGACAGCATAATATCTATGAGTGGATTTGTGCCAAGTAAGAAAAGATAGCATTGTATTTAGCAAGCATAGCTGAGTCCTAATAAATAAATAAATAAATAAATAAATGAAGACAGGAATTGATTCATTGAATCAAGGCTCCAGGGATACCTCATTGCAGTCTTTCAATAATTAAAGGGGGCTAATAGGAAAGATAGAGAGACTTTTCTACAATGACATGTAGTAATAAGACTTGTGATAATAGTTGTAAGGTGAAAAAGGTTAGGTTTAGATTAGATATAAGGAAGAAATTCTTCACTCAGAGGGTGGTGAGGCACTGGAACAATGTGCTCAGAGAAGCTGTGGATGCCCTGTCCCTGGAATTGTCTGAGGCCAGGCTGGATGGGGCTTTGGGCAACCTGGTCTAGTGGGAGGTGTTCCTGTCCATGGATAAGGGTTGAAACTAGATGACTTTTAAGTGTCCTTTCCAACCTAAACCTATGATTCTATGATCACTAATTTTCTTTTTGCTAGAATTAACTAATTATCTCTGGAGGAAGAGAAGAATTTACCATGTGAGGACTTCCATATATTTCCTATATATTACTGACAGACAAAAGTACTTGGTAAGGTTCTACGAGAAGGTCCTTCCAGGCTTATCCTCTCACTTAACAATGTTAACTCTTCTGTAAGATACAGCTAAGTTTAGATCTATTGCATTCATAAAAGACAGCAGTAAATACTTCTTTAAGCCAGGCTCATACATATTTGGGTTGAAAGCCTACTTCTCCATACTCTTACCTGTGCATAGAGATAGGCTTAAAAAGTCTTTTATGACCAATGGAGATCTTCAAATTAGTGAAAATGAAAGGACAAAAATGAATGACAAGATACTTGTGAAAGAAATTATAAACCATCAAAATATTTGACTTCCCTAAAAGCCTGGAATTATCTTGAGATGTAAAGACTCACTATATACTATTTTCTACGCAAGTGTTAATTTCTCTTTCTTACAATCTTTTAAAGATATTAGAACAGACATTTAACTAAAGCTCAGAACCAAGGCCATTACTTGAATTAGACAGCAAGTGGATAGAAAGTTAGCATTTGGGCAATGTAGTATATATAACCCATAATGTTCACAGTGCTCTTAAGATTATTTTTCTAAATCTACATGTTAATATCTAATACTTAGATTCTAAAGAGATTACATTTATAGATGATTTCTGAGAAAATTTGGTCTACTATAACCCTTAGTAATTTTACTGTGTCTTATGGTGTAAAAGTGACAGTACTTACAAAGAGCGATGTTTGGGGAAAGAAATTAGGAGAAAATGGGTTACAAATAATGTGTAATTACACTTTCTCAGCTACTGCTTTTCTTTTTGAAAGCACTTCAACTCACAGAAGATAAAATTTAACAATGAGTCATCTCATAAATTTGTTCCAAAATAACTTACTTTTTAAAAATTGAAGTAGTGATTTTGATCTTAGAAACTAAAAATGACTTTGTGGAAGATATGTTATTTTACCTGTTATAAATAACTTGCATCGTCAGCTACTAAAGATTATATTCATTATGAAAAAGAAAAGTACAATAAATGAAAGATGTAACTGCAAACTGGCCAGTTATCCCTCAAGCAGGCTATGGAATAACTTCTGTAACTTTAATTATGAGATAAAGTTTAAGTGTTCTACGTATTTAATAATAAAGAACTGTTATGGAAAAATAAATAATTAGTGATTATCTGTAAAATCAAAGACTGATGATCTACTAAGGCACAGTTTAGATAGTCTGTTGTTACTAACATTCAACAATTTTTATTTTATTCAATAAATTTATGGAGAAGTCACATTAAAACCAATAAGGGAATCAGACTTAATAGTGCCTGATTAAAAAAAAAAAAAAAAAAAAAAGTGAACCACGTTAGTTTATTGGTGCCAAAAATGAACCCAAATAAAATGCTACTTTTTAAACATGAAAATATATCTTACAAAGAACTACAAATATACTTCCTGAAGCTATTATAATATATGGTCAAATGTATTTAACTGCTGTCATAATGTGATGAATTTTATTTATACCTAGAAACAAAAACAAAACTTGGATGATAGCAGCAGACTTATGATCAAATAATTAGAACGTATGGAGACAACTGTAGCAGTCCAAACTTCAAATATGATTTACTCTAGTTGCAAATGAGTCTCTTCAGAGGGCTATTTGACCATAAATTTTAATTTTATGATTATTTTATGTATTTATTGTATATAAAAAGGGAGGTATTTAGACATTATTTTTGTTTTATGGAGCCAAGTAATAGAGCTAAAGTAATTTGCAGGATCTCATCCTTCTTTAACCCTTAGAGAACTACTGTAATCAGTATTAATATATATATATATATATCACTATCTCACATCTGCTGGTTGCACTGGCTAGCTCAATGAATTGACAGAATTCTGGACAACAGAAGAAAGGATTTTTAAAGCTTTACTTTAAAATTTACATGTGTAGGTGACAGCTGGAACCACTGCCTTTAAACGTGTATATATCAAAATTATAGCATACAACACCATTGAGTGAATAAATGATCACCTATAACATTATATTTTATATCTGCTATGGTTCCTTCTATCTTTCACATCATGTATATGTCTTCATCTCCAAATAATAAGCAAATTCTTGAAGCAGCTAACATGATCTGATACAGTTTTTATATATATGCTAGCTTCCCTTGAATGGCAAGGCAGTACTAGCGTCACTTTACAAATGAACTGCCAACTGTACCAGATACTCTGAACTGGCATAGTATCTGGCATAATCATTAGTGTATGATCACAGGATATTTTTGTGACATAGTAATAAACAGCACATCCTAAGTGACTGATGGTCACCAGTCATTCTTTTCTAGCATGGACAATTGAAATGGCTACACATCTCTCATTCAGTATTCAATATCTAATAATTATCAGTAATAACACATTATAAATCCCAACATACTAAATACCCCAGGATTTATGAAAACCTGTGAAGCTATTTTTACAGAATGTTAGAATCTTGTAACAAGCAGAAAGCACTGAGGGGAGACTTAATTAAGAATAAATATATTATTTACTAAATTAAGAATAAATAGGGCTACAAAGCTGGTGAAGGGCCTAGAGGGAAAGACATATGAGGAGTGACTGAGGTCACTTGGCCTGTTCAGCCTGGAAAAGAGGAGGCTGAGGGAAGACCTCATCACAGTCTACAGCTTCCTCATGAGGGGGAGTAGGGGGAAAGGCACTGATCTATTCTCTTTAGTCACCAGTGACAGGACCTGCAGCAGTGGTGTCAAGCTGAGGAAGGGGAGGTTTAGGCTAGACATCAGGAAGAGGTTCTTAACTGAGAGGGTTGTTGCACACTGGAACAGGCTCCCCAGGGAAGTGGTCTGTTGGACCAAACTGTTGGAGTTTAAAAAGCGTTTGGACTGTGCACTTAGTCACATGGTCTGAATTTTTGGGTGCCTGTGTGGTGCGAGGAGTTGGACTTGATGATCCTTATGAGTCCCTTCCAGCTCAGGATATTCTATGATTCTATAAAAAATTCAAGAAACTTGAATTAAACTTCATGATCATATAAGTATCTTGCCTTTTTTTTTTTTTTTTTTTTTTTTTTTTTTTTTTTTCTAGCAAGACAAACTTCACTAAAAGGCAAAAGCTCATCTAAGGACAGTACAACCTAGAAACAACAGGCATAGCTGGTTAACTCTGGAAAGAGCACATTGTACCCAAAATATTCATCAAGCCTCTCTGTTATCTGCCACCTGGAAAGCAGGACTTCAATGGAAACCTTCACCAGTTCCTACTGTTCTTCTCCAGTCTCATAGGCAGAATCCCCACCATTTGGAGGATTGCTGTGACAGACCTCTTTAGCAATGGGCTAAGGATCCCACAGATCTTGCTTTGAAAATAGCCAGCCATCCTTGTCTTTTCACAGGCACACACCCAGGGATCATGAAGAACCTCCCACTTAAACAGAATACCATCTTGATTTCACAGAGCAGTAGCACAATCTGTAGCTTATTTTTGTAACAGAAATACTGGGTGTTAGTATTTCCAACAACAACAATATTTATTTATTTATTTATTTATTTATTTAAGAGGTTTAAAGGAGTTTGACTCTCATTCACATACAAACCACCTAAAGTTTCCATGAAGAGAAATTCAAAATAGGTTGTTCACAAATTTACAGCTTAGTGGAAGAAATGTATAAAGATTCCCATTTACATCAGTTTTAAAAAGTTATTACACACAAGTAATAGTGCACAGTTTGCTCATAAGCAACATTATAAATTCACGGTTTTAGTCAAGAAATATCTTTATGAAAATCTGACACTGTAGCATGGGTGTTAATTGTTTACTGATGCTAAATTTTGATTAACAGTTGAAATTTTTTGTATATTGTTATAATATGCCCACCTAATTGGCAAATTCCTGTTTATCTTCTAGCTGTGTATATTGTTTTACATGTTTTATTACTCTAATAATGTACTATTCAAATATGCCTTTAAGAGGACATTATAATAAAACTTTTTGACTAGCTTACTAAAATCTTAATGCTTAAGTCTAAAACAAGAAACTTAAATAATATTTATTACATCTAACATCACTGTGTTGCACATTTTCTATAATGCATGTATGTTACATGCTTTGGATAACAATTATACTGTTTAATGTCTGCTTCTGTTTATGATCACTGCATTCAAGTTTTCTTTGAGTGGCACAGTACTACTTAAAAGACTTATTATCTCAGGTATGTTAATTTCAAAGAAGATTAATAATTGTTTTATTGAACAACATTGCTTTAGTAATTACAAGACTGTGGATTCGGTTAATGTTTACCAAATAGTTTATGTCAGAAAGAAGTTTCTCAAGACTGGAATGTTTTCCTCCATTTTCATCTGACAGTTCATTTTACAGGAGTACCTGTATAGAAGATAGAAAATCTGTATTCGACTTTCCCTTCTTTATAACAGTATGTGAATACATGGTTTATATCTTTTGTGAGTGTGATAGTCCTACTGGATACTTAGGAGCTGTCACAGATGTCAATCTCTTCTGCTGACCATGTTATATTGTGTATAAACTATCAGATATTCCCAGAAATAAGGGCTATAATCCATTTCTATCCCTTTGCATTTACCAGCAGCTAGACTACAAGATGATTCTTTTTCCCACACATCTTGCCTAACATATTCAATTCATGGCATAATACTTGCCAGAGGAATGAACAAGAAAAAATCATGGTAAAATCATTTACTGTTTGACTGCTGACTTTACTGACACCTCAAAAAAAAAAAAAAAAAAAAAAAAAAAAAATCCAATAAAGCGTATTTCACTTCACAGCTCTACCATAAGTTATTCAAAATACTTTAAAATGTTGCACTTTTTAGAAACCTAAGACATTCACTAATGACCCTTCAAGTCACTTAGTAATTTAATTCTGCCTTAAGATTTGTTAAGAAATTTTTGTTATTTATAGAAGGGTGCAAGAGGATTCTTTTCTGATCCATTTTGGAGAAAACAGAACATTCAGGAGCCTGGTGCTGGGACAGGAGAGGCTGATGTAAAACCAGAATCATAACCCTACATAGGTAACATGGGAGAGACATGACCTGCGAGACAGGCTGAATCTGCTGATGAGAGATGGGTGTTCATTAGGGTGTTTATTTCTTTCTACTGAGTATAAATGCAGTTTATATGATCAGTTTATTGCAGATGGTTCAAATAAGAACAGATGGCTCCTAGTCTTATTCTCTGGTCTTATTTTCTTTTAATCCTGCATCTCAACATGTAGAATATATATTTGAATATGAGTTTAAGTACACTGGGCCACCTCTTGTAGAAGATATACTAGCTTTCTTCTGGAGGGGGCATTCAGCTTTCACACATAGGCAAGGCTTTTTGTTTGTTTTAAATTACTGAAAGTAATAGTTTTCAGCTTCAGTAAGTCATCCAGTTCTTTGCAAAGGGTAGTCAAACAAAAGTATGGACACAGAAATATTAAACTCCCAAGCTTTTGCTGAAAGATGAGGAACCCCACATCTCCCAAGCACAAAAATTAGCCTATTTCCTTTTCTGTTGGTTTATATACTCTTAACCATAAATTGTAGTACAGCCATCATTTGCACATGAGTATTGTCAGTGTTCTGTGCAAGCCACTGCATAGCATGGAGCTCTCACTGAGGTGCTGGAGGGAAAACACACACGTAGAGAGGCAGAAAGGCAATCAGTGCCTTCAAAAAACAAAAATGCATTATTAATAAAATTATTCTAATTTTATGGCCTCCAAATTACATTATTTTCAGCAAACAGAAGAGTAATTAAAAATACATATTAAAAAATAACCTTCGAAAAAGCAGCTCAACATTCAATTCTTGCATACTTTATACACAATTTTTCTTATGTGATATATTTACTGTGCTGTCACACTGAGCTGTCTTTTTACTTTGTCTGGTTCAATGAAATGCTATATTTGGAAGAAACTACGTGTTAAACAGTGACAAGGATTATTGAACTTCCTGTAGGCTGTGGAAGAAAGTCAATAAAGTATAATAAGAGGAATAAGACGACAACAGTGTTGATAATATAACAAATCCTTGATTTGTTACAAATACAGGCAGAGGAGAGATGTAATGTAGACACAAGATAAAAAATTCAATATGCTTCTATACAACACAATTATGTCTAGTGAATAAAATGGGGGAAAATGCCATTGAAACAATTTGAAATCACAGGAAATGTATACACTCAATAGAGAGATATACATCTTACGAATGATTTATAAGGATGTAAGAGTAACTTCTCAGTATTTTAGCAAGACAATTATGAACCCATTCACAATATTTGGGGTAGGAGATACCATGAGTAAGTTTGTAATTTTAAGGACCTTTCACAACCCAGACCAGGTGGAAACTAGTACTGATACGAGCTTCAGACCTGAGCTCATTTGTCATCGCTATCAATCTCAAAGGTGTTACTAAGCCAAGCTTCACACAGTTGCATTAGAACAGATGTGTAATTAGAGGAGTTTCTGTTCTTTTCCTTCATCAACTTGAATTAGGAGAAGGATGGAGAGATGATGTGAAATGTCGTTAATACAAGATAGTGACTGCAAGGAAAGGTGGTCATCTAAGCTGCAAGCAGAAAATGTAAATAAATTCCTAGACAAAAGAAGGGACTGACCAAACTTGAAAGTCTCACAATTGTCTAACTTTATTGTCAGAAGGCTATGTTGTGTGGAGAACAGCCAAAATTCAGTAAAGTATATATTATTCAGTTAGTGATAAGTTACAACAAAAATGTGCAAATATAGACTTATATATATCTTTACGTGGACGAAGATCAGTAGCTTATACACTCTTGAAATACCTGTCAATACTCTTCAGATACATATTTCATATTTGCTTTCCAACTTACTGCAACAGAAACTTTGTCTTTTCACACTGCTGCAGTTGAATGTTTTATCATATTAGCAGTAGGTTTAGTTGCAACTACAATTAGTTGATCTGTGAAAGTGAGTTGTAACTGTTGCCTGGGTATCCCTTGGAATCCTTAGGGCATACTGAAGAAAATGGGGAAATTATATATAAAAACAATTAAGATGATAGAGAACTTTAAAGTAAAGTTGTTTACCAGATATGTAGCAGTTCTTCAGCAGCAGAAATACAGGGAGAACCTTAATTACCAGCATTAGACATCTTGCTGTTATTTTATTTTATTGCTAAAAGAAAGTGTCTTAAAAATATCACTTTACCCATACTAGCATGTAGCTGTAGATAAAACACAGCAGTTTAAATGCACAGAACATTGTCCACTAATATGGAAAGGAAGTTCCTATTTAATGCTGCACCCAGCTGAGCCTACAGGAAAGATTTTATGTAAGGAAAACACCTTTTCAAAGATTAAAATTTTGGTGAAATGGCTGGATCAATATCAAAGAAGAAAAAAAAAAAAAGAGCAATGCAATCAATGCAATTAAACAAGATAGAGATGTGTATCTGTCATAGGTCTAAAGGGAACAAATTCATTAAAACTGCATCCCATTGAATGGTATACTAAGTAATTCCCTAGTTAAAATTTTTCTAGACATCTAGGTTTTCTATTTACACAATGTCCAGAACCAGTCCTGTACAGTTCCTGTCTCAAAGGTTAAGATTTAATTTCCAACAGCGACAAAAGTATTAATTTTCTGTAATTCTGGTTTTAGAGACTTTGTTTCAAATAGATACTTGGTTATTGTAGTAGATTTATACTGCACTGTACTATAAAGTCCTCTGATTTCTAGGTTGAGTCAAATTACGCATTAGTTAGATTATGGACAACTATCATAAACCAAATGGACTCAGACTGGCCTAATAAACAAACTGTGTGACTGATTAGATATCAGACATTACACTGGCAACCATTTGGCAAAATTTCCATCATTGTGTAAGATTTATGGCTTTGCTACCTCTAAGTTCTCAGAATTGTAAATGCCACTAATACACTCTGAATTAGGTATTATTATCTGAATTAGGTATTAGGTATTATCTGCTATTAGGACAGTAATTCATCTATGAAGGCAGCTGCCTCGTCATAGTGAAGTTACTTCCACAATACTAACTTTCTCTGGGAAATGATCTTTTTCAACCCACCCAACCTCTATATACTACAAACAGCTCTATTGCTTTCATGCTATATTATTCTGATTGAGAGGTGTGAGATTCCCAACAGTGATGCTGCCTTACTGTTTTCTGGAATATTGAGATTCTGTACATGTATTTGTGTACTCCTACCTTCCTCTGTCCCCTGACTGGGAAAGAACAGACTCAGCTATGAAACAGTGGTGCAACAGCTACCATACTTCAAAGGTAAATGGTGAAATATGACTGCATCACAAGAATGAAGCTACTCTTTTCTGATTATTGCCTGCCTGTAAGAATTTATCACTGAATTAGTGATAAAGTAAGAGCCTATCTTCTGGGAATAATATTAATATATCCACCTCGTAGTTTTAAATTATTTGTTCAGATGGATCTGGAAGGTAAGGAAAGGAAATATCAATCCCCTATAATAATGAGCTTGTTTTACAACATGAGACTCCAAAACAACCAGTTTTGTACCATGCAGCACTGAAGAACACAACTCAGATTGAAGTACAAGAATACTTCCTGACAAAATGTGATTACCCTTGGCACAGCCCCAACATAAGGACTTGCTAAGTGATCATAGCCTTCTGGAATTCGGATCACCATGTCAGAAATTTGGAGCAGCCTCACCAGAAGAAGGACTTTCTTTTCCATGGAATGGGGGGGGGGGGCTTAGAAGTCTAATCAGCAGTAACAAACTCATGTAGTTTCCCTGTTTTCACATCCTGCTGTCAGGATGTTTTCACATCACCCCTGTCCAGCAATACTCCTTTCTCCATATATAGAGCTCTTGGTGAATTCTGGTCTAAGGAACACAAACTATAATGTATTTTATACATAGATACAAGGATTCACATTCACAAAGATTTGTTAACACATACATTTATTTATCTGACAGATTATTTTAATCTCTTCTTTTATTTTATTATTATTTTTTTATAACATCAGTTAGGAATTCAGTATATGTTTTTTTTTTGTTTGTTTGTTTGTTTTTTAAATCTTCACTGATAACTATGTTAGAATGACAACAGCTTAATTTTAAATGTATAAAAAAACAAGTTTCTGATTTGACATGGAAGCTAGCAATTAAACTGTGAGTTAAAGCCAAATAATCTCAGAATTTTTAGAACCGTAAATGACCTACAAGTGCTGTAAGATAAATAGTATTGCCACTTCTTCCAAAATGATAAACACTATAAAGCATTAAGATATTTTTTCCCTAATGGAAATACTGAATTCCAAATGCTATTTTCATCTGAGCAATGATTTTTCTGTAGAATTTAATATAAATATGTGAAAGAGAAATTACAAAAAGGAATTCTTTTTCCAACTGAAGAGGCTTTTGCAATAATTTATTTGGAAAACCATTAGCTTATTCTTATCAGGTTCTCCAGCATTGTTCCAGAATGATTTCCTTTCTAAATCATTTCTCTGCCTGCAATTGTTTCTAGGACCTGATAGTGAAGTATTTCCTCAATGTTTATTTGTAAAGCAGAAAATGTTAAGAATATGACAGTATGAAAGCCGAAGAAAGCATAAGCTGTAGACCAACAAAGAATACAGGCACCTAAAATAAATTTCAGGGTATATATATGGCTTGAAATGATAATTCTATGATTAAAGCTGAATTAATATACTTTTTATAAAAGCTGAGAAATGCACTGCTAAACTACAACAAAAGCCTTAATGGACATTGTGATTCTATCCAATCTGGGTCATATCAATATAGCTTAGTTTAATGTCAGTTGAAATCAATATCATAAATCTGTCTTAAATATCCACAGGGCTTTGCAAGTGTTTAGAAAATTTATTTTAAAATACCTTCTTGTCAAGCTAACATGGCTTCTGAATTCAGTCAAGGTGAAGTAAAGATGCTTGACCCCATAATTCACAGGGTTTCAGCATTCTGAGACGAAAATCAAGTCAGATTCAATATTCACAAAAGTGGACAATTAAAAAACAGGGGAGAAATAATTTGTGTTGTAATAGCATCAGCTCTCATACCATTGCAGAGTGGTTCAGCATGTGACTTACAGCAGCCATAGCAAGGAAACCTGTGCGAGGAGAGAATCACCTCTAACTCCCATCACACTCAAATGCCAGAATCCATCTTCTGCCACTCCTCCTCCTACTCCCCTGCATCACAGAATGAGGAAAAGTGCTCAAAAAGCAGACAAAAAAAGCTGGGCTAATACACTCACTGAGATATTGGAAAGTTCTAAAAAGCTTTTATCTGCTCAGAACCACCACCACGAAAATCCATAAAGGTCCATTTTAGGACGGGTAGAGAGAACAAATCATATGCAGTTGAGATATCTTTAAATATATATATATATATATGAGTAGTTTTTCCTCTGTTCCAGAGAAAACTAACACATTATGTCTAAACCGTTTTCAACACAGCATATTCTACTGAAGTATTAAGAATAAACATTAGCAGCTCATCAGCTGGAATTCATGCTGAGAGACTAGTGAAACATCCATTGCAGTTACGCCACAAAAAATAGTGACAAATGATTACAATTCAAAACTCGACATTTGACTGTGCTCACAGTTCAGTGGAAAATCCAGGAGCAGGATGTTGAAGGATGTTCATCTGTTAGAGAAGGATGTTGATCTGTTAGAGCAGGTTCAGAGGAGGGCTACAAAGATGATGAGGGGCTCAAGCACCTTTCCTACTAAGATAGGCTGAGAACGCTTTGGCTTTTCAACCTGGAAAGAGAAGGCTCCAGGGTGACCTCATTGCAACCTTTCAGTACTTGAAGGGTACTTATAAAAAAGGTGGGGAGCAATTCTTTGCTCAATCAGATAATGACAGGATGAGGGGGAGTGGTTTTAAACTAAAAGAGGAGATATTTAGATTAGAGATTAGGAGGACATTCTTCACTCAGAGGTGAGGTGCTAGAACAGGTTGCTCAGAGAAGCTGTGGACGCCCCATCCCTGGAGGTGTTCAAGGCCAGGTTAGATGAGGCCCTGAGCAACCTGATCTAGTGGGTCACATCCCTGCCTATGGCAGGAGGAGGGAGAGGGGGGTGGAACTGCTGGATATCTAAGGTCCCTTCCAGCTCGAGCCACTCTATGATTCTATGAGCAAGTTCTGCCTCTGTGATTATGCACCATTTAGAGCTCTTACTCCATAGCTGTGCTCAGTTGCTTTGTGCAGGATCCTTAAAGAAGTCTTTATCAGCAGGAGACTGACAGCTTTCCCAGTATTAAGGATAGAGAATCATTGTAGCAACTCATCCCCCTACACACACCACTTCCTCAGGGTCACAGAGTTGTGAGTTTGCCTTATGCTAAGGATCATCTTGCATACAGACCGTTAAGTGTATCACATTCACTGATGACCATCTGAATGGCACATATGGACCATATCTGTATTAGTGAATCTGGTCCATAATCTCTAAATAGTTCCAGGCTGTCATCTATTTTGACTTCATATAGCTCCACAGATATGGTCCAAACTGCTCTGAAACCTCTGGCTTTGCTAGTTCACAGCTTCGGGATTGTTTATGAAGAACCAATTCTCAAAAATCCGGTTCTCAGACTTCATTCATTTTAGTAACTCTGGGCAGATTTCTTTGGAAGCTCAATTTTATACCAGTGTTTCTAATGAGATATCTCACAAGTCAGCATACCCTTTGCAGATGGTACTTACTGTACAATAGCTCATCCACTGATACTCAGTGATTAGAGACAGATAGTACCTACAGCACCTTGCCATGAGCTCCAATGGAAAAATTCATAGAGGTAAATATATAAGTTAATAACCTGAAGATTAGTTGCATAATTCCACTGTAAGGAAAGTTAATAAAAAGGTTCAATAAAATCATGCTACAAGATAAAGAGTCTTTTAATGGTGAGAGATATACTGCTGTAACGTAAATGTTAAATACCTTTATTAAGGTATCTAATGTTAGATCTTTTTTAATAGCATCTAGGGAAACTTCAAAAAAGAACACATTCCTTTACATAAATTAATAGCTTCTATTGTCCTTTTTTTCCAGACTATCTTCAGTGTACCTCAGTACATGCTGCCCCTAATTTCCCAACAACAGTTCACCAGAGCTCACAATGCATTTGCAATGACCTATTAATTACTAGGGTAACATTATATTAATATCAAAGCAGATATAAACACTCTGATTTCCTTTCAATAAATTAAAATTACTTTCTGCAAGTAAATAGGGAATTGAAATTTATAGTCTCTAATCTGAGCAAGTTGGTTCAGGATATGTTTTTGGTTTTGTTCTTGGGTTTCATTTGTTAAAAATTCTTTTTCTAAAAATCTTCTTAACCCAGCCAGATAAGGTATTGATAAGGTATGTCTTTATGACTGTGGTATAACATTTCTTTTTCCATTTTAGAATTCATCTAACTGAAGAACTGTGTCCACCTGAGAGATTTTCTTCTAATAGCATTACATCTCTTCAACAAAACATATTTAAGGTGTGACTAGACTGTATCTTGGCTAGAATGACAGCAACCCTTTTAGAATTGTAGGAGCCAATTGCTAGCCTGGATGGACACCCCTCACTCATAACACCAAGAGGTTGCTTGCAAGAATATTTCTTTAAACTGAATGCTCACACTTCTCTCTAAATCCTTTATCTGAGCATTTGGAGAAATGACTTCACAAAAGATACCCATTAATAGTTTGGATTTAGAACAGTTTATGAGCACTTGGAATATAAAGACTAGTAACAAAGTGCCTGTACAGAAGGTAATGTTGTGTATCTACTTTAAAAAAAAGCTTGAATTTACCTTTACACAAGTATGTGTACACATTCAGTGATGGTATAAAGAAAAAGAGATATAAAGCAAGGTGATTTTTTTTTTTTTTTTTTTGCTATGTTGATGTGAGGCTGAGCAGTACCCTTCACAGTTTCTTGTGTGAGATTTTACAAGCATTTTCATGAACATTTAGCATGAAAGTAGTTAGTATTCAGAAATGACTAGCATATTCTGTATTTAAAATTCTCCAGTGAAGGAGGCTTCATAATTAGCCAGGAAATCATATGATACTTGACTGGACTTCAGTTTTACAGGAGATTGGGATTAAATTGCCTCAACTATTCTGTCCTCTTTGAGGATGTAACAACAGTTGGCTGTAATTTACATTTTCCCAGCTGAGTTCTAGCTCTAGGTGGGTTCTAGTTCAAAACAAAGCAAATGAATTTAGCTTAATTTCAACCAGTGATGTAGATGGTTCAAACTATTCAATTAGATTTTACCCTAAAATACATAAAGATCAACCATGTCATCAGTAACAGCTAAGCACCTCTTTAGGTGATTAAAGCCATTCAGCTGAGGGTGTTTCAGAACTACAGCAACAGACTACAGAACAATGGACAGGTTTACAAAATTGTTGGCCATACTGAATGATGGCTACCTTTGAAAAAGGCAAATACGCTACTATTTATATCAGGATAATTTAGTTAGGCTGGTGCAATCCTAAAAAGTTCTTACTTTATATACCTATTTAATATTTGGTTGTGTGAATTAGCAAAATGATTATTTGACTGATGACTAGTTCTGAACCATCGGAAGAGAAAAGCTAAAGCATGGACACCTAATATCTTTATGGAACTGCTATTAAATCTTTTATCAATCATTTTCAGTGTGATTACTGCTTGTATAGTTAATATTGAACTTCTTCATGAGGTAACACCTGCAAGATACTGTAATGCAATTTGGATTTTTTGCTTCTTATGACCTGCATACCTTTGTATTTTTCCTTCTAATGCTTTCATGTGTGGTGTTACATTGCCTTAATACAGTAAATGTATACTTCAGACATTAAAATTCAGCTCCAACTTTTTAGCAAATAAAAATTGCACATCACTTTGCTAGTCATCAGTCTTTTGATTGACACAGATTGTTGGCATTCACATAGTAACAGACTTGAGCACATGCCAAATGCATATGATAGATTCACTGACTTGGCAGGAACTTTATTTCATTTCTTGAAGGCCAGACTGGTTCTGGGAGCTAATCCAGTCTTGGATCCCAGCACCTAAATTTCCTTTTAGCAACTGTTATTCAGCAATAAATTTACTGGACTGTGAACAACAGGTTCATATTGCATTAATGTTCTCAAAAACGCTGTTTGGGAATTTACATGACATACATAGCTGACTACTTGTGTGGCTGAAGCTGTCTGGAATCACTTTCATCCTTTGACACAGGAAACTTGAAAAATACTTTCAGTGATATCAGCTGTTCCTTTTACACAGGTATGCAGATGACAAATTTCAACAGTCCTTTAGAATAGCTCTGGGAAAAGCTTCAACATTTTCTTGGAAGCAAGTATGTTGATTTGCAAAGAGAATACAGACAAGTTATCATCTTTCTCTACCCTAAAAATGTCAAGTATCACAAAAAAAACAGTACATAGGCCATCAGTCATGAAGAGATCATGCTATTTCACTGAGGCTGTGAATCCAACTTGAATCTATATTTCAGATAAACTGCAAAATATCCTGTTTTGAACCTGAGTTCGAGCACAAAGTTATCAGCATCTTTGGCAGATATTGTGATGGCTTTGTACCTGTTGATTTAAATCAAAAAATATGCAACACATAGTGTATCTTTGTCTCCCCATAGAACAATTTGACAAGCTAAATTTCCTCAAAGAAACTTGATTTACTCTCTAATTACAAGTATTACAATTTAAATTTTCTGTTTTTTCTATTAATTGTGTTAGAAACCAGGCTTGATTTGCAGGGATGACTTCACAGAAATTTTCTCACTTTTTAATTTCAAAGACATAGCCTCATAGTTTCCACCTCACACCACTTATCGCTATGTCTTGGTAATGAGCACTACAAAAACATCAAGAATTTCCAACACCAGCAGGTTGTACAAAGTTGGAGATACGCATTTGTTTATAGAGTGAAGGACCTGATACATTTGGTTTAGTTCTAGTTTTCAGTATCTACTGACAACATGATTGAGGTTATATCCCTTTAACTTTCAAAATCCAAATGTCTTTAAGACACAAGTGCAACTTCTTTTTCCTTTAACACTCACTGCCTGGATTTAGCACCAGATTTTGGTGCAGCTACTTTGGTGCAGCCCAAGGTCAGATAGCTGTATGGAATGAGCTATGTCAGAAAAAGCCATGTGAAGTTAGGCCTGGCCCCCCTTTGTTTTGGACGTGTTTAGCTGGGGTCCTGCTAAGCTGTCCTTGGTGCCTCTGCTACAGACTGGTGTATTGCTCTTTGCTCCTGTCTGAACCCAGGTGCTGACACCAGACCTGCTCTGTTCACCTCGCACAGGTGAGGGGACCGTGGGGACTGAGCACAATTGTACCACCAACCTTCTCCCTTCCCCTCCTCGGCAAGACTGTAGGAGGAAATACAATGAAAAATCTTGTGGGCTGAGATAATGACGGGGATCACTCATCAACTACCATCACAGGAAAAACGGACTTGGCATGGGAAAGATTAATGATAGGGCAGGATAGCAAAGGTCACTAGCATAAGAAATCCAAATTGCTGCTTGGTAACATTTCCTATGAACTCTTCAATAACAGATGTACATCACAAAAAGACATCAAATATGTGAAAAGGGGCAAAGGTCTTGGCAGATAATGACACATTCTTAGTGCCTTTTCCAAATGAGCAGCATCAGCAGCACAGTTATTCTGCAGCCAAACCACCTTTGCTTCTACAAAACCTCTCCTACAATTTTGTTGAATTGAACTGATAATGGCTGTGTGGAAGCTTCTACCCAAGAATGTTAGAAGAGCTCCGTGTGTGCAGAAGTTGTCTCACATGAACTGTCCAAAGCACTGTGAACAACACCGCATGCATGAGTCCCTGAGGCAATGTGGGAACAGGTACTTCAGATGTGCTTCAGGGACACCATCCTTCAGATCACTGCATTCCCTGAGAGCTAACATACAGAACACAGCCTGCAGTTTACTTCCTGTAAAGCATCCCTGAGAAGGGGGCTTTGAATGTTTTCTTTCACTGGCAAGCTGCTGCATAGGTCACCATGTACTGACTGACTCTACTGGCAAATTATGTTAAAAAATACCAAAAAGTCAGTAATAATTGAGAATACAAGTCTACAAAGACAAAATAAATGGATTATCTTGTGAAACTATGTTTCATACATTACTGTAAGCTATTCTATAGTAAGCACAAAACCAAATAGCCCTTAAGTAATTGAAAACAATAACGTGTTTCCATAGGAAAACAACATATCACCCAGAAAATACCTGCATTCATATTTACTAGGGATTATTTCCAAGTTTTAATGCAAGTTTTCTTTAATGAAGTCTTAAGCTTTGATGAGTGATGAAGTTGAACACCTCAAATAAAAGTACTCAGTGAAATAGTTTTCCTCCAGAATGTAACATGAGGGCAAAAGACACAATATATATTGAAAAACAGTTTTATTACTGCACCTATACTGGTGAGAGACTTACTGGAGTCTGGAAAGTGACAGTTGCTCACAGAAGTAGAATACACTGAAAATTTGTGGTGCTGAAAATACACGGCCCATTTTCTGTAATGTAGGAATTTAGATGTAAAGCCGAAATAGAAATTACCTCCTTCAGAGAAACTGCAGAGAAAAGCCAGTACGAGGAAATCATTGCTAAAGGAGGAAAGCATGTGGTTCATTACTGCTGAAATTCAAACTATTCCTTAAGAAGATAGGTACTTTTTTTTTTTCCCCAGACATTTCAGATCTCTTCAAAATTAAACAACTGACTTTTCTCTCTCCACTGAGCCTACCAAACTCCTTTTTACTACCCTATAGTGGTAGTTTTCACTTAGTATGCTCATAATTCCCATTAAACTTTATAGGAGTTATGTAAATGCATCAAGGACAGAATAGATATATTTAATCCTATGTCTACTCTTCCTTTTTTTTTTTTTTTTTTTTTTTTTTTAAGACTATGAAACCAATCAGAGGATAAACTTTGCTAGTTCTGTAGTTTGTTTGCTCAATCTCAGATGTGGCAAGTGCAAATATATTCATATGGGGAAAGGATAAAACCACAGAAAAGTGAAATTGAGACAGTTCAATGTCTTACAAGTCTGAACTATTAATAGATTTTAATTGTTAATAGAATAAAAGTATAGTTCAAAATGTTGTTGGTGTTTTAAATTTTGTTTTTGTTGTTGGATTGGAGGTGTTTTTGCAATTCACAGGCAGGGTCACAGAATATCCCAAATTAATAACTACAGGGTCTTATTTGTAAAAAAAAAAAAAAAAAAAAAAGAGAGAGAGAGAGAAGAGAGAGAGCCTCCACGTCACTATGAATTGCTTTTGTCTGTTCTTAAGCAACATTTTGCAAAAGCCATGGAGTTGGCTCACTATACAAGCTGTAAATATCAATATTAAAAAATATCAAATCAAAGCTGGTAGCTGAAGAAAATCAGACATGTTTTATACTAACAATTTACCTTTACGGGGAAATCTGAAGTGCATGAGCTAGAAAAGCTATTATCTGGACAGTTAAGGTCTACCTCTCAAGTGATTAAAAAGTGATCAACTTCAGCTTTTCAAAAATTTAATTATGCATTTCCATCATCTTGTGTGTCATCTTTTTCTACTACTCATTAATCCCTATTTCTACAATTTCTCTTGAATAGTGGCATATAGTTTAGTAAAGGACTTAAGTATGTAAGATTACTAACACAACGTCAGAAAATTTTGTTCTCTACAGGCAAACCATGTCTAGAGGATCATAAAATCTTTATTTTATACTTTCTTGGAAAGTAAACTCTTTTGCTTTTTAAAATACTTTTTTTTTTTTTTTTTTTTTTAGCTGCTTTTTGCTGTCAGCATAAGGAGCCTGATTAAAATCAACAAGAATTTACATTGTTGTATAGGAGTGTTAATGGAAATACCCCTGTACACTGCTGAAAGGCCAGAGTAGATGCTGCTAATGTAATGGTTCCTATAACTTCACTTGTTCCTACTGTTAATTGTTTTGTTTTGTTTTGTTTTTGTCCAGGTAGGCTAAGGAAGTGAACAGTTTTAGCACAGGCTTTTAAGCTCACCTATTCATTCTCATAATTACTGATCAACATGAACAACAGGAAACTAAAAACCAAGTAAAACAGTAACCTCTTTTTGAAAGTACATTTCTTAGGTTCTTTAGCCAAGTACATTTTAATACAAAAGAAGGAAGCAGTAGGATGTCAGTGGTAAGTTCTGTAATAATGAAGTGTTTTTCTCTGTGAAGAAGAAGCAGTTTAGGGAAAGCCTCAGAAATACATTACTTCTAAGCAACCTTAGTGAAGGAAGTAAGGCCAGCTCAGATTATTTGACAAATTTACTTTAGAAGTAGCAGTTATTTCAGATATAAAAGCCTCTGTAGAATACATAATCAATTTAAAACCTTTTTATATCTGTTTTTATCTACTAAGCAAACACACAGAAAAAGGTTCTTCATACTTACAAGCATGTGATACAAGAGGATATCTGATAACTAAAGAGGTAAAACATACAAATATTATGAGAAATTTGTGGGGGAAAAAAATCTTCATTTTTACTAGATTATTCTTTTGCCTTTTAGTTCAGTGTTGGAGCTCTTCTTGGATTTAGTATTTACTGAGAGAAGAGCATGGAGTTTCCTGTTTTGGTACAGCTCATCAAAAATATTGCCAAACTTACTTTTCCAAATATGTCATGTGTTTTTGGGGACTAGTAGCATGCTGACTTGTTAAACTAGATACAGAAAAGTGAAACAATAACATACTTTTTATAAATATAATAAAAATTTCATTTATATTATTTTTCTATTTAATATTTTTAAAGTGTTATTTTTAATTAGCCTACAGTAGTCTACTGGTAGAAAGGAACTCTATGAACTGGTACTAGAAAGGAACAGTAAATGAGAAACTATTTTTAGTATTTAAATTGTTTTAAATTCAGTATTTAAAATATTTTTTTTTTAAATCTTACAGACTGAAACATGCTCGTTACTGCTTATTTTTACTAAAATAGGATGCAAACTTCCTTTTCAAATGCCCTAGTTAAATATGACTTGGTATATACATGATATTTTATTTACAGATTAGAAGGGGATGTTCACTTTGACAACAGCTTCTAAACACTACATTCTCCTTAAAAGTTATTTATTTCCAGAACATGTAAAGCCAAAGATGCGGCTACAGTCATGTTTTAGAGATTCATTATACTTATATACAATAAAGTGAAGCTCTAAACTGAGCTTTTGAGACACTGAAAAGTATGGACATCATCTATAGTTGTCTTTTCCATGTGTTTCCAGAATTCACTGAATAAAAAAGCACACTGAAGTGGTTAAGGTGGATGGATTTCTAACTGTCTAGGAAAAAAAAAATCCAAAATTCCTAGATTTACACAGTGGGATCAATGACAGCTAAGGCTTCTCCATCTAGTTATGTTTAAATCATTTGTTTAGACTACATTTCAATTTCATACATTCTGGAAAAAAAATCTTCCCATAAAGGATTTTGTAGTTTCTGCTTTCTCCTGAAGGTTCTACTGAAGAAAAAAATAAGGAAGGAAAAAGAAAAGGACTGTCACGGTGTTTTACACCACTAGATTAATATTAAGCAGTTCAAATTGGTATTGTTGTCTTCAGTAGCACTCCTAAGAGTCACAGAAAATCATGCATTTAGTCAAATCTTCAAATACTGCTGGAAACAAAAGTAGGTGTTGTCTCCTCCTACTGTGAAAAAAAAAAATTTGTAAAGGATCTGACTCATCTAGGATAAACTGATAATTTACACAAAGTGTTGGAAATAATTAGCCTTTAAAAAAAAAAAAAAAAGGAATTAAAACAAACAAACAAAACCTCCAACCTAATAATATTCAATAGGATATAAATTCCATCAACATAGATAATTCACAGCAAAACTTGACTGTACTGAAGACAGTAAAACAAATGTCAGAAAAGTGATAATTTGAATTTGAATTTTTCTACAGTTTCAAAATTAGTAACAGATAATGCATGTAAAGTGATTTCATCTTTATAGTTATTTGTTACATTTTCTTAGGTGTGAACATTTGAGAAACAGAAATCAAAAGGATAACCATGCTCAAGTAAAATATTTCCATAGTAAATTACGAGAAAAGCATCTTTTTTTTTTTTAATAATTTTTTTTTTTCTTTAGAGGTTTAGAGTCATGTTAGGTTGCATAAGCAGTGTGGGTGCATAGCCTGAGCTGAGCAGCAAATGAGAACTACCTTTTTCCTCTCATGGTCACTTCTTCCCTAGAGAAGAAGCCCTCCTTTGTACAGCAAAGAATCAGAGAGACTTCATTGGCAGGTAAGGAACTGCAGTTTGCTGCAACTCTGAAGTCAGTAAGACTGGGAATAAACCTCTGAGATGGAATGTGCAAATAAGGACACAGCTAGGAGAGGTTTATTGACAGTGTGTTTTATTCCTCTTTTATTTCACCTTGAGTTCTCTTTTTATAAGCATTTTAAAAGTGAACTTCTTAGAAGTATTACTCATGTGTGCTTCTGTTCTAATAAAACCTAGCTTCTGTGGGTAAGAGCTCTTCTCTCCTCAGCACTTGCTGTTTTAAAAAAATGTGTGGGGGGAGAGGGATAAGCTATTCTAAATGGCTTTTTTCCCAAATATCACCACAGAATTTAACAATTTCCAAAAAGCATGTTTTATTTTCATTTTCTTGTCTCCAATATTACAATTCCTTTATTTTGTTTAATTATAGATGTGGAAAAATACGTTCTTTTGTAGTAAGACAAGCATTAGCTGTTTCTGCCAGAGCTACCCTGATACATATTACTAGCCAGACTCCAAAAAGCCAAAAGAGATCAAAATATATTATGGAGAAACAACCTCCTCTCTTTTCAATCTTAAATCAAATATAACTTGATCACCTTTTAGACATTTACATATAAGAGCAAATAAGATTTTAATTTTTTGTAATATACTCACGGAAATGTATTATAAAGGTCAAATTCAGAATAACCTGAGTTAAGTTATATATTTTAGTTATATAAATGTTTACCTGTATTTATCAGACTGTAGATAAGATGGACCTATTATAATGAGGAAAAATTTTGATGGAGAACAATGACGAAAGACAAGTTAACATTAATTACTGTTATGCTCATTGTTGTGAAGAGTTTGTGAGGGAAAGGCAGTGGAGATTTTTAAACAGTAGTGAATTTCTTCTAGAGTCAGTATATTAGAAGATGCAAACAGATCACTACAGCAGAGCTATTTTTATTTGTTTATTTTTGGATGCCCAAGAGAATTAACTTTTCTTAAGAAAAAAAAATAATCTTCATTAAGCCTTTGATTAACAGATCTATTATTGTAATTAGATATTGTAAGTTTAGTCAAAATAGAATTGGATGACTGATTTCCATAGTTTTTACAGAATCAATGAAAGGGCAAAAAAAGTTTAAGTTTTGTAAGATTAGAATCAGTTTGGCTCATTAGATGTCGCTGAGGGTATTGCCAGGACTGTTTTAAACCTCTGGTTGCATCTACAGATTCTGACAGCTGTGTCAGTCATCATGCTCCTTGCTCAGCTCCATTAAATCCATGTTGTCATTTGGAGAGGCCTTGGCTGTAAATGCATCACTATTCACAGGTTCAATCAATGTTAGGGCTACTTGCAAGCTGTCTGCTCATGGCACCAATACTGATTACTTTTCTAATGTAATACTCTCAACAACAGTGCCATATAACCAAGGGGTTAATTATGTCCAATAAACTTGTTTGAGTGAGAGAAGAATTTCTTCATCCTGAGAAGATAATGGGTAGGGGAGAAGAGATTTGTTTTTACACAATTTCTTTCAGTGTATCTGATTTTTCTTTACTTAATATTTTGGTGGTTCTGGTGTACATGCTGATAGAGAATAGTCCTCCCAGTCATATTTCCATAAAGCAAGTAGAGCAAAAGAAAGCAGAACTACCTATGTGCTTCGGACAACTTCGGATGCCTTGCCAACAAGAGAAATATTAAATGTTCCACAGTCTCCAATCTCCTGTCACCCTCTGCACTGTCAAAGAGACTCTTGCTACTATGGCTGCCTGAAGAATAGGAGATCAGTTCAAACTCAGAATCGGGGCTATGCAATTAGGAATCCATGATGGTAATATATCACCCTTTATTGTCATATAGTTTTAATAGTTTCTCTTTCTGGAATTCAAACTCAGAATTCATTCAGGAATAGCAATAAACTGTCATGAGTCAAAAACTACCTTTTTTGCATCAAAGAGAGATTCATTTAGAATATAAAGCTGCATGAAAATTGGATTAGATGGGTGTTAGTCTAACTCCTAGGTCTTGAGGGCAAATGAAGAAACAGCAGTCCTTATACTAAGTATTTAAAACCCAGTAAGCATTCTCAAGGACTCTGTTTCATACTAAATTTCTCAGAAGTTACTGTTCTTTTATAGTGAAATGTATTTTAGGATGGGGTGTTTCAATTCTATAATGGATTATAGTTTCAAGGACAAGTTCAAAATATGCACATGTAGGAACCTTGAATATTCTGCCTCATTCAAAAGAGAGATGAACATGCAGAAATACTCCGTGACCTCATATGAAGTTGGCAGGTAATCATCAGCTGTGCTGTGGACAGATAATTTCTGTAGTTGAATGAGGATTAAGTCATATAAACATAAAGCCGTATGACATCTTCATTTTTAGGGGTTTTGGCAACATGTTCAGGCATCCAGTACTGACTGCAAAAAATAAAAATAAATACAATGAATACCTACAAATGTTTCTTAATTAGTTAAGTCCGTACGTACTTCACTCATAATAGTCATGACCCACAATAGTCATGTGCCAAAACACAGAGAGGGATATAACTTTATGAATGCAAAGAGGTCACTGGGTTCCATTCTTCATAGTGGATCTAAAGAGAACAGAATAGAACTCAGACTAAAATGTAATTAATTTTATTGCCAAGAATGTTTTACTTAATATATTTTGACTGCTTGAAAAGTACATTTGCTTTCATTAAAGAATGCGGTAATCATAATATTGTCTTGGACAAAACACAGAAGACCAAATTTTGATCTTTTTCACTACCAAAGAAGATATCTTTCTGTATTTTCAAAAGAAGTATGGGAATTGGGGCTTTTAAAATTAAAAAAAAACAACAACAACAACAAAAAAAAACATGGTAATGCAAAATTTGCAAGATTTCCCTCACAGAATCAGTAAGGTTGGGAGGGAACTCTGGAGATCATCTGGTCCAACCTCCTTGCTCAAGCAGGGCCACCCAGAGCAGGTTGCCCAGGACCATGTCCAGGTGGCTTTTGAAGACCTCCAAGAAGGGAGATTCACAGCCTCTCTGGGCAGCCTGTACTTGTGCTCCATCACCCTCACAGGAAAGTAGTGCTTCCTGATGTTTAGATGGAACTCTTGTATTCCACTTTGTGCCCACTGCCTCTTCTACTGGCATTGGGCACCACTGAAAAGAGCCTGGCTCCATCTTCTTTGCACTTTCCCTTCAGCTACTCATAGACATTGATGAGATTCCCCCTAAGCCTTCTCTTCTCCAGGCTAAACAGTCCCAACTCTCTCAGCCTTTCCTTATAGAAGAGGTGCCCCAGCCCCCTTGATCATCTTGGTAGCCCCATTGGACTCTTTCCAGTATGTCTATGTTTCTCTTGGACTGAAGGGGGTTCTCCATGTTACTCCAGTGCTGAGCAGAGGGATCACCTCTCTTGACTTGTTTGTGGTACTTTGCCTAACTCAGACAAAAATGGTATTAGCCTTTTTAGTGATAACGGCACATCCTATGCTATGCATATAGTTACACAGAGTACTACTTGAGAGAACACTTAAAATATCTCAATGAACTACTCAGAAACAGTGCAGTCTTGAGGTCATTCACTTCTGCATGCTCATTAGGATGCACAGCTTATTCCATAACCACAGTGCACAGGCTAGTAAACCAAATGGATAATGTTCAGTTAATAGTAGCTTTCCTTTTTCTTCCTCATTTTTCAGCTTTCAAACCCCAGATCTTACTACTTTCCCTGTTAAGAAAAAATCATGCTTCAACAATAACATTCTTTCCTATTTGAGTGTTTTTATGAGATAATGTAGCATCTTAGGTCCATTTTGCAGATGGATCCAAAGGCACAGAAGACACAGGTATTCTAAAAGGCAGAAAAGGGAGAAATTTAAGTATTTTATTTATTTCATTGTTTGCTGCCAAAATATGTTTAAGGGTATAGGCAGTGAATTTATTGCTCTTAGTCTCATATAGGCCAAAAGGCTGGGAACTGCCAAGAACAGGTGATAGCATAAAAAAGCATTTTCCAGAATGATATGAAGATACATAACTCGATATTTTGTGGTGGCATTAAAATCATTTTATTCTTCTAAATCTATCAGAGACCAGCTCCCCAGTTCTCTTCTCTCAAAGTTGCTCCCTCCTGGGTAACTATGTCCCAAAAGTCTCTCTGTACAATAAGGGGCAGCAAATGTAGGAAAGGGCGAATTGATGAGCACTGTGTAAATGGAGTGTCTTTAGAAAACATTGGAGGGTGTTTTGTTTTTTTAAAGTTTTGTTGTCAAACTAAGCAGCACATATAATGGGAATTTTCTTTCAGCCTTAGAACTCATCTTTTTACAAACATTTAATGCAAGGCTGAAATCTCACATAAGATGTTTGAGATAAAATGCTTTTATAAGACACTAATACTACAGGCTCTAAGTACATGTATATGCAACACTACCAAGTCTGCCCAGCATCATCATGGCTAGAAGGGAGACAAAACCCACAGACTTTAACACTGAAGTGCTAACTTCAAAAAGATATAAGCAAATATTCATCAATAATCTATTTCAGAATCAAGAAGTTTGAAAAATTTTATGAATGTGACAGTCTGGAAGAAACAAAGAAAAAAACTGCCTTTGCCTTATGCCGAACCATTTTTCTTGGTATGACAGTATGCAAAGGCCACTGTGACAGAAAGCTTTAGAAAACAATATTTAGGCACATAATACAAAACAATATGTACAATTTCTGTCCTTCTTCTTACTATTCCTGAAACAATGTTTTGGTTTTAATTTTACATCCCAGGAAACTCAAAATTGTTATTTATAACTACATGGCATTCACATTTAGAGCAGCCTGAATAGTAAAGGAAGTTTTGGCTCAGAAAGTCAAGGCACAAATTGCAACAGAAATAAAGAATTCCTTCTCATTTGCACAAGGAATATTAGATAAACAACTTAGGGTGATTTTTCATACTTGGCATGTTATGTCAGAAACTTTAAAATTGGTCCTATAGAGCTAGTCAAAAGGCTTGGACCCACAGAAACATCAAAAGCCGTAAGTATAACTGCAGATATTCCAGGTCAGTTGGAATAAAGTCACACACACACAAAAAAAAAAAAAAAAAAAAAAAGCACTGGTTTCAGAGCCTATTATTTATTTAAAATACATTTGTAGAACATTCTTGGGTCCAAATCAAGTTTGTCAGTGACAAGGTTGGCGTTATTGCTCACAGATTAATATAATTCATAGACTCACAATATCCTCAGTTGAAAGGGACTCACAAGGATCATCAAGTCCAACTCCTGGCTCCACACAGGACCACATAGAAATCAGACCTATGGGAATATTGTCCGGGAGTATTGTCCAAACGCTTCTTGAACTCCAGCAGGCTTGGTACCATGACCAGTGCCTAGGAAGCCTGTCCCAGTGCCTGACCACCCTCTCTGTGCAGAACCTTTCCCTAACAACCAGCCTGACCCTCCCCTGTCTCACCTCCATGCCATTCCCTCGGGTCCTGTCACTGTTCCCAGAGAGCAGAGCTCAACACCTGCCCCTCCACTCCCCTCATGAGGGAGCTTCAGGCTGCCATGAGGCCTCCCCTCAGCCTGCTCTGCTCTGGACTGAACCAAGGGATCTCAGCCACTCCTCACATGTCTTCCCCTTTAGAACCTTCACCATCTTTGTTGCACTCCTTTGGACACTCTAATAATTCTATACCCTTATTGGATCAGACAACTTATCTGAGGCACCCAAAACTGAGGAATATCAATGTACACTAAAATACATGTGAATGTGTACACACACTTATAACTGTATATGACATATATGCACATTATCTGTATCATTATTTTATGTATATATAGTACATAATATATGTGTACTGTAGTAAGTAAGAATAATTACATGCATATAAAAACGGCATATATTATGCAGGATCTAGTGAGTATTCCTATCACATTTATGTACAGCAAATATGTACTTGGTTTTACTTCCATACAGGATACAAAACATATTCGGCAAATAAACTCCCAGTTTACAGTAAAATTTAGTTTTATTATTCCAAAAGAGACTAGCTTTGCACTATATGCTAATTAACTTCATCCAATTTAAAGTTCTCAAGGTATTCCAGTCTGAACAGACAACGTTCATCAATTTGAACACCTAATAATAACAATAGACTTGAATCAGGATGGGATATTTGGGCCTACTGAAATATCTGGCTTTCAGGTTCCTCTTTTCATTCCTGGCTTCTTGGAATTCTTTCTCCTTCTTCATTTCCACATGGTGATATGGAAACAAGGTTCACATATTAGGCTGCTTTATTTGTCCCTGATCTACTTCTACAAACAGAAGATTTTCTGTTCTGTCACCTTTACAAGAACTCCACTAACACTTTTGTATGGGTCTGTGGTTTTGTTAATCTTCCAGGAATATCTTTGTATTATCAATTAGCCCCTGTGAGTTTTTAAAGAGTGAGAGAATAAATATTGCACTTGTCTTGAAGAATATTAAAAACAAACATATAAAACACAACCACTACTTCCCTTTGCAAATATGTTCCAAGTGGTTTAGAAGTCATTTCTGCATTAAAGTTGAGACTACAAATAGGTTTGAGACTAGGCTAGAAGGGGACCATGTTTTCTGCCTACTCCCTCAGGTACTCAGTATCTTAAGTAATGAGTTGGAACTCTACAAAAAAAGGGCATAAAAGCATCAAATTAGATTAGTAGCCCTAAAAATAAATAATAATAAAAAATATTACTGTGATCAATTATAAGTATTTCTTTTATAATTAATTCATATTAACAGCAACAAGTTCTATCCTCAGGCCATACCAGATTCCTCTGCTTTAAAAAGTTATCTTCCTAGCATGTTCTGTCATAGTTCAGTTGTTTACAGAGCTAATCACGCTAGAAACACACAATACGGACTCTTTTTTGAAAATAAGCTCATTATGTGAAGATTTCTTTGTAAACATTAAAAAGACGTGATTTTAAAAGAAAGAAATAAAAATGTAATTAATTATCAAGTTCACCTTTCCTATAATATAGGCTACAGCAACAGTATCTAGATTAGCCATATATTAAAAACAAACACATGAATGTAACATCCCCAAAAAGAGAATAAAGGCCATAAAGGCCTTATACTTAAATCCCTAATGAAGAAAGAGAGAAAGAAAGAAAAGTTGATTAAATTGTTCCCAGATGGTGTTAATGAGATTCACCTGTTAAGCCATTCAAACTGATTAATACCTGCTGGCATTTGAATAAAACACAGCTCTACTGCTTACCACAGCTAAGTTTAATTTGTTAGAATTACTTTAAGGTAGTGGTGTTCCAATTCCTTAGGAGAATTAGAAACATCCTAAAATGTGATGCATGTAGCTTGTTGAATACATCTTTCATCAATGAGAGAAAGGAGAAATCATTCTTTACTTTTCTTCTGCAAATCTTCACTGTATTTCATTGCTGTGAAGAGTTTGAAAATACACTGTTGAATGCATTTGTTATGTTATAACAGATGCATCTAACACTTTTTTCTCTTATTATTTAACATACACAATGCACATAGCCTTCAAACCTCTAACTCAGATACTTTTGCTTTTCTTTCAACAGAAAAGCTGGTTTGAAGCTCATCTAAAGGGGAAAGATAACGGTAAATTTCAAGAAGAAGGGATTGCAGATAGGTATAGAAAGACTGAGGGTACTCACTGCAGAATATGGAGTTTCTTTTACCCCTCAGGTGATGTATTATCCCAGAAGACCCAGGTGAAAGCACTTAATAGTATTATGAGGGTGGATGGGTAAGAAGAGTAAGGACTGGTAGGTTAGCAGTAAATCCTGTTATCTGCTCATCAGAGCACAGTAATTATGTTGCGTTGTCTAGTGAAGCATTCTGGTTAAAAACATACATGCTTTTAAGATGTGTATGTGCCAGGGCAAACATGTGTGCAATTTGATATTTTGGGTATGAGCTTTCAGTTGACTTTTATGATGTACTGTAATCGCATGAATGTGACTTCAGTTGTGACATGACCAGGTAGGATGTTCATTTTGTACTCTACAGAAAAAAAAAAGGTTTGTTTCTTTCGGATTCTTTTTTTTTTTTTTTTTTTTTTTTTTTGTCCTGTGGATATACCTGTACAAACATGAGAAATATCAAAAGTTCCTTTGTATTGGAGGTAGTCCAAATTTACAGTATTGTAAATCCTGAATTTCTGCAAATATTTGCTTAAAGGATGCCCAAAAGGATTCAACATCTATATATCTTATGGCTACAGTTGTCTCACATAGTAACTTTTTATAGAAATTGAATTTAACTACTTTGTATGCAGCGATACATTCACTATGTTGTGCCTGGCCTTCTATCTTTTTCCTGATAATGGATCAGAGAGGTCTGTGAAGGGCTGCTGACAAACAGTGATGTCTTATTTGGTCTATAAGCAGAATCTTTATTTAATATGTTACATTATTAAAAATAATAAAATAAAGCAGCTACTGTATACCCATTAGACTTCACAAAATTTCCAGCTGCCGCACACTTCATGATATTTAAGTCTATTAAATTCATGGCGAGTACAATGGATATATACTGAAGGATAAGAAGTTTCTATGGGCTCCTCACTCAATTTTGATTATTTATTGTCTAATACATAGATAATAACCTCTTTGTGGCTGAATTGTATTTTTATGTTTATACAGCAATTAACACAAGTCAACTCTCGTTCATTAGTCATTTCAAAGGATAAATGATTAGGCAGCAATATGTAAATGATGCCCCTTCCTTAAGCAGGTCACGTGATTTGTTTTTTTACTATGTATTCATTAATATTTGGGAATGGGGGGAATTAAAACAAAAATCAGCTCCACCATAGTATAGTTAGTCATAGCAACACAAATTTAAGGAAACATATACCAGATATACATAAATATTTCACTTTTAAAATGATCTATGGAGTATTTGGTTATTGGCCTCCGTAAATAATACCCAGATAAACTTCATCTGTAAGTGAAAGGAGATTTGGAGTCTTAAACTGACAGTAATAAAAGGGGGCATGAAGACAAAAGGAACACTACGTCTGCTTATTTTACAGAGAGCATCACCTGATTAAGGCAAAAAGAAGGCAGAAAACAGGGCAGAAAGCAATTACTGAAGCTTGGGGACGTAAGCAAGCTTTATCTCGAAGGTGGACAAATCCTGTTCTTGTAACAAAGCTATCTTAAATATAATTCCATCATGAAAACATTTTAAGTTTTCCTGTTGTATTATTTTGCTTGAGTTCTCCCTATACGTTTCAAAATGATGATGAATTAGTGTCACATCAGAGATGGCTTTCATCAGTTTATTATATTTTTTATTCCATTAGTAAAAGCTGCAATGCATCATGAATGGTGACCTTCTTACTCAAACTTTGTTACATTTTACATTTATTGCAAACACCTGTAAGGACGGAAAAGAAAATATTAGTTCTTATTTAGAGAATTTTCATTTCTGTTCCCAGGTTTGAGAAAATTTTATACTCTAATATGCTATTAAGAGAGAGGATGCAGTATATTTGATATGTAAGAGGCAATATTTCAATTCAAATGTGTTCTTTTTTATTTTCCTTTGTGTTACTGAGCAAGGGGAGCTCTGCTTCCTAGATGACTGTCAGAATATGCTTGAGATGATCTTTTGCTGTAAAGTTGGTCTGTTGGATAATAATTCAGGACTTCATAACAGAGTTCTCTAAAGCGTCTGACATGGCCAAGTAAACCACTGTTCAGATCTCATTCTCGAAGACAGAACAACTGCTCTGCTTGAGGAACACAGCAGCAAGTCTCCCTAGTTAATGCTTACAAGCCATTTTTAGATCTATTTCTGTTCAAAGTTGCAACACACATTTCTCTTCTGGCATCACTCCTTGCTCATTTGTCTCCTCAGGTGGAAACAGCCAGTTTTAGTGCCCAAAGCTTTCTGAATGCTATGCAGTCATGGCTAATTTATACCTGTAGATAAGTAAATTTGACTATGAAGTCCAAATCACAACTGAAAATCTGCAGGCACTTGGAATAGTTTTCCCCCAATTTTAATGACAATTTTCAGCATAATTTAATCAAATAGAAATCATTAGAAAAACAGTTATTAAGTAAAGTTACTCCTATGATTCAATAAGATTTAGTCACTTAATAGTTGCATTTTTTATATATATATATATGTTGAATAATGTAATGGTGTGAATATAAACACCTCCTCACAAATGCACAGTCCACTATACCACATACATGTATACACACCCACATAAATCTAGTATGTATAGAAGTGTGGGTGTTATATATAAAACATGCAGAAAATGCTTTACCCAGCTATGCTTCTGGGCTCATTTTGAATATATAGACTGAAAAAAATACAGTTAAGGGAGTTCTATGATTTGTGTCGCTCTACCTCTTTTTTTCTTTTCCTCAAAACCTGTGTTTTGAAAAGAATTAGAGATAGCAAATAAGAAAAAGAAAGAGAAATTCAGTATCTCAGTTCTGGATCCCCACATTTAGCACAGCATAATTAAAGAAGTTATTTAATATAGACATCTAGGAACTTTTTTTTTTGGTGATTCCCATGTGATGGTATTACATACAGAAGCCAGTATGTCTGTACCTCATTCTAAAATAATCTTTAACTTTATCATTCCTCACAAAAATCACTTCAAATAACAAAAGGATTTTGAAGTCTTCAAAGATTAACCACTTTCAAAGTGGCACCATACCAGGCTATGACAAAAAACATTGATTGAATAGAATAACCTCTATTTCATTCCAAAGCATAGAAAATATTCTACCTGTCTGATGAGTAATTTTAACCAATTAGTGGAACATTGTGTTACATGGAATTAAAATATCAATTTTACATGTTGCTATCATAAGATCTTGAAAGCTCTCTGCAAGCTGAAACTGATTGCTGTTTAGTTTTTTAGTAAATATAAATACAACTTTAAAGGGATGTCAAGATAATTGAAAGCGTCCAGAGAAGGGCAACAAAGCCAATAAAAGGGATGGAAGGCATGTCCCATGAGGAGAAACTGAGGATGCTTGGTTTGCCTAGGGTAGATCTCATTGCTCTCTACAACTTCGTGAGGGAGAAAAATGGAGCGGGAGGTGCTGGTCTTCTCTTCCTCATGACCGATGATAATGATGTGCAGAAACAGAACAAAGATATACCAGGGGAGGTTCAGGATGGATATGAGGAAAGATGTCATCTCCATGAGGATGGTCAAACATAGGAATGAGATTCCTAGAGAGGTGTTTGATGCCCCATGTCTGTCAGAGTTCCAGAGGCATTTGGTTAATGTCCTTAATATTACATTTTAACATTTGTTTAGCCCTGAAGTGGACAGGCAGTTGGACTAGATGATCTTTGATGGTTCCTTCCAATTGAACTATGCTATTGTATTTTAAATGGGAACTGTGATCTGTGAAGTCATTGATGAGTAGTATGTAAAACATCCCATAATGAAATTCAATAGAAATACATACAAGAAATGGCAGTTACATTCTAGCATTATAAATACAAATTTCCTCGAAAAACATAACTTTCATTAAAAGATACTATTTAAAATTTTGCTTTCTGCAATACAAAGTTAGAACCTGAAAAGAGATGAGAAAGGAAGGATCTAGGTAATTAATTGGCTGGAAGTGTGTCACAGGACTTGAGAACCTACATATCATTTCAGGAAACATTTGGTGAGAAGGGGAAAAGAACTAGTCACTGTAGTTCTGTCTTAAACCTAACCTAGAAGAGTCCCCATTCCATCCTTCTGTTCCTGCAAAAATGTTATAAGAAAATGATTAGACTGCTATGTGGCTATACAGATATCGTCAAGGAATGATGGAGAATGACTGAGAATGAAACTCTGGGTTCAGAGTTACAGTTAATTCCACTAAGAGTTAATACTCTCATCTCCCCCATGTTTTGCCTTTTCTGGTTGATACTTTATGGATGCATGGATTTGGTTTTCTCTTCTTTCCTCTCCCCTTTCCCTCTGACCTACTGAATGCTCTTCAGCTTAGTTGGACTCAGTTGACTTTTTGTTTTGTAGGTCAAATCTATAAAGTCCCATTCTGTGGAAGCATCCTATATGATGGTGTCTGTGGATTTGCTGTAAAAATATGTCTGGTCCATCAAAGTCTACTTCATGAGATTACAGAAAATTACAACAAACTTAGAATTATTGCTAACATTTTTCACAATTCACAAATTATATAACTTTCACTGGTTTCTTATGTGTTACATAACCTGAGGGTGTCAAATAAGCTTTAGGTTCCTAGATATGTGATTCTTTATTGTTGGCCCCACAAAGGATGGTCTTCTGTCTTTAATTTATGAGATTAGTAGTGTTTTTATTTCTCTGAAAAGGTTGCTTGCTGTAAAGGTTGTACAAAGTCAACAGAAGTATTCAAGAAGAATGTTTATTTTCTACTTCACAGCTTTGTACAGATTGAGAAAACCAGATATCCTAACTCATTTTTTTGGCCAGAAGAATATATTGTTGTTATGACTTAACACTATAACACTTCAAAGACTGTACACCTCAACTTGGCAAAATGGTTCAGGATATCCTTTTCTAAAGACTTTGTAAGATGGGAACAGTGATAAAGAATGTTTTATAGGCAGCTGTCTACTTTATTAGAAGAGCAGAAGTCACCCGAAGTACTTCTCTTTAGTAGACACTGACTCACTGCTACAGTATGTAGAAAAGTTATGGAAGCAAACAACAGTGTGAACAAGATGCAATGAGATGAAGAAACATTCTACTCTGTAAGCATTTCTTACACTACATAGCCATTCAATGTTGACAGTAAAAAAAATCATATTTGCATAGGCAGACTTAGTCATAAGGAGGCATTTAGACTGAGAAGAAAGTTGACTTTTCTTGCTGTAACTCTCTTACGTGCAGCAGAAATTGGATATTCACAAAGTTTAATTTCAAAAGTTTTTTGAAAAGGGGGGAGGGTAGCTAAACCATAGGACTACAACCTCAACTGTGTAGACCAAAATAACGTGATTAAATGTGGCAGAAGAAATACAGTAATGCTGCCATTCCCACATCTCGGCAGGATCGATGTAGAGGGAGAAATGGCAAGAAAAGAGTTACAGTGTAAGAATCCCTGCTACCTCTTCCATTTTTCCCCCATCTTTGTCATCTATTTATAGCACTATTATAAGACTTTATGTAAATAAAACCGTTCTGTTTCTGTTAGGATACCCTGTACACATTTCAGTGTGCCGAATGAAAAGGTAACATCAGCCGGAAGCTCTCATTCAGCAAGCAGTCAAGGAAACACTTATTTTTAGACTCTTTTCCACACCTGAACAGACAAAGAATCAGGTTTGGCTGCAAATGACAGTGTGTTGCTTAAGAATAAACTGTATATGCCTTCATGCCGGAAATTAAAATAAATAAATAAAAATATTTGGGGGTTGAGGGAAGGACTAGAAACTAAATTCTGCTACTCTTGCCGGGCTCCAAAGATCCAAAGAAAGTGTCCTTTGCAGACATTAATGGAAATTAAACAGGACTTCAGAGTGAATAATCGTCTATTTAGGGCAAGTTATCCTGTTGAAGTACCAAGAAAAATTATACAAAACTATTCATGTGCATTTTTAGTAACCACAATGCCATGAAAAAACAGCTCTTTTCTGAGCTGCAATGACTGCCAGTCTCTGGATTATAAAACACACATCTGAATCATAAATGTAATATCTGAGGATAATGGAAAGAAAAACCACAAGTATTACCAGGAATATTTGATTGGTTTATGGAAACTTTTCTGGTTACCATGATCACGGATCTGGTGCACACAATCATGGGTGCACATGGAATTGTTGTTCTTACTGTGTTCACTTATGGTTGCTTAAGTGAGTAGAGAACTTTTCAAGAGATCTTGCAAGAAGAGATTTGTCTGACTACTCCAATTCATTTCAGTATCTGTCATCAGCTGATGTTTCATCATCAGATATAGGAGGTCCATCAGACAGATTCTGGTGTGGAAGTATCAATTCTGCCACAAAATATTTAAACGCTTCCACTGAGGGTTTAAGAGAAATGTTCTCACAACCTTTATCAGGGCAGTTATTTTATTGTTGTTTCTTTTCCTTGTGATATTTCAGAAAATATTATCCAGTCAAGATTTGACCTTTCACAGGGTTTCATTCAGGAATAATATTTCTTTTTTTTTCTTTCTTTTTTTTTTTTTTTTAATCACATATTTTAAATTGCTAGGAATTATACAATTTCCATTCAGCTGAGGAGTGATGAGGCATTGTTATTGGACCAATGTATCCTAAGGCAAGCTGACAGTGCAAGTAATTTCTTCTGTGATACGACCTCCTTGTCAGTTACAGTGTTGCTATTAGAAATAATGCAGCTTCAGAAAAAGTTTATATGAGAACACTGCCTTTTTATTCTAGGACTATGCATTTGAAACCAAAGTGCTTAATTAGGTACAGATTTGTCCTGAAAACACAACATTCAATCTCCAAGTATACTAAAAGAAAAAGCAATGGCATAAAAGAT
This sequence comes from Aythya marila, assembly GCF_965140915.1. Lineage (NCBI taxonomy): Eukaryota > Metazoa > Chordata > Aves > Anseriformes > Anatidae > Aythya > Aythya marila. Next base: position 110,267,549 of record NC_139043.1, read on the forward strand.
TTTTCCTCATGAAGTCTGATGAAATTTATAGCCTCATTAGGTACAGGAGAGTGACTGAAGATCCACGTTAACTGTTTTAGTATAATTTCTAAAACACTTTACAGCTAGACTTTGTGCTACCGAATTCTAAAGAATCGTTTATTTGAAGTCAAATAACTATTTCAAGATTACAGATAACACAATAATAAATAAATAAATAAATAAATAAAAACTTGGAAACATTTTTTACATTAAGCATAGAATACGAATGTGTAGAAAAAAAAAAGCTTCAGATTTCTGTTTTACAGTAGAAAGTGTGTCCGATGAGGTATTGGGCAAAGGTATTATGATTAACACATTGATTAAAAAAAACTAATATTTTTATCATAGATATTAATAAAACAAATTAAGCATATTACAAAAATAAATTAAACTTTCATTAAGAGAACATCATGTCAACAGAAGTGAGAGACACAGATAAGCTTTTGATTAGTAAATCTAATAAGCAAAGTAAGAAATGTTTCCTAAAGGTATAACAATGTTACAAGGATACTTTGTTGATACTTTTTTTTATATTTACGCTATGTATATATCTATGGAGTAATCAGCTTATACAGATAAAACTCCAACCTATATCTGCCACTAGCTCGTATTACCCACCTCCTAATTTTGAAATTATTTCGTGTTTCCATGGTCTCTTCTGCTTTTTGAGGTTTCCCTATAATGTAATGCAAGCAATTAATGCTTAATTATAGCATTCCATGGTATTTCTGTTTTGATTAAGTCTTTAGGCACACAATGTCTTCTTATCTAATGGAGGACAAATACTTTAACTCCTTTATAATAAAGAAATGAAGAAATACATTCTGGGCAAAAGCATTGTTAACAAGCAGGTGGAAACTTCAAAGAGGATGTGAAAATAAAAATTAAAAAATGCTTTTAAAATGTATCATTTCTCAAGGTTTTTATTTGGGCTGTGGATTGTTATGACTGCAAAATTATTTTCATTAACAAATAGTAATTTTAAACATTCAACAATTTGAGAAAATGACACTTGAGATGTCACAGATGTTACAATGATTTTTTCCTTCTGTTTCCTCTGTAGCTCATGTTAAGATTATATTGTGGCTCAGGACACACTTTAGACTACAGTTTAGCTTTTGCAATAACTGTTACTTGATTTTGTGTAAGAAATTTAAAGTATGTTGATATCATGCTAACTCTATTATGAAGAAACTAGAACAAGCGCTTTACCCATTGTGGGTAAAGCACTTTATTATTCAACACAAGTCCAGCCTTAATTGGCCATATCATTAGCTTACTGTAACAAAGGCACTTGTTATTTATGGCAGCATGATTATCACTAAAATACAAATGGTAAGACTTTAGATGGGCATGAATAATTACATGAATGATACAACTTCTCTACTGATATCAATGAAACATCATTATTGCTGCTAGACAAGGAGAAATGAGAAGAGAATCAAGACTAAATTATCCAAGTATAATGGGAGTTGCCTCACTTCATACTGAATCTAGACTGAAAAGGTATCCTGTATACCTACACTCATTGTACTAAGAAACTTATAAAACCCCTGCCCTTCCACTCGTGGGCCCTACCAAGTGAGGCCCACCTGTGGGCTCAAGTTCCAGCCCCAGGAAGGTGCCCAATATCTGGGGCTGGGTCTGCCCTGGCATCCCCTGACTGCCCTACTTTCTGGCTGAGCTGTTATGGTGCTGAGCTCTTGGACCCCCAACCCTATGGGAGCCACTGCCCTTATGGTACTTTGACAGTACTTTCAGTCTTCTGTGTCCTGGAATAAAAGACTATCTGGAAGATAAACACTCCCAAATGAATGAAGATAAATATACATCAACATGTCAAAGAACATGGGGAGTCAGGACTTCCTTACAAATATATGAACAGTTATAACTCTGTTATTTGCATTTCTTAGTCTGATGTGAATTTTCCTCAGTCCCATGGTGAATAATTAGCAGTCTGCAGACACAGACCCAAGGACATGTTTCCCCAAAGGTATGTTGTCTCTTTAGAGACCAAGCTTCAATTTAGAACAAAGAAGAAAAGAACACCAAATATGTTCAATTTAAGTAACAAAGTGAATGAAAAACATTCCTAATTTCACTGTGATTCAGTGACTCATGATAGCTCCTATGCTTCCCCACATCCATGGTCAACACACTGGAAGTGGAAGGTATTTCATCTTCACCTTGGAATGAGCTCCCTGAGGAAATGGTAAACTACTCATCACTGGAGATGTTTAAGAGATGTGTGAATATGGCACTAAGGGGCATGGTTTAGAGATGGCACTCTGTACGTCACATTGAAATGAGAACTCTCATATGATTGCTCTTCAATGACTATGCTGCGATTTTAAAAGCCATGATAAATTTAGAACAAATATTTTCAATGGTCTTTTACATTTATGGAATAAACTTATTTAGGCCCTTTGGGAAAGTTTATTGTTGCAATAGTTTCAGTACAACAGTGCATGCTACGCAGTGTATCAAGATGACAATTGAAAGAATTGCCCTTGTTACTCCTACTATAAACTGATCAGTAGCCATACATTGCTAAAGAAAAAGTAGTCTTTTCTGAGCTTCCCATCAACTGGAGCATCATTAAGATTTATTTTTTTTTATAAAGAATGCAAATCACCAATTCAAGAGGAAAGCAGAACTTGGCTGTCAGTAAGACAGTGCCCCTAACATTCCCCCTTTCCAGTTCATGTGCAATACGCTTTCCCAATCTCACAACAATCTTGAGAGAGATAAAGAGAGATTCAATCCTTTTGACAAGAAATGGCTGTGGAGCATGAAGATTAAGAAAAGCTGTCAGAAGTAAAACATGATGAAATCCCCCAACAACAGGGTAAAGGAAACCAATAAACAACCAAGAAAAAGATTGTAAGATTATGAAAAATATAATCTTAAGGATGATGATGCACAAATAGGAGGGACAGCCACACTTAATTCCCTTCAGAGAAAACACAGTCTGCAATGTGATGACTGGGGAAGCAGAGCCACACTGGAGCCACATTCTGGTAGCCCCAGAGCCAAAAAAAGAGCACAGCTAACAAAAATCCAGAACAGAAAGGGCTGCTATGTACTCAAGGCTCTCAATGTTTGCAGCAGCACTTGCCATAAGCAGCAGAGAAAAATAAACAGGACATGCCAAGAACTGAAGGACTATAGAAGTATATTTCCTGTGATACCTTTCTGGTATGAAAGAATGAGGGAAGGTAAGGAATAAAAAGGACCCACTTCCCAAATATTATCTTAAATACATGAAAACAAACCACTTAGAATACTGGAGCTAATGCTATTATGTGTTATACTACGGTAGGAAAAAAAAAAAAAAAAACAAAAAAAAACACAGAATCCTGTAATTACAAAAAATCAGAGTGGAATAGAAGGCATAGTTTCTGTTTCTCATATGGTGAGACACAGGTGTTCTGATTCACACAGTAACAATTTTCCCATCAACCAATATTCAAGCCAACGATGTATATGAAATAGTAGCAGAACAAGACACACACACACACACACACACACACAAAACTTGCACAATGTTTCTGCTAATCGGATAATGTAGGTAGAAACAAGAAGCCAAATGAAAACCAGAGTTGTGGCCTTGTTTCTAAATCCTTTCTGATTCAGACATAACAGCTTATGAAATTGCGAAGGATTGCTGAACAGCAGATAAATTTCTACTTTAGCTATTTCTACTTAGCTATTTCTAGTATAGCTAAGAGTGCTATTTAAAAATGAAACAAAACAGAAGTGTCACAATATTGTCAGTAAGAGTTATTGTTAAGCAGTTCTCTGTACAGAAATTTGTATATGAGGGAAAGGTTGTGGATGTTGTCTGCCTAGACTTTAGTAAAGCTTTTGACACTATTTCCCACAGTATTCTTTTGGAGAAACTGTCTGGTCATGGCTTAGATGTATATGCTTCACTGGGTAAAAGACTGGTTGGGTGGCCCAGCCCAAAGAGTCATGGTGAAGGGAGTTCCATCCAGTTGGAGGCTGGTCACAAATAACATCCCCCAGGGCCCAGTACTGGGGCCAGTTCTCTTTAATATTTTTATGAATTAGCTGGTCAAAGGGATTGAGTGCATGCTCAGTAAGTTTGCAGATGACAACAAGAAGTTGGGCAGGAATGTTGATCTGCTTGAGAGTAGGAAGGCTCTGCAGAGTGATTGGGATAGATTGGATTGACAGGCAAAGGCCAGTTATATGAGGTTCAACAAGGCTAGGTGCTGTGTCTTGCACTTGGTGCACAACAACCCCATGCAATGCTACAGGCTGGGGGAGGAGTGGCTGGAAGAAAGGGACCTGGGGGTATTGGTCAACAGCTGGCTGAATATGAGCCAACAGTATGCTCAGGTGGCCAAGAAGGCCAACAGCATCCTTGCTTGTATCAGAAATAGCATGGCCATAATGGGCTTAAGTTGAGCCAGGGGAGTTTTAGGTTAGATGTTAGGAAGAACTTCTTCACTGAAAGGGTTGTGAGGCATTGGAACAGGCTGCCCAGGGAAGTGGTGGAGTCACCATCCCTGGAAGTCTTCAAAAGACGTTTAGATGTAGAGCTTAGGGATATGGTTTAGTGGGGACTGCTAATGTTAGGTCAGAGGTTGGACTCGATGATCTTGAGGTCTCTTCCAACCTAGAAATTCTGTGATTCTGTGTGATAAGGACCAGGGAGGTGATCATCCCCCTGTACTCAGCTCTGCTGAGGCCGCATCTTGTATACTGCATTCAGTTTTGGGCCTCTCACTACAAGAAGGACATTGAGGTGCTTGAGCCTGTCCAGAGAAGGGCAACAAAGCTGACGATGGGTCTAGAGAGCAATATTTATGAGGAGTGGCTGAGAGAACTGCCAGGTTTAGCCTAGGTTGGTTTAGCCTAGAGAAGAGGAGGCTCAGGGGAGACCTTACTCCTGTCTACAACTACTTCAAAGGAGGTTGTAATGGGGTGAGAGGTGGACTGTTCTTCCAAGTAACAAGTGACAAGACAAGAGGAAAGGGCCTCAAGTTATACCAGGGGAAGTTTAAGTTGGGATATTAGGAAATGTTTCTTTACTGAAAGGGTTGTGAAGCATTGGAACAGGCTGCCCAGGGAAGTAGTTGAAACTCCTTCCCTGGTGGTCTTAAAAAGATATGTAAATGTAGTTCTTAGGGACATGGTTTAGTGTTGGACTCAGCAGTGCCTGGTTAACGATTGGACTTGATGATCTTAGAGGTCTTTTCCAACACAAATGATTCTATGAATCTATGATTTTCCTGGAGAGTCATCTTTATTTACAATTGTATTCCCGGTAACCAAAATTTTATAAAATCTGTAGTAAAGATATTATTTTTTTTTAATAATGTTACAAAATGAATACATCTTAGTAAACACTGATATTTGGAGAACTATGTAGATATGAAAAAATATATTTGTGTGCATATATGCATTTAATGATGAGGTTGTTTAATTTATTTTCAGGCTCCTCTGTGAGGCGGATTTTAATTGTATAAACTATCAAACAAAGCTTGTATACAGAATAGCCGGAAACTGAAATCACGGAAACAAAAGGTCTAGATCTGCCGTACATGGCAGGTGGATTTGGAAGTGCTAAGTTAAAGGTTGGACCAAATGATCTTAGAGGTCTTTTCCAACCTAAATGATTCTATGATTCTATATGTGTTAGGAAAGAAGAGATTTTTTTTTTCTTTTGCACCATTTACAGAAACACTTTTAGGCTTTATTTTTTTTCATGTAAATGAATACCTAAGACCATAAATCACTGAGTGCCATCACATTATTGTGAATAACAGTATTTATACATTATATGACAGTGATTTAAATATAGACTTCTAGTGCATATAAGCATTGCTAAATACATGTACAAATGAGAAATGAAACATTTTTGCAAAATCGTAACATGGAAAACATGGGACTCATGTAAGAAATCAAAAATAATGCTGTCATTAAAAATAGAATACATTCTGTTCAGAATATTTTCAAATAAGAAAATCCTTGCAAATGTCTTATGAGAAATATCGACAACATTAAATACAATAGAGAGGTTTGGGGAATAATCAACAGGAAAACAATTGTATAAAAGACAATCAGAAATTATACTAAATTAAAAGAACACAGTACCATATGCATTAGTAAAATATTAAACAAGGAACAGAATCACTGGGGTAGAAACCAAAGCCAAATAATATTGCAAAAAGTGCAAGAAAAACAAATTAGATGCTCTACAGAGTATTTCTTCATCTCCAGGCCAAAACTGAACAAACAAAACAAGAAACATCTTATTATGTTCTGCAGTTTGAGCATCCTTTTCCTTCTACGATAGTACCAAATTCTACCATCTCAGAAAATTCAATGACCATATGAATATTTTAATTACATTCTACAGTTCTAGAAAAAAATACCATCGGACTGAAGAGAATGTCCTAAATCAAACATTATTTCATCCTGTAACTGCAAGACTATTATTTTCATACTGGATACAAGGAAAGGCAGAAAAAGATTATGTTTACTTGCAGTGTGAGTGCACAATGGGATTCAGGCATATTTGCAACTAAAAACTTCTTTTCTGCTTTGATGGCAAACTGGAAAGAATTATATTTTTATTTTATTTTAGAAGACAGGACACATATGGGTGTGAGCATATATTAAATGTGAAATAAAGATAGGATGGAGAGGAGAGGAGAGGAGAGGAGAGGAGAGGAGAGGAGAGGAGAGGAGAGGAGAGGAGAGGAGAGGAGAGGAGAGGAGAGGAGAGGAGAGGAGAGGAGAGGAGAGGAGAGGAGAGGAGAGGAGAGGAGAGGAGAGGAGAGGAGAGGAGAGGAGAGGAGAGGAGAGGAGAGGAGAGGAGAGGAGAGCTCAGTTGGAAGGGATCTTCAGAGATCGTCTGGTTCAACTGCCTGTCCACTTCAGGGCTAAACAAAAGTTAAAACATAATATTAATATTAACCAAATGCCTCTGGAACATTGATGGGCATGGGGCATCAACCATCTCTCTATAGGAAGCCTGTTCCAGGGTTTGACCACCCTCATGGAGAAGAAATTTTTCCTAATATCCATTCTGAACCTCCCCTGGTATATCTTTGTTCTGTTTCTGCACATCATTATCATTGGTCATGAGGGAGAGAAGATTGGCACCTCCTGCTCCATTTTCCTTCCTTAAGAAGTTGTAGAGAACAATGAAGTAGTAATTTTGCCTAAGTTCTAACACCTACATTCCAGATAGGTACCTCCTTTTTTTAGAATCAGTGAAGAAAAGCTGGTTTACTAAAAGGCACTGCATTTTACTCTAAAGCAGTTAGCTATAACAGCATGAATTATACTATGTAAGTACCTACTATATACGCGCTTACTGTAAAGGAAATAAATGTAGGTGTTCACACTGTGCTTTATTTAATTTGACGGATAAATCCCACACTCAGTTGTTTTGGGTAGCAGTAGAGGTAAAAACTGATTTAAAACACAACAAAAAATAAGACGCAAAGCAGAAATTGTAAGAGAGAGATTATCAAGACAACATGAAATAATCCAATTTGTATCCTGGTACTCGGTTTGCTAATGGGGTATTGGGCAAGGTCTCTCCTGGAGAGAAGAGAGTATGTGGCTTTCAGAGCACTGACCACTGACCACAGTCCTCCTTTACTGCTTGATGAAAACATCAGGTTAGAGAACATAGTGACTTTTCCAGATACATGTGCAAAAAATTGGTATAAAAGAGGACAAGACCTGTATGTGCTCAAATTTCTCACTAAGGTGTATAAAGATGTTAGCACTAACAGAACAGAAACCTAATGTGTTAAAATCTGGCTCATATTCTTTCTTTTTCTTCCTGCAGTATTAACCGTTTACAGCAGAAATTTTCCTATTGAACTTATTAACTCAAAGTTCAATATGCTGGAAATGATGTCTTAAAATGCAAATGTATTTCCTTTACTTAAATTATTTACATTCACTCAATTTTTATCAATCCTACAGATTCTCAGGACTACTTACTTGCTCTGGTGATTAATGTAAGGATTATATGTCCTCCCTAAGCATATTAAGACTTAAAATATATGGGTATATATAACTGTTCACAGTCTCTATATGCTAGTGTTAGACTGCCAGTGATGGTGCCACTCACACAAGAGAACTTTCTTTAAACTGTCAGTCTAACAGAATGCATTCTTGAAATATCAATGCAAAGTCTGAATTTCTACCTTGAACATTTCATTTTGACAAAACTTCTTTTTTTCAAATTTGTCAACATGTGGTTTATTTCATTTGTACTCTTTAGTCTTTTCTTTGCTTTCATTTCCATCAAGTTATCTGAAGGATTTGACTTCATTTTATGCATTATTAAACAAATAAAGAACTCATAAAAAGCCTTTCCTATGAAACAGAAAATGTAAATAGTGCCAGTGCATAGCTCTGGCAATGCTGGAGATGAATTTTTCTGTTGACAATAGAACTATCAATGGCCAGAACTGCAGCACTAACAAGCTTTCCTGTTGTAGAATGGTAATATCTATGACTCTGAGGACAAACAATAAGACACACTACTTACATAGTCAACAGGATAATTATTTTGTCCTCAGAATTACTGCTGATTCTGCCAGTATTGAAGACCATTGCTTCTTTTGTGGACATTGTGTTATGAACCTTTTACTCACCTGCAGTACAAATGACTCCACTATGTATTTACTTTCTAATGCCTAGAACCACATGCTGCATATGGTACAGCTCATAAACTGTTATAATCTGCTCCCCAAAACATGCTTATATGCATGAGCAATTTTAATTTTAATTTTAATAGTACTTGTTCTGATGTGACAGTAAGTATACATAACTGATTTCTTGTGAATCTTGTATATACAGGAAATACAAGAAAATTTCATTTACTTTTTCCATCTGAAAAAAATTTAGTTTGGTTTGCATACTCCAGTTCCTACTTATGAAAAATTAGAGAGGTCTTTGTAGTTGTATCACATCATATTTTTAACATTAATGTCTCTATGAAAAACTTTGTTGCTGACACAATGAAAAAAACAAAACAAAACAAAACAAAAAGCTTGAATGGCAGCATACTTTTCTCCTTGTAATGAATTTATATTTTGATTTGCTCTCCAATAACTATGACAAGGGAAAAAAAAAATAAAGAACAACGTTACTTTTATAAACTACACATTATTTTTCCTTATGCTTTCTGCACAGCAATGCTCAAATACTGCTACATCATATTATAGCCACTTTGCCAGATGTCAAAGCTGCCCCTGGAGATAACCAGCCATTTGCAGATGTTCTATGAAGTCTCACAGGTAAAAAGCAGATGTTATAAGCAGCACTTTTTTCTTTCCTGTTGGCAACACATGTAAAGGACCTTGCAAAAAGAGCAAAGGACACCAGTAAATTCTGACAGAATCTAAGAATCTAATGCTGTCCACAGTTTTGTTCACTGAAGAAAAAAAAAAAAAAAAAAGAAGAAGAAGAAACAGTAGTGAAGTTATGTGAGAAGCTCTTGAGCTTCTTCATTCACTGCTGACTCATTTTTAGAGTTTGCCTTTGCCTGACCTAGGAACAAAACCAAAGGTTAATTCTAATTAAGACTGTCCTTGTTGCAGCCTTTATATCAGGTGCATCCTGTGACACCATCATGTCGACTGCAAAGGCCATGACTTCAGATGGTACAGTTACCAGTACTGGCATGGTAGACAGACAATTAGGATAAGAAAACTGCCTGTCAAGAAATTTTGGGAGATAACACTTTTGAGACATTCTGTGCAATGACAGAAGGTAACATCTGCCCAAAATGTAAACACTTGTAGCCAACAGGTATCTCCCATCAGATGCATGTGGAGATAAAAAGAATCTTGGAGGGTTTCCCTCTTAAGTAGAAGTATGTGTATGGGGGGGACAGGACAGCAAACAAATAGAAAAGTTTATTTGAAGATACAACCTAAAGATGCTGTGAAAACAACTCAGAAATTCTACCTATATCTTTCCTGTGTCCCAGTATAGGAGAAGAGAAATGAAGAACGTGGAAGCCTCCCTCTAGCACCTTCGTACTCTAAAAAATTAAAGAAGAAATTAATAGTTTAAAAATACCTCTGGTCATAAAATAGCAATATATGTATGGTCTGTACCTTATAAAGTTCAACAGACTAAAGAAAGAGAACTGAAGAGGATAATGTCACTCTCTTATGCTGCTAGTCTGAAAGGAAAGAACTGACGATAATGATCTATTATTATAGATCATTCCTTTGCGGTTACAGCACAGACGGAGAGTCAGGACTTGTGCACTGAGTTCTAACACAAATGTACTGCATACTGATGTGTAAGTCTCTCAGTTTCTTCCTTGCACTGTTGAAGCTCTATAACGGGATACTGAAAACAAACAAACGAACCAAAAACACTCTAAAAGGGGTTGTGAGCTAGATCAATCAATGTCTGCCACCTGTCTGCGAAGATTCACAAATAAAAGGCAGAATAGAAGTTCACAGATGCTGACAATGGATGCACCATGATACTGCATGATTTATAAAAAATAACTTTAGATCAAAAAATAACTTTTAATCAAAAAATCATAGAATGATTGAGGTTGGATGGGAACTCTGGAGGTCATCTGGTCTAACCTCCTACTCAAAAGCAAGCCAAGCTACTTACTGAGGACTATGTCCAGATGTTTTTTGAATATCTCCAAGGAGGCAGACTCCACGACCTCTCTGGGCAACCTGTGCCAGTTTTTGATCACCTACACAGTAAAAAGAGTTTTTTCTTATGTAATGTACTTTCACAAGTATCAGTGTCACTGATTCTTTTTCCGAACTCATGGTTTAGTATTTCCCTGTATTTGTTTATTGAATTTCTGAAGATTGCATTAGTGTTATCACAACTTTATCATTCTGTGGATTGTTCCGAAATATTGCTTGAAGTTACAAGGCTCCCATGGGCATCCAGCCATTCAGTTTGTAAGCTGAATAGTTCTTCATGTTACTTTATCTGTTCATTTCACTCTACAGTGCCCTAGGCTCTGAAAATATAACTAACCCCTGCACTGTTAAGTAACAGAAATTTTCACAGCAGGCAGCTAGAGGGAGGAACATCTGGAGGACATATTATCACACCATAATTTTATGTACAGAGTGAAAAGAGTATACTATTACAATGGTATCTAAAATCTATATATATATACATATATATGTATTGGTAAAAAAAACTGACCTCTGGTTCTCAAAATGGATCAATTAGGTTATGTAGCAGTGTCACAAAACTAAAAAGACAATTTCTCAAATCTTTTGCAGCAGAGCTCAAGTGGCAGTGTATTTTACATAATCAATGAGAGAAATTGTTATTCAGAGAGCATTCAAGATCCCAAAACAACCCAGCCAGGAAAGCTGCCAAAAAGGCAAGGAAGAAAAAAAAAAAAAAAAAGTTGACATTGTAATAAAGTATCAGATACTTTCATTTAATCCTATTCAGTGGTAATAAAACACACTGAAATGATCTGAAATGTTTCCTCCAAGAAAGAGGAAACATCAAGTGACTTCTGGATGTCTGCAGGAGACAATCATAGAATGCTCTGGGTTGGAAGGTACTTTAAAGATCATCTAAGATGATAATACCCCGGATTTGTTGAGTTCTGTAGAGCACCTGTAAACCTTGGGAGAGTGACTTATGTGGATAGTAAGCAGTGAAAAAAACTAATCACATGGAAGTCCTGATCTAACACAATTAAGAGCACCAGAGCACAGTAAGTACCACAAGAATCACAACACTCCTAGGGTAACACCCAAAATCTGATCAAACTTCCTTTACACATAGCTCTGCTTCTCTTTAGTAGATGTGGAGTCAATCTGACATATACATAGTCTATAGTTTATAATAATAAAACCACATGTTCATGGTATCATTCTCTTTATACTTTGAAGCATCTTAGTAGAGCAGAATTGCTATTCACACTCTGTGTAGGGTCCACCTCCTCTAAGAAGCAAGTATTACAGACCACCTATTACAAAACAAGCTGAACTGGATTGCCATTATTGCTTTTAAACAGAATGTCCTCATTTAAGATGGAATAGGGTTAATTTTCTTCCTAGTACTTGTTATGGTCCTGTGCTGTTTTGGATCTAGGAAGAGAATAATGCAGATAACACACCGATGTTTAGTTGTTGCAGAGCAGTGCTTACACAGAGCCAAGGAATTGTCAGCTCCTCATGTTGCCCTGCTAGCGAGGAGGCTGGGGGTGCCCAGAAGATGGGAAGTAACACTGCCAGGGCAGCCAACCCAAACTGGCCAAAGGGATGTCCTATACCATAGGGCATCATACTGAATGATAAAACCAGGGTGAATTGGCTGGGGAGACTACTATTTCTAAGGGACAAGCTAGGCATCAGTCAGCTGCTGGTGAGCAACTGCACTGTGCATCACTTGTTTTGTGTATTCTTTTATTGTTATTATCATTATTATTCTCTTCCTTTTCTGTCCTATTATACTGTCTTTATCTCAACCCAAAAGACTTATCTTTTTTTTTTTAATTATTATTTATTTATTTATTTTTATTTTTAATTCTCTCCCCCATCCCACTGGGGGCAGAGAGAATGAGTGGCTGTGTGGTGCTTAGCTGCCTGCTGGGTTAAACCGCAATGCAGAAATACAATGCCCATTTCAAATGCAACTAGTTTTACTGTTATAGTCACCATAACCCATGTGTTCTTTTCATCTGTAAAATAATCATACATAACATGTGATGCATCCAGTAGAAGAGGAAGGACAAAAAAAAAAAAAAAAAAAAAAAAGGAGCACACTGCAGGCAAAAACATTATTAAACTAATGGCTATCTTAAGAATTAGAAACTGCTTATCCCTCTCATTTGATTTTTCAGCTGATGTCTTTGGTTGCATTCAAAAAGCACAAAAATACAAAAGCATAAACCTTTGCAACAGTTATTAGCAAGCAGCTCTTCTGGTTTTGCAATTTTGGGGTTTCTCGTGATACTTGATAATCACCTCCTACTTTTGTAGGCATTCCTGGCTGTTGACAAGTTTATTGCATGAAATTAGATAGACATATTTGTGCAAGATGGGTTTATTAAAGTATCAATAGACCAAATCAATTTGATGATTAAATTGTGAAATTCCCAAGGATCACAACTCAAAAGGACAAAAATATTTTCTTTAAAATGGTAATTGGCAAAACAATGTACAAAACAAGAAAACCTATGTCCTATGCAGACTAGAGTATTAACCTGGAATAACACTCACAAAGCCTACAATAGTTCTGTCCTCCCAAGCATTCTACTTATTTACTAGCTGAATATACAAATCAAAATAATAATAATAATAATAATAATAATAATAATAATAATAATAATAATAATAATAATAATAATAATAACACAGCTGGATCTATCATTAAGCATAATCAAGAAAGGAACACAAGCATTTTCAATCAGTTATTACCTTGTATCATTCTACATAAACTAAGTTGCATGTACATGTCATCCTTAATAATACTCTCCCTTGAGCTTGTATTTACTGCTGATATATGTTCCTTAGAAAACCTGACAATGTCCTGTGAAACACTTGCATCAAAGTAAAGTGTGCTTGCAGGTAACCTAAATTAATGTGAATGTACCTATACGACCTTCAGTGATTTTGGAAACATCGTCTGCAGTCTTCAGCATGCACATGCAATGCAATGGCAATAGTGTTTTGTTTTGTTTTGTTTTGTTTTCCCAAGATCCAACTGGTCAAAGTAAAGCTAAACACTTTATGATAAGAAGTCTGAAGCCATGAACCCCTACATTTCCATGAACAATTTAGTTCGTTCATGAAGAACTAAATCTACACACCTGAAATGACTGTCTGGACAGCAGCTATAGCTTCTATCCCATCTATTCAATCTACTTTACATTTCTTAGTTCCTGAGTTCAGAAACTCTCCATGTTTCAGAAGACCAAAAACACAATCAAATTTCATCTGTTCCCAGAACAAACAAATCACCTACGATGAGAAGGGGCTTATATAAAAAAATCATGACTCAGTATCAAGAGACGGAAGTCAGGTACTTGCAGATTCAGAAGAATCCCATGTGATAGCTTCTAAAATTTTGTAATTTAGAGCCATAAAGGATAGACAAATAATTATCCAACAATAAATATAGTGCTGTTTCTAGAAAGACATAATCTGCTGCAAAAATAAGAAATCAGAGACACTCCTTAAAAATACACATCTCATATTCTTACATGACAGAAGCAATTATGGGTATGCAAGTTATAATGCATATATAGTAATGAAACATGAGTAAATGGAAGCTATTTGGTCTGACTAAGATCTGTAATGACATAAGACAGAAACAAATACTCACAACAGTACAGGCAGAAGATACCACCAGAGAGATAGTCTTTTCGCATCTGAATATTCCTATGCAATATTGCTCCTAATGGACAGAACAGTCACAGTATATTCTTACATTTTAAAAAAATGTAAACATTCCTTTCCTTGGCAGTTTATTTGCACAGCCCCATGGCTGGCTTTAGTGAAATATATTTAAATACAATTGCATTTATTTGCACAACATATATTTGCAAACTGTTGTGATAAAATATAACGATCTTTTTAAACTGACATGAAAGACAGTGTATGCATGAAAAGTAATGAAATATTATTCCAAGTGGTGTTTCATGGCATTCTCCCAATCAATCTAATCCAAAACAACCAGGCCATTCTTCTGTGATATAGGCTATAAAACAAAATGTTTGCAATACAGTACTTTTGAGCCTTGTTGTTTAAACAGATATATAAAAAAATGATTGTACTTCAGAGCACTCACTGAGTCATTTGAGTGTTGCTTGTTATTATGTCACTTTGGGACAAAGGATATTTGCAAACAGCTCACTGGTATGTGCTTAAAATCAGTAGCTAGTATTTTTGTCAGGCATGTCTTTGACTTCCACCTTCCCTACTGAAGTTTGTCCCTGAATATCTGCATAGAACACATCCACTACATCCAGATTTCCCTATGCGGGTGACAGAGCACTTGCACAGGTTGCACAGAGAGGCTGTGGATCTTCCTCCTTGGAAATCTCCAAAAACTGTCTGAACATTTGTGGGCAACCTCCTCTGGGTGGCCCTGCCTGGGCCGGGGGTTGGAGCAGGTGTCCCTTCCAACCTCAATATCCTGTGATTCTGTGAAAGTAAGATTTATGAAACAAATACTTCCAGGGGCTTCAGATGAGCACTGACTCTGATTCTTCCATACAGCAACTGTTTCTTTCAAGTGAGAAGTCGTTTCTTCAACGTCAAAGCTCTGTGTAAGCAAAATCCTACTGTTTCTGTGAATGACCTTTACCACAGGTCTCAATTCCTGGATTCCCCACCTGCCTGCAAGGAGATGACACTGACAGTGTGTTTTCATGGCTGTACAAGGCATCTTAATTTCTCCTTCTCTGCGGCTCTTTTTATCTTTTTCTGGGGAACAGCAGACTTCACAGAACCTGCTGAGCATTCCACACAAAACACAAGCTGTTTTTTGGACTCCTAGAAAACAGTTTTGTCCAGCATAGGTGAAGAATGAAGCTCTAGTGTGAAGCCAGCACCAAGTCCAATGCTTAGTCCATAGTATTATCAGTAAAAGATTTTTTTCCCCTTTTTCACACTTTTAATTTAAGTGTAAATATCACCTCACATGTCATTCAGAGGGAAAGAAACAACAGAAAATAATTCCATCAGATCTTCTACACAGTGCTAACTGAGATAGGCATAACACAGTCTGAATAATTCATATAAAAAAGAATCACGGAATAATCTTTTGCTTCACACTGCCAATGAACTGACTGGATTTATCGTTGCATCTCACTCAAAAATAACAGCACAACTCTTGTATTCTGGTGAAAAAGTCTACATACATGAAAGGTTGTGAAACAAAAGAGGGATTGCAAACAAATTATAAGCAAAAGTAAGCCGTGTAACTATTTTATAGAATAAAATATTCTATATTAAATGAATATGTTTTCAAAAGATGTAAATTTAGTTCATCAGCTCCAGGTCTTTAGGATCTTCTAAATTCTTAGCATATATCCAGAAATAGGAAATAAAAACAGCCTTCTATTAGTAAATAGTTTTATTTCCTCAGGCCCTTCTCTTGCAAAATAGTGTCTATTTAACAGTACTTTACATTAAAAAGTCATTTGTAGCTGTGAGATGGCATATCTCCTCACAATCCTACTCTAATAAGAGAAGCTTCAAGATGATGTTTCTTATGTTTTAAACACCTTATAATTGTCCTAAATGTCTACAGCCAATGTACTCTCTCTCTCAGCTTAATGTAGTATACCCATTTTGTTCTTCAATTATAAATTGGAAGACGATGAATGTTAATATTCCTGTCAGCAATTCAAAATAGCTTGTGGGTACACATGTACAATGTACAGCATGCTTAACAGCAATCCAAATGTCTACCTGTTTCTGCTGAAATTTATTGAAATTCTGAACATTTTTGCTGAGACTGAAGGGTTTCATTTTTCCACTTTTTCATTACATTAGGTTTTCAGTTTTCCAGCTGCTTGCTGCAAGTTCTGATCAGCAAGAAAGTTTATATTCTGTTCAGTTCTCCATCTTTCCCTTTATGTTTTGTTTTGTTTCCTGCCTTTGGTCTGACTCAATTCTAATTACTTTTTTTTTTTTTTTTTTTTTTTAATAGGAAGAAAAAACACAGAAAGCATACAGTTGTTTCTATACAATAACCTAATAGCAATACACTTAACTCTATGGGAAACTGCCCTAAACTAAGTCAGAAGCCCAGTTACTGATGCTAAAAGTAAGAGAAAGGTTATTCCCTTTAGTATACAAGGAGAAGAGAACTTCATGGTCATGTTCTTGCAGCCTTGCAACCTGTTCACAATTGTATCCATTTCCATCAAAATTATTTAGGTTATTTGCTCTTTGTTCTTCCCATTGGAAGATTATTGCATAATTTACTGACTCTGTGTACATTATTTATTTCTAATTTGAACGTATTCGTGTCCACTTCACAAAATGTTGTCCTTATCTCAAACTCATCCTTTTATTGAACTAACCTTTGTACCTTTATCTCTACAGGTACAAAGGGTTCAAAGCCCCTCACAGTTCATTTTTGCAATGTTAAACATTTTTGCTGTGTTTCCTAGTCTTCTGGGTAAACTTGCTCACTTGTCTCACCTTCTGTGACTGACTCAGATTCCTGATTCTGGAAAATGCATAGTGAATATGAGGAAATGCATTGAAAATACAAAGCAAATTAAAAAATATATATATATTGCCAGTATAATCTACCCATCATTGGTTCTTAAGTATCCAAGTCTGCATAGTTGACAGAGAGAGCAACCGTCACCAACCCTATAGCTGAGTCATAGGTTCCTAATTTAAGATGAGTGGACCTAATGTTCTGGTTATTCTTCAGTGATGACTACTATTAATAGCTTGTGCAGGATATAAGTATTATGACCATTGGTGAGTTATAGGCTTTCCCTTTTCAAAAGATACATATAAGCAATTTATCAGTCTGTGTATATTTTTGGTGTTTCTATGTATGCCTCTTCTGAAGCTGTGAAAGTTCACAGGGGCAAAACAAAGATCTCCAAAACACATTCTGTAGGAAGCTTCATATTAGTGCCTCATCAACTGTAACTAATGGAGAAGGACAGACTTACGTTTCCTTTACTGCGGTTGTATCTGCTTGAACACAAAATGGATATGTGTTTTTTCATTCATCGACAGACTTGTGTTTTACCTGAAGCAATTCCTACTTTAATCACCCATATGTTATCCAAACCAGCAGATATCGTAGAAATATTAACTTCTCTCAGTGGTTAAGATTCCACATGAATGGCAGCAAAATAAACATTGAAGGTGTTTAGGCAAGAACATAAGCATGGTATTCCTAATACTCACTCCTCAATCAAGAATGTAATTGCAGACTTTGTATTTAACTTTATCAACAGCTTCATACAAGAATATGATCAGCATCTGGCCAGCCATAATGTCCCTTTCACCCTGAAAATTCAAGTACCCACTTACACAGGGTTTTTTGCAGTAGACTTTTAGATGCAAATCCAAAGCAACAATTAACCAGATACTTTCATTCTATCACTCAGTACTAACAAGTAGGAATTGAAATGAAATGTAGTTTAATAAATGCCCTACTTGAATATTTGAACAGAACTCTCCAGAAATTACAGGAAAATAGTATTATTTACTGAAGTTAAGAAAATGTAAGGTTAAAGAAACTACAAAAAGTAAAGCCATTGGGCAGTAGAGGAAGAAAGCAGTTAACCAAAGAGTAATTATGAAAAAATATTCCAAACCTACATCACATTCCAGAAACAAACAGTTCTTTCCAGATAAGTAATAGTTTGGATCAGAAGGAGTGAAGGATTCTGTACAGTAGTAAAAGCCTGAGTTCCCTATCTGTACGGAACCTATCTGATACGTAACAATACGTAACAATATTTCAGGAATATCAGCATACTCACAGTAGGCACAAGGGACTAATTTTGTTCTTCATAATCAGTATACAATGTTACCGTTTCTTGGTTGTGTTTCTAAAAGTGAATATTCATGTCCTGTATTTCAGTAATACCCATATATATAGAAAATTAATACAATTAATAAAGCACTTATGATTCCATCACCTATCTGAAAACCCTGGTGTGAAACTACCCCCCTTCTTTTAGTATAAGCTAGAACTTTTCCCCAGAAAATGTTGCTGTTAAAAGTGAGATATAATAAAAATACTGAAGTACCACAGTTCTATAAATGGATGAGGCTCTTGATGTCAATTTCAGAAAATAAACTTTTCAGCCTTTTGGAACGGAGGAATTATTTATTTATTTATTTATTTTTGCATTATTTTTTTAACCAACCAAAGAAGATAATTAAAAATTCTTTTTTAGAATTCTAATTCTTAAAATCTATTTTTAACCCATAAGTTGTCAAATAGTATATCAGTATTATTATTAAAAAAATAAAGAAACCACTACCACCACCAACAAAAAAGTATTAAAACCTGAAAACTTGTAGTTTGAGTACACAGTTTCATTCTTCTTTACAGGCCAAGCTAACATGACATGAACTATAATGAGATCTGACAGAATAATATCCATGATACACTGTGAAAACTTAGCAACAGAAGACAGTGAAATATGAAGTGAAAATGAAGTTCAGCATAGTGAGAACAATACAAAATACGTAAACATTGCTGCTTATTTGTTTGTTTGTTTTTTTCTAATGAATCTGAGCTTATTCCTAAGCAATGTAAAAGGACAGTACCTCCTTCCTCAGAGATAACAATTTATGAAACCTCCATGCTCCAGACCATGGAGTTACATTTTATCATGTCTTTTTTTTTGTTTGTTTTGAAATACTGTGTTTCTAAATATTAGGATGAGTAGACTATTCTCAACATTAAATATTTCATTGTATTATTCTTGTCTCTCAAATAACATTGCTTTGTAAAATGGAATTACTAAAAGGGTAACAAAGTCTGGCTGTGGATTACTGGTTGGGGTTCAACATACAACACATTTGGTATGTACAGCTACTGTGATTTTTTATTTTTAATTAGTAATGGACTGAGTGTAGATTTTAAAATTTTGTCAATGAACATTTTGTCTCTCTTTTAATTCCTTCCCTCTTCAGAAAAAGTGTCTGTTTACAACAAACCAACATTTCTTCTCAAAGTACTTACACCTTACATGCTTAATATAGTATAAATCTATTTTTGTGTGTGTATGTGCATTTTATGCCCAAATAAAAAATTCTAACATAGTGATACATTGATGTTGTTGCTAAAAAAGTAGTGAGCTATTTTATGAACCTGTGTGGAATCAGATGACCTTACTGTAACACTTAAGTAGCATAAGATGCCATGTGAATTCAGAATGCTTATAATAACTAAAAAACATATTAGGCATCTGGCAATGCTTTAGAAAATCCTTTTGCTAAGCTCAGAAATTCAAATCTACTTCTCCTAGCACAGTTAAAAAGGAGCAATATTTTCTTTATAGGCTATTTAAGTTACTTTAAAGATGAATCACTTTTACATGTAAGCACATGTAAAGTGCTACACTTGAACCAGAAATTTAACTTGTATTGAATTCTTCCAGAGCTAAATAAATCTCTCAGAAAATGAACGAAATAAAAGGAAGTGTTAAAACCTACCTTCAGAAAATTGACACAAGAAAGGAAAGGGGAACATAACCATGAAACTTGAAAATATGAACATACAATTTATTACCAGAATGCAGTCAGGACTACCCCACAGAAGTGTGGTATTAATGCAAAAATAAGAATAGTCATTTGGAAATTAAATAAACTAAAATAAAGTATTTCATATCTCTGGACTGTGGTTTAAAAACTGGTTTATTATTTAAAAAAAAACTTCTACTGCTTCTACTGCAACAAAACCCCTGGGATAAAGGGACCATTGCAGAAGGAATGGAGCTGAGTATGGAGGTGGGTGGGTTATGTGCTTAACTGGGAAAGCAAGAGCTTACAAGTTAGAGCTGAGGAATATTTCACATACTTCACAAATATTTCAGTGGATTTTTAAAATGAGTAACAAGTATTTTTTAACAAGTATTAAGTCCAGTAAGTCTGTTGCTTTATTATACAGTCTTACATCATATGCAAGATGCAAGTGTGGGACAAAGTATTTTCATCATCACAAAAGGAACATCAAATATTAAATATATTTAAGATATCAAGTCCTTCTTTTACTTTTCAGATTTTTTTCTCTTTTCAAGAAATAATCTCATTTTTCTAAGGATTAAGAAAATTTTACAGTTGTAAAACACAAATCAGTGGCATGAAACAGACTTTTAATCTGTAACTGAAAGTTAGGGACAGAGCCAGAAATTACTTCTATTCTTTCTACACACCTCTGAAACACGTAGCATATCTTAATTTTGTGTTAGGTTTTTCCTTTTATTTTATTATAGACACTGATCACTTATTTTTCTAGTCTTTCTTAGAAGCTTGGACAACTGGTAAAGTAGCAAGAGAAATTAATTCAATCCTTCAAAGCTGAAGCACTTCAAATATGATGAAGTCCTTTTTCCTGAATGGCATATCCCTGCGGTGAAGCAGAGAAAAAAAAGAAAACTGAGGGGTAACACTAGAGTGACTATTTAAATCTTATCATTTTATTTTGTTTTGTTGTTGTTTATGTTCATGTTCATGTTGCTGAATATGAATACTTTCCCAGCTTATAGTGGAAAGACATTTGCCTCTTTGATATTCAGTTCCTGACCTTTCTACTTACGAGTCTGGAGTCTCCCAGCCATGTTCTTTGTATTTCTGAGAGTCCTATTGAAATAACAGATGACATTTTTCTTTCTACATATTTTGAACTAAAATAATCAAACAGATTTGCACAATGTAGCTCAGGCAATACAGTCTCTTCCCCTCTACTCCTTTCCTGACTACTTTGTGGTGAAGGAGTTCACATATCTAGATTGCTTTCCTTTGCAGGTCAGATTTCATCACAGCAGGATGGCAGAAGAGTGTGGGTGGGTGGGTGTGAGTTTTTCTTTGTGGTGGTTTTTCTTTATTTGTGGTTTGGTGGTTTTTTGTTTGTTTGTTTGTTTGGTTGGTTGGTTATGTTTTTTGTTGTTGGTGGTGGTGCTTTTTTTGGATTACTGTTGAACTATAACTTCTGTTGTAAACAGATCTAACAAATCTGATTTATATTTTCACTAGATCAATAAACTCAGTTAAAACATATATCTTTAAATCCTGTGCCCTTTGGCATTATTAAATTACATTCCAGGATTTTCTTACATGAAATAACTGAAA
The DNA here is from genome assembly GCF_965140915.1 of Aythya marila. Lineage (NCBI taxonomy): Eukaryota > Metazoa > Chordata > Aves > Anseriformes > Anatidae > Aythya > Aythya marila. The sequence goes on from NC_139043.1 coordinate 110,289,382, forward strand.
GCAAGATAAAATCCCGAATCTGTAAGAAACTAAAGACTTTATAGATACAAGGAACGAGGTCCTCCAATTGGGCCAAGATTAGCTATGTTTTGGTAGATTCAGGCACTTTATAGTAAAACAGGAAGAAATCTGGGCGTCATATAACTACATCTGCGTAGGCAAGTATTGACCAGGAGCACATCTCTAGCATGAAACAGCTGTGCTGAGATTCTTACAACCATATTAAATGTTCTTCAAGGAGTTTTACTAAGGACTATCTCTGAACCAGTCCAAACCTGAATAATTCCTAGCAGTAGCGTACAGTTTCCAGTTGGGTTTCATCCAAATGAAATCCAGTTTGTGCACTCTCATACTACACTCACACAAACCAAAGCACAGCAGACTCTTAATTGGTGTCTGGAGTTTAACCTCAGAAGTGCATTTCTGGATGCAATGTAGATATACACATGTACTGGGTCTGGCTGGAATGTTAACTTTCCCGGCAGCAGCCCATTCAGTGCCGTACTCTGTACTTGTAGCTGGAACAGCAGTGTTATCACACCAGTGTTGTGTCTACTGCTGAGCAGCAGTGGCACAGCATTGGGCCTTTCTCTAACCCTCCTAGGGGGTGGGCAAAAAAGTGAGGAGAGAAACATCACTAGGGCAGCTGACCTAAACCAATCAAAGGGATATTCCATACCATGTGGTGTCACACTCAGCAATAAAAGGTGGAAACAGGAAGAAGAGGGGAGGGGTGGGCTCTCGTTGAGAAGACATCGGTCCTCCTCTCGAACACCGGCTGCGTGCGTTGAGGCCTTGCTTCAAGGACGTGGTCAATCATCGCTCATTTGTGGGAAGTAGAGAGTATTTTCTTTCCTCTGCACTTCCATATAGCTTTCATTTATTTTGTTTGTTTGTTTTCCTCCCTTTTTCCCCTTTCCCTTTTATTTCCCCTTAGTTAAATTGTTTAGTTCATGGTAGTCTTTATTTAATTATTATAATTATTTCCCTTTAATTAAATTATCCTTATCTCAACCCGTGAGTTGTTCTTTGCTTTACTTCTCCCCCTCCTTATCTAAAGGAGGGGGAGTGAGAGAGCGGTTGTGGGGTTTAGCTGCCCAGCACGGTAAAACCACCACAGTCCTTTTTGGCGCCCAACGTGGGGCTCGAAGGGTTGAGATAACAATAGAATTGATTAAACGCATACAACTAACACACTTGCTTGCTAGTAACCATGTTCCTTGCCCTGTTAATAATAATGGCTTTGTTCATATGTCATGCAATTCGTGTCATATTCTCCTTTCTCCTATATATCCGATCCGACCAAGTGCTACAATCTGTGTTCACTTTTTTTAATTCGTTGTGCTGCCAAGCACTGACCTTGGTTTTACTCTGGAATTCAGGCTCTGCGCTGTTATCATTTGGGTCCCATGGAAACTATCTTTCAGAGAATATTCAGAACTACACTGCCTTCCTTTTCTCATCTGGACACCAGTTTATTAATAATATCAGGAATGGTACCTTTCCCTTCTTTCACAGTGGGCTAATTACAACAGTTTGGGAGTATTTTGAAGATCCATCTGTAACCCATGTATTGCTATTTCTAATTCTGAATAACAGGTTTCATTTTCTCTCTAAGATTAGTCGATTGTTTAGAAAACTTATTTGGGAATCTGTCCCGAAACAGTCTCGTGGTGAGTGGCACGGTGTGTGGGATGATGTTAGCAGATACCTGTCACGAGTGTCTCCTCCAATAGTTTTGAACTTCACCCCTGAGCAAGTGCTAAATCCTAAAAACTTGGTAGAATGTTTGAGAGTTGTATGTCCTGATCCTGATAATGCCGGAGAACAACAGCTTGCAGCATTGTGCTGGGTCCTGGTTTATTCCTATCAAACACTGTTTAACATCATCCAGCAACTTGAAGAGAGGGAGGAAGTCTCTGAATCTGATGACCAAGTAACACATGCTGTGGCTGACCCAGAGGACCAACCAACTATGGTATCAGTCGCCCCCATAGTCAAGTCAAAACAATGGAAACGGAGGTCAGCTCGTTTAGTAAGGGAAGAAGGCTCTCCTAAGAAGGAGGGAGAAGGGGAATTGGCAGGTACCTCTAAAGCAGAGCCATCACAAAAACAGCAGGAAGACGAGACGGAAATCATAAAGGAATCAGAAATCACTCGATCCTTATCCCTGAGTGAGATGCGAGAAATACGAAAGGATTATGGTCGACTCCCAGGTGAACACATCCTCACTTGGCTGCTCCGATGCTGGGATGCTGGGGCCAGTAGCCTACAATTAGAAGGCAATGAAGCCAAGCAGCTGGGATCCCTCTCTAGAGAAAGGGTAATCGACAAAGTAATCGGGAGAGGAGCACAGGCCCTCAGCCTCTGGAGACGACTCCTGGCAGCTATCAAAGAAAGATATCCCCATAAGGAAGATATTGTATATCACACAGGCAAGTGGACCACTGTGGATAAAGGTCTCCAACATCTGCGGGAATTAGCTGTGCGGGAGATGATTTATAGTGATTTGGACAATGCCCAGACACCTCAAGACCCCGATGAAGTCCAGTGCACAACATCCATGTGGCGTAAATTTGTGCGGAGTGCACCAGCAGCACATGCCAGTACCCTGGCAGCAATTCACTGGGATGAGGGGATGGGACCAACAATGTATGATGTCTCCTGCCAACTTCAAAAATATGAAGACAATCTCTCTGCTCCGCTACAGTCCTGTGTCTCAGCTGTGGAGAAATTGTCTAAAGGACTTGACAAGCTTGTGGAGAAAGTATATTCCCCCTCATCTAGATAGAGTGATACTTCAGCCACTAAGAATCAGCATTCGCCTGCTCAAGAGAGAGAGTACCCAAGACGTACACCACGTGGCACCTTGTGGTTTTATCTGCGTGACCATGGGGAAGATATGAGGAAATGGGATGGTGTACCTACTTCAACCCTAGCTGCTCGGGTACGTGAACTGAAAAGGAAATACTCACAGCATATGAGGGTGTTCGAGCTGCTTCAGAAGTTGTGGGTACAGAGGCACAGCTCCTCTTGGCACCGCGGCTACCTGTGTTACACTGGATGTTCAAAGAGAAAATTCCCACTACACACCATGCAACTGATGCTACATGGAGTAAGTGGATAGCGTTAATTACACAGCGGGCTCGAATGGGAAAACCCAATCGCCCAGGAATCCTGGAAGAGATTATGGACTGGCCGGAAGGCAGAGATTTCGGAGTGCCAACAGAAGAGGTAACCCGTGCTGAAGAGGCACCACCATACAATGAGTTGCCAGAAGACAGAAAGCAGTATGCGTTGTTTACTGATGGATCCTGCCGTGTGATAGGGAGCCATCGGAAATGGAAAGCTGCTGTGTGGAATCCCATACGACGAGTTGTGGAAGCCATGGAAGGGGAAGGTGAGTTGAGTCAGTATGCAGAAGTAAAAGCCATACAACTAGCCCTAGATATCGCCGAAAGAGAAAATTGGCCAGTATTGTATCTTTATACTGACTCATGGATGGTGGCAAATGCTCTGTGGGGGTGGCTGCAGCAATGGAAAGAAAGCAACTGGCAGCGCAGAGGTAAGCCTATCTGGGCTGCTACCCTGTGGCAAGATATTGCTGCCCAGGTAGAAAACCTGGATGTTAAAGTACGTCATGTAGATGCCCACATGCCCAAGAGTCGCACTACTGAAGAACATCAGAACAACAAAGAAGTGGATCGAGCTTCGAAAATTGAAGTGGCTCAGGTGGACCTAGACTGGGAACGTAAGGGTGAGCTGTTTGTAGCTCGATGGGCCCATGAAACATCAGGACATCTGGGGAGAGATGCCACTTACAGATGGGCTCGTGATCGAGGGGTGGACTTGACCATTGAGGCCATCACACAGGTTACCCATGAGTGTGAGACCTGTGCTGCAATCAAGAAAGCCATGAAGGTAAAATCTCCCTGGAACAGGGGGAGATGGCTAGGGTTTCAATATGGTGAGGCCTGGCAAATTGACTATATCGGACCACTCCCAAAAACTCGCCAAGGCAAACGGTACATACTCACCATGGTAGAAGCAACTACTGGGTGGCTGGAAACATACCCTGTAAACCATGCCACAGCCCGAAACACTATCTTGGGCCTGGAAAGACAAGTATTGTGGCGTCATGGTACACCAGAGAGAATTGAGTCTGACAATGGGAGTCATTTCCGAAACAATCTTGTTACCTCCTGGGCAAAGAGGCATGGTATTGAGTGGGTGTACCACATCCCTTACCACCCACAAGCCTCTGGGAAGGTTGAGAGGTACAATGGACTGTTAAAGACTATGTTACGAGCATTAGGTGCTGGGACGTGGAAACAATGGGACACAAATCTACCAGAAGCCACTTGGCTAGTTAACAATAGGGGGTCTGACAGCCGTGCTGGTCCTGCCGAAACAAAACCCCTACACACTGTGAAAGGAGCTAAGGTTCCCGTAGTGCATATAGGAAGGTGGATGGGGAAGGCAGTGTGGGTTGCTCCTGCCTCGGGAAAAGGCAAACCCACTCGTGGGATTGTCTTCGCCCAAGGACCAGGGTATACCTGGTGGGTCATGCAAAAGAATGGGGATATCAAGTGTGTGCCTCAAGGAGATTTGACATTGAGAGAAAACTAATCTATAATCTAAGTTATATGTTGTAGGAAGATGCTGTAGGATCAACGACAGGTCAACTTTGCAAGGAGCCGGGCAGTGCAACAAGGACTTGAACTAAGCTGGTGCTGGTGTCCAGACATCCAACTCCGCCTGCCTTGAGTGGCCACTTTGGCAGATGAAGACCTAATCATCAACAGTTCTTATGAACATTTTCCAAGAAAGACCTATGGAATGAAAAGATACATCTGCCTATTAATCCTGTCCTGTTAAATCCTTGTCCTGTTAAAGGACAAGGGATAATGATAAGAATGCTTGTATGCTAAAGTATGGGGATCTGAGTGTGACACAAATGTTATGGAATAAGGGGTGGAGGTTGTACTGGGTCTGGCTGGAATGTTAACTTTCCCGGCAGCAGCCCATTCAGTGCCGTACTCTGTACTTGTAGCTGGAACAGCAGTGTTATCACACCAGTGTTGTGTCTACTGCTGAGCAGCAGTGGCACAGCATTGGGCCTTTCTCTAACCCTCCTAGGGGGTGGGCAAAAAAGTGAGGAGAGAAACATCACTAGGGCAGCTGACCTAAACCAATCAAAGGGATATTCCATACCATGTGGTGTCACACTCAGCAATAAAAGGTGGAAACAGGAAGAAGAGGGGAGGGGTGGGCTCTCGTTGAGAAGACATCGGTCCTCCTCTCGAACACCGGCTGCGTGCGTTGAGGCCTTGCTTCAAGGACGTGGTCAATCATCGCTCATTTGTGGGAAGTAGAGAGTATTTTCTTTCCTCTGCACTTCCATATAGCTTTCATTTATTTTGTTTGTTTGTTTTCCTCCCTTTTTCCCCTTTCCCTTTTATTTCCCCTTAGTTAAATTGTTTAGTTCATGGTAGTCTTTATTTAATTATTATAATTATTTCCCTTTAATTAAATTATCCTTATCTCAACCCGTGAGTTGTTCTTTGCTTTACTTCTCCCCCTCCTTATCTAAAGGAGGGGGAGTGAGAGAGCGGTTGTGGGGTTTAGCTGCCCAGCACGGTAAAACCACCACAACACAGAATCACAGAATCACAGAATTTTCTAGGTTGGAAGAGACCTCAAGGTCATCGAGTCCAACCTCCAACCTAACGCTAACAGCCCTCCACTAAACCATATCCCTAAGCTCTACATCTAGGACTGACATAAATGATCTACTTTACCTGTTTTTCCCCATGCCTTGGAAAAACACTGGGATATGATTTCTTGTTCTCTCTTCTCAGACTAAATATCTGAACTCAACAAGCAGCCTCATGAAAATTAAAACATTCCTTAGGATAGAGGGCCCCAGGCTGGGTTTTGAGCTTCTGAAATCAAGATCTACTATTGCTCTTCTTATGTAAGGTTCTGAACTGCAGTTCTTGTCCAAACTGGAAACTGTGGGCTGACAATTTGCTTCTTCTGTGCCTTAGGAATATAACAATGGGCATGCTGTATTCCTAAAAGCACTCTTTCAGCTTCAGAGAAATACAGTTCGGGTCTCTTCAAGAGCCACAGGTTGCACCCATTTGACAGATAATTTTCCATGAATCTCACAGATGACTTTGCTGTTGTGCATAAATGCAAGTGAATACAACAAAGCATCCGTGATTATATATATGTTCATAAAATATATTAATAGTTTATACAAGCTTTCAGCAATTCTAACATCGTGAAAAATGTAGGCCTAACTACACATACTAGTATTACAGAATGGGAATTAAAATATTACAGAATGGAAATCAACATTGACTGAAACAAATACCATGACACGGCTCTTCATTCTAATAGAACTTCTTGTTTTTTTGTTTTCCCTGCTCAGTGTCCTACAGCTAGTTGTTTCCATTTACAAGTCTCCATGTTATAAATCAGAGCCTTTCAAACTGAGCTGCTATACAGTGTTGTCAGCAAACATCTCTGTGAGCAAAAAGTTTTACATTTTCTAGATGCATCTCAGATTAAGCTGACAACCACTACTAAATTCACATTTTCCTATGTAATTCTAGGAGTGTTATTTCTATATTCCGATCCTTGTGGCTAAATCATGTAAGAATTCTACTACAAAGCAATATTCAGAATATAAACAGGAACATGATTTCATACAAATTCCAAAAATGCTCCAATTCACGCAGTATTTTACTCTCTACTAGTTACACATACAAATATTGGCTTGTTTCAAATGTAAGGGAACAGCCTGTTTAATTTGGACATTTCAAAGAACATTTTGGCATACAGTTCCCATAAACAGAAACAAGTTTTAAGGATACCTTAATGTCATCCTGATTAGGAACATTTCTATGAATCCAGGCCCACTGTTACCAATACCTCAGTAAAGGGACCGGTATATGGCATACATATATATAACACAGGTTACCAGAATGCTGAAGATTAGCAGGATACCTTGGAGAGTTTGGATGCAGTTCATTCATGATGATGGAAAATCTAGGCTTCCCAGTGATTTGAAGACAACATGTTGCTAATATGCATAACCCTTGCACCCTTACTGTCTACTTGGTTTCAACAGTGAAGTGAAACGTAAGTATGAACCAAGTAGTATATGTAGTGCTAACAGAAGTTTTACATAGTCACAGTCTAATATACACGTGCACAACATTTATAAGCATATAGATACATGTATGAGCAACTGTGGCATCAAATTTTTGATAATTCTTGATGTACAATATTACAGTAGCCACGCACTGATCATGCTATTGCACAACTATTTATAACGCAAAGTTATTCCAAAAATGTGCTCTTTGCACTTTGCATAGTCCATTGCTTCAAATATCACATATTTCCTGCAGATGTGATTATAAAACTTACTATTTATTTTTCCTTCTATATAACCAGGATGTTTTGTATGCAGTCCTACATCTTTGCACAAAGTAATGTTCCTATTAAGGCAATATCATGTATGTTTTGCTACTTGGATAATCTGCAACATTTTTACTAGGATTAAAATTATGCTGCTGCTTGATTTGTAAACTGAGAACAATTAATATTTAAGGCATCCAAAACATCTCTGGATTTGTTGTTTTTATTTATTTATTTATTTATTATTTGATTTTAGGTTATTAGGGGTTGGTAGTGAGCCTTCTCCTCCTACATATTTTCTGTGCATGGTGTTTTATTGCAACACAGTCCTGGCAGTTAAGGAAGTCTGATTACATTTATCCCTGCCAACACCACACCATGTGTCATTGTTTCTTTCTCCTTTTCCTCTGTGATCACCTATTCTGACTAACTATTCCCCAGTTCTCTATTTACTTTGAAATGCACCTGCTGTCAAAATGACAAGACTTTATGTATACACGCTATGTTTGTTTCTGAAATGTATGAAAGGCGGTATCATACAGCAGAGTCTGTCCTGTCATTTTATCAGACTCATTTTTATCCGATTCCCATATAATTCAGTTTCCATATAAAATAGTCCCCCTTTTCTATCAGTCTCCCAGCATGCCCAATGATCAATTACCAAGGCAAAGAATAAAATTAGAGCTAAAACTCTTCACAAGTACTTCTATGCTGTTTGTTTTCTGTGATTAACTTTCAGAGGAAATCATTTACCAGAAGAAAACACCGTCCTTTTTATTTTGGCATAGATTTTCCTATGAAGGCTAAGGAATGAACATGTATTGGAGTTCCATGCTGCCATTTTTGGTTTTAAACATCAACTTTTTGTAGTGAACTTTATAATAGGACCTCAACAGGTTCTTTTGAGGCTGAGCTTTGTTTATAGTAAGAGGAGTTACTGATTTATCTGCAACGACCATGTCTCTAACATGAGTATGACTCTAAAGTGAAGATGTCTCTGAGGAAAGAATCAGGAGCTCTTTTCAAGTTTGTATTGCTTACTTGTAACAGGAAGAAAAGTGAACTCACACAATTTGTACTTCCAACTAGAGTTAACACAGTGAATGGCAATTGTAAATATGAGTATCTGTACTCTGAATTATCTGGCCTGTCCCCCAAAAGGCAGGCTCTGACCATACCTTCCTTTCCAAGGCTGTGCTAACTTGTTCTAAAGCAGAAAATTCACAAGGGATTAGTCTGACAAAAGCAGCATCTAACAGGATGATACAGTAAGGAAATACTACTTCTAAAAATCACAGCCTAATGCAATTTGTTACACAAGCTGACTTGTCCAGGTGGAAGACTGCTTGTCATTAAAAATAAATAGAAAAAGAAGGTTGGTTTGACTTAAGGTGGCCAGAAAAAAAAATCTGTAGTGAAATTCTTTTTTTAAATCTTAAGAAGCAATTACCTTGGCATTTCATAGAACAATAATAATCAATAGTTTAGCTGGACCTTTTTTTTTTTTGGTGAAACAACATTAGTTTTTGGATGAAAAAAATAGGTACTGTTTTTCGATAGCTCTGCCACATTGAAGATATAATCAACAGAGCATTTTCTATAACATACTTAGGATACTGCTGTTGAATTAAAGCACTTTCTGTCTGCGTGCAAAATAGTAAATCTGTCCCTCAACCCTCACTTGGAACCCTGTATTTATTAGAAGTGAAGTGCACAGGGACAACATTTTCTGCAGCACTATACCTTATCTTGGGCAGACATGAGAACAGGCAGACGGAAAGTGGGGTTGGGATGACTTTACTGATGGATCCAATGTAATACAACAAAAAACTAATCTGTGGCAAGTAAGAATGGGTGGACAGTATTTCCTGTGGTGCAAAAGGGAAAAAGAGTGAATGAAAGGAAGGCAAAGAATCCTTAATCCTAAACTGATTGGCTCTTAATGCAGGATTCAAAAGGTTCAGAATAATACAGATGTACTTGACTTGTATCCCTAATCAATAAGTCCTGACAAAAAAAAAAAAAAAAAAAAAAAATGGTGTAAGTCCAAATTTGAGAGAGATGGAATTAGGTCCATTTTAGGAGTTTTTAAGACCTTTTCCATACTTGGTGATTTATTTATTTTTTTCTGCTATATATATTCCATCACTGAAGACAACATGCATAACCAAAGCAGTCCTTTAAATGCATTTCCTAAAATAAATGTTTTAATTATGGTTCTATCTTCATACTTTCAAGCTTTCAGACTCAAAATAAATCCAGAAAAAATCACCGTGTTTTACTCAGTGGATGTTCCCGGGCCAAAGGATAGTTGATGAGATAATGAATTAAGAGAAGTCTTGGAGAAGTCTTTTCAGAGGTGGAGGTTTATATTAAAAATAATGAAAACTTCATAGAAAAGTAGAATTTGCATCTATAGAAAATTATTTTTGACATGCAAAACTGTACCTATTCATTTAAAACTGTGTATCAGGAACCAGCTTCTTATTATCTAGTAACAGAAATTTATTTGTGAATGTATGCTATACATTAGTGTCTGTGTAAAGTATAACTGATGCCACTATTTATAGACTGCTAAAAGTCTACACCGGCAAACTGTGTAGTCTAGTCAGTCTGAACCCCTGGGACTCATTAGCAATAGCAACTCAATCCCTTTGAAGTTAATGTTTTGCAACACCTTGTCACAGGTTAACAATAAAAATGGAAGAAATGCAACATGAGTAAGAAATGTCACATGAGGACAAAAGAAAAGGAAGACACAGAATGAGTATTTTAGTCATATGCTGCATGACAAAACAGTGTCTACCTAATGTGAGAAATTAATGAAGCAGATAAGTATCAGTGTTTTCAACAGCAAATGCTAGAAAATTTATCTTTGCACAAATAAACACTTTTCACATACTTGGCTCAATTTTCAGGTGTGACTGTCCGATTTTGGACAAGTGAAAAGACTTTTTGCTAAGAAAATGCTATGGATTGATATTTTTGTGAGATCAAATTGTTCTCCTAAAGGAAAACGTGCACAAATACAGTGATCTGTCAAGGTCTTCTACAAGTTTAAATTCCTTTAAATGAATATTAACACTTTTCCTAGTCCCAATGGCCTCATCATCCTCTTAGATTTAACTTGACTAACCTCTTTAAAATCACTCATTGATTTTCCATCTCTACTCCATAAATAAGAAGAGTTGAGGAAATTCTGACTCCACTTGAAGTCAAAAACAGAATCCCCCCAGACTCCCAAGTTGAGCTTACATGATGAAAGAAATTGGATCTAGGAAGCTCAGGAGCTCCTTCAGTATGCCTACCATTTTACAGCTACAGCCTGTATTTTATTCCTCAGCTTGCTTCATCTAAGAATGTAAATCAATGCATATTTAAGTACTGTCTTTTTTTTTTTTATGCCTTCATCATGCCTTTGGTGGCATTTTTTGTCATTTATTTGCTTCCTTTTGTCATAGGGAGCAAGTTACCTGAAACTTTTATATATGAGAGCAATGGTCATGCAAAAGCTACATACACTCTTTTTATTCTTCACTTTGTTTTCATATTCACAGGTCATCTGGAGTCTAACAGATGGCTCACTATTTAGCATCTTTAAAATTCCACTCTTACTATTTTATATTAAAAACAAAAACCATCACCACCACCAACAAAAAAACTTAAAACCATATCATAACACATTTAAAATCTCCCAAAACATTAACCCCAGATCCTGATGCCATGATAACATCCTGTGGACACTTCTGAAAGCTCACACATCTACTTGCTCAGGGTAAAATGCATGAGGCTGTATATAGCTTATTGATTGAATTTATTACTGTGTTCAATCTTATCATTTAAATCAACTAACAGTATTTGATTTTGTTTCCACGAAAAATGTATAAAACTTTCTTCATATTAGAATGTATTCCAAGCCCTTTCCTTAGTAACAAAGGCATTAAAAATAAATAAATAAATAATTGGAAGAAAATCTAACTTTATCACACATATTTGAATAGTATCCCAACTATTGTTACTAGCCATATTTAAGTAAAAGAGACCAAACAGTGATATGAACTGGCTTCCTGGTTTAGAATTTATTTCCAGGAATTAATGGAGCTGCTTTTTCCAGGTTTTGCATTTATACTGTAATATTAGTAAATCATAATGATTGTAATTCTTTCCCTGTATATTATGCATGCACAATTATATTGCGCAAGTGATCAAGAAGCTTGATTCAAAATTTCATCTAACATAGATCTGCCTAAACATAAGTAACATCTGATGTTGTTTCCAGTTTCGGCATGCCTCATCAGAAATCCTTCTGCAGATCTGATGATACCCTCTGTCATCCCCTGATATTAGCTGGTTTGACTTGAGGATCACTCTATACTGAGAAAGATGAACTCCATCTGAGAAGGGTAAGATCAGGCACTAACTTTGCACTTATGAACCTCTCTGTGTCTCAATTTGTCTTCTCTCACTCTCTTAATTGATCATAGTTTCCTAACTAGGCCATTATTTAAGTTAAGTGCCAAGGGCTATGTAACATGTATACTTCAGAACAACTTTCCCATTAAAATATCAGAGGACAAACACTCAAGAATTTATAATCAATATTCCGTATCGTCCTTTACAACTCCTTTCTTCAGCAGCTATTCTTGCCTGTGTATTCATTCACAGATCCTTTCACACAAAGAGGAGATGTAGACCTACATAAAACTGTTTCACTGACTTAAGGTGTTTGTTTCTGAAACAGTAATCATTTTACATGATACAAGCTGAAAGCTAATGTAGTAATAGTTTACCAGGGAAAAGTCTGCAACTATAATGGTGTTTTTAGTCATTCTATACTCTGGTGATGCTTCTAGTTAAGCATCACTAAGAATTTCCTTTCCAGTAAAGACTCTATAATTTAAAATACATGAAGACAACAGCATGTGTATCATCTAATTTTATTGGTTTTCTACAGATTAGCTAGTTAACAATGATCTGTAGACAGAGTTTTTTTAGAATACCTATAAACAAGAGTAAGTGCACTTTATGAGATGGTTCCCTCACCATCTGCTATACTATTTTGAATGAAATGACAGTAAGAAAGAGTTCAACAGAAATAGCAGATGGCCTTGGGATAAAATGATAACATTTATGCCTTTTTTTCAGTAGTTTTTACTTACCACTGAACATAGCACAAGAAGTTACGCCCTAAGTTCTGTAAGAATATGGTAAAATTATTTGGAACTGTGAAGTATACTGAAAGAAAAATCTCAAAAATGCAGCTTCTAGTTCCACTTTAATGTGTATATTGGGAGGAAACACATTCTATGAATACAAATGGTTACCAACACCTTAGTGAACATCTACCTCTACCCCTCCTTATGTTTCTTCTATTTATCTACAGTTGGCTTTTTAGATGTCCTGCAAAATAAGCATACTCTTACTAGTGCAAGAATCTTCTCTTCTGCTTCTTAATCCAGTGCTCTTTCCTCTATATCTTCCTGAAGTTGTCAGTGAGCTTAATTTTAAACACATACATTCCCTAAATTTGGACCTTATGCCTGGGAACAAAATAAATATAAGGTAAAAATATATATCTATGTTGCCATTCAGTTCTTTCTTTCCTTTGGAACATGAGAATTATCTCAGTGATCTGTTCCCAAAATTCTCTGTAAACTGTATGGTTCCATTGGTAATTCAGTTTATTCACAGTAACAGGTTTAGCAACATTCAGATAGCCTCTTCATAAAACAGAACCTCACAAGTCATGAAAATTTACAGACAAAATGTGAAAATTGACTTGAAAGGAAGAATAACTAAAAAAAATAGATAACATGTATAAGGTTTATGTAGTGAGTGACTACAGGGGTGGCCTCTGTGAGTAGCTGCCGCATGTGAGATTAGAGCCAGCTCCAGCCAGCTCCAAAAGGGACCCGCTGCTGGCCAGAGCTGAGACAGGGAGTAACAATGGTTGGGCCTCTGGGAGAGCAGATTTAAAAAAGGGGGGGAAAATTAAAAAATAAATAAAAAATTCAAAAAAATGCTGTGCAACAGCAGCTGGAAGAGTGAGGAGTGAGAACCAGCCCTGCAGACCCCAAGGTCACTGCAGGAGGAAGGTAGGAGGTGCTCCAGGCAGAGAGCAGCAGTTCCCCTGCAGCCTGTGGAGAGGGCCCTGGTGGAGCAGGCTGTCCCCCTGCAGCCCATGGGTCCCACATGGAGCAGATCTCCACGCTGCAGCCCGGGGAGGAGCCCCCGGTGGAGCAGGTGGATGTGGCCTGGAGGAGGCTGCAGCCCATGGAGAGCCCCTGCAGGAGCAGGCCCTGGGCTGGAGCTGCAGCCCGTGGAGAGGAGCCCACGCAGGAGCAGAGGGTTTGGGGGAAGCTGCTGCCTGTGGGGGACCCGTGCAGGAGTAGTTTGGTCCTGGGGGATGGACCCCGTTGTACGGAGCCATATAGAAACAGTTCTTGAAGAGATGCTGCCTGCGGGCAGCCCCCACAGGCTCAGCTGGGGAAGGACAGCATCCCGTGGGAGGTACCACACGTGGAGCAGGGGCAGAGAGTGACTGTGAAGGAGTGGCAGATATGAAGCATCAGGGACTGACCATAGCCCCCATTCCCCAGTGCTGCTCAGGGGGAGGATGTAGAAGAAGGTGTACAGGGGGAATAGTGATTTTAGTTTGCTTTTAGTTTCTCACTGCTGTAGTCTGGTAGTGATAGGCAATAAATTATATTAATCTCCCTATGCTGAGTCTGTTTTGCCCAAGATGGTAATTGTTGAGTGATCTCCCTGTCTTTATCTCAACCCTTTTCATAGCATTTTCTCTCCCTTTCCATTTGAGGAGGGGGAGTGAGAGAACAGTTGTGGTGGAGTTCAGCTGCCCAGCTGGGTAAAAACACCACATAACACTATTGTAGAGTAGTTTGAGTCAGATGGATTATAACATAAACAGTTGATTTTTTACATTAGAACAGAAGCACATTATTATTATTATTATTTATTATTATTATTATTATTATTTTAAAATACTATTGCCCTTTGCAACACCATCAGCACTAAATTTGTTTCAGGTTCCAGCCAGTTAGGTACATTCCAGGTCTCTCTGAGCATTACCTCCCATTACAAACCTCTTTCATCTTACTTTGTAGACAGAATGCCAATGTACTTTACACCTGCTTCTGCATTGCACAGCATAATTCACAGTGGAGTAAGAGCAGTCTGCTTATGAAATTCAAGTTGCAGAATCAGCTACTAAACTACTTTGTAGTTCCCAAGATAAACAGTGTCAAAAACAAAATGATAAAATAGTTCTGGGAAGAATGAGATGTATTTATTTCTATGAGGTAGTGACATGTGATAGTACACCATAGGATAAATGTTGTAAAAAAAAAAAAAAATATATGGATGAAAAGGATTGGGCAAAATGATAAATAATCTGACTGCATTATGAAACAACCTTTTCCTTAAAAGAATTATTAAGGGATTTCCTTCCAGAGATAATACTTCTTATTTGGAGAGATGTGGTATAAGACTCTTTTCATGTGTAAAGATTTTTTCTCAGTATTAAAAAATATGTGTGGGTATCTAAGGAAAACGGGAGTGTGTCTCCTGCCACTTCAGAGAGGAAAAGATAACAAAAGAGGTCATACAGCTCAGCTAGGCATCAGTTTCTTAGGTGTGGGTATTTATAAAGATGGTTGTGAGGAAACTCTAATGAGAAATGGAAAAAGTATGGGGAAACATGTCTTTCTTTCTTCATAAAGATCTGACTAAATTGTGTAGAACTTACACTAGGAACAATTGATTCTGCAGATGTATCAATTCATGTTTGTTTTATATTAGGGGGGTTATTATCCACTTAAACTGAGCTTGAAAGACAATCCTTCAAGCTTTTATTGTTTCATATTTCTTTTTTATCCTGCAAGATAGTTAAGAACAAAAATCCTTAAGGTATATGATTTGCTGCAGGACGGTATTTTTTTAGTAATTCAGAGAATTAATATATGAATCTATATTCTTAGATTCAGCAAAGCTATTGGCTATAGTCACAGGATTCTTCTGCATTTGCAGCTTCAGATGTCCATTATGGTTTATTTCCAGTTATCAAGAATCAGCTTGTATAAAACAGATAAAAGCTCTTAAAGTAAGGCAACTGTTAGAAAAAGCTGGGCAACTATGCTTTACAAATGTGATCTTTGCCTAACAGCAGGATATATTATGACACAGACAAAACAATTTCAGTCTTCTACATTTCTGGAGAAACAAACAAACAAAACAAAACAAAACAAAACAAAACAAAAAATAAAAGTGTGGGCATCTAGCAGTAGAGACACTCAGAGTAACTCTGTTATCACTGTTGAACTTGTGGATGAGAATTGACCATATCTCAAAAAAGGTGTCCTGCCTTATCAGGCAGTGGTAATAGGTGACGTGACAATTTTCTTAGCCTTTTGTTTCTAGCATACTGCTATGCAAATCATGGGAGTATGCTAGAGTAAACATTCATTCTTCTGCTTTTGCTTCAGAAAACATGATTGTTTCTGTGAGATCAGCAGAAACACTAATACTATTGTCTAACGAAGGAATGTCTGAAAAGGGCAAAACAAGAAAACCAAAATGATTTTTTTTTCTTAAGAAGAAAACTTTTTTACCCTTCAGATCAGTTGTTAAGAACAAAAACACTAAAGGAATACAACTGATTTTAGGGATGTACTTTTTGCCTCTCAGAGAATGAATATATGAACTCACATTCTTAGGTTCAGCAAACCATTCTGGGTATCAGTCATGGGATTCTGCTGCATTTACACCTTCAGATTGCAATTACAGTTCACTTCCATAAGAACAGCAGGGAAGTCCTAAAAACCATGATTTCTAAGATAAATCTTGTGCTGAAATACTATACTTAAAAAAGTGTTGGTAAAGGATGAATTTACATACTGACAGGGAAAGTTAAACAACAGTAAAATGTTCCATGAGTCTTGAAATCATTTAGACAAAAATCTTACTCCAACAATAAGAAGCACAGTGCAGAGACATTGTAAAACCAAACAGAGACCAAGAAAATTTATGACATTTGATCATGAACATCACTTATTTTTCTAAGTGGTTGGAAAATTGATTACAAGATACCATTAAAAAATTCACATTCTAAATTGAAAATGGAGAGAAAAAAGTCAGAAACAGCCAAGCAGGGTGGAGCTAAGAAGACCTCTGAGGACATTTAATTTTTTTAAGGCCAAGAGAATTATGGTAATCATTTGTTTGACTTTTCTGCATGGCTCAGGTACAGAACTTTGTTCTGATAATTCTCACATCAAGTTCAGCAATATTTTACTATGCTTTTACTTATACCCATTAAGCTTTCAGTTTGGAAAAGGTAATCATTCCTTGGCAAGGCTGGAGAAACCACGATAAAATATAGAAATCCCAACAGAAGTGCCAACAAAGATGTCAGATTAGGAAATGAAAATTGTAGATTGTTGTAAACTTCAAACACTGTACATGTGAGCTAATCTTCTGTATTGACTACTATTTTTACATCAAAATATAGTGATAGGACCATGAACTCAAAGCAGCTAGAGTACTCGTAATCCACAAAAAAAAATAAAAAAATCTACAATGATTCTGCCAATAGGCAAAAATGAATAAAAGGACAAGGCAGTCATAGTCAAAAATGTAAGAATATGCAAGGCTATGGGATATCATTTATTGACCTGAAGAATTTCCAAGGAAATTTAAAGGGGAAAGGTGGTTTAGAAAAAAAAAAAAAAAAAAAAAGAAAGATGTATTGCTGGAGTATCAACCTGGGGATCAAAAAAAAACAAACCAAACCAAACCAAAAAAAAAAAAAAAAGTATAGTACAAAACAAAAAAATGCTACAGAAATACAGAAATATAGTCTTTTCCCCTGTTTTTCCACTGAACTACTATAAGTGTCAAGCTGCATTTTTGTTTTTGATCTTTGCACTGCCTTCCTGAAGCAGAAATAAATAAATACACTCTTTTATTCATCTGACTTGCTGAAGTACTTGACTTCTGCCAAGGAACCAGGCATCAGTCAAAAGTAACTACAGCACTCTTGAATGTATTTCATTGGAATGCTAACAGTGTTAATAGGCCAAAAAAAAAAAAAAATTAACAAGAGAAAAGGGCAGTCCCATTGTTATTTTAGCAAGATGAATTTGTAACATTAATTTCACTTTATTTTAAGTTAAGTCTTTTATCATGTATATATTTATTTTTTTTACTGGATCCCAGCTGCTGTGAAGGCAGTGAAAAAAGTCTTTTAGTCTTCTTCAAACATTGATGAAGCTGCTTATTCAGAGTCTGATGACTCTAAAACAGATTAAACAATCATCTGGGACAAACTGAGGCGAGACACAGAGACTAGAGGCAGTAATAAGAATGGTGCAGCTCCTTAGATCCTACTTTCTGTATGGGAAGTGGCACCACAGGGGAGAAGGAATAAAGGAGTGAGTAAAACTGAAACTGAGGGCAAATATAATGAGAAGTTGAGACTGAGGACATAAGGCAGACAGTCACCAGGTGAGAGAAGGGAAGTAGGATTTTTAACTGACTCGTAACAGCTTTACAGAAGTCAAATTCTGCTTTCTTGTTGCAATTGTAACACACAATTGATGTGACAAAGATAACTTGTGATCATCTGCAAGTAATGTATGAAAAAGGAAATTTTTATTCTTATAATAATAGTACCAAAATGGTACTCATTTTACTGAAGAGTATCTTTGTTTAAACGTTAGAACTAATAGACTGCTCTAGGATGAATTGGTGTGTCTCAGGTTGATGAGTGGACACGTTTCACGGATGTGCACTACTTAATACATGTACTTCTCCATATACAGAAGAATCCATAGACTTTAAAATAACAATGTTTTGCAGTAATGACTCTCCCCTTCCTCCAAAATTCCTCCATGTCAGCCTGGACAGGATTCCTGCGAATGAATTATCCTTTGAGACCTCCATGACATAGTACAAGACTATATTCCTTGTAACTGTGGTGCATAGAGCACTGGCATTCCTTGCATACTTGACTAGGAGAAATTTGAAAAGATAATACTTTCAGGGAAAAAAAATCCACCAGAGAGCAAAAACCTTGAATCTGTGCTACCATAATGTGCACCAAGACAGTACATGCCTCATACAACATGATCTGTACACCTAACCATAGGGACATCACGTCTTTTACTGGGTAGCTATCTTGGTTTTGGGCTCCTTCTTCAAAGATAGCAGCATCATATGCCACAAATGAAGTGCCCTTTTGATGCCATTCCATTCTCTGCTTGACAGGAATCATGGATCAGGGAGTGTGATGAGATCTAGTCTGTCCCCATCTGCAGAATAGCATTGAACAGTGCAATATCAACTCTTCTAAGCAGTATGAATCAAGCAGTCTTAGTCCATGCAAATTTAGTTTGAAAGCTGAACTGGCCCTTGATTACGCATTCAGTATCTAGCCCCTGGGAGTTTAATTTTTTCAGCTAGTAAGTAGAAGAGGGCGAAGCTTGGAACACAGCCACTACACTTGTCACAAACAAATGTAACAAAGGTTGGATAGTCTAAAGGTGGAGCACAAGGTGTGTTGATTGGTGGGAAATTCTGAAGGAGAATTAAAATACAGCATCCTTGTTTTTACAGAAAAATACAGAACAGACTCCACAGCTCACTTGAATTTTTATTTTTAAGATATTTTCACATGCAAAATCCTATAATTTAGCCATTTCTATTTAAGAAAGAGAATGTCATTTATTTCTATAAACTATTCCTACAATGTTGGTGTGATTCCTGTTGCTAGTCTGTCTTGACCCTGAAAAAATAAATGTCAAATGAGTATGAAAGAACAAGAGATGGGTTATTTTACAAGCTGGTATCATTCATTGATATTGGGATTAAAGCCTCATTACAAAATTACATACAACTTTTTGCTTCCTGTAATGTATAGCAATTTTTAATTGAAATTCCACCTAAGAATTCATCCTTTTCGTCAGTTGTCACTCAGAAACATAATCCTCAGAATTTTCAATTCTGTTCTCCATTCTGCAAAATAGTGTTTTTTTAAAGAAATAATACTTTGTTTAGATTCAAAGGTATTTAACCTGAACTAGCTTGATGGACCTAACACACTTGCAATGGATGAATTCACATTAACAGATTCCAGAGAAGAGTTAATGTCTGTCTTTGCTACTTTTAATTACAGAACTCATTTTTTCTTGCTGAGAATTGCTGATTGTAGAAAGAATTTTAACTGTTCCATTCACGCGTTTGTATGTTATCTATTTATATACACACTCATGAAACACAGTTATGCAGCGGTGCTTACCATTTTATTTTGCTGCTTACTTTTGTATTATCTTTAGAGAAGAAAGGAGTGCAAGCTTATAAATTTTAAAACATCTAGATAACCATTTAAAGTATTAAAAACTATTAATACATCTTCTTGCATGGTTTTATAAGTTTTGGAGCCACATAGTGAAATATAAAAATACAAAGAATGCTCCCTAAAAGACTCACAGTCTACTCTGCCCTTGATATTTTTCTGAATTCATTCTTGTAATTACTTCTATTATTATTTTTAGGTGTTTACTGTTTCATAAATTATGACATGCTTTCAGTTATATATCAAGCATCTCTGACACAGAGAAGGCAAGGTTCTCCTCTGTACCTGGAATACAGGAGAGACTTGAATGTTTAAGTTTTCATTATTTATAAGGTATCATCTCCAAGAAAGATTTCATGGACAGTAACAAGCCCTGTGAGTCTACACAGGTTTTCTCCTAACAATGAAGAACTGGATGGATCTGGATATCAATAACCTTAGTTTCACTAAGGTAATGGCTTATCTAATTTCCAGTGATCTTGCTTGACATTAACAGTCATAAGAAGTGGACTTTTCTCCACCCATTGAGTCCAATGGCACCCACATAATAGGTAGCCTCCAACTACATTCCAGGCTAGAAGAGAAGGGCATTGACTGCATATATTATTAAAAGGTGTTTAGTTAGCTTTAAAACAACATCACCCATGGAAATAGCTTAAAAAAAAAATAAAAATCAAACATTATGCTGTATTCTAAGCTGCCAGCATGCTACGGCAAGATGCATCGCATTACTGTGCCATGATAGTCAACCAATATATTTATTGTGCACTGCTGCATTTTAGGCAGGAAAGTCTGATATAGTAACACAGAAAAAATGTACAAGTTGAGACAAAGATATTTACAGCAACCATTCTACTTAATAAACCAATGTTTATTTTGTTTGGAGTGTCAAAATCACTTTACACTACAAACAGGATAAATGTTGACAAGAAGATATTACAGTAATTAATAAGTAGTCACTGCTCTTAAAGATCCTTAAAGTTAAATACAAACAAGCAATCATTACAATCATGAACACATACAAAAAGATGATTAGCATTTAGGGAGTTTCAAGAGTAAAGGGTATTAGAAAGCAATTAATGGAATTTGGAAGTATGTATTTCCACATGCTTTAAAATTAGACTGTCTTCCTTCAGATCTTTGAAATAGTATTCAATCCATAGACCTGGCTTACACTTTCTCCTTCCTTATTGCATATCTTCTGTACATAAGTAATTTATTTGCTATTCATTTGTATTCCAGCGATGTTAACAGCTAGCTGTTTGTTAGCTACGTAGAAGAATTGGTTGGTTGTATGAGTTCCAGTGAAAAATGCAAAGCAGTTCACGAGAACTTCACAGTATGGAAAATATAAAGTATTCTTCCCATGTATTGAACATTTCAATAAACCAACACTATTTTCTGATTTCTTGTTAAGGGAAATACAACATCAAGATAAGAAACTGCACAGAAGTACTGAAGTGGCAATGCCAAAGGTAGTTTTCAGTAACGTTTATTTTTCTCACCTTCTTGCCTGATACTCCTTCGGCTCTTCCTTGCCAGTTTCTTAAATCTCATTTACTACAGAAAGCCTCAGGACCTTCACTCCTCTGCCTTCAGAATTTGCTTTTGTTAGCTTTTTAAGAGACTATTCTCCTGCTACTTCAAAAAAATCTATCAGAGTTACCAGGATTGCTCAAAACAAAACCCAGGCACTTCTATGGAGGCCAATAGTTAAGAGATCATATTCCACGCACTGTGCCAAACACGCTATCAGGCTGTGCACATTGGTTGGTAGCCTTCAAACATCAACTGACAAAAGGACCCTAATTCCCTTAGGAATTCTAAGGTGTTTTGCTGTAACATCAATGTTGACTACATATTAAAAAACACTATATATTTTTTCCAATTGCTTCTTCCATCGACTTAACATTACAAGTACATTTCTTCTTATCGCATTTGTAATACAGACCACATAAAAGCACTCCAAAGTTAATTAAAGCCAAGGAACAAAAGAATGAAGACCTTATGGGAGTCAGACATGTTTGGATATTTCCATAAAACAAGCGGAGCATATTAGGACAGCCATAGTTTCCACAACAAATGAAAGAAATAAAAATACCCCGAACATTTATATTTTGGGGCAGTCCGCTGGCCCAATAAACCTAGAATTCTCATAATGATGCAACTCTGTCAATAAACAGCAAGTCTTTTTTTTTTCTCCTCACATGTATGTTTCCTCTTGATATTGCTATGACTGGCTTAGATAAGCTTATAAACAAACAGACCTCACCATGGAGAAATGCGAAATAAGAATTTCTTCCCCTGGAAAGTATTATTTTCATGTCTGATTTTCCAGTACTTGGGAGCAAGAATTTCCAATGGACTTAACAACAAGATATTCCTCTAAGTGCAGTAGAAGCACTGAATTTAAAGATAGCAAGTTACTACTTTATGTAAAAATAAGACACTATCATGAGCAATGGCTTGGCTAATAGATATAAATTTTAGTGATAGACAGCTAAAAGCAGGCACAGTATCTTTCCTCATGCACTAATACAGGGATTCCCTTGTGTATCTGCACTCATTATGAAGTTTCCAGTGGCAAAGTAATTTATCTGCTATAATTTATCTGTAATTTGAAGATACATTTAAAACTAATTGTGATTAATATTTATATAGCATTTTTAATTCAATTTTTTTTCAAACTTTTTTTTTTTTTTTTTTTAAACTGACCATGTTCTTTAAATAAGTTTGTTTCCTTTAATCTTTCTGGTTATTGTAACAAGGATAACATATACACAACTACTAATACCAAGAACTGTCTTGCAATAATATTGTGTTGTACCACAGTGTATGTCTTCCTGAAAATAAACTCAAACACTTTTGCACTTCTTTAATAGAGTAATGCTAAAGATCACAACATATATGCCACAGGGAATAGTAGAGAAACATGTAAAAATGTGTCAGCTTTTTATGTATTCTCAGTTTATAAAAATGGCTCATGCTTTAATTTTTCAAAGCTTTTTAATTCAATGTTCAATTTGCATGCAAATTGAAATGTTTCAAAGCGCAATATATTAAGATTTCTATCTTAATTTCTGTAATTCCCCTCTTCTCCTTTCCTTCAATATCTATACAAATTCTTCCTAATGAGACTATTTTAACAACTTGCATGAAGCAGTTTGGTGCAATTTTCCTCTTTCAAAAATAATTGCATAGGTTCTTTTCAAATAGATAGCCATCGTTTCACTGTAAAGAATCCACAACCTCTTGTGGTTGTTTAGCAGACAAAATTAAAGCAACTCAATCTTATTAAATGGTATGCCTGGAAAGATTTGTATCTCTCTTTTTAAAAGAGTAAGTATTAGAAACAAATTCTGAGGAAAACACACAAACAAACATTTGCCTTTGTGCACCAGTAGGTGACCAGCTTCTTCTCAATCAATAACCTTATTTTCTGTTCATTAAAAGCATTTTAAAACATTTAAACTCTCAGTACATTCAAAAGTGATAGTAAAATGTAGTAAAAGATAATTAGTTTATTAGTTAGACTAGATTTCAAGAACTTTTTCTCCAGTAAGATGAGAAAATTAATTTCCAGGTCCAGAGTATGGTGGGTATGTATCTTTTTGTGGAAAGACACCACTATGAAGCAAAGTTTTTTTTCCCTTTTCTCCTGCACTTCAAAGTAATGTCTCTAAGTATGTTTCATTAATTTTAAATACCTTTCTTCCTCTTCTGGAAGAACAAAGACTCATAGAACAAACATTCTGGTCTGGAAGTGATAAAATACTGTTTACTGACCGCTTAGCTATACTAATACTAGAGAGCCTGTAATTTATTAAGCATCCAAAGAAGACGGTGTATGAAGAACAGCAGGAAAAGCACTGTAAATCGAAATGAACAAAAACAAAGCTGTAATTAGCCAAAACCAGCAGAATTCCCCACTGTCCAGGCATAAAGAACTCTCATGCTACTGCTCAAAATTAGCAAGAACAGGCTAGTTATTCCAACTTGGTGGTAAATGGGAAAAACGAGAAAACGGAAATCAGAGCAAATTGAACATTTATCTAAATTGACATATACTCTGAACTATTACCGAAGAACAGCGACATTGTTCTGTTTTATAACTTCTAGAAGGAAATCAAGTCTGATAAAGACAAGTAATTGAGATTTTACATTTGCAGAGATTAACTGTAATGGTTGAAACTAAGTGGAAAATTGCAAAGCACTGAGAAACAGAATAACTGTCTGTGGCAGTGAGAACTAGAAAAAACACCCTTAGAAATTACACACAAAGAACTGCAGTCCACTTACTCTTACCTTCAAAAGTCCACTTACCCAATGAACTATTTATGTATTTTAATATAACTCATATAACTTCCTTTACTTCAGCAGATTACAAATCCCTCACAGGCAATTGCCCTAATAACCAAAACCACAGAATCAAGCTTGTTCACTTTCTCTCTGGCCTTAAATAAATATATATTTATTCTTGGAGAGGTACAACAAATTCAGCATACCTAACAATTCAAAACAGCCCTTCTCAGATCTTAAAAACATATGGCATGTATGATATGTATTCCACCAGGAAGAAACAGAGTTGATTCTTGGTTTCCTCATATTCTGATAAATGATTTAAACACTGCGTGACACTGACAGAAGAGGAAGCTCCTGACTTGAACTGCACATGATCCAGCAGTTGTCCTCCAAGAACATTTACAAGAACTAGTTTATATCCGTACTAGCCCCTGCTTGGTACCTTGGTGTCACCTAGCTACCAACTAAGGTAGCTCTGGTCATAATCAGGATTAAGCTTCTACATATCAAAGTTCATAAACCGCCAGGGCTAAGTGCAACTGAGCAGATACAGTAGCAGTATGTTGGGCAGCACTTAAGGTTTAAACTCTTACGATTTAGTACAATGCTCTGTAGGTCACCTCTGAAACTGACTCAAGGTGCTTTGCTCTTAAAATAATGTGCTTACACAATGCAATACACCAGTATCTGAACTACACTGTGCAGGGACAATTTTTAAATTTAAAAAGTATAAGAGTATTGTAGAGCACCTACTGCTTTTTAAGACATGCTAAGAATTTTGCTTTCATCAGATAGAGTAGGAGAAAGAGAATCTCAGAAAAAGTGTCAGAAACATTAGCTTGGTGGAAGGAATCAACAATCATGGCTGCAGTATCAAGACAGTGACTAGGATGGTTTAAGCATGCAAGACTGTTTAATTACATGAGCAAAGCAGGGGTTTATACCTGAGGATTTTTTTCCTGCTATTTTTTTCTTACTTTGTAATCACAAGAGCAAAGGTTGCTAGAGTGTGCTGTAGGTGGGAGGAAGGAGGCTGAATATATTTTCAAGTGTTTTGCTAAGGGAAATATTCTAAGTCATGGATTTCCAGCAGAATTTCTCTTTGCACTAGGTGATGTAACAGCAGTTTTCAGAATGGGTGGGGAAAGTCTGTGGAGACTGAGTTGGCTAATGAGGTCCATGCCAAACTGAGGTGGATGTAGGAAGCAGAGAAGGGCCTCTAGATTAGAAAATAACTGAATGAAGTAGGTGGGTTTTTTATTCAGGATAAGAGGTAGAAAGCAGCTCTGAGGGATGAAAGAAACAGAAAGGGATGCTAGTTCTAGCAGATGAAAGAAATGAAGTGAGTCATCTCCTCTGAAAGTAAAGTGAGTTTTTCAAAAAG
Organism: Aythya marila; assembly: GCF_965140915.1. Taxonomy (NCBI): domain Eukaryota; kingdom Metazoa; phylum Chordata; class Aves; order Anseriformes; family Anatidae; genus Aythya; species Aythya marila. The sequence continues at coordinate 110,314,869 of NC_139043.1, forward strand.
AGGAATATAGAACATAGTGTGCCATACTTCCAACACTCCAGAGAAAAAAAGGATAAGGAAATCAGGGAAGTGAGGAACCTGATAAAAGTCATTATTTGCCGTCACATAAGATCAGATTCTAAGTGTAATTTAGCCACAGAGATCAAAGTAAATGAGGCAGTTGTGTCCAGCTGTTTGTTCAGCATATCAAGAATGTAACAACTGGTCTTCCAGTTCAGCCTGGTCTTGTTCTTTGTGGAACATCCCCTTCCTCAACTTTAATCTCGATGAAGGGTAGAATCACACTAGTCTCAGAATTAAGACAGACTTGGTTGCATTGTCCTGGTGACAGCTAACATTCCCTCTGCTCGCCAAAGCTGGAGAATATTGAGCTTCATCAAATCACAAGCCCATGGAGAACACGTCAGAGCAGAGCAAAAATGTGAGAATGAGAAGTAAGAGAGAAACTGCTGTGTACTGACTGTAAAGCCCTACCCACCCTGGAACTAGGTGGAGGAATCTGGAGTGAAGAAATGAATTTGAGCCTGGGAGGTGGGAGAAAAATTCTTGTTCTAATATGTGTCTTTAGTTACTGATTCAGGTAGTGAGAAACAATCTATACATTAACTGCAATAAAGTAAGATAATTTGCCCCAAACTGAGCCTGTTTTGTCTGAAACATTGTTTGGTAAGCAATGTCCTCATCTCAACACACAAGTTTTCTCATTCCTATTCTTCCTATTTTCTCCTCCCGTCCTGATAAGAAAACAGTATGCAAGCAGCTGGGTGGGATTTTGGCTGTTAGCCAAGGCTAATCCACCACAATCTTACTGTCCAGTTGCCTGAATCTGTTTTCTTAGGGTGCCTAGGAGGATGTTACAGGTGACAGAAGTTTTACTGAAGTCAAGATAAACAATATCCACTGCTCTCTCCTGGCCTGTCAAGTCAGTCATCTCATTGTACAAGGCTAATCAGGTTGGTTAAGCATCACTTCCACCTCAAGTTCATCCTGACTACTCCCAATCACCATCTTGTCCTTCATACCTTTGAAAATGGCATCCTGGATTACTTGTTCTACCATCTTCCTGTGCACTGAGGTGAGAATAACTAGTCTTTAATTCCCTATATCCTCCTTCTTCTCTTTCTTCAGCAAGATTTGCTTACATCAAGTCCTCAGGAATCTCCCCCCAGCCTCTCCCAAGTTGTTAGAGTACCTCATGAGGACAAGGGCCTATAAACATAAAACTTCTTCCTATTGCTTGAAGGTGACCTTATCTACTACTTCTTCCTCCTCAGAATATTGACCCCACCACAGCATTGCCCATGTTGGACAGCCTTCTAATTCTGCACTACAAACCCTCAGCTGCTTCATCATCCATCCTTAGGGCATAGCCCCATGTATTCCCACTGCTCTCTCACACAAAGGATCACCCCACCCTGACCTTCCTATAAAGCTTGTATTCATCTCTTTTCAGCAGTCATGTCTTGTGTGATAGCTCCCACATCTACACCCCCACTACCACCACTCCACTCTGTGATCACAGTCAGAATTTAACTTCCCAATTGCATGCAGATCTCTAGTTCTTATTTGTGTTTTTTTTTGTTTGTTTGTTTGTTTTCTTTCTCCATTTTGTTTTTTCCCTGAGCTGCATGCAATAAATGTACAGAGAGTTGCCAAGCTGTTCTTATTCCCTGGAAACAGTATGAGAATTGTCCCTGTAAGTTCTGCCTGGTAGGCATCTCTTTATGTGGACACACTTGGGGTGTGCTCACTTCAGCCCTGGTTTGTTGGTTTCAAGGTTCCTCCTGTCCACATCATTCCTCATACTTACCTTGCCAACATGGTTTAACACTTCCCACTTCACTGTTGGTCATGCTCTCCCCCCACCCATCACTCCTAGTTGAAAGATCTTCCCTCCAGGTTGCCTAGACTGCTGCAAAGGCTTGTTTGGTTTTTGTTATTGTTTTGTTTGTTTGTTTTTTGTCCCACCTAATCACATGAATCCTGTTTCTTTCAAGAAGTCCTTGACCCTCCTCTAAAAGTGGGGCAATAAAAACTAAAGCTTATTCTATTACTGACATAAATACATGTATAAATAAAGAATGGAAGGCATCCTTCCACCAGCAAATATATTCATAAAGATTTAACAAACACTAACACTACATGGATGGCAAAACAATATAATAGAGTTTAAATGAACTTTAAATTGCATAGATTAGTATGCAGTGCTTAGAATATGCGTTTAGAAAAACTAAATAATGCTACTCTTCTCCTAATGTTCTTCACAGAATCACAGAATTGTCTAGGTTGGAAGAGACCTCAAGATCATCGAGTCCAACCTCCGACCTAACACTAACAAGTCCTTCACTAAACTGTATCTCTAAGTTCAACATCTAAACATCTTTTAAAGACCTCCAGGGATGGTGACTCCACCACTTCCCTGGGCAGCCCATTCCAATGCCTCACAACCCTATCAGTAAAGAAGTTCTTCCTAATACCCAACCTAAAACACCCTTGGCACAACTTTAGCCCATTCCCCCTCATCCTGTCACTAGGCACATGGGAGAATAGACCAATCCCCACCTCTCTACAGCCTCCTTTAATGTATTTATAAAGAGCGATAAGGTCACCCCTGAGTGCCCCTTTTCTCCAGGCTGAACAAACCCAGCTCACTCCCTCAGCCGCTCCTCATAGGACTTGTTCTCCAGACCCCTCACCAGCTTCGTTGCCCTTCTCTGGGCTCTTTCAAGCACTTTGATGTCCTTCTTGTAGCAAGGGGCCCAAAACTGAACATAATACTCAAGGTGCAGCCTCACCAGAGCCAAGTAAACGGGGACAATCACTACCCTAGACCTGCCGGACACACTGCTTCTTATACAAGCCAGGATGCTGTTGGCCTTCTTGGCCACCTGAGCACACTGCTGGCTCATATTCATATTTGTAGCTGACTATCCACCAATACTCCTAGGTCCTTCTCCACCTGGCAGCTTTCCAACCACTCATCTCCCAGCCTGTAGCTCTGCTTGGGGTTATTGCGCCCCAGGTGCAGGACCTGGTACTTGTCCTTGTTGAACTTCATACAGTTGACCTCAGCCCATCGGTCCAGCCTATCCAGATCCTCCTGCAGAGCCTTCCTACCCTCGAGAAGATCGAAACATGCACCTAACTTGGTGTCATCTGCAAACTTACTGAGGGTGCACTCAATCTCCTCATCCAGATCATCGATGAAGATATTAAAGAGAACCAGCCCCAGTACCGAGCCTTGGGGAATGCCACAAGTGACCAGCCTCCAACTGGATTTGACTCCATTCACCACAACACTTTGGGCCCGGCTATCCAGCCAGTTTTTAACCCAACAAAGCGTACACCAGTCCAAGCCATGAGCAGACAGTTTCTTGAGGAAAATTCTGTGGGAAACTGTCAAAAGCCTTGAGTTTGGATTCCAGAAACTATAATAACCCTGTTTTTTCTAGAAGTAGTAATGAATATGTATTAGCCTAGGAGCATAAAAATCAGCTGCTTGATGTAACTGGTGTGCATCTTGGTGGAGCAGAGACTCCCAGCGCACCCAGCACTGTTTGCTTACCTCTATTCCTTTAATAAATTGTAAACTTCGATTATAGTCCTATTTTGAAGACTGAGCCATTTATAACATATCTACGTTTTCAATGTCAGAAAAGAAAAGGTACAGGTATGTAAGATGAAATACTAGTACATAGAGTTCTGTTTAATGTATTTCTCTGATCTGCTATAGCAAAAATACAAATTTCAAGTTCTTTATTAAGAAAGAAATCCATGATTTTCTCAGATACAATTTTTCTTTGAAATCTTAGGAAGAAACAATATGAAAAATTTAATCCGCCTTGATATATTAGGAAAAAACACAACTTAATAACCAGGAAAGAAAGTAAAACAGTTGCAAGTGCATTAAGTTACATTTCTATGATACTTATAATTTAAAAGAAATCTCTAGAAGACGTTTACACATTTATTTCACTATTATCTAAATACCATCATCTAGCTATTTGAACATGACTTAGTCCTGATACTCAGGTAAATTTCTGAGTACTGAATAAAATTCACAGTAATGAATTTTATTGCACATGTCCATACTATAGATAAGAGCCATCTTCTGTGTTCCACTTTTACAGTACATTTTACTACTGTATGGATCAATAAAATGGCCCACCAAACATTGTTTAGCACTTGAGAGTAGCAGACTGTCTCTTTGTCTTACTGAAGAAACATACAACAATAACGAGGTTCAGAAAAAGCATACATACTGAATGACTGTTTGATATGAGATTTAACAGCATACAGTCATGGTGCAAGGAAGGAGATGTGCTACACCAGGGTATTTTTTGCACAGTTGCATTTTGTAAGCATGATTCAATATCCTCTTCTAAAAATCAGAGATTACATTCCAGGAAAGTGTTAAAGACAGTGAGGAGACAGAAGGACTACATGCATTTTTTAAAGCAAACCCAGGCATAATTAAAAAAAATGCAACCAAGAGAAGAAGATAACTAAAGTGTTTCAAAAAAAAAAAAATAGTTATGATTGTATAGCAAAAGAAAGAAAAGTTAAACATTCCAGGGGCAATTAAGGATTCCAAAATAACCTTAATACTGCAAACTGGCATGCCAAAGGAAATCTGCTATATCTAAGCATTTATTTTTAATCTCAAATCAGTAATGCATAAAAGATTCTACGAATATGTAGAACTGAAATGAGGACTTACATGTACCTGATATCATTACAATTAAATGAATGCAGTGCACTGCCACTGTTTAGCCACAAGTGAATAAATGTGCTTTCTGGTGGATACCACCTTGCCAGAAAATCTGTACCTAAATGGAGATAAAGGCATCATTTATTATGAAAAACCAGGAGAGCAGCCAAAATGATTAAAAACAAAACCCAAAAACCTTGTATACACACATTTGTATATTTATATGTACATATGTATATCTATGTGGACACACACACACAGCCTACCATCTTGAAATTTTCTACTGTCAGTGTATGAAGCTGTAGTACTGAAATTTTCATTATTAACGTTTACTTTTTCTTCTAACAAAGCCTTTCAAATGTAAAACTGATGGCCTAGCCTACTAAAACACTATGTCAAATTATCCACCTTATCCAAGAAAATAATTCCAAGAAACAGATATATCAGCAAAGAATTCCCCATCTAGGTCAGACCCATATCAGCAAAGGATTCTACTGACTGTGAAGTTCATATTAATTATCCAAAAGAAAATAGGATGCATCAGAAAAAGCAGTTTTCTCATTTAATTACATTAACTACACTTGGGGCTTTTCTTCTTATATAAGAAGTAAGTTTTCTGTGAATAGTGGAGTTACAAACAGTTTCCTAAGAATGACTGTCCTTTATTCTTCCCTATATCCAGACTTCCTGCAGTAACAGCTTTATCTTTTCTTATAGCCACCCACATTATGGGCAGGAAGAAACATGTTACGGCTAGTCTACTGATATATGTAACCTAACTTGGTACCTGGATACTGCTCAAGCATCTCCCCCGCCCCCAATGGCTGATTGTTTTCTTGCCTTTTCATTAATGAGGGGAACTAACTGGAACTCTTCTCTACCAAGCTAACAATCACAGAATCACAGAATTGTAGGGGTTGGAAGGGACCTTGGAAGATCATCAGGTCCAATCCCCCTGCCAAAGCAGGTTGCTCAGAGCAGGCTGCCCAGGTAGTCATCCAGACAGGCCTTGAATATCTCCAGAGGAGGAGACTCCACAGCCTCCTTTGGCAGCCTGTTCCACTGCTGCGTCACCCTCACAGTGAAGAAGTTCTTTTGCATGTCAGTGCAGAACTTCCTGTGTTCTAACTTGCAGCTATTGCCCCTTGTCCTATCCCCACAAACCACTGACAAGAGGTTGGCTACACATCCTTCTGTCCCCCACCGCTCAGATATTTATATACACTGAGGAGATCCCCTCCCAGTCTTCATTTCTCCAAGCTGAACAGACCTTTCCTCAGTCTCTCAGCCTTTCCTCACAGGGAAGATGCTCTAGGCCCCGTATCATCTTTGTGGCCCTCTGCTGGACTCTTTGCAGGAGATCCCTGTCTTTCTTGTACTGGGGAGCCCAGAATTGGTCACAGTACTCCAGGTGAGGCCTGACCAGGACAAAGGAGAGGGGGAGGATCACCTCCCTTGACCTGCTGGCCATGCTCCTTTTAATGCATGCCAGGATCCCATTAGCCCTCTTGGCCACAAGGGCACAGTGCTGGCACATGGTCAACCTGTAGTCCACCAGGACCCCCAGGTCCTTGTCCTCAGAGCTCCTCTCCAGCACGTCATCCCCCAGCCTGTACTGATACATGTGGTTGTTCCTTCCCAGGTGCAGGCCTCTACACTTGCTCTTATTAAATCTCATTTGGTTTCTTCCTGACCATCTCTCCAGCTGGCTCAGGTCTCACTGAATGGTAGCACAGCCTTCTGGCATGTCGGCCACTCCTCCCAGCTTTGTGTTATCGGTGTACTTGCTGAGGGCAGACACTCATCAAGGTCATCGATGAAGATGTTGAACAAGACCGGACCCAGCATCGACCCCTGGGGAACACCACTAGTCACAGGCCTCCAGCTGGACTCCGCTCCGCCAATCACCACACTCTGAGCTCATCCAGTCAGCCAGTTCTCAACCCACCTTGCCATCCACTCATCTATCCCACACTTTCTCAGCTTTGCTAGTAGGATGTCATGGGAGACAGTATCAAAAGCCTTGCTAAAGTCAAGGTAGATGATGTCCACCGCTCTCCCCCCATCTACCCAGCTGGTGATGCCATCATAGAAGGCAATGAGGTTGGTCGAGCACAACTTCCCCTTGGTGAATCCATGCTGACTACTCCTCCTAACCTTCTTCTCTTCCAATTGCTTGGAGATGGCATCCAGAACAAGCTGCTCCAATACCTTTCCAGGGACAGAGGTGAGACTGACTGGCCTGTAGTTTCTATGATCCTCCTTCCTGCCCTTCTTGAAGACCGGAGTGACATTGACTATCCTCCAGTCTTCAATACCTAACAATACCTACAAAAACTTGCAAGACCCTAAAACTTTTTCCTTTTTTTGTCAGAATAGATTTAAAGTTGTCTGAATTTATACCTTTTTAGTGGTTACAGCTACAGAACACAATTGGAAAAGCTTTATTTTGTGATTTAAAGATTCAAGAGCATACTCTGACTTTCAGCAAAAGTACCCATGTCAAATATGCTCTCAGACTTTAAAGGTAATATTAACCTCTCCTTCAACATCAGAAATAGAAAATACCGATTTTAAAGTTAGTCCTTGAAACTACCTTCAGACTAAATAGGAAGAATTAACACTAAGGTGAGCTGTGGCCTACTTCACAGTAAAGCAGACATCTTAACAGATCACACGAGTCATACTCTTTAAATTTCCTGTAAGTGCCCACACAGGTAATTAAATTCAGGTGAGAAAAAATCCATTTGCATATTCTTTTAGGTAGAGCCTATATTAGTTTATACATGTTACAGATTACGAGTATTAGATTAGATGAGAAATAGAACAAAGATTAATAGTAATTGGTTAGTATAATCTATATTTTAGCACAAGGAATTACAACTGTAATATAAAATATTGCTATGTTAGAAATATGATTTCTGAAGTCAACAAATGTTTTTTAAAGGTATTCAGAAAAAGGCAAAAACAGGGAAAAGTAAACTGTTTTAATTAAAGAATCTTAATTTTAAACATCGGAAAACATATTTTGGAGTATTTCATAGTAAGCAACGTTTGATCCAGTCTGGAAAACTGTTTAATACCCCAATCTTTTAATTTCTGAACTTGTCTCAATTTCCATAAAAAGTGACCAAAAAAAAGTAAGTTATCCGAAGATTTTAAAAAATAAGTCCTCCCACTGCTTAACTTAAAATACAGTATGACAAATATCTTTAATGGTGCGTTAACAAACTTGTTTCAGAACAAAACTCACATTCAAATTCCATAATGTGTAGACCTTCTACTTTAGACTAAACTCAGAAGAGAATTTAGAATTTTAGTCATTCTGAGTGACTTCACTTACTTTAAAAATTAAAAAAAAAAAAAAAAAAAAAAAAAAAGGACACTGGTTATCAGGTGCCTTGGACAAATATATCAAGAGAATCAAGGGAAAAAATGTAATATACTATATATCTAAGCAGAAAAACTCCTCAAAATATCATCTAATACATAAAACTGATTATTTTCTCCCTCTAGCAAAGAGATAACAGCTAATTATGGAAAGTTCAACTGTGTTAACAGTGACTTACAGCATCCTCATGAAATTGAGTTGTAGAGTTCTGCTCCTGAACTGCAAGAGACCTAGCCTTTTTTCCTCAACCCTTAAAAAATCTTTTTGTGATGAATGCTAAACATTTAAATCAACTTCATAATGTCAACAAGGTTATGATGCAAAGGCTTCAGACCTTATTTTGACTTCTTTTCATAGGAGGTGTCAAGCACTTCAGAACAAAGTGCAGGTAGCAGAGCCTTGTTTTTCTCCAGCAGATCCACTACAAAATGCAGAGAGAGTTAAGTTCAGATATTAACATATTAACTTCTAAAATTGACAGCCAAATACTTTACACAGTGGCATTTAAGTACTAACAATGTTTCTTCAGGCATGAATATGTGCATGCTTCAACCAGGTACAGCAATTCAGCAATGGTGTCCTCCACAATTTCTCACTTACAAACTACAGAATGCAAAAAGGGACTAGAATAAAATAGTGTATTTTTACTTAATATTAAATATGCCATGCATACTTAATATTTTAAACAGTGATGCACTACTGTCTGCTACACTACGTGCTCTCAGCTTCTTCATTTAAGTTATTTTTAATTTGACATTTCCTCAACTACCTCACTTCTACACCTATTTACATCAGTTCTGGTGACAATTGAATTGGTTGTATTTTTTCACGCAGATTCCAACTTACTTTTCCTGTATCTAAAGTTCTGATATTAATCACATCTCTACTTCTCTCAATGCTAATCACTATTCTAAGTATCAGTATTTACACTGACATCCTGATACCATTTTTTTAATCTTCATGTTACTTTTGAATGTGATACTGCTGTCCCTTCTTGCCTCATAAGAGAAGGGGTAGGGCTACTTTGCTCTTTAAGTTCTTATTCAGCCATCTTAACCACACCACAGGTGTTACTTCCAGTATTGCTCCCTTTCTTCCAGAACCCATCCTATATATTCAGCCCAGTCCCAGCTTGTCTATGACCAGCCTCAAAAGAGGAGATCCAGAAGAATCCTGTACTAAATTAATTACATGAACAATATTTTATTTCCTTTGGATTGTTTTAACAAAATGTCAAAAAAAACTTACAAGCCAAATTCATTGCCATAACTAAACCTAACGCAGCCATTTTTCTCCTCAGTACCATATAATCCAGCATAATGACATTACTACAACATTTTTACGTAAGAACTCCAAGCATTGTTTTTCCTTTTCCTCCACTCAAAAAGCATGCTAGAAACATCAAGCGCAACAGGAAATATTAGAGGTTGATTAACCTAAATTAGTCATTAGTAATTGTAAAAAGAGTTATACTTGAGAGCATTATAATCAGCATTAGATGGAGTAACTGCCATTGCCATTAAATGGAATTAAGCATTCAACAACTCTAAGTTAAGCTGCAAAGATAGGAAGAGTGTTTCTATGATGTCAGTCACACTGACAACACTCCATCAAGTAACAAGAACTGGGAAGAGCTAAGCTTGATGGAGAAGGGATGGTAATGTGTTTCCTGTGGATTTAATGAAAAATTCCCGTTAAACCCAGTGAAGGATCTCATTTGGAAAAAATAGAAACAAACTTTCTGTTTGTAAGTGTGAAAACTTTTTTCACTTATGTGTATACATTTAAGAGTGAAAGCTGACACGCAGCTGTACAAAAACATGCCAGCGGCTGATGTGCAGTAAAAGCAGAGCCACACTGTAATTATTTAGTAGTCACTGTGAGCATTTCCATGCTCCTTTTGGTGTGTTTGTACAGAAGCTGCAATATCACCACTTCCTGCTTTAACTACCCAGTTGTAGCAACAGTGACTAAGGAAGCTGTTATTTCTGTCATGCTTTTGTTAACCGGGGGCATTAGCTAATAAGCCAATTTAATATTATTTTTTATAGCTTTCTATAGTCAATAGTTGAAGATCCAGTTTGCCAGACAGATAACATCTTGATAAATGTACAAACTGAGCCTTAATATAGTCAAGATGAAATGGCATGTATCTGCCACTTGAATACCACATTTATTAAACTGTTCAAATATCTATGGCTGAGGGAAAAAGTTATTTTGAAAAGAGAGGCTTTTATTTCTGTAAATAGCAATTCTAGTCATTTTTTATTACTATTTGAAAATTCCAGGGTGCTTGTTCTGCTTGACTGCCCTGCTTCCTTTTACACTGCTTTTTCTGCTTACAAAATGTAATTCCAAATAAACTGTAAGAAAATACTGTTTATATCTCTGTATAGTCTACTGCTTTCAACTTCAATAGATTTTGATCAATCTGCGTATTATGAACCAAAGGTTTTGTCCTTTGTTTCCAGTCACATTTAGATGAAATATCATCAGCTGTGTGAATATTTGTTTCTTTCTTTTTTGTCTCTGTTAGATTCCTTTTCCCCCTCCAGCAGTGAATAAACTCTTTACCTGTAAATACATAAAGCAAATTCAGATTAAAGTGCACTGCTGCTTTCAATCTAAAAAGCTCAAGACATTTTGCGATTGGAATATGAGGGGGTATCATTAACTCTTTGTCTTAAAATTTCATGCCCCATTTATGATCAGAGATACCCCAGAGATCACTCAGCCTAAATGAGATGGTGCTGTTGACGGTGTCGGGATGCTTCTTGATTTTTAGAACTCACTTTCTACAGTAATCCACTAAAGCCCACATTTGTTACATCTCCAAAGCATGCCTTAAAGCTTGTCTTTCTTCTCTAAGGGCACCAAATAAAATGAAGCTTTCCTTTTCTTACCTGGGCTCTTAGCCAAAATTTAGAGGCAAACTGGTGGTTTCTGTTACCAAGGAGAAACTGTTGATGGTATCAGACATCTGTGAAGTAGTTCTATTTCCTTTAAAACAGTGTACAAAGTCCTGATTTTCCTGAAAACATCAAAAAATCTCTAAAGGCAGTTTCCTACAGTTTATAAATCCCAAACTATTAACCAACCAGTAAATGGCCAAAAAGCCCATCACATACATGCCATTTTTAATTGTTTTATTTCAGGGCCATACTGCTAGCTCTCCTGTGGTTGCAACTGGCACTTTCTTGATCTCTCCAGCACTCTAAAGTGTTTTTTTGTTGTTGTTTTTTGATGTTTTATTAAAAAAAAAAAAAAAAAGGCTATTTCTCACACTATTCCCCTCAAGAATAGTATTATCTACAGAAACTGTTCCATGCACTTGTGTCCATGAATTAAGGTTGCCAGTTTTCTGCAGTTTTTGGTATATATACAAGAACAGTTTCTTATGTCCACCCCAAGGAGTAGCAGACACTACACTTCCTTTCATTGGGATTTCACTCAATCTCTATAAATACATTTCTAAAAGATATTTTTTTTTTAATAAAAGGATGGCAATGTTATTTGACATGTGAATTTCCTCTGGCCTAAAGCAATTTGCATTTTAGACACAAAGAGAAGGAGTAGTTGTAGCATTTACCTATCATAAACATCAGAAACTTCATACACTACCATTAAGGCTGTATGTTCACTGAATCCACAGTTGAGAATAATTTATATATAATTTACAACTTTGTCCCCTTATAACTTTTATCTCATATTTTGAGAACACAAATAGTTTCCTCAAACTTTCTAGAGATAACATTTAAATTCACTAATTTTACATTATCACTTCTAGTATGTTTAATGAACACTTTTTTATCCAATGACATTTAATTTTGAGATACTTCATAATCTTTAAATATATGCTTCCAATAAACACATCTCTTCCAGCTCATCACACCTGGATGAAACAGAAATTATAGCACTATAACTAAACTACATCTTGCTAATGCCTAGCTACTTGCAGCAATAGCCTCTATCACCATTAATCAGCTGAACATATGTTTCATCCATTTAAACTATACTTATTTTCTGCAGTAAATGTCAGATAAGAAGAGGTTTTGGAGTCTTGGTCAGACAATCAAAGACCTGCAGCTACTCATGAAATACATAGATACATTACCCTTGGAAAACACTTCAGCCAATTCATCGCATCAAGGGAGAGAAATCAAGATCAGTTATACAAATTTTGCTTCTTCAACTTGGAACCAAAGTACCCTAAGAAATACAGTGAAAAAGTGATGAACACAGCATTTGATTAGGTATTACTTAACATACAACAAAGCTAAGTGTGACTTCACTGAATCATTGATCACTTGACTCAGCGGGTCCTCTTACCACTTTCTCTAAGGCATGTAGCACTGTTGTAAGACTATAATTAGGTACATGGATATTATCACATTTCTAATTCTAAAATGAGTTTAGTTTTTGATAAAGAATAATGTATCAAGCAGAGCAGCATAGGCAGAAATACATGGACAGCGGAAGCAGGGACATGTATACTAGGAATATTATAACCAGGTGCGTAGGAACGTGATCAGGAAAGCTAAGGCACAGTTGGAGCTGAATTCAGCAAGGAACTTGAAGAATAATAAGAAAGGTTTATTTTTTGGTCAGAAAAGAAAAAATAAAGAAAGAGTCTACATTTTGTCAATAGTTTTGCCACTGAGGTCTACCTCTGTAGCTTCTAAAGGAAACCATCCAAACAGTAAGAGTTGTGTCCATATCCAAGTGAACCTTTATTGCATTTCTCAGATTAGGTGCAGACACAGGGAACAGTGTGCCTCCTTGTAAGCAGCCAGATGCAGGAAAGTGAAAGAATGGGGATTTCTCTCTGCATTAAAAGCAGTTGATCAGAATCATTCTATCTTTGCAAATGTCTCCCCATGTGAAACCAGACAGTTTTCTATTGATCCTATAGCATTGCATTGTCAGCTGCAACATTGACTGAATGACATGACTTGACTAAACTCAAGCCTGAACACTCTAGTATGTACATGTATGTCCCACTGGCAGTGTGCTTACGGGACCTCTGTACTTTAGACAATCCTCTGCATTCCCATAGATGCTAAAATTTGTAGGAAAGAGAAATGAGCGTCATATAAAAAGTGCCAAGGGCAGGCTGCTTTTGATTTACTCCTCTCCTTATCTTCCTTTCTGACTCCTCTCTGGATAACAGCTGCAGTCCCAGATGATGTACTATTGGTGCTGTGCTTAACAGTGCACTCTCAAATGCTCTGAAACAACGGGAGAGCTGTTTGCGGCGATTGTGAACAGATGATCCAAGGCAGAATCCTCACTCATGAGGCCACCAGTGCAAAATAGACAAATGAACCATGTGCCCATTCAGTTCTTACTTTCGTTTATGTTTATACTTTACTTTCTTGATGTTTATTTTGTGTTCTGATGCTGCCACATGCAGCCGTAAGATGGCTACGATATACAGGGACTTCTCTCCTGACTAATTACCCCCTTGCTTGTTCTGGTTCTTTCTTCACAAATTCTCTATGCTCCCTTATTAACAGATTATAAAATACACATATGTATACATATAAATTCAGTGCAAGCTGCGGCAAGCTGCACTAATAAATAAAACTTTTTGAAGTCCCCAGAAAAAGAGATTTGATAAACGTTTTGTCACAGAAGTACTAAACAGCATTAGGTACCCATTTTTCCTTTGAGTCTGAACAAAATAGTTCTAAACATTATGATTAGACAAGATATTTTCCAGTACAACTTACCAGCTACCTGAATAATCAGAGAAGGCAGAAAAAAGAACTGTTTGCCTGCAGCCTGACCTTTCACTCAGAGAAACCAGAACGAGTCCTGCATATTAAGACTATTTCAGCTCTGAATCAACTCTGTTTTTAATGTATATTATTGAACAAAGAAGAGTAGCCCTTTGTTTTTAGGGTTTCAGTTTTGTTAAAGGATCTTTGCTGATATAGAAAAATCTGGACAGGAAACCTGTTTGGTATTTTTCCATTTGAAGTCAGTGCCTTCTGTGTAGTCCTAGCTTTAGAACTCTCCTCAGTAGATTAGTGGTACACATCATCATTCTCACTTAACCTCAGTTTCCATTGTCTTTCTGTTTCAGTTCAGAGAACACAAGAGCCTTGGAGTTTTATGGTCTAAATAAGCTTTACACAAAAATGGAATTCATGGCCAATAACTTCCTAAGTAGCTTGAATTCCAGAAGCAAAGGAAAATGTTTTATATTTCTTTCTAATCTGAGCTTTTTTTTTTTTTTTTAAATAAAAAGGTTCTCCATTCCTATCAAAAAAAGTGTTTGTCCAAGCAGTATTTCTCATTAAAAAAAAAAAAAAAGAACCGTTCAGCCTGAAACCTATCTACACAGCCCAGTATTTTTGATTCACTTTAATTCTAAGTGAGTAGATTCCATGTAGTTTAATCACTCAAAGAATTAGAGTGATCTACTTTAATAAAAAGCTTCAAAACTATGTCTTAGAGATTAGAAACAAATTCTTTACTATGAAGGTGGTGAAGCACTGTAACAGGTTGCTCAGAGAAGCTGTGGATGCCCCATCCCTAGAGGTGTTCAAGGCCGGGCTGGATGGGGCTTTGGGCAACCTGGTCTGGTTGGAGGTGTCCCTGCCCATGGCAGGGGGGCTGGAACCAGGTGATCTTTATGGTCGCTTCCAACCCAAACCATTTTGTGATTCTTGATGCAGGAAATGGATGCTATTCTTTCAAGTTCTTTTAAGTTTATAAAAATATGCTTTACAAATTATCCAATACACCATACACAAGTCATCTGAGATATTTATGTAGTATATTCTTACTTGCGCATTCTTACTAGCTTCCTACCAATCTACCCGATCTCACAACATCCACTTAATATGGTTTACTTTAGGAAGTTAATTAGCAGCTACATACTTGTGCAGATGCCTAATCGTAAAACATACATTTCTACTATCGATGTCTGCTAACAGTTTTTCTGCACTAAGGCCTGAACGAATCACCTTTCTGGTTAACTTATGGCGTAGCTTCAATATATCCATGAAAATAACTACTTCCCTGCTTATCTTGTGTTAAGGGATGTAACCAAGTTTTAGTTCAACTGAAAGGTCAACAAAGAGTAGGCCTGACCTGACGACAGTCACCTGGCCTGTTGGAGCTTGGGAACTTAAGCTATTCATTTATGTGAAGCAACTTAAACCAAGTCTACCCCCAGATATAAGTTATTCTAGCTTAAGGCTTTTATTTTTCCCACAAAAAATTCTTTCATTTTTCATGGAATAATGCAATATTCATTTGGCTACAGTAAGAGAGACTGTTACCCACTAGCAATAGCATTCACATAAGAAAAAGGGTAAGGCAGGAACCACCTAGACAATTTCATATCTCAGTAGTAATTGAAGATACTCTTATCTACTATAAAAAAAATACTTCACAAGATGAGAATGAGTCATCTTCCCCAAATTTTCCTATATGCTTGTAGATCACGTTCTTAACAAATATGGTTTTGATTTGCATAGGAAAGAATTCGAGACCAGACATCTCCCATTATATCCCAGTGGCTCTAAGATTTACCTGTATTTACTGTAATGAGCTTTCTCCTGTTGCACTTGGAAGGTCAATTAATCTGACTTTAAGCAAAGATCCATGAACAAACTTCAGTCCTGAATCCCAAGGAGGTGCAGGTAATATCTCCTGATTTAGACAGGCACCGTGATAAGCTATTTCTATTTTAAAAATCTCATGCTCCAAATTTGCTTTTGAGAAGTTTCTTTAGATACACATAACTGATTCTAGTTTCCTGAGATTTGCGTGACAGAAAGAAGAAAAATTTTGCAGTTATGGTGACCAAAGTAAGGTGGCACTAAGTTAAAAGCCTTTTTCTCAACTCTGTATTTAGTATTTCTTACTCCCTAGACAAAAATGTGTAAGTTATTAAAACGTGTAAAACTCCTTTCAGACTTGAAAATATACATTGCTTACTCCACAAAGAAAAAAATAAAAATTCTATACATGAATTTCCCAAAGACTTAGGACAACTGAAACAGAATTTTACTTACTTTACCTAACATCACTTGCAGTCCTTTTACAGGTAACACTATTGACATCAATAAGCTTATCCCAATGAAGGGACAGAATAATAGAGTAGAATTAGAATTTTAAAGCAGGCATTGCAACATATTGCAGAAGCGTTATGTGAGAAACCACTTAAAATTTATGAAATGCTTTTGACAGAAGAGGGTTTTCTTTCACTTCACTTAAGTTACTACAGCTTTCCGAAAGCACCAGTAGTCCAAAAACTAGAAATATATGAGGAACTATTATACACCATATTTCTGCATCTGCTGGCGTCAACATCTGATTTTTGTTTCTAAACTGAATTTGTTTGTAACAGCGACTCATTAAGACCAAATCAGAAACTACAAAACAGAATTACAGTACTTGCTTAGCTTGTTTTAAAGCAAAATTCTAAATCTGAAAGGATAAGCAAAAATCTGTCAGCTCTGTTCAATAGTTGGAGCTTTTTTTTTTTTCCAGACACTGTAACTGCTATAACAAATTCCTAAAACTGACTGCTTAACAACCACTAACCTCCTTAAACTGAAAATATACTTGTTTTGAAAAAAAAAAAAAAAACATTTCCTGCTATTAACTCATCATTATTTACTTTTTTTTTTCCCCTTACAGAGGAAAGTTGCTGCAGGTCAGATAAAGATCATAGCACTCATTAAATATGGTTGATGGTGACATCATTACCATATTCAGGATCAAAATTTCAATCACTTGCATTACACTAAGCATTGTCCTAAGGAGTAGCAGCCTTTCATGTCAGCACATCAAAAGGCAATATTTTCATTCCATGCTGTCTGTCCCAAAGACTTAACCACTGGCAACTTTTGGGACAGTAGTACAGCACATCATTAACATAGTTAAAAGTCCTTATCTGTTGCACTCAGTGCAGCCCTTGGAGAGTTCCTGATGAACTATACATCAAAATCTTGTTCTCGCTCTTCCTATGCAGCATCAGAATAGCACCTAACTCAGCATTAATTTAGAAAGCACCATGCTCACAATTCATGGCCAGGGCAGAGGAGGTTAATTTGAAATTAGCAAACCAATCTACCTTACCTAGGGATAAATATCTGATGTTCCTAGAATAAGAAATTGTTCTGCATTAATCTTGACACATCATTGCATCTCAATATTTTACTTCTATGTAAATGAATCATCAGAGACGGAAATCTGTCTTAACACTGAATAACTAGTTTGCTATTTCTAGATTGCTTTATGAAAAATAACTAATTGATCACAATTTAAGAAGATAACATGCCAGTTTTTAACATCAGTGCATTACTTCTGCTCATAAACTAAAACAGTATACTTGTTTTCCATCCAAATTTTGGGCTAATTTTTTTTTTTTTTTTAAGTACTTAGTAATTTAACCACATATTATATTCTCAGAAACATTTCAAGAAAAGAACAAAACCAAAATTTTTACAAATCTCTCCCATTTATCCATGTGATCTCACCGTGTGCTCATTTCTGAGTTTTCTTCTCAGATACAGCTGAAGTGCATCTAGTTTTGATTATCTAAGACAACATGCCTTTTAAACCAATATGGGGTTACAATTAATAGAGATGTGGTGGGTTAGCCTTGGTGAGTCATCCATCCACTCCCTTCTCACCATGACAAGGGGATATAACTCACAGGTTGATATAAAGACCACGTGAAAATTTACCAGTTACCGTCACAGGCAAAACGACTCAACCTGGAAAAAAAAATATTGCTAATTAAAATAGTGTGTAGTCAAAAACAAACTCAAAAACATTAGAACAACACTCCACCACCAAGGCTCAATTTCACTCCTCCATTTCTGTCTCCTCTACTTCCCTCCTCTCCAAGCAGAACAGCCAGATGCAGAAGGGGGGTTTATGGTCAATCTGCAGTAGCTCCTCTCTTTGTCCTCCTTCCTCCCCACACTTTTCTCCTTCTTCCAGTGTGGATCACAGCATAGGCTGCTGAGCGCATATGTGCTCCAGCATGGTCCACAGGCTGCAGGGAAATACCTGCCTTGCTGCAGTCTCCTTCACAGGCTGCTCTTTCTTATCTAACTTTGGTGCTCACAGAGTTGTTTCTCTTGCCTTTTTTTTTTTTTTCTTCTTCTTCTTAAATACGCTTCCCCTCAGTGTGATAGGCTCAGCTGTGCCCTGCAGTGGGGACTCTGGAGCTGGCAGGAACCAGTTGGAAGCTGTGTGGGCCAGCCCCCATCTTCCCTCACACAGCTGCCCCTGAAGCCTCCACCCACCACCAGCAGAAGGGGGAAAAACGGGACTGCTCTCACTTTCCTCACAAGGAAGTTTGGTTTACCTCTTACCATCTAGGAATATAATTCAAGGTTACAGTCAGGGAAAAAGTACTTTACTCTCACTTCTGTTGTGTCACTCCACCAGCAAGCTGTACATAGTTTTCGTATCATGGATGAAACAGGAACAATTATGTTACAATCCATTTGCTGTTACCTCTTTTGCTCTTATGTGAAAAATCTAAATACTTAAACACAACATATTGTCCTTACACTGCAAGCATGGGATGAAAATTATCCACGCTGTGAAACTCAGGATGTACATTGCCAAACAAGGATTGCATGTAGTTTCAGAGCTTCCTTTCTTTCACCACACCAGAACACTTCCAGTAAACCAAATAAATAAATAAGCACATTGTCATGAAGAACACTCTCCTTTTAAATTAATTTGTTAAATTATTTAGTGCAGTAACTGCTTAATAAATTACATTCTGTCATCCATATTGTTCCATAGTATAGATACTTTCTCTATTTCATTTCAGATACAGTTATAGCTGTCTTGCCTTACCAGACAGGCTTCAAACACCTTTCCCCAGTGTCCTGGTGCTCTGGTGTAATTTAATAATAACGATTGGTGTGGCAGTGTGCGGGAGCTCTGCACCAACTCTTGGCAGTCTGCAAGATCTCACACCTACCATGGTGTCCACTTTGCAGACACATCACTCCAAAAAGACTGTGGTGATCCAGACAAAGGGCCTGCCCAGAAATACGGCTGTTCAGGCCTCTGGCTGCAGGGAGTGCCTGAGCCTGCTGCTGCCAGGGGAGGAGGGCAGCTGGGAGACCCCCTGCTCTCAGGTGGAAGGCCTGCTTACCATGGTGGCTGAGCTCTCTTCTCGGTGACATCTAATGATAGGACAAGGGGCAAAGGTGCAAGCTGGGATATAGAAGGTTCTGCTTAAATATGAGGTGAAACTTTTTCATGGTGAGGGTAACAGAACACTGGAACAGGCTGCCCAGGACAGTTTTGGAGTCTCCTTCTCTGGAGATATGCAAACCCTGCCTGAGACATTCCTGTGTGACATGATCTAGGTGTTCCTGCTCCAGCAGGGGGATTGGACTAGATGATCTCTTGAGGTCCCTTCCAATCCCTAACATTCTGTGATTCTATGATTAGAGTCCTGTACCCCATTAGGCTACTGCAGAGGAAATGCAGATGGTCAGCCTGACTTCCAGACAGCAGTTTACCAGCAAACACAGTAGTGATGATTTAGCTTTTTCACTATACCCATCTTCACACATATTCACTTTTCATATACATGAGTACAAAAAGGGCCCCTTAACTGACTGTAATAGATTGACTTCATAGTCAGTTTTGTTCGCTGTCATAATAATCCATGTACATGTTCAGAGCTCTTTCTCTGCAAGACTAATTAAATAGCCATTTTCCTGCAGCTGTGTACTTAAGGTAACATAACTGAGTTTATATGCAGTAGCTTGGTAACTCAGGTATCTAGCTAAGAGTTTAGAAACAGGCAGTTGGGAAAATACGATGTTAGTATTCTGTTTTTATAGTATTAACAGTATAATAAGAAAATTGAGATCATGCATACATCTAAAAACACAGGGTGGCAGACCAGCAGCTAAGGATGGACAACTTTTTCAATTATTAATCTACAAGTAACATAGCCTGGGATGAGCTGAAGCAGTTTCAAAACAAAAACAAACAAACAAATAATGTATTTAGTAGACGAAACTCAGAGGAACAAATGTTCTTTCTTTCCCACACTCTTCTGTAAGAGACACCTATCACCTATCCAGGTCCAGTTACTACCCTGCCAACCAGAATATGAACGCCCACTTACCAACAGGCTGCCTGCAAAACCCAGGGAAATGGTGTTTGTAGAACAGATTTTTCACATGCTCTGCTTTTACTTTATGCAGTTGATTTACACAGATCCCCAACTTTAGTCTAGGAGCAAGAATGTTAAACAGGTAAACTGCTGTTGGAAGTACCATATTTTTTCTTTTTAAATTCCTGTGGACACAAGCACCAGTCAAAATATTTGTGACCAACATGCTGCCCACAGAGATAGACTGCAGAAACATCAGCAGTGATACAAGTGTTGAACAGAAACTGGAATCCAGTTTTCCAGCCTCTTTTGAGTTCTGAATATCAGTGTCTTCCTCAGATTAAATCTGAATCTAAGGTCTGAGTTCTCATCTTTAGGTGAAGATCCTAACATAAGACCAATTAAGGACATCCTGTGCAGCAGCTGTGTTCTGTGTTTCCAGTTGAATCTGTCCCTATCTGCAAAAATGCCAAGTATTCCTGGAAGACAGAGCAATTCCTCGGGACTGTAGGTTCCACTGCCAGTCATTTCTCCAGTGTTGTTTTTCTCACATGAAGCATAACATTGTCACAGAAGAGATCAAAAGTGCTTTTTCTATAATACCTTGTAATCGGAGGCTGAGAAGCAGAAGGGTGAATCAGAGTTGAGTCTTCCACATGTTAGAGTGCTTTTACCCAGAAGAACTCAAGTGGAAGGATACTGAGCTGCCTGTTCTATCAGTCTTGTTCTATTTTTCTGTTCTTTGATTTTTCATGTTACCCCCACACACAAACCACACAAATACCTGAAGGGAAAAGGGAAAATGAAGTTTAAAAAAAAAAAAAAAAGTGTTTGTGTTAAAGATCTGCAGTCAAGTAAATTGAAAAAAAAGGACAAGGGGGGGACAGGGGAGTTGATATTTGCAGGATTTCCACAGCCTTCCAAAGCCTTCTGAAAATATCAGAATAAAAGAGCGTAGCTTCAAACACAATAGCATAGAATAGATTTAGTCACTGGAATTATCCTTTTAAAAAGATATTTTTGGAGTTCAATACATTAGTTACTATATATAACTATATATACTATATACTATATACGTAACTATATATACTATATATATACTATACTATACTATATTATAATGGCAATCTAATATCTATATTCACTGATGTTGCTAAGAAAACAAAGGAAAATCCTTCACACTTGGAAAAAGGATGTCTGCTACTTTGGCTATGTCTGAGGACTGAATTTAGGAATCCCTAAGAAGTGTTGCATCTTACATTATGAACTCAAAGATGAAAATATTGTTCCACAAGACTGAGTAGATTTCTAACTTGGCAAATCAAAAAGCTTTCATAGGTATGTTCTGTGAATGAAATGGGATAGCAGGGAGGTATAACACAATGAATGGTGATTACACGGTTGGAAATCTAAATTACTGATTGCAACCCAGAGGCCAGAGAATAAGTAAGCATGTTGACAACCTATTTGTGTTAAAGCCTGTGTAGGCAATACCCAGGCAATTTTATAGTCAAAGGATTTCAGTTTCCATGGTTGCTAGTCTACAGCCTATGATTTGCTTTACACACAAAAAAACTACAGATTAAAGCAAGGAAGGCCTTTTATTTAGTCCAGTCAGATGGAAGATCATGCTATTTATTTTAATAGATGCTAGAACCAAAAACAGATAAGCAGCCTGAAGCATTAGAATAATCCTAGAACTAGATTTTAATCTAGATTTTAGAGTTATTTATATTTGGTTAGCTACAGAGCATGTGATGAGATATATACAGAATAACAAAAATCTTTCCTCTAAAGGTTTTAACAGTCCAACAGGATAAATGACAGTCTGAATGGAAAAAAAAGTTACTACCAACACCGTAGAGTCAAGACACCTCAGCTATTTATTTAACATTTGCAGAAACAGTAAATGAAGGAAGTGGCCTTTAAGGATGCTAGTGCAGAACAGACCTTCTAGCCATATAATTTTTATTTATTTTATTCATCTCACAGCCAAAGTCCTTTACTGAAATACTTCTCCACTCTTATTTACTAATTAGTTACAGTTAAGAAAAATGTACATGCCCATGGATCTGAAATACTCCCATGCTATTGTCACACATAGGGTCCTCCATCTGCAGCTAGTTATATATCCATTAGATCTGTTGGGTGTGTTTCTGTATACTAGATGAATTTGAGTTGTTTGCCATCTGCACTTGAATTATAAACTGTTTTATTCATCTATATCCTTTGATTAAATCTTGCTCAGGTGATCTTTTGAGTCTATTTGTCCCAAGTATAGCTAACATAACAATATTTAACAATTTTGTTCTACAATCAGCATTTGACTTTTCACTTCAGAAGTAGTGCCTTTTGCAAATCACAATAGTGTTTTTCAAATTAAAAAATATATACATATCAAATTCAATAGAAAAACAACTTTCAGTTACAGTCTCCTAAAATGGGTGTAATCCCCATGTGAATTAAAGAAGAAGGAGGACTGGGATGGGCCAAGACCACAGGAACAGGTCATATTGCTAGCAGCCTAGGCACAGCAGTGAAGTGTTGATAGTTCTGTGCAGGTCAGTGACAGACATATAGAAGGCCACTGACTTCCTCGTTATGCTTATCTCATGCTGCCTGGTGTTGCCATTTCTCAATCTCTGTGCACAGCTGCAAACATATTTCCTTGTTACTATCGGTGTTTCCTGAAGGGCTTTGGCATTGCACTAGGAAGGAGAACAGAAGCAAAGTGAAGACGATACCTGCTTGACAGTAACCCCTTATTTCTTTCCCCTCTTTTCTCCCCACAAAACTTCATGCTAGGAGTTGCTTAGATGAGTGCTACCTATATCTAAATCTTAGCTCACCTGACAGTAAAACATCATTGTAAAGAAGCCCAAAAAGTGTCTTGGAGGACAGTTTTTGTCATAACTTTGATGTTTCAGATGCTTTTTTTTTTCTCCCCACAACCTAGTATTGTTAGTGTAGCTGGCATGCATTACAGTCTTTTAAAAGAGTTACAGGCCTTTAAAATAAACAAGAAAAACCACCACCACAAGACATGCTCACAGAAGAAAAAAAAAGTGTTCTGGGAAAAAAAAAAAAAAAAAAGACAGGTCATGGCATGAAGGAATTTTTGACAAAAGGAATACAAAATGGACTGGTGAGCAGGTGGAAATCAGCTAAGCTTCAGTCATGAATTTTAGCCTGGAAGGATGACAAGGTAAGCTGCCACAAAGCAATCACCAGAAAATTCTAACTCTGATGAACAAAACATGTAGGTTCTATTGAAAAGCTTATAAATTTCATCCCAGCATTTAGACACTCAATGAACTGATTACAGAACGACATTTTATCTGAAAAAAATGAGGTCAAGTTAGGAGAAAGGAAACCCCTGAGGTCTTGGGCTATAAATGTGTTCTATAAAACCTACCATGGAAGACTTATTTAAAGATCAGTCACATTGCACTCTCCAGAGATTTCTGACTGGACATTTATTATTTCACTATAAGAGACCTGACTTACTGCTCTGACTTACTGTTCTAGTTTTAGAATGGAAATCTCAATGGACTTGCACTGATGTGAAAATGGAGTGTAAAAATTACAGTAATGAATCCAGCTCAGTGACATGCGGAGTACTGAAAGCCATCTTTTTCAGTTCTTAAATTAATTTTTAGGAGCCAATTTTAATATTTAAGAGGGATTACATTTCTAATTGATCTTTGAAAACACATCATGGAAAAAAAAAAAGACATTAAAAACCTCTCAGTTGTAAAAAGACACCTTAAAATCAATACTGACAACAACTGTCTGGATTTTCTGCAGTTTTGACTATGTATTGATTCACATAAACAAAGTTCTTCCTGAACTTCTGTATATCCAAAAATGAAAAGAAAACTTTAATAGAAATATATTAACTTTTACTACTGGTTAATGTGATTACAATGGAGACAGATTTTTTTTTTTTTAACTTATATTCAGTCTTGATTTGTTTGTTTGTTTTCAGATTCAGAGGTGTATTTTATTTACTATTTTAAAGAACAAACCATGCATCAATTTAAAGAAGTAGTGTGGTTACACATGGAAGTATTTCTGAAAGCTCTCTGTTCTGTACTTAGTCCTCCTCCTGTCTTGTAGGTTTTCTTCTATGATGAAAAATATCTTTTTTTTATCTTTTGTGCTGAATATCACAGCACAAAACTAAGCTTAAATCACAAGTGAAAGGTATTACAAAGAGAAGTAAATGTAAAAGTATATTATTTCTAACAAGTGTTTACTATGCAATGTTAATCACAGATATCTGAACGGGGTCAAATTTCATTACCACTAAACCGAAGAACAATTGATAATTACAGAAAACAAATTTCACATGTAGCCCAAAGTATTTCACTAGAATGTCTTGGGATATCTTTTATGGCTATTTAATATAGTTTATTTGAACAGTCTGAGGTAACCACAACTTTGTTTCAAGAATTTCATACTTGAAATTTGTTTTCATGAACAACTAGATCAAATCTCATTTACAGATGTAGTTAACTGTGTGGCTTGAGTGTTTTTAGTCCTCTTATTTCCCTCAAAGATATACAGTAATTAACAATATCAAATCCATACTATACCTCTTTGTGTGAGTGACTTCCATATCCTTTGTTCCATACTTAGAAATTAATCTTAATGTAGAGTAGGTGTGCAAATTGATTAAACATGGATTCCTTTTCAGGTATTGTAATGGTCAAGATTTCTGTAATACTCTTGGTTCATTTTGCCTGAAGTCATTTTATACATTAAAAAATGTTTCTATTCAGCTAACACCTTGCATTGGGTATATGTGACAAGGGTCTGGTAGCAGGGTGCTGCAGAGGTGGCCTCTGTCAGCAGAGCCCAGCAGCTGTCCCATGGCAGATAAGAGCCAGCTCCAGCAGGCTCCAAAATGGACCTGTTGATCAGAGCTGAGACAGGGAGCAACGCTGGTTGGGCCTTTCAGAGAGCAGATTTAAGAAAGAAGAAAGGGGAAAACAAACAAACAAACAAACAAACAAACAACAACAACAACAACAAAAAACCAGCTATGCAACAGCAGCTGGGAGAGTGAGGAATGAGAACCAGCCCACCAGCCCTACAGATGCCAAGGTCGGCACAGAAGGAGGGCAGGAGGTGCTGCAGCTCGTGGAGAGGAGCCCATGCAGGAGCAAGGGGTCTGGGGGGAGCTGCTGCCTGTGGGGGACCAGTGCTGGAGCAGTTTGCTCTGGGGGGATGGACTCCGTGGTACAGAGCCGTGTTCTTGAAGAGATGCTGCCTGTGGGCAGCCCCTGCAGGCTCAGTTCGGGAAGGATGGCATCCCGTGGGAGGGACCCCACATGGAGCAGGGCAAAGAGTGACCGTGAGGGAGCGGCGGAGACGAAGCACTAGGGACTGACTGTAGCCCGACGTCCCCATTCCCCTGTGCCACTCGGGGGGAGGAGGGTGGATAGGGGGAAGGTGGTTTTAGTTTGCTTTTAGTTTCTCACTGCTGTAGTCTAGTAGTGATAGGCAATAAATTATATTAATCTCCCTATGCTGAGTTTGTTTTGCCAATGATGTGCTGGGTGATCTCCCTGTCCTTATCTCAACCCTAAAGCCCTTTTCATCCTCTTTTCTCCCCACTTGCCCTTTAGGGAGGGGAGGGGAGAGAGAGATTGTTGTGGAGTTCAGCTGCCCAGCAGGATAAAATCAGCATACACCTCTGACAGTATATGTACATAATTCTTTGTGACCTTTCCTGTCTTGGACATACCACTTATTTAATATATGCAGGTACAAAATCATTTCTGATGTCCTTTCAAATTCTAATATAATTTAATTTGCTGTTATTTAGTCATTCAGCTTATGAAGCACTGAATACAAATGTAAAATTGCATTGTATTTACATGACATTATCTTCAGGAAAACATACTTGGCATAATTGAAACCTCTAATATATTTTAGGTTAGAAATTTGTCATTGTGAAACTTACAATAAAGAAAGGTTTTTATTGGTTTTTAAGAAAAAAAGTTGTAGAGAATGTGCACAGTGATAGATCAGTGGTACCACATAGTTGATGTTTTCCTTGGATAATAATGTAATGCTTACAATTAATTATAATTTTAATATTCATTATCTTAACATTAATCACAGACTTCTTTGGCTTAATTGGGACTACTTCTTTTGGCTATTTGAAAAATACACCTCAATATAAGCATATTGCTGCATAATATTTTTTTTTTCCAAAGAAGAGTCTTCAGTAAATTTTAGATTGAAACCCATTGACCTCAAGTGTCACAAAGCATTTTGCAACCAAATTCAGAAAAGCACTACTGCATTACATTAACATTTAAGGGTCACTTTCTTGCTCCTGTTCACAACAGACACTCAGCATGTGTTCTAGAAGGAAGGCATTCGGTGCTGAAATCTATTTCATAGTAGAGTTTCCATTCTCTTCCATTGCTGTCTTGTCCTAGACAGGATATATGAACATACCAAGCCCAATTTTATGTTATTTTTGTATATCTCCCACTATTCATTTTCCTATCTAAAAATAAAACTGAATTCTGACCTTAAAACAACAAAGAAAAAGTCACACAGAACGCTTATAACAACATGGACTTCAAAATCAGCCACTGGTATATGGTACATAACACTCAAGCTACCACTGAACAGGTGATGGAGCAGGCAGATGAAGGGAATAGGCAAGTCAAGTCAGGAAACCTTAACTGTAAAGCTTATTGAAAATACACTTATCAGTAATTCACTTCAAAGGACTGAATTTTTTATGGGAACTCGTAGTCTGATTATATGATCTTTAAGCAGTCTTTCTTGACAACAAGCAATAGAAAACTTAACCATATTCCTCCATATAAAAGTGGAAAGAAATGTTCACAGGGGCTGTGAATTTCCAGCAGACCAACAGCAATGAACTCACAAAAGAATGCTAATACAACTTGCAAAGGTTATCCATTTATGGATTCAGCAGAAAAAGCAACATCAAGTACACACACGCTTGTGATGAGCATTGGTGGTTGTTTTGGAAAATTTGCTGTCAGAGTACTGTTTTAGATATATGCTTAAATAGGTAATACAAACGGATCTGCTAGCTCTATGAATTAGGAGTTGCTGACATTCTATTTCCCAATCACCAAACAGTTGTACATTGCCATCTGAACTACATTCTCTTAGGAAGCTTGATATAGGTTGTAACTGTTTCACTTTTTGAAATATTCCTCAAATTTGTTCATAAACATACAAATTTAAAAAAAAAAAAAAAAAAAAAAAAAAAAAGATACTGGAAACACACATGGGAAAAGGCATTGAAAGTATTCAAAGAATGAAAATTCCATATTTGCAATGGTTTGATAAGGAGCACATCTGTGCATAGATGTCATAGGTGGACTTGGAGGTGCCCTGTAAGACGTGCTTGAGCTCCCGGCCTTAGTACAGAGAAGATCAAAGAAGCACAGTGAGAATCTCAGCATGGTGGTAAAATCTGCGCCTGCACGAACTCTTGATAAAAGCAGGTGAAACCAGGAGGCTGGAGATCTCCTAGCGCGGATCCTGTTTAGCAGTTCCTGCATTCTCACTTGCATGCCTGTCCTCATGTACCTCTGCTTGGGTGTGGCTTTGGGGATCCCCGGGTTGTTGAGGTAATATATCTACTCCTTTCATTTTAGCTGCAAGTCTGTGGTTGTTCCTGTTGCCTGCCTGTGCTGACTCACACAGTAGGTTACTTTATCCTTTATCTAGAACATGTAGCATAAAGCTTACACAATATGGTATACAAAACCTCCTACTGATCAGCAGTGCCTGATTCATAAGTGCCTTACAACCAAGGACAGCACAGCATATTTTGTCCAAGGGATTATTCTGTTTTTCAGTCCTTTCCGCACCTTCTCACAATAACATGACCTATGCCCAGCTGTAATCTTGCCAGTCTTGCTACTGAGCTTGCTGCTGTTTGTCCTTTGGGTGACACAAAGGCAATATGTGTGATTGTGTTCATGCCAAGTGTGTTCCTCCACACTTGTAGCAAATATAAAGAATATAAAGAATACATATTCTCTAAAAACATTTTTATAAGCAACAACAACAAAAAAACATAACTGAATTGAGTAGAGATCAGCTCTCTGAAGAGATGACAGACATCCTTTTACCTTGGATAAAGAAACATGTTTACAACAAGCAATTTTGAATTTTCCTGACCCTTTTTCATAGCTGCTTGTAATCACACTTTAATCTGTTCCCAAAAGGTAGAGGAGGGTTCTGCAGCATAATTTCACTGGCCATAAAACTACCCAAAAAATAAATAGTGATGTTAAAGTTTTTTTGTGCGTGTTCTTTTTTTTTTTTTTTTTCTTTGACAAAAGGATCATTGACTGTACTCGTGTATATTTGGCAAAGGGCACGTATACTCCATTTTCCCAGCATAAAATAAATAAGTAAATAAGTCTTCAACTACTGTGAAACCAGTTTATTTTTGAAAGGAGATCATGATTCATCACTCAGGACATGGGTTGCTGTTAAGGTAAATGTACATAGAAGTGTTATCTGGAGGCTTCCCCCAGTTAAGCTATGGTCAGAAAATAAACAGAAGCAGTGATCTGCTTCTAGGAAAACTATCACAGAGTCATATCTGCTTCTTCTTTGACACTTGTTTCAAAGTTCACAAATGCAGTTATGCTTTTAAAGCTTCCCAAAGTGTCAAGTTTTTCACTTGTGAATACGTAGTCTTTTCCACTTGAGCAATTCCTGGAAAAAGAGTAGCTTTACCATGCAAGTTTCTGGTCCTATTAGCACACCTCTAAGATTGCAGATTCAAGAGTGACACTACTCAAATCAACAGGACTCACAGACACTAATCTTTTTATATTTGTTTGTTGACGGTTCTCCATCTGCACATTTTCCCAATTTTTATGGGCATATGGAATAACAATCAGCAAAGCTAATGAAAGCTACTGGAGTCAAATATACACATCTAAGCTGGACTAAGCCATGATGACAGAGGATAAAAGTCACAGTTCTTAAAGACTGCCACATTACTTTGCCAGATCAGACCTGTGTGATGGAAACATAGTGCATGAGGAGTAAGTCATCACTGGCAAGGACAGAGCAATTGGTCCAAACAGCAAAGTGCTCTTGTCCAGTGCAAGAACACAGTGTCATATGACTGAAGTTATGTATGGAAAATACTGACACGTCAGAAAATAAATAAATAAATAAATAAATAAATAGATAGATAGATAAATAAATAAATAAATAAATAAATAAATAATGCTGATGTCGAGACAAAACCAGAGCTGCCTAACAGGGCTTGTGATCGTTTGGTTTTGCTTTTATTTTTGTTTTGGTTACTTCAGAACTTGAAAATGCTGACCAAAATTGCTGACAAAACAAGCCCTTTACCACTAGTGGCTTCCTGGATTGCTAAAAAACATGATTTTATGAACATGTTGAGCACTTCTAATTAAGAAGTTAATATTAAAGTCTGTAAAGTCTACATAGCATAAGCATAAGCATATTGCAAAATTATGGTGAAAGCTAGATAGTAAAAAGCTTTTTGGAAAATTTACTTTAGTATTTCAGAAAATACTGTAACTTGCTGTTACGTGCTGTAAATTGCTACTAAATACAAATACTTGCCATTTATCATTTTTGTTTTCATTTCAGGTTTTCAAACACTTTAAAAGCACTCAGTTTCATAGTTCCCAGGTAAAATAAACCTGGAAGTTATTATTCCCATTTAATACTTACGTGTAAGAAGCTTATTTATTATCAAAAATACAGACAAAATACCACCATGGTCACGCAGAACATGTTTCAGACAGAGAAGTACCATGTTTTACTTTCAGTCCCAGGGTCTCATAGGCAGAGAGGCTATTTTAAGTCTTGAATTTTCTTGGCTTTGCTGATTGCCTTTTTTTTCTTTTTCAGTTGTTTCTTTCAAGACTCTCTTGACACTCAACAATAATAACAGATTATTTTTTTAAAGAGAGCAGAAAGTTTGGGAGACAGCACTAGCAGTCAACCATTAAAAATGATTTTTATATCCTTTCATCAGGCAGAGAACCAGTCAGTTAGCCATGAAGCTGGAACCAGGAGATTTCTTATACTCTATTTGTACAACCTATACACACTTGAGCGACTGCCTAATGATACAAATAGGCTCACAGAACCCTGTAAGACTTACTAAAAAAAAAAAAAAAGTAGACACCAGGGCAAAGATTGTATATACAGATCGTTATGGAACTTTGAAATAGAGAAGTAGGGAGGAAATTTATTTTGTAGTGCTTGTAGGTTAGTTGAAAAAAAAATCTGCTTTTTCAAAAGAATGTTGTTTCACTTTTTTTTTTTTTTTTACATTTTGGAACCCTACCCACTTAAGTTTATGAGACTCATTGGATAATAATGCTAATTATTTTTCTCTAAGGTGCATATGCACTCTAACTAGCAGAAATGTAATGAGTTCACACATGGAAATGTTACTTGGTTGGGGGAAGGTCGAAATTACAAATTCCTCAGAAGTTGTTTTTGTCAAGGAAAAGTCTGAATGTTATTCCATCAACACAGGAAAATCATAAGACTTTATGGTGGCAGACATAATACTTCCATCCAGAAAAAAAAATGTGGAGGAGTGGCTAAATAGCAAACTGAACCAGAACTTAATGAATACCCAAAGTACCTGCGATCTCCCATGCTGCATTGATAAAATGGCTGATGTAAAAAATTTATAAAATACCGTGCTTAAACTGCATTTAGAAATACATTTTGAAACAGAAATTTATCTATAAATACAGAAAAAGAAGTTATAAAGTAGCTTTAAATGCTCTAAGCCATTTAGATGTTTTGCTATTTTGTTTGTTTGTTTTTAATACTTCAACCATACACAACTCAGAGCTTCAGAAAGCATTTAAAGAAAATTCCTAAATTCAGTGATAAATATCTCAAAACTTAAATCCAACTAACTAATCCTCATATCCCATCATACTGCCTTTTTAACTACTCCTTATATGTATGGACCATAAAAGTGCTCAGCCTGAATAAGTCCCAAAAAGTTTGTTCACTAATTCTGAATTGGCTATGCCCTGCATAAATATATAAGTGGGCTAGGAAAGGTTCTGAGGCTATCTCATGTGGCCTGTTTCACATAACTCTCTAAAACAGGATGCTTACATCCAGAGAGGCTGTTGGGAGCACTCTCTAGGCCAAACCATACCTAGGCACTTTCTGAAAAAGAATTATTTGGTCAGGGCCAAAACATCATCAGGAATTGGCCAACAGGGATGTGCCAGTGCTCGGGCACATCTTCTGTTCCAGTTTACCTTTCTACCACAGACATGGACTCAGTTCTGCAAGTATCTTATTGCTTTGGCTGTTTGTCACATTCATTTTACAGCTAGACTATTTACTCAGTTACTGTGCACAAAGCAGTACAACAGGCATTACCTCTACATGCTCATTTACAACCAGACTCATTTTTTTTTATAGCTGCCACTGTTTAGGTCTGAGAAAAGAATTCAAGGAACTTCCTTATTCTGTGTGACCAAACCGAAGGCCTATCAAGTACAAATTGTAAAGATGGCAAATGGAGTTTATTTTGCTTTCAATATGGAATCAAAATACCACAGTTCAAAATGTATAATGCTTCCCATGCAGGCAAGTATAAACTTCCAAAAATACAATGCATTTTTCTTCAAGGGAGGCTGCCAATTCAATATTTTTTTTCCCTGTGAAAGAATTATATAATTTGATTATATTTCAAATTGTTTATATTTTTAATACGTCAACTTTTTCGTTGTTTTCTATTTAAAAAGTATAAATATAAATATAAATAATAGAAATAGAAATAGAAATAGAAATAGAAATAGAAATAGAAATAGAAATAGAAATAGAAATAGAAATAGAAATAGAAATAGAAATAGAAATATTTTATAAACAAATAAAAAAATGGGGAATGGAGGTGAATCTCTTACATCCTCTGTCAGCATCTTTTTTCTGTATGAGTGGGAAGAGCTAAAGGCCAAAATGGAAACTTTCAGATCCTGTGGTCCAACGATTGCAGTACTGTGTACTATCATTCAAAGAACATTAACCACTGGATCTTCCACAGCAATGCATTGCACTTCGTGATAGTAAGTTGAAGTTAAGTCATATAAATGGGCAAGAGCAATCTCTCGAGCTCTGGTGGGCTTCCAGTTGCTCCTTGTTTCTACAAGATTTGTGCCAGCTTTTGCTTTGCACCTGGCCAAGGAGTGAATATTTATTATTCTTCATATATCTGTTCTTAGTACACATTACAAAATTATACATGCAATCCTTGCATAAGGGACATCAGCCAGAGCAAACACTTCAAACTTCAAAGCCAAAAGCATCTCTGTAAAATCTTATGAGAAAAGGAGCTTCCAAAACTCAGCACATGTCACAATGTTATGGAATGATTGAGGTTGGAAGGCAGCTCTGGAGATTGTCTAGTCCAACCTACTGCTCAGAGCAGGATCAACCAGAACAGACTGTCCATGGCTGCAAGCTGCCCAATTGAGTTTTGAGTATCTGCAAGGATGGGGACTCTGCAACTTTTCTGGGCAACCTGTGCCATTGTTCTGTTGTCCACACAGCAAAAGGTATTTTCTTACATTTAATTTTTTGTTGTTGTTTTTGTTTGTTTGGGTTTGTTTGTGAGGAAAGTCTCAGTCTTTACTTTTATGAAAGTTGCTCCAGTTCCTTAATCATCTTTGTGGCCCTATCCTGGACTCACTCCCATATATCCTTGTCTTTCATTTATGGGAAACCCAGAACTGGAAACAGCACTCCAGGTGCATACTCACCAGAGCTCAGTAAAAGGATTATTTTTCTTGTTTTTAATGTCAAAACTCTTCCTAATGCAGTTCATGAGGCTGTTGACCTTTGTTACAAGGGTACACTGCTGTCTCATGTTCACCTTGATATCCGCTACCACCCCTTGGTATTTTTCTGCAAAGCTGCTTTCTAACTAGCTGGCCTCCAGCCTGTAGTGGTGCATAGGATTATTCCTCTCCAGGTGCAGGACTTCACATTTCCATTTGCTGAACTTTATAAGATTCATTTTTGACAATCTTTTCAGCCTTTAGAAGTTCCTCTTTATGGCAGCACAATCACACAGTGTATCAATTACTTCTCCTAGTTTTGTACAACTTGCAAAATTGCTGAGAGAAGGTAGGTGCAGACAGATATAAATTTGCTGTGTCTGTATTCCCAGCTGGCCAGATGTTTTGGAATATGAATGGCTATCTTAGCAAAACACTTTGTCCAAGTTAAGATGCATCTTAGTAGTGCATAATACTCAGGCACAATGCCATGGTAACAGGCCAGATGGCTTTGCAGTAGGAGCTGACTCATACCTGGTCTTGGAAAGAGGCCCTAATGACCTCTCAGATGTGCTTCCTTCATCACACTTATCTGTGGCCTCTAGTAGAGCCTTATGTGTAGGGCCTTTAGTTATCTCTGAACCAAGCTAAGGATTTGGCTTTAAAAAGCTTTTCTCAGATATCGGTTCCTTTTTATACCTTGATAATAGTTGGAACCTTTTCTTGCATTTTCTCCAGCTTTTCAAACTTCTCCTGGAATGAGAGTGCCAAGAAGTGAATTCAGCTCATTGCAGGGTGCAGTTGCATTCTGCCATATAGAACAGAGCTGTTACTATCCACACTGTGATACCACACTTCTGCAGAGTAAACCTGAGCAGTGTTCAGCTGTCATACACTGACATATGACCTTTATTTTGTCATCTGTTAATAATACTAAATCTCTTCTATGAGAGCTACCTCCTAGGCTAAACAACAAGTCCTCACATAGAATTACATTAAACCCAACTCAGTGCCACGCTGCAGGCACTGGTTTGTATTTCATTTTTAAAGACATTACAAAAATAAAAAAATAAAATCCTAGTTTATAGTCTCCACTTTCTAAAATTTGTAACTTTGACCAGCTCATCCCTTGGTCAAATTTCCATGGGGGAATCAACCTGAAGAGTTAGTTAATTAACAACCATTTTTGAAAGGAGCCAATGCATACCTACTTATCACTTTATTCTATAGAATTTGGTTCCTCAGTTAAGCCGCCAGCAAATTTCTCCATTACTGCCAGGCAATACCATGTCCTGTAACATACTGTACTCCCCACTGAGAGAAATTAACTGCTATTTGACTGCCACCTTATCTTATCAATTTATATACTCTTTTCCTTCTCCTGACAATTCTAATTAATTTCTGATACCTAGATTTAAGATAAAAAATATTCCTCCATCCTGTATACATGATTAGATTTATAGTTACCAAACCATTCATATGAAAGTTTCTTACCATCTTGGTTATGCTTTGTTTGCTATCCAGGGAATAAAATTTCACTCACAGTCAAAAGAATGTGCTATACATTGCTCTGTATATATTTAGTTCCTGGTCTTTACAGACCAAAAAATAGTTTCTATTTCATCTGCAGTGCTGCAGGGAATTCATATCCGACCACAATCCTATAAATTTAACAAGATACAAGTTTGGTCAGATTTCAGGGCCAATGGAAACCAGACTACAATTGCCATTATCAAATCACAAATTTTCACCTAACAAAAAAAAAAAAAAAAAAAAAAAGAGAGAGAGAGAGAAAGAAAGAAAAGTCCTCTTTTTATTTCAGTAACAGCTTAGTATACTTAGTGAGATAGTAAATAGCTATACGAGTACAATATAAGATTGAAAATAATTGATGAAACAGCAACAATTTTAGAATAATTCTTATCAGACTGAAGCCAACATTTCTCCTATGAGAAAGAGCTTTTCATTTATAAATTTCTTATTGTGTTTTTAGTAGCAGAAATTTAGAGGTGAATGTCACATATTAAATTGTGGTGAATTTTACAGCAAATTACCATGAGAAGGACTTAACAGAGTGCTATTGTGCAAAATTCTGCACAATTCTACACAGTAATACATGCTGCCACAAGCTGGCACAAGCATCTCTGTATGATGATTGCTGTGCTCCTACAAATACAAAATGCAGGTGAAGAATACCCTACAGAGTAACTTCCCTAATGGAATGAGAAAAGGAAATAAGGATGAATTCCACAATCAAACTCTTTCATGAAAAGAGATGTTCTGAAGATCCGTAGGGAAAAAAGTATCTACCCATTACAACATACTATACTTCTAATGATGTTATCAGCAAGACAAATGCATGCACAGTATCAGAGCAGCAACCCACCTCAAATATAAGAAAAGCAACACAGAAGAGGAAAGAAAGAAAGAAAGAAAGAAAGAAAGAAAGAAAGAAAGAAAGAAAGAAAGAAAGAAAGAAAGAAAGAAAGAAAGAAAGAAAGAAAGAAAGAAAGAAAGAAAGAAAAAAAGAAAAAGAATAAGCAAACAAACAAAAAACAGGATGCCATTTCTTCCAAATAGAAGACACAACAATAAGCTCATCTAATTTATTTTTTTATTTTTTAAACTGATGAAAAGTAATGACATATACATTCTTTGGCAGTTTTGTTCCTAACTAGTGACCTTAAAGCTAGTAGAGATCTTTAGATGGGTGGTTACCTGCTGCAAAGACCTGGTTAAATAATTTCTCAGGATAAGAGATTATTTGGATAAGAAAATCTACCACCAAAACTAAGCTTCGAACAAAACTTTTTACCAACCAAAAGATGTAAAAATGAACTATTTTTGTCTTCTGTGGGGGAAGGAAACAATCCTCCTCAACTGTCCCTGAAGTTAGGTCTTTGCCATGAAACACACAATAATCTTGTTCCCCCCTCCTTGTTGTAATTTTCAAAGCTCTTATTCAACCTCTTTTAAACTTTAAGTTATGCCTGAGCAGTTCCTTCAATCAGTGCCCCAAAAGTAGGGGCACTGGTAGGGTGATGGTTGGACCATCTTGGAGGTCTTTTCCAACCTTAATGATTCTGTGATTCTATGTTAGTGGTTTTTTTGTTTGTTTGTTTGTTTTTTGTTTGTTTGTTTTTTAATTGATTACTGCTTTACACTGTTCTGAAAGTCTTAAAATAATTAATCATTTTCTTCTTACACCTGCCATTCAATCTCATCTCAGTGCTGAAGAATTTATCTCCTAAGCAACGTTTTTTTGTTTCTTTCAAGGTTTCCTTTAGCATCGAGAAAAAGTATGTTATAGTTTCCAGTATTCCAAGGCATTACATTTCCTCTTATCTTCTATACTTTTCTTTCCAAGTATTTTTTCTCTCCATTTTTTATCTACATTTGTTCTTTGTTGAGTCTCTATTTTTTTTTTTTTTTTTCCTGGATCGAGCAGTGAAAGGTCTTTTACCAAGAAAATACTCAAATTAGTAACAATATTTAAGAACAGGTTTCAACTAAGTTGCTAACAGGAGAGTTAGTTCTCTGGATGGCTCCCCACATGATACAAAAAATATAGTTGTTATTCATGTGGAATAGAGAGTGCTATATGCTTCTCAAGTATGTATTTCGGAAATATGATTGGTATTTTGGTTCCTATACATAAATAATGCGGATTTTTATATTATTTTTTTCTTAGGAGCTGTATAGCATATATTGGGAGGATTCTTTACTCTTTCATTTAATTTCATTTAAAATTTAATTTAAAATCTTTCATTCTGGAGTAATCTCTAGAATGTATTCAGGTCAATGTTATTTGTTATAGATACTGGGCCACTGCATACCATCTTTCTTCCCATAAACATTTCAAAAATACACTCGTGAAAATTACATAGACCTAATTAAATAAGTCATTGTGTTAATTGTGATATAAAGTGTAATATTATACCTTACTCCGATATTTATAACAGGCAAAAATCAGAGGTTCTTTACAAATCAAATGTGTTCTCTCTGAATCGTAGAACCATAGAATATGCCGACTTGGAAGGGACCTGCAAAGACAATCAAGTCCAACTCCTGGCTCCACACAGGGCTACCCAAAAATCAGACCACGTGTCTGAGAGAAGGCCAAATACTTCTTGAACTCCAGCAGGCTCAGACCCGTGATCACTTCACTGGGGAGCCTGCCCCAGTGCCCGACCACCCTCTCCATGCAGAACCTTTCCCTAACCCCCAGCCTGACCCTGCCCTGTCCCAGCTCCATGCCGTTCCCTCAGATACTGTCTCTGTCCCCAGAGAGAAGAGCTCAGCACCTGCCCTTCCACTTCCCTCATGACGGAGCTGCAGGCCTTCATGAGGCTTCCCCTCAGCCTGCTCTGCTCTGGGCTGAGCAAACCCAAGGGAACACAGCCACTTCTCATACATCTTCCCCTCTAGACATTTCACCATCTTTGTAGCCCTCCTTTGGACACTCTCTGATAGTTTTAAGTTTTTCTTATATTGTGGCACCCAAAACTGCACACAGTGCTCAAGGTGAGGCCACAGCAGTGCAGAGCAGAGCAGGACAGTCACTTCCCTTGACCAGCTGTCCTTGATATACCCCAGGACACATTTGGCCCTTTTGGGTGGCAGGGCACAATGTTGACTCATATTCATTTTGCCATATGGCTACAACTGAGATGACTAATCTCTTTGAAAGAATGCCAGTGTAGCTCTGATACAACAGCAAGAGGAGTTACTGGCAGTAACTGGAGGCTTTTATTTGCAATGTGTCTTCCATACACTATCCTGTTTTCCTCTTAGAAGAATTAAAATTGTTTCTGAGAACAGAAACAATTTTTTTTTTTGGGGGGGGGGGGTTGGGAAATCAAGAATTTATGAGTATTTCTGTGTTCCACAGAACACAGTAATTTATAGTTTTGTCACACAGGGCAATTACAATCTGGTACCACTGATACTCACAAGGGTCCAAGAGTATGCAGCGTTACAGCCAAGAGTTTAGTTTTTGGTGCTGACGGTGTACAGCCATACTGCAGTGTATTTTAGTTGTCTGTGAATTTCATGCCAAGAAGTTTCACTTTGTCAACCTTAGGTGTTGAAGTCCAGTACATAGTCACAAAGCTGGCAAAGTACCTACAGCGAGGCTGTGGTAATTCCCTATATCACTTTCTTCCATTCCTGAAGAAATTGAGGTAAAATTTACTCTGCAGTTCAATTCAATTCAATTATTCCTTATCCTGCTTTGACACTGGCAAGAGGACAAGGGCTAGCTGCCAATAGTTTGAATGAAACTGTCAAGAGTGGTTACAAACAATTGGCAGCTGCCCCATCTATCAAAGTTACAACTAAATTTGTAACAAACAAACAAACAAGGCAAAAAAACCCTCTGACCAACAACTAACGAGCCACCATGAATACCTAAGGGTCATTGCAACATGAGCAGAGGATACAATTTTAGGATTTTTCATTTTGAAAATGAGGAACCACAGCATGTGGACTTGAGTTTGTGTATCTGAGTACTGCATATTTTTTACTCTTTTTTTTTTTCTTCAAGTGATGATGACCAGTTTGATTAAACTGACAATTTTTTAATTCCATTTAGTAAATATCAATCCACATTTCACACAACATTTACTTTGTCTAAAGAGTTTCCTTTTTCACTTGATATAAAGTTGTATATACCAGTCACAATTCTTCAAGTTTGTTTCAGTTTATTTCAAAATAACTGAGAAAAGTTTTAATAGTTTATTTTTCTCTGTCCCTTGAAATCAGCCAATATACAAATTTAAGACATACATTAATAATAACCATTAATTGTAGCCAATTTTTTTGATAACTATTCAGTTTATTCAGTTGGAATAAATAAAAATAAAAAAAAAAAAAAGAAGAAGAAGAAAAAAAAAAAGATAAGTGCTAAAAAGGTAATAATTATGATATGTTACAATATACCTGAATAAGTCATATGAGTTTATCCTGTTCATTAAAGATCACAGAATCACAGAATCATAGAATGGTTTGAGTTGGAAGGGACCTCATAGATAATCTAGTTCCAACCCCTTTGCCAAGGGCAGGGATGCCACACACTAGATCAGTTTGGCCAACATCCCATCCAGCCTGGCCTTGAACACCTCC
Source organism: Aythya marila (assembly GCF_965140915.1). NCBI lineage: Eukaryota > Metazoa > Chordata > Aves > Anseriformes > Anatidae > Aythya > Aythya marila. The sequence goes on from NC_139043.1 coordinate 110,354,045, forward strand.
AGAGATGGAGCATCGACAGCTTCTCTCAGCAACCTGTTCCAGTGCCTCTCTACTCTTACAGTGAAGAATTTCCTCGTAATGTCTAGTCTAAATCTATCCTCTTTTAGTTTAAGACCATTCCCCCTTCTCCTATAATTATCTACCCAAGTAAATAAAGTCTTTTTCCATCATTTTTCAGACTCCTTTAAGTACTGAAAGGCTGCATTGAGTTCTCCCCAGAGCCTTCTCTCTTCTAGAATGAACCTCCCCAGCTCTCTCAGCCTTTCTTCAGAGAAGAGGTGCTCTAATCATCTTTGTAGCCCTCCTGTGGACTTGCTCTAACTGGTCCACATCTTTCTTGTGCTGGGAGCCCCAGACCTGTATGCAGTACTCCAGGTGGGGCCTCATAAGGGCAGAGTAGGGGGGAATAATCCCCTCCCTTGACCTGCTGGTCCCGCCTCTTGATTTAGCCCAGGATGCAGCTGGCCTTCTGGGCTGCAAGTGCACACTGCTTGCTCATGTCAAGCCTTTCATCCACCAGAACCCCCAAGTCTCTCTCCACAGAGCTGCTCTCAATGAGTTCTTCTCCCAGTCTGTGCATGTCTGGGATTGCCCCAACCCAGATGCAGCACCTTGCATGTGGCTTGTTGAAACTCGTTATCTTCATATGGGCTCACTTCTCCAGCTTGTCCAGATCTCTTTGAATGGCACCTTCTCTTGTATCAACTGCACCACTGAGCTTGGTGTCATCTGCAGACTTGCTGAGGGTACACTCAATCCCATGAATTACACTAGAGTAGCTGTATAGCACAAAACACTTGGTACCAAGAACTTGCAGGCATGAGCGGGGTTTTACTCTATCTGCCCCTTGTATAATTCCTTAGATAATAAGGTAATATATTTTAGGTGCATTCCTGGAGATCATCTTCAGATTTTGTCTTAATAAACTGGTCAAAGTGCTATTATACACAAACTCTTCTTCTATTACAACACAAATTCTCCTTCTGATACAAGTAACAAACTGCAGAGTGACAGGGCTTGAGTTTGCATCCAGATCACCCTAACTTTCCAAAGTAAATAGCCAAATTTACATTTAGGTAAATTATGGGCAGTCATCTCAGGCTCTTTCTCTAAAGTTGTGAATATGTACTTCAATTAACTTTTCACTATCCCCATAGGACATGAATAATTCATTTTTTATTTTTGTAGTCACTCTCCACTAAGCTAGGTAATAGTACTTTAATAGTGTTATACATTCTAAATTTTCCCATTGTATGCTACTGAAACTGGTTTCTAATTCATGCTATGCTATGTAAATCATAGCACATGTACCTGTGCTTCACTGCAGCAAATGGTTTTATTTATAACAAAGAGCCTCTTTAGATCAATAGAACTTTAAAAGATAATACAATCTGTAAATTGAAAAAAAAATCCAGTTAGATAAAACAGAATAATAATAGAAACAAATGGTAATATTGGATTAAAGTCAGGATTTTTAGTTACATACTGAGAATTCTTTAGAAGAGTTCTATTAACATGAATGTCTTCACAATCACCTAAGAAAGTGTTTTCTTTCAAGCACCAAAAAAGAGAATTTTACAGAATAGGTTTGTATTGAAAAGGAAAAAGAATTCTAACCATTTGAACTCTTAAGCACTAAACTAGTTTGTGCTTTAATAACCTCCATGATAAATATCATGCAAATTGCTCTGTTTGAGAGCAAAAACTGAGACATCACAGTTTAATGACCTTTTGGTACTGGATAACCTAAACACCTATTACCATATAATACTGCATAGAAATTTAAATTGAAAGTATTCTAAAAATGTTTTCTTGTTGTTGTTAAAAAAAAAAAAAAAAGAAAAGAAAAAAAAAAAAGGCTTTCTAATTATAGACTCCTCGTAGGGAATCTATAAATTCCTGTGACTTCTTCATGAATGTTCTATAAAATGACCTTTAAATTGTACAAGATAAATGAGTAAGATACATGTACACCAATCCAGTAAAGGTACGTGGGGATACAGTTAGACAGAATTAAATGAGGATTACCATTCTTCAGATATTTTGCTAGGATATTCCTCTTTGATTCTGTTCTACTGTTTATTTACACATCATTCTTTTTTAAGTAACAGTAACTGCAAGTTTATTTTTAATTAACAACCACATATACACTTATATATTAGCACTTAACATTTCTCTTGGTGTGAGATACAGGACACAGACTGAAACACATTGCAACACAGTAAATATGCAAAAATTACAACTACTGCTACATATACATGTATACATTTATATTTTATGTATATATACATTATATACAGTGTAGATTTTAAATTTTTCAAAATGCACATAACTCACAATTTCTTCCCTAGTTACCCCCGGAACTTTCTCTCTTTCTGTCTGTGTCACAGATAGTGATGACATGAGGTTATCTTCTAAATGATGGCTTCTTCCTAAGCCTATCTGTCACTTTAGCAAAATGAGATGCTTCTGGCACAACAGCTCCTTCATGTCCCTGCAACAATACATGTGGCATAGAGGTAGCTGGTTTTACAGGAATATTGATCTGGTCAATTAAAATGGCTGACAGGTTTCATTTTACTCTTTGAGCATCAGAAGAGTTTGCCATAAATTGGCATATGACAACAGACTGGAAATTGTAATCATAATCATTAACTCAGAATAAAATACTTGCTTGGGTCATTCTTGTAGATTCCTTATTTTCCTGATCATTTATTTATGCTGAAAACCAGAACAAGACATTTTAAATATGTCTTTTTTTTTTTCTTTTTTTTTTGTAATCGTAACAATGATAAAATCTAATCAAATCACATTCCTGTGCTAATACAATATTTCTTATTCAGAAGCTTTTCTAATAGCATGCCAGCAAATGTCACTAGCAACACCACTGAGCTTGCACTCTGACTGTTCCACACAGACGCTTTGATCTACCTCAATGTACTGCATTTGTGACTGAAAGACATATGACATTTGGGTTACAAGGATTGCTGTGTGCTATGGAATACTTTGAGTTACTCAGAATACAAAATCTTTTTGTTAAACATTACAAACAAAACAATTATACAATCTGAAAATTGGTTTGAAATCACAGTTCTGAATCAGAAAGTAGACTTCTCTAATTAAATTAAAATTTCAGTGTTAAGTTGACTATAAATGCATAATTATCATATGGAAGAGAAGAAAAGAGGTGTGGTGTTTCTTTTTTGATGGGCAGCTAAACTCTAATGCCACTCTCTCACTCAACCTCTTCAAAAGAACAGAGGGAGCAAGTACGATAAAAAAAAAGCTCATGGTGTGTTGCCTTTTAATTTACCTTTTCCATCAAACTTGTAAGTGCTTATTTCCCTAACACAAAGGGGTAAACACTATTGATCTCACTGATTGATCTCACTGAGCAAACATAATGATCTTACGCACTTGATCCAGCTTTATTTCTACAGTAGCACCTTTTTCCTTTCTTTTTTTCTTTCCTTTTTTTTTCTTTTTGTAACCTCTCTGTTACAAGAAAGCAACAGGAAAAGACAAATAAAAAGGAAAAATAAATTAAAAAGAAAAAATCAAGCCAATCCACCAACCTTTTTTTTTTTTTTTTTTTTTTTACATCTTCATGAAAAAATACCTTGAGCAAAATTATGTTCAGATTTAAATATATACAGCAATCTTCAAGACTTCCAACAGGACTCTGTTAGTTTCATGGTAAAAGCTGTAAAATTGAGATTGCAATTGGGACTTAAGTATGAAATTCAAGTCTATCCAACTGTATTGTAGGTGGGTATCGGTGCCGTGGTTGCATGCATACCCAGCACCTTCACTCTGTGATTTCCTGGCAAGAACTTCCCAGCTACTCTCTGCACAGATGAGACAATGGCCAATATAAGGAAAGTGGGCAATTTGAGACAAGGTGAATGAGACTATAGCCAGCTTCAAAACAAAGGTCATAATTGACAGAGAAGCTCTCCAGAAAAGCATCAGACAGGAGTTTGGAGTTTCCACAAGTAGTCCCTGCTATGCCCAGACCTATTGATAAGCACCACCTGTATGCTTAAGTGGATCGATAGACATACTGGATGAAGAATCTGGCAGTTCCACTGACTCCTCCAGTCACTTCCAAATGCAGCACTGTCCAAACTGTGTATAGATAGTTTTAAACAGTCAGCAGAAACATTTTGCACAGATATAGAAATACAGGATAGTCTCTTATACAGAGTTAAGACTGGAGATGTTTGGTATATTGTTTAATGCAATAAATAGAAAAAGATCATACAGATGTTGGAGTGTTTTGCAGGACAACAGGCCCAATGGAGTATAAGAAATGGTTGGAATAACAGTTCAGGCAGTCTAACCTAATCCAGAAGAACACACTGCTGCAAGGCCTCATGCAATGTCGTCTCTGCCCCTGCCCAGAAAGTGACCAATTGCCTTGTTCAAGAGACTGGATTCCCCACAGCTGTCTTACACTAGGCCAAGACACCAACATTTTTTTAAACTAAATGTTCTGCCCATGAGCATTGCTATAACTGTTTCAGTAGTTATGAAGAGCTACCAAAACACCTGAGCATTAACTCTACATATGTCATTGTTTCAAAACATATTGTTTATAAGGAATAGTAAAAAGTATTTTGGAGAGAGAGAGAGAGATGACAGTACCACTACTGTGCAGAAGGATGACTGTTGTTTTGTTTTTGTTTTTGTTTTTTTTCCTTAGCATTTCTCTACAGTGCATCCATAGTACATTTGACAAACATCATACTAAAACAAAACAATAGTAGAAGATGAGGTTACTTCAATTAGAAACCTTGTATCATTTACCACCATAGCTGTATGCCTAGTACTTCCATTTGTATAGGTAGTATATGGAAACAACCAGTAGGCAGCGAAGTACCACACAGCTGCCCTCTCACTTCCCCTCCTCAACAGAATAGGGGGAAGAAATTTGATGGAAAAACCCATAAGCTGAAATAAGGACAAAGAGGTCACTCACCATTTACCATCATGGGGAAAACAGATTCGTCTTGGGAACAACTAATTTAATTCATTTCTTATGACTAGCAAACAAGAACAGTGAGAAACTAAAAGCAAACTAAAAACAGCTTCTGCTCCACCATGGGACCCCATGGGCTGCAGGGGGGTGGCCTGGTCCACCAGGGGCCTCTCCACAGGCCGCAGAAGGAATTTCTGCTCTGGCACTGGAGCACCCAATAAAATTAGCTTGAAAGGCAAAGGGGAATGGGAAAGGGAAGGAACTCTTATTAGTTCAGATATACACAACTATAATTTGGTGCTCTCTGACAAATCAGATAGTTGTCCAGGCTTCCCTTTCACTTTCTTTTCTTACTGTTATTGGATTATAGTAATTTATAAACTCACATAAGAGCTCCTGGTTGAATCTGTGAAACAGGTACTCAAGAGTGAGTCCCTCAACATTAGCCAATCCACACGTGTCATAACAGTATGTTCCTAATATTAGGACAAAATATACAAAATATTCAACATGTTTTTACATTCAAGTCTATGTAGAAATTTAGCTGCTATCTAAACTAAGCAATAAAAGGCTGAGTAGCTATTTCACAAGCATTTGCATTGGTTTCATTACTTTTGCTGTACCATAATAATGAGAAAAAATAGTAATAATTGTCTGTAGGTAATACTTGTTGGGAAAAGCTTAACAAAATGGTGAATGGGTTGAGTTTACCTGTTGTCTAGGGTGATGATACAGGTTGCTGTTTTAAAGATGGCAGTTACAGATCCTAGTAGATAAAAACTTTTAAGATTTGTTCATAATGAAACCCTAAGAAGTTTAATTTCCTGGGATACAATAGAAATTTAGGGCAGTCCATACAGAGTGCCATATGAAATGTTACAAGACGGATGTGAAAAATAAAGGAAAAAATATATATTAAACAGAGTTCTGTGAAAAGTAGTGAAAGATAATTCCAATATTAAAATTACACTGTCATGCTCATCATAGTTAGCATTACTCCACAGGAGCTAGAAATCTGGTGTTTTCTTTTTCAACAGCAACAGGTTTAGATACTGGCAATTAGGTAGCATTACGAATAGGTAATTATTCAGAAACCAGTTCTTACATGAATCAAGATACATCACTCTCTGTTCCCTCCCTCTCCACCCCCACAATCTACCCCCTTACTGCAAGCTTCAGATGTTTGTATAAGTGAATTCAAACAGATGCTTCTAAAACTGCTAAATGCTTACCTTTTTTTTTTTTTTCTCTGTTGTGCTAGGTGTTCTGATTTTTTTTTATTTTTTATTTTTTCTGAAAATGAAAGACTTATTTCTGTGTAGCATATCCTGTAGGATGAGAAGCAGAAGAAGCAAGAGCTTTAAGTGTTCTGTGAAGGAAATAGAACTAAAAATAAAAATAGAATTATTATTAAAAAAAAAAAAAGTAAACTACACCATCTTGAAACACTCAAACACTTCTTGTTAATAAGGGTATGCACATGCATGTATTATTTCTTTTGGTTTTCACTAATATAGGAAAAACAACTATATGGTAAGATTAAGATCTGTATTATTTATTTAGAAATAGTTGGCAAAAGTTTCCTGTTTCTTTTCATCATGATCTATGTTCTGTGCATTCTTGTAGAATACTTCTTTAACATAGCCACATTTCATTACACAAATCTTGGCTGTTCTGTGTTTGTCTATACCTTCCAGTTGACTATGGTAGGTAATGGAAAGGACTAGAGCACTTGCGGCTCTACATTCAGTTTTGCAGGTTCATTGAGGTTCCAATGCTTAAAGCAACATTTGTTTAATCATCCATCTACATGCACAATTTGGTGCAGAAGTAAATAGACAGAAATCAAGATAGTATCCAAAGCAGCTAGAATTAAATTATCTATTTTGGATAACATTGTCATGTCCCAAAGTCTTCTGTTTTCCATAAAGTATTTTTGTTCCTCTTGGAAGAAATTACTCATAAGACTGACTGAGTTCAAACAATTATGGCCACCTTAGATTACTTATTTGATTAACTGTCAGAAATTAAGAACTATATTCAACAGGTAACATAGGGAAAATAAGCTTTTGTATAATCAAGTTAAAGTACTGGGCAATCAAATCAAGGTCATTTAGAATGCAATTTCTGGAATTAATGAGGAAGTGTGGAGGCAATCATCCTCTTAACAACTGTGAACCCATTTAAACATCCTACCTAATAATCCTGTGTATTACTTTTGAATTGTTTCATACCATTAAGAAAACACCTGATAATATTATTCCTTGAAGAGCCAACATCATTAAATCCCTTCTGAGTCATTTTTGGCTGCATCCACAGCAAGAAATTATTTTCACTCTTATATTTTATAATCACTGGTTTTTCTGGACTTCATTTGGGTCAGTAGATAAAAAAAACAACTACTGCTGGACCCATCAAACAATGCAAGACCTATATAAATGTGTTTGAGAGACAAGGATGGAGGACAAGAGGAAGGAAGATGCTTAAGAAGACGAAATAATACTTGCAAAACCAGATGGCAAAAAAAAGTCTGAAAGCATTTTTTGGGGGCAATGAGTGGTACACATTGTGCTTTTTTTTTTTTTAATGCATCATTTATTGGATATGAATTCAATGTCAACTTCAAAACTTTGTAAGAAAACAAAGGAAAAACAACCTTGTTTCTTATGACACCATCATAAAATCTTAGTTTTCTGGAACACTAGTTATGTGTGCACGCATATTTATAGTCTGATTTTAAACTTTCATTCACTTCTTCATGAGTCATTGATTTCCATTCCTGAATGCCTGAGTAGACATGCAAGAGCACCTCAGTGCAAGTTTAGGCTGAGTATTTTGACAACCTTTTCCTTTGTTTTGCTTTGTTGTTTTCCTTTATATATGTTCTGCTGTGCGTGCTTTCAGGAGTGACTGTATGTTTTCCAGGGAGAAGAAGCAAGGTATTTTTTAGTCCCACTCTCATTGTAATCTGTAGTTGGAATTTATGTTAGATGAAAATGTTACTGTTTCCAACTATCTTTTTATTGTACATCTTGTATAATGATTATTCAGTGGTGGACTACATATAAAGTTGAATGTATGGAGTAACATCACTGAAGCTCAAATTCAAGTACAGTGATACAAAAGATTGTTTCTTTCCCATGTTCCCTCAGATATCCTTTGTCTTTTTGAAATGATTCAGATATGGAAGTGGTAGCACAGAAATTAAGAATCTAACCTGATTCTTGAAATCAAGACTCTTGATTCAAGAAAGAGACCTGACTTGTTCTGAAATTTACTGGAAAAAATAAGCTTCTTGATTTGCAGGTGCTGATCATATCACTAAGAACAGTCTATGACAATCAAGGCTATACTAAAATAGTTTGTAATGACTAGAAAAAGACAAGTGCAGATAAGCTATTTCAAATCTGCACCATATCCCTGCTCATACTGTATCTCAAGCTATTCTCATAAAAAAGGTCTTTTGTATCATCTGCTATACTACGTTGTCAGCAACAATGCTAGAAAATACCATAAATTCTACATAGAGTTCTTCATTCTCCAAAGCTGTCAGTGCAATAATTTTTTAAAATCATCAGTTCATATGAAGGTAACTTATGGTTAGCTCTCAGTAAAACACTTTTTTTTTTTTTTCAAATAAATTGTTATTTAACTTGCAATTACTTTCTTTTCTTTTCTTTTTTTTTTTTTTTTTTTTTACACTTAAAGTTCAGACAAGTAATGAATGGTGGTCACTTTCTTCTAAACTCACAGCAACAGATCCATTTGAACAGAAGAAAAACATTTCTATACGTCATCTCCATTGGAACCTCATCAGGCTGCCTTTCTAAGTTAATATATATTTTTTAAATACTCTTTTTTTGGCAGTGTATATGATTGTCCTTTCTTGTCCTGAGTTAACATGTTTGGTCACTGTTAGTAACCTGGCCACAATGCTGGCATAATCAAACCAGTCAAGCCAGTGAGAAGTAAGCCAAGGACTAGGTTCTGTCTTCTAATTCCCACCTTTTTTCTTTGCCCTTGTTCACTGTGCTTTCAGTTTGGCAAGGAGACACGTCCTGCAGGTACTACTCTAAAAATGGTTACACACTATTCTTGTAATCAATGTTAGCAACGAAGGGAAGCTATCCGCCAGAAAGAACACCCAAATGTGAATGGGAAACTGTTCCCTGCATCAGGTGATGTGGTTAAGTACAACGTACAATTCCTTTTCCCCCACAGTATGTCAGGTTGTGTGGATGCTTTTCTCATTTTATTCAAAGCACGTAGATGACGTTAAGCACAGGCACGGTTGCATCACAGCCTTCCCCACTGCTGTGTGAACTTAATTAGTGAACTTAACAGGCATTGCAGTGAGTGATATCCAGCACCACCGCAGAGAAGTGGGAAATGGGCTAACAAAGAGGCGCTACATCTCCACATGCCTTTTCTTCATTGTGGCTTATTACATCAAACTTTTTATTTCTTCTTCCTTCTCCCTGCCCAGCAGCCTACTATAACAAATTATTTATCAAATAATACACACTAGGACTTAGTCACAGAAATTACAATTTTAACCACACATTCTTGCCTGTTGTGATAATTCTGTCTTCCAAGTTGAATCAATCTGATGATTTAAGAAGGATGTTTTGGTTCCCCAAAACTTCCCCCAAGCCTCTCTTCCTGCAGAATGAATGTCACATTATACCCTTTTCTTTCACACAGTCTTCAGAAAAAGATTAATTAGGACAACACAAGCTGATTTCACTGTGCTACACCAACAACAAGTACATTTATGGATACCACATTTATTCAAACTGTAAGAGATTGCATAGGCTTGATTGCAGCCTATTTAGATTTGCCCATGAATAACATGAGTAGGTGCTACAGTAATAAAAAGGTATCTGATTGAAAAGTCTAGAAATGCACTTTGTATGGTTGCATTCATTGCCAATTCAAACCTTGATTTCTCCATTAAAAAAAAAAAAGTGGTTAAATAAAATGACACAGTGAGCAAATCTCATAATTTAATTATCAGGTAAATTTGTTCAAAATTGCTAAAAGTCTGGAGCCATTCAGGCACAGTCTTTCTGCAGTAAAACATAAAATTTTATAGGAGAAAATGAGGCAGAACATCTGAAAAAGAAAAATAAAAATAAATATTGCCCTTCCTGATGAATTGAAAAAAAAAAAAAAAAAAAGATAGAAAACAAATGACTATACCAGAATAAAGTCTGATAAAAGTAAGGAATGTAAACCCTGGGAATATTTATAGAAATAAAGAAAGAAACCAACAGGAAAAAAAGAAAAAAAAAAAAAAGTTATCAGGGCAGCTGAGGAGGTAAGAGCTCTTCAAAAGTAGCACACTAAGAAAAAATGCCATATAGAATAAACTAAAACCAAACAGATAGCCTATGAAGGGTGGCAGAGGCACATGAACATTCAGTATGAGAAAATGTTTAAAATTATATTTACAGATACAATGAAACTCACATCTGTACCTGTCATTGCAGTGCAAAAAAAAAAAATACACAGATTTAATGCAAACACAACTTCCCATGGGATCAATAAATTACTAACTCTTCTCCAAAATTCAAAATATTTATGATATCGTTATTATCTTTACTGATCAGACTTCAGTGATATTGTATTTAAAAGGAGGTCTTATGAAGGTTGCTACAACAATATATACATCAAATTTGATTTTAGTAGCTCTTTTTCTTATTTATAAAATAAGTTTCATATAAAGGCTTTTTCTTTATCTCTGAAAAGTGTTTATTCTGAACACAGAAAAAACAAAGCATTCAAATTCCAAGGATATTTTTCTTTTTAAATAACTCTTTATGCCAGAGGAAGGAGAGTTTCTAACTTACTTTGTTAAAAACTATCTTTTTTATAATTATTATGAAACGAATCAGAATATGGATATGAAAAATACAAGCATTTCTATTCATAATAAAACTCAAGTCTGTTAAGTTCAACTTTTTATTTTGTACACAAAATTTAGTCAAATCAGTGTTGCAACTTCAGACTATAGAAAGCGAGCCACAGTTTTTTTTTTCAACTTTTCAAGTAGTTTTTCTGCTCACAATTTCATATGCTTTTATATGCTTTGAATATATCACCATTCAGACATCATAAGCTGTTACTTTCATGTAGGTTGTTGACATAATTTTAGGTAGTTAAGCTGTTACTTTCATGTAGGTTGTTGACATAATTTTAGGTAGTCATCCACACTATTTAAAATATTCTGTATCAAATCTAAAGGTGGACATAGGCCTTCATCCTCTCCTTCTTCCTTGGGTAACAGTTCTAAAATAAATCAACATCTTTTGAACTATTTTATTTCATGCTCTGTGAACACTTTGAGCAGCAGCTTCAGGTTCTCGGTGTTTTTCTGAAAACAAAAAACAAACAAAAAACTGCTAAAACACTACATGATGTTTCAAGGCAACATGCAATTATCAGCCTGTTGATCCTTGAAGCATTGTTTCTTTTTACACCTGCCACAGGCTCCCACTGTTCAGTGTAATATAAGGTGAAACAGTCTAAATGACTGAGCAAGATGGCCTCAGGTAGGTCATTTGTGATCTCTGATTTTGCATCTGCTCCAAGTTAATAGGCATGACAAAACAAACAATAAAGAAGATAACATATCCTTGTTTTGATATTTTTATGAAAGCAAAAATGTTATATTTTCAAATATCCACAATATGCCTTTTAAAGAAGCTATGGATTGAGGATACTGAGCCAAGTTAAAAGATGAGTTGTATGCAGCATTGTTTTCTTGTTGAAGTTTTCCTTTGGATTGCAGATTGGGAATATTTTTAATTGGGCCCACCTCTTACTCATTGGTGACAGGCCATTAAAACCACACAATACTACTGTGGTGGTTTTACCATGCTGGGCAGCTAAACCCCAGACCCAGTACTACTACTGATGATCAGATACAAGTCAAAAAATACTGGTAATAAATGGAGACCTTTTCTGTGCACAGATAATTGAAACATGGCATGATAGCCTTTGGCAATGAGGTTGTATGTATAATAGAAGGCAGAGGGGGCACTGTGGTCACTATCTACTTGATTCACTAAGTGGAGTACCAGCTTCTTTCCCAGACAAATAGCTCTTCAGGGTGAACAGGAATTAAATAATAATAATAATAATAAAATCTCAGTAGTCAGCACATAACACTCTAAATACCCAGCGGGTTTCATTCTCTTGAATAACAAAGTGGCAGTTTTAAGTATAGGTATTTTTAAGAGTAGAAGTGTGTTTCAAGTACTTTCCTCAAGATCATACAGGAAAGTTAGGAATGAACAGATGATAACTCAGATTTCCCAATTCTGTGCTTTAATCACAGAATTTTTCCTTTCCTAATCTTTCCTTTCCTAAAACGTATCCCAAAAGTATACCTTGCAAATAGTGTAGGGACGAGTGCTCTTGGTCAGAGATTCATAATTGCACCCTGTGTTTGACAGAATACCTTGAGGATGTTTGCTCATCTACAAACAAATTTAACCTAAAAGCTAATAGTCTCTTTTGTTGTCCCTGAAATGGATCTAAATCACAGAACTAGTGAGCACTGTAGAAAGAGAAGAGGAAACTAAAGCCCTGTGGAAATGCCTACAAGGTTCTAGTTATCACAGAGGGCAGCAGGTTTTGATTCAGTGCACTGGCCTCTCCTGCTGCAATTCATCTCACTCTACATGTTTCTGAAAGCTAAACACACAAACTTCTCTGCTGCTATTCACTCCATACAACAAAGCGTAGGGAAGGAAAGTCCACTCCACCTGCCTTATGCAAACCTAGTAACATGTCCTGAAAATAATCTAATATAGAAGTATTCTGTCTTAGGACGAAATAAGGTAGCTCTTTATTTCCCTACCCTGATCAGGGTAGATATAAACCCTAATTATTAAGCTCTTACACAAATTCCTTAGATTCCATGTGCACCAGCTCCTCTTCACCACTCCCACTTTAGGTAAGGTCATATAAGCAGGACTACCACTTTGCAAGTAATGGTAGGAAAAAAGACTGATATTTTAAGTACTATTAGGGTATCATGCAAGTTTACATTTACACTTGTAGAACAACATCCATTAGGACAACAATTTTTGTGTCAAAGGAAAATCTAAAAGTTGTTCAGAAACCTTTTCAGAAGCTACAAGGTGTTGGGTGCTGCTTGGGATTGCCTTTGATGAATACAAATTAGGAACTTATTAATGCATTATGCTCTTGTTTGCTTGGAGGCAAAAAGTGTACATAAGACTGTTTCGAGAAACAATGTTAAAAGAAGCACTGCCAACCCACTATGTCTGTGCTGGCATGGATCTCTAGCCTTTTCCATTCTTCTTGCAAGATGCGAAAGATGTCTGCAGTATCCATTTCACACAGAACAATTTCCTTTGTCATTCTATAAAATTCTCTATTCTGTATTCAGATCTCAGCTGAAAATGTTTATTATCTGTACCCCATTAAGCTTAAATCACTCAGATTTCAAAAAAGATATGTTTCTTCCTATGATATTTAAAAAAAAAAAAAAAAAACGTTACCCATTTATTAGGTTACAATTTTGGGGACAGAATATATTAGAGAAATATTACAGAAAATAGATTTTGCTGAGAAAAATAAAATTACTATCACACACAATGTTTAAGAAAAATATAGTGTCTAAAATTAGGTACAATGACCTTACCTTATACATTGAAAAATTAAACATCAGAGTTTGAGTTAGTCACTCAACAGTTTCTTTACAGTCTATGAACAAGCATAATTGTTCTTCTTCACCTTAGACCAGGATGAATCAGTCCTATGTGATATACATAGTTATTTCATTCTACTGGCTACAAAGAACACTTTGGATGGCTTGTGCACCCTTACATTTTTTATGTAAATTTTTTATGTTAGACCTCCAGAATGCACTACAAAATGTGGAGAAGCTTCTTCAATGAAATTATAAAGAGCTGTACCTCTTCCCCATGCTTCTGTGTATTCACTCTGGGATGTCTATGAACCAATGTCTTGCAGGTACAAGGAAAAACCAAAGACTGGCTCCAATGTAGTTATAGGAAGTTTTGTGAAAGTAAACTTTTAAAAGTATTACTGCACTGAAAAAGGAGCGTTACAAATCTAAGTCCTTGGATAAAAATTATATCACAGGCAGGAGTACAGAAAGTTTGTACGCACCAAGTACACAGTCCAGAACAGCCTAACAGTCAGCATAATACATGTAGAAGAAACATCCACTGTATAGTTCAGGGGTGGGTAATACTATGAAATCATGCTGTTTGTCATTATTATTCGAGACCAAATTATGTCTTCTGAAAAGGATGCTTGGATAGTCAGTTACTTTTGCTCACAGCAGTCTAACAAGCACAAGAAGTGAGTTAAAAAAAAAAAAAAAAAAAAGATATAAAATCATTAAATTTCAATACAGATGAATCATTTGCATAAATTTTATTTGGCATCAGATACACAGCTCTGGATTGATACAGGTCCCTAGAGGACAAATAGCTACAGATAAATTGCTTTCAGCATGAGAAATTCAGCAGGATAATTGTCTTGCAGTGGCTAAAGGTTTGGAAAAAGGCTGATAAAACATTCAGGACATTGCAGAGCTGTGTATTTCAGGGTTGAGAGGTTTACGAGGTTTACGAATGTAAAAATCTTTGCATTGCTCATCGTCCTTCATTAGCAAGATAGTAAAATCCATAGCAATTTAAAGCAAGGCTATAACTTTACGGAAACTATCCTTTGGGAATTAGCAGAAATGCAACACTAAGTAAGTAAAAATTCAGTTAGCAATTTCTTCCATGTCTGAACCAAAATTTAGTACATTTCGTTCAAGGCTCCAACAGTTCATTCAAAACTTAAATGAACAAAATGTCTGCCAGAAGTCACACCTTTCTAGTAGAGAAATTTAAAATATTTCTGTTACAACAGGACTGAACTTTATTTTCAGTCCTATTAGCATGTTCATGAAAATGATTATAGAAATTTGTCTTTTGAAGCCACTCCAAGATGGTCCAAATCATAAAGCCAAAGCAAGAAAAGCCATAGCCCTATTAGAATTAAATTTGGCCACAGACATCAAGAGCAACAAGAAAGGCTTCTATAGGTACATCAGTGATAAAAGAAATACTAAGGGAACTGTGGGCCTTCTCTGGAAGGAAGGGGGAGACCTGATCATCCAGGATATGGAGAAAGCTGAGATACTCAATGACTTTTTTGCCTCAGTCTTCACCGGCAAGAGGTCCAGCCACATAGCCCAGGTCTCAGAAGGCAAAGAATGGGACTGGAAGAATGATGAACTACTGTAGAAGATCAGGTGTGAGAGCATCTAGGGAACCAGAAGGTACACAAGTCCATGGAACATGATGAGATACATCCACAGGTCCTGGGGGAACTGGCAAATGTAGTTGCTAAGCCACTACCTATCTTATTCAAGTCGTGGCAGGCCAGTGAAGTTCTCACTGACTGGAGGAGGGGAAACATAGCCCTGATTTTATAAAGGGAGAAAAAGAAGACCTGGGGAACTACAGACCAGTCAGTCTCACCTCTGTGCCTGGCAAGATCATGGAGCAGATCCTCCTGGAAACTATGCTAAGGCACGTGGAAAATAAGGAGGTAACTGGTGGTAGCCAACATGGCTTCACTAAAGGCAGATCATGTCTGAAAACAAGCAGGTTATAGTATTGATGGATTCAGGAAGAGCAACTGACATCATCTACCTGGACTTGTGCAAAGTATTTAACACTGTCTCCTATGATATCCTTGTCTCTAAATTGGAGAGACATAGATTTGAGGAATGGACCATTTGATGGAGGGACCATGGATTTGATGGATGGTGAGGAATTGACTGGATGGTCAAACTCAGAGTATTGTGGTCAATGGCTCAATGTCAAGATGGAGATCAATAATGGTTGGTGTCCCTCAGAGATCAGCATTGGGACCAGCACTGTTTGACATCTTCATTGGTGACATGGACAGTGGGATTGAGTGCACCCTCAGCAAGTTTGCCAATGTGTGGTGTGGTCAACATGCTGGTGGGAAGGGATGCCATCCAGAGGGACCTGGACAGGCTTGAGAGTTGGGCCTGTGTGAACCTCATGAAGCTCAACAAGGCCAAGTGCAAGGTCCTGCACCTGGTTTGGAGCAATCCCAAGCACAAATACAGGCTGGGTGGAGAATGAATTGAAAGGATCCCTGATGAGAAATACTTGGGGGTGTTGCTTGATGAGAAGCTTAACATGAGCCGACAATGTGCACTTGCAGCCCAGAAAGTCAACCATACGCTGGGCTGCACCAAAAGAAGTGTCGCCAGCAGGGCAAGGGAGGTGATTTGCTCCCTGTGCTCTCATGAGACCCCACCTGGAGAACTGTGTTCAGTTCTGGGGCCCCCAGCACAAGAAGAACATGGATCTATTAGAACAAGTCCAGAGGAGGGCCTCAAAGATGATGGAGCACCTCTCCTATGAAGACAGGCTGAGGGAGTTGGTGCTGTTCAGCCTGGAGAAGAGAGAGCTCCAGGGAGACCTTACAGCAACTTTCCAGTACCTAAAGGGGGCATGCAGGAAAGCTGCAGGCAGACTCTTTGTCAGAGATAGTTGTGGTAGTACAAGGGAGAAGGGATTTAAAATAAAAGATGGTAAATTTAGATGAGATATTAAGAAGAAATTCTCTTTTTGGAGGGTGATGAGGCACTGGAACAGGTTTCCCAGAGATGTTGTTGATGTTCCATCCCTGGAAGTGTTCAAAACCAGGTTGGATTGTGTTTTGAGCAACCTTGTCTAGTGAAAGGTGTCCCTGCCCACTGTAGAGGGGTTGGAACTAGATGATCTTTAAAGTCCCTTCCAATTTAAACCATTCTACAATTCTACAAATAAAATCACAGTTCCAGAAAAGGCCTGACCAAGCAGGGAAATCATAATCTGAAGCTGCAGAAGGTGACAAGCTCATGGGAAAGTAGCCTTTTCCCCAGGTGCAGCAATTGATCAGCAATATCATTCTGCAGCCATACTGATGGGAATGATCCTTCCAGCTAGCCTATGAGAACACATGAGGCCCTCATGTACCTGGTGTACACTACACTTGCTCTAATGGAGACCTCTCTTCAGAAAGCTATCATTTCATGCTGCCTGCACATAACCAAGTCCTTAAAACACCTCACTCATGAATATATCTGAGCCATATCTGCATTAACAAGTAGAGCACAACACCAGAACTAGATTTCTACAGTGAAACAGTGAAAAACTTAACAGTAGCATTGACACTATTGCAATTATATATATATAATTTTTACTTTTATATTTCACTATATATCTTTGACACATCAATCTTTTACCTCTTCATCTTCTGTTGAATTAATAAAAATCCTTTTTTAGAACATCTTCTCCTTGCTGTATTTTGTAGTTTTCACTTGGTACTGTTGCTTGGGCAGACTTCAGGACAGATAGACTTAAGATCTGAAGCCAGTTCTTCATTCTGCCAGTTCCTCATGCACAAACTATATGAAGTCCATCAAGTCTAAGCTTTATTTTAGCTCCATTATTTCTCTACAGAATGAGACCAGTCTTACTAACACACCACTGAAAAATGCTGATTGAATTACTCATTTGACATTTTCATAGTCCAGTTATTTTATGCCCTCTCTGCTCTCATAGATTTATTGTTTTTCTATCTCATTTCTCTGTTTGTTTTTCCTTTTCTGTTCATCTTTACTATTATTCCTTCCCTTCAAGAGTTAGCCCATTCATCTTTTCATGCATTATTCCTCTGGTATAACAAGATTACATATTTTCATTCATAATTTCCAATGTCTGCAAAGTTTCCATAGCTGAAGGTCAACTTCAGCACAGAAATAATAACAAAAATTCTGGCCTCTTTTTCCAGTACTATTTCCTAGGTTTCTAGTTATTAGCTCATGCAGAATTTAACTAAACATTCCTTCCCTGCCTCTCTCTGAGCCAACTCCCCTATCCACCAACAGAACACTGTAAGACTGTAGATCCTATTAAATGTTATATTGACTGTCATTCAGGCATATAAATCCAAGTATCTTTTTCTTTCCTTTTTTTTTTTTTTTTTTGACCCATATAAATCCTCAGATACAGGATATGTTGAAATCTTGCTGAGTTTTATATATTTTTTTGTATAAGATTGCTAAATACAACCTACTCTATAACTCTACTCAGCCAAAACAGGTGCTTAGATCTTCACCCTGCTGTGTCCTTTTTCTTGTAACATCACCTTCTCTTGACAAAAGCAATCATGCCCTATGAAAGTTTTTAAAAATACTTATAAAAACTAGCCTCTTCACTTGTTGATTTGACTGTGTTGCACTGATTCCCTTTCATAGTCTAAGAGAGTCCTTTAGTGCTTTCTGACACTTTCCAACTCAGGATATTCTATGATTTACCACTAGTTTTTAATCTTTTGTTTTGATCAATTCCTGGGTGTCCAAATTCCTCATTCATCAGCCTTTTTTTTTCTCCCTTACTTCCTTGCTTGCTTCTCTTTAGGACTATAGGACTATGCAGAGCTTGCTGAAATATTTCATTATTCTACTTGCCTCCTTAAGATCCTATTTGGTTGTGATATTACCAAAATATCATGTTGGGGGCGGGGGCGGAGGGGGTAGGTAACAGCACATGTGAGAATGTGTATATATGTGATCAAATAGGCTTAGGTGTATAGATGTGTGTACACACATGTAAATATGTGTGTAGATAAGTGGATGTGTATAGGTATGCATACATATAAACACATACACAAATGTACACAAATATTCATGTCGGCATATATGCAAATATATGCATGCATAAGCATATGTGCACATGTGTAAATATATGTCTGATTCTTTACTGATGGTTTTAACAACCTTCATTACTTCATCCATGAATATTTGAAACAGATATACTTAAAACCAGACCTTAACAACCACATATCTCTAAGCGTGGTTGCAAATGGCATATAAGTGCATTCACTCTAACAAAGTCAGTTCAGACACCCTTCTTTTGCAAGACATAACAAATGGAATATAAAATTCAGAATAAGATGTTGGGTGAATTTTGTAGATGATTCACTTAAAAGTCTGAAAAGATATATATATATTTTTTTTTTAATTTCTGACTGAAAGACTTTCAGAAGTCCATTTTGAACAAGTATATATACTAAATCCACAAAATTGCATGGGGCTTTCAAAGTTACTGAAATGAATAAAGTAATTACTGAATTATCTACTGATTTTGAATATGACTGATTAAACTTTATAGGCAAACAATAATGCAACATGATTGACTGTTCTGGACATTTATAGTATTTCTTACACTAACATACCTAGGTGGTAAGATCCCATTTTATTTTCCTGAATAAATAAGCACTTGTTTCAAATCAGAAACTGCTCTCCATGGGAAAATTAGTTTTTTTTTATTGTTCCTTTTCTTCCACTGCATCATACAGAAAATTAGATCTAATTTGAGATAGTTTTGACAAGTTTTTCAAAATTGAAGTGTTTCAATTTTATTTAAGTCCATTAAATTCTTTTTTTTTTTTAAGCAAAAAAAAATGTAAGAATATAAAAACAGCTAGAAATAGCTTTTGAATTAAAATTCATTTGAAAGTTTTCATGTATGAAATAGCTTTTGTGGTATGTAATATTTCAACATTATCAGGAATAACTTTGTATTCATTGATGAAATTAACTCCTTAAATCGTATAAAGAGTTTTTTTGTTTGTTTGTTTGTTTTACAGAATAAGCAGAATAAATAAGCAGAACAAATTTATGTTTACAATTGAGATGTGTTATTTTAAACTTTGGAAGCAACAAACAAATCAAAATCACAAAGACAAGAAGTACAGGTTAGTAGGTTTCAGGTTTCATAACGTATACTCAACCTTCAGACTGAAATTTAATTTCATCAGCCTCACACTTAGTTTTCCAGAAATGGCTCCCATAGTATCCAGCTCACATTCTTATGGTCACATGAGTTTCACAAAAAAAAAAAAAAGTAACAACTCTGATGACAATAATTGTTCTAAGGCTCATCCCAAAACTCAGAGCTTGGGTTCAAGCCTTATATGTTCAAAGAACTAGTTTTCCAAATTACTCAGGTTTGTATAATGGTTTCTAATAAAATACTTGAGTAGCCCATCGTTTTTTATTCTATATCCAACATGCTTTATCTCACTTGAACTTCTAAAACTTTATACATCACCAGGCTAACATCCTAAGTACAGAATTTCATAAAAATTCTGAAATGTTCTCACTTGAAGTACCCAGAAAAGACATTTTATTCTAGTATTCTGTTCTGAACAGTTCTATCCTTCAACCTTCAAGTATGACTCTTACTATTCACCTAAAATTAACACCTTTATTCAGTACCTTTTTAACAATCACCTGTTTAAGATAGAGAGGGAAAATGAGTTAGATAACTTAGCTTGCTTGTAATAATATGGCATCCTTACTACAGCAATGAAAATACAAACTGTGAAATGCCTCCCTCATGTCCAGGAAACTCTAAAATCTCTTAGTTAACAATGACTCTACAACAATTCTATGTCCACCTTCACTGAAGCATTGCAAAGTCCTTAATCATTAACCAAAGCATTTTCTGTAGCCAAGTTTAAAACATTCTCAAAGCAGTAGTAGATAAAGAAATATATGCACACTTAAAGATAAAACTGAGGTTTTTCTTTCCCACCTAAAGGAAACTTTGTTGTATTGTACTTCTCTGCACAAGTCATACTTCAAAATTGTCTTTTCTTCTACATGAAAAACACCAGGTAAACAAAGCTAGGCACTACTCAAGAGAAGGAAAGAAGCACGAGGGATTCAACAAAATATGAAGACTTTGGCAGCACTACTTTTATCTTTTCTTGGTACAGCAGTCTTTCAAAAAGTATAAAGACTTCATAAATGTCAGACTTCTGCCTTAAAACATCCTGGAGGTTGTGAAGTTGAAGCTAGATGACAATAGACTTTATGTTTGGCTCTGGAAGTCAAACTCAGAGTACTGAGCAGACAGTCTTTTTTGTGTAGATTTACTCTGTGACTGTTCTTTACTTTGGACAAAATCCAATGCTGTTTCTAAAGCCAGATGGAGAACACTAAGAGGACAGACCCCTTAGAACAATGCCTGCATCTCACACAGTCACTATGGTCCATTCGGTTCAGTTTATTTCTGAAAGTTGTGGGGAATTAAGAGTGATTTTTCATTAGAGAAAACTTCTCTTGGAGTTGGGGAATGCAACAAGAATTACAATTCTGCTTCACCTCTTAGACAGTCATCTCTTTTAAACACAAAAATGATCCTGCACAAAGGGCTCAAAATATCTGTCTTAATTCAAGCATTAAAAAGAGAGCCCTGCAGTTGCAGTAAGTACAAGCAGGTAAAGTACAATTGAATCATAGAGTTATAGAATGTCTGGGGTTGGAAGGGACCTTAAAGATTATCTACTTCCAACCCCTCTGCCATGTGCAGCAGTGCCACCCACTAGATCAAGTTGTTTTAACCTGGCCTTGAACACTTCCAGAGATGGAGCATCCACAGCTTCTCTCAGCAACCTTTTCCAGTGCCTCACCACCCTCTGAGTGAAGAATTTCTAACATTTACCAAACATCTAATAAATCTACCCTCTTTTAGTTTAAAGCCAATCCTTCTTGTCCTGTCATTATCTGAGTAAAATGTTGCTCTTCATCTTTCTTATAAGCCCCATTTAAGTATTGAAAAGTTGCAAGACAGTCACCCCAGAGCCTTCTCCAGGATGAACATCCCCAGCTCTCCCAGCTTTTCTTCACAGGATAGATACTCCAGCCCTCTGATCATCTTCATGGCCCTCCTCTGGACCCACTCTAACAGATCCACATCCTTCTTGTGCTGGAGGCCCCAGACCTCGATGCAGCGCTCCAGGTGGGGCCTCACAAGGGCAGAGGGGCACAATCACCTCCCTCACCCTGCTGGCTGCTCCTCTGTTGGTGCAGCCCAGGATGCAGTTGGCCTTTGGGGCTGCAGGTGCATCCTGCTGGCTCATGTTGAGCCTTTTGTCCATCAGAACCCCCAAGTCCTTCTCTGCAGGGCTGCTCTCAATGAGTTCTTCACCCAGTCTGTGCTCATGTCTGGGATTGCCCCAGCCCAGGTGCAGCACCTTGCCGCTGGACTTGTTGAACCTCATCAGGTTCACATGGGCCCAATTCTCAAGCTTGTACAGGTCTCTTTGGATGGCATCTCTTCCTTCTGTTGTATTGACTTGACATCTTTATTATGTTCATTTCATGTTGCCTTGCTTGTCTACTCATCATAGTTGAGGTACCTCAACTTTGTTTCTCTGTGTAAAAGGAGGTACTGGAGAACCTCTCTTATATCACTGGAATTGCTATGTAATAAAAGCTAGTGTACATTTAATAAGGTTTAGAATTTTAGGTTATTTTGAAACTGGGCAAACCTAGCTTATATCCAGAACTTTAGAAGATTTGATCAGAGTTAGTTGCTCATGTAGTTAGTTACAGTATTCACACTGGCATGAAAGCTAAGTATTTACTAAGCAATCCTTGATACTATATTTAACTAAAACACATGCCTGTTATTTTATGAATTCCACAAAATAAGTGGGGAGGAAAAAAACGATCAGGAGGAATAGGGGAAATTTATCCAAATAGCACTGCCAAAATGGTATTTTAATCACAGAATAAATTAACAGCAACTGGAAACAAGATGTTTGTTGTTTTGTGTTGTGTTTTTTTTTTTTTTTAGCAAAATTGCAACATACCTTGGCTTTTAAGAAACATTAATGGGAAGTCAGTGAGGCAAGCAGCAAATTGAAAGTGGATTGAACAACTACTTACATCAGAGCATTTACTAGAATGATATATACCTCTCATCTTCAAAGAGCTGCATTAGGCAGCTGTCTTTACTCAAATTCTCTCCCTACTAAGTGTTAGGTAGTCTAGCATGCAGGATTCATTAGCAAGATGTGTTTATTTCTTTTATGAAGAACAGTCTCTTCACATTGTCTGAGACAAGACAATTCCGCCAACAAGGAATTTTATCACTTGTTGTAAGTAAGAATAAACATTTTGGGAAATTGAAATCATTTAAAAGTTTAAAAACTAAGTACACAACTGTGGTAGAAAAAGGTTTACATGTATATTCACGTATACCACAGTTGTACCTGAAGATACCTGTAAAAAAAAAAGGTTAGCTGAGTCCCCCTCCCTTAACTGCTTGAAGGCCAAAGTCCTTCAGGGTGTTGCATAAGAAACTTCACCCCTCCACTGGTATCCCACTTTTTTTTTTTTTTTCCCAAGTGATGAATTTGCCATCACCATATTTTTGTATTGACCTATTTGTTTACCCCTCTAGCTTGTGAAAAAGGAATGTTATATATTATAGTTAAACCACGGTTTGCTATATGGAAGAAAAAATTAAAAAAAAAATAAAAAACATAGTCTCAGGCTTCTCTAAAACCAGAGACCTGCCTAGTACTTGCCAAATTAGTGGCCTTTGTCAATACCGTTGATGCAAAATTTTAAAGCTTAAACACAAAATGCAATTCATCCTTTTCTAGTGTTGGAGTGAACTTGTATGCTCTCCTTGGAGGCAGACATACTGGTCTTTTAGAAGGTATTACTTTCAACACACTAATATCACAAAAGAAACCACAAGAAATTTGAAGCATGGATTAAAGTGGATTTAAAAAGGATATGGGCCTAGGAAGAGTTAACAGCTAGATAAAGTCATCTTAGGCTGAGAAGAGAATCCACTTTTCCACCTCAAGTCAAGATGCATTCAGAGGCAAAGCAGTAAATCAGATATGACAGGCTTAATGCTGATATGACACACTAGCAGCCTGGGAAAGAATAACTGGTACACCTAAAGGTGATCACAATTTTGCTGTGCATACACATGCGTGGTTTTATATTACTGGAAAATTCTGCTTTATTTAGAAAGGACAAAAAGTGGCTTCATTGCTACTCCTTTGCAAGGCTTTTATCAGATGAACTTTCTGCTTGTAGAGAAAAAAACTTCTTTGCATTTCAGTTTTGAAATATTCAACCCTTATTTGTTGTTAGGGTCTAATTGGGTCATCTCTGCTGATCAAGCCAAAGAAGAATAAACAAACCTATTCTAGTAGAAGGTTTATGCAGGTAGCGAGAAGCTGAGCTGCTTTTAAAATGGAAAAGGAAAGAGAAAGGATAGAATATAAATACTAGGAAATTAAGAATGTATTTTAGAATAGTCAGAAATGAACAGCAGCAAAATCCATTTCTGTAAAAAGTGGAACAAATTCAAATTTCCAGATAGACCAGCAATAACAGAATTAGCAGGCAGAGACAATTATTTTTTAAAATGTTTTGGGAACTGGGCAAGAATAGCACTTATTTTCTAATAAGTTAAAGTTCCAGCAGATGACACAGTAGCAGTCTGCTGTAGAAGAACCTGTGAATTGAACAAGTGAATTGAATACACCTTCATGCTAACTGATACTTATGGAGCCTGAAGAGACACTTCGAAGTCTGACTTAAAGGAGTGCTTCATAAAACTACCATGTTTGCAAATTCTGTATATTGTGTCATGTCTGAGCATGTTTAGAGGAACTTTTTTTTTTCTCCCCTTTTAAATATAATTTTGGGATTAGTTTATTCGGATTGTTTCCTTCTGAGAACAACCTGAATGAATCCATACATAGATATATATGAACATGGCCTGCTTTCCTGATTCCCCTCACTCTCAGCATGTATTGGAAGAGTTATGAGAATGAGCAACAGAGATTATTAAATGAATGAAAGGCTTCCCACAATAGTAGCATTGAAACAAAGCAGGACTTTACAGCCTAGAAAAGATAGATGAGGAGGAATACCCTTGAATAACTTCATGTGGCATAGAGAAATTTAATGATGAATAGTTCTCATCGTCCATAATAGTCACTAAAATCCAACAGAAAATTGTTAAGATGCAGATTCAAAACAGAGGAAGGTAATTTAGTGTACACTAAAATACACTAAAAATAGTGTACACAGTTAAACTATATAATGACTTTAATGTCATAAGTACTCATCTGCAATAGAATTGAGACCAGAAAATTTATTCTTCTTCAGACCTCATACAATGCAAGTGGTCATATATGCTGTGAATGCAAGTGGTCATATATGCTGTGAATGAAGACCTAAAACCTGCAGGATAGATCTTATCTGTGCATGTCATTTTATTGCCTTAATTGTGATGCAATGGCTGTTACCTCTATTAGAACAATTGAAATTTCACAGAAATTGGGAAAGTTTTTAATTGCAGGAATCTGTTGGGAATTGGCACAAAGGGCGTGGACATGAGTCCGTGGAACAGTTGTTCGATCTGAGCTTGTTTTAAGGAACCAGGAGTAGGCCTCAGCAAATCCCATGGCTTGCTGTAGCTGAGCAAACCAAGCTGCCAGGGCAACTATGAGAAGTTCCCATGACAGTGTTCCCACATCGCCCAATTGAGGAATTCAGAAAAATATTGTTACCAGCAGCTGGCCTCAAGGACAAGGTCTATGTAACTGCTAATCACAAGGGGGTTGTTTTCTTGCAGGTGGGGTTGTTTTCTTGTAGTTGTTTGTCTGAGTGCTTTTGACCAATAATCTTGTGTGAAACACTGTCCGCCCCTGTTAAATTCACTATAAAACTTAGGCTATTCGGGCAATAAAATGGAGCATGATCTGACTCCACTGGTGTCTGTCATGTTTTCGGCCGTGCTTCTTCTAACAGGAATCAAGTCAGATAACAGAAATTACTTTTATGGTTCAATTATATATGCACTTCCTAAAACTATTAACTCAAAAACAAACTTAAGATTTTTTTCCAATACTTCATTGTGCTTGAAAAATACTATCATCTCCTGGATTAGCGTAATGCATTTTGCTACATAATCTTTCATTTGAAATATACTTTAGAAGCTGAATTGCTTCCTGCCTGGAAGAAAACAAAAACAAAAGCAAACTAACAAAAACAAAACAAAACAAAACAAAACAAAAATGCAAGAGACACAGAACTTTGAATGAGGTTTTTCTTTTGCTTTTAACTTTATTCAGAAGCTTTATTCAGAAACATCTTGATAAGCAAGAGCTTTCCCATCCAGCCACACACTTCCAGTGGAAGATAATTCTCCTCTTACATCTTCTTCCTCAGGGTAAACTCAGCACTACAGCCAAGTAAATGTACAATCCATTCATACACATTTCAGCATGAGTAGCGGCAGTAACTGAGGACCACACAGGTAACAGCGTCGTTACCTGGCATATGTAGCACAAAGTTCATCAGGAATGGCAAAAATTTTAACCATCACAGCTTCAGAATTATTATAAAGTCTCTGGTGCAGTCTGAAGCTTGTTTGTTGATGTTTACCATCCTTCCAGAGGAACAACAGTAAGCCAAACAATTAAAAGCATACTCCTAAAGAGTATCTTCAGCTTGCAGAGGTATCTGTAGGCTGCAGTCTACACTGACTTCAACTTCTGCCTAGATAGCTCTAAGAAGGACCTGAACTCCAGCTTCTCTGACTCAGACATCAAAGAGCAGCTTTTCCACTGAGACTAGAAGTCTAGGAAGATCAGCTTTCCTTAATCAAAATTGGTATTTTTAACCTCTTCCGCACAGATTTTTTTCCATGAACAGGCTCAAATGCTCTATGATTTTTCACAATTTCCAATTTCCTCCCCCTCCTTTTTTTTTTTTTTCTTTTTTTTTAAATTCATGAAGTTTGTCCACTTGCATTCACATAAGAAAGTTTTCAATGAGCATAAAAATGTTTTTCTAGGCTCACCAGAGGAAACATTTTATGTACAGCAAATAAGAATTAAGATTCTTGTCTTTAAAAAAAAAAAAAAAAAGAAAGAAAAGACTAAACCAAATATAGTTTCCAATTCATTGCTTTAATAACAAACAAACAAACAAACAAACAACAACAACAAAGCCTTCTCTTCTCCATATTAAACAAGTTTCTCATCATCAGCCTCTTTGCAAAGGACATGTACGTGCTTCAATTCCCAGCCATTCTTGTTGTCCTCTGCCAAACTCACAGTTTATCACTCTGTTCCCTATCCTGGAAGGCCACAAACTGGATATAGTGCTCTAGTACTACTGAGAATTTAGTCAAGTAGTAAAGAGACACAGAAGCATTTTTGCCCCTCCTGGACAACACTTCCCTGCTCAGAAGACTTCTTCCATGAGACCAGCAGTCTGCCTTAATATCTCCCTCCCAAGAGCTTTTCACTTGGCTTGCAAGTACTATTGCCAGCTTCTGCTGTAAACACAGCAAACGGAAGCTGTGCACAGGTGTCTGCTTCCTATGGGCAAGGTTTTCCCCACCCACCACTGGATCCACCCTCACCAGACAAGGTTTCACCAGAACATCCCCCAAAACACCTTTCACTTAGGTCACAAAAGTCCTTAATACTGCACATAAAGCTGTGCACAGGCCTCTGCAACTCCCTGATGAGACCTCCTCCAGCCTAGACCCGGTGGTTCTTTCTGCAAGACATTGACCAAACCTCAATGCTTCCCAAACATATATCAATCAGGTGGTGACTGCTGTTGCCACCACACAATCCTTCAGCCTGTGCTTCCCTTAGAGCACATAAATCCACATAGAGGTACCTGGCACCCTTGGGTTATGCTTCCTCTACATCTTGACTGTTCCTTCTTGTGGTTTGAGGCTATTCAGATACTCCTAGATTACTTCTTCTCCTAGGTCATGCTGTGACCCGCCACATTCCCACCAAGCCCACAAGTCTGCCACTTCCAGGCGAGGCTACCTCCATCACCAGAGGCCTTCTCCAGGGAGCCCAGATGCCCCCACCCCATGCCAGTACACTCATAAATGCTATTGCCACCATAATGTACACTTTCCCACCACTGACCTCACAGTGGGTAGATGCTTCACAGAAAGCTTCTGCTTCTCCTGGGGCTGGGCTTTCTGCTGCAAGGCATCCCCACCCATGGGTGCCTTCTGGAAAGGCAAGGGTGGGTGCTGGCCATGGGCATCCAGGAGTGGAGAATAAGGTGCTTCTCCTGTCACCAAATGCCTCTCCTATGAATAGGACATGAATATCCTGAAGAAGCAAGCAGGACAGCCTCAGAGGTGCCCAACTCTGTTGGAAACACCTCTGTTGATGGGACTGGCAACACCATGGGCTTTTTGTAGATCAAAGAAAAGAAGCAGTATTCCAGCTGCAGGCTGCTTAGAAAAACTACATAAGAAAAAAAAAAAAAAAAAAAAAAAAAAAAAAGGATTTTTTAAAAAGCAATTTGTCAGTTTGCTGATTGCTAGCCTAGCTGGGGAATGTTGTTTTAAAAAAAATTAATCACCTTTCATATATAAGGCTTTACTGATTTTTTTCTTCTGTTTCTGTTGTTTTAATGTTCAGCTACTGTTATCTCCTTAGCCGCCTTTCTAAGTACCTAAGTTATTTTTAGAGATACTTAACTGTTTTTCAGATATGACCTAAGTAGTTCTCCAGGGCCCAAAATCATAACCTGAGCAGCTTTAATAAAGTCAGTGCCATTATTCCAACATCTTCTCAACTGTATTTTTCTTCTATTTTCATCTAATGGGAAGTATCATTTGCGTCTGTTAGTGACATTTGCCTTTGGGATTCAGTGGATCTGATTTTTTCTAATGTCATGCTGTTTGATGCAACTATTTGATACATATGATGGTTCCCTGATCATCTTGATTTCATAATTTCCTGTTCTACAGTCTGCTCCATAACAATGTAAGTGTTTTATTTGCCAAATAAGTGACTCCTCTATCATCACTGTCACCTAGTCTTCTTTTTTCTTCTTCTCCTTTTTCCCCTTCTTTTTCTCTTCTTTTCATAAGGAGACATTTAAAAATAAATTTGACTAGGTACCTTCTCTTATTTGACAACAGCCATTTGTAGTTGAGACATGAGCAAGTAGTTTCCATTTGCCTTTTAATTTGCATTATTTTTTTTCAAGAAAACTTTATACCTTAACAACCATCCTCGAATTGACTATACTTAAAATATCTATGAATTCATTCTTCATAAAACAGAAGATTAATACTAGAGCATTGGACCACAGGTCTTGTATCACTGAAGGTACAGGGTGGTTTATGACTAATTGTAATGAATGAAACACCTACTCCAAGAGACAAAGGAGAATTAATTCTTCAAGCACTAGGGAACCATTTAAAGAAGTCACACCAATATATAGAAAAGGCAAAGAAAAAAACTTCTAGGTAATGGTCAAGGATTACAAATATATATTCACTTTGTTGATGTTAACATTTAACTATTGTCACTTTAAAATGGCTACAATTGCAATCCACCATTGTAATTC
Source organism: Aythya marila (assembly GCF_965140915.1). Taxonomy (NCBI): domain Eukaryota; kingdom Metazoa; phylum Chordata; class Aves; order Anseriformes; family Anatidae; genus Aythya; species Aythya marila. Next base: position 110,383,342 of record NC_139043.1, read on the forward strand.
TGAGAATTAAGTAGGACATGGAATTATTTGAAATACCTTTGCCAGTTCGTTCATTCCTACAGTTGCCTCTAGCAATTTTTACCTGCTGCCTTTGCAGCTTTCTTGGATATGCTATCTGAAAAATAGAAAGCTAAAGATATTGCACTGGGGAAATTAAAAGTGCATAAGGCTTGATACTTCCCAAACCACCACCACTTTGAAAAATTTCTACTACTTAAATACTAAAATGATTTAAAAGTTTGCACTAGTATTTTGTGTTAATGGAACATTCTGAGGTATAAAAATATAATAATATACTTAGTAGTATACTTTTGTTAAGGTATATGTAATAATTGTCTTCATGTTTGCAGAATCTTTGTATTTCGTGGCAGATGGTGATGTTTATATTGATGGATAATTCAAAACTGTAGTCAGAAAAGGAAATATGAATGTATATATCACTTGTGTGGAGTGATCTCAGTATCATTTATTAGTATTAATATTAGTATTAGTATTTACTAGTATTTTCATGGAAAAACATTGGCAAAACTGCATTAATAGTCTTATGATATACATAAATATTTATATTGAGAACAACAATGGGCTACGCATCCAAACAGATGACCTTGGAAAAACAAGATAGTCATCTAGAACAGATGGAATTTTTATTTGCAATTGTGATACCTTCATTTTGCATGTAAATAGTTAATTTTTTTGTTATTTACCAGAATCAGCACTAATGTCATGCTGAGTTATTTGTTGTTTTACTTTTTAAAAAAAGAAAAGTTTCAATTATTGTAAACACTGAAAGATGTTTTCTTTAATAGGTGAGGCACTTGGATCTTGAATGGTGATTTCAGTCTGGTCTCTTTTCTTTGCTATCCATGAAAGCTCCATTTTTATTGACATCATAGAATCATAGAATATCTTGAGTTGGAAGGGACCCTTAAGGATCACCAAGTCCAACTCTTGACACCGCACAGGTCTACCCAAAAGTTCAGACCATGTGACTAAGTGCACAGTCCAATCTCTTCTTAAATTCAGACAGGCTCGGTGCAGTGACCACTTCCCTGGGGAGCCTGTTCCAGTGTGCAACCACCCTCTCTGTGAAGAACCCCCTCCTGACGTCCAGCCTAAATTTCCCCTGCCTCAGCTTAACCCCGTTCCCGCGGGTCCTGTCACTGGTGTTAATGGAGAAAAGGTCTCCTGCCTCTCGACACCCCCTTACGAGGAAGTTGTAGACTGTGATGAGGTCTCCCCTCAGCCTCCTCTTCTCCAGGCTGAACAGGCCCAGTGACCTCAGCCGTTCTTCGTACGTCTTCCCCTCAAGGCCTTTCACCATCTTTGTAGCCCTCCTCTGGACACTCTCCAACAGTTTCATGTCCTTTTTATACTGTGGTGCCCAGAACTGCACACAGTACTCGAGGTGAGGCCGCACCAGCGCAGAGTAGAGCGGGACAATCACCTCCCTTGACCTACTAGCGATGCCGTGCTTGATGCACCCCAGGACACGGTTGGCCCTCCTGGCTGCCAGGGCACACTGCTGGCTCATATTCAACTTGCTGTCTACCACGACCCCCAGATCCCTCTCTTCTAGGCTGCTCTCCAGCGTCTCATCACCCAGTCTGTACATGCAGCCAGGGTTTCCCCGTCCCAGGACATACTGAGAAACAGATTGTATAGAAACATCCTTCACTTTGCAGTTTACACTAGATATAGAAGAAGGTTTAGCATGTTAATTGGGCTAACACAATTCTGCTAAATTCATGGGAATATCCACCGATGTATTTGGGATTGTTCATGTAAGATTTTGATTGCAAAAGCATAACAAAAACATATATAAGTAATTTACTGAAACATGGATTTACTCTGTCATTTCAGTAGATTAATTATATGAGGGGTTTCACCATTAAAGAGGAATGTATTTCCGAACATTTGAAATTTTCATGTATTATTGAATTGGAAAGGAGGATTTCAAGTTCAAAGCAGAAGCCAGACTAGAAAGGAAGAGTCTCATTGCTGAGGAATGCTTGGTTCCTCAGTATTCAGTGAAAAGTCTCTATAGAGATGAGACTGTTCAGAACATAACTAGTAGTTGCCTTTGATTTTTGTCTTGGATTTATGATTAGTGTCTGCCTTGGACAACCAAAGACAGATGTTGCTGCTGGGTAGTTGCTTTGCATCTCAGCCATATGTTGATATACCAGTGCCTATGTAAAGAAGAGAAGAGGAATTATCACAGAACCATAGGGTTGGGTTGGAAGGAACTTTAGAGACCACTTAATTCCAACTCCCTGCCATGAGCAGGGACACTGTCTGCTAGACCAGGTTGGTCAAAGCCCCATCCAACCTGGCTTTAAATACTTTCAGAAACTCTTCTGGCAGCCTAGAAATTGCAGATAAAACTCTAATGCATTAGGCAACCATTAAACTTGAAAACACTCCCAAATTTCCAATCCCAGAAATAAACACCAGATATATCTTGATTAAATGTTGAGATGAGACCTAGGAGTGCATGATCCAGGTTTCAAGATTTTCTCACCCTTCTCCTGCTCTTCTCCAATGCCTTGGTTTCTTTTGGATGAAAACCTAAGTGTATGGCAGCAAGTGCCTCCTGACAGGTCCCCAGTATGTACGAAAGTGCAGGACCAGGGGACTCCACAAAATACCTTCCTGCCCTACAATTTGGATGTAGTACTCTTGTTAGCTACCAGCATAGGTCCAGGATAAGGGTAAAGTATATCCATAACTCTTCTACAACACTATACTTGAGGTAATGAATAGATGATGATTAAATAGCTCTGATTTGAATTAGGAAAAAAAAATATGTGGAAAGATTTCTGGAATCTGTTTATCACCAATCAGTTCCTGGATGCCACTGAAAATTTGATTCATGCTTTGTAAATGTGAGAAAGTGCAGGAGGACAAGAAGGATTCCATTTGGAGAGGCTGTGTTTATTTTATTTTGTTGTTTGTTTTTGTGTGTGTGTGTTGTTTGTTTGTTTGTGTTTTTTTTTTTTTAAATTGCTGATTCCTTCTGTACTACCAAAGTTATATAAGAAATATACGAAATTAATCTCTGTTGCCTCCTTGCAACTTTTTTTGTTGTTCCTGCAGATAGATCTACCTACCAACACAGTTATGTTTTAGCAAGAATTTTCTAATAAAGGGAGACAATGTTCAGAAGAACCGCAGAACCTACTTTAAGATAAATTGAAAAGCATCTCCAAAATGCTTTTAGCACGACATTAGAGATAGGCAGGCAGGACTACAGGCATGAAAATAAAACTTTTTAAGCTTCAAACTAGTCATATGGCTGTTCTCCAGTTCTGAAACTAATCCAATGTGTCCCCATAGAGTGCAGTAAAGTGAGCTGGGGATTACTCAGATGGTTAAACAGACAGTACTGAGGAACAACTTGTTCCTATGTTTATTTTACACTTCAGAAATGCTTGCAACTGACAACAGCAGTACCCATAGAGACCTTCAGAAGAAAGCTAGTGAATTACAGATTTCTGCAGACACTAGAAATGTATAGTTTAATTTTTCTTATGTTGGCAAGCCGTACATTTTGAGCAATTTCAATTTAAAATATGGAATTATGTGGCCTTGACTGTTCAGAGCAAGACTGCAGTTCCACCAAAGACCTATGCCTAAAGTGAAACATTAAACACATTTAATGGTACTCTGATTCCCAGGCTGAATAGCAACTTAAGCACTTTTTGTTTTTGTTTTGTCAGATGGATAAAACAAAACGGGGAAATGACAAACATCATGCTGAAATTAACATGGTTTTACCTACATGTCTTTTTATTCAATCTTATTCAGCAAATACATACTTCCCTGCTAGACACATTACTCATCTCATGGATGTACATGTATTCACCTCCTGTTTGGCAGTTAGCATTCAGCTGCTCCTTCTCAATGAGGCTTCATATATGGCAGGGAGTGGATTTAGTTCTCATTATGTCCTTGTAAAACTTTAACTGGAAGACAGCTAGATTTCTTATCTGACCTGGCTAGCCTCTTTTTCATTACTATTAATCAATTTATTTACAGTTATTGATGAAGGGTTACATTTTACAACCTGGACGACCTAATAGCTTTTTGCTGATAGAAGTGTTTACCACCATTCACCATTGCACAAGCAAAGGTGATCCACTGGTGTGTTTGGCACATTACTCATTTTAAAAGACATCACAGCAGTTAGATCCGACTCTCCAGGAAACAGTTCTTACTTTATTATTATTATATATAAATAATATATAATAATAAATGTAAATATTATATATAAATGTTATATATAAATATAATATTAGATATAAAATAAACTTAAATATATTTATATAAATATATACTAATAATAATATATACCAATAATAATATAAAAATATATAAATATGTACATATAAATGATCCCAAATGTTCTACAAGCAGAGTTTCTAAAATAATGTAATTTCAACAAACCAGTTATTTACAGTTTTGTCTGGGAATACAATAAAACTGACTCAAATGCATGTTATAATGTTTTGGAAATAAGGATCTGATTTGTTCTCAGAGACAATTGGTTGAATTGACTTTCATATGCCTAAAGTCAGCATAACAGTAGAACGGATTTAAATTCTGGAAGCTATTTTTGATAGTGATAATTTTAAGAGATACTTTAAAATGTCTACATTTTTTCCCCAGCTATGAAAAACAGCTTTATTTTTTCCTATCAGAGGAAATGATGGGATTCTTATAGTTGGTGAGCATAGCCTAAGACTTGTACAATTTTAAATGCATGAACTCCAGTATTTTCTATAAAGTAGTTCAATCTGATTTTATGCTATTTGTCTAAATCTGGACATTGTTGAACTCTTTAGCCTAAACCATGATCTCAATCTAATCAGTATAAATCCAGGCTACTGACCTCATTGCTTCTACTGAATATACCTTATCCAACCACATAGCATGACTCTAAATCTTTACCAATAATGTCCCCTTCTCAGCTATTTTCTATCTACATTAATAAACAAAATTAGCTTCATTTCTTTCTTCTCCCATGTCTTCCCCCTTCTCTATTAGAATGCTATGCTGATATACTACGTTAATCAATTCTAGTAATGGTCAAATGTAATTGTTTTCTTGGCCTGGAATCACAAAAGCATGTGATATTAACAGAATACTAAGAGGTTTTACTGTAGATGGTGCTTCACTCTGTCTTATGCAGAATTCTAAGCATATGCAGAGTATCCAGGAGAGTTACTGAGAGTTAGTGAGGTATATGAGAGGCAGGTTTCTTAGCTTTACGTTTAGTACCTCTTAAGTTATACTGCCTTTTATTTCTCTAACACCAGTTTTGACTTATTTTGGTATTTCAAGTTTTTGTGCAAACTAATGAGCAATGGTACATTTTGCCAGCTTAGAGTATTCTGCCTCCAACTGTTCATTTCCTTTTCCAGTTGTCACTATTTGTAGACACATTTTGACTTGTGTAGGTTTTGTTTCAGTAAAAAGCAAAATGCTACAGTTCCATGTTCTTGTTTCTATTTTGTCTAACTACTGTTCACTCTCATAGAGGAATATTCGTCTCCTGAGCCATCTTCTGTACTACTCAGAAATATGAAAAATGCAGTATGTATTAAAATTAATTTTACTTAATTATTTTTCCAAAACGGTTCAAGTGCCAACATATATTCTGAATTCTCATTAGGTGTTTTATTTCTCTATGACCTAAAAGATACCAGATTTTCATGAAAAACTTTTAACAGGTGTCTTCAGTATTATCTTAGCATGTGATCTACACAGAGCAATCGCCACAAAGAAACTCAATTTGTTTTCTTACATGTGCACTCCACTACCGTCTACAGAAACTAAGAACTGCTGTTGGAGCCATGAAGAGTCCATAGAGTTCCATAGTAACCCATTTTTTATTCATCATTTTTTATTCAAGTGGCATTTGTCTTACTGTGCTGTGTTTACATGGCAAGGGTCTGGTAGTAGCATTCTGCAGTGGCAGCCTCTTTGAGCTGAACTGAGCAGCTACCCCATGACAGATCAGAGCCAGCTCCAGACAGCTATAAAAGTGACACACACTGCTGACCAGAGCCAAGCCAGGGAGCAATGCTGGTTGGGCCTCTGGGAAAGCAGATTTAGGAAAGAAGAAAACTGCTCTGCAACAGCAGCTGGGAGAGAGAGGGGTGAGAACCAGCCCTGCAGACCCCAAGGTCACTGCAGAAGGAAGGCAGGAGGTGCTCCAGGCATGCAGCAGCAGTTCCCCTGCGGTCTGCGGAGAGGCCCCTGGTGGAGCAGGCTGTCCCCCTGCAGCCCATGGGTCCCACATGGAGCAGATCTCCACACTGCAGCCCAGGGAGGAGTCCCCAGTGGAGCAGGTGGATGTGGCCTGGAGGAGGCTGCGGCCCATGGAGAGCCCCCACAGGAGCAGGCCCTGGGCTGGAGCTGCAGCCCATGGAGAGGAGCCCACACAAGAGCAGGGGGTCTGGAGGGAGCTGCCACCCATCTGGGACCCATGCCAGAGCAGTCTGCTGCTCCAGCATGAGTTCTTCTTCTGTGGAAGCCCCCACAGGCTCAGTTCGGCAAGTGACCCCACATGGAGCAGGGGCAGAGAGTGGCCGTGAAATAGCAGCAGAGACAAAGTGTTAGGGACTGACCACAGCCCCCATTCCCCATTCCCTTGTGCCACTTTGGGGGAGGAGGTAGGAGAGGGTGGATGAGAGTAAGTTGCTTTTACTTTGCTTTTACTTTCTCACTGTTCTAATTTGCTAGCCATAGACAATAAATTATGTTACTCTTCCTATGCTGATCCTGCTTTGCCAGTGATGGTAATTGTTAAGTGCTCTCCCTGTCCTTAACTCAACCCTCAAGCTCTTTCTATTGTATTTTCTTCCCCCTTTTTTTTGAGAAGTGAGAGAGTGAGAGTGAGAAGTGAGAGGTTGTGTTGGAATTCGGTTGTGTAGCAGGGTAAAAGCACCACATAGCCCTAAATTTAGATTTCTGTTGTGTGTTCATCTTTACCTGAGTTAGTATCTGAACTAATTTTATAGTTTCTCAGGAAAAATAGCCAAATTTGTTTTAGGAGTCATTAAATTGAGATCTTCTTTAACTTAACTAAAAGACTGAAATGTGATATGAGATCACCTTCTAACTGAAAATATTTCTTGGTTCTTGTAGGATCACAGTACTCTACAGTCATAGAAAAGTCCTTGAAATATGCCTTTAAGACTTTTACAGTGAAGCTAAAAGTATAACAGGGTCTCCAAAGACCTTAACAGCCAGAAAAATGAATAAATTAGTAAATAAATAAATAATCACCTTTCAATAAACGAAGTTCAAAGGTTAAAATAGCCAGAGCTTCACTTTATCTTCTTCTTGTCTGGACACTAAGGTTTTAACAGATAAGCTTTTACAAAACGACAGCAATGTCTCAAATCTGTAAGGAGAGCATAGATAATGTAAAGGAATCCAGTCAATCCTGCATTTACCTCTGAATTAAATGTAATTTGTTCCAAGTTTGAAATGCGTGTGACTGTGTGTATATGTAACTGTGTATGTAACTGTGTGTGTTTGACATTCCTCTTAGCTGCTCAGAGCTGGAGTTACCAGATCTTCAATTAAAGCACCAGCACTATTTAGAAAGGAAGAGACTTCATCAACTTAGGTCCTAAATAGATTTAAAAAATAAAAAAAAATAAAAAAATAAAAAAA